>NW_028277083.1:4147500-5347500 GCF_059951505.1 Python bivittatus
TGCAAGGTTCTGTTAATGTCACCTTACAATAAAGCTAGAGCTAGTACTTCTGGGTGTGCTTCTTCTCTGGACTACCTCGCAAGGCTGACAGCTTGCTTTCCAAAGAGATCAGTTGCTCCTATTTAATTGGGAACTGGACCAGAGAAGCCTGTGGAAGTCCTCCCCTCTCTGAAAATTTGAACGGGGGCTTCTTTCCTTTACGGCAGATCGATCAATCAAGGTGTGCATGTCACTCAGCCTTGGTTATTCCAAGCTTTCTTCCTTTCTGTAGGCTAAGTTACAGTGGTACCTTGGGTTACGAATTTAATTTGTTCCGTGACTCTGGTTGCAACCCGATTTGTTCACAACCCGAAGCAAATTTTCCCATAAGGTTCAATGTAATTACCATTAATCCATTCCAGCGTCCACAGACCACGCGTCAAGGGCGGAAAAACGGCTGCGGACTGCGCAGCAGGGTGGAAAAACGGCCGTGGACCGCGCGGCAGGGTGGAAAAACGGCCATGGACCATGTGGCACAGGCGGAAAAATGGCCGCGGACCATGTGGCATGGGTGGAAAATGGCCGCGGACCACGTGGCACAGGCGGAAAAATGGCCGTGGAC
Organism: Python bivittatus; assembly: GCF_059951505.1. Taxonomy (NCBI): domain Eukaryota; kingdom Metazoa; phylum Chordata; class Lepidosauria; order Squamata; family Pythonidae; genus Python; species Python bivittatus. Next base: position 4,148,102 of record NW_028277083.1, read on the forward strand.
CACGTGGCACGGGCAGAAAATGGCCGCGGACCACGTGGCATGGCGGAAAATGGCCGCGGATCCAGTTCGTACCCCGAGGCGGAGTTCGCAAACCGAGGTAAATTTTTGCGGCCGGAGCTGGTCACAACCCGAAAAGTTCGTAAGCAGAGGCGTTCGTAACCTAAGGTACCACTGTACTTTAAGGCAGTGTTTCTCAGCCTTGGCAATTTTAAGATGTGTGGACTTCAACTCCCAGAATTCCCCAGCCAGCAGGGCTGGCTGGGGACTTCTGGGAGTTGAAGTCCACGCATCTTAAAGTTGGTAAGGTTGAGAAACACTGCTTTAAGGCATAGCTTTTTTTCCTTTTTTTTATGGCCATCGCCCTCCATCTGAGGACCGAGAGCCACGCTTGTTAAGTTAAATTAGTTCTATGATGTGAATGCCATTGCTCCTTGTGTTTAAAATCATTCTCCCCTTTCTATCTCATACAAAAGTCTGGAAGGATTTGTGGGGGGGGGGAGTCCCACTCATAATTTTCAGGACCTGTACCTGCAACTTAAATCTGGAGCTTATGCATTTGGACAGAACTGTCCTTGGGGGTGGGGAGGAGCGTCAACTTCTGCAAACTCCTGGGGAAAATCACAGAGGTTTTTCCAGCAAACCTTCTGAATAAAAAACCTGCTTTGTTTCTGCTGACCAAGCCCGTTCTAAAAGGCTTCAGAGCAGGACCGTGTTAAAAAAAAAAAAAATCTGAAGATTCATAATGCTTGTGCCAACCAACTGGCTGTGAAGATTTCGGATCCAACCCACCCCAGCCAGTGGGCTAAACCAAAAAAAATCTCATCCTCTGAATCACTTAAAACGGAGCAAAGAAATGAAAAAAAAAATGCACCCAAAGCTGGTGCTGGAATCTTGTTGGCTCTTTAAAAATTCATGCTGGGCGTAGGAATTTTAAATGATTTTCCAGTCCAGGCACGGGCCACTGAGCTGCTACGCTGTTTGCCTCTCGAAAGGCCCAACGCAAAGACAAAAAAATGAGTTGTGTTGGTGTTCCAGCTCTTCCCAAACACCACGGTCTCTGAAGGCTGCTTAATGACGGTTTTATGACAGCCGTAATAATGATACAACCGCACAGAGCGCCGGAAATGGATAGTCCCACAGAATCCGCTACTGCTCCCATCCTTAAGGCTGGTCAAGCGACGCCACAGGCCCTGAAAAGCACCAGCTTTAATGCTGGCTTTTTGCAAAGCCCCCTAACACGTAAAACAGAGTCCAGTCCTTGTTTTGACTTCATTTTTCTCAAGCGACCTCTTCTGTTTTTGAAACCGCTCAGAAATTACACACACCAAGGAGGAGAAAATTCACCGCAACAACAGCGAGGTTTTTGTTTCTGCCCGCCCCCCTGCCCCGGCCTGACCAGAGTGCTTGGGTCTCCATGGAGCAGAAATGTAAGAGGTAGAGTTCCTTCTCCTCCTCCTGTTGAATGTTAGTCAAATTACAGCACAAAAGCCAACATTGAAAAAACAGAAGATGTGGATGGTCACCTCCAAATCTTTGATCTAGACCCAGTTGAAAGACTATCAAAGCATTTGGGGAGGGCAACCAAGCCCCCAACGGTCCAGTTCACCGTAGCTGGCACAATTTAGATCCGACTTGAGAGCAGAAAAGTTTTCATGATGAGTCTCACTGGCATAGCTAAGCCCAGTTGGGTCACCAAGGACAACCAGACCAGCTTCTACTTGCCCCTTTTGTGTGTGTGTGTGTGGGGGGGGTGTTCCTAGCTGCACTTTCCATGAACACAAGAAAATAAGCAAACGTCTTGGGCCGCTACTCATGGAGCGCATATTATTTGGGGAAGAACCAAAAATGAAAGAAGGAAAGAGAATCACATTTGCTTTGCTGACGCCTGCAAGAAAAGCTGCTGTCTTTGTGTCTCCTAATCTCTATGCGCTTGCATCACATGCTCATTTCCTACAGAAACGGTCGCTCTCTGATTATGTTCCCACGTGTTCTTTCCTCTTGTGATTCCCATCTTGTCTGTGGCTGGGGAATTCTGGGAGTTGAAGTCCACACATCTTAAAGTTGCTAAGGTTGAGGAACACTGCTGGAGACCATCTCTTTTGAGCAGGAAGGATTATTCAATCCCATGGATGTAGAAGATTTGGGGGGAATTACTGGACAACCTCACAGAAGCCACTCCACCACCACCACCCCATCCAGCACTGAGACTTTGAGGGCCTGTTCTCATAATGCCACTAGTTCTTCATAGCAACGTTCTACTTAAAACCAACGCCACACCCGACCTGAGAAGAGACAACATGTGGGAAGTCAGCCCTGTTCAAAGTCAGATCTTTGGTCACACGGCTGGGGGAGGATAGGAGCTGTAGTCCAACCCCTCTAGAGTCTTGTGATATAGAGAAAGCCAGTCGACCATGGTGATATGGGGAAGACTGTTCATAGTTTTCTAGGTATCCAGGCAGAATTCCTTCACCTCCCCACAAAAGGAAGAGCTACCTAGCTTTTCCAACTGCAGATACCGGAATTAAATCTTGGATTTAAAGAAGTAAGGGAAAGATTATCTCGAGTTGCATTAAACTTCTGGACAGACCATATACTTTTCTTTGGCAAAAGTACAGAAGTAGTTTTTTATCACTGCTGACTTCTTATTTAACCTACAGTCTTGGAGATCCCATCCAAATATGAACCAGATCTGACCTTGCCTAGCTTTCCAGAATCAACCAAGGTTGGCTGGATACTGCCAGCTAGCTGGGATGAACCTTGGATTCTCCACCCATCACTCTTCCAATGCAAGAACCATGTTATTCTTTGGGTTGCCTCTTGTCTGGCATGGAGAGACCTTGAGAGTAACCACATCATAGGTTTGCTCGGGGTCATTTCTTCTAGCTCAGCATGAGCTGAGGAACAAAACTGCAGAAACAAAAGCGACCCCCCAACTCGATAACGTCAGAATGGGTCTGTCCATATTGTGCCATGAGGTCTGCCCCAGAGGAACAGGATGCCTTGAACGTTGTCCAACAAACATGGACCGTTTTGACCATTCTGCACAGATAGCCTTCAAAACAAGTTCCCAAACCCCAAAGGAAACAGAGCAGAAGCCCCTCTCGGCTGGGATCTCCACACCACCATCCACGCGAGCTTCTGTTGCAACGGGCTACGGTGGCAACCTGCACAGCACATAGGAGACCCCTGCCCGGGTTCTAGGAAAACCGTTCACATCTCAGATGTTACAGACACAAGAGTCCCAACCCAACGACATTTCAGAAGAGGGAGGACAGGCGGGAGGTCAAGCCCCGCAGCGATGGCATGCAGGGGGGCGGGTGGGCCTTGCCAGAGCTGCCCTCATCTGCTTCGAGCCCTGCCTTCCCACATCAGATGCATTTAGCCCTGTGTCCTGACACCAGAAGGACAGCCAGCGTCCAACTTCCAAACTCAGCCACCTAACAAAACCCAGAGTGTTGATTGACGGAAAGGAGCATTTTCGAGCGCATTCGAGGGGGCAGGCAAGCAATCTCCAGTGCCAGCAAAGTGTCCTACCGAGGTGCTAATCCTTTTAAATCGGCTTTAAAGGACTTCCAGGCCTTCTTGGGCACAGACCTTGGGCAACCCCCCCCCCCCGCCTTTTCGTTGAGGGCTTGGCACTTGGGTTGACCTCCCTCCGGGGCCCCTCCTTCCCCCTCCACCCATGACACGCGACCAGCAACTCGCTTCCCTTTGTGAATTCACTTTGGGGGACCCCGCAATCTCCCCCCCACTCCCCGGGATTTTGCTCCCCAAAGGTCTTTAGCTCCGGCTCCCTCTGCCTCAATCCTTGGCCACTCTTCTTCCCGCTGCTCCAAATCGTTCTGCCTCCGTTGTGGGTGCCAATTGGAGAAGGGGGGCGGGGGGGGTAGGACCGGCCTATCAGTGCATCCTGTCTTCGGCCCCCCCACCCCTTCCCCCGAATCCGACTCCAGAAAAGCAGACCCCAGCCTCCGACTTGGAACGGGGAGGGGGCGCACCTCCGCTCCCCCCCCCGCCCCCGCGACCCGGACTGGCAAAGTGCGGCAACTTCCCACTCACCTTCCTCGCCGGGGTCTCCGCCACCGCCCGCGGGGCATCGTCCCCGTTCGGCGCCGTGGCGGCTCCGGGCGAGCCAGCGAGGCTGAGCCGAATTAAGCCCAGCGCAGGCGAGGCGACTTCTCGGCACGTCCCGGCAGCTGGAGCGGCGGAGCGCCACCTAGCGGCTGCCGCGCCCCGAAACGCGCCCCAGCAACGCGTTGGCGGTGCGGACGGCTGTTGCGGGCGGTGCGCGGCGGCCGAGGGCTTTCGCCGCCTTCCGCCCCTTCCCGGGCTGGATTTCTTTTCTCTGCTGGAGCGCAGCGGGGCACGAGTGGCGCGAGCGAGGGTCCCGTTCAGACGTGCGCTGGGCGTGCTGCAGCTCTGCGAGCGGAACGGCGAGAGAAGCCCGTGGCCAAAAGGCCGGTGACTCGGGGGAGTGTCGGTGGACCCCAAAGGCGTTGCACGTCGGTAAGTGCGCTTCCCCTTTCTCGCCCCCTCCTCCTCCTCCTCCTCCTCCCCTTTTAATTTGGGCAACCAGCTCTTTGCGCTTGGACCCACCGGCGCTTTTGACTTCCTGCTCAGCGGCTTTGGGGGAAACCGGCCGCCCGGCTTCATCCGAATGAACCCAGATTTAATGACCCAGGTTAGTATGCCTTTAGAGGCAGACAGCAGCGCTTTCCAGATTCCTAAATTCTCTTTCTAAGGCCCTTTGACCCCGTTTTGCTTCAACTTTCCCCTGAATTGGATTTCTCCCACTCTGGACCCTTCCAGGAGATGTTGGAATCGTCCCGTTCAACTGTTCTCCAAGGTGGTGGGAACCTGGGTCTTTCCTCTGTGTGGGCTAGACAGATCTCCTGTTTGGGCCGCCTGGAACGGGAATTGAAACTTTTGAGGAGGAGCTGCATGTCAGCAGCTGAAAAAGCAGAAATGTAGACCGGTCTCTAGCGAGTGGCAATAAAATACCCAATGGCATTTTGTGGATCATGGTTCTGGTGTGCCGTGACGATTTCACCCTGATGGTGTCGCTTCGCTTTGCTGATAAATGCCACATCACACGTCAAGCGAACTCTGAAGCAATCTTCCCCTTTACATTCATTTCCCCTGTAATGATCTTTGTGTACCCTGTTTGCACAAAAATGAGGTACCGCTGGTTATTCCAGCCGACTGCTAGGCGAGCTGCAACGTACAGTTGCAACGTGCGGTTTTTTAAAAAATCTATAAAGACGCTGGAAAGCGTATCAGATGGACGTTTTTAGTCCAAAAAACAGAAGCCTTCGCATTAAAAGGGTAAAGAAACATACTGTGGTGCATCAACTTTTGAGGAAACCTATTCCAGATTCATCCATAATGAGAGTTAAAAGCTTCAGCTGCCATAGCAATTTTTTTCACAATACGGGTCCTTCTGCAGAGAGAGAGAATGAACTGTTTTTTTATTGAACGGGTTTTTTAAGGCAAGAATATAATAAGCAAAGGGAAATCTAAAACACAAAGAAAAAGTAAAAGAACAAAATACAAATAATATGCAAATAGGTGAAAAATCATAAAGGCTATTTTCCAATTGTTCTTAATTATTTATGATATTATAACATGCCAGTTTAAAAAAAAAAAAATTCAGGTCTCTAACACACAGTATAAATCCCTAACATTTATACATTAAATCAGTACTAGAAATTTAACTTTCCATTGTTAAAATGTAAGTTCTGCATGTAGAGAAACCCAAATTTTGAGTATGGAGCAAATCCATGTATAAAGTTACAGTCCAAGAATGGTTTCCAATTAGAATTGAATTCTACATCAGATTTATGAGAATTAATTGTTAACGGTCCATGACCTGTAAAGCTGGGTATCATCAGCATGTTGATGATGGCCTCCCCTTTATAAAACTTCCCAAGAAAACTCCATTTCCCATTCTCATAACAATAAATACGAACACAAAGGAGTTATTTTTTTATTATTTAAATCTTATTCCACAAGAAACCATCTTCACTAACGTGACTGTATTACAACTGGCATTAAATAATACTGTGTTAAATATAAAATACTTATTTTTAAACAAGAGACAAACGGTTTAAAATACAGGACTTCTTTTTCCAAAAAAAAAAATCAGTCAGAAAGTTTAACCCACCGACATTCTTCTAAAGTTACAAAGTCATGAAAAATTAGTACAAAACACTAGGACGATCAGTATAACCCAGCCGTTCCCTTGATGATAGAGTACAAAATGGTCACAAAACAGAAAAAAAATACAAAATAGCCAAAAACAGAGATTTCAAGGAATCCAAGTTTGTTTCAATGAAGGGTTGATAAAAGAATTCTCAATTCTCATAAAGCGAGGGAGAGCATCTGGCTGACCTCTTTGAAGCTTGGAAGCTAAGCAGGGTCAGGCATGGTTAATACTTGGATGGGAGACCAGCAGAGAATTCCAGTGCTGTAGGCTAGAGTGGAAATTTGGAAACTCATCCTGGCTTCCATATTGTTGTCAAGAAAACTACAGGAAGTCACCGGCAGTGAACCTGATGTGATGGAGAATCACCTTTGCCATTTCATGAATGGGAAAGCTATAAGTTATGGACCCAGTTTTTAACTGACTCTTATTCTCCTTGGGAGGAAATCATAACTGCCAGTGATCCAGGTATGAGCACTAACTCTTATCTAGCCAACATTACACCAAGCAAGCTCAAGAGAGGTACCAACGGCCTTCGAGAACTCTTAAGTTTGTGGCAACCCTAAAGGTCTAGTCCAGTGTTGTCCAAACTTGGCCACTTTAAGATGAGTGGGCTTCAACTCCCAGAATTCCCCAGCCAGCATGTTGAAGTCCACTCATCTTAAAGTGGCCAAGTTTGGACAACACTGGTCTAGTCTATCCAAGAAGCATCATGAGGTAGTCAGAATCCTGGGGTGGGTTGTGCTCTGGACGGCTGCAGAAAATTGGGAGGGTGGACTGATTGCACCTTCTCCCAGCAAGTAAACATTGACAGAGAGACAGAGAGAGAAATTCAGAGCCTGCTCGGTGCTTACATGGCTAGTTGGGATCGGAGAGGAATTTTTACACACGGGGAAATGTGAAAAAGAGAATATAAAGCGACGCGGTCTCTTCCGCCATCTCGCCATATGCCTTCGGAATGAGATGGTCAAAGGGCTTCAAAATTGATTTGGTGCAACCCTTTTGTAACATATCTTGATATCTGACATGATTACCTTCTATTTAATCATCAAACCACCTCTCAAATGCATGCACGACAAAGAATTCAATAAGTTGAAATTTGGCTGAACATTAAACGTGGCTGAAATTTCAGCATTATCTGCTTAGGACCAGGAATAAGAAGAGACGGTAATAATGGTTGGTGTAACTGTGAGACCATCTTTTTGTAGCCAAGAGTCATAAACCTCTTCTGGACATCATTGCTTCAAACCCATTAACACAGATGTTTGCATGGCTTGATTCAAAGTGCATTGCAGTTCAGTGAGCAGCACTAAAGTGCATTGGAGTGCATTTTCATTTTCTCTTCCACAGGGAGTAGTCTAACAAAAGGAATGGCCATAGAACCAAAGGAAGGAGAGCTAGTGGAAGTCTATCTGGCATGCTCCATGGTTAACCTGGCTTTGCCCATGGCTGATCAGAACTAGCGACAACCAGTGTTGCTTTTGGAAGTTAAAAAACCAACATTCCTCGGTTTTAACTTTTTTTAACATATAATTCTGTCCGTTTTGTATAAGTTAAACTCTCTTTTGGGGTCTTTAGGAGAAACTGCAGCCAAGGCCCAGTAAATTCTTAACAGTCCAGAATCTCAAGCAGTCGTTTGCTCTTACCTTCCGTCCAATTATACCTGGACTCTTTTTACATGCAAAGCAAGTACTGGGTCTCTGAGCTGTAATTCTCCCTTGAGTTTTGCACTGCAAACTGTATGAAGGGAAAGAGTTTGGTAGGAGAGAGGGGACTGAAATAAAAATGACGGTCCCGTTCTCACGGAGGCGATCAATTTGCATCTGCCTGTTTGCAGGGTTGAGTGGGATTTTCTGGGACCAGCGCTATTATGTCTTAATGTTCGCTTGTCATCCTACGTGGCAAAGCTGAGAAACATACCTATCAGCTCATCCTCTGCTTGTGTAACATTTCAGGATTCTGTATCAATCAACCAAGGAATATTCCACACTCTAGGTATTATTAATTCCTAAATCTTCAGATATTATCCAGATGCTGTTTGTCATAAGCAGCAATGGAACACCATCACAGTTCCTTCACAATGCCTGGAAATTGCTCAAGGACACCGCCGTGGTGTTCTTGCAAAAGTCCATGAGGTCCAGAGGGTGTCCCTTTTAGCAATTTCTACAGGCCCTTGGACTGTACCATCTGTGACCTCACAGAAGCTAGACCATGACAGTTCTCCTTCCACAATCTGTTTGCAGTTGCTTAGAGAGAATCAGCTAACTGTGTTGTAAGAGGTAGAGTAGAAGGCCAGCAGATGACTTCTTTTGTGGTAGGAGAAAGAATGGGAGCACAATTGAACGGATGGACCTTCCGTTGGCTAGTATTAAAGCATCTCTCCTCACCAACCTCTTGCATCGCTTCTTGCTTCTTGGTTGAGTTCTTGGGCTCTTGAGACTTAACCAGATGTTCCCAACTGTTTTTGAAAAGAGGTTGCTTCCTAACTTTCCTTTTCACTAGGACCCATTAACTGTTCATTGTGTAGCAAAACCTTCATCTAAAAACAATAAGTGCTATTACAGTTCTTTTGTATTAAAGGAAAAGAAACTTTGCACCTTCAACATTTTGGGCCTGGGCAAGATTGGGCAAGAAGTCCATTGTAAGAACCACCATCTCCCCTTGGAAGTCCTGAAGAATGTGGAAGAGCAGGATCAACCTTCCAGAAGAGACAAAAAGAGGGAAGGAAGGATCTCCTCTCCCTGAACCCTGCATCTTTGAATCCTTAAGGCAACTGTCTATCTGGAAGTTTTAGACTCAACCGCATCGGGCCGATAGAGGTACCTCCAAATAGCATAATAATGGGTACCAGCTCCAAAAGCCACAAAGAGATGCCAGATGGCGTGGGCGAAGGGGATGCGTCCATCGCTCTTGAAGAAGATGGTGCCCAAGCAGTAGAAAATGCCACCAGCCACCAGCTCCAGCAGACCTTCAGTGTTGGGCTGCAATAACCAGGAAAAGCAGAGGAGGGAGTCAGAGGATTAGCAGAAGAAGCCCCACTATTCATGAAACTCAGGTAGCTCCTGATTCTTCCAGGAGGGAGACCCTTCTATAGACATTGCCCCATTCTGCATTTCCACTGGGTCACTTACCATGGAGAGAATGACCACAGCAGGGAAAAAGCCCATTGCCAGGTAACAAAGCAGTTCCACCAGCTTGTACCTGGGGAAAAGACAAGCCAAACCGAGTTTGAGAAGCCCTGATGCAGTCTGCATCTCAAGCTAAGCCGTGATCTGCTTAACCAGTTGCTGAATTAATCCCAGTCGTCTGGGCTCACATCCCTCAGGAAGCCATAAACCATAGTTTCTAAACCACAGGGGTTGGGAGTCACAAGGTACACTGCTCCATAAGTCAAGCCTCTCTCAGGGCAGGGAACCCATGTAGCTACGTAGAGGAGCAGCTATTGAGAAAACTCTGTTCTTCTCTCTGAGCAACTTGGGGCCATGAGTTGTGGGACAAGCCTTCCTTCCCTCTTTTCAAGATTTTCAGATCACGTTTCTATCTTTTTTCAGTAACCAAAGCACGATAAAGGGTTAAAAGCAAACCAAAAGGAACCCCTGTGATATATTGCATTCCGCAAGAGGGCGGTATATGCCCATCAAAGATATAGCTCCCTTCCAAGCAAAAGCATGGATTTCTCCCTCTCGGCATCTTCCAAAATGCTCACCGTTCATGGAAAAAGAAGACGTAGACCGTCCCAACCGAGGCCATGATCCAGATGATCCAGCGCATGTGGGATGCCCAAGGACCCAACTCCCGCAGGTTGAGCCTGGCAGCACAATGGGGATATGGGATCGTGGAGAGAAACAGCCGCTAGAAATGCACGCAGGTGACCGAGATGACTTCAAAACATCGACTATGCGATTGCACAAATGAGATCAGTCACATCAGGGGTGGCATATGGGATTTAACAGGCACCTCCTCCCCCGTACCACCAGCCTCTTACATCCAGATTTTACCGTGCACAAGTCTTGTCACCATCCTGTGGTTTTAGGTTGCTCCACCCGCCACTTGAAATACTATGAAAACATGGAAAAACTAGTTTCGCCCCAGATCCCTCTCATTCACACAGACTCTCCCACAAAGAGAACCATTTTGATAAACGACAGCAGTTTGACAACGGCCCTGCTGAAAAGCAGAGAGCTATACACAGTTTGTCGGAACTCACCAAGGAGCGTAGGAAGCTGCAATGAAGAAATAAATTACCATTCGGTCGAACATGTGTAGGCAGTGCTCTACAGTCCTGCAAAATATGTATGGGGAGAAAGCCTGGGTTTGCTTAGTTTCATTTTCTTTTGTGGAATGGCAAGGTGTGGGGGGAGGGGGTTGGTTGGTTGTTTTGCCCCTGAAACTTTGCACCTCCACGCTGGTGAAGCAATTCCAATGTGCACAAGCAAGAGGGCCATAGCCCACGAGATCTTGCCAAGGGCTAAGTTACCAGGATGGGCCTGGCTGGGGTTTCCTGATCGTTTCTTGGCATTTGGGAAGGGGAGATTTGTTGCCTGGTTGACCTTTGTGAATCTCAAAATACTAAGCAGGACCAAAGCTGGTTAGAACTGAAAAGAAGGGCCCTTGTACTCTTGGTGGTCAAAGACTTGGTAGTCAACCAATAGACCCCCAAAGAATGCAACGGTGAAGAGCTTGATTCCTCTTGGCAGGGAAATTCCATGGATGTGTCCTTGAAGTCACCAAGAGTCAAGCTCAGTTTGGGAGACCTTTGCCTGGAGACTATTTTAGGGTTTGCTGGTTTGTTTCCTGCCTCAAAATTTCTGGAAGTCATGCTGCCATTTCCAAAATAAGGGTTCTTACGGGGCCAAGTGGTGCTGGGACCTCAAGTTGTCCACCCCAAGATTATAAACCCCTGGGTTCCGTGACAGAGAAGATATGTCAATATGGACATTCAGTCCTTGGCAGGTGGAAAAAATCCCTGGATGAAGCCCTGAAGAACTTAGGCCAAGTTGCATAAAGCATCATTAAACCAGCACAATCAGATGGTGCTGCAAATAAATCTAGAGGATCAGAAGACAGCTGAGAGTTATCTATTTGCCACCCTCTCGTGGTTATCTAGATTTTTGCAGCCCAAATCTGGTAGCTCTAATTAAACTACTGTAAATGGGCCAAGCATCTGCTGTAGCTTCCTCTGACAATAAGCTTTCCTTGCTGCCACCCTCACGGTTGACAGAATTACCTTAAATGCCGTTTCTTCCAAGAGATGGTATGAAAAGTGGTGGATACAATGAAGAGTCCTGACAACCCAGAGCCATAGATCCATGCAGAAATTGTCTCCCACTGATTGTCAGACAGGATGTAGAGAACTGAACTGCCTAGGATGCTTGGGACGATCCAAAACTAGAAGAAAGATGGAAAAGAGAATGTTCTGGTACCAGGTTGGAGAAGACAGACATCATGGATTGCTAGGTCCCCCTTGGGCCCTGAGCCAAACCCAGCCTCTTGTTTCATCCCACCAGAATGCTCCCTAGAGAACACGTGTACAACTCACCGCATGGGTGGCACAGTTGGCTGCATGTTCATACTCGGTTGGTTGGTACCTTCGGTTGGGTGGGACCCTGTGATTCATAAACCTTGAATGAGAGACGGAAGCAGGGAGAGTACGTCAACTAACTATGATCTGCAACAGAAGAGATCTGCCAGAGCTGTTCGGCGATGCTTTAATCCCAATGCATGTTTTGAAATTTAAAATGATAACCTCATTTTGCAGTGCTCCTAAAGCTGCACCCACACCCTCCCCACAATTATCCTTAGCCATGCCCAAGACGTCTGGAAACTTTCTTTTAGCAGCAAGATGGCCTCATCCCAAGAAGGATTGAAGCAGTGGAAGGCAACAAGAGACAGTACTCGTGCATGCCCATTTATACTGCCAGACTAGGAGGAAGGGTTTTTCCTGGACTGTAATGAAATTGATACTTTGGGAAGGCTGTTCGTCCAGGAAATGATTTGCTAGCTGCCATTATGAATTGCTAGTTTCCTTTGTAAAAAGTGATTATACTAATTAATCTACATATCCTGCTGGGATGGCTAAATTACGCAGCCTTTATGTCAGCCTCACCAGGTAGACCAGACAGGAATCACGACCAAATGAGCTAATTCTACTTTATTGTAAAGCTACATGAACAGAATCTTGCAAGTCTGAAAGTACAGTTCTTCCCCCATCTCCTTTACAGCCTGAGAAACTAGGGAGGGTCCCTTCTGGGCCTCTTTCTCCATCCATTATGCAGCTGTGGGCTATGCCCTCTCTTCTCTGACCATTCCCTAGGCAGCGTCTCTTCGCCTGTCTCCCAAGGTCTTTCCCACAGACCATTACACCTTAAGGCTCTCAGTTCCAGAGCCAAAATGCAGCCTAGGTGCCTGTAAGCTCTCATATGATGCCTTTCGTACTGCTGATTTCTCTCCCATTACTGGAACAGAGATTGTAAATTGTGTAAGGACGGTGCAAATTTTACTATAGTTGTGAGTCGTTGAGAGTCGGGCGACATACAAGTTTAATTGACGATGATGATGAAGAAGAAGAAGAAGAAGCAATAGATAGGGTATGATTAATAACCACCACCGTATATTTCCCTCCATGTGTTACATCTCAACACATTCTCCCCCAGCTTGATGATCTCCCACTGCATAGGACTATCACCACTATCATCATTCTGGGAAATTAGCTTCAAGGCTTCTGGCGCGCTTCTTTCTTGGAATAAGACTTTCCAAACTCCAGGTGGATTAAAACAAAACAAGGACCCCTTCCTTCCTATCCTCCAAAAGGCTTCAACCCACATTTTGAACCCATGCAAGATTTTTTGGTTCGTTTGTTTTAACAGGCATGGGATTCTTTTTGTAAAGATGGATGGATTAGTCTCTTGAAGGGTCTTGTAAATTTCTTAGGCCTAGAAACTTTCCCAGGGAATTCTCTCCCCAGCAAAACCGAAGGCAGAAAGAGTTGATGAATTTACGCCCCAGTGAAACTAAAAGTCTATTTATTAAACCGTCGGCCTCCTGCTTCCTCTTCTTGCATCTCGATCCCAGTTAACAAAGAGACTTGGGCTGTCTTCTTCGCTCCTGGCCTTGAGGTTGGATTTGTGCATTTCAATTCACCAGCAGCAAGTCTCTTGCAGACAAGGGAGCATTATTCCCCCGGGATGGGTTGCTAAGCCACCGCCCAGCCCTTTCCCCAATTTCGGTGCCTTCGCATCTTTGGGGGGTCCTTTTGCATGTCCTGCATTCAGAGCTGCAGAGTGATGTCACAGTGTCCAAAGAAACACATGGGAACCATTTCAGTCAAATAACTAAGGGGAAGATAGGTGAGTCTGGTCTTATCTTGGACAGAACTGGAATAATGCCACCTTGGGTCACAAAACAGTAGTTAAGAAACCAACAGAAACATGTCCTCCTGCTTTCAACCCTCTCCCCTTCACCCCCCATCTACTTCCCAGAACAGTGAACAAAGGTCAAGTTTGCACATCTTGCTAAGCCGTGTTGCCTTTAACTGTGGGGTCTGGACTAAGCTTGGTGAACTACATACGTACACCCAACACACCGTACGAGAAACCGTGATTTATAAGCCACAGTGGCCACGTTCATGTGACAGGCTCAGCCAATGCCAGCAAATAACAACAACACTTTAACTAGGAGTTGAAATCCAACATTTCTCCAACAGATGAGGCTGGAACGTGTCTCTCTCAAACATCCATCTTCCCCTTCAGGAGAACCAAATGTTTCAAGGATGCTTACAGGAGCAAAATGCATCAGATCACGATTCTAAGCTTCTAAGATTCCAAGATTCTAAGGTTCTAAGAATCTAAGTTTCTAGGATGTGTGTGCACCCCCCAAAGCCTTTCACGCTGCAGAGAGAGCCCCCCTCCCCACCTACTTTAGCCCGAGCATCATGATTACGTCAAGTGGGCAATAACTTCCTGGGATTCTCATGCCATTTCTGGGCTTCTCACAACCCTGTTGGATGCTGGTCTTTTTCTGGCGCCATGTCTCAGAGCCAGGGAGAGATTGCAAGACAACAGCCTTGTGCTCTCCGCTTTCTGGACCCCCAAACAAAGCACTGTTTGTCTTAGGAAATGAAAGGGACGTCTGAAGCCCGTCACTCACTTTCCCTTGCTTTGCCTGCCCTTTGTTAGCTCTGAGTCAGAAAGAAAGGCCTTCTGCTGAATGCCAGCCTGCCCAATGGGGCTGGTTTTTCCTTCTGAACATTGAAATTCATCAGGGAACATATGGTCCCTTGGCAAGGCGTCCAAACTCTGCATCAGAAGCCTGCTTACGTTGACAAGATCCCAGGAATGAGGGAAAAGATTCTGTGTAGATATATGGCTGGGACCTTGAGCATTTCACCCCAAGCACTAAACCGTGATTTGAAACCATTCTTTGTCAGCTCAGCCCCAGAACACGCTCCGCCAAGACCCCCACAGTGGCTTAGGGTGAGATGTGAGCCTAGTTCCCAAGTAGCTAAGCAGAAAAGAGTCCCACTGATTCTCTTACAGATGTTTCTGAGCCATAGGTCCCAGCATCTTTCCATCTGATGAAAGTTGTCCCCCAGGATGTCTGGAGGACATTAGATTACCTGTTCTGGGAAGAAATATTGTTGGGTTTCTTTAACAGCCTAGCCCGAGATTCAGGTAGAAGAAACAGTGGTTTAAGTATTGCAGGGTGGTGATAAAGGGTATTGGACTAGGCCTGGGGAAACCCAGGTTCAAATCTACCTTGGGTGCAACCTCACAGTTGTGGGCCTTGGACGCTGCAGGTAATAAGAGGCTCCAGAAGGAAAAAGGATCTGTAGGAGATTGGAGTAGCCTATAAACCTAATCACTCAATCAATCCAGCAATGAAGGACATAGGATGCCCACATTCCCACTTCTGTCATGAGAAGGAGTTGTCAGGGACACAGAACTGGATGAAGAACAGACTGAGGTTCAGGTTGCAAAAGGAAAACAACGAGGGGAGAGAACATGTCCCAACCTCCTCTGAGCATAAGAGGTAAGCCAGGGACGAGCCACCTTTTCCACTCCAGGGGCCCTTGAACTTAGAGGCCTGCTTAGGGACCCCCATGCAGAAAGCAGGTGGGGCCAGGCTGTAGAAGACCTCCAGCTGAATTCGGTTTAAACTAATTCAAACCCAGCCAGGAGTGACGTCTTTGCTCTTGGATAACATCTCCCTCCTGTCCCATTAAAAATGACCATTTAAAAATGACCATTACAATGAAACATTTTTAATTATAAAACAATTACCCCATTTAGAAAGTCTCTGGCAAGCATCTAAGAGTTTTTGAAGGTACAGACCAGCCGGAGAAATGTATTTTCAAATAACAAAGCTGGGGAAAAGGAGATAATCCGGGTTGCCTACATTTTTTTTTTTCTTCCATCACGCCATCCTACCTGAGAGAGTGGACCATAATCCACGATGCTTAGGCTATGATTAGTGGCTTATTCCTTA
This sequence comes from Python bivittatus, assembly GCF_059951505.1. Taxonomy (NCBI): domain Eukaryota; kingdom Metazoa; phylum Chordata; class Lepidosauria; order Squamata; family Pythonidae; genus Python; species Python bivittatus. The sequence continues at coordinate 4,163,787 of NW_028277083.1, forward strand.
AATTGGCCACAAGGCCCTTCATTGTTTTGTTTCGTTTCGCTGGTTAATACAACTTTTGCTTTGAAAAAATGTCTTTTTCTTATTGCGTTTATCTGCCTTTGATAAATGCAAGGGGCTCCCTTCCCAGAGGCTGGATTCCTTCATATCCTTTCCACTTCTCATTCCTCCGTGTTCTCCCTCCCTGCTCCAGAATAGGATTCCAATCCTCTTATCCTGAACAGATTAGCAGGCTGTGTCTGGATGGGAGTGATTCAACCAACAAGTTTCACAAGACAAGAGTAAGCCTTACATCCAGGCCTGTCACCTTCTTTCTCTCTCTTTTTTTTAAATGCATTTTTATTAAAAGTTTTTACATAGCTAAAAGGCACATACAAAAATATTTAAAGAAAAGAAAGAAAAAGAGAAAAGGAAAAGTGCAGAAAAGAACACAGTTAAAGAAGGGGAAAAAAAGATAGTTAAAGAACTACCTTCTTTGCAGCAGTTACAAACAAACTCATTATCCCGCCTCCCTCCTGAACGTTACAATAATCCCTTCAGCCCCTTAGTCAGTCTTTTTTTCCATCATCAAATCCAGAAATCACCGTTTTGCTTTTTCCCGTTTTCAGCAAAAAGTCCATAAAAGGTTTCCGGTCTCCTGTAAAAGTACTTATTGCTCTGTCCCTGACCAAAAGCAGTTGGTTTTGCCATCTCTGCTCGTTCTGCTGTCTTCACAATCCATTCCTCCTTTGCCCCACCACCTTCTTTCTCAAAAAGGATATTCAGAGCCCAAGCAAATACAGAAAAGGGAAACTCAAGGACTACGGCAGTTCCCCTATGGGGAAAGGGAATATTTTCTTGGTATAGGGACATACCATGATAGCCTTGCATGGAAAAAGTGAAGAATGGAAGCAGAGGGCTTTTCTCCTCTGGACATTAGAGTAGAGGGAGGGTGGATCATCTAGGAATGAAAGGTGGAAGATCTGGGTGGAGTGGACAGAAGCACTTGATTGCACCCCTTGTGCTTAAGCTGGGGAGATCCCTTTCATAGGATGGAGGCCAACTTCGAAGAGCTTGACAAGATGAGGAGACAAAGTCATGGAGAACAAGGCTGTTGAAGAGGCACTGGTTGGGTTGGCTGTAGATTGCTTCCAGTTTCAGAAAAAAATAGGTCTGTTGTAGCTGTTGCTGTGAGGAAACCAAGCCAGAGAGTGCCTTCTTCAAGTCATGATTGACCATTGTGGAATTAGAATGCTGGAAGAGATGACCCTTTGGCTTCATCTCGTGCAAACCCTTCTGCTCATCTTGGGTGTCACCATCCATTATAAGGGACTACACTGATCCTTTCTGAAGATCCTGCTCTGTATGAGGCACTGGATTTTCAATCAACGTAGGAGGATGACTTCCAACAAAAATTACTCCTGGAAGAATCCCAACCCTGTCAGCTGACAGGGCCTTGCCAAAACGCCCACATCGAGCTCTATGTGCTGTACCTTGTTTCTGAACAACCAGATGCCTTGCCATCAGATGATGTGGGTCCTAGCTCCCTCACACCCATGTGGAGCCCTGGGTACTTGGAGCTTTATGCTGTGCAAATTCAGTCTTTTAGAGATAGCCAGACAACAGGTTTGCTCACTCAGCCTGCAGAAGATGTCCATTAGATGCTGGTGAAGTCTGGAGACGCTTCCATGAAGGGCTGACACGTGTCTTCCTTTAGGACAGGTTCTCTGCTGGAACAGAATATAAGCCTAAAGAGGCCCCAGGGTGGGAATTCAACACTTTCCAGATGTTTTGCCCTGCAGTTCCCCAGCCATGTTGGATAGGACTAATAGAAGCTGACAACCAACCCAACTCAAGACACCAGGTGGCCTGTTCTTGAGATAGGTCTGACTCATCATGGCATATTTTATACTGCCTGGGGCCCTGTGTTCTCCGAGTCTGAACACGCGCAAACATCTGAAATATTGCTCACTCTGCTCTGCAACAAACGTGTCCTCAAAAAACAAGTCACCTGTTTATCTTGAAAATGATGAGTGGAATTGTTGGGATTTGGGCTGGGGGGTAGCAGCGGGTGCATCCGAACAAGCAATAGTTGAGGAAGAAGTTGCTTTGATGACCAATATTGATTGATCAATGAAGATAACAACCAGTTATCCAAACAGAAGGAACAGCAAGGAATAAGCAGGGTTTAATCTGGGTTTGTTTGTTTTCTGATAATGATTCATTTCTTAAAAATTAATACACAAGCATTCTTGAGAAGAGAGAGACACCCACTGCATTTAGACAGAGGTGATCTTTACAGAGAGACGGGAAGGGCTGAAAATAAACCAGAAAAATGGGTTAAAAAACCCTCAAAAGTTTCCTGGATGTTTTTTTAGACTTGGGGGGAAAATGCTGTTTTTTTTCTCCAATTGCTTCTGTTTTTGTTTTTTTTTCCCTGATCTTCCCATCTTTGTTTCAAAAGACAATCTTCCCTTCTAGAAGGAAAAGTCATTTTCTATTGCCCAAAAGGCCCTGATTTTTTTTTTTTTCTGATCCATTTTTTAAAGAGGGGGGTGGATTCTCTTCCCCACTTCAAAGTGCTCTGATCCCAGTGTAGAGAACTTTAATATTTTTCACCACCTCTCTCACTCCCCTCTACTTTTGATCCCCATGGAAACGCTTTGCAAATGATTTGCAGAGATTCAGAATCAAAACTGGGGATGGGCAAGGAAGCAACTGTATTGCAGGAAATTCAAACCACTCACTTTTTTTTGGATTGGACAACTCTTTAAAAGGGGGAAAAAAAGCTGCTTTGATACAGAATGATCAAGTGGCTAGTCCATTTGTAAATCCAAGGACCCAAAAGGATTTTCTTTAACTCCTCCCGAGTACATGAACATACACACATTTCGTGCAGCCACGAGGCAAGGAACTGGACTGCTTATACTTTTTCATGACCCACTTACACCCACCAAGTAAAAGTGGTGAGAGAAATGCAGTGTTCCCTTTCCAGGGTATTCTTCGGTTGGGCCAGGGGTGTCTTGCAGGAAGAGGGTCAAAAAAGTCAAGATGGCCACCGCCTTGACTTTGCTGAGACACACCCCATGTATGCTCTGCTTGCAAATGGCTAGTCTCTCATCTTCAGAGTCCGAAAGGCCCCATCTTCGTGGCAAGGGAACCTGGAGACTGAAACATTGCCAGTTCCTCTTTCTTGAAAAGGAGAAAAAAAGATTCCCTTCCCCTTTCGTGCTCATGGAGCAAACTTAATGCCAAACCTTCGAGGAACTGCGAACATCTCTTTTCCCTCACAGGGAGCTTTGCCAGGGCATCGTTACCTAGTTGGCAGGTAAGCTGGTTGGGCAGCGGTTGAGACACACAAGCTGGCAAAGGGGGTTGGTGCAGATCCCCGGGACATGGACGTTAATCAAGCCAGCTTTAGCAATTAGCTGAGTTCGGGTGCTCCCTTAAGCCGCAGAATTGGGGTGCTATGAAAAGGCAGCAAGTGTGATTGACCATTAGGGGGTTCTGATTCCTGAAACGTTTGGACAGGTTTGCGCTTCAGTGGCCAAATAATTTGGGCTGATTTACTACTATGAGCCCGACGTCTTCGCAAAGCGTCCCTGAGAATTTATATCCCACATTTCTGAGCTCACCAGGAAGACGGGTATAAGCCATCTTGGGTCAGATCCCCCAGGTTTGGGGGCCCCAAAGGAGAAACAAGTGAGGTGAAGTCCCCAAACAGGAACGATCCAAGTCAGGAAAGACCGTGAGCTGAAGCCGGAACATTTTGCCGGAATCTGATCCTTAAGTTTAGGGTCTCTTCTGTCCATTTCTACCCCAATGTCCATTTCTGGCATCTGCAGCTTGCGCAGAACTCATTGAAAAAGTTTGCTCTCAAAGAAAACAAGCCGCCTGCTCGCGGGTGTGTAGGAAATCCTTTGCACTGATTCACCGGCCATCTCTATCCATTCAAAGGTCACCCCTCTTTGGGCTGCTGCGTTTCACAATCGCCACTGGTCCCCCAGGCGTAGGGAAAGAGGGCTGGCGGGGAAAAGGCACCTGATATTGCACGTGCACCCCCTCTCCAAATTCTGCAAACTTGGCTTGCAGATCGTTGCGTCTCGGTTTACCATTCCCGATGCGCGGATGGCGATCATTCCTGGAATTCTCTTCTCGGCTTTCAGGAGGCAAAGGGCAGGTTGGAAGGGAAGAGGAAACGCTGGAAAAATCCAGGCCGGGGGAAAAAAAATAGGCCGCTAACAGAAGCAACAGGGCCTCGGTCTGGCATCCTTCAGAGGCGTCGGCTTCAGTTCCTGAATGGGGGGGGGGGCACAAGTTGGCAAAAGGCACCTCCCAGAAGCTCCAATTTAACCTAAACGGGAGTTCTCAAAGCCGTCATCCATCAGGTAAAGCCACGACCCTTCAGACAACTAGTTTCGCTGTTTAGGGGTGCCTGAAGAGGGATTTGGTGTAACTGGAAAGGGGCAGACAAAATATTGCATCCGCCTCGGCGGATCTCATCCCAGCGAAGCAGGATCGCGCCTGGTTAGTTTGGGATGGGAGACCACTAGGAAATCTTGGGGTTCTAGGTTTGACTGGGAAGGTAAAGAAAAAAATAAATAACATGCTAGAAGGACACTATTAGCAAACCTGTTCCATTTGACCGCCAAGAAAACTCTGTGAATTCCCTAGGAACTGAATGTCTTGCATGGTCAGAGTTTCCTTTTTTTAAGATGATTGCGGGGAAAGGTTCATTTTGGTGCCCTTCCACACAGAGTTGCTTTTCCCTTCGCTTCATCCTGTATGATTCCCCCCCCCTCTGGTTTTGGTCCATTAAAGTCATAAATGCCTTGATTTAAAAAAAAGAAGCCATCTCCATCTCCATCTCCATCTCCATCTAGGAGATGGTGCCCCCAAATGAAGCCCCCTTGGGGTGCCCCGTTCTGATCCCACCCTTGCTGTAAAGAGGCCCTGAGTTTAGCCGTGGAACCCGACGCCAAATGACTCACAAATAAGGCAGTTTAGAGAAATGGAGGGGGGTCTCCCCTCTGCCTCGGCCCCCCCTCCCCAGAACTTTTCTTACCTGCCGTAGCGAGTCTTCTGAAAATCCAGGAGTCTGGAGATGAACATGGTGAGATTTCCACCAGGTTGTCGCTTCAGAGCTGGAGGCGGGGGGGGGGGGGCAAAGCAGGGCTGGGGGGTCCCTCAGCTCCTTAGAGCCTCCCCCGGTGTTCTGGAGGAAGGTGCCTCTGGCCCCCCAGCGGGGTCTCCCCGAAGCCGCCCATCGCCCATCCCCGCCTGCGAGCCGCCGAAGGAACGGGCTGCATGTCTCGGTCCGGCGGGGGAAGACGAGGCGCCCGCCGCCCGGGCGAAGGGGTGTCAATTGGCCTGCCGGGCGGAGGGCGGCATCCTCCCCCCGCCCCGGGGAAGGAACGGGAGGGGAGGGCTAAGCAGGCAAGACAGGAGACTCCCCCCGCCTAGCCTCTGTTGCATGGAAAGGAGGAGGAGGGGAAGGACGGGAGGGGAGGGGAGGGGAGGGGGCTGTGTCAGAGGCAGATATTGAACTCCGATTCTTAAGGGGAGGGAGGAAGGCGAGCAAGAGACCGCGAAGGAGGTGTGATGGAGGGGTGGGGTGGGGTGGGGAGAAGTTGCAGGGCACCATAGCTGAGGGAAAGGGGGGGAAAGAGGGAGGAAGAGAGAGAACAAGGGGTGGGGGGTGGGGGGGGGAGAGAAAATCTCCCCGCTCGTAAAGTAGTCCAAGAGACTTGTCCAAACGCCTGTTGAGTAAGCCAGCTTGGGCAAGCTATAAATATCGCCTGCACACGCGCTCCCGCACACTCCCACGGATCAAATAGCAGATTTCCAAATACAATCCCGGCCGCAGGGAGGTAAAGGGAAGATGGGGGGCAGGGAGGGCAGGGGGAGTTCTTCACCTGCCCCCTTCCTTTCAAAAAGAACTTCACTCCCTTCCCCACAAGACAACTCGACCTGGGCTTGCTGTATTCCAGAGGATTTACTTTTTAACTAGGAAGGGCGGCCTGACCCCATTTGCATCCTTTAGGCACTGCGCCGGGGGTCTGAGCCTTCGTGAGCTTGGGGGCGGGGTGGTGGTGGTGGTCTCGAAGGCCGTTCTGTTGAGTAAACCACCATTGGTTGGGCGCACACAGCATGTTTTGGGCCATCAGCCATGGGGTTCCTGGCCACCACCCCGGCTTTGTGCAGGACACTAAGCCCAATTCAAACCAGGCAAAGAATGGTTTAGCAGGGCCTGTATGTTTAGGGGTGCTGCTTGGCAGTGGTTCATTCAGTTCACCCCATCCCCTAGGCTAGAATAGAGTTGGATAGGTTGTGCTGGATTCACCCATGGGTACCCCCAGAGAGAACCAGGGGGCACAAGTGATGCCATGACATCATTGTGCAAATGATACCAGTTATGGGATGTGCAACCAAGACACATTTCATCATTTGCATGGTTTGAGTGATGCTGTAATCATACGGGTGACATCGTCATAGCTTGTCCCGGGCACCATGGATTAGGCTAAAATGGGGTTGGATTGTTTGTGCATCGATGTGCTGGGGGAAACCCAGTCACCAACCTAATGTATGTCATGAACCAGATCTTCACTGGAAGCCGCAGTACGGTCAGGCAATGCATGTTGTCAGAACAAAGCCATTATGGTTGATTCACCTGTTCCTCCAGTGATGGTGTTGAGGAGGTACAGCTTACCATTCAACTGAGCGAAGAGTAGGCCTTGGCCATCTGATGTGTGGGTGTCATGAGAAGAGAGGAAAGGTTTAGCTACTGAGTTTATCATTGTGCCAGTTCTCAGCCAGAGAAATACTGGTGAGATCATCTGTCTCAGGAGCCAAAATAGCATGCCATGAGTCCTATGACTAAAGTAGAACCACTGTGTGGATGGATCTAGACTTCTGCAACGCACACCTCACCCCACACTCACCACAGTTGGCAACTGCAGGAGGACCAATGATGTGGGAGGGAGCCAGGGCAAGAAGCTTTGTAAGAAACTTGGATATATTTGCAAGAGGTCATGTCTGTTGAGAGCTATCAGTCTTGGAGACTCAACATTGGGGACAGAATACTTCCAAGTATCAGCTGAGAGAAAACAACACTGGGAGAGAGGTCTATATCCATTTTCTGCCTATGAGCATCCTGGTTACCTGCTTAAGAAACAAAATTGAACTAGGAAGGACCTTAACCTGATCAAGCTTATTTTCTTAAGACTTGGTGATGGCCACTAACTTGGATGACTTTCCAAAGGGGTTGGATAAACTCAGCGGAGGACAGATCGACCAAGGACTAAGTCTTAAAGGCTCAACATCATCTGTGGTTTCTGACTGCAGTTGTGCCTCCAAGTCAAGGATGGTTTCCCTCTTGTGTGTGAGCGCATCTAGTTGGCTGAGAAACACAATGCAGGGCTAGGATAAACCTGGACCTGACCAGCAAGGCCGTTCTTAGGTTCTCAAGATGCCGCAAGCCGAGTTTCACCGCTGATTGGCTTTCTTGACTCAAGTCCCCAAATAACTTCACCCAACTCTGTGGAAAGACAGGATATAAGTGTAATAAATACATGTACACACATGCTGCCCTTCCCTCTCTTCCCTACCAACAGGCGTCCATCTGGCCCACCTTCTCCAAGTCCACAGAAGACAGGGTACCTCCTGACCCAAACTGCAGGAGGCTTTGTATGGTTGCTTCCACCTTGAACAGCTGAAAAAGGAACTCTTCCACCATACCAACCGCAGAAAACTTTTCCCACACCCTTTCCCCTCTTCCTTGGTCTGATCAGAGCTGGGGTTTGGAGAACCCAATCACACTTCAGGGGTGCACTGTTCTGCGGCCCTTTTTTGCAGAGCGCAGGCCTGTTTTGCTTCTGGCGGTCCTTCAAGCCGCTCAGGAGATGCACGATCCATTTTGAAACAGCGCAAAAGAGAACGGGCTCAAAGCTGAGAGGGCTGGGGGGGCAGGAGGGTTGGAAGCAAAGAATGTTCCCATCCATTCGACAAAAACAGGTCAGCGTTCACTTGGCAAGCCAGACCACAGCCTGTTTTCCTAGGCCAGGAAGAGCCAGCACATCATTATGAAGCAGCAACAGCCTTGGAATGGTTCCTGTTATGGAGAACTATTTTAACTCCCAATTTTTTTATTTTATTTTATTTATTTTCTTTCTTTCTCTTTCTTCCTTTCTTTCTCTCTGTCACTCTTTTTCCTCCCTCCCTCCCTCCCTCCCTCTTTCTCTCTCTCTCTCTCTCTTTCTTTCTCTTTCCTTTTCCTTTTCCCCTTCCCCTTCCTTTTTTCTTCTTGGAAAGGGGAGGGAACAATTCCTTATCAAAGTCTTGTTTAGTGCAACTAACTAGCATCCTTTCTAAACTGGAACCCAAGAAAAAGGTTGAACTGGAATTCCCATTACAATGGCTTGGGAGAATGGGAGTCGGAACGTATTGAGAGGGTACCAAACTGGAAAAAGCCGATGGAATGACATTGTAGGAGCAGAGCCGTGTTCGCCGGAAGGAGCCATGCCTTTAAATCCTGCCAAGCGCTTTGGGACGCTCTGCTTTGTTCTCTGATAACATAGTCTACCTCGTGGGGTTGTTGTGAAGATTATAGGGGGGAAATGAGAACTGGTGATGTTGCCTTGAGTTTCAGATGGCTGGAAAATATCTTTTTGTTACTGTAACAACCTTGTTTTATCAGCAAAACAATGGGATGGAGTAATCTTTCCCAATGCTGCGAGTTCCATTCGTTATGAAGCTCAAAGGGTATCATTTATGGGCAAGAGATGGGTGTCAGCTTGTTAGGATAAATCAGGAATTTTGTAAAGAATAAGGGTATGGCTGAGGAAGATGCAAAGTTATTCAAAGGTACCTGTTAAAAAGCAGGTGACTTATCAATGAACTAGCCTTAATCAGTGGACAGAAGAGGTTCAAAAGCAGAATGTGCTGAAAATGTTCATCTTTTTTTTCTTTTTAATGGTGTTTTCTCCACTGGTCCATCAGGACCCATGTAACATTTTCCTCCCCTGGAGCAGTAGTAATAGTGACCAGAAAGAGCACACTTTTTCATATTCCAATTAATCCTAATTAAGCTCTGATCATACACCTCTGATGGTGTGACTCCCACCATGCCCTGCTAAATCTCCTGAGACTCAATTTCATCTCTGTCGTGGTATGGCCCTACACCAACTACAATGCCTCCAGTTCAGACTTCCAAATTGATTGGCCTCGGGTCAACCGGATTTAAATCCTGGATCTCTCTCGCTGGCTGGGGAGAACCGGTTCATTCAAACTGGAATTGCTAAGCTCAGCCTACCTGTTTCGATCACTGGTTCTGTAGGTCCAAGATACCTGCCCTAAATTCCTCCCCGATGAGAAGTGAGTAGCAAGGAAGAATCATTGTGACCCTATCTGTCCCCAAACAAACCCCAGACCTAACACTTGGTCCCTTCTTACCTTGAAAGGTGGCTTACATCTTGAGTTGGGCCTTGTCCTGATAGAAATGGCTGGGGAAGTAGAATTGATCATGACCATTTCCCCACCAATGATTTATAGCACCTTCATAGTGTCACTCAGCCATCGTTGACGTGACCTAATGCCCATCCTCGTTTAGCACAACAATGGTTGGTTGACTCAGCAAGACAGATGAAATCTCCAGCGATCCAGGTGCCTTTTTTTTTTTTAAAGAAACCAAGGAGCCTTGCACAGGAACAGCAAAAGATGGCAAACAGAATGGCAGAAGGAGGATAGAAGCTGGTAAATGATGGGAAGAATTTTCTAAGAAAGGCCAGGAGAAACCTAATGTGTGTTCAGTAGCAGAATCTCTGCTTTTGCTCAAGAGTCCCCTTCAGGCTACAATCTCCAGTTGAGTGCCTGGTAATTAGGGGAAAATATCCAGAGATTTGCACAAACCAGGGCCATCTGGAACCTTGAGAGCACTAAGGCTGCTCCACCTGGATGGGGGCACCCAGTTCATCGGGGATAAGAAAGACCTGAAATAAACTGGCAGGACAAAAATAGCCTTGGTTGTAAGGGCAGAAGAGGAGCTGAATGAAAAACACATTACTATTTTTAAAACCTGGATCTGGTTGCCAGGGCAACCAGCATCTTTTGAAGCAGATAGCGGAATAATGGCAGAACTTGCGGTAGGGTGACGGTGGGAGGGGACAGAGGTCATTCTCAGCTGGACAAGCTTAATAATTCCCTGGCTGCCACTTGGGAGAAATATTCGCACCTCTCAACATTCAATACACTTAATGGCCAGCCTTGGGGGGGGGGGGCTCTTCCTTCAGCCTCGAGGCCAATGATTCAACTCAACTCCCCCAACCTGCCACCGTCCAGATGTGTGGACAACAGCCCCCCATCATTCTCAGGCATCATGGTGTGGATGCAATGCCAACAGATTTTGGAGGGCACCAGGTTGAGGAAATTTCAAGCCCACCCCGGCAAATAAACAGACCCATTTTACAGACGGAAAATATGGGAGTTCTTACTTAGCCTGGCTTTATACCACGAGGTTATTATTTGGATAAATTGGAGGAGAAAAGCTATTGATGCCACCACACCTGCCGGAGGGAAGTAGAATATAAATGCAATAAAATCAATTTAATATTGACGGGGAGGAGAGTAACAGAGAATGCAATTCTTTCCCCGCAATTTGTAAGCGTTAAAAATTACATCTGGAGGAAGATCATTTTTTTTCTTGTTTGTTTTTAGAGCTCCATCCTATGCTGATCAGAGAAAAAAGTAATTGCGATAACTTAGGAAAAGCAGCTAAATTTGCCCGGCGGTGGTTTATTAACACCTGGAGCTGCAAAAACCTAAGGAATTCTGCCCTCGCCGCTCCTTATTATCAGGGGTTTGGTTGCTGTTTGAAAAACATTTCACAAACCAAGTTTCTTTGATATCGTTAAAGAAATGGTCTTGAGGGGGAGAATATGTTAAAGCCAAATTCTACAAGAAATCCATGGTCGATGTTGCAAAAATCCAGGCGGCTTACTTTCTTACATTCTTACAAAATGCTGGAACCTGCCTGCAATCCTATTTATTGATTTATGAGATTTACAGTGTGTTTCACACATACCGTCACCCCCACCATCTGATACAACTCTGGACATCTTACAAAATACAACAATAAAAATATAGTAAAACCACAAAATAGGGTCTGGAAAAATCAACCGTCAATTAAAAGACCAAATTTAGCATTAGCTGGGAGCACAACTACTTGAAAGCCATTTGCTTTATTTCTGTGTCGGTGAGGACAAGTAAACAGATAAAATCCCCCGAGGCAAAAATGCTCCAACTCAGCTTCATGGCCTCTGCCCTGACCCAACCTAGGATTTTGAACCTTGAATTGTTGCAAGCTTCAAAAGTTTAGCTGTGCCTGTGTGGGTGAAGAACCAGCTAGTGGATGCAAGAGCCACCAATGCATCTCTTTCTACTGGAGTTACACGCCCTGTACCAAGATCCGATGCTGAACTCATGTTTCTAATTCTAAACCTTTTTATTTGATGCTCGCCTCTGCCCTCTGGTGCCACTAGCCAGAACTGCAACCCGTAAAGGCACATCTCCAAGGACCTCTGAAATGGGAGTGTATGTGAGGTTGGTCAGCTCATTAGCACTTGGAAGAGCAGCCATGAAGGCCTTGGAAAAGATGTTCAAACACCGTGATGTGTCTCTACCTACAAAGATCAGAATGGGACAAGCCATGCTATTCCCTGTGACCCTCTATGGAAACGAAAGTTGGACTTTGAAGAAGCAGGATAGGAAGAGTATCGATGCGTTTGAACATTGGTGTTGGAGACTCTGAGAATACCACAGACGGCCAAGAAAATGAACAAATGGATCATCAAACAAATCACCCCGGAGCTCTCACTAGAGGCACAAAGGACCAGGCTCAAAGTATCCTCTGAAGACCCAACTCTCTGGAGAAGGTTCCAAGGATGGGAAAAATGGAAGGAAAGAGAAGAGGATGACCAGCAGCAAGGTGGGGGGACTCAGTCTCAGTGGCGACGGGGGCACTGTTGGGACACCTAAGGACCAGGTTAGGAATAGATCGTCACGGAGAAAATCTTTGTGGTTGTTAGGAGTCGAAAATGACTTGATGGTACATAATCAATCAGTCAGTCATCCCATTTACAACATCTGCACTGGCCCCCTCCCCTTTTAACTGGTGATCCTAGGATGGTAAATTTAGGCCCTTCTGCCTGCAGTGCCCAGAGGTGCAGGTGATTTTCAGCACCAGATGTTGATAAAATCCGGGTGAAGCGTGTTTAGAAGTGCAGCCTTACAAAGCTTCCTCTGTGCCCAGGGAATCAAGCCGGCCGATGAAACAGAACCGGGGCCTGGGAAATTAATAAGCCCTTTGTGTTTCTTCCCCTCCACCCCTGGAAATCTCTTGATTCAATTTTGCGGCTCTTTCGCTTCCCTGCTCTTCCACCGCCATCTGTTGCCCTTCATGCAAACCAAGGCTTGCATCCTCAGAAGAGGCTCAGGGTAAGCAAATCTCTTCTGCTTATCGGCTAATGGAGACAGCACTTAGCGTGAGTCACCTCTGGCCTGGCTGTCTTGCTGATCTAACGAGAGGATGACCTTAGAAATGGCCTTAAGGGACAAAATAACTTCCTGACACCCTTGATTGTGTCTGGGAAAAGTCGCATGGCAGAAGCATCATCCTTTGAAAGAGAATATTGCAAAAATGAAATATTCCACTGTAGTTTGGTTAAATAAGCTCCTTCAAATTCGCTTCTCTGGTGAAATTAGAAGGGGAGCAAAAATGAGGACTATTGTACAGGCTGAATTTGCACCTTGTTCCATTTCTGTATTTTTTTCCAAAAACATTAATGGTTCTTTCCATTCATTGGCTTGATCTTGCATTTCGCTGCGCTCCCTTCCTTGAGCTAGCAAATGAATCAGGTCTTCACTTTTTATTTTTTGGGCTCTATTTTTAAATTATTTGGCTATTTTTAGCTAAGCGCTCACAACCGGCTTCAATGATCGAGTTATCTTTTTGGAATCTTTTTGCCTCGTCTTTTGAACCGCTTTTTCCATCCCTTTCTCTCTGCAAAACAACCTGCAGCCAGAAATCAGAGCCGCGCCTGCGCACAAAGCCCAGCTCGGCGGCTCTCGGGAGCCGTGCGCAGGCGCCCGCCGCCCTCCTAGGATGGCCATCTTCCTCCAAGGCGCCTGCGCGAGGGCCAAGAGGCTCCTGGGAAAGGAGGGGCGGGATGGCGCACGCGCGCAGAGGCTTCGGCCGCTAGCCGAGCGTAAACAAGGCGCCGCTGAGAGGGATGAGGAGACGGCCGGAGAAGATGGGCCGGGCCGGGCGCCTCCGAGGCTGAGCCTCCCGTCCTTCTTGCGCTCCCCCGGCGGAGGACGCGGAACGAGGCCGCCATGAACTTAGCCAGCCAGAGCGGCGAGGCCGGCCCCGGCCAACTGCTCTTCGCCAACTTCAACCAGGACAACACGTAAGGGGGCGTGGCCAGGGGAGCGCGCACGCGCGTGCTCGCCGCGGGGGGCGAGAGGCAGGAGCCAAGATTCGAAAGCAGGTGGGAAGGAGGGGGCGTGGCCAGGATGCCCTTTCCCCACCTGGCTTCCTCCCGCTTGGACCTCCTCCCAGCTGACTGTGGATTATGGGCCAGGGGGGAAGGCTGCCCTAAGCCAGCAATGCATCACAGAAGGGAAGGGTAGGGTAGGGTAGGGTAGGGTGGGGTGGGGTGGGGTGGGGGCACGCAGAGGCCATCTGGTCCAGCCCTTGGCCCTGGGCAGGGAAAGCCCATTGAGGGGAAGCCCTCCAGCCTCTTCTTGGAAGCCTCCAGAGATGCAGGACCCACAATTTCCATGGGGAGATGTCCAAGTAGGGGTTCATTTTGCTGGGTGGGCTTCAGAAAGGCGGGAGGGGGGAATGGAAGGTTCACCAAGAGGGGCGTTTGGGGGAGATTTGCCTAGCAGGGGAGACTGGCCTGATACCCCGGGCTCTGTGGGACCTCCTTGAAAGTAAATTGGGGCGTGGGATTTGTGACTCCTTGGAAAACATGCACGTTTTCATTTAGGAAAGCCCTTAAAACGTGGCTCTTAGACCAGGCTTTGCAGCACTGCACTGGCATTGGGGTTTTATTCCTTGGTTTTCATTTGGTGGGGCGGTATTACTGTTTTCTTCTTGTTTTATGATTTTAGCATGCTGTATGCGGCCCTGAGTTGCTTGAACAGATAAATACATGTAAGGAGCCCCTGGTTTGATTTAGGAGAGTCTTAAAGACAACGCAGTTTTGAGTTAGATTTGTTGCTGGTTTGGCTCTGGCCAGGCCTTCTCCAGTGGTGGCCCCCATTTTGTGGAATTCTCTTCTCATGAATGTATGGATGGCCCTTGCATTACAGGTGTTAAAAAACAGACCAACTGTTCCACCAGGCCTTTGGCCTAACATACAAATAACACTTTGAAATGCTATTTTTTTATTGTTGATTTCTATCATTTATATATGTTTTAACACATTCTTTATAGACTTTGTACGCTCCCCAGAGTTAATTAAGATAGGGGGGAGATTAAAAATATCAATAAATCTAAACCATATTAGCTTGAGAGTTGATGTCCCATTCTCAACATGAATTAATCTGGAATAACTGGGATTCTTATCCTTAGTTGATAAAATGTTCCTTGAAAATGCCATCAACATCTAGGCTTTTGTATTCTTCTTTAACCCACCCAGGGAGTATGATAATTTAGGAAATGGTTTGATAGAAAAGCTAATCTAGATACTTTAATATGGAATTTGCATCATGGGGAGACCAGAGTTTCCCTGGAAGAAGAGCTCAGCTGATTGGCATGTAGGAATGAGGAAGAGAGCAAAGGACAGATTACAGCATTTTTTAGATTAGAAAGAAGGCAAATAGAGGGGATGTGACAGAAATGTATGGTGCTGAGCCTGTCGGGAGAGAGAAAAGTTTTTTCCCCATCTTCCAGATGATTAAATTATTGGACTGGAGAGCTGAGGAGATCCAGGCCTGGTAAAAGGAAGTGCTTCTTTACAAAATAGTTAATGTGAAAGATGCTGCTGTCAGAGGGGGTGTTAGTCCTTAATTTATGTAGCTTTAAAAGGAGAGCAGACAAATTCAAAGAGAATTGAGCACTCAGTTGCTAATCTTCACGGCTGCATATTACTCCCAGAATTAATGGCATTGTAGCTTAAATACCAGTTTTGGGGAAGCCATAGTGAACCAGGGCACCGCTTTCATTCTCCAAGGCAAGACTCAGCTTGGGCTGCAGTGGAACTGCTTGTTCAGGGGGGCTCCCGTTAGCAGAAAAAAAAACCTTTAGGGAAACATCATCCTGACAGATCGCTTGGTCGTAATTGGGTTGCAAAGGCACAAGAGTGCATTTAGATCTTTTTGTCTTTGCAGTGATGCAACAGTAAAGTGCCTTGCAGTTTCTTAAGTCCAGCTAAAAAGGCTCAGGTAATGAAGAAAGAAATGGAGAAACAATTACTAACTTCACTAGTTAATACTGCTGATTCTTTCCTCTAAGGAGACTTTTCCCTCTCCTGAAACAGATGTTGTAATTTTAGCAAAACCCGCCCCAAAGTTAGGAATATTAAAATGAAGGGGAGGGAAGCCAGTTTTTTCCCCTGTATCCCTGTCTGCTTTAACACAGTTCTCTCACAACATAATGGTGAGAGAAAGGAGTTCTAATGGCTCATGTTTCTGCATGTTTTGCTTGAATCTGAGCAAAACTGATTTTGCTCACTCTAAACAGCACAGGGCTGTCTAAGAAAGCCACCTCAGATGTTTTATATGTAGTTCACTTGGGAGAACCACCCTAAACTGCTTTGGCTGTTCCTGTCTACCCTTTTTCTTTCTTTACTGCTAAATATGTGGCTTGTTCTGTTAGCTGCAATGGTGGTTACTTGCGTGTATGTGTGAGTTTGTGAGGTGGCAAGAGAACCCAAAACTGAAATGCTGCAGAGGCCTTGTCTCTTGAATGCAAAGTAGGATTAATTCTCACGTAAAAGGGAAAGAGGTTACACAGGCACAACTTAGGAGCTTTGAAACACTAGCATGTGAAAGAGGATCAGGAGTGTGATAAATCAGCCATTGCTAGTTAAGAAAGGATGACCCGTAGGGAGTGAATAACAGGAAATGATTAAACTTTGCAGTTGAACTGCTTTTAGAATTGATGTGCAAAGAAGAATACACCATTCACTTCCTTGATCCTCAGCAACTAATGCCAAGCCCAACAACCCTCTTTCTCCCTCCTCAACATGTAGTTATCAGTTTGCATAATTGAGCTGGTGGGTTTAATTGTGAATGAGATGCTATTACTGGTGGATCTGAACACATATCCCTGGGAGGAAATTTGGGAGCTGTGTTGTGTAGCGTGGCCTTCCCTAACCTGTTTTCTCCTGAGGTTTGACTGCAGCTTCCATAATCTCCAGCTGGTTAATTATGTTAACTAAAGATGGGGGTCGTAGTCTAAGTCTGTGGAGGGCATCATTTGGAAAAGAATAGTGTAATAGGTAGGTTAGAATTGGAATATGGAACTTCTTAACACAAACCCTGTCGTTGGATATCTTGACCAAGGAAAGATGAGATTCAGATTCGGCTTTTTCCTAACTTGAGAGTGGGCTTGGAGAAGACATTGATACATTCTCTCTTGACTTCAGTTTTGGGAGGTTGCAAATGTCATCCTGATGTCATTTTGGAGCCACCAAAATTTGTTATGAACTGAGTGTTTTGGTGAACTGGAGGCTACCATTGAACACTGAATCAAAGCAAGATTAGGGGAATCTAAGTGTGGCATAGTTTCACATGGTGTTTGGATTAACAAATGGTAGTAGTGTCCATTTCTCTTTCTCTGTGGGTGGCTATGTCTAGAGACTAGAGCATCTGGACTTCATCACAAAATTAATTGCTCAGAATGATCGTACTGGTTAGAAGTAGAAAAACGGCAAGAGCTGTGTGTCTTAAACATCTTCTTTCATGACTTGGCATATGCAATATTTGTCAGCGCTTATCAGTTGTTTCCATAATAGCATTTGATAGGCCTATAGAAATACTAATAGTAAGGTGGTTATCGTTGTTAGTTGTTTCTATAGGCTTGATTATTAGCTACTGTCATTTAAAATGGGACTTTTGAATTTTTTTTTTTGAAATAATTAAATCCCTGCTCTTCATCATTGGGATACGGTGCATTGCAACGTGATTTGCTACAGATTTTGTCCTCCAGAAGTTCTGAAGTCATCAAAAGGTTGAGGGAGAGAAAAGAACTTGTTTTTTTGGATAATTACTGATGTTTCTGCTACTTAACAAAGATTGGCTAAAGCAGTGCGCTCTGTCTGTGTGTAGATAAAATTGTTCTTTTGCTAGAAAGCTTGTGGTTTCCTGTACTTTTCTTGCATGCATTTGGAATAAGGTAAAAATGTCACAGCACCTCTGTTTGCAAATGTATTTTTGATTTTTCTAGCAGTATTTACCAACTGAACCCCATAGTCATTTGATAAATAGCTGTGACCCATAAAAATGTATGCCACAATAAATCTATTAAACTTTCCAAGAAACATGATGTGCTTTTACAGAATGCACGTCTGTGTGGAAAAATACTTATTTACAAACAGGCCCACACAAATTATTAAATCCACCTGTCCAAACCTGTATTTGTTAATAGCCTGTGGCACATCAGTTATCCGGAAGACAAAAAGGGAAATCCAGATTAGAAATTGGGTTTTTTTTTCTTTTCCTTTTTATATTGTGCATTAGCCCAGCCTTATTTCCTTTCTTTCTCTCTTTAATTTTATTTACAGTACAGTGAAGAGACTATAGAGGTATCTAAAGAGATCAGTTTGCCACAGAGTGGGAAAGAAAGCATTCTTGCTGCAGTGCATCATATATTTATGGATCTTGTGGTCATTGGTGACATTCTGAGAGGTCAGAAACACTCAAAATGCAGAGACCCATTGACGTCTAGTAGAGTTAAACGGGCCAAGTATGGATTAGATTGCTGGGGCCAAAAATGGGAGAAAAGAGTAGTATTTAGCCTCAGTAGGAAGCAGGAATTTGCACTAGTTGTACACCAATCTAAGTGGTTGTTTGTTTTAACCATATTGTTGGATATGCCACAAGTTCATGCAGAATTCTCAAGCTGTAAGCCACATTTACAAATGATTGTGGGTGGGGTTCCTGCAGCGCATGAAGCCTGAGCCTAACCAACCGTATTTTGCTTTGAAGTGGTGTGTGAATGAAGTCTGTATCTGATCCAGCCACACTCAGCATAGCTTTTCTTTACGTTGTGCTTCACAGGCTTGTTGAAATGATCAATGATGCTTCCGGGGATGTGGCAGACTGTCACCTTGTGCAATGGGTTAGTCCATCACAAGGTGAAAGAACTACTCCAAGGCACTCTTCCAATGATCCAGCCTTTATAGAAGGACTTTGATATGACTTGGTTGTTTGCTGTTGTTCGAACAGTTGTAAGAACCGCGGTACTCAGTCCCCAATGAAAGCAACTCTCATTGAAACCAGTGCAGGTTCAAAGGAAAGTTCATTTATTGGAAAGTAGTGAACAGCTCTAGAAGCATAGCTGGAACTGAGTCCTGCGCGTGCCAAAACTTAGTTTTGCCTCACCCCCACTTCATCCCCCCTACTGTCTTTGAATCTCTCTTGCGCATGTCAAAGATCCTCTCCAGTTCTCACATTGGTACGACCTTGGGCTTTCCTGAGAGCCAGATAATAGTCCATCTGTGCCTAACAGTTAACCTTCCAGCCTTCCCTCCCTTCCTCCCCTTCACTGTAACATCAGAAACGAAGCGGGCGAACTAGCAGGGCAAGTGATTGGATAAATATTAGTGTCTTCTACAGCAGGTACTCCACTGTTTGGTGGGCAAAAACCTTGTTTGCCTTTCGGAGGCTGCTGGCAACTGGAGCGAAGGAACAGAAGGCCCTCTAGCTCATCCACCATCAGAGCTTGGCTGGGGTTACATTTTTAGGAGAGGACTTCGAAAGCTCAATAATGGGTGATGAGAACTAAATGGATTAAATGGTTGAAGATTCTGATGAGCCTAATACTAGTTCCACAGGAGAGGCTGTCTAATGTTTGCATGTACCTGTGTTAAACCTAAAGCATCATTAAGTCTTCTTGATCCTGGAGCACTGAGGGTTGCCTGGCTTCAGTCTAGTCATACCCAAAAGTGAAATAAGATCTAGGGCTCCTTGAGGAGAGAGGTTGCCTTTCCATCTTTGCTGTCTTGATAGAAAACCAAATGAACTGCACCAGCATCCTCCTCTTTGATGCTGTGGAAATTGTTAATATTTCTTCAGGGGTTCTTCACTCCAGTGTTCATGTTATTAGCATATACAACCTGCTCAGTCCTGGAGCTTCCCACAAGCTGAGTGATCCCAAATAATTAAGCAAGTGCAAATAAGAGATCTAGAAGCTGATGAAACATTATTTCTCACCAGTGGCTAATTTCAGAAATCATGTGAAATTTCAGTGTGGATTACTGCTAGAGACTACATTATTATATTGAGTTTTGAAAAAAGTATGGGCAAATCTGACTTTGCACCTGCTTGGCATTCCAGCTGGCTGGGGAATTCTGGGAGTTGAAGTCCACCCATCTTAAAGTTGCCAAGGCTGAGCAACACTGTCTCTGAGGATTTGATCATGTATTATAGTAACTGCCTCAAGCAATAGCACCCATGGCCTGACTTCCTTCCCCTATCCACCACTTGTGCATATCAGCATGTTGGTCATGACAGGGCACGTGTATTTCCTTACATCCCATGTGAATAGAGTTGTGCAGTTGCAAAGATTTTTCTTTAGGTTGTTTTTGTGCTCAGAGTGAAGGACTTCAGTGTGGGACTGCTACTTATTCTCCGCTTAAGCTCTGTGAGCATAAATTTCAAATCTAGATCACCACCCCAGGACAAACTATATTCTGATAGCTATGTCTCAAGCATTTTTAAAACAGTATTTGCAGAGCTTGGCTTGAAAAATTTGAGAGCTGTTTCAGCAAGAGATTACTTGGTGGGGGACTGAGAAGGAGCACCCTGGTAGAGTGAGTGAACCTTCCAGTTGGAAAGGACGGTCAAAGCCAGCATTTTGCAACCACAATCTGTTTTCTCCTTCTGACAAGCGTAGGCTTAATTATTTATGATCATAACTCTCAGTGACTGGTAATTGATCTCTGGTGCCATTTGGAAGAGTAATAGAGGGTGACTAACTTTGTATGTCTGTACGTGTCTTTCATTGAGAAACAGGAAGGGGTCATTTCTACACCGTGGCTTTCAAAATGGGAGTAGGATGGGGAGGGTTGTCCCCTTCTTATCTTCTTTATAGTTCTAGGTCCTTTTTTGGTGATGGAATCTAGGTGGTGTCTCAGCTTCTAAATAAGAGGGTAGGTGTCAAGAAAAGAGGGCAAGATGTAGCTTGAGCACCATGATTCCTACTCCTTCTAAAGAGAACACAAGAACCAAAGAGCCTAAGCACTGCCCTGCTGGATCAGACCCCTGGCCGATCTAGTCCAGCCGTCTGTTCTCACACTGCACAAGGAAGCCTGCGAATCTCCCAGCAGACGGCTTTCAGAGGCAGTCACCCCGCCATCAAGGCTAATAGCCATTGATCCCCATGACTTCCATCAACTAGCCCAACCCTTCTTTGAAGCCAGTGAGGGTGGTAGCCAGCATCGCATTTCGTGGTAGCAAATTCCAAATGTGGAGACAGCGCCTGTTGGTTAACTTGCCACTCCCTTCTTCGACTGCTTACATTATGAGATCTGTTTGATCTTGTTATTTTTTTAAAAAAAAGTCTGATTAAAAACTCTTGGCTGTGTTTTGTGTTTGGCCTCCAGGGTACCAAAAAAGGGAGCCTTGATTATGCTTGAATTGCATTTTTCCCCTTAGAGGACAATAAAATAATACCATTCTGCTGAATATTTCTTATTCCTGGATGACAGGATTATCTTTAGTCTACCTTGCTCTTCAAAAATGACCCTTTTTTCCTTCTTCTTTTTTTTAAATCATTAACAAAAGAACATATTGTGAGTTTTGCTTGCTTTAGTGTCTGTTACAATTGATAGTGACTTATAAATAATGGACAGTATAAACTCTATAAATAATCTTGAAACAACTAGATTAAAAATACTGACTTCCCCTTTGGGGCACATTATAGCGAACCATTTTAGTTTCCTGCCCAAGTTTTCTGCCTAAAAGAAAATGAATTGTCATGTGATTCGTGTTCATGCTGAGATACAAATGAGTTTTTATAATCAATAGCCATCTCTCTCTTGAGGATAACCAGCCTTAGCAATAAACTGGGAGAAAATATTCCCTGTCTCTCCTTCCCTGGCCTTCTCAAATAGAAGAATTTTGCTTGGAGCCAGGATCGCAGAGCGTAGACAAAATATTATCTTCTTGAGGCAAACAAATTGCACAGCGATCAACCCAGTACAAGTACATTAGTTCTGTTTTGGACTGTCACTGTTTGCAACATGCTGTGTTTGTTGGTCGGTAGGTGTTTTTTGGGGGTATGCCACAAGCAAAAGGTTGCTAACTGGATTTCACAAATGGAGGGCATGGGGTGCCTCAGGACAAGTATTGGTGTTAAGCATGCTTTGTCAAAATGAACATGAGCTGTTGGGTCACACTCCTGTAGAATCGGGAGCTAGGTCCATCCCTCATCCTTGTTTGACCTAGTCTTTACTTTGCAGATCTTTAGCTGTTGGCAACAAGTCGGGCTACAAATTCTTCTCCCTTTCTTCTGTGGATAAACTGGAGCAGATCTATGAATGCAGTAAGTGTTCTTTCGGGTTCTTTTCTCCTTCTAGGTCTTTTTTGTCTCACTTTTCCCAAATTACTACTGCAGACTAGGGCAGTGTTTCTCAGCCTTCTCCACTTTAAGATGGATGAACTTCAATTCCCAGAATTCCCCAGCCAGCATGCTGGCTGGGGAATTCTGGGAATTGAAGTCCACACATCTTAAAAGTTGCTGAAGTTGAGAAGCACTGGATTAGGGGTATGTGGGCCAGCTCCCAAAATATAATCCATTTGAAGCACTTGATCTGACAATTCAACTTTCTGATTGGATCGGAAAGTTGATTCGGTGTAGAAATTTGGCTTGATTGACTCCAAATCGACGTACTGAAAAGCAGCTTTGTATGGCCATATTATAGATCATTCCTGGAAAAGCTTTATCCGCTTGTTCTGTGTAGTACCCCAAGATATCTGAGGATGACAAAGAGCTTTTGCTGTGAGGGAAAACAGCTTGGGCTTAGGCAGTGGCCTGTCTTCAGTAAAAGCTGTGCTGCAAGACCCAGATGTTCTGCACCTCCTGGGTGCAGAAGCAGGGTTCTGCTGAAAACCCTGTTTTAGTAACTTAGAGAAAAAAGCTTTATTGATCCCCAAGTTCTTCCAGATGCACCTGACAAGAAAAAAGATAGAGACCAGTTCCATGTTCCTGAATACCATCACGTCAGATTTCACGTGCGATCTTCCATTAGCCGTCAGAACAAGCTACATAACATCTGCATCTGGCAGGGCAGTTGTTACAGAAGACAAGCTGCTGCCTGGATGTGACCCATTTTCTCTCCCGGCAGAGGCGTTTTGCCATTTGTAAATACCAATATGGCTGCCGAGAGTGGGTGTCGATTCACACTGGCCTCCTTTAGACCACAAAAATTCAAGGCTAGCTCCACGTTTCGCACCCCAGCTGCGTTTGTACCGCACCCCTGATGAAGGCACTTCAGGGCCTCATGCCTGCCTTTTCACAACATGCTAGCCTTGGTTAGTGTTAACCTCAGTTAGTTTTTTTCTGGCTTGCTGAGCCGTATGAACCCAAGCTCTTTGGCTAGCTTATGGTTCCTCCGAAGGTCCTGTTGCAGAAAATGAGTTAATTCAAGAAACAGCTAAAGTGGCTTGAATGAAGGCCATTACAGTTTCTCCTTGGGCAGCGCTATTTCCCCTGCAGGAAATAATAATGGGCAACGTGGAAGCATTTATAACTAGCAAATAAGGTTGTTCGCCAGCCCACGGCACTGTGTATCCGTTATTGTCCCCTCTTTGACGGGAGACAGATTTGTCACAGAGCAAAAGGTGTGTGGGTGCCCTTGTTTGCGGCTCCCAGACGCGGGGTGAATGGAGCAGATGATCTCCTTGCTGCAATGGCCAGCAGGCAGTTACTGGGGCTATGGGGAGCACCCCAGTTCCGGTTTCCAGCAGGAGGAACTCCTCTGTTACATCCCAGCAGTTCCCCGTGGCCTGGGGTCACGTGCAGCTCTTGCGAAGCGCATGCCTCGCCTCAGACTTCCGGAACTTCTCCTAATAGCCCAGAGAACAGAGCGACGTCTCCCGGTTTGATGGGCTCATGAATCAGGCCCTCTAAAGATATTAACTTCCTGGCAGTTTTCCTAGTTGGCCAATACTGGCTGTGGTGCCACTTGATATGTTAGATTTATATTAATAGCTCCGGCCAGGAAGTCTCGGTATAGCTGCCTGAAATGTGTTTAGCGGCACAAATTTTTAGTTGCTTTTTATTTACAGCTCTCAAAGCTGCAGCAAGTGGAGGACTTACCCCTCTTGTTCTTTTGCCTTCACCCGCTTAACAGCTTTGCTCTTCTCCGTGAAATATTGCAGGCTATTTATAGCCCGCTGTGCTAGGAAATGGCGACCTATCGATCCACAAGGGAGAGCCAGTCTCTGGCTGGCGGTAGCTTAATTGACTGCCTCCATGTTCTGGTTCAGTTTGAAAGGGTCTCTCCCTTAGACCCATGTTCCCAGGCCCTTGTTTTTAAAATAAAGTAATAGGAGCTATAGATGCCCAATATTCTAGACCAGTGTTTCTCAAGCTTGGGAACTTTAAGAGGTGTGGACTTCAACTGCCAGAATTCCCCAGCCAGCTGGCTGGGGAATTCTGACAGTTGAAGTCCACACCTCTTAAAGTTCCCAAGCTTGAGAAACACTGGTCTGGATAGACAGCCTTCCAGAGACATCCTGGACAGCTTCCTTGGGAATGAGTCCCACAGGATTCCCATATCAACTAGTTTCAATGTTACACACTAGGACCCTGGCTGTGAGCATTACAAGTTTGTCCATGGTTTTCAAATATCCTTCCTCCAGGGAATTCTTGTTCTGCTGGGACTTCTGCTAAGCCACTTTCCTGTGGAGCAGAACGTTCAGAAGGATGTAGGGTATGAGATCCTGGGATTTGGGAACTGACAATCCAGTCTAACTGATCAGGTGTTATTAGAATCATCCATTGACGTTGGGTCTCAGACACATGGTTGGGTTGATCAGTGTTGGGAAGTTGATTTGTGGGGGGGAAGCACTTTTCTGCCTTCACAAACAGCTGTTGCTTTGTCAGATTGGTTTAGAAATCTCTGATTTAACAGTACAGTCCAAATCCAGTCTCTGAAGTCAGTTCAGTTTGCAGATTTGATTCCAGAGCTTACCTCTGCACATCTCTAGCACTTAAAAGCAGTGGGCAGTCTCCTTTTTTGGAAGGAAACCTTTTTATCAATTCTGTTGCTGCAAAACTCATTGGAAGCCTCCAGAGAACTTTCTCCACCACAGGAGATTATTCCAAGAACCACTGGCTTCTTATGATTTATCGAGGAAACAAAATGATGGGAAGATGGTTCTTTCCTAGCTCAGGCTTCAGGGTACCAGAAGGAATAGTTTAGTTTTATGGTGATAGATTTTGAGGTTTGTAGTAGAAGAAAGCTCAAGGCTCAATCCTGCCCTCAAATAATTGCTGGACCTTCCAGTAGTCCTGAATTGGAAGCTAATTCTGACTTGCATTTGAGGTCTTTCCTCTCCTGCATCTGCAGTTAACCCTGATTCTTCTGTTTCTGTTTCATGCCACCCTGCTCCCTTTCCATGGCCACCCCACAGCTGACACAGAAGACGTGTGCATCGTGGAACGGCTCTTCTCCAGCAGCTTGGTAGCCATCGTGAGCCTCAGAGCGCCTCGCAAGCTGAAAGTCTGCCACTTCAAGAAAGGGACAGAGATCTGCAACTACAGCTATTCCAACACGATCTTGGCCGTCAAGCTGAATAGGCAGGTGAGTAGGGGCGCTTTCAGGTGATCTCCTGTTGGTGTTTTTCTATGTGCTTCTCCCTCTTCTCTTTTTATTTCCCTCCCCCAGAGATTGATCGTATGCCTAGAAGAGTCTCTGTACATACATAATATACGGGATATGAAGGTGCTGCACACCATCAGGGAGACGCCCCCCAACCCTGCGGGTAAAGATGCTCCTTCCTCTCCTTATTCCGCCTCTGACTTTGCTACCTTTCTACTCCCCATTTTAGCTGGTTACATCCAAGACAATGAGGTGGGCTTGTTCATGTGCAGGGATGTTAGCTGAGCTTATCCGATGTTTCTGACATCACCTGGATTTTGAAGTTGTGATGCACACCCAACCGTTGACTCTCTTGACTCCTCAGGCCCAAAAGCAGGGCTAATCAGATTTAGACAGCCCCCTTCCATGTTTGCTTGGCCCTGCATTCGAACTAGTGCCTCATCTTGTTTTTCAAAAGCCAAGAACCAGATCTGGATAACATTACCTCTGTTACTGCAAGCATTTGGAACTGAAATTAGGGAACTGATATTACCTGAATTACTCGCCTTGGTCTACCCAGACCTCTCTGCCCATTTAAATTAGGCTGCATCGGTTTCCTCCTCCAAAGGAATATTTATCCAAGCTGTTTCTCGGCCCTTCCATCAGGACGGGGACATTTTCTAACACACATCGTAAAATCTCCGATAGGACAATAAATAGAAGACAGTGTGGTTGCCCGAATCTTCTCCATTGCCTGAAAAAAAAATCCCAGGGATTTTTGAAGATATTAACTTTTTTTTTCAAATAATTTTATTAAGTATTGCAGTTGTACAGATAAAACCTAATGCAAACTACAAAAAATAAAGGAATAGAAAGAAAAAATAAAAAGTGCAGAAAAGAAAAAAGGAAAGAAAAAAGAATAATACAAAAGAAAGAATAGAGAAGAAAGAAAAGAATATTAACAAAAAGGAAATATAAAGAAATAGCTTTCCCCTTCATCTCAACAAGAATAAACCATTTTAACAACTTATCACTTTCTCTTAAGACACAATCAACAACCTCTTCATCCCATGTCCCATCTCTTATCTATAGACAAATCCTTAAAACCACGTCATTCAGTCCTGGTCAGCAAAAGTCTATTAAGCGTTGAAAATATTAACTTTTTAATTAATATTGATTCTTTCATGATGGTTTTGGAAATGGGAGGGTCTGATCGTGCCCTTTCCTCCCTGTTTTTCTCAGGTTTATGCGCCCTGTCCATAAACAATGATAACTGTTACCTGGCCTATCCAGGAAGTGCCACCATCGGGGAAGTGCAAGTCTTTGACACCATCAACCTGGTAAGATCTGCACGCTTCCACCGTGCTCTGACTCAGAAAATGATTTGGGGGGTGAGAGGGCAGGACCAGCCATCCCGCACTAAGGTCTTGCGTTCTGTTCTCGGGCTTCTCTGCAGAGAGCTACCAACATGATCCCCGCTCACGACAGTCCTTTGGCCGCGCTGGCTTTTGACGCAAGCGGTACAAAACTAGCCACCGCCTCAGAAAAGGTGAGCTTCAAATTCTGCGGCATCTCCCTGGAAGAAAATGAAAAGCCCTTTTTCTTTAGCAACCTGAAAGCTCCTGTAGGATGTCAAAAGCTCATGTTAGACAAAATGCAAGTAATTATCACAATGTTCCGCTCTAAAGAATTCCAGAATTGACAGAGTTTGGGGTTGTGGTGTTTTTGCGTGGTCTGGTGGGAGGAGTGTATTCAGTTCCAGTTCGCTTTTGTGGGTGATGATTACAGGCTCTGGGACTGGGAACTTGAGGGGGAGGCGTGGAAAAGACTTATAAGATATACCATTATGTGGATAGAATAAGACACTTTCCTTTCGTTCTTGGAATGCTGGAGCTTGAGTTTATCCAGAGAGATTAAACTGGACCAGACAGGCAGAGTAAACAAGTCACTTTCAAAAGATGAGGTGGTGGTTTTAAAAGGTGGACTTCTTTCCCCAACAGGGTACGGTGATCCGGGTATTTTCCATTCCAGAGGGGCAGAAGCTGTTTGAATTCCGAAGGGGCATGAAGAGGTGATGAATGGCTGCAGTCAGAAAATGGTCCTTGTGGGAGATTTAAGGCTACATGAACTGTTCTGTCTCAGAATGTTTCAACACCAAAAGGGGGGCTTCCTTCCATCCCTGAGGACTTCTGACCTCATTCTAGAACAGGTTGTTCTAGGGTGGCCCCATTTGTCCTGTTTCAAGGTCAGCTTTGATCCGTCTCAATGTTACACCATGGCCCGAATGCCCAGATTGGCCCGTTCAGGATTGGGATGTTCTCCTTTTGCAGATTCTTAACCCACAAACTCCTGTTAGATGAATAGTCTTGAGATTCCTCAAGGCAGCAATTAAAATAGGAGTGCTTAAGGCAACATGGCCCATGGCAACTGGAGTCCCATCCAGTCTTGAAGGCAGGGGGTTGCCTTCTTCCTCAACCTAATCTGTGAGTTCTTGCTGGAAAAGGAGGGTCATTCTTCCTCCTTTCTCTCAAAAGCATTTTCTGGGTTTTGAGGCTCTTTGCCCAGCGAGGACAGACTTTTACTAGGTTTCTGATTATGGGGAGGCCCTTTCTCCCTTCCAGAGGCTTTGCCAGCATCTTATGGCCACTATAGGGCAGGCAAGGAGGTGGATTCCAGCTTAAGAGACAGTGAACAGTGAGGAGCTGCATGCAACAGCCCATTGCCTCTTTCTTCACCGTGGCTGTTTTCTTCCTTCCTCCAGATGCGTCAGCATCTCTTCCTTGGCCTTTAGCATGGATGGCATGTTCCTGTCTGCTTCCAGTAACACAGAGACAGTGCATATTTTCAAATTGGAGACTGTGAAAGAGAAGTAAGTTTTCGGAGGTCAGGGCAATTTCTGTATTTGCTTAAAAATGGGGCGATGGAACGGAAGGCTTTGGGACTGACTGGCCTCATCATCAGGAGTAACCTGCAGGGTCTCTTACAAGAGAAAGAAACGTTTGGGGGCAGAGGGGTGTTGCTTGTGTCCCTGTGCTACCTATGCATTATTTTGGATCAGATTGTGGTTTCCTGCAGTGCCTCACAAGATGGCCAGTCCTCTTTTAATGTATGTGCATGTGCGTATAGAAATATTTTAAAAAAAAGAGACATCCCCAGCTTCTTGAAGAGGACAGTCATGTTTATGAAAACTCGGGAACAATTTTGAAGATCCTCTTTCTTCCCTCCTTCCTCACTTCCAGACCTCAAGAGGAACCCACAACCTGGACAGGGTATTTTGTGGAGACCATTAGGACTTTCCCAAACTACCTTCCTGCCCAGGTGACCGAAATGTTCAACCAAGGCCGAGCCTTTGCAACTGTCCGTCTCCCTTTCTGTGGGCACAGAAACATCTGCACATTGGCCACGTGAGTAGCGGCGTGGGACGAGAGCTCTTCAGCTACAAATACCTTCTACTTGGAGATGGAGGGTTATGATGCACCTCAATGACTCCAGTTTTGTAACTCTGCTGCGTTGGTCAAAATTAAATGGATAGCCTTCAAAATACAGCCTTGAGGCTCCTTCTCCTGGTGCAATTGTGAGACTTAAAAAAGGTTGCTCTGCAGATCCCCCTCTACCTATAGATGTAAAAGAACTTGGAGACAACTTCCATGCCTTGCTAGTAAGCTTCCGAGAGGCATCATTCCAATTCCATATTGCAAACACTGCTGGACTAAAAGATGCCTGATCGTTGATCTTTGGTAGTTCTCTGTGTTGAGATGGCAGAGTTGGCCCAGCAGAATGAACAGTTGGGATGAAGGGACTAGGCTGTTTTTAAAATCCCATGCTTCAGGACATGTGAAAAGATAGGCCTTTTTGTTTAAACCAGATGCATCTTTGATTCCTTACAGAATTCAGAAAATTCCCCGACTTTTGGTAGCAGCTGCTGACGGGTATCTCTACATGTACAATTTGGACCCTCAGGAAGGGGGTGAATGCACACTGATGAAACAGCACAAGTGAGTCCTCTCCCTCGCTGTCTCTTCCCCCTTTGCACAAAACTCTTCTTTGAGGGTTTTGCATTGGTCCTAAACATACAATACAGGCTTCCAGGCATGAAAGAGGGTGGAGGATGGGGTGGCACAAGGCTTTGCAACACATGCCTGTTGAATTGGTCTTCAGTGACGGTGAAGAATAAGATCTGAGCATATGTTTTCTTGAAGTATTCAGTCATGTTTGAAAACCAGTGTTCCAAAAAAATCATAATTAAAATTGGGCTCTATTGGGGGAGGAATCTTTTTGATTGGAAATAAAGCTGGTTCCTGCAACCATCACTGAGTTTTCCTGCTGAACAGCCAGCTGTGCTGTTAACGCAACCCCAGCATGCTTTGTTATCCCTGTCTGTTCCCATAGGTTGGATGGCAGCATGGAGCCAGCCAATGAAATTCTAGAATCTGCCTCCCACGACAGACCATTAGTAGCACAGACTTACAGTGCCGCTGTGACTAAAGGTGCTACTTATATGCCTTCTTCACCTACAAGACATGGTAAGAACCAAGCCCAGGAGGCCTTCCAGTCACGCCACTGTAGACTTAGAAGTTTGTAGGAATTACTGTTAGGGAGACTCCATCCATGTAACTCAGTGTTTCTCAACCTTGGCAGCTTTAAGATGCGTGGACTTCACCTCTCAGAATTCCCCAGCCAGCGTGCTGGCTGGGGGATTCTGGGAGTTGAAGTCCATGCATCTTAAAAGTTGTCAAGGTTGAGAAACACCGATGTAACTTAATAAGCCCCTTGGGTGAATGGCACATATTTTCACTGCCACCTTTCCAGTCAACATTAAAATGGAAGCATTGACTACATCAACATTGCTTTGGCAAAACAATAGAAAACAGGATTCCATTGGTCCTCTTTCTGCCCCTTGTCTGTTTCTGGTCTGATGGTCAAGGTCAATGACTCAAGAGATTGTCTTTCCTGCTCTTTGGTGGAAGGCTGTCCTTGTTATCTTCTCTTGATCTGCTTCCCTTGTTGAGAGAGTCATAGACAAGGGGTAGGACTTCCAACAATGATTTAAGGAGGAGTTTTCCCCTTGAGGGCTGCAAAAGATATCCCTAGGAACTCAAGAGATCTTGGGACATGGATCCTTTAGAGTTGAACTGAGACAGCTACATTTTTCTTCTGAATGGTATCCCTTTTTCATATTCCTTCAGTCTACAATGAGGATCTGGGGGCAGTTGGTGGCGTTTGCCTGGAAGATGACATCGGCGCTCTGCGACTCGATGAGGACAGCGAACACCCTCCGATGATCCTTCGGACTGATTGAACTTCAACCTGTGAACTTCACTCCTGAAGCTGAGAACACTGGCCTGATACTTCTGGGGGACTAGTATCAACGCTGCTATGGACTTCGGCCTGAACCAAGAGTGTGACAGTTGAAGAAGACAGACTCTCTAAAATAGTCTCAAAGCAAAACACACACCCACACACAAACACCATTATAGTTGTAGTGCCGATTCCATGCCACGTGGGGTGGGAACACATCCAGATTTCACTTTGGTGGCTTTTACGTTCCGCTCTTTTAGCCGTCAGGAAATAACCCGTATATTTTTGTTGTTGCCAAAACCGGCTATTTATTCAGCACCTTCTAGCTTTGCATGCCTTCTTGTGCCAAGCAGACATAGGCGAGCAGATTGATTTTATAGCAGGTTTTTCTAAAGAAACAAATTGGTGGACCTCGCACAGGGCATTGGAGAGGGGAAAGAGTAGCAGCGATGTTGGGTTCAGACGCTTTAGCTTCTTCTGCCTGGACAAAAAAAAAGAAATCCAAGTGGCTTTTTGTGCACGGCTTACAGGCGTGCCTGGTGAATTTGACACACTACTTTTACTAAAGATCAAGCGTTCTTCTTTGGGTCTTTCTCGCCTCCGCCTCTCCTTCATGATCCATTTCCTCTGCCTCTTTTCTCTGGTTTGTATCATTTTGCTTTCTCCTCAGCTCCTCAGACCATTTTGGTAATTAAAACTCCTGATTCTGCCTCGTTTGTGGGATTGTTGTATTTTTCTCTTCTAAAAGGGTGCGAGACCTTGTTTTTCCAAGCCACCTCAACCATGAAGATAAGGCTTTGAGCCCAAAGGAGAGATAAGGGAGAGAAACCTTTATTTGTCTTTTGGGGCCACCTTTAGAAGCTGTGTGAAGCCAGGAATCCTGGCTTAATAGACCATAGTGTGTTGCATATTGATGGCACGTAACAGGGTGGTGAAGCAATCTGAATTCGGAGGGCAAAAGATGACTTGGAGCTCCCGTGGGGGCACACATTGGCAGTTTCTTAAATGCCTCTTTTTCCTTGGGACTGCTGTGCGAGCTCAGAGTTGCTGGGAGGAGGGTTCCCCCGCATATCCCTCCGGTTCACCTTCTCCATTTTTGAATTTAGACCCCTGCCCAGCCCTAAGCAGAGAACTCCTCCCACGCTGCTTGGATCCCAGTTTAAGCCAGCTTCCAAGGCTGGATTGTTTGGGTACGTGCCTGGACTTGATGTGAAAATCCGTCCTGCTTTATTTGCTTGTTTGGAGAGCAGAGGAAACGGGCTGCTTGCACCAGCATCACGGTTTGTTGAGCCAAATCCCCTTGGCTTCCTATGACGTCATAACCTGGCTAGCATGTTGAGTTTAACAAGTGTTAAGTTCTTAACCAGAAAGCGTGTTCCTCCTCCTGTTCTTTTTGTCCAAGCTGTATAAATCTATGTCTCACTTCAGTCCTTCCCAGGCTTGTAGCCTTCTGGCTAAGGCTCTTCTCAGAAGCTGTTGGCATTCTTGGTCTGTCCTGTTTTGCCTTTTTTCTCCTCCGTTCTTCAGAGTGGAACGAGCTCCTGTTGAGATCGACCTTACCTCAGGCTCTCCTTCTCTGTCAGGAAGTTTATCCCTACATTTCGCATATTGTCATGCTGGCGTTTTCCCGTCCATCATCAGTTGCAACTGCCGCTAACAGCATCTCTAGGAGGTTAAAGGGGTGAAGCCTGAATGTTGGGGTGACTTCTCAGGGATACATTCACAGAGAGAGCTAATTTCTAGCACGTCAGTTAAGGCCCGAGTTGTTCTCCTTAAGTTGCGGTTCAAGGTTTAGACTGAATCATGTTCCTGTATCATTGTTTGTCCCCTTGGCTCAGCTCTTCCTCCTCCTCCTCCTCCTCTCTTGAGGTGTTGCCTAACCTGTTGTACCATTTCTCACTTGCGACAGCTTGCGCAAAGGTTCCCGTGTCGTGGAGAGGACGGGTTTGCTTGGAGCTGCCAGGACTTGGATGAAAGAGTGACCAAAATTGGGGAAACCCACCTCCTCTTTACAGAGCTGTGACATGCCTTGTTTTGCTCTGTTTTGTTTTTTAAACCTTTGAGATTTGTTTCCGTCAGCAAAGAAGAAAAATTATGTGGAAAACCTTTTGGGTGTGAACGTTTTGTTTTTCATAGAATGTTAGCCATCTTCCCCCCCCTCCTTTTGATTAAATTATTACTCACTCTCCCTCTATTGTGGCATTCTCTTCTGGGAAGAAAAATTAATCAAAATGGACATGTTTGCTGGAGGAAATGCAGGAAAAGAAAGACGGGGGGAAATGCTTCTTTGCAAGAAGGAAAAATGTTTCTTTTTGCACGTCTTCATTCCTCAAAGGTGCCCCAGGAATTTCCATGTAGCCATGAGGGCTGGGGATCATTGGGACGGAAGTTCAGACTTCCTGAAAGAATCAGAGTAGGAAAATCTTTTCCTGAACCGGAAAATTCATGTAATTCATGATACGACCACTAGATGTTAACTGTCTTCTGGGTTTTGCCTGTCCGAGCATGTGCACCTCAAAACCAAACACATTTTGCACTCATCACTTTAAATGCAGCTCTCTCAGAAGAGCTTCACTTTATTGTAAGAAGATTCTCCGGTGCTCTGGGTGGGAAGCCATTGAGAACAAGGGAGAGAGCCTTCTGTATAAGGGGGTTTGGGCGTGAGAAACCTGAGCATAGCTGCTAGTCGAGGTTTGGGTGATCAGACAAAATACAGCGTGGTCAGGCTTGGCAGCTGTTTCAAGGGTAAAGGCAGTATTTTCCTTTTCAAAAACAAGACCTGGAGCCAACCGCTTCCTCTCGGAACATCTCACTGGTGAAAAAAACCAAGGTCACCCTTGGAGAAAATAAGTTGGACCGTTCCAACTCGACCAAGGTTGTCTGCTCCATCTGATCCTGGGTTTCTAGAAATATTCTCCAATGTTTCCCTTTATGGGGGATGTGGTGGCAGCACCTGGCTTGACCTTAGCTTCTGGCGTGGGAAGCTAAGCAGAGATAGGCCTGATTCATCTTCAGGCGGGAGACCTCAACAACTCCAGAGCTGCAGGCTCTGTTAAGTTAAATTAAATCCTGGGAGAAAATTAAAATTAAATTAAGTTAAGTTAAATCCTGGGAGAAAGCAGATGGCTACCTCCAACCCTGCAGACCTTTAGAAAGGTACTAAAAACATGGCTATTTCTTTGTGCATTTGGGCCGTGATAATCAAGAGTTCCCAGGAGGAGTGTGAGAAACGTGAGTCCCTGGTTGCTAATTAATGGTCTGACTTTGATTTTAGCTGGAATTGTTTTGTTCTGGATTCTGTGAAGCATGGCTGGCTGGGGAATTCTGGGAGTTGAAGTCCACACAGCTTAAAGTGGCCAAGGTTGAGAAACACTGCCATGGATGGATGGATGGATGGATGGATGGATGGATGGATGGATGGATGGATGGATGGATGGCAGGCATGACATGACATGACATGACATGACATGACATGACATGACATGACAGAGAAAGAGGGAGATGCAATAGCAGAGCTGGCCCATGCAGTTCCCAGGAACCAAGCTTGAATCAAAATTTGGATCAAGGCAGGAATGGTCGTTGTCCTCTTTCACATCAACCATACACAATCTTGCTTTTGTTAATTGTCCTTGCAAAGCGTGCTGACAAAGTCACTTGGCACAAAAGCGAAAAAGCTCTTTGCAAAAGATAGGCTCCCTCGCATGCTAATTAATAGCAGCGCTGTAACCAGTCATCTTCAAGTTGAGAAAAGATAAATTCAAATTACAAATGGAGCTAAAGTAACTTAAAAGTTGCAGTTCAAGCTGAAAAGGCAGCTGTGATGTGTAGGGTGATTTCATTTTATTACCCACTTGTTGACTGGTTTCTTTACAGCGTGGCCTGCTGCCAGCAAGGTGCTTGTAGCTCTATTAATTTCAGTCAGAGAAGAAGCTTCTTGTGCACCAGTACCTGCATATAATTGGCAAATGATAACACAGAAATGGATAGAAGAATGCTCCTGAAATTTCTCAAATATGGGGCACGTTTTTGTGGAAGAAGCAGTGGACGTTAAAGAAAATTACTTCTCATATTTGCACTTAAAAACAAAACAGCTACCATTGCGAATTTCAGAGTGCACATTTGGAAAAATAACTTTTCAGTTTGTGGGTTGCTGGGTTGGGCAATGCTGAACCCCCTTTTCTCTGGCTGTGTTTGCATAACCCATGGTTAACTGAATAGCAGTTTACTGATTTAACCCGACTGACTAGAACCACACAACCCAACTGCCAAGCACTATGCAGTTGGGCACAATCAAGAAAACAAAAGCACAGAGTTCGGGAAGCTATTTTTAATGTTAGACTGTTAATGCAAATAAATCAAGAAGAATTTCCCACTCATTTCTATTGAGTTCATTAAGTTCATTTGAAATGTTTCTTCCCAAGTTTCTCTTCACCTGGGCTAAGTTGCCATTTAGGAGATCTTCTCCTCATCTGTCTCTCGACTGTTTCGATCTGCTCTTCCTCCTATTACAGTCCCGGCCTCCCTGCAGTCTCCCCTCGGCGAACCAACCCGTGACATTTTAGCTTCATGAATTGTGCAAACCAGTTTGTGTCTCCTATTTCTGTGTGCACCCTTTAGGTGTTATTTTGGGCATCTTGCAATTTGCAAAGGTCTGCTCTACTACAGACAGCTTGTCAGCTTCCTGCAAGGTCCAGTCTACTACAGACGGCTTGTCAGAGGCCTTGGCAATGGTTTGTCAACAATCTCCGCCTGTCACCTTTATCTTTTCTTTCCAAGCACCCTCACCAACAGCAGAACAAAACCCGCAGGGAAGCTGCAGCACAGATGACAAAGGAAATGGGCATTAAATTAATCTTCCTCCCCAATTCTCCTCCTCCTGAGAATATGAAGCTGTTCAAGCTAAAGAGGAAGGAAAGGAAAGTTTTAATGTCCTATCTGAGACAAGCTTGCCTTGTTTTCTCACCTGCACAGCAATTTAGTTTCAAGAAGCCAGCATGGAACTTAGTTCTCATGGAACACTTCTCCTAGCATCTAAAATAATTTCTAATGCCTCAACTATGTATGGGGGAATATGAATTGTTCTCCCATCTCCCTCTTTTATGCACTTAGACATTCTGTGACTGTTGCTCTTGTAGGAGAAGAGTTGTGTTAGTCTATGGGAGCCAAGAATCAGGAGGAGTCTGGAGCGCCTTTTCAGACTAACCAACTTTATTATAGCATCACCCAGTGGTGGTTGAGGTGATATAAAGCCCGTCCACATTACTGCTGTATTTGCACAATGATGTTCAGATGACATTAGAAGACACTAGCAACCCAAGGCAGCTCTTGAGTTTTGGAGCAAGCGCATCTGGAGCTTTCCAAGGTCCTGAAACTCCTGACAGTTGCTAACAGCAACCTGTCAATTGACTGCAAAAGCTTTTCTCCACCTGAGGTTCTGTAGATGTTCTGGAACCATAATCCCCAGTTGCAATCATTACTGAAAGTTCTGCAAGTTAGAGCTGCGGAGCATCTGTGGTCCAGCTGAGGACAGTTGAGGCTGAGGAAAGTCGCCATTCACAGTCACCCAGTTGATCCCCACCTCGGGCCAGGTAAGGCACTTCAGCTGGGAATACCTGATAAAATTGATTTTTGAAAAAAATTGCATGAAATAAACAGGCTTGGTTTCCTCAGGGTAACATACAATTCCAGCACAGCAATTCAACCAATTTTCGTGATCTCCTAATATGTATGGGCAGTAGACGTTTGTTTGTTTGTCTGACTTATATGGCTGCCTATCTCATACAATAACTCTCTCAGCTCACAAAAATCCATGAAACATAGTTAAAAACCTACCCTACCCCCCAGGCACCAGGCCAAACATTCTCACAGCTCAACCCCCCATCCTATCCCAATGCTTGGCGGAAGAGCCAGGACTTCACAGCCCCCAGGAAGGCTAAAAGGGTAGGGTAAAGTATATCAAACATGCTCATAATTATTGTTGTAAAGTGAAGAAAAAACCCTAAGTAATACAGAATTCAAAGGTAGCCCAAGTAAAGAACCAAGACAGACAGACAATAGATCTAAAAGGAGATTTATTGCAAAATGCAAACATTTTAAATACCAATTTTCAATATGCTCATGAGTTTCCCAAAATTGGCACTGAACTGTAGTTTCAACTGTGATTGAAAGAGATGATTTATAAACGATCCGTTATTTTATGTAATGACTTCAAATTAAACTCATTTGCATATAAGTGTCCAACTGAGTTGAATCAAATGTTGCTTTTGTCTTGCCCCAGATTCCCTTTGGGGCAAGACAAAGCAACCCAAGGCCAAGGGTGGTTCCCCATTGCTAAACGTCATTCTGTAGAGCAAAGACTTTGATGTTTCTCCTACAACCGTTAAGAAGAAAAACACCCAGGAAAATATAGAACTCAGGGCCTGAGTTCTCCGGAACTCAGAATCCGATTGGAGTAGATATGCCAGGTGAAAAACAAAATAGGAAATTATCAGCCTAACAATCCTGACCGGTTGCAAACTATCACAGGATTTGTCCATATGACTTTTGTAGTACAACTATGCACGCAAATAAGAGAAAAACGGGGAAGCTTGGTGATGCACCCAAACACTTGAAGAACGTTCACATTATTCACAAATGCGTGACAGGAGACCTGTCATAGCAGTCCCACCTTTTCTGAAAGATGGTGGTTTGAGGATGGCTGAACTAGATTCCCCAGGAAAGCCCTACAATTATTAAGTCAAGTTCCTCTCTGCCAATGAAAGCATCAGAGGAGCAAAGAAGCTGCAAAGAAGCTGGACGTGAGCTCTCCACTAGCTCTTCTGCTGATGTCCTGCTGTTGACCAGTTGTGATCCCCCCCCCATTCCTACTTTAGGACATGGGTGCAAATGAAAAGGCAGTGGGAGGGAGCCAAGCCAACCGCCCTAAGCTGCTGCTTAAACAAAGAGAAAGAGAGAGAGTGTGTCTGTTGTCAAAGAGCAATAGATCTAAATCAAATGGCTGGTCAGGCTTGAACACAAGTGCGTGCATAGATGGCAGTAAGCGTGCCAACCTCTTGACGAGCTGTTGAGAGGACAAAGGAACTGTTTGCCAGAATAAAAATGCTACAGTGACCGCAGATAACAGCAGTTTGGAAACAAAACATCAGACTTGTAATCTCTAGCATCCATCAGCTTCAACGCCAGTGGAGATAGGATTCAGCCCGCCTTGACAGATGGAGCCGGATGCCCCAACCACCTCCTGATGGTGCCTCCCGTTATCCAGCTACATCCAACTATACCCACCTTACACTTCCAATATTTTAAAGGCCATTTGAATAGGCAGGGAATTTGGACTCATTTGCAAAAACTCATCAGGCCAGGTTAATCACCCGCAGCTATTACTTAGAGAGAGTGCCAGACTAACACAGAGCTGTTTTCTGGGTTGTTGTGTTTGGCTCAGGGTGATGTTCAGCCCACCCCAAGAAAGGAAGCATGCTTATTTTATTGAAGAGCATGGGTTATTATTGCACTATGAATCCTGGCTTGTTTTTACCAAAGCTTGATACTATGTCTAAACGCAGAATCTTGGTTGAATCCTGGTTGGGTTTTTTGCTCCCTCCACTTCTTCTGGGGGCTAGCAGAAAGACAGGTTAAAAAAAAAAAAAGAAACCAGGGATTGGCTGAAGAAGCCATGAATTCTTGCTTATCTGCAAAGCCAACCCTGTCCTATTCAGGAAAGCAGGGGCTCTCTAGAGCTCAAAGCAAGCTTCTCATCTGGTCCTTCTCATCCCAACATCAGTTAAAGAGCCAATGGCTGCATGTCAAGAAAGATTACCTCTTGGGGTCTTCCCTCTGGGATGGGACAGTGCCTTCAGGTTGCATCAATATTGGGGTGACCAGATC
Organism: Python bivittatus; assembly: GCF_059951505.1. Taxonomy (NCBI): domain Eukaryota; kingdom Metazoa; phylum Chordata; class Lepidosauria; order Squamata; family Pythonidae; genus Python; species Python bivittatus. The sequence continues at coordinate 4,201,973 of NW_028277083.1, forward strand.
TGTTCTGATACAATCCACAGCTGCCCCCTGATCCTCACTTTCCTCATAACAACATCCCTATGAGTAGGCTGAGTTAAGAGACCCAGGGAGCTTTTGTGACAGAGGAAGAACTAGAACCTCGGTCTCCCCAGCACCAGTCTAACATCTTAACCACTACACCACCCTGCTTCTTCTGATTCTTGGTGTCCAGTTCCCCAGATGGCTTCTCTCTTGGCTTTGCTTCTGATGTGCAACTTTCAGGTAGCTATCAAACAGGACCTAGGAGGATTAAAATCATGGTGCCACCTTTGTGATTCTGAGATGTTTGGAAGCTGAGCTGCCTCAAAAGCCTTCTGCTAAGCTTGATCTTGTTTCTTTTAGCGGGAGGTATCATTAAGCCCTTTTTTCTCTCAGCTCCTTTTCTTTCTCTTGCATGAAATTATGCAAATCCTCAGTAAGACGTTGAATGGAGCTGAGTTTATGGAGAAGCGGAGGACCTCGGAGAAAGGCGCATTCATGCATATCTTCTTCGATGGAAGCAAGAAAGCTTGACCTTGTAAGTTGATGCTTCTGGTCCCAGCTGGGCAATGGAGTGGTTTCTCTTGAGCTTCTGAGGATGAACATTCACTTCTGGCCTGCTAGTTTGTCCCCAGTTTTCAATGAACAGAAAAGCTAATGTTGAATATCTCTCTGACAACCATCCTTAAAGACTCTTGAAAGATTTTGAATTTAGGAAATGTGGAGCTGGGCTTGTCTGAACTTATTCCTAGGTTTCTCCCATGGTTGGTGAGAAAGAGGGCTACCTTGGGTCTGTTGGTGGCTCTGAAATGGATTGGAAGTAGGGACTCAGAAATAGAAGAAGGGGATTGTTCTCCTGTGAGATGAATGTTATATATTGAGGCCTCGTCATAACACAAAGCTTCACAGCCAGAATCATGTCAAGAACACAGCTGGATCTTATGAAGACAGCTGGACAACTGGGCACTCTATATAGCTCCTAAGCCCTTTCTTGTCCCTGGAAACAACGATCCTACAAGATAGTTGGGCCAAGAGAGAAGGTGAGTGGCCCAAAGTCCCCCAAGGAGAATCTGTGGCAGAACTACAACCTGGATCTCCCCACTCCTAGTGGACCACCTTCCCTGCTAGACCACACTAACTGTTGGGCTGAGCAGAAAGCACTGGTCCAAAGTCATCCATCCAGCTTCTATGCCTAAGGGAGGATTAGAACATGGATCCCCGACTCCTAGTCCAGCACCTTCACCACTACTCCACCATGTTTTTTTGGGTTCTAGGAAGGGACTGACCTAAAGACACAGAAAGAGCTTCTCTGACCAGGGCTGGAGAGCTAGAACTTGGACGTTCCCACTCCAGTACCACCATTAGGCCAGACTGATTCTTGGGCTTAGAGGGAGGAACTAGCCCACAGGCTGAAAGGGGATTAGACCCTGGGTGTCCCTACTCCTAGTCCAGCACCTTCCCCACTAGACCATACTGGCTCTCCTTCAGAAAAGTGTGCAAGTTGGGTCTCCATCACAAGGGATGCTGTCTAGCAAATATGAATCTCTTTTGACTGCTTTCTGCTGTTTCAGCCGGGCTTATTAAAAGGGGGTCTCGTGGAAGTGACAAGGGGCAGAGAGAAGGCCAAAGCGATGGCTTTTTATGGATCTCAGCACAAGCTGTTTAGCCACAAACCACCCGAACCATGAGCACTAAAGTTTCCATAGGTTCTAAACTGCTTCTAACTGGAGCTCAGACGACACCCAGGGGAAGGGTGTGCTTCACAAGGCACTGGGTTTAAAGAAACATTATTTAAAGAAACAGCTTCTACCAGGCCTGCATTTCAAAGCCATGGCAGGAACTCAGTGCCATCCCATTACTAATGGGATGACTAATAATAGGATGACTAATAATGACTAATAATGAACCCCAGGTGAAAATGAAGTCAAGGAATGCTTTGTAGGGGCCATGGAAGAGCGCAGTGCTTTGCTCTCCAAGAGACTGGGGTCACAGTAGGGGTCAAACTGCCTTCACAAGATGGCTATACCTGCTTTAGATAAAATATAGAGATATCTTCCAGGAGTAAACCTGCTGCAAAGCTGGGACATTTGAGGCCAGCCCTATCATTTGGCAGAGTGAGATGATGGATTCAGGCAATAGCTACTGGGGGTCAGAGGCATCTGCCAGAATGGGAGGCTCAAAAAAGTCAAGAAGGTGGCTGCAGCTATGCAGTGGAAGCCCTGCCCTCTTTTTACATGTGCTGTGCATAAAATAGGACCATGTATGGTCACGGACACCATCCTGACATTTTTTGACCCTACATGTGGACACCCCTAGACTTGATTGTTAGCTTGGGGACCATACCTTGGCATCATTTAATAGTTGCCTCACTTATGTCCATAGGTTTGCTGCTAAGCCAAGTGCTGCCATTCAGGGGTTTATTCAGTTCTGGGAGGTGCAAAAATGCCTTTTAGCCCCATCCAAAAAATGGTGGGAAAAGTTCTGTATTTAATGATTAGGACTTCTGCAGAGACCTTAACAGCTTCTTTTTATTGTTTCCTGCAAATGTTGTTCATTTAGCGGCTCACAGTTCAGTAAGCGTCCCCCATCAGATGTTTGCAGAAAAACTATTATTGTTATTGTTATCAACAGATAATCCCCCCCTCCATACCTCTTTAAGTGCCAACGTATGTCCAAGATATCAAGTGTTTCTATTTAGATCAACCAAGCCAAGGTGAGAACTTGCACACACACAGATACGCCTCCCTGTTGCAAACGCATTCTTTGATATCACCGTTTTGGGTCCAAGATGCTGTGAAATGAGCCAAAAAAGAACAGAACATGTTGCTATAATTGAGAAGCAGCTGAAGGAGAGAAAAATGTGCCGTTTAACTAGCTGGAAAAGTCAGCTTGCATTCTAAAATGAGGGCAAAGCAAGGAGGTGCCGTGCTAAATATTAAATTTGGTTTTGCATAAACCCCTTCCAGTCAGGATCTTCAAAATATTAGGGACTACGGTTTCCATCAGCTTCCACCAGGATGCTAAAATTGGCCGGGAGTGATGGCCCATGTAATCAGATATACTGTATCTAGAGGTCACTGGCTAGACAATTAAATGAATTGATGGCTATAAGAAAACAAAGTCTTTTAGCGTGGAGCCATTTTGGAGTAGATTGGCAGAGAAATACTAGTAATAAATAAAAAGTAGAAGGAAAAATATGGTGGTACGAGCAAGTCAGCATAATGTAAATTTATTGGAACATTTAAAGATTTATTAGGATACTAAGATCAAGTCTAGTTAATGAGAATCACTCTTCGTTAATGGAAACTGGAAATACAGTTTTTCTGCAATAGCTTTAAGTTTGTAACCTTTGCCTTAAACTTCCAATTTCAATAAAAGGAAACAGATGGTCATTGACCAACTTTCGTTCATCTCCCAATTTGCTCTTTAAAATGCCCCATTCCAGGTTTTAGATGATATTTAAGCAATACATTAGTAAATGAATTTATCTGCCTTAAGTGCCTTGACGTTTGAATTATGCATAACATGGATAAAGTACGTGTAATATGTAAGAAGGTTAATATAGTACATGGATACTTTTAAAAGCACAGACTGCCGGTTGGGGTTACCTGCAGCAAGAGATGCTTAACATTCAACACGGCACAAGGATTTTTGAGACCTTGGCAACCTAGGAAAATTGTGGGCCATTGGTGGATTCTGAACCTGATAGCACACTTCATGGAGCTTCATGGAGCTTTTCCCACCAAGAGGACCCTTTCTTGCAGAAGAACTCTCCAGCTGAGACCCACTGTCTTCCAGCTACCAAATCTGGCAGCTGACTAAGAAGGTGACCCCCCCCATCAATATTTATAAGCCTTGAGCAACATCAGCAATCCCAAAATTGTTAACGGAATGGGATTCATTCAGCCAGACCAATCTATTTAAAAGCAAAGCCAACGAGGTTGCCGACTTAAAAGAAACGAAAATGAAGATGAAGATAGCTGATACAGATTTGGCTTCGATGGATGTTTTCCATTTGAAATGAGATGCATAGAGGAGTGGATTTCTCTTCCCTGTAGGACACCCATGACCCAGAATTCAAATGTGAAGGCACTTTTGAAGTTACCACTTCAGAAATAATAATGAATAGTAAATGTTATAATTGATTTGTGCACCCCATTTCCATGTCTCCTCTGAGAATTCAGCAAGGTGTGCCTGGGAGGAGTTCCTCTAATTTTATCGGTGATATCCCTTGTGAAGTTGGTTGGGTGGAACGAGAACAACTGGTCCAAGGTCACCCAATGAGGTCTGCAGTCAAGTGAAGACCTCAATCTGGCTCTCCCCACTCTAAACCCAATACTTCAGCCATCCCTCTCATTATTTCCCATTACCCCAGAAGGATTCAAGCAAATTGCATCTCTTTTGTTCTCAAACAGAGGCCTGTCAATAAATGAAGCCCTGCCAAACCAACAAACCAGGATAGACCACGCCTTGTTGCGATCTATGCCTTCCCTAGCAACTCCTTCCCTAGCAACCACCCAGGTCTCTGTCAGTAGGCTTGATTGTCCCTGGAGCTCTGGCCGCATTGTCCGCAGAGCTGACATGCCCTCCCTCCTCTAGCGTTTGCACTTGTTGTCAATTTGTGACCTTGTCTGGGGGAATTGCCGTTGCCGCCGAGAGAGAAAACATCTGAGTTATACAACGTTGGTCCTTGCTTCTGTCTGACGGTGACACGAGCCCTGGTGGTGTCAGCATCATTGCCATGACAACCGCAGATGGTCCCTCTGAAGCCATCTTCTCCTGCTTTTTATCACCAGGGCAAGTCTTTGTCCTGGGCAGAGGATGAGAACAGAACAAGCGTAATAGATCTTAACTTAATCAGGGCGAGGATAAATTAGGTTTCAGCCCCTTATGAGCCAGATGGCACGAAACTGTTCGGGCTGGAAGCGCAGTTGATTAGAATCTGGCATGGGATCTGCTTGCAAGAGATTCTACCCTCTCTACCTCCCCATCCCTGGAGGAGCAAAGAAAGGGGATTAAAGCATTCCCTCGGCCGCTCGGGTGTGCCCTGAACGCTCTGCGATCTTGGCTCGCGATGCGTGGTTTGGTTGCGCCATTTCCTTGCCTCGGTGGCAGTTTTCACGGCCTCTTCTGGCTGCACATAGCAGGGACCCGAAGCAAGCTGGTTGTGTTCTTCAGCGATTTTCTCTCTTTGGGGGACCTTTGGGAGGGTGGCAGGCACATTTGTGGCCCGCTGACAAAACCAGGGCCCCCAAGGAGCTTCTCCGAAGGACAGTCATGACAAGCGCCTCAACCACAGTTATCCCAAGCAAATGCCCTCCGTTCAGCCCTTCCAGAGATGCTCCAGGACCTCAACTTATATTTGTGTTTTTTCTGGGCAGATGGACACCCTTCCCGACAAAACTCTACATTCCAGCCATCTACTGTTGTTGCTAGTAACAGTAAATAGGCCAGTATTATCCAGGGAAGACTCAGAGGCAGTTTCGTAAAGACAGAGACTGCATGAAGCTGGGCAACAGGTTGATTTTCCATTTAAAAAAATGGGGGGAGAGGAATTAGGTGTGGGAAATAACTGGCCAGCAGGGGTTGCTGGGGTCAAAAAAGTCAAGATGGCACAGACAACCATGAGATTGAAGTCCCACCCTCTTTTCTACATGTGATCATGTAATTCCTGTAAAAAAAGGGCAGAATTCCAATCTCTTGGTGGCAGACACCATGTTGACTTTTTTGAGCCAACCCCCTGCATAGATGCTCCCAGTAGATGCTTGGGGTGAGGCCTTGGAAGCCCGTTGGTGACCACAACTCCCATGTTCCCTACTCATGAAAAGTATAATGTGTTAATTGTAGAGGTGTATCTATATCCAAATTGCCCACATTTCATCCAAAGAGCTGGTGGTGGTACAGATTGTCCTTGTTTATCCACTGCAATTGGGACTGGCAACTCAGTCATTAAGCGAAATGGTCACTAAGTGAAACCCCAGCTGTGCTTATGATCTTCCTTCAGCTTTCCTTTGCTTTACAGCAGTGTTTCTCAATCTCGGCAACTTTAAGATGTATGGACTTCAACTCCCATACTGGCTGGGGAATTCTGGGAGTTACAGTCCATACATTCGAAAGTTGCCGAAATTGCAGAACACTGCTTTACAGACCCGCAAAGGTCAGAAATGTGAGGACTGGGGGCAAAGTGATTTTTTCATCACTGTTGTAACTGCAAACAGTCGCTAAACGAGGACCACCTCTACATATGGTGATCTCTCCTACTTACTCTGACAACTATGTGAGGGGGACTGTGATCGTGACACAGTCAGAACCATTTGCTATACCTTCCCCTTTGCAACCTCTCCTAGATGGCGTTCTACCCCTGCTTTTCTAGCAGCTGCTTCATTCAAAGGCTTCCGTCTTCCCGGCAGCTGTTTACAAAATCCTCCATTTCGTTGCTTTCGTTCCTCCTCGGTCGCGGCTGACGCTCCCTCACCACCGTTGGAGCAGGAAGGCGGCTGGGTTTATCAAGTCCGTAATTAATTTCCTGCCTTTGCCAGCTCTTTGGAGAGGAGCAGCTGTGTCTTCTGTTTGTTACACCACAGCAGCGCCTGTTGCCCAACTGAATATCTGCCACAAGGAGGGTCTGTGTGTGCGCGTGTGCGTGCGTAGGGGAACCTCACCAGGCCAGGAGTAGGAGAAATGACTGATTTTCTGCTTGCAAATTTGGAAGATGCTAAACCACTTTGGGCCGATGTGGTGGACTAGCTCCTAATTGGTTGCATTTTTCACCCTGGCACGGAGCAGATCCAAAATCAGATGTTTATGGCTTACTGGGAGGAAGGGAGACACATCTGAATCTTGTGCCCAGCATACTGGTTGGAAGACAGCAATGTTGACAAAAGGCATTAAGCAACTGCCACCTTCACTGCCTTTTCTTCTCCCCCTCCTTTTTCTTCTTTTCCTCCTCTTCCTTCTCCTACTCCTCTTTCCTTCTCCTTCTTTCCTTTTTCTCCTTCTCCTGCTTTCATTATTTCCTGCTTCCCTCCTGCTCCTGCTCCTTGTTCCCTCCTTCTCCTTCTCCTTCTCCTTCTCCTTCTCCTTCTCTTTCTCTCCTTCTTCTCCTTCTCCTGCTTTCTTCCTTCTCCTCTTTCCTTCTCCCCTTCTCCTTCTCTCCTCCTCCTGCTTTCCTCCTCCTCCTCCTCTTCCCCAAAGTGACCCCAAAGAGAATACAAGCGATTCATCCCGGTCCCGGCCGCAGGACCAGCCTGTCATCAGCCGGAGGGCCAGAGCAGCCTCAGGCAGCAAATGCTGGGAGAGAGCCACAAAATCATGGAGGAGAGATTTGTTTGTTGTGCCCATCCTTTTTGCTGTCGTGGAATCTTTTTGAAAGATTCAGAGGCTTGCTGTGCCTCTTTTGAAAGATCCAGAGGCTTGCTATGCAGAACAGAGGGAGCCATCTTGTCTCAGGAACAAGATGTCTCCAGCCTTCCCCACCCCCTCGGCCAGGGTTTTTTCTGGCTCTGTGGGAAAACTTCATTACCTTAATGGGAATTGCATAGTTGGAATGGGAAAGTTTTGGACGTGGCCTTCGTTCCTTTGGAGGCCAAAGGGGTCCTCTCTTGCATTGTTCCTTCCCCCCCCCCATCTCTCCCTTCGTCTTCATGGGACAGCCATCTACAAATGCATCAGTAAACATCTGGGTACGATTGGCGTCCTGAGGCATCCCTGGGAGGAGCCCCAAAAGTCAAGATGGTGGCTGCAACAGCCCCATGGAAGCCCCATGCCCATTTTGACATGTGAAAAGGGGGCAAGGCTTCGGTTATGCAGCCACGGGGGGGGGGCAGCTTGACTTTTTTGACCTGCAGACCCACTTGTCTGCTTGTGCTGATGGATGAAATGGACACTGTTCCTGGACCTCATTCAGAAATAGAATCCCTCTCACTGCAATTGGGAATGCTTTCTGGAGAACTGGTAGGGTGTCTTTGAGCCTCAAGATGTGGGTGAACTACAACTCCCAGCAGCCCCAGCTTCTATAGCCAAGGGAGAGGTCCCCGGAGCAGAGAGTTGCATAGGTGTGTTACACAAAGCCCCGCTCAAGTCCATTTCTTCTTCCAAAGCCTTCTCTGTCTCTCCCCAGACCCAACTTTGAGGCAGGGGAGAGATTGATCAAGAGTCTCCTTCTTCCCCACAGTCTCCTCCCTTGACCACAGGAGCCCAACAAACAGCTTGGTCTAAAACCTGATATGCAGAAGGGCTGCTCCCTTGAGAAGTCAAGGAATAAAAATGTTAAAGTCTAAGGATGGAACAGTTTCTTCTTTATTAAAAAAAAAACTTTGCAAAATGTGTTAATTTTATTTATCTATTCATTCATTCATTCATTCATTCATTCATTCATTCATTCATTCATTCATTCATTCAATTTAGGCACTGCCTGCCTCCAGACTGACTCTAGGCAACTCACCATAAAACCAAACAGGTAGAAAGAACAAGTTAAAAAGATATTTTTAGGGACAATCTCCTTATAGTGTAAGAGAATTGTGGATTCTCCCTCTTCCTGGCTGTGCCCAGAGGTGTTAAGCAGAATAAATGGGTGCTGCCTTTCCCTGGAACAGGTGGGTGCTGTGTCTCCTTCATTTTTTCTGACATCCAACCCAATGCAACAGGGTCGACAAGCAGAGAGATGGAGAGTGACGTTTATTGACGGCGAGAAGATTACAATTCATAAGCTCGCTCTTTACTCAGCAGGCTGCGGAAGACGGGAAAAACGAATCTCTTTTTTCTTCACTTCGATTCCCCTTCCCCTCCTTCTTCTTCACGTTTCTTCCCCAGCGCTCCAGTACAAAGGGTAGCCATTTTCTTGGCGAAAAAGCAGCACCATTTTAATTTTAAAATTTTAATTTAGCTTAAAAAAACAAAATAGCCAACCACCCTAACAGTTAGGTGGAACGTAGCAGATATCTCAGAGGGTGAACAGGGAGTGCCTTTAAAAAGTGGCATTGCTGAGTTCATATAGATAGATTGATAGATGGATGGATGGATGGATGACAGAGATAGATAGATAGATAGATAGATAGATAGATAGATAGATAGATAGATAGATAGATAGATAGATAGATAGATAGATAGATAGATGATATAGACAGACAGACAGACAGACATGAATGTAAATTAATATTTATTTATTTATTTAGCATATTTCTATTCTATGCCCATCTCACAACCACGTGACTCTGGGCAGCGTATACAACTCAACAGTTAAAAACTCCATAACAATCTAAAAACAATCAAAAATAAACATATAAACACATAAAATACTGTAAACAAAACCCAAGAGAGCAGGAGAACAAACCTCACTTCATCTCATGCAGCCACCTGCAAGTTCTCCCAGGATCCCCAAGGCTGGTGAACCCCCCCCCCATGTTTTAAGGGCCTTCTGGAAGGCTAACAGAGATGGGGCTACCCTCACCTCGGGGGGGAATGATGTTCCGGAGGGCGGGGGCCGCAGCAGAAAAGGCATGCTGCCTGGGTCCTGCCGGAGGGAGCTCCTTTGGGGACGGGACCCCCAGCACACCCCTCCTGCCTGATCTGGTGGGATGGGAAAAAGCGGTCCTGCAAATTACCTGGCCCCGTGCCACGTAGGGCTTTAAAGGTCAAAACCAGCACCTTGAATTGCACCTGGAAGCAAACTGGCAATCAGTGCAGTTTGCAGAAAATGAATGAATGAATGAATGAATGAATGAATGAATGAATGAATGAATGAATGAATGAATATGGAACTGCTTGGATTCCACCCGAGTTCATAGATCAGTGTTTCTCAACCTTGGCAGCTTGAAGATGGGTGGACTTCAACTCCCAGAATTCCCCAGCCAGCAAGGCTGGCTGGGGAATTCTGGGAGTTGGTCCACCCATCTTCAAGCTGCCAAGGTTGAGAAACACTGCCATAGATTATGGGGTTTGGTTCCTTATATGTAGCCTTACCCTGTTTTCTAAGCATCAGAGAAGCTTTCAAAACCTTTGAATTCCAGTTTAGAGCCCGTTCTCGATGGCTCTTTTTCACACTCTTCCGAGAGATGCTCCTAGGCTGATGCTGATGCTAATCGGTTTTCCTGAAGTTTTAAAAACACAAAGAACCATTCTTTCCCTAGATTTACTTCTGACGGCCTGCAATTCGGTCCTTGCTCAAATCTATCGCAAACCCTTCCTTCGTCCAGGCACCTTCCAACAACCTGCGCCTGGCAAAATAACCCCACCGCATCGTTTTGGCAATGTGGGAAATACATTCCATGCCATCGCTGGCCGGAGGAAAATGAAAAAACCTCTGTTCGGCTGCTGTTGGAAATTGAACGAGGAGTCTGCTCTGCTGCACACCCCGAACGCAGGAATGTCTGCAAGGTTGGTCAAAAAAGTCAAGATGTCAGCCTTGATGGTGCCATTGATGTTCTGCCCCTTTTTAAACTGGCATTGTGGTCTGTATTTAACGCTGTGGTAATCTCCTTCCTGGGGGGTCCCCAGAAAGGTCAAAAAAGTCAAAGATGGGGGCCACAGCCATGCAATCGAAACCTGGCCCCTTTTTACCAGTGAGGCAGGGCTCTGATGGCATAGTTGTGGGGCCCCCCTTGCCTTTTTGACCCTCTCCTTGCAGACCCCCCTGCTCCCTCCCCCAGTGTCTGAAGCAGGGCGTTTGCTAATTGAGCGAGCGAAAAGCCTTAATCATTTTTCCAAATGCAAATCGTCGTCCTCGCCATCATGGGGAGCAGGAGGGGGGAAAGCTGCGGGAGAAGACAGAACTGGGGCTGGAGTTTGCAGCTCCCCTTCAGCCCTACCGCTGTGGGCCCCTCTTGGGCTGGTCTCTTTTCAGACCCATCTACTTTCCAGAAAAGGGGGCAGCACCCCACGTCTGTGGCTCTGCGCCTCTTGGAAGTGAGAGGGACAATCGATGAGAGAAAATAGGGCTGTTGTCTGGTAAACGCCCCCCCCCCCATCAATCAATCGATCGATTAACTTGGAAACAAACCCGTTGAATTGGATGATTCGGCCCGGCGGGGAAATCCTGGGGGTCTGTGTTCATCTGTGGGAGGAGCTGCAGGGTCCCAAAGGACTTCCTCGTCCTGGGGGGTCTCTGGGTCCCGGCTGCTGTCTTTGGCGCGGGGGGGGGGGGAGAAGCGCTCGTCCCCGGCTCAGCAGAAGAGCGAGCGAGCGAGCGAGCGAGGAGGCGAGAAAGAGAAACCGCGGAGCGCGAGGGGGGCCGGAGGAGGACAGGCAAGAGGCGGGGGGAGCAGGCGCTGTCCGTCGCCCCCCGCGCCTCCGCCCCCGAGTCGCCCCTCGCCGGAAAGGGCGCCTGGAGCAGCCGAGGGGCGGCCATGGAAAGTCGCCCCAGGGAGGCGCGGGCTGGCCGGCTGGGAGAGCCCCGGCGCCGCTGAGAGCGAGGCGGCCAGCGCTGCGGCAGCGGGCAGAGCTCCGCCGGGGCCGGGCGCCCGCAGCCCGGGTAGAGGTGAGCCCCGCTCGGCCGGAGAGGGGAAGGAGGGGAGGGGGCGCCGGGCGGGCCTCGCGGGGCGCAGGGGGGCGCCGGGCGCGCAAACCTGTTGGCGTCGCATCCTACGGGAAAGGCGGCGGCGGGGACGGGGGGGGGGGGGTCCTGGCCTTTCTGTCCGACGGAGGGAAGGGAAGCCAAAGCGGGGGGGGGGGGGCTTGGAGTGGCGGGACTATGGGGGGCTCTGCTGGGGTCGGGTGAGCCCTGAAACTAGGACGTGTCCCCTCCCTCCAAACAGCCTTTCCCCGCTTCACTTTTCTGCGAAACCCCCGAGACCCCTTGGCGGAGTTCCCCCGGCGCCTGGTCACGCCGGAGCCACAGCCCCTCCGGGCTCAGCTTGCTTGCCTGCCTTCTCCAAGCTGGCGCCCGCACGAGGCGTCCGACGGCAACCCTCCGCAGCCCGCTTGGCTGGGAACGAAGGGAGTTGGAGTCCAAGCTGCTGCAGGGCGACGGGATGGGGAAGGCTCTCGTCTGCCGGATCCGCCCGGAGGGCTGGCGGCTTGCCTGCCTCCAGGGATCTAGAGGGAGATCCGATGGGGTTGTACTGGGAGAGGCTGGTAAGCCCCAGCTCCTCGCTCTCCCCGTATGGGTGGCCAAGGTGGCTGACGCTCAAATTCTCCACCAAAGCAAGGAAAATGGGTGAGGAAACATCTCCCCATCTTTCTCTGAACTGTCTTTGGAAAATGAGTGTAGAAGGACAGCCCACTAAGGCACTTTTTCCATGTTCTACCATAATGGGACTGGGCAGGATGAGTCCCAGACTCTAGACTGGAGGTCACGAGCTCCAGAGACGAGACACGTTGTGTTGGGCCTTGCCGCCCAAGGTGGGGATTCATTGCTGCAGCTCAACTGGGGCCAAGCGTTGCATGAAGGTTCACCCTGCGATCTTAGTGGCATTTGAAGCAATGCCCTTCTCAGAAGAAGAGTGGATTTCAGCAAACTAAAGTGACTTAAGGAAAAGGTTGTGTTTATTGTATCTGGGTGAAAAGAAATCAAAACAGCCGGAACTTTGATGCAACCTTGATGGTCCACACTAGGAGATGTCATGTGAAATTGGTCTCATGCTTTTCTCCAACCCATAGAACAGTGTTTCTCAACCTTGTCAACTTTCAGATGGGTGGACTTCCACTCCCAGAATTCCCCAGCCAGCCTTGCTGGCTGGGGAATTCTGGGAGTGGAAGTCCACCCATCTGAAAGTTGACAAGGTTGAGAAACACTGCCATAGAATATGGAAATACATTGTGGCCTTCCTCACTTTCTCCAACCTGTTGTTCTCCACCCATTTGAAGACTTCCATTTCCTACCAAGGGGGCCTCTTTCTTCCCTGCCTTTGTTTCTAAAACAAGCAAAATCCCTGTGTCATTTGAACAACTAAAATGCTTTCCGGTGGCATCAAAAGTGGGCTGCAGCCAGACAACTCAAGTATTGAGTTTAAGATGCCATAGGACTCTGTTGTTTTGGCTGCAACAGTTGTAGGGTCAGAATGCTGCAGAAAGTATAGGAGAAGGTTTTTTGATAACATGATACATAATTAACTCCTTCAAGGTTTCTAAGACTGTCCTCCCTTCTTCTCTTTCTCCTTCCTTCCTTCCCGAATCTCTATCTCCTCCCTTCCTTCTTTCCTTCCTTCCCTTCTCTCTCTTCTTTCTTCCTCCCTCCCTCCATCCTTCCCTCCATCCTTCCTTCCTGAATTTCTTTCTTTCTTTTCCTTCCTTCCTTCCTTCCTTCCTTCCTTCCTTCCTTCCTTCCTTCCTTCCTTCCTTCCTTCCTTCCTTCCTTCCTGATTTCTCCCTAGGAGTATAGGAGGAGGTTTTTTGATAACATGATACATAATTAGCTCCTTCAATGTTTCTAAGACTATCCTTCCTTCTTCTCTTTCTTCTTCCTTCCTTCCTGAATCTATCTATCTCCTTCCTTCTTTCCTTCTTTCCCTTCTCTCTTTCCTTTCTTCCTCTCTCCTTCTCTCTTTTCTCCCTCCCTCCCTCCCTCCCTTTTACAACTAACCAGGAAAGTGTGGAATTGAGGTATAAAAGTAGCTAAATTTCTCATGCTGGATCTTCCAAGCTGAGATACTGTCAACATATAAGCCCCCCGCCCCGCCCCCAGCTGAGTTGCTTTTCTGAATCGAAAGCAGTCTGTTGTTGTTTTAAATTGCTTCATTCGCAGTAGAGCTGCTTTTTATTTTATAATATCCTAAATGCCTAAAACTAAACTGGGCAGACAAGGATGAATTCCTAAGATAGACCCAGGGTAACAAAGGTGTTAACCTAGATCTAACAGGTGTTACTCAATGATGTTTTTGTGTGCTAGGTTAGTTGGCTGAATATTGGCAGTGTTGGGGGTTTGAAAATAGGATGACGGTTTAAAAGGCAAATAATCCCCACGTCTTTCAGAACAGGTATTTAGAAATCCTTTCCTAGCGTCTTGGCCTTATCTGTTCCCCCCACCCTTTATTTTTTGGGGGGGAGGCATGTTAAGTTTGCAGACGTACATATTCCTCCATGTTTCTTTTCTTTTTTTCTCTTCACCTGCTGAAAAGACTTAACATAAGGTTAATTAAGCACGACTTCATCCCACTCAGAAATAATGCCAGGAAACAGCTGTATGCCTTCTTAGCGACAGCTCAGACTATAAAGAAAATGATGTCCTTTCAGGAAAGAGATCAAAGTCAGCTACAAAGGATAGAATGTGAACTTCCAGCTGGATACCTTGCAATATTTTCCCCCAGGGAAAGGGAAAAGCACGTTTGTTTTCCATTCTGTGGATAAAAAGAGCATGGAGTAGTAGGGTAATATAAATGTAGTGCTCTCTGTTGTCAGCACTGAGAAATTAAAAACCTTGCTCAAATGTTCTTCCAAGAAGTTGGTTGGGCACAGGCTGTATCAATGGTGCAAATCTGCAGACAGGAAAAGCTGAAGAGTCGGACTGTTGCTGCTGGTGTTAGAGAAGGATTCTGGCTTCTGGAAACACTGTGGACTAGAACCTTGTTTAGGCACCTTGGTGGTTAACAAAAGAGGTTAAATCCTACCAGGATGTCTTTTTTTCTCTTCTGAAGGTAAGTTCCCAGTCAAGTATAATATTGGCCTGGCATAGCAAGATAGATAGGAACAGGAGAAAGCAGAATACTCCGAGTTTATTTTTTCAAGCTTCATGTTTCAGGAATTAGCAACTCACTGGAATTGATGGCGCTTCCCAGTTCATGCTAAGCCCTGTTAAACCCGGTTAAATTGTACTGAGCCAGTGAAGAGAAATACACACATCCTTAGCTCTTCTTCTGAAATAAACACAATTTAAAAAATGGCCTTGGGGGGACCATTCGCTTCCAAAGTAAGGAAAACTCATAGCAGTGTTTTTTTGAGTGCAGGGCTTCATAACATGGATTCATTTCCCTTGATCTGGTGTGTTTCGGGGTAGTGCATCACGATTCCCATTATCCACGGCCGGGGTAAAGATAGACATTTGGACCAACCAGGATGGGGAATATTGATATATTCATGCTTCCGTATGGATTTTGTGCCTCTAGTACAGTGTTTCTCAACTTTGGCAACTTGAAGATGTGTGGACTTCAACTCCCAGAATTCCCCAGCCAGCCTAGCTGGCTGGGGAATTCTGGAAGTTGAAGTCCACACATCTTCAAGCTGCCAGGGCTGAGAAACACCGCTCTAGTAGAAAGAACTGGACATTAAATGAGCCAGTTTTGTTTTTCTGTTCACATATTTCCCTTGGAGCTCATTGCTTGCTCCTGGCAACATGCTTTTAAGAAATTAATCCAAATCCTTTTTTTTTTTTTAATGGAAGAAATTCTGCAGCCATAATTTGTCTAATTTGTCATACGCCACCCAGCGTCGCCGGTGGTGTGATGGGCAACTGTATACATTGGTTTACTAAATAAATAAAATAAATAATCTGAGTGCCCTTCCGATGTGTAGACTTTCTCTTCCCAGAATTCAGCCTGATCATTACTGAGAATGCTGGGAGTTGAAGTCTAGAAAATGCTCAGATGGGAGAAGATAGGCTTAAGCAATTCCATTCCATTGCCCCTTCAGCAAATTTCCAATTCCTGCTTGAACTGAAGAATTTATCTGATAGCAGATGGGTGTTTTGAGGTCTCTGTGTCCTACAAGCGCCATACTTATCTGGAGCTTTGTACCTCCATAGCTGAAAGGTGCTGATTCCTCCTTGCAACAGAACAATCCATGTCTTTGAAAAGTATTTCAGACGAAGTATGTAACGCTGATGATCCACTGGGACATGCATGGAGATGGTGATCTCTTCTTCCAACGTCTAGGTCAGCAGCCATGGTTTCCGTAGGGGGAGATCACCACTTCAAGGAAGGAAGTCCAGGGGTGACACCTGAAGGGAACGTCGTGATGAGCTTCAGTTTTGACAGCTACCAACTGGAAGAAGAAGAGCTTCAGGACAAAACAGGACAGACCAAGGGTGTCCTCACTTTCATGGAACCAGGTAAGGGTTCAAGAGATGGTTTGGGAACTGTCCAGATGTGGTTCCCCTGGAGAGTGTTGCTTTTTGGGGTAGCAATGAAACTTCCCTCAGCGTTTTTGTATTTTGTGATCTCCTTCCCTTACATGTCCATGCCTGTGTTTCTGCAGCTTAAGGACGTACGAAGCTCTTCTGATCAAGTTTCCACTCAACCTGGCCTCCATTTTCATAAAGTTCTGTTAATAATCATTCATCCTCCCACATTCAGCTGATCATTTCAGTCTTCCCTGGTTTGTTCGGGGGAAATTCTTTTCATTTTCTTTTTCTGCTTACCTTTGGTGAGAGCTGTGGTTACAGTTAAGGTTAGGAATCCAATACATTTGAAAGGTATAGGATGGGATAGGCTGGTGTTTAGGATGTTTGTGAACCTGGTTTTCAGTTCCTTGGATTTGTACAGAGTAAGTCCTGAGCTTCATGGTCAGATTTACAAATGGCCTCTCTGCACTAGGCTGGCACAATAGTGAAGGCTTGGAGAAAGTACGCTAGGAAAATATGTCCATTCCAGGCTTCAGTATTTATAGAACATCTGGGCAATTCAAAGACATCCTTCAGCCTGTGGATCACAGGGGATGATGTTGAACTGATTAAGTTTCTGATGCGCATAGCCCCAGGCCTGTTCTATCAAGGTAGGATGGCTGGTTGCCATCTATGATGTGCACTGATGAAGTCATGCTTTTTCCTCTAAATAATATGGCGCATTTAAACAGGCCCATGAAAAATGAAGAGAAAAGAAAATGAAGAATGAAGCACGCATGTAGGTTAGACCTGGGGTCATATCAATTTGGCATGGCAGTGGGTGGATGGGAACAAATCACAGAATTTGGCAGAACATGTTTCATGGTCTTGAAAGATGGAGTTCACCGCTAAGAGCTGCAATGACTTCTCTCTTCAACATGGCCTCACCACGGATGTCCCATATTCCTATTAAAAGATGTGCTCAGTTCAGCCAGTCCCGTGAAGAAGATACATTCTTTTGTGTGCTTAGCTTCTATGAGGCCGATATCTCGTAGCCCTGCCTTCTGGAACATTTGTCTGCTTTTTCTTATTCCGTGCTGTACGATCTGGCTATTTCGTTCATTTGCGCACCTCTTGACTATCACCTCAAAAGCTGCAATTTGCCTAATGGAATTTAATCAGGGTGGTGTTTATCGAGCGGCGTACATCAGCCCGGCAGGCCCTAGATAACAAGGAGAAATAGGCAGTTTTGAAACCTGAATGCCAGCATTTAAAAAAAATCACAGCTAAACATGGTGGTTAAAATCTCTTTTTCTCAGGCTGGGAGAAGAAAGTGGTGATTAGCTGCTCCTTCATATTTTCCAGCTTGATCCCTGAGCCAGAGCAGATTTTTCTGCTTTTCACTTTGCCATCCTTTTGAGAGTGACAGTTCTAGAACTGGAGTGAGAGCGCTCCCTTATCCAAGCGAGGAAAGGTGGGGCGTTTAATTAATTGGTTAATCAATGAGGAAACAGAAAAGATTCTGTCTGTGTAGCTTTACAACGAAGTAGAATTAGCTCATCTGGTTGTGATTCCTGTCTGGTTTACCCTGCAAGGCTGACATCAATCTTGCAAGTCTGCAAGTACAGTCCTCCCCCTGTCTCCTTTACACCCCAAGAACGTAGGGAGGGTCCCTTCTGATCCTCTTGCTCCACCCATTATCCAGCTGCGGGCTATGCTGCCTCTTATCTGACCACTCCCTTGGCAGCATCTCTTTGCCCAGTCTCCCAAGGTCTTTCCCACATACCATTACAATTTTGCTTTCTCGCTGCAACCTCCCAGATGTTGCCGGCTGCCTTCAGATTGGCCGTAATTATGCTATCTCTTGCTGTAACTGCCAGCCAAAGATGAGGAAGAGTTTATACCTATGTTTGCCCCCAAATTGCCCTAGCTAATTTCCATTTCCAGGAGGGTCCATACAGGACGAAGACTCCTAATGTCATCACTGCTCTTGGGCCAAAATTGTGACTTGGAAGAGCATGTTTGGAAAATGGATGAGGACATATTGACATGATTCCAACCAGGGAAGTTTGCCCATCCCTAGGTTTAAATCTGTGCAGGGCACAGGAAACAACACAAGGTCCAGAAATTGTACAGTGGACAGACCTGATGTTAGCCATTCAAGGTAGTCCAGACAAGAAGCATGACATGAATACTAGCTCTATCTTTATTGCAAGGTTACATTAACAGAAGTCTCAAAGTACCCCTCCGGTCCTTACTTTTACTCTCCCGAAAACTAGGGAGGGTCTCTTCTGAGACAGTTTCTCCACCCCTCCTCCTTCAGACTCAAATTTCGTTTATCAGACTGTTGTCCAGGCTGTGGCTCTTCCTCCTCTCTCCCAAGGTCATTCCCACATATCATTACATTTACACCTGGATAGATACAGAAATGCTCAGGAACAGGGGTTGAAAGGACAGTATGTCTCACCACAGCTCCTTGTCACCTTTCTGTCTTCTTTTGGGCTGTAGTCTGTGAAGACCCTGAACCTCAAGATCGCTATCACGGAATTTACTTTGCTATGCTTCTAGCGGGTGTTGGCTTTCTTTTGCCTTACAACAGCTTTATCACAGATGTTGACTACCTTCATCACAAATACCCAGGTAGGTGTATTTTTTCAATATCCCCAAACTCCCCAAAGCATTGAAAGTCTTTTGGTGAGCTCTTTTCTGGAATGAAAGCTATTAGAAGTAGGCATTGTAATTGATTTTGAACATACGCTCATAACACGCACCGTCAGTGGAAGTTTGTGCCTTTTGGATTCCACCTCTCCCATAAGCCTTGGCTAGCATGGCTACTGGCCAGGCCACTGTAGTCCACAACTTCAGGAGAACCCCAGATTTAAGAATTAGGAGCCTCTCCCGGGATGTGTTTTTATTTGCAGAGTCTCACTTATTCAGTTGAACTCAGGGGTCTGAATGCCTCCTTCTTAACACAAGACAATATCAATATATTGAGGTTGGAATTCCTAGATGCCAAGATGAAGATTTATTGTTGCGTTATTTATTTATTTATTTATTATTAAATTTGTATGCCACCCATCTCCCCCAATGGGTGACTCTGGGCGGCTCACAGTTAAAATCAAAACCCCGACAACAATTAAAAATACCCCATAAATAATTAAAACAAGTGAATCCATTAAAAGTCAATATAAAAAACAAACCCTATACAAAATACTAAAAACATTCAAGATGACGGAGGGGGCAAAATCAATCACCCCACAAGCCACATTATTGAATAAAGCACCCTGCTCTTGTTCCTCTTAATAAACCTCCAACTTTTGTTGGACCCAAGGAGCACCACAGAACTTCACTGCATGCAGTGTTTCTCCTTCCCACCTTATTCCCTACCTCCAACCCCACCTTTTTTCATCTGTTGACACATCACCCAAAGCCAGACTATGGTTTTTTGGTTTTTGTTTAGCATCTTGTGTGAACTCAATCAATGGTGGCTTCTTCAGTTCGCCATACTGAAGCAAGGCCCTGGTTTAGCATGATGCATGAACCCAGCATTGTGTCTTTCTGCAGGGACCTCTATCGTGTTTGATATGAGCCTAACCTACATTTTAGTAGCCCTGGTTGCTGTCATCCTCAACAATGTCCTGGTAGAAATGTTGAGTCTTCACACCAGGATCACTGTGGGTATGTCCAGAATCCCCCTGTCCTCCCCACCTCACCTCTTGGCTTCCGCTATTCACTAAGAAAGTTGTAGCCAGTATTACAATTTTCGGTGTGCCTTCTCTTCTCCATATCATCCTTCAAAGTTTCAGCCAGAAGTTGCAGAAGGAAGCCATATAGAGGTGCTACCTGTATATTACTTATTCTCAATGCTCCCCATTGTAGGGAGTATTAGGATTTATATGTCAGAAGATAAACTTCTGGAATGTGTAGCATCCTTGTCTGTAGAAGTGGCACGCGTCTTTTGTGGCTGTTGTTCGTTTCAGGATATCTCTTTGCTCTGGGTCCCCTTCTCTTTGTGAGCATCTGTGACGTCTGGCTTGATCTCTTCTCCCAGCACCAAGCCTACGCTATCAATCTCATGGCGGTAGGCGTGGTGGCCTTTGGGTGCACAGGTATGTGTGGGAAGGGGAGCAGAGACTCTCCCAGCCTCCCAGATGTCTGGGAACAGGAATTGCCTGGTGGGACTCATGAATGTCATTCTTGACCACAAATGAGTCAGAGGAGGTGGAGCAGAAGAAGTTCCTTAACGAAGATGGGATCTAGTTGCTATGTCTTGGCCTAGGCATCATAACTCTCCTTCTCCTTTGCTTGCTCAACTCTGTCTCCCCTTTTAAGTGCAGCAATCCAGTTTCTACGGTTACACCGGGATGTTGCCCAAGCGCTATACTCAGGGAGTGATGACAGGCGAAAGTGAGTATTACCTTAAAAACTCTTCATTCAGGGCTAAAGCAAATGTTGTAGCAAGAGATCTGTACCTGCCTCTTCATGATTTGTTCTTATCTCTGGAGCCACCTTTAAAAATTGTCACATTAACCCCTTTGGTGATTGCTACAGTCTGCCTTATGGTAGGGCCAGCCTCCTTGGTCAACTCCAACCGAAGGCATTAAAAAATAAAACAGAGTTAAGGGCATCTAGAAAGTAGGGCATGGCCTCTTGAATGGACTCATCCCCCTTCAGCTTTTGAGCAGCAGATGTCAGTGTCAGATAAAAATCCTTGCCCAACTTGTTTGAGCCAATGGAGGGGCAAAATAAATCTATCAATAGCAGTGTTGCCTCTCATGAACCCTTTTCCAAACTATCTTTAAAGCCACAAACCATCATCAGCCATCTCCATCCCAAATGACACCATTTACTTGACCCCACCATTAATCCCCATGCCCAAGGGGAAGACACATTTCATGTCTCCCTTTTCTTCTGGGTGCAGACTCAGCCTTTCAATAAGTGGCTCCCACAATGGCTTCTTTTCTACTTGATGGATTTTGCTAATGTAGGATTGCCTTCTGGTCATCTGAATCCACAGCTCTTGGATTGGAGGGTGGGATTGGGAAGGCTGAATGCTGACCCGGACAGATGGCACCACAGAGTAGCCTTGCAAGCTCTCTCCTTGCTTGTTGGCCTGAGAGCTAACAGCTGAGGCATGACCTGGCCCGCCTGGCCCATTCAAAGACTTTTGGTGGACATGTTCTTCTGGCAGTGCCAGAGGGAGAGAAGAACCCAGTACCACAAGAGGCAAATGGGTCTAAAGGAACATCTAACCCTTGTTCTTATGCAACAGAAAGCGTTTCTGACAGCTCTTACACACCTTCTCCTCCTTTGCCTGATGATCCTTCTTGCCTCTCTCGACAAGTGTAGGATATAGACCCTGCTTGACATGGATGTTTTCAGATGAGGGCTACGAGCACTAAGAATCAAAAGACAACTTGGGAGCTATCCTGTCTTTTCCTTCGTAACATTTTACAGTATTTAATGGGATGGAAAGAAGAGATGGAGGAACTGATATGTATGGGGAACCAGGGAGATCTCTTGACCAGGCCTTCACAAACTCTGGTAATGCCATAGTCCAGGGGGTTGCCTTAGTATTAACACACAAGCTCAACTTCAGCTCTTCCTTCCAGGCACTGCTGGGGTCATCATCTCCTTAAGTCGCATCTTCACCAAGCTTCTACTGTCTGATGAGAAGGAGAACACCATGATCTTCTTCTGCATTTCCGTTGCACTGGAACTCACTTGTTTCATCCTCCACCTCTTGGTGAAACAGACCTACTTCGTCAGGTATTACACCTCCCGCTCCCAGAACGGGGCCTCTGAGTTTAAAGGGCCCGTGGACAATGGCACCGGATACAGAGTCCACCACGATGTCACAGCAGAAGACATCCGATTTGTAAGTTGTGGCCAGAAATGCTTTGTGCTCCTTGGGGTTTTAAACTTAAACTTTTACATTTTTGAGAACAACTTTCCCTAACCTGGTATCTCCTGGCAATGTGAGAATTTGTTCCTCATTCAACATATTGGGAAGATGGATCTTAAATAGTGGAATTTTTAGAAATAGTGTCTAGGAATAGAAACATCAGCCTCTAAGCCCTCCAAGGTGATGCTGATCAAATTTGGCAGCAAGTTATCCAAAAGAAACATAATATTCCTTCCTTCCTTCCTTCCTTGTACAATTTCCTTCAAACCCAAGATATCACTGCCAGACCCCCATCTCGCCTTTAACAATAAAACATAAAACAAAATGCAATTCCACAGATATTGAAAAGGTGGCCTACTGCAACGTAAGGATTGTAGGTTGGGTGGAATTACGCAAAGTACGTTATATCTAAGGATTGGCTGAAGGAGAGAAATGGTGACCCCTCCTGGTGCAAGAAGTTAATTCAAATGATTCCATGGTGACAGAAAGTTCACCTTGGACATGGCAAGGAAGATTTGAGACTCATTTGATCTGATCAGTGGGTTTATATTTCTTTCGGGGATTTCAACTTCCCCTTTTGCCCAAGAGATGGTTTTCAAAGGAACGAATAATCAAAAGTACCACCAGCTTGGCGACATGGTTAAAATGTTGAGTAAAATTAGGGAGATGCAGATTTAAGTCCACTCTTGGCTACTCGTACCTCTCTCCTCAATCCGCCTCACAAGGTTGTAGTTGCAGAGAAAAATGGGAAGCCACGTATACCATCTGAGCTCCCAGAGAGAATGAATGAATGAGTGAGTGAGTGAATGAATGAATGAATGAATGAGTCTACCTCTGCCTAGAGAGATTCATGCAGAATTGATCTGTTGGCCAAAACAATTGTAGAGGTCCTCCATGTTTAAAAGTGTACCTCCAAATATTACGTCCTTATCATCATCATCATTGCAATATCCTCCTCCTCCTCCTCCTTTGAGCTATGCTGGAGGTTCTTGGCAGCTGACGTTGGTGGTCGCTATTTCTCTGTCCTTTTGCTCCAAGGAGAATCCGCCTCACGGACAAGACGCCTCTCCTCCCCACACCTTTGGGCAGGCGGGTGAACTGGCGGGCAGCGGTACCTACGTTAGATTTGACGTCCCTCAGCCTCAAATCAAAAGGAGTTGGCCAAGCTTCAGAGGTAACCATCAGGTCTGTCCGTTGTACAAGCCAGGATGAAAAGCAATTCTGGCCTAACTGCCCTGTTTCTCTGGACTCTGGTAGATCTGATGCTTCACCGCTATGTCGTCTCTCGCGTGATCGGGGCCTACATGCTGTCCATCGCTGTGACCTACTTCATCACCTTGTGTCTGTTCCCTGGATTAGAATCGGAAATCCGGAATTGTACTTTGGGTGAATGGCTCCCCATCCTCGTCATGGCCATCTTCAACCTTTCTGATTTTGTGGGCAAGGTAAACCTTGGTTTGCCTATGACAAAACATGTGGCCATTGCCCACAGAGCAATTTCTCTTTTTCTTTTTTAATATGATTTTTATCTGAAAATTTAAAAGGGTAAACCTGAAAAGGAATCTAGAATAAAGAAAGGAAAGAAAAAGGGGAAAAAGGCAAAGCCAAAAGTTCAGAGAAGGAAAAGAAATATAAAGAGGTAGCTTCTGATTTTCTTTACAGCAGTTATAAGTTTAAACATAACTTTACCTCTTACTTTATAGAAAAAAAGAGTGATATGTTGTAAACATAATCTATTTTTTTCTAATCATCAAAACTGTAAATCATACATTCGTTTTTTTCTACTTCAAAACAAAATGAACTTGAATGATTTATGATTTTGATGCACAGAGCAATTTTCTGTTGAACGTAGATGGACTCACTTGCACAAGTCATCTTCTCTGCAACGGCTTTGCTGAGAACGTCCACACATATCAAGTCTCCTCTGGGCAGATGCTGTTCTAGTTACACTGGATTTGCTGTGCAACATACAGCTGCTCCCTTGCATGCTTTATAATACTCGTCTTCCGTGAAAATCACTCTTATTGACTACAAAATACAAGAATTTATTTACTCCCCAGAGATCTGCAATGTCACTAAATTCTGGATTGAAAAACCTCCCATCTCCTCGAGAATACCACAGTGGGGGATGAATCTAACACTATGGTAATTTTGCTATAGTGAGGGAGGATCCTAATATCTAAAGACCTTAAGACAATTTTGCTGGGGCTCTAACAATGTAAATATAACATAACATAAAACATAACATAACATAACATAACATAACATAACATAACATAACATAACATAACATAACCCGTTGGGGGAGATGGGCAGCATACAAATTTAATAATAAATAAATAAATAATATAATTAATATAATATAATATAATATAATATAATATAATTAGAGGTCTGCTTTATAGAATAATGTACATCCAGGATTAGTTTTCCTGGTTATGAGATTAATAATCTTAAAATTAGTGGACTCTGTTTTGGACTTACTTCCTTCCATTCATTTCCATCTCCTTCCTTCCTTCCTTCCTTCCTTCCTCCTTCTAACTTCCTCCCTCCCTCCCTTTTCCATTTCCTGTCCTGGTTCAGGTTTCAAACTCACACACTCTATTGCTAGATGAAAATAGCAATTTACTCAAGGCTGAGCAGATTATGGCAAACAAAAAGGGAATGTAAACCAACAAAGTCTCTGGGAAAGAAAGCTTGCCTAGGTGGTTTCGCTTGCAACAGGAGCAGGCAGAAGAGTACTAGTCAAAATCCATTCTGAAGTTCAGAGAGCAGAGTCAGATTTGTCAGCCAGTCCAAGATCAGAGTTTCACGAACAGGATTCACAGGAGCAACAACACACCAGAGCAGGAGATCAGATGGTTGTTTCCAACAGAGAAGCAAGGGTCAGGGCTGCCTCTTAAATCAGGCTGCAGCCAGCTGTCTTTAATCAAGAGAGTTACTGCCTTGCTTGGCAAGGAGCCTCACTGAGTATCATTGCTCTGCTCTCCGCTCTACTTGCGGAGTCTGAGGGCTTGGAGACCATGCGTCATCATCTGACTACTCCAACTGTTCTGATGGTGCCTGTGTTCGATCAGCCTCAGGTGATTCCTGGCTTGGTGTCTCCTGAGGCTGACATTCCACTGGTACAGCTGCAGCAGCTTCTTTAGAGTCACTCTGAGTCCTGGGCTATGACATTTCTTTCCTCCCTCCCTCCCTCCCTCCTTGCTTGCAGGATGCTCTATGAAGCGCATCTGAGTTTTCATTAGGAAGGACCTTAAAGTATCTTTCCTGCCAACCCAGCCAGAGACTCACTGCCTTTTCCAAGCAAGAGCCAGGATTCTCTGGAAGTTGAGCTCTGGCCAGGCATGGCAAGAGAGACTGCAATTTCAGAGCAGATGCTTACTTGACACACCGCAAGTGAACATCTGGAAATTGCAGCTGCAAAGGAGCTAGCTTTGCTAGGATCCTGCAGAACGGCTCTGTGGCTGAGCATTGCTGTGAATGAGAAAAAGCCTTAGTCAGCAGGATCAGGTCACAGGTGACATCCATCATCTGGAATCGTGGACAAGCAAGATCTGGGATTGGTATGCTGTGTCAGAGGTTCCCTACTGGGGTCACAAGGTGAGCAGAGAGGAAGCGAGCAGTGGGTCAGGTCAAGGTCGGGGGGGACAAGGACCTCTTTGTGCCCTTCTCTCCCTTTCTGTTTCTGGCCTTCTCCTTTCTCTCCCCAAGCTGCCCAGTGGAGACGTTGCATTCCAACCAGAGGTCTGAGTTGTTCTCTCACAGAGAGACTGAAACTAGGAAAAAGTTGCTTGAAAATAGATGGATGGCCACATCCAAAGTTTGCAGGTTCAGAAGGGGTTTGAACTAATACCAGCTGGAATCTTACCTCTGCCTGTGTTGTAGCGTGGCACCAAATCACAAGTCCGGCTGCTAGCTGTCAGGTTAAGCAAGTCTCTCAACCCTGTGCCAGTCTACCTGTGAATCCCGACAGCTGGCTTTGCCTTCGTGTGGGAGAAAGTCTCCATGGAGCCTAAGTCAGATCCAGGAAGTATCTTATATTTTGCTTGTGGATTCTGCAGATCATAAGCTCTTCTTTTTCTCTCTCTGCATTTCCAGATCTTGGCTGCCTTGCCTTATGACTGGAGGGGAGCCCACCTCCTCCTCTACTCCTGCCTGCGCGTCATCTTCATCCCTCTGTTCATCATGTGCGTCTACCCCAACGGGAAGCCCACTTTCAGCCACCCAGCTTGGGCATGCATCTTTTCGCTCCTGATGGGCATCACCAATGGCTACTTTGGCAGCGTCCCCATGATCTTGGCTGCCGGCAAAGTGAGCCCCGAGCAGCGGGAATTAGCAGGTCAGGGCAATAGTTATCCATCTCTCCCCCAAAGAATTGCGAGACAGTTGCCAGAAAAGAAAGCCAGTATGAGTTTTTAGACCAGATGCAACAATATTGGCATCAGCTCCACTTAATTATTTTATTATAGCAACTACCTTGTAGAGAACATCCATCCATCCATCCATCCATCCATCCATCCATCCATCCATCCATGTTGAGAAGGAGAATTATTATTAAAATAAATCCATGGGGTTGAAGAGGCAAGTGATGTCATGCAGGTCCCTGTGTAATGC
Source organism: Python bivittatus (assembly GCF_059951505.1). Lineage (NCBI taxonomy): Eukaryota > Metazoa > Chordata > Lepidosauria > Squamata > Pythonidae > Python > Python bivittatus. The sequence goes on from NW_028277083.1 coordinate 4,228,459, forward strand.
AAATTCTGGGATTTGCATCATTTGCACGATGAACACATGATGTGCTTGACATCATCATGCTCTTTCCCAGTTGCCTATGACCACCACCTTCCTTGAAATTTAGCCAATGGCTTAATTATCCTCTTCCTTGCTTTCTTGTTCAGAAAAAAAACTATTTCAGCAGCTGATACAGTTCAGCAACCCAGTGCTACCAGTCAGGTGGTGCTTTAATGTATAACCTCTTTTGGCCCCCGAGCCTCCAGGTAAAAAGTCCAGAGTGTTTGATAAAGTCTAAATCCTGTGGATGCAGTCAGGAAGTCCATCCTAGACTTGCAGTGATTGATCCAAACCATGTTTTTCAACCTTGGCAGCTTTAAGATGTGTGGACTCCAGCTCCCAGAATTCCCCAGCTGGGGTTAGAGTTGGGAATTCTGGGAGCTGAAGTCTATACATCTTAAAGTTGCTGAGGTTGAAAAACACTAACCATATTAATGATCGAATGGAGTGCAGCCCCTGATGGTGATGGCCGTGATGATGGTTACAAAACTTAATTTGTTGCAATCATAGATGTCTGGTAGAAGCCATGATGTCACTCCATTTGGTATGTAGTCATCCCTCAAATGAAGACATGCACATCATAACATCATCCTGCAAATTATGTCAATTGTGTAATTTCCATCCTTTGCAGGCAACATCATGGGCTGTGGGACATCCTTGCCCTCTCCTTGTAACCATCTCTTCTCTGTTTCTCATTCCCAGGTAACACCATGACTGTATCCTACATGACAGGGCTGACCCTGGGCTCTGTTGTAGCCTACTCTGCCTACAGCCTCACCAGCATTTCTCCAAGTTCCTGTGTCTACCCAGAGAACTACAATGCCTCCATCCCAGATGGGAACTGACCAGACCAGAAATGGAGTACTGATGTCGAGGCATACCAGGCAAGAAAGGGAGGGAGCCTGTGACTCGATGCCCCCTGCAGGCACAGCCCTGGAGCTTTCAGGATCAGCATGGAAAATCCAAGCCACATCCTTACCCATGACCATGTGTATGACACCCATACTCATACTCACATGGGTATGATCCATGTGGCTACTTTCCTGTGCAGGTTGTGTTGTTCCTGTTTGCTCAACCAAGTTTGAGCAGGAAGGCTTTCTCCCGTGGACTGCTTCGTGTCCTATACAGTTATCCGTAGTAGCAATCGAGTCCACCGGTCAGAGTACCATCTTGCCCATGTCGTCATGACAGAGGCTCCCTTTGCTGTCTCTTGCTTAGTTTTTTAGGCAGCTGCTTAGTCAACAGTTGAAGACACATTGTCTCCCACGATGATGATGTCAATTCCTGGTCTTTGTGACAGCCTGATGGGCTGTGGAGTGGCTTTTGCACATGGCACTGTGTTTTTAGGGTGCAAAAGAGGGCGAGGTAAAAAGCCATTGGCTCAGAAGCTTCGTTTCCTTTCATGGAACTCCCCTGAAATTTTGGGGAGGTTTGAGGAGGTGAGAGGCATATTTCAAAGGCTTGTGAATAAAGCATTCTTTCTGCTGGAGCTACACCAACATAAACCTCCATACCAAGTTCCATCATATCCCAGAGTTGTTAGATTAAAATCAAAATTACAAATGAGGATTCTTATTTTCCGCAGGGACAGGACACAAAAGCTGGTATGAGTGGCTTTTCCTGCAATGCACCCTTCTAACATTTAAAATACAATCTCTTATTTGATTGCTCTTCCATTAAGAAAAGATAACTCCCTGCATAGAGAAAGATAGCATGCAGGAGAGGATTCTAATTTTCTCCCTGACCACTTCGTTTTTTGTCTGTGATAGTGGGACATTCAGATATGAGATTCCACATCTATCTCCTAAAATCTGTAGAAGTTAAAAAAAAAAAAAAAAAAAGGCAACAGATATGTTGTGTTGGCTTGCTAAGAAGAGCCACGCTGTATGAAACCAAAGACCAGAAGGAATGTTGAAGATTTTTTTCTCTTATCCCTTGTTTGCTTCCACTTCTACGTTGTCCACTTAACTGTGGATAAGTAGAATTCTTCTGCTGCATCATCACGGATAACAGGGTGTTCGTTTTACATTTCTTTAGTCCGGTTGAAAGTATTTATTTTAAGTTGGGTCGTCTCTACTACCACCACCATTCCAACAAAATCAGCTTGCCCCAAGCCAAGATCCATGAAGCATAGGTCTCTTCAAGCCACAGATGGATCCTGTTGCTTTGTATCTCTCCTAACTATATATCCCACCCAGCTCCAGATGTATTTGTATAAGAGTCACTTATACAGTGAGATGGGCGGCATATAAATTTGATTAATAAAATAGTAAAACAATTTATCTGTTCTGTTTCTATACCTCCATCATCTAAAAGATTCTACGGGCTTCTCTCGGGAGGAAGCTGGCAATGTTGCTGAGTACCAGCAACCTCCGGATTTGCTTCTGGGAGCAGTTTGCTTTTTGGAATACTGAAAGCACCACCTGTTTTTCAAGAGGCAAGAATTGTCCCATCTTCAGCCAGTTTGCACATTTACATACATACAATGCCTAGAAGAATCAGAATTGCTCATGATCTTGGGCAATGATGTTGAGTGCCTGCATTTGTGGGTGGAAGCGATCTGGAAAGGAAACCAAGGGAGGGGGGATAGGGGATCCTTCATTGACCAAGGCTTCATTCCACTCCCAGTTTCCAGGACCACCACAAGTTAAGAGATGACTAACAGTCTCAAATGGAAATGAGAAACAGCAAAGCAGGAAGACAGATTCAGACCCATCATCCTACATCCTGTTCTCCTTACTCTTTGTCCTAGAAGAACACTAAGTGTTAAACTTCCAGTCTTGAAGCCTAGAGTGGAAACAGTTAATCCAAGGAACAAGAATCTCAGAGCTCTGATGAACAGTCCGTATTAGAAGTTTGGTTGAGGTTCTATCACAAGAATGCCAGGGAACATCCTACTTTCAAGTGAGACTCTTATATATGCACTATTTATTTATTTATTTATTGGCACCTCCGAGTCATCGTTGACTTCTGGCGATTGCCTGGACTAGTCCCTGCAGTTTTCTTGGCAAGAGTTCAGAAGTGGTTGGCCCTTGCCTTCTCCTTCCTAGGGCTAAGAGAGAGTGACTGGCTCAAGGTCACCCAGCCGGCTTCGTGCCTAAAGGAGGACTAGAACTCACGGTCTCCACTTTCTAGCCTGGTGTGTTCACCACTGCACCAAACTGGCTGTCATTGGCTATTTAAGGTGGCAAAACATTTGCCCGTTTCTTTGCCTTTTATCCTATGTAGAGGGCTGGAAGTGTGCCTCTTTGGTTTGCGAGGGGCAACCTGCATCTATACCCCATTTTAGTAACCATTATTTCTAGCAATGTGAGAAGTAGCTCTCATGCTAATTTTCCAAGCCTGCTTTGGCCAGAATCGCTTTGGCCAGAATCTGTTTTGTCTGTCTGGCACACGCACCACCTCTAGCCCTAACCCGTTTCACTGAATCAAGGGTGGTCCATTGACAGTTAAAGCGTCCCAGGCAAACACAATCCATGCATCTTCACTCATGGCCACGGGACACTAAAACCACAGGCTAAGGCCAGGGCAGAAAAGCCTTCTGGGACGGGCCAGAGATTCCTCCTCCTCTTCCTCTCTCTGGTATGGACTTAACATTGTCCATGTGTTTATGCCCAATTCCACTATTCAGCTGGGTTCTTCCCACCCACACCTCACACCCAGGCTGAAACGTTGTGCTTGAATTCCTTCCAGAAGAACAGGAGTGAAAGAGAGACAGGGCATACCTTTGCACCACCTTCTATAGTTTGTGCAGCGGCCAGCACCCCACCCCGGGACAAATGTCACCATCATCCCTCCACCAGGGGACATCAGAAGCCAGGAGATCATGGGTCTCCTGAGACCAAGATTATCAAAAGATCTGGAGAGGTGGCAGGTCGCGTTCTAAGAAGCAAAGGCAAGGATTCCATAAAACAAGGAGGGTTCCAGTGTTGTAAACTGGCTCAGTTGGCAGGAATCTGGACTCCAAAAAGTTGCAGCAATTTGCCTCTTTTCTTTTCCTTTTGACATGACACCCTTGGATAGTGGCTCTTCCCAGGTCTGAACGGAGTTTACACAGGTAGTGTTTCAAATTAGCATTTGGGGCACAAAAGTCACAGGTTGCCCATTCTAATCAGTGCAAAGGACTGAGACTCTGGCTAGGGATAAACGCATGCCCTCCAGTTGTGCATGGCACACAAATGCTACAAGAGAGCAGCCCATGTGCTCGTATGCCTGGCCCGACTCTGCAGCACTGCAGAGCAACCTAACTGTCTGCTACTTGCAGCAAACTAACCAGGCTTTGCTCTACGTGGCACTTTATCTGGGTTATGTTACTTGCAGGACCATGTTATGAAATGGCCCTTTAAAGACGTTGCAAATCCTTAACTTCAAGACTTCATTCACACCAGACACTAAGCCAATATCTGGTAGGCTGGTGGGTTGACTGGCTTCTGGCTTTGTCCAATCTACAGATTCATCTCAGGAAAAAAAATCATGGTTTGTTACAAGATGAGGACTGCTGGTTTATGACAACCACATCCAGAGTCTGGTTTTTGTGCTCAGTCTAAAATTCTGGGTGCTGGCTGGAGAACCAGAGGGAAAACAGGATTTGCCAGGTCCTGGTCTCCAGGAGGGCCACGTCTCCAAAAACCATGGGTAAAACTAAGCCTGGCTTAGTGTTGTATGTGAATGCCGCCAGTGCTCAAACCTGGGTTCTTTTCTGTTTCTGCCTGCCAGCCACTCTTCCAGGATCATCATCATAAAAATCCAATTAAAAAAAATCTAATTTCATAATACCCTTTTGTTTCGGAGCGCATCAACCACCACGGCTCTGATTTCTGCATGCACAGAGTCATCTTTCAAACAGAGGAAGGCACAAAGAGACCATTTCAAGCCATTTGAAATCAGGGTAGGGTTTGGGAACCAACCTTCTGGAACGACTCAAGAACATCCCAAGGTCATGGCGGTAGGGAGATCGGCGCACGCTGCCACCACGCAAGTCGAGGCAAAGAAAACGGAAGAATCCCGTAAGGTTTGTTTTTTCAATGTTTCTTTTTTCTTTTTTTTTTTATGAAAAAGAATCACACATCATTCGGCAACAAACAGAATGCAAAAAAAAAAAAAGTGGGAAACAAATGAAAACATTAAAAAAACACAAAACAACGGAAGGGTGGGGGGGAGGACAATAAACACCTGGCTCCATTCCTCTCGATTGTCTGCAAAAATCCGTGTGTTTCATAGAAGGCAGTGGGCAGTTAAGTGCTTTCTATTTAACATTCGCATACAATTCTTTCTTCTCTCTTTATAAACCTTTGCTCACGCGAGTCGCTTCTATGATACAGTACACAGTCTGTAAGCAAAGTTTGGCTGTCCTATTCCCCTGTGTTCTCTCTTCCTTTCTTTCTTTCTTTCTTTCTTTCTTTCTTTCGCTCGCTCTCTTTCTTTTTTTTTACAGTCACAATTCCAACTGGAAATAAAAAATAAAGAGTCAGACTGTGTTTGCTTTTATAATTTCCATAATTTTTTTTTCACAGTTTTTTTAAAAAGTTTATATATTTATATATATTTATATATTTATATTTTATATTTATAATTAAAAAGGTAAATCCGTTTTTGCTTTTTTGTTCGTCCTTTTCTCTTTTCCTGCTCTCTCTCTCTCTCTCTCTCTCTCTCTCTCTTTTTCCTCCCCCTCCTCCATTTTTGTTTTCTGAAAGAGGTTTTTACAATAGATTGGAAAAGGGCTCAAATGAGTCTTTGGGTATATGAAAACTGTACAGGCCAGGCGTTGTCCATCTAGAAAGGTTATCCACCCGAGGCTTCAAAGCTGGAATCTGGTGGAGTGGAGAAGGCAGGCAACACGCAACAGCACCACTGTGGTTCTTAAAAGGAAGTTGTGAAAGGATTCTAAGGGTAGCGTTCCTCTTGTACCATAGCAGATAGCAAAAGATAAAAGAAAAACCTGTCCATGTAGGTTAGGTAGAATCATCTCCCTGTCGTAGTGCTTGGAATGGTACATCTGTCCATAGCAGAAACAATTGTGGTGTCTTGCTCTTGTAGTGTAGGAGTTTGGGGTTTTTCTTAAGTGCAAAAACACTGTGATTCTCATCGTCACCATGTCCCTCTCTGGCCTCCTCTGAACCTTTGCGTCAGCCCCACACCCAAGCAGACCTTTGGGCCTTGCCTCCAGCTTGAATCAGGCAGGTGGCAATGTTCAGGTTTCTCCACCCTTGGGGCAGGAAACAGCAGCTCAATTTCTGGATGGTTGAGAAATGGCAAATCTGGGATGAGGTCTGCGCAGATGATCCTGCAACAAGACCCAGGCGTGTTTCCCAGCACTACCCACCAACGGTTATTACGTGCGTCCTGCAAGTGCTGTGTTTTGGTAATGGTGAGAAAGAAGGATGCACGCTTCAGCATTTTGCTCCGAATGAACATCCAGTAGTCTTCAGGGGCTGGTTGACCATGTCCAAGCCCTGTTTAAAATGTTTCTTGAGGTGGGAGTAGCAAGGAATCGAACAAGCCTACTTTTTCAGATACATATTCCCCCCAATATTTATGAACGTCTGATGAGGAACCATTTTTCCAAGCTGGACCTACTGTAGAGTAACATACTTTACATGAGGGAGGAAGTATTTCCGTTGAACAGCATTTCCTTAGAAGAGAAAGAGGCTCCTTCCTAATTCCAAGTGTTTGGAGACAGAGGGTGACAAAAAAGAATAAATGAAATTCAGCGGTGGATTTCTGGACCACCTGCTCTAGTCCTTGTAACTCAAAAGGGAAGTGGGACAACTGTTGTTCCAGCAACAATCTTATTGGCCGTGACTTCTACAGTTGTTTCTTCGCACCAGTCCTCTGCTAGAGCAGTTTTTTGAGATAGAGAGGTGGGGAAAAAAGGGGCCCAACCCACCTCTTGATTGGCATTTGCTCAAAGCTGTCCCTAAACCAACCATGTATTCTTCTACAAGTTGAGTTTTCAGTTGGTGAGGGCAGATAAAACCGGTACCCTGAAGATAAAGAACGCCAATTCCCCCCAGATATTGGCATCTTATGAAATAACCTATGAATGTTCAAACTCAAAGGTTAATGATGGAGCTGCCTGTAGTCCAATACTGTACTGCAAAGGGCAGAAAACAAGCCTACTGCCTACGTGGGAATTAATTTTCTTAAAAATCCCAACTTCATTCTTTTCAGGAGCCACAGAATCCAATCCATCACTCTGAGTTAATGTCAAGAAGCTCCTGGAGATGGGGGGGAAATCTCTTGCAGGTTTTTCTCTTTTTTTAGTTTTGGAAACATTGTGACTGAGCACTACACAATCATGCTGTCGTTTCAACAGGCACATAACTTTCATTCCGTCTCATTTCTCTTCCTCCGAGAGAGGCAGGGTGCGAGGTGCCTCCAACGTTTTCTTTCCCAAAGCCATTTAGCAAATGATTGGGACCCCGTCGGTGTTGAATATCATGCCCGTGGTGGGCTCGTAAGTCCCTGCTAAGTAGTATAAATCTTCGCTGTCTTGGTACTTCTTCGTTTTAAGCATCTGCTCGTATTGTTCCAAGTCGACCACCAGACATTTGTGCGAGATTGTCTGAACGTCGTTTTCATCCACGTGGGAGGACTGATATAAGGCCCGCTGGATTAGAAAGAGAAGAGCGAGGCAGAGCAAAATGTTAGAACATATGCCGAACGCTCCCTCTGGGCTTTAAAGCAAAGAAAGAGTGAGACCTTCTAAGGTCCCTGCATCTCCTAGTCACCAAACGTTTGAGATTCTCCCATTATTCGATCCCATTATTATCCCCCCTCTCATTTCCGTTCATTCCCATTTACTCTTGTCTATCTTCTTTACATTGTTCTCCAAAGCACAAGGCCTAAACGTATCAAAAGTTCTTAACAAAACTAAGAAAGGACTGAACTGAAAACTTTTTTTTAGTCGCTCTGTTGCCACCAAACCAACAGCAGGATATTGTGGCATCTTAAAGCAAGGGTTGGCAACACAGTTGGTGCCCACAAGAGCCCCGGGCACCCATCACTCAGGAAACATTGCCCACAAATCCTCCAAAAATGTCCTTAAATAATTGAGGCATGTGGGTCATCTTGTTGCAACAGTACCCAGATCTTGAAGAGGTAACCAACTTCTGCCTCAACGTCTAACAGATGCATAACAACCTTAGTTACAGCCCACTCCGCTAAACCCATGGATTGTGAAGAAATGGATCATTACCTACCAAAGCATACACCACCAAAAACTGGCTTCTCCTTAAGATGCTACAAGCCACTTGGTGCTGAATTTTTAAGGCCACCGATGGAGTTATAATACTCAATATATTTTGCCTTAGCTGTTTGACTGATGGGGAAGAAGTTCTGCAAGATGGTCTCCCCGTCTCTCCCTGAGCGATTCTTATTCTGTTTCTGTGGGCTGGAATCGTTCCCATCAGCTAACCCTGGAGTCCTTATCTACAGCTTCCTTTTAGAGTGTGAGGCTCAGACCTTCCCATCTGCTCCCTGATATCATTTGACTCATCCAAGGAGCACTCTTTGCCTTCTTGTATTTTTACTTCTCTCCCCCTCCCCCTCTAGGCTTCTTGTTGGAGGAGAGCTGTCTATAGTCTAGGGTAGCAAAACATCAGGAGGAGCTTTTTTTAACTACAAATGTTATCAGAAGGCATCAGCTGCAGTTCCCAAAACCTTCTGCCTTTTAAAGAAATTCATGAGTCAGAAAAGGGGCTATCAGCCTACATACCTCCATGAAGTCTTTTCTCTGGCTGGAAGCTTGAAGAGCTGCTGATAAGCTCCGGGCAGATTTCTGATCCCATCGCTGAAATCCAGGTGCCATGCAGAAGCAGAGGGATGGTCAAAGAGAAAAAAAAAATAGCCATCAAGGGGAAGGAAGAAGATTAGAAGGCAAGCCCAACCATTTCCTTTCCATGGCCATGCCCTTGGGATGTGCTCCTTTTTCTTGCTGAACAAAGGGATATTCAATACAACATTCCACTTATGTCCAGAGACATAGCATTATTGGACAAACTGCAATGTTTCACTGATACATTCAGTTGTTCACCAAATCAATGGGGAAAAAGCTCCATTGAATTAAATATGTCCCTTGCCTGCCCACCCACCCAAAAAAACCCATCCATCAGTAAGTAAACCTCCTATAGGGAGGATTTGACACCGTTGGGCAGTGTTGGGCTTCAGGATTTAGTGACCGTGGTCAATTGGTGCAGGCTGGTGAGGGCTGGTCTCTGCTCCGTATCAGAACCACCAGCTTGGCTACAGACCAATCAGAAGACAGGACACTTGGCTATAAAGACAGGAACCCAGTCAGTCAGTCCCTGCTCAGTTGCCTGTGGTCTGTGTGTCAGGCCATCTTGCCCGTGAAGATGCTAGTCACAGTTGCCAGCGAGAAACATTAGGAAATCTAGACCACTGTCACTAAACCCTGAAGATACCGGCCATGAAAGCCTACACTAGTATAAGGCTTTGACACTCCTTGCTTGAATTGATTCTTCAGGGATCTCCAAAGCTGCTCCTCTCCAGCATCCCCCCCCCCTTTAAATTTGGCACTTTGGCTAGTTTGCAAGAAGGTTGGGCTTGTCCACTCACCTTGCCTTCGTTGAGTTTCTTCCCGGGGTTGGTTTCTTCAGGATGATAAAACCATTTCACTCGGACCACCATGTTGTTTCCCCAGGATTCCCACATGCTCTGGATTCGGCCAATGTAGGGGAGATTGGGCCGCCCAGCCGACAAAAAGACGGCACAGTCCCCAATGCGGATGATCTCCTTCCCACGGACGATGGCCTTGTAGAACAGCTTCCGAGCTTTCCCCTTCATCCCGCGTCTCTGTGATGGTAAAAAGCAGGGAGTTATAGAGTCCCTTGGACTGCTAGGAGGTCAAACCAGTCAATCTTAAAGGAAGTCAACCCTGACTGCTCATTGGAAGAATTGATACTGAAGTTCAAGCTCAGATACTTTGGCCACCTAATGCAAAGAGAGGACTCCTTGGAAAAGACCCTGATGCTGGGAAAGATGGAAGGCAGAAGGAGAAGAGGACGGCAGAGGATGAGATGGTTAGAGAGCATCACTGAAGCAATGAGCATGAAACTGAGCAAACTCAGGGAGGCAGGGAAGGACAGGAAGGCCTGGCGCAATGTGGTTCATGGGGTCACAAAGACTCGGACATGACTTAACGACCGAACAACAACAACAAATGAAATCTCAGGGTTCCTTCACATCTTGACCTTCCACGTTCAGTTAAACTTGGACTGGATGGCCTGTGGCTTAGCTCACTGGGTGAACTCTGCCACTGCCATGGTAAACCAACATTTATGGGCTTTGCATAAACCTGTCCAACTGCCTAGAAACAAACTGCAGCTTTAATGAATGATGGCTTAATGTGAGCAGACTTTTCTTTTTATGCTGGTTGATCTTAGAGATCACACTAGGCCAATGTTTCTGAACCTTAGCAACTTTAAGATGGGTGAACTTCAATTCCCAGAATTCCCCAGCCAGCATGCTGGGGAATTCTGGGAGTTGAAGTCCGTCCTTCTTAAAGTTGCTAAGGTTGAGAAACACTGTGCTAGGTCATCACATCCTCTGTTTGGTGGAGATTCAACACAATGTGTGAAACTAGCCCCTGTGGTTTCTAAACCTGGCTTACAGTAGGGAAGCATAATGATTGCAACTCTTAAAAGTCCTGGCATAGTCCAGAAGACAACCTTCACCGAAGTTGCATCCACTGTAATTTTTAATAGGATGGAAGGAGAAAATTGTTAAAGGTATGTGAAATAACCATATTTGTTGCACTTCATTAATTCCATTTACATGTAAATATTTGTTGTTGTTGTTTAGTCGTTAAGTCGTGTCTGACTCTTCGTGACCCCATGAACCATATTGCGCCAGGCCTTCCTGTCCTTCACTGCCTCCCTGAGTTTGCTCGGTTTCATGCTCAACATGTAAATATAGCTCTGTTTTAATTCTGGGACTACAGCATGCTGTTCAGAGCCCTCCAAAGGTTGTGCACTTCTGGTTTATAAGAGTGCACACTCAAATCGGTAGATTGGCTGTAGAGATTGTATGGGAATGAAAGGGAAACCCACCACCACCACCACCATCCATGGGGAAAATTCAGTGACTTCCAATGGTCCAGCTGATTTCAAGATCTACTTGTTCCTGGACTAAACAGATGTTCAGAAGCTTCCTGTTCCTTAAGGTTAAATGCTTGGGTCCCCACCCAGTGCCTTCCAGATGTGCTAGGCTGGCAATTCCCAGACAATGCAGCCAGTGTGAGCAATGGCTGAAATAAAATGACCCACCTCACCCTAAGAAAGCATAGCGAAGGACAATCCAGAGTGGCCTTCTTACCTGGGTGGGGTTCCCAAACCACTTCCAGAGCTGCCGTGCAGGTAGAAAGGCTGCAATCTTGGGGCGGTTCTCCACTGAGGGCAGCCTCTGGCGTTTGGCTAGTTCCTTCGTTGTGGGCAAGTGGATTCCTTCCCTCTTCTTGCACCGGTTCTTGTTCCCACTCTGTTGCTGCTTCTGCACTACCTGCTGCTGCGGTTCCTTCGGATTTCGGGAATGTGAAGATGATCGAGACTTCCCTGATGCCTTGGCTGGCTTGGGTGGGATGGCTGGCTGAGTGGAAGAGGCACTGGGTTGGGTCTCAGCTGCCTCATCTTCGGAGCTGCAGGAAGAGTCTTCGTCTGTTGTGGAGGAGGACGAGGAGGAGGAAGAGGAGGAAGAGCTGGAGCTGGAGGAGGAGGTGGAGGAGGACGAGGAGGAGGAAGAAGAGGAAGAGGAAGAGGAGGAGCTAGTACTGCTGGAGGAAGAAGAGGAGGAGGAGTTTGAGGAGGACATTGGGGTGGATGCCCTTGAACTGGCCGAGCTACTATCTTGAGCTCCACCTCCATTCTTCTCTGTTTCTTCTTCTCCTTCAGAATCTGAACTGCTGCCACTAGTGTTACTTTCTGACTCATCCCTTGCAGGGGCCAGTTCACCACTGTCTTCTTGAGCCTTGGAAGAAGGTGGAGGATCCGCAGAGTTATCAAACTTGCCCCCAAAATTAGGCGTAGGAGGCTCTCCCTCCACAACCTTGCTTCGGGAAGATTTCTGCTTAGGGTTCGGGCAGGCAATGGAACTGTAGCTGAGTCCCAAGATGTTCTTGGCTTCTCTCCTACTGGCCAGGTTTGACTCCCCCAGCATCCTCATTGCCTCTTTGGTCTTCTTGGTTTTGGGAGACATGACCCCCTCGTGGTCTAGCTTGATCAGGATCTCACTGTCTGGGATCTTCCTCTGAGCTTTGGGAGTGGACCCAATTTCTTGTGCCTCCTCCGTGGATTTTCCTTTTTTTGATTTCACTTTCCCTGAGGAGCTACTGGAAGGACCAAAAGCTCCAGCGTAGGGTTCATTCCCACGAACGTTGCCAAACACTGGCGCCTGGAAGGGGGCAGGGACCGGGCTGTGGAGCTTGGCAGAAATCTTTCCCTTGCCCCCTTTGCTGTGATGTTTTTCTTCTACTGGAGCTGGAGGTGTCCTGGAAGGGATCGGCTGGACCTTCTTGGAGTTTTTGGCAGTTTGCTTGCAAACCGGCAGTTCTGGTACAAGAGGAGAGTTTGCCCCCTGGATGGTCTGATCTGCCAGGACGGTTTCTTCTAGAAAGCAACAGAAAGTGTAATAATAATAATTTTGAACAAATAACTAAGCCAGAGATTTCCACCAAGGGGAGTCAACATTTGCAAAATGGCGGCCACAGCATCACAATGGAAGGTCCATCCCTTTTGACACGCATGTACAAAAGGGTTGGGGCACTGACTGCGATGCCGCACTCACCCTTTTGCAAACTTTGACCCACCCACACTTCGCGGACACCCCTGCCTAAGAGAGATGTTATGCCCAGTGAGGATGCCTCGCTTCTAAAGCTGGGAGAAATCCTATTGATTCAGTTCTTATCTTTAGAAAAATGAACAAGTTAGATAAGGATCAAACTTATTATAAACTTCATTACCTTTCCCCCCACATTTTGAAATTCCAACTGAGGAAGGAGAAAACTTGACATTTAACCTTGTTCTGCTTTGTACAGATCAATCCATCAGATCTTTATTACGGTCATAGACCAGCATAACTTTATACCGATATTACACAATAGCACTTTTCATCCTTCAGATTGCGGGGACTACTTGCCTACAATCCTGAATTCTTAGACAGCCAGAGAGATTGAGAGATGCCCTGATGACTTTTAAAAGTATTAATGAAGTAATTAACTGGTTTACTCCGCCCAGATCCGCAAACGTCTACCACAACCTTGAAAGAAAATAAAGAATGCTCTCCTTTTTACTCATGAGCAGACTGGATCTAAACTGCACCTGCCTCCCACCTGGTCCCTTCCAGTATGGGTGACTACAATTTCCATCACCCCAGCCAGCCTGTACCACAGATGATATGGATGATGATGAAGATGATGATGATTTAAATTTGTTATAGCCTCCCACTCTGGTAGTCTCTATATCTATCTATGTGTCTATGTGTCTGTCTATTATCCATCCATCCATCCATCCATCCATCCATCCATCCATCCATCCATCCATCCATCCATGTAAATTGTAGGCCAACATCTTTGGAGAGCGATTATTCAGGAAAGGCCAGTATGTTGCATTAGAGAAGAAACAGCCCTCTGTGTACTGGAAGCCATGGGAGAAATCTCTACTCCTTGCAGGTTTCAGAAGGATTTTAATGAAGGACAAAGTTTTAAATGACAAGTCTTCTGATGCAGGTAGGGGCCTTTTTCAATCCAGCCAAGATGTGTTGTTGTTGTTTTTAATCTGACAAATGCTAAGAGATCCAAACTAGGAGGACGGGAGATCAGAGGTGAAAATCCTGCTCTGATAGCTGCAGAATCTCTCATTTGCAATTGTATTATTCTAATGAAATAGGAAAACTTAATGACTTGGCTTGGAGTCAGGCTGTTTTTTCTCCCCCCGCCCCCAACAGAGGTGGGAGAGTCATACCTGTTTTCTGTTTCTTATTTGGCTTCCTTCCACGCCCTTTGCCTTTGGCTCCCGACTCCTCGGATTCCATCCCATTTCCTTCTCCCATGTCCTTACTGGATTTACGGCTGCGGCGTCTCGTGCTGGGCACCAGGAGGGCAGGAGAGGGTTCAGCACCTGTAAGGGTCAATTGCCAGTCTGAGCGGGTGCTGAACACACCCCACTTCCCATGACCCCAAGAGTCATCAGAGGCTTGGTCCAACCTGGACACCCCAGCAGGATCTCTTTGGCATGCAGCATATACAGGAAGGATGAGTCTCTGCACAGTCCCCACTTACAATTTCCCAGGCCTTGATAGGGCACTCTAGAACAGCCTTGTTCATCCTCTGAAGCCTCCAGATGTGTGGACTTCAACTCCTAGGCTTCCTTAGCCAGTGTGGCAGTTACAAGGAGTTCTGGGAGTTGACCCATACTTCTGGAGGATACCCACATTGAAGGAAGATGGCCTAGAGAGAATCAGTGACATGTGCTGTCACCTTCTCAGGAGGGTGTCACTATAGAGGTGTCCTTTGTATGGTCAATCAACTCTGGGAAAGGGAAAATAAAAAGGAAATGAGAAGTGAACCTCTATCCTGTTGGGTTCTCAGAAACTGGACCTTCAACTTAACCTACAACAGAGAGGAAGGAAGGAAGGAAGGAAGGAAGGAAGGAAGGAAGGAAGGAAGGAAGGAAGGAAGGAAGGAAGGAAGGAAGGAAGGGAGGGAGGGAGGGAGGGAGGGAGGGAGGGAGGGAGGGAGGGAGGGAGGAAGGAAGGAAACGCAGAGGTTGTGGCATTGATTTGATGACATCTTTGGAGGAGAAGGGAAGGATTTTTTGCCCCATTTTTCCCATCTGGCCCTTTAAAAATACTCATAGGTGCATTAAAGCCTGAGTAAAGGCTTTACACACCATTTTTCTACTGCAGAAGATCAGGAGGAAAACCATAATTTTGTGGCTGGTCACCAAACTTCAACAGCTTGACCTTGAAGAAGCTTGTAAGGACACACAAAAGCAACTTGGGAGCCCACCCCATCCTGAGATGCGTAAGGAGGCTATTTCTCCAGGGGTGCAGCAGAAAACCAAACTCACATTGGATCTTGTAATCAGGGGGAAGAAGCCGGATGTGAGATAAAGGAATCCGCCCGGTGTCCCCATCATCAAATTCCACAGTGATCAAATCGCCATCTTCCTCTTGATCATGGACACCTTTAGACCGAAGAGGAAAGAGTTACAACTGGAGGAAAGAGGAAGAACTGGGAGAGACCAATTATCCTCCCAACCTCACCTCTTGTTTTCCACATAGTTGACCAGAGGTCTCCAGCAATCTGCTGAACCCTAATGATGGAGAGCCACCTTCTCTTCTATTAATTTTTCAAATCTCTTTAAGGCACCTAAGCCCTTAGCACATCTGGGGGCAGCAAATTCCATCAAGGAATTACATTCTGCATGAAGAGGACAGGTCTGTCCATCCTGAATTTATGGTCTGTGCATGTAATTGGTTTTACTCCTCCCAGGCTCAAGAATTATGGGAGAGAGCAAAAGAACAAAACATATTTCAATCTACTTTTTCCAATCTATATTAGACCAAAAGGAGTACAAGCAGGTGGCTAAGAGCTTCTGCTTCTTTTTGGAATCACCAACAGACTGATGCATTTAGGGAGTCTCTTAGTGCAGGTACCACCGTGATTGCCGCCTGTGTCCACCTACGCTGCAGAGAATTTGGCTAAAGTAATGCCCAAAGATGCTTCAGCAGTAGCAACCACCAACTGGTGTGTCTAGGCTCACAAGTTAAGCAAAACCAGGCCTGGTTAATACTTGGATAGGAGACCAACAGCCTAGTGGTTAGACTGGAAAGGTGAAAAACATCTTGGAAGAAGCAAAGGCCAACTTCTATAGTGTTGCTAAGAAAAAGGCATGGTGGGCTCCATGAAGTTACTGGGAAGTGGGCTTGACTCTAAGATGACTTCTGAATGCCCAAGGGGATCCAGTCACCGCTCTCTTCAAGAATGGAGAAATTCCACAGGGATTAGAAAGTGGATGACCCAACACTCCTCATTTCCACCTTCTCTCTGTTCCAGAAGTAGCTTGATGCAGCCCGGCCTTACCTCGGACAACTGTCCCTGGATAGAGGCATCGGTACTGTTGACTCCAATAGGCAGCTATTCGTGCTCCTTCTGGAAGGAACCGCACGGAAGGGGGTTTCACATCAATGATCTGAATGGGAAGGAAGATTCAAGAGCTGGAGTTGTCCTATTTTGTACCTTCACTAGGACACCTAGCTTAGATTTCCAAGAACCTTTTCTCTCTCCGTTCACAGGAACCACCACCTCTTTTGGGTCATATCCTGCTCTGATTCAGCTAGACTGTATAACACAAAGCTTCTGGTGACAAGAACCCAGTAATGGTCCATAGCTCAGTGGGAGAACAACTGCTTTCCATGCAGAAGATCCTACATTAAAAACATCTTCCAGAAACCTTTGAGAGCTGAACCAATCACTAGAGATCACAGGCAACATACTGCAAGGACAACTCTTGCATGCAGAAGATCTCAGATTCAAAACTGAGATCTCCACGCAAGGCTAGGAGATTCTGGACAGTCCCAATGATGAGCACTTTTATTAACCCAGTTATGAGAAGCTCACCTTGTACTTTAGCTGGGTCCTTTACAACACCATTTTTTAAAAAATTCTCCCTGAATTTCTAATCTTTCCATTTTAAATACCTGTCTTTTTAGGACCTTGCAGTGTCCATTTTGGGAGGGAGGAGTTAAACATCCTGTGGATTTTATCTCAGATTTTACTTGGTGTGTCTCTGTACTTGTGCACCTTAATCTTCCTTTTCCAGCCTCCCCCAAGAGATGTGCAATGAAAGAAATGCAGGAAATTCAATGTATCTTATCCACAGCACTTCCCACACTATTTCTCTGCAAGAAGTCCAGGAGTCTGAATCACAATGGCAGAGTTTAGATTTCACCCCACCTCATCCCAAACCATTTTGAAAAAAAACATAGACGTGCATAGAGGCTGAACCATGGGAATGGAAGAACTGGGAATGATTGCCAAGGATGGGTAGAAGAGGTGCTGAGAACCACCTCAGCCACGTTCTGCATTAAGGCATTCCCCTATTCTCTAGGGAAGATAAGTTTGAGTCGCGTGGGGTTGTTTTTCTGCCCCATCTCCACTTACTGCTTCCTGGAGCAGTTGTTCCAAGCAGTAAATGTGAGGGCGGTTCCCGCGCTCTCCTTCCACAACAACTCGGTATCTGAAATAGACAGACCCAAAACACAACCGTAAATCAGCCTCTATAGCTGATATAGCCACAGATAAAAAGAAATCACTATTTCTAACGAAAAGATTATTGAATGCTCTTCTCCAGGCCCAACCCCAGGACGGAGACATCCTTTTGCTCACATGTCAGGAGAATGAACAGTCTTGACGTGCCCAGCGTAGAGCAGCTTGTCGTCCATGGGGATGAGAACTCTTAAGCCATCTTTCAGTTCGTCTTTGTCGATGATGCAAGAACGGGGAGCTGCAAGAGAACCAGAGCTCAGGGCGTGGACTCCCTTGTAGAAACAGCAGGATGCCCCCCACCCCACCCCATAGATGCTTATTTTCATCCCTTCTAGATGCACACATCCTGTTTCCAGAGCCAGGAGGGCATCCTCAAATGTCCAGTCTTCTCAAACAAGCTGGACTGTCATAAATTTAATGCGTGGCCCTTCAGCGAACTTCATCTTCCTATAGATGGAAGATGGAAGCAGGACAAGGCCCTCAACCCACTACAAAGACAGCTCCATTAATCTCTTTCTTGGTCTATCACCAGGCAATAATTATTTTGGGAAAATCTGCAGCGGGGAAAAATGAGAAGCAGGGGCCTTTCACCAGCTCTGCTCAAAGACTAACCCAGTGTTTCTCAACTTTAGCAACTTTAAGATATGTGGACTTCAACTCCCAGAATTCTCCAGCCAGCATGGCTGGCTGGGGAATTCTGGGAGTTGAAGTCCACTTATCTTAAAGTTGCTAAGGTTGAGAAACACTGGACTAATCCATCAAGCACTTCTCCCTGAATTATTCCCAGTAGCTCAGGTTCCAACTTATATATAATAAGATTGAATCCAGTGCTTGGATACACACATTGAACTAAACTGCTTTTCTTCCCAGCAGATCTAACTCCTCAAGTTCTTTCTGACAACTTTGTCTCCTCCTGGCATAGGCAATACATAAAAAAGGGGAACTTCTGGGTTTTTCCTTAACTCAAGTGTGCATGGTAGGGCAAGAATGCACAGCAACATCTCAAGGGCATTGATATTCCAACAGACCTGATGTCCCTCCTCAAAGGGGTATTTCTAAGTAGCCCTTGGACCTCTTATAAACCAGCCAGATATCTTCACCAAATTAGAGTTCCTAAATTAAGAAGGGCCTTAACCTTGGCATGGTTCAACGTGCTTCCACCAGCAGTTTCAGGGGGGAGATACAAAGGCATCCTGTTGAAATGCAGCTTTTGCCCACGTGAAACCACTGAAACGACCAACCATCTCTTATTCTACTGTCCATTTTACATTGACACGTTGTGTACCCACCTGGAGTAAGGGGCCTTTCCAGGAGCAAGTTCAGGGGTATGTTCTCATCCTCGGAAAAGCTGCTGTCCTGGTTGGGCTCAAAGTCTTCCTCAGCAGCCATGCTTTCCATCAGTTTGCTCACGGCTCCTCCTTTCCCTCGGGTCTAGGGCGAAACCAATTTATTTGTTCTACTTGCATACCCAGAAATCCATGGAGTGAGCGCATCTTAAGCCTCAACCTCCTTCTGTTGCCCACAGGATGACAGTTGAGCTCCTTCTCCATCACTCCTTTCTCTCTGCTCTCTGTTATCACTATTCCGAAATAGTTGGAGTTCTTCCAAATGATTGTAACAGAGGAAGGAAGGGTTGAAAAGCAATGCTGGGAAAGCCACATTACAGACTTGGGGAGCCATCAGCAATGCTAGAAAGGCCCCCCCCCCCCACACACACACACAAACACACAACCCTGACTGGCATGAGAATTTCAGGCTAGAAAACTCACAGGGCTGGGGAAATTCCAAGGAGATGCACAAATGTGGTCCTCCATTTATGCAACTCCTTGGAATTTCCCCAGCCCTGCGAGTTTTCTAGCCTAAAATTCTCATGCTACGCTTTCATTGTGTTTGGCAGCCATGAGCGTTTAGACCTTCTGGCTCTAATAAAATGCAGGCAAAAAGTGCTCAGTCTTCACTGAAATCTTACTAGCCAGAGGATGGAAGGGACGTTCCCACAGGCAAAAGCTGTAGAAGAGATTTTGCCAAGCGAAAGGGGCAGAGTCTGGTTGGTAAACTTCAGAAAAGCTGATGCCACCTCCCAGACTAGAAGATGCAATCAAATCAGAATAAAGTGTGCACAATAGGGGAGAAACACGTACAAATCTGTATAATACAGGCCCAGGTAATACCTGCAGTAGCTTATAGTACCCATAGCAAACCATGCCACTTCCTTCTACATAGAAAGGATAAAACAATAGTGTGGCCTAAAGGTTAAAAGTGACTGCCTGAGATTTGGATCTAGCATGAAGTTCCTGCTTGATTGGGGGCAGCACATTGAGGGCAGAAACAGGGTTGGGGGGCCTTTGTTCTGTCTCTGATTCTCACCTCTTTCTTTGCCTCCTTCGTCTTCGCTTTGCCCTTGTTCTTCTTGTTGGAAGTCAAAGAGCTGGTTAAGCTAGCACGAATGTCCGGCAGGGAGCTGGCGATGCCCAGAGGAGAAAGCAAAGAGGAGGAAGAAGAGGAGGAAGATGAGCCAGTGGAAGGGCAGAAGGCCCCTTCTTTATTCTTCTTCTTCTGCAAGACAAAATCAAAAAATACAGAGGTGGTAACAGACGGTTGGCCTGGCACTCCGAAGAGAAAGGCAGAGAGGTAGTGAAATGGGCATGCAAAGAGCAGGAGTTTTGGAGAACCGCACAGTAGCTTGTTTCCAGGTAGGGATGTGGCCCTCTGTCCGTGCTCAAGGACACCCTTGAGTTCTCTGAACCAGCTTCAGCCCAAAACTAATACCAGCAGCTTCATCAGGATGGATGCTGGCAGAGGGGGTAAAAAACCTGAAGCTGCAAGGCTGGTAGCAAGGAACAGGCCTGGGGGCAACTTTGATCTGGCTTTCCCCCCACCCTGGGCAAAGCAGTTCCAGATTCAATCCTGGCATTGCCACTTGAAACCACCCCCCAGGGAAGGTCAGCAGCAATCTTGGAAACTGACCACACAAGGGAGGAACTGAGAATTGCTTTGGGCAAATAGCAAGGACGCAAAATGGATGTAGGGCCACATCA
The DNA here is from genome assembly GCF_059951505.1 of Python bivittatus. Lineage (NCBI taxonomy): Eukaryota > Metazoa > Chordata > Lepidosauria > Squamata > Pythonidae > Python > Python bivittatus. The sequence continues at coordinate 4,248,814 of NW_028277083.1, forward strand.
TGTCCATGGATAGAGCAAACGTTTTCCATTTTCCTCTTTTTAGGAGTGGCATTATTCTTTTTTTTTTCCACTTTGTTTTTTTTTGAAAAAGTAGCTTTCTCAAGCCTCCATTGGGGTAATGGTGGGGAATACGGCCATCAATTTATGGTAACTGCAGGCATGGGGACGTCAAAAGGCTGCAAAAAATTGGGGTGCCACATTTCTGAATTCAATAGATTAGCTAGGATAGGATGGAAAAGCTACCCACACACACACAACTCTTTACTTAAGAATCTGATTGTAGTTGCTCATCGGTGGAGGCCCAGTTGGATCAGATGAAGACATTCGCTGTGTTTGCAAAACCCATTAGACTCAGCTAAAATGGGATTAGAGAGCTCAGGTGGCATATTAATAATAATAATAATAATAATAATAATAATAATAATAATAATATGAGGAGGAGGGGGAGGAGGAGGAGGAGGAGGAGGAGGAGGAGTTGTTGTTGTTGTTGTTGTTGTTCAATGTCTTGTGAATTAGGCCAACATGTTGAAGGTTCACACAGGTCATTTATTCAGGCATCGCACATTATGTGAACGTTGCAATTTTGAATATCCACGATTTAGCACTTTATGTGAACTCAAGACATTCGTTATTGACCAAAAAGGAAGACTAATAGTACACTGAATAATATACCTTTAACATGGTGAGATCATCTGAGAGTCATTGAGAAAAATGATTATGGTTTTATTGTATGCCACATTTGTGAGATGGGCAGCTACATAAATTTGATAAATAAATATGTGCCATCAATTTGTTGTCAACTCTTAGCAACTGCATAGATAGATTTTGTTCCATGACAACCTGTCCCTAACCTGGTCTTTTGCTGAGAAAAAGGTTCTTTTATTTTGTTTCTAAATTAATTTTTTTTTAAATGCTTTCAATTTGGGGTCATCTTCCTTTAAGGTGAAATAACAGAAGACTGAACTGGCAGAAATCCACTCCTCTCCCATTGACATTCATCCCAGTGAGGCCCGCGGTTCATACCTTGCTTAATTCTTTCCTCTCCTTCCCCTTGTTCCCTTCCTTCTTGGGGCTCAAAGGGGTCCCCTTCATGCAGCGTCCACTTTTGGAAACAGGAGTTGAGCTAGCTGGGGTGGTGGAGGCCAAGCCAGCTGACGTGGTGGCGTCATGAAGGAAAATCCGCTCGCTCCGTCGCCGATTCCAGGGATCATCATCACTCACCTCCAGCCCAAACTCAAAACTCAGGTCCTTGGGTGATCTGAATTTCTTCAGCTTCCGGCTCTTCTCAGGTGCCATCTTGGTCTTGTCCAAACTGTTGCCTGAGGAGGTGTCTACAGTGCTTGCCAATGGACCTTGCTCTATTGATCCTTTCTTTCCATGCAGTAAACCAGCTGGAGACTTCTTCCGGATCTTCACGTCGCTTTCAGAGTCTGTATATTCAAACTCTGTCCCTAGGGGTGGAGAAAAGAAGGCTCCATCAGCCAGAGGAACCACCCCATGAAATATTTTCCAGGCTGAAGTGGGACGACAATGCTACCGGTTCCGTGCCTCAAAATGACAGAAATTGATTTGGATTTAGGCCGGCCATTGCAACTTCAAAATGCTTTAGAGTGTGCTATGCAGAGCACTGAGGACAGGAGATCTTCCTTTGAGGATCTTAAGAAAGACCTCCCTGAAGAAAGACGTAATCTATTCTCTATTCACCCAGGAGAAAGCTTATGTCACGGGGAGGCAAATTCAGAAGAATATTAGGGAAAATTTGCTTGTGGTAAACAGCAGTTGAACAAGGGAACCAATTTTGGAAGGAGGCAATGGGCACTCCTTCACTTAAAAGGGTCCAATCAGAAGCTAGAGAATATCTGACGTTCAGTCTGGATCTCTGCACATCTGGGGGAGAGCTGAACACAGAAAGCTGCTTAAGTGGGTGGATCATCTCCACGCTTGATTAACATTATTCTTTTTTTGTTTTTTAAGAGTGACCACTGCCAAGGAAAGGGTTAAACGAATGTCTAGGTAGAAAGCTGGAATAACAACAACAGAAAGAAAATCCAATGGTCCATTTGTGGAAAGTGGGAAAACAGTTACATTGGTTGGCTGGTGCAAAATGCAATTAGCCACAGCATCTCATCTGCTGGAATGGGAAGCACCAGCAGAGCTCCTGACATACTTCTGACCTCCCCCTGCTCTTTTTTTGTTCTGTCCCCAGAGCCTTCTCATCCTAACTAACGAAAATCAGCAGCATGGTCTTCCAAAACTGAGAAGGAGGAAACCAACCGTTGTGCAGGTTTAGCATAGATTCAAAACAAGCTAGCAAACATAAATACCCTGCCTCCACAACCACCACCACAAAACGGAATAAACAGAGAATTACCCACCTATTTTGCATTATTACTCTAGCCTTCAGCCCCCTCCAAACAGCAAAATAAATAAATAAATAAATAAATTAAATGTGGGCTCCAGCCACCCAAAAGCTTGCCCACTCCCGGGCTAGAATTTAACTGAACTCAGATCCTGCAGCTGAAACCCTCTGTAGATTTCTCTGCTTTGCCTTACCATATTTTGGCAGAGAAAGAAGGTTTAATCCCAGGTGTTTGCTGAATTGGCAGCAAACATGGGATGCCTCGGGAACCTCCTTACCTCTTTGGCCCACTTGCAGGAATTGGACATGAGGGAATTTCCCCCATCTCCTTTCAGAAGGCCTGGCTATGCCTCAGTTTCCCCAACCACAGGGAGGACAGAGTCAGACCACAAACTCATGGAAAACCCCTTCCAGTCCTTGAAACTCTTGTCTATCCACAGCTACTTAACTTGGAAATTCCCCTGGCTTATCACCATGGTCTTTCCCTTCTCTTCCAAAGGACACGCTTTACTTCATTTCCAAATGCGTCAGGACTACAACTTCCACGGGGCTGTTGGGAATTCTGGGAGGGTGCCAGGTGAGGGAAGAATAGGAGAGAACGCTCTCTTTTCAGATTCAGGGAAGGGGGAGCAGATGTCAAGTAATTCAACTTCCCATGGAAAACAGCCCTTTCTGTTCCCAAATCAGCTATAAACTCCACGATAATTTCAAACATATTAATAAAGGCATTTCTAAACAGAGCCTTTTGGACAGAACTGTCTAACTTGGCATGATGCTGCTTTGAGGGGCACTTTTGCGGTTTGAAAAGCCCAAGGGGATGAACAAGTGAAATTTCAATTATTCACGCTAGTGAGACACAGGGGAGCCCAAGATGGATAGGGAGGCAGGCGGAGCCAAAGCAAAGCATCTACAGATGCCTTCAGGAGAGAGTTGCTTTGGTCCCTCCCTTGTTGAAATGTACAAAAGTGCAAACTCCACTTTGGTTGCACAGATTACCTTGTAGCCGTGAAGGTATTTCAGCCACACTTGGCTTTTTCATCCCAATTAGCAAAGAAAAAGAACCCCTTTCTCTTAATTCTCCCCAGATAGCACCATTCTGAAGACTTTTTACTTAGACTGATCCCAGAAGCTAAGCAGGATTGGCCCTGTTGAGTGCTTGGATGGGAGATGAGTTAGAAATATGGGTACTACAGGGTTAAGAAATGGCCTATGCTAGTGGTTTAGGGAAAGGGTGCAAAGGGCTATAAAAGCTGGGATTAATGGGTGGAGAATCTATGGTCCTCTGGACATCAGTGCATGGAGGTGGACATTCATCATTTGCTCTTGGGTTGGGCCTAAAATTAGCCTTGCCCCAAATTAGGGTGGACAGTTTGAATGATGGTCCATCTATTCCAGCTCCATCCTTTCACTCTTTGACTACTGAAAAACCAGTTGAGGCATAGATGCCACCAACATTTCTATCCTCAAATAACCATACACCAGTTGAGTCATCTCCCACTGCACAATGGCCAACATACCCATCAGATTTTGTCTCTCTTCCTTCTTCTTTGCTTTCTGTTTGGCTTCCAGTTGGACAATGGACACTGAAGGCACAATTATGGGACTTGGGATAGCGCTGGCTGCAAACCTGGCCAGGAGTCCCAAACCACTTTCATCCAAAGCAGGTGGTGAAAGCCTGTCACTGACCACTGCTCCGTAGCCTTCCATTTCTTCTTCTTCTTCGTTATCATCTTCTTCCTCCTCCTCCTCTTCTTCCTCTGAGCTAGAATCTGTCACAGACAAGATGAAAAACTCTCATAAACCTGCATCCAGTTTTCAAAACAGACCACCTTTCACCCCAGTGGATCTCAAGACTATGCCATGCAACGTTTCTGTCTACAAAATGCCCACAATTCTTGCACTCCAGGCTCCGAAGAAAACTCCAAGCCTTGCCAAGAGAAGATTCTCAGCAAAGGGAGAAGTCTTGCAAAAGACGCTGGGAATGAAGGAGACTCTCTCCAGTTTTCCTTCCCATGGATCCATTGCAACAAAAACAGTTTACCTATCACTGTACCTCAAAAGGTACGAATGATACAGAGGTAAGACCTTTCCACTTATGCTGTCTTAGTTCTCAACAGCACAGTTCGACAAAGGCTTGTGATGCACGGAACAGTAATCTTCTGAGATTGCACACAAACGCAGAAAAGCAGTTACATTGAGAAGTTCACCTTTGGGGACAGCTCTGCTTTGCTTTTAAAAGACCATAACATAAGGGCCTTGTTCTTAACAGCTGCAAAAAGAGCCTTGAAGTTCTTTGAACCAAACCTAAGGAAACCTCTGAAGTCCCAAAGAGGTCTCTATAGGGTGCCCATTAAATAAAACTTTGTACCTACCCACCCAGTTGCTGATACTGACTAGAAGGAGTAGGGGGGGAAAGTGAAGAAAAAGATGCCAAATGACACAATTGATGCCAAACTCAGCATTCAAGATATAGATAAGAATTTTGTTTCAAAATGGAGGAGAACGGGTTTCCATGAATAGCACAGAATATTTTCTGTTTTAGACAGAGATAATCTGGGATCATCTTCTCCAAACTGGGCCCTCTTGATGTTCTGGGTTTCAAGTCCCATAATCCCCAAGTCAGTACAGCCCACAGCTTTCCTTCTCCCTTCGCACACGCCAACAACAACACACACAAAAGACCCAGGAAATCTTTCATTAATAATACTTCCCATTTTGTCTAATCAAGGCAATTGGGGGTACCAGTCAACCAGCTCCAAAATATCGTTGGTTCTGAACCAAACTCGTCAAGGAAGGATGAAATTTATGAAGGATGAAATTAGCCAGAATCCAACAAGAAAGCGTAATCACATCGCAAGGGCTTGAAATAAACGCTTACCTAACTGGGACTGTGGAAAGACCATTGTCCATCCAAGGACATGGCTTTGGAGAATCTGGCAAAAAATAGATCGTATAAAGCTGTTTTTTTTATCACCCGTGGGGGATTAAGAAGTGAAGTTTTCTCTAGTATTAGCCGAGATTGCTGGTTCAGCAACGTGCAAGAGAATGCATATAACAGAAATTAACTATTCTAAGCTAGGGGAATTTTAACACCGCTAGCAGAATACACCACAGGAAATCAGCTTTCAGCAAGGGGATGAAACTGACTTGCTGGGTCTCTTCTGAGCTTGCCCACCCCTTTGTATCTGCGGCATGACTCTTTTTTTTTTTTTTTTAAAGATATGGCTAACTTTTCCACAGATGTATTTGGGTCAGTTTACAGCGCTATGCATTTAGTTAAGGGAAGGCGTGCAGCCAAGGTCTGCGCAAGTTTGACCATCTTCCTTATCTCTCTAGGACATCTGAAGCTAAGTTACACCATTACAAAGGCATTTTTAGATTCAAGAACGGCCATTAAAAAAAGGCAGACATTCATCAATCACATGGAGCAATTCTTTCTTGGCAGTTAAAATTTGTGCAGCAACCGTATCTTTGCAAAGGCCCCTCCTTTGGCGCTGGAAGGGAACGTCTCCAGGAAAAAGATTTTAGCTATGCCTTTTTCCTGATCGAATTGCATCATTCATCGAAGCAATTTATCATTTCATCTGAAGAGAGACTGACTGCCAAAATTTCCCTCTGAGCCAGAAATGAATTAGGTTGGCCCTCACCCCTGAACCATGAGGACTAGTAACCTATTTGTTTAAAGTAATGAAAACTGGATATCAATCAAGATTCCAGCCAGGCAGTTTGGCATGCAGTCAGTTACACGTAGCCGTGGATGGAATAAATTGCCCCAGTTGTACTGAAGGTCAAATTTTCTGGTGGTACTGTCAATTCAGGCCCCAAAACTCAGCAGCAAAAATGAGGGAAACAACACTTTGGTTAAACAACAGACAGACATTTGTTAAATTACTACATAATGCAACAAGATGACTGGGAGAAGCGTGGCTAAGGAATGAGGGGAGAATAGGAGGCAGCAAAAAGCACATCGAAGATTAATTCGGCATCGTTAAATATATATGCGTATATATTTAACACTGATATACATTGGACCAAACACGACACAGTGTCATCATGTTGCAAACAAACCTACAAAGCTTAAAGGCAGGCAGATTTGAGGCAGCTGTTGATCCTCCACATCTGGTTGACTTTGGCCTGTCCAAATCCCAGCCAACCCTTCATGGTTATTGCGCAATTTGACAGGCGTTTGCAAAAACGAAGACATTTCCATGGTTTTTTTCATATGCATTTTCACACTGCTGACTCCAGAAAAGGATTTCCATTATTCCTGCTGCTACGACCGCTGCTATCACCATGATTACATCTTTTTAATTATCGCTAATTATTCGGGGGGGGTGCGTCTCTTCTCGGATCAATTCTAGAGAGCTTTGCAAAATGGCCTTCTCCAGGAGAAGAGAACGTCAAAAATAAAATGATGGAGTAAGTGTTGGCAAGAAAACAATGTGATTGGTAAAGAACATGTGGATCTGGATCTGTTTACTGCTGAATTTATTTATTTTCATGGCTCTTACCCTTCTTAAGAGCAGAGCCAGGTTAAAAGAAAAAGTTTATCTCTTTATTGTGCTCCATGGTTTCCCTCCCTATGGACTAGCAGCATAACATGTCCTATCAAGTGACATCAATAGGAAATGTGATTTCTCCTTTCTTTTCCCCCCGTGTTCAGCTCAAGGGAGTGACTCAAACATTGTACTAGAGGTTGAGGGCCTTGTCTTGAAGAGTTCCTTATCACCTGTACTTCTGTTGTGAAACTGCATCACCAATTTTTTTTTTTTTTTTACAGAACTGGGAAAAAATTGAAGCTTTGTTGAAGGGCATGGTTGATGCCATATGAATCTTTTTTCCATAAAAAACTAAGATGATCTCTTGGAACCTGACAAGCAAGTGAATTCATCATTTCAAAAGCTTCCACTTGATTAAAAATAGGGCCTTTGGTGATTCTTTTAAGAGAAAAACCTTCTGACAACAGCCTGTTTTTAAGAAAAGAGTTTTATTTTAACAATCTGCTGCCAAGTTACTGAAAGTGCTTCTAAGAATGGCTATTAAAAACTGCACTCAACTTAGACATGGTTTTTGTCTTTCCCAAAGAAGAAGAAACGTAAGCCGCCCGGGGTCTATTGGAGTGGGCGGCCATAACAAATTTAATAAATTTAAAATTTAAAAATATAAATAAATGAAATGCCTTTCCTGTATCCCCAAGAGCTATCTATCTCAAAACAAAAGGGGAAAAAACCATTTCAGAAAAAATTAAAAACCAGATTGACCCAGTAGCATGTGTACAGGCTGGTGGTGTTAGAACAGACGTTTTGCCCACAAAGAGGGGCAAGATGGTTGCTTTTGCAAAAATATTAAATATTCTTCCCTTCCTAATGGCGTTCTGGCAAGAGGGTTTCATTTCAACACAAATGCTACAGAAAATCTCTCGCGTCCCAGGTTCTTCTGCAAGAAGTCAACTGGCCTCACAGTGATTAATGTATTATCAAGCAAGGCTCAGATTGCATGGGAAAAAAAACTTTTTTTCTGGGACATTATTCTATTCTTCTTTCAAAGGTGAAACGACACATTGGCTGCCTTCACACAGTCCATGTAACCCAGTGGAGACCTAGCACTGCTAAACTGGGTTAGTATCCATCCAGGTTGATGGGTGTTGGACTGCTCTCAGTGGCCAAGCCTGGTGTGCAAATCCCACGCTTATTTTATGGTTCCCTGTCTTGTGCAACCCCAGAAAAGGAGGTTTTCTTCTGTAACCAGGTTAACCAAGCTAAATAAAACTGCACCGTTCTTTCAATACAGTGGCTGGGGAAAGACGTATAAAATGCTACCTCTCAAGAAGAGGGGTTTTTTCCATGGAAATTTTAGCTGGAGATGTAAACATCTGCCACGCCTATAGCAGGAACAGCGGAAATCCTTCTGGAGTCCTTAGCCAAATGCAGTTTCCTGTTCAGGAGTTACAAAATTAGAGTGGGAGGAACAAGGGGACTACAAAACCCACATTCCCCCCCAGAAACCCCCAATTTAGATTGGAAAGATGGGCGAGAAGCTGCCATTGATGCAGCCTGCCGGTCAACGCTCCCAGTCCGTCCCCCCAAGCGCCCGGCCGCCCTTGGTCCCCGCCGCCATTTTGAAACTCCTGGAAAGGATGTCGAAATGTCTTCTCCAAGGAACCACCACCGTCGTCCTTCAGTTCATCCCACAAAGAACACGCCGGCTATCGGGAGGGGGAGAAAAAGGCATACAAGTTCCACATTTGTCCTGAACGGGCATTACGAGTGCAAAATTGCCAAGCTTTAAAGAGGATAGAAAGAGAAAGGTGGTTTTGCCTACCTACATAACAAGAGTCAGGCTCAGAGATTTTTCGCTGAGCAGTGTCTTTAGTGGAGGCACGAGAGCAAATGTAAGGGAGCGATACAGACAGTCAAAGCACCATGAGTAGGGACCGGGGTGAAAGGTTTGGTCAAGCAGCTGCAAGGAGAGCGAGAGCAAGCTGGAAAAGCTGAGGTTATCAATGGTTTTAGTAAAATCAGGGAAAGCCATTAGCAACGCTATTACACAAATATCCCTTAACACCAACAAACACGTAGATACGTGTATCCACATGCATTTCTGCATCTCTGTTATTATTATTATTAATTTTTTTTGGCAAAAAGATTCAAGATTTCTCCCTCCCGCCCACCCTCCCGTTCCTCCCCCCTCCCACAGACAATGTACCCTTTGCACATAGAATTGGAAAACATATTGATCAGCTCCCACAAACCCTAACTTGCAAGGAGGAATGGGGTGACGTTCAAAAGAATTTGAAGATGTCCCAAAAAAGTGATATTCTATTCAAATGGGGTCTAAAAGGAAAAATTAGCATCCTCGGGGTGTGTGGGTGTGTGTGTATGTGTATGTATGTATCTATGTGTGTGTGTAGATGTAAGTATCTATGTGTGTGTGTGTGTGTATGTGTGTGTACATACACACACATACACCCAACCTTTGCGCTTCAAGAGTCAAATTAATGGTGGCATAGAATACAGATGTCACATTTACTTAGAAATCAATCATATAGGATTCAATGGGGCTTGTCTTCAACTAAGCATACATACGATTCCAGCCTTTAAGGGAAATTAGTCTGGAGTTGGGCGGCCAATCAATTCAAATAAATAAATAAGCAAGTTAGAGTGGATTTTGTTGAGGTCTATCTTTTCTCTCCCCCCATCCCTCTCTCTTTAACCGAAAGCTTAAGTTTTTTAATTTATTATTTACACTGAGAAGTTCTCCAGTGCTAACTATCCATTTAGAAAAACAGCACCTGATGAATGGTGAACAAAAGTTCATGAGATCATACAATTGGTAGTCCATTCAACGTTGGAAGACTCTTTGCTGCCAAACCTTAACAAGAGGTACCCCCTTCAAGGATCTATTCAAATTTCTTAAGATAGTAGTACTACTAGTACTAGTAGTAGTAGTAGTAGTAGTAATAATAATAATAATAATAATAATAATAATAATAATAATAATAATGTCAAAAACCCCATCCTTGAAGAATGCAGTGGCAAAACACTAACCCATGGTTGCCAAGAAAACAGCATGGCTAGGTCCAAGTCAGGAGGAGCTGAGCTCCAGGAGAGAGAATTTACCTTTAGGAAAAATAATTATTATTAATTACTACTACTACATGCTTCCACTCTATTGTAACCAGCTGAAGGGAACACTTTAGGAAAAGAGAAGATAGCAAAAGGAGGCTATAAGAAGGTCAAGCTTTGACCGCAAGGAGGCCCCTTTGCTGATAGGAGTACATTTCTTTCTTGGTTAGCCTATAGATAGGAGAACACAATCTCAGCTTGTCTTAAGCCTAAGGGTTCATTATTTAACCTTTTCTATTATGATCAAAGTGGTTAAAACGAGGCTGGGTGGGCAGATGGAGAGGTCTTGAGGTCCACTGGGATGTTTCTATGCACTTGGGCTTCTCTGTCCTCCTTCTGGGTCTTTCCCAAAACAGAAGAGCAGATCTAGCAAAAAAAAAAGAAGAAGAAGAAGAAAAGAAAAGAAATCTCCTCTCTCTATATATATTAGATCCCATTGAGCCATTGCTTTTCTCTTCGTAAGCTGGTTGCTTGAAATAGTCATTGATTTCTTTTCAAGTTGAATTAATTGGGAGGGAAAAAAAAGGCTGAACCTTCTTAGACCCTCATTTGGAAGTGGCTGAGAAATAGGGGTTTCATTGATGGAACTAAAGCTGTTTTTAAGAAACAATGGTTTCAAAGCATCATGAGTTTTTGTGTCTTCGGCAAAAGAAAAAGCCATCTTAAATATATAAATATATATATGCAACGGTGTGTTTACAGGGGACAAAACGTCTCGACCCACTGTCGAATCATCTATGCACAACATAAGAAGCTGTGCTCGGTTTAACAGAAAGGTGAGATCAGCCGATAGATTTTTTTTCCTTTTTCCTCCTAGAAAGTAGAGAATTGAAGCCAGGGATATTTGAATAATAGAAAACACATCACAATTTTGTTAATTCCTTTTTTTTCCCCCTACATCTTTGGGAATGATGTGAGACAGCGAGATGAAGTGAAGCGTCAAGCTACCTAAAGAGACACAGCAAGAGAGACAAGGCAGACGGTTTTAGTTAAAAACAAACTGGATATTTTTAATAAAAAGCTTGGTACCAAATTGCAGTACAAACATCTTGGGGTTTAGGGGGGCACTCCCACACAACAGGTATTCTAATTTACACATTTCCTCTCCCATGCCCTCTAACACATGCCAAAAGTAAATTTGGAAGGGGGGAAAAAAATAAGCCACATATAACAACAGTGATGGCAACAAGAAATGAAGTATTCTTTAAAAAAAATTAGGAAGAGTATACGTGTGTGCAGAAAGGAGACTAGAATGCTCTTAGAAGAGCTGGTCAGGAACAAAACGACTGTGACACAAGTAGACTTGTTGGTGTAGACAGGCTACTGGTCAATCAGGACTGATAAGCTACAAAAAGTCTTCTATGGTACCAACAAGAGGACCCGCCACAGCACCATTTCCAATGGCCAACCAGGGACACCACTCCCTCCTCCTCCCTCCCATGCTCTCCCATTCACTCAACCTTAGACATTTTGTGTTTGGTTTTGTGTTATAATCTAGTAACCTTGATCGAATGAGTCCTCCGAAGAATCACTGTATGACGATCCAGCTTTGGCCTCTCTGGGCAGTAAACAAAATTCCTGCTTTCTGTTTGCAGCCAATTTAGATTTGAGAGTCCTAGTTGTGGAAATGTTCTTCTTTCTAGCTTTGAAGATGCCAGAGATCCTGCTGCATTTACGGGCCATTACACTATAGAGGCTGGAGGGTCTCATCCTGGCACTGGTCGGGGAATGAGAAGACCACTCGTCCTTCAGGGATTCCTCATCTTCCTCAGAATCTGTATCTGTGGTCAATGTAGTTATTATTTTTTAAAAAAACACACATAAATGATTGCCAACTTAAGCACTGCGTTTTGGGGTCTCCAAACCACAGACACCTGTGCTTCTTTCAGAATATGGAGGATGATTAGAAAATGCTGCTTCGGCACGCTGTAGTCCCACATTCTACACTCAGCACCTCCAATTCAAACAGGAGCGCTCATGATTCAAAGTTTTTGGGTCCTGGGCCACACTTAAATCTTTCAATGGCATGCCAGTCCCACTCTAAAAGGCAACCCAGGCCAGGCCAAGAACTAAAACTGACTCCACTGAAATTACATTAATATTAAATGCATGAAATGCAAGTATTATGATTATTTCCCATGTATTTTAATAACTTTCCCATTCTGCCACATTAAAAGTAACACTTCAGGGGGCTTCAGGAAAAGGACCACAGATGGTGCATCTCTGAATTTGAAGGATCAGGATACAGATTATGGGAAAGTCCTGGAAATCCTGTGCATCTTTATTAATACAATATTAAACTAGATAGATAAAATTGCATCACCCTTGTCTAAAGCAGTCACCGGCAAATCCAAGAAAAACAACAGGAATATGCTCCTTTCCTCCTCTTAATCAGACTAAATGCCAGTCAAGAAAGGGAGAATTTAACTATCTACTCACTCCATAATGATAATTGGTTTAAACCTAGTTTAATGTGGGTTTCCTTGGCTACCAGGGCAATATAGCAGTTCTTATTCCATTGGTTGTGTCTTGCACAACTTGGACAATTTTAATGAAGCCACTGGATATCTATGAAGCATTATTTGCTTTCTTCTGACACCCTCGTTACCCAGTTGGGATGATCAGTGATGAGGATGCCAGATAAGGCTTTCCTCTTGACTAGTCTTAATGACTAGTACATTAAGGTGGATCAACTATCACGCTGCCACGATATGCAAATCAAGGCATTGGTCCAAAATGACTTCTCTTTTATTTCCATAGAAGAGTCAAGAGATGTTTAGTGGGGTAGCTTTCCCAAAGTTGGTGTCCTTCAGATGTGTTTGATTTCCACTTTGGCTAAATGCCAGTTGGATCAGCCAGTGATCCCACAAGACCAATATGTCATGGACAGACTGCTCAAGGAACTTTGGGAGTTGTAGTCCAAAGCTCCTTGGGAATCAGCAAACAAGGGAAGGCTAGATGGAACCTTGACATCAAATACAGCCAATCAAAAACACAGGGGAGAAGAAACTAGGAAAATGGAAGTTACTTACTGTAGGAATAACTGCTAACTTCAGATATTGCTGGTGAATTGGAAACCTTCAGGGGGCCCTTCATTTTTAGCCCCACCTCTAACTTCTTCATTTTGACAGCCATTTTGTTTTTACCTTCTTTAGAGGATTTCAACGAGAAGGTCAGGCTTTTAGCCAAGTTCTTCTTTGCATCCTTGCCAAACAAGGCACCATGGGGGGACAGGTATCGGTTGCTGTAACAGCCGCCATTTTTCTGCCTCCCCCCGGAGCCATCCACAAACTTGAAAGGGGATTTCAGCTTGCTGCGCCTGGTGAGTGACAGGGCTTTGTCAAGCTTGCTCACCAGTTGTTCCTGATCAGATGCCACCTTCTTCTTCTTAATCTTGAGCTGCAAGAAAAAAAGACCGAGGGAATGAGTGCAAGCAGAGGAAAGCAAGGGATCCAGGGGAATTTGCAAAAGGAATGCCTTCTTCATCCAGAAATCTCTACTCATCTTGATGTGGAATCAACTAGCATTACCAAGAATTCAGAGACGTGTTCTCAAGCCTCCTCCAATGGGTTCACCTCTAGTGCTGGAATCTGGGAAGGGGAGTTCAACCCATCTGGAGGCCACCAAAGTGAGGAAAGTGGTGCTGTATGATAGCTCCTACTGATTTACATCCAGCTCATTTCAACCACTGAGCTGATTTAGTTGCTCAAGGGAATACAAGAACCACTGCAATTGTATGTATTCAACCCTAACCCTAAATCTGGAATGGAAAAATTAAATCTTGATAGCGCCCCATTCTTGTGCTAAGCTGTTTGTTCTGCTTCAGCCATATTGTCTCAAAGGCAGAATACCAACCTCACTGGAGAAGTTCATCAAGAGATCTTGCTCATCCCAACTCCGATGCCTGGTCTTCGTCTTCCCGCTCCTGTTCTCTCCCTCCTCTTCCTCATCCAAGAGAAGTCCTCTGTGCTTTTCCTCCACCCCTTCACCCATTTCTGAGTCTTCAGAAAGCAGCAAGGATTTGCTCAGCCTGAAAATCAGAGAGGAAAAGGGAATGGCTATTGGAGGAACTTTGCAGCTTCACGAGCAGGATAGAAATACAACAATCAAGAGACGGCCATTGAGATGGAGGTTATTGCAGTAACTGTTGTTGTCCTCGGCTGCCACCATATGTATATTTATGGCTTTTGTTATTGGTTGTTTTCTATTGAGTTTTAATTTTATGTTCACCACTCAGAGTCATCATTACAAGATGGGCAGCTATAGAAAACGATGAAGATAAACAAACATGTAAATGTGCAGCCAGAAGAGGAAACGGTTGATCCACAAAGCAGCATTTCTGCATTTGGAATCTAGCTCTCCAAGCTGTGACCTTACCTAGACTGAGTTCCTAAATATAAAAGGTTAAAAGAGATTTTTAGAAAAGGAAAATCTACCAGCACCCACCACAACTGGAAGAAGAGTAACAGAAGGGCATTTTTTTAAAAAAACCAGTCTGCTATGTTACTGGATGATCAGAACACCTAATCGGTTGAGTTTTAAGATGGGGAACAGATCAGGCCTTAGTCATCCGAGACTGAGAAGCCAATCATCCAAATTATCTAATGGCATTAATGGTTCACCTCTGCCTTTTTTTAGCCAACCAAGGTATAGCCTGTCCAAGGTAGGTCTTGGGAAGAAAGATAATGCTGCCCATAAAAACCCAGCCTGTTTCACTACACGTGATTTTCCTCTAAAAACAGGAGGCAGTAGAGGTGCTAATTTTATTATTATACATAGATGGGTACAGACATAGCTATGCAGACAGATTTAAACTCTGTGGATGCTGAAGTCAGCATCCAGGACCTATTTCTGCATTTGCAGCTATTCTTAGTCAGGGCACACTCTCTACATGAATAGCAGATGTGGAGGAGGAAGTCAAGAGTTTGCACAGCAAAGACTGAATCTGGGAGCAAGTATTGGCACTACTAAGAAAACATGAGATTTGGAACCCATTCAAGATGTGGGAGGTTGTTGCTGAAGATTTCTGTCCCATGGGTTTACATCCAAACATCCAGGGGTGCCAAAGACATAAAATCTCATTCATAGGAGTTCAGGCTACCAATGACTTCTCCAAGCTGTTCAAAATAGCAAGAGAGAAGAGAAGAGAAGAGAAGAGAAGAGAAGAGAAGAGAAGAGAAGAGAAGAGAAGAGAAGAGAAGAGAAGAGAAGAGAAGAGAAGAGAAGAGAAGAGGAGACCTTCAAAACCATGATTTTGCAAAAGCTCCATCTGGAAGGAAAAAAACACTTGAGGTAACAAGAATGACCAGGTCAGAATATCCAGTCAAATAAGGATTCCGTAATCTCCTGCATTAGCAAAAATCTGACATTTGGGGGCAAGGTTGAGGAGCCACAATGATGCAGGCCCTTGAGCAGAGGAGAAGCCAAGTTCTAATTTTATCAGCAAGAAAGCAAAGACAAAACAAAAGGAAAACAGAGGCCGCACCACAGACAGGGCAAAGCAAGATCAAAGCACCTCCTAACACAGACTTGTTTCTCTTCCTCTCATGCCAAAGGAAAACAAGATCAAAATCCATAAAATCCAGCATCCACAACGTTCCCAGTGAAATTCTGCCCTTCACCCATAGAGAGCCCTAGCTGTAGAGAACCTGCTTCTACCACCATCTCTCCTTCACATTCTTTCTTGTCTTGGTAATTCAACACATCCTCTAGGTCACAACAGTTACCCCACAGTGGATCCTATCTGCTGCTTGACCAACATCTGTGCCATAACACTCCACACAACAAGCCTTACTCATCCTGATGGCACCCCAACTGCCAAGTCAATGCTATGCCAAAAGCAGCTGGCGTCCATGTTTGGGGGAGAGAGGAGGCAACCCAACCAAGGTGGGACCCGGCTGCATCCCTTCCCCTTCCCACAGCCCAACCTTACTTTCCACTCCTGCCGTCACTCTTCCCTCGCTCCTTAGGGGGTGACAGAGCGCTTGATCCATGGTTCCGTTTTCTGGGCCTTCCTGGACCTCGTTTTGCCAAGCTTCTACTTTTCTCGTCATGCTTTTCCCTTAAAAAAAACCACACACTTGACCGTTAACCAAGAGTAACGGAAACATAAGAAAGAAAGAAAGAAAGAAAGAAAGAAAGAAAGAAAGAAAGAAAGAAAGAAAGAAAGAAAGAGGGAGGGAGGGAGGGAGGGAGGGAGGGGTGCGTAGATGTGTAGAGAGGGAAGAAACAAAGGGGAGAAGCAGAAGCAGGAGGAGCAGGAGCAGGAGCAGGAGCAGGAGCAGGAGCAGGAGCAGGAGCAGGAGCAGGAGCAGGAGCAGGAGCAGGAGCAGGAGCAGGAGCAGGAGGAGAAACTGAAATTGCAAAAAGCTGTGATCCATCACCAAACCTCTAAACTGACCTACACACAAAACATCCCAAGGAAGGCCACAACTGCTAGTGAAGTGCCTACAGAATCCGAACCGTGGCTAAACAGTGGATCACGCTGCTGAGCCACATTGTTGCCCTTCCATTCTCAATGTCCAATTTGAGCATCATGGAGCACAAGAAGAGGGACAAGAAAGGCCAAGATGGTGCAAGACTCAAAGATGGTGCCACTGCCCGGCCAACCAGGCAGCTGCAGAAGCATATCTGAACGTCCCTGGGTGACTTACTCAGAGTCTCTTCGCCGCTGCAGCTTTGCTAGTTCCCGCTGCTTTTCCTTGTACCTCCTCTGCAGCTCAGCTAACTTCATCCTGTAATCCAGTTCCATGGCATCCATGTTCCCAATGGACGACTTTATGGAATACATCTGAGAGCAAGAAACCAGCAAAGAATTGAGAGAGAAGGAGAAGCAGAACATATGATAGTTCCTTTCATTAGCTACAATTCAGAATCAAGTTCCTAACAAAACCTGGGTGGGTATTTACACTGGGAGTGCCACTTCTAGGATCCTTGGCCAGCTATAGGGCTAATCTAGATACAGAGGATAGAAGGTAGGAGAAATTCTTGAATTCTTAGTTGCCCATTGGTTTCCGGGCTCAGTTAAAACAAAGACTGGTGTTAATATTTAAAGCTCTAAAAGATTTATCTAAAGGAACAACGATGTTCTTTGGAACTACAGATCACAGTTTGTTAATTGGTTAGATAATTAAAGTTTATTAGAGTTACAGACCAGCATATGAATCAAAGTTCCCAGCTCAGGGGCTCAGCACATGCTTTGCAAATGTTAGGTTGGTTCTCTGGCTCATTTTGCTTATTTATTTCATTTGTAGCCTGCTTTCCCGCCATGGCAATTTGTGTTCATTGAACTACAACTCCCAGCATCCCTCACAATTGTCCAAGCAATCTGGGGGCTGCTGGGAATTATAATTTAGTAGATCTGGATGGTTATCCATCTCCCACCCCTGGGCTTCACCTAAGCAGGTGAGAAACTGCTGCATTTTAAAGGCAGAAATTGAGATCACACTTTGCAGAAGGAACATGAGAGCCCTAAACCTGGTTTACCACACTGGGGGGGGCGGGGAAGGGAACAAATAACTAGTGCCTACTGCTTGCCAGACTTTTATGCCCAGAGTTTACAATTACCTGCCAATCACAAAGAGCAACTTCCAATAAGAAGGGACAGACGGAGCCAAGCTGGCTATAAAATAGTCTTCTGTGTTTCTCAAAGGTAAAGTAAGCTATTGAGATATTCCTATGGTTCCAGTTTCATCTCACCTGAAACCATCTTCCTAACCATTCCCCCGATTCCCATCTCTGCAACCCTCCTGCTCTCCCAAGCCTATTCACCGGCTCATCTTTCTTTTGCATCCAGCTGTATTTCTTATTGGGGTTCAGTTCTCGAGGCAGTCGAATGTTTTTCAGGCTATCCATAAAGGGAGTTGACAGAACTTCCATCAGCATCTGGGTACTGGCAGCTAACAGGCTTTCCAAGGCTGGATGGGCTGAGAAGTTCTCTGGACCTGCATAAGATAATTAGGGTTGGTTATTTGGAGCAGGAGGGACATTCCTCAAACAGGCACCAAGGGAAAAGTTTAAGCCAGGGCAGAGCTCCAATTTGACCAAGCAACCAAGCCATCATTGGGCTAAAGGACCCAACATACCACATGCATGTTCGCTTAACCCTTGCTCTTCT
Source organism: Python bivittatus (assembly GCF_059951505.1). Lineage (NCBI taxonomy): Eukaryota > Metazoa > Chordata > Lepidosauria > Squamata > Pythonidae > Python > Python bivittatus. The sequence continues at coordinate 4,266,914 of NW_028277083.1, forward strand.
CACGACTCATTTTGCTGTTGCATTTGGACCAGGCCAATTACAATTCGCACCAACTATAGTTACTTACTATAGTCGGGTGGGACACCCTAAGGCCTCAGGGCCTCCAAACCACTTGGGGGGAGGATGACAGCCCCTCCCCCAGAGCCTCCTCCAAAGATTATGGTGCAAAATTGATGCAAACCATGCAAAAATTGTAGCTCAAGCTATAAAACAGGTTTAGCATATTTTTTATGAAAAAAAAAAAAGATCTGTGTCCCCAAGACTCTAGTATTTGATTACAACTACATAACATTTGTATCAAAGAAGGAAATTGCAGAAAATCCTATTGGCACCCACAGGGATGATAATACCCTATTGGCACCCACATGCAGGAACTGAACTAGGTCCAAACCCTCTCACCTTCAGTTTCCTGCTGCCTTTTCTCCAGCTCTAGTTCTGCAATTTCACTCAAGAGGGTAATTCCGTGCAGAAAGGTGTGTTCTGGCGACAGGCTGGAAGACACTTCTAAGTTCACCACCGCCTCCTGGGTAACGCCATCACTGTTGGTGAGCAAGGAACACGCTTGGGGTAATTCAGCTGCTGCGGCTAAAGCATTCATGCCAGCCAAAGGGTCATCAACTTTGATGTCCAGAGGTGGGACTGAGCAGGAAAAGATCTCATTCCTGTAGCAGGGTGCTTCTGCCATGGGTTCTTCCTCTTCCTGAAGCATGCTGGGAAATTCCCTGTTCGGGGGAGAACTGATGAGTGGCATTTCTACAGCCAGAGGTGACTTCTCTGACTGAGGGACCAGTCCCATCTCAGACTGTTCAGTGTCTCTCTGTAACAAACTCCCACCATAGTCAGCATGAACGGCGCAAGTTTCACTGTCATCAGTCTCTTCTGCTTGGGCTTCCATTTCCACCGAGCAGGACATCCCTGGGTAGGTAGCTTGGCAATCCTCAAGAACTTCTTCGTGGTCTGAACTCCTGAGGGTTTTGCTGTGGTGCAGCTGAAGACCACAATCGTTTGTGTCCTGAACAGGGAGGGCAACAGAGGTTGCCACATCCAGGGCCTCCATATCCTGTTCGCAGATGCTATCTTCCTGGCTATTGGTCATCTCCATCTCAGTTTTCACCCGTTCTTCCAGTGATTCTTCTTCCTCCACAGCCTGGATGGGTTTGACAATTTTGGATGGGGAAAGATGAATGGGCTTCACCTCCGGAGAAAGAGTCAAGCACTTGGGATTGCTGGTGGGCAGAGGTACATCTGGGCCCAACTCATCTGCATCTGCTGCAGCTGTTGGCTGAAGGAGATAAGGGTAGTGTCTTCTGAAGGTGTCTGGAAGGGACTGAAATGGATAGCCTGATGGAATTTCTGTAAGAGGGCACAAAAAATGAATTTTTGGAAGAGAAGTCCCATATTTTCTGAAGAGAGTCCCTACCAAGGTGACAGGAATCTATTTTCCAAACTTTACTACTGACTTGAGTCAATGTCTCCTCCTCTGTTCTAAAAGTGAGCTCCATTTCTTGGCCATAGTGGCTGTTGGGTTGCATCCTCCGAAGCACAGGAAAACCTAGATGATGGTTTCTCAGCACCAGGATTTCCAGCAAATCAGTTGCCCTGAATAACTTGCTACTCTACTCAACTGAGACCATATGCCCCTCAAACAGGAGTTCACAGGAACATGGAAAAAACAATAACGTCTTTTTTTCCCCTGATAAGCAGAGTTTATTTCATTATTTCATTATTTATTTATTTACTTACTTACTTACTTATTTATTAAATTTATATAGCTGCCCATCTCGCTTGCATATGACTCTGGGCAGCGTACACAGTTAAAACACAAGTAAAAGCATAGTTTTCTACCATTAAAAACAATTTAAAACTACATATAAACATACAATAATTAAAAGACAGAGATTTGTATTAGCCTTTTATCTTTAAAAAAAAAATAATAAAAATTGTACCAAAAAAAGACAGAGGAGAGTGCAATCTAACTATATATAGTATAACCATTTAATGGGCTGCGCACTTCCTAGCCCGATGGCCCATCCACATTTTGAAGGCCTTCCCGAAGACCAGCAGGGTTGGGGCCAATCTCGCCTCGGGGGGAACGATGTTTCAGAGAGTGGGGCCATGGCAGAAAAGGCTCTCTTCTGGATCCCGCCAAAGGAAGCTCCTTGGCCAACGGGACCCGCAACACGCCCCTTCTGCCAAACATGATGGAATGGGTAGACGTAGCTGGGGAGAGATGGTCCCTCAAATAACCTAGCCCCATGCCATTTAGGGCTTTAAAGTTCATCATCAGCTCCTCGAATTGGACCCGGAAGCAAACTGGCAATGCACTCATCCCATCGGTAGAAAAAAAGAGAAAACCCATCCAAGATCAAGAAGCTCAAACCTTCAAGGGTGGGGCTAAGACCTTCATGACCAATTCGAGAGCTGCCCAAAAATCCACCCACTATTTTAAAAATAATCATTTTCACCAATACCATGGAGAAAATCCATACTCTTCAGCTGTGCACCCAACTTTTAAAATACCAAGATAACCTGAGATTGTTTTAGTCTCTTCTTTCTCTCCAGGATATAGAACTGGAAGGGGTTTCAGTAAACCAGCGTCAGGGACTCAACTGCACAGTAGGATGGAACTTCCATAATATGACGGAAGACACCTCAGACCTGTCTACTGACAAAGCTTCACATCCCTTTCAGGGGAGGAAAGGAGTTTTTGGAAGAAGCAAGCAAGGAACAAAACAGAAAATTAAAAAAAAGAAGAAAGTGGGTTAAAAAATAATGGGGCATTGTACCTGGAAACAAAGTCTGGTATGAAGCAGAGGTCTCTTTTTCCAGCTCCAGCTCTTTCTTCTCCATGTTCTCAGTTTCCTCCTCTTCTTTTGGAGGAAGGGCAGGGGCAGGGGGTGGAGAAGCAGGAGGTGGGCTAGAAGGATGAGTGATAGGAGTAGTGGGATAGGAATAGGTTGGCTGGCTTGGCGGTTCCTCCAACTTTTGGATAACCTCAGCTTTGAGCACCGACACGGAGGAGGATCTGGGTGATAGGGGAGGAGGACTGACCGCCTTATTGTAGGATGCAGAAGTGCTTGGAGACAGAACTGGGGGCTTCCGGTGCAGGAGGCTGGAGCCAGAGGTTGGCAAACCTGATTTGGCATTGTCCAGGCTCCGTTTGGATATCTTTTCTTCCATCTCTGCCCGCTGCTCGCTGGCTTTTAGCCTCTCCTGTTGAGAAAAAGGAGATCTGAAAAGAAAACCTGAATCGGTTCTCCACTGATGCTACGTGAACCACAAAGTGGACTCAGAAGTAAACTAGGTAGGGCACAGGGTAGGTCCTTAAAGGTGTCATTTTTACAACTTACCAGAAATGATAAATGCCTGTAAACCCAGGCAATTTTCTTTCTACAATAATGGGAGCACGTTCCTTGACAGAGGCCCTGATGGACCTTAAGACATCAGTGTTTAAGAACCACAGATTAGTGCATGGGTTAGGGTTAGGGTTGCTCATGGTTAACTTGGTCTGCCACACATTGTCCCACCTTGCCCAGTATGAAGATTGCCCGGAAAAAATCCAGGCATAACAACAGTGTGGGAAAGCCAGCCCACTTTATTTAATTAATGACAACTAGGATCTAACTACATCTTCTCCATTCAATCGCATCTGTGCACCCAGGTTCAGAAAGGAGATGCAGCTGAGGTTGGTTTTCCAAATGCAGTTGCAGAAGTGGAAGCCAAGGGTTAGAACCTACCACCAACTGGGCGTGTGCAGCCTGTTGCTGCAGGAGGTATAGCTCATGCTGACGAATCAGCTGCTGGTGAGATAAGAGCTGGAGTTGGTGAGCGTGCTGGAGGGAGCCCCTGGTAGGAGAATACATGGCAGGCCAGAGAGGAGGCGCACGGTCCATCAGCTCTGCTGGAATGGAAAGAGAGACCGACCTGAAACCACCACCTCAGTCAAAGCCAGATTCCAAGGACCAAGCAATGCATGTACCCTGCAGGCGGGCTACGTGCCATCCAGTTGGCCGCGTACGGGCCTCCCCCAAAGCATCTCTCTACCAAAATCCATTATATTATCATGTTGTTATTATTATTTCTCTTCTGTCGGTTTTCTAGTTCTATGTTCAGCACCCGGAGCAGCAATTGTGAGATAGGCAGCCATGTAAATCAATACAGTAAACAAACAAACAATCAAATAAATAAAATCAGCAGCAAAATGCCTCTTTTCAGTGGTGTGATGTTGTCTCTTGTTTCATGATTTCAGCTGTAAAACAGGCTGAATGCTTCCTACCCTTGTTTGCTCCATCACCCCCCCCAAACTATTTTTTAAAAATGCACTGAATATTGGTCCCACCTACAGGTTGTCCTCGTTTAGCCACCACAATTGGGACCGGGAACTAGGTCGTTAAGCGAAGCAGGGGCTAAGTGAAACTGTGACTGTGCTTATGATCTGATTTCAGCTTTCCTTTGCTTTACAGACCTGCAAAGGTCATCAATGCAAGGATTGGCCACAAAGTGATGTTTTTCATCACCGTCATAACTGCAAACAGTCACTGTACAAGGCAGTCACTAAACGAGGACTAGCTGTATTCTAATGAGGTCAGGAACAATGCCTTCTGAGATCCCAGGAGGATGGAAACAACCATGTTTAAAAAGTGTGCTCTCTGGAGAAAGAAGAAAGGGGTCAGGTCCAATAAGACCCACATTATTGGTCATCCATAAAACTGAATGTCTAAAAAAGAAATCTGGATGTGAAGGTCTACAAAGATCTCTCCCCAAAATGAAGTCTGTAATCTCTATAAATGTGAAAAATGTGCCCGTGTCTTGCAATAGGTTCTGCCTTGGACGGTCACAGCTCTTGGATACTTACCAAAGTGTGTCAGGTGTTCACTGGGGATCATGACAAGCTGGCCAGACTGAGGATCTCTGGCAAACTGGTATGCAGAAGGCAGTGCTCCCCCCATGCTGGAAGGAAAGCCAGGAGCCATGCCTTGGTGCAAAGAAGGGTGCCCTAAAAAAAAATAGGACCAGAACAGAAATTCCATAAAGTAAAAAGGGCAAAGGTCACATCCATGCGGCAAACTAGATTCCAACTTGCTTCAACCTCCATTCCCAGCACCACTTGCATGTGGTTGGAAATCTGTAGTCAGAATTGTTCCAAGACTCAAAAGTTTTCTACCTTACCTTACAACTGAATAAACCTCATGAGACAATGTGGGATTATGCCCAAACGAACATATTTTAGGATTCTCCCACTGGTCACCCAGGAATACACACATTTGCATGGATAATAAAGCAGCTGGTTTGCCATTTTTCATTCTAGTCACCTGGAGGTATCCCAGATTCACCATAGGTGCCCAGTATGTAAGTGACAAGATACAAGCTGAAAAGAATGTACTTTCTAAGAGCATGAAAACACAAAGGAGATTGCTGGACATCATTACACTTGTGGCTTTGTGTTGTTGTTAGAAAACTTAATTGAAAGGGGCAAAATGCAAAATGGCAGACCTTCCAACAATCAATAAAGGTGGGCATTAGGAAATTATGGGATGGGGTACTGTAATGGGAAAAACATCTGGAAGCCATGCTAATTTGCTCAGTTCCCAGAACTTTTTCCTTGGTCTCTCTGCTTTCCTGAGATTGTATCTGTGTTTATACACCAAGTTTCCCTTAAACCCACCAGATATATGGGGAATGCATCTACTAGAATTCCCAGCCATCTGTCCCATCCCGGTTCTGGAAGGTTGACATATACTATGACCACAGTTGCATCCATAAATTAAGGCACAGAGTAGGACAAGTTTTGTCTTCACTGCTCCTACAAAATCATCTACAAGCCTACCATAAATTCACTGGAACAAAATTATGATTTCAATCTGATATAAAATGTACTGGAAAGCCTTTTTCTTGTCCCACCTCTAACCGTGAGAATTAGTAACCTGTTTTCCTTTTTATTTATAAAAGGGGGAAGCCTGAAGACAATCTCCCAATCTTGATTGTAGGGAAGAAGGGAGACGCAGATCAGGACTGATGGCCAACAGGAGTCATGTAAACGTTAAACTATAAATCACAAGTAACTTAACTTTAGAAAGGATCAAGGAAATGGGTCCACTGATGGGTTAATGAAACCATCCAGCCACTATGCTAGGTAAGGACTTGACAGTGGGGAGGGGTGAACAATATTAAGTACAGAATGTGAAATAGGCCGTTTCAAACATTTTTCAAACTTGAAGCACCACCAAGGTGTTTGAAACAGGGCATCTTGCGAAGTTTCGCACGGGAAACAGTTCAAAACGAAACATTTGCACACCCCTGCTTGATGGCAACCAGCCATAATGCTGTAAACAAAACAAGAGCCCAACTTTGTGTTCACTTGATCACCTTACCATAGGGGTGGCCAGTAAGCCACATGGACGAACTGCTGCTTCTGGGTAACCATGGATGGGTCGCCAGGTGTGGTGCTGGGTCACCAGACCACCGCCCTGAACCTGTCAGGGGTGGCCCCCCAGTCACCATGAGGTTGGAGTTTAAGCCATTTGTAGCACAGGTGGCCGGATGTATCCGAGCAAAATCAGCCAGTTCTTTGCTTTCTCTGGAGGAAAAAGAGAGGAGAGTTTAGGGATCCAAACCCTTGAGGGTTTCAATTGTGGGCCTTCCACTCTTCATCAGGATAAGGAACAAGACACTTCAGCTGCTGGTGGAAGATGCCGGTGGAGGAGCTTCATAGTTTGGAAAAACCCAAAGCAAGCAGGTAGTGTGAGGATAACGTTTGCAACTTTCTAGGAAGTTCACTCAGCCCGTTCTCAATTGTCCTTCCATCAGCAAGAATGTTTTTGTTTAGACTAGATCAGTGGCTTGTTGAATTTATCTGTTTTTTGCTTGGCAATTTCCCCCCCCCCCTGCTGTTTTTCACTGTGGCTTGATGTGCTTTTCTTGTGTTTGTTGCTAAAATGTATTGGTACATTATTATTGCTTATGAGGATGAGGATGATGCTCCTCCTCCTTCCCCTGTATCACGCGCGAGGGAAGCAGCATATATCTTTAAATAGCTCATCCCCAACAATTAACTAGAAAGAAATGCCTGGTGCTATTTCTGGAGGCTTGCATAGAGCGAAAATACTCCAAAGCATGAGGGTGTTGTAAATAAATACATACCACTTCTCTAGCTCCCCACTTGGCCAGCGGTGCTGCCAAACCCTTTTGCCTAGTGAAAAGGATGCGCGATGCGCACTCCATGTTTATTTCCCCATGCAGGATACAAAATGGGGGACAAATGCATGATTCCACCACCTTGGTGACATGACCTCTTTTCCTACTTTCTTCCCAGCCAGTCCTTACAAGAGCTACTACTGAACATTAAGATCTGGCACATTTGCCCTTTTCAAAATTGTCCCTATCTCTTGTGAGTTGCATCTTTCATCAGGCTGCAAATCTGCGGGCAGAAAAGGTCTAATTTTAGAGCTAAAGCAGAGTAGGAAAAGTATCACCTGCATAAAAAAAAAATCACCTGAGAAGTTTCTCCTGGTCTCGTTCCAGACGACTCGCCAGGAGGTGGCTTTCTCGAAGGCGTGGCCGTTCATCCCCACAGTCCTCATCTGACCGTCCATGTCCTAAGGGGCAACCGAAATAAAGCTAGCTCAACGTCCTCTAAATAGAATCAAACACTGAGAATCCTCCAACAGATGGTTGTAGTTCCAGACACCTCCCCAAGAATTACCAGGATCCTTGATGGGGAAGCCCAAAGAGACAGTGTGGTATAATGGTTAAGATGTCAGGTTAGGACATCAGGTGGAATCGGAAGGACTGATCAAATCTCCACTTAATCAGGAAGCTTCAGATGCCTACAGACCAATTCCTAGTTCTGCTCCCAAATTACCTTACTAGATTATTGTTGAGTGGATATCACTGAGCAGAGGGAGGGAGCTATGTCACCCCAGAAGAAAGATGGGACAGAAATCTAACAAACAAATAATTGGTTATAAAAAGAAACAATGGCCAGCGTGGTACCAGAATTCTGTGTTCCTACAATAAGTTCTAGGATTTAAGTTGTCTGAGCTTCTGGATATACTAAGATATAGGATCGTTCTACTCTAGATACCAGCCTTCTATATCCTCATCAGTCCTTAGGTAGTTCTCTTAACCCTGCTGCCCAGCCGTGTTACTCAAAGATGATAGGAGCTGAATCCATTTGGAGAAGACTGTTCCATGCATTTCTCTGAAATACAAAACTATACCATAAGGCAGTTGTGCAAAATGGCAAATCAGAGGTTGCACAGAGGTGCATGCATTTCTGCACATGAGGACCATAAAGAAGCCGCATTCACTTACCAGTTTTGAATGAGGCCTCAGACAAAAATACAGTATATAAAATAGAGGTAATTAGCACAGGCTGCCTTTCAGGACTGTACAGCTCACCCCACAAAAACTCTACACCACACACTTCACTAGAAAATTTAAACGATCACAAGACAGCCCATAGGATTTGTGGTCAAGCATAATGGCCAGATTTCAAAATGATTAATAACACAAAGCTCCGAATTACAGCAGAGGACGTTCACAAAATCATCGGAGGGAGCACGTCTCTGGAAAACGACGGAGCTATTTTTGCAATTCCCCGGCAAGCCACAATTCTTGGGGAAAGCAGAACGGGAGCCCTGCTTTTCTGCAAAACTGCCCCTGGTCGAGGCTGATCCCTAACGATTCTGCATCTACAAGGGCACCAACACCATTTCATCACGGAGCCGATCTGGATTATAGTCGAGCTTGTTCCACTTGGCCGATTATTGGCTTCAACCCGCCTTCCCTCCCATCACAAATGGTCAGTGGTTCCTTTTATTTATTTACTATTTATTTATTTCGGTCCTGACATTTGGTCTCCGTCCGTCCTCCACCTTCTCGGTCACCCCGGTGGGCCCTTGGAAGCCTTTTAAAAAAAAAAGGTGTTTCAAATAATCCCCCGCTGATCGTTGTACCTGGGTTTCTCCTAAAGAAGAGCCCCCCAATCTTGCAAATGGTCACTTTCGATCCCTTTATTTTTCCTGCATGTTTTTAACCCCGTTTGCACCCTGTCCAGGGGGATCGCAGCTAACTGAAACGACATACAAGCCATCGAACAGCGTCCTCCATGTTTTCTTGCTGGCGTAAGAATAATTGTGAATAAGCCTTTAAAAAGGTTGTCGCTGCACAGGGAGGGCTCTGCCCCCCCCATCCTAAACACAATGGGCAAACTGGCAATTGCCCCCCCCCAAAACTCAATGGGCAGTTTTGTCTTTATAAATATCCTGACATGACGCACGAAGCCCATGCAAAATTCAATCGGTTCTGCACAGAGCCGAGGAGGGGGGCAAAAAAAAACTCCAGGCCCCTGTTTCCTTGGCAACCAACGCCCCCGTTCAATGTGTGGTTTGACTTGCCAAATCCTACAAGATTAGCCAAGTAAAGCCCCTTGTTTTTCTCTCTCTTAAAAGGTTTTGCACCTTCCAGCGCCCTCCGCTTGGCGCAAACAAACTAAACGTTATTAATAAAAAAGAAAAGAAAAGAAGAAGAAGAAGAAGAAGAAAGGAAGAAGAAAGTCTCTTGGCACGCAAGGACGGGAAAAGGGTGGAGGGGCCAGGGAGAATTGGGGAGGGGGCAGCGAGGCAGCAAAAAGGAAACCCTTGTGTGCCAATTCCATTGCTTAGCAACCAAGACAAAATGCAGCTCTTGTTCGCAGCCTCTTAGTTCTGCTCAGTAAATTACATTTAACGGAGCCAGAGGGAGGGGGCTGAGCACGGCCGGGGGGGCCGGGGGGGGAGAAGCTTTCAGACCAGCTCAAACAAACACATCTTCTTTGTTGGCTACCAGCCCCGTCTCTTGGCTCCAGACGCAAAGAGGCTGTGGGAACCGAGCCGTACAGCAGAGCGGAAAAATGAAGTCTCCCCACTGCACACAAAGGGGCTGAACGAGGGGTCTGCGGGCGGAGAGAAACCCAACTCCCTTTTTCTCTGCAGTGCCAGCGGGAAAGCACTGGAGATGCTTTGGACTGCTGCCCCCCCATTAATGGAGAGGTGGGCAGCGGTGGGCAGATGGGAAGGGGCACCAATGCGCTTGGAAGGACGCACCCCTGGCGAGTGGGCTCCCAACTGGCAAATTTAAGCCGCGTTCTGCAACGCCCCCCTCCCCATTCAAGGCTCTTCCTCTTCGGGGCGGTGGCTCTGGCGTTCTCTCTTCAGCAGCCCCCCAACCCCTCCACGCTGCCTCTGTTGAACCCCACACACGTCCATCCCAATGTTCTCCAGCCCAGCGTTCCAATCTTGCAGCCATTTCAAACAAGGATGGGGAGGACTCTGGGATACGTTCTTCTCTATCCCCAAATCTGGGGAATGTTTGGCCAGGGGCCCACTGATTTAGCCTTGCAGGAATAGTGAAGCAAGAGCAAAGGACAATGGTCGATGACTTAAATGAACATTATTTGGAGGAGGGGTTCATCTTCATTAGGTTTCTCTGATTGCGATCTCACTAGAAGATAGGCAGAAGGTGGACACCATTTTTATTCCAGTTTCACACCTACAGTCAAGTGTCCATAGGGGATGGTCAGAAAATTCAAGATGGTGGCCACAGTGGTGGGATTGAAGCTCCACCCGTTTTTATAGGTGCCACACTCAAACCCCTCAAACACCACCATCTTGGGAATTGTCCAGAATTGTACCTCTGGGTTAACTCTGTTCATCTTCCTGATGCTCTCTCACTGGCTGCATGCACCAAATGTAACCTAACGATTAACCAAATTAATTAATTAGAAAACTCAACCTAATTATTGCCTTCCTCTAGGACTTGATTCACCCACAGGCCATGCCACAAGCTTGCCAAATGTGTTGGAATGCCTCCTTCACCATAAGCCACCAAATCAACAAGCATGCCAGGATTAAAACCAAACCAGCTTTTAAATGATCTGGTTAAAGGTTTGGGGGAAGCCCTGCTGGTCTTCAGTACAACACTGTACAACTGCACATTTTGAGAATTAAAGTCAAGCGGGCTGGACTGGTCCTTGTTCTCAGGAGTCCCTACAAGTTCAACAGGGGTGCGCAAGATGGATATGAAATGGGTCCCAGGTTCAGTTCAGAACTTCAACAGCTGCTGCCCTTGAACAAAATTATTAATTTACATTTAAGGGTGAAGTTAAGTTTTCTCTGTTGATTTCTCCATTTATCTCCTTATATCGGAGGTGCTAAATGCCATGTCCATGGACCCCAACATGTCTGCAGCTTTTCTTATAGATCACACACCCATTTTAAAAAGGGGGGCAGGCTCTGTAGAGCAAAACACCATCTTCACCTTTATTCCCAAGCATCTTCTGCTCTCTCTCCCCACCCTTCACCCCCATCAGCTGTCTTAGAAAATTAAAAATGGACTTTGAAAGTGTTATCTACCTGCCTAGAAAAAAGGCAGGGATAATGTGAGGGGCTAAATAACTTCCTGGGGGGGTGGACAAGGCAATGGGGAACCATCACACCTTCTGGTAAATGGAAGTTTGGAAGCTATCCACGTGCCTCTTTCAACCCCTCTTTGAAAAGGCAAGCCACAGCTGCCATTTTGTGTGAGTGCCCACGCCATGCTCTCGAAAATGCCAAATTGGTTGAAAAACAGACCGGCCCCAGTGAAGCAATGTTTTAAAAAATTACAATAAAATGTAGACGGAAATACATTGCAGACATTAGCACACTCACTCATGACCCGCTGAAAAATTTAACTTGGGGGAAAGGATGGAACTTGGATGACCACCACAGTGACTCACTCTAACAAAATGTTCCCCAAGTTATTCCCACAAAGCTAAGTGGTTTCTGTGATGTTTCCAGAGACAAGGATTGATTTATTTATCTTTATCTTATTTTTTTAAAAGGGGGGTTGGTGAATACACAGAGGCGAAGCTTAGAAATCAGGACTCTACATGCTGAAGTTGCCAACCAAAAATAGAGAGAGAGAGAGAGAAAGAAAGGGAGAATTCATACACTAGAACAAGACCCAGTTTCATTCCCCTCCTCTGGTCATTCCTCCCTGCTTTTTAGCTCCTCACCTTTCCATTTCGTCCACCCAATGCCCTCCAGTTGACTCGTACCACAGTCCCCATGCCAAATGGGAACTGTAGTCCAAATGGCTGGAGGGTTCCAGACGATGAAGTGCTATAATTTGGGGATTAGGGAAATCAAGCCACCTCCCAAACTCTTTTTTTTTAAATTGCCAATATTTAATTTCGTGATTCAGAGAACGCTGAGCTGAAATCTCAACCGAAGTTGCATAAGAAATTTTTGGCAAAGGCAATCTCATGAGAGTCCGGCAATTTTCATTTGGCCACCAAGTTGTTGCAGGAACTAAAGAAGATCACTCAATGGGGTGACTTCTGTTTATCTCCCCAATCAGTAGCCCAGTGTTTCTCAACCTTAGCAACTTTAAGATGTCTGGACTTCAACTCCCAGAATTCTGGGAGTTGAAGTCCAGACATCTTAAAGTTGCTAAGGTTGAGAAATACTGCAGTAGCCATTCCCTTTCAATTTTCTCTAACCATCCCTGGCCTGAAGCTTAACTTTGGGTCCCCAGGATCACTCTGCAAACTGATAGAGATCTAACACATTCCACATCTGGCGTGGCCCAATGCCACAGGTCTCCATCCCTAATCCATCAAAAACAGTTGCCCATCTTCAACTCATCCAATTCTCCTTGTTCAAGTGGGCATTTCTTCCTTCTTAAGGGCCACATGAAATTTAATGGCTACCAAAATTTTAATTATAACCTGTCCGGTGCATACAGCCACACCCGTCTCCCCTTGCAATTATCCATGCTACAGAAAATGCTGAAACGTAGCCCAAAACACTGATCGTGGGTGTTTTGTTTTAAAAAAATGGAAGGCAGCATAAATTCTCTTTAAAATCAAAAGCAGCTCATTTGGAATGGAGCTATTACCATCTTACACATACAAACTTGGGAATGAAGTTCCAGTGATTTACTTTTGGGTGAATATACAGTATGTAGCATACACCCAACGACGCAAGTTCAAAAACGTTCATCAAACAAGCCTTGGTCAACAGGAGGAAATTTCAAAGCCCTTGCTTTGGCTAAACATAGGAGAAACTTTCTACCATTTTTTGTCCTTTTCCCCTCATTTGTTTTTCCTTCTGTGTTATGCCTTGTCAACTGTAAACCCTAAGACAAATCATTTTTTCCCCCTTTCCACTGATTTTAAGCCATTTTAGTGAAAGCGTGGTTTAAGAATGCTTTTAGAAAAATAAATGGACAATAAAATCTGCCCACGGTGACTACCAGCATGAAGTAGATTGGAGAAGTCCAGACTCACAATGAGCTTCTCTCGATGGTGCCTCCCATCTATGCCAGACGAAGAATCTCCACAACCAAAAGGAACTAGATTCAAGAAGGCTAATTCTCCATCTATTTGATGTGTTTTGGGTTTTTTTGATATTGTCTATTAATTTTGCACACAAAACACAGCAGTACAACAGTGACACCATACGGCATAGCCAATGAATTTCCTTGTAGACTTGGTTCCTTCAAAAAAACATCTGAAGCTTGCCTTCAGCTGAGAAGAGACCGCCTATGATATACAGGCAGTCCCCAGTCTAAGAACGAGTTCCGTTCCCAAGGTCTGTCCTTAAGTCGAATTTGTACCTAAGCCGGAACAGTATTATTGTATAATACTGTATAAGTAGTATTGTGTAATGAACTTGAACCATTGTGTATTTAACTTGAACCACTGTGTATTTAACTTGAATTTTGCTACAATAGGCTCTGTTCTTAACTATGGGTTGTCTATAACCCGGGCATTCTAAACCCAGGGACTACCTATATACATATCACCCAAACAATGAAATGAAGCTGCTCTGAAACAGAAAGGAGGAAGCTTCCAAAAAATCCAGGGTGGGGCAGGGATATCCAAGCAACCCCCCATCTGCAAGATAGAGCAGCCCACCATCTTCTTGCTAGGATATGTGTAAGATAAAAATAAATCCACTCCCCACTTTCCTCTTTGCCATGTTGGAAGAAAGATCTGGAGAAGATTTGTGCAATTCTTTTTACAAAGGTCCAACCCAGTGGGAGGGCTGGACTTTCACATCTCACAGAGAGTTCTGCCCCTTCTCAGGACTAGAAGCCATGAGATATTAAAGCACATCATGCAAATGTTCTAATTTTCATAAAATAAAGATGAGCACAGAATCCAGTTTTTCGCTGTGCAGAATTTGAGAACTTTCTTGCAGAACTGCAATGCTCTAGCACAGTGTTTTTCAACCTTGGCAATTTTAAGATGTGTGGACTTCAATTCCCAAAATTCCCTAGCCAGCAATGTGACTGGGGAATTCTGGGAGTTGAAGTCCACACATCTTAAAGTTTCCCAAGTTTGAAAAACACTGTTCTAGCACATGCCAAGGTGTATCCTGTGTGCTCTTACTCCAGCACAAGCACTCACTGGTATTTATATCTGATCAGAGATGCTGAAGTCAGGCTACAGACATCAGAGGGGCTGCAGCTCATTCTGAGAGTGAACAGTAACCCTAACAAACATTGACTGCCCTTAACGGTCAATGTTGCTACAGATAAATATCAATCAAGCTTGAAAACCAAAACTTAAAAGGCACAGCAAACATCTTCTTTAGGACTAGCATTACATTTTTAGAAGCTAACTTAAAACGAGCTATCAGAAGGAGAAACAGCTTTTGTCAATTCGTTTTTTTAAAAACCGGTCCCATGTCCTATGCAGAAATTTATACTCTGTCCTGTTTCCTCTTTCAGAAAAGAGCAGAAGTAAAACTCAAAATGCAACAGAAACCTCCAAAACTGCTTTATATGCCTTTGTTCCTGCCTCCAGCCTGGAAGATAAAAGTTCCAGCCTCATCAGGACCATTGAGATGTGTTGACTGCACTCCAATACTCCTTCGGAATTTGGGTGATCACTGGAGCTTGTCCATAAAAGCGCATACCTCCATCCATATCCGTTCAGAGTACAGTCCCATGCACGGCTCTCTTTAGCCATCAGCTGGTAACAAGTATGTCATGGATTATCCAAACAATGGAGGAAAGAGAGCTCTTTCATACTGCCACTATGCCCACCTCCCAATCCCTCAAAGACTGTCTGTTTTCACAGCCACTAATCTTGTAGTTCCCTTGAGATAAACCCTCTTTGCATTCAGGCCATTCCTTGTGAAATAGAAACTCTATGAAACTCAAAAGTTGGACTTTGAAGGAGGAGGAGAGAAAAAGCATCAACGCTTTTGAACATTGGCGTTGGACACTGTTGTCCAAACTTGGCCACTTTAAGATGAGTGGACTTCAACTCCCAGAATTCCCCAGCCAGCATGGCTGGCTGGGGGATTCTTGGAGTTGAAATCCACTCATCTTAAAGTGGCCAAGTTTGGACAACACTGGCGTTGGAGAAGACTCCTGAAAATACCATGGAGAGCCATGAAAACAAATAAAGAGATCACAGAACAAGTCTACCCAGAGTTTTCACTTGAGACACAAATGTTAGTATATTGTGTTTTTATTCTGTTTGATGCCCAGAGTTCCTTCTGATAGATGGGTGGCTATAGAAGTTTAATAAATAAATAAATAATGTTAAATAAATAATAAAACAAGCAGATTCAAGTTATCTTATTTGGGACAGGTTATGTGAAGACCTAGCTCTCTTGAGGAGTCTATAATGCTAGGAAAGGTGGAAGGAAAGAGAAGAGGACAACCAGCAGTAAGGTGGATGGACTTAATGACAGTAGTGGTGGGTGCACCATTGGGAGACCTGAAGGACCAGGTTGGGGACAGAACATCCTGAGAAGGTCTACCTATGTGCTTGCTAAAAGTCAACATTGTTTTGATGGCACGTAATCAATCAATCAATCAATCAATCAATCAATCAATCAATCTTGTAGTACTAAGAATAGGGAGCAGAGAATCTATGTGGTGTCCCAACCTGCCATAGCTTCTGGAGGAATGTTCCCTCACCTCCACTGCACACAAGAGAGAAATTAAAGACATTTCTGCATCCATGTCCTTACTTCATGCTCTGTGAATTAGTTTTGCTTATATGTAAAAAAAAGAAAAGAAAAAGAAAATCTGAATGGTTCCTATGAAGGAGAACTGCAAAACCATCAAGCTGCTTTTCCCCTTGAAAGATCTCATAGGGACAGCTGAATCTCTGGAGTTTCTACAAATGGGGAAAGAGACTGCCGTAAGCTCAGCAAAATGCTATAAAGAAAACACATTTTTTCTACAGTTTTAAAGAAACAGTAATGGATCTATCTATTTATGTGGTCGCTAGGAGTTGAAAACAACCTGATGGCACATAAGCAATCAATCAATCAATCAATGGAGCTAGGCTTTTTTTTTTTTTTTTTTAAGGCAACCAACATCATGCAATTGCAAAAATCTCAAAAACAGCCTGTGTTGGGCAATTGCATAGGTTTGGTTTCCAAATAGTGCAGAATCCTCCAATGAAAAATATCCAGGGAGTTACATCAACAGCATGCATGCATTTGACACGAACAGCCATTTTGCTCATCTTATTTGCTCTGATTGATTTATTTCTTACACAATAATTGTATACCACCCTGATCACTAGACCCTGGGCAGTGCACAAGAGGAAAAGAAACTGGCCTGTCCTCTCAGGTAGAAAAGGAATTCTCCCATCACCTCTTATGATTCTTTAACGAGCAAATGGGGACCCACCACACAAACCCTCTTCTCATCGTCTGCAGCTAGATTGCTGCTGCTGAAATCTGGTAGCAAACTGAGACAATACTGTCTTGTAATTGCCTCCTTTTTTTGACAATGAAAACAAGGCTAATGTAGACAATTGACAGCATTGCTATGGCCACCATAACCCTAACAATAGACACCCTAACAATTATTTTGTTCAAAGGTCACCTCCCCTGGTGGTCAATTCCAACTTTCTTGTCGTCATTCCAACAGAAAGAGACTAACAATTTGGAGAATTCCCATAACTAATACCCAAATCTCCCACCTCCATCTGCATCTAGGCAACCCTCCCAGCTTGGGGGTGAACCTACAGATACGAGAACGTCAATTCCCAGAATTCCCCAGCCATTATTCTTGGGCATTCTGGGAGTTGCAGTTGTCACATCTGGAGCTTGATACTTCCCTGCCAACAGCCTACCTTTAACATTACTCAAGGAGAGGGAGCGATCACGGTCCACGAGCCCCAGCTTGCTGCCACTGCTGTTGTCCTTCTGCCGGGCCACTGCCACCGCGATGCCAACAGGTAGATGTCTAACCTCCACCTCCCCTTGAGACCCAATGCTCTCCCGTCCAAAGGACTTGGCACTTTCAGGTCGTTCAGGTTCTTTCTTCAGCTGCTTGCCAGCTTGGTGGGGCAGCAACTGCTGGACCTTGGGGGAAGGCTGTTGGCCAGGGTCCAGCTTCATGTTGCCGAGACCCCCAAAAGGGCTCTTCTTGCCACCCCCTTGCCGTCCTGACGCCTCCTTAGCAAAGCTACCGCTGTACTTGATGAGGCTTTGCATGGCTGATCCTTCACCATGTGAGGGAGGGTGGAGGCTCTCTGCCACGCTCCGGGGTCCCACTACTGAGGATCTCTGTAGGCTGCTGGGCTCAAGGTAGGTCTTCTTGGCTTCTTCCTCCACCCGGTTGGCATGGTTGTGTTGGGCAGCTAGGACAGCCATCTGGGTTGTGGCAAAGTTGCCCATTTCAAAAGGCTTCCACTTTTGTTCAGGAGGTTTCAGCTGTTGGTTGGGATCTAAATGCTGGCGGGAGGAGGAGGAGGAGGAGGAAGAAGAGGAGGAGGAGGAGGAGGTGTCCAAAGTGCCATAAATCTTCACTGCTTCTTTGCAGCCAGGCCTTTGAAAACGGTCCCGCTCGCAGGAGCGGTGTTCTGCCTCCAGGCCTGCTTTGGGCAAATCTTTCGAAGTGAGGAACTCCCTGTTTTCTGGGGAGCTCAACCTTGGCCTGTTCAAGAAGGTTTCTGAAGCCCCCTGTTTCTTCAAGACCATGGAGTTCGCCCTGATCACTGAACCTTTCTCCCTCAGGACTTCCATCCTCTTGGCATCTCCATGGAGGGGGAACTCCTGGGGCAAAAGGTTGCGAGAAGCGTCAGCCAGGCACCTCTCCGGTACCGCCTGCAGGACACCTACTCTGGTGGCAGCAGGAACGTCCTTCTCCTTTGTTTTGGTGATGTCCCGGGCCTGGGAGGCGATTTGAATGGGGCCGTTTCTCTCATCATAAGCCTCGACAGAAGGCACAAAGGTTGGAGCGATGACCTTGTGCTCCCTCCCAGGCTCCTTGGTCAAGGGGAAGATGGTGTACATATTGGAATGGACAGGCTGGGGAGGGAATGCCGAGGGTGGGGGGAGCTTCCCTGGCTGAGCTGGAGAGGGACAACTGCAGGCAACGTGCAGAGCGGCCACTGAACCCATGGCAGAATCTACTTTCTTCAGCCGGTCGGAGTACATGTAAGGAGAAGGCCTCACATTCTCATCGTGTCTGCTGAGGTCCTTGGCACAACGGTCCAGCTCGGGGCCCTGGGCATTTCCTCCACCATTGCAGTTGCTGAGCGAAGAGGTCTGAAGTGGGTTTTTGGACTTTGGTTCTCCGCCGAAGACTCCCCGGCTGGGCAAGTGTTCCGCAAGGAAAGGGGACAGCCGCTCCCCAGCCTTAACGGCCTTTTCGAAACCATTCGTTTTTCTCTCGCTGTCAGGCTTAGTGTCCTGGGTGAGATCCACCACGCTGTGAGGCCGGGCCTCCTCGCGCAGCTTGGCATCCTTCTTGGACAGAGGCAAGGAGAGGTCGCTTCGGCAAGACCGTTCCTTCCCACCGAGGTCTTTGGGGCCTTCCTTGGAGGTCCTGTGCAGGTGCCCAAAGTCCTTTTCATGGAGCAGGGCACTAGACGCGTGGTTGGGGGCTGCCCGTGAGGGGGGGGCTTGGGGATGCAAGGCAGCCTGTCCTGCGTGCCCAGCAAGATAAAATCCATCTGTAAATCAAAGGGGGGGGGTGGAGAAAAACAGCAGCTTAAGGTCAATTCTCTTTGGCTACACAAATCCAAGATGATGAAATATCCCAGTTCAGGTGGAAAGGGGGCTGTTCCTACTTCACCAGCCTTACCAGAAGTTTTCTGACCTTGAAACAGATGGTTTCAACCTCTAATTCACAGGCAGAACAGCCTCTTTGAACTTCAGAACCCTGCTGCCAAGATCAACATGGCCACCCAGCCATGACAACTTCCAGAGGCATGGACTTCAGTTCCCAGAATTCCCAGCCACTGGGTCCATTGTTTAGGGAATTAGGGGAACTGATCCTCATAGTTAAACATTACTAAGGATAGGAAACCCAATCCGGGGCTGAAGTACAAATTCATTGGTCACACTGCAAAGGTTTTGGGTGGGTAGCTGGAAATCTAATGGCAAAATCCCCCAATATATGTGGAATATGTGACCACACAAAAGCAGGGGATGGGGGTCGGGGCAGAGGGAGCTAGGAGCCAAGTCAAGTATTGAAGTGTGGAAACTGTTCACGTTGCATTCTTTAAGGAAGTCCAAAGGCAGAGGGGAAATAGGGAGCAATAAACACATCTACCACATCTTTGGTGTTTCATAAGCTGGGCTGGAAAGAAAATTTGGTTTCCGGCACATGCGAAAGGCATCCAGAATGGGCACAAGGCAGATAACGGGGTTCTACAACCACATTTCTAGAGAATCTCTAGGAGACCCAGTGTGTTATAATAGTTAGTGTGTGGGACCCAGCTTTACATTCCCACCAGAGCTCCCAGGGTGGCTTTAGGCCAAGGAAAGAATGAGCAAAATGGGATCTCCATGCCCTCAAGAAATAGAAGAGTTGGAGTTGGATGGCATCAAGAATAAATGAATTAATTAATTAATTAATTAATGAGGGACAGGCCAACCTTTTGGGGACTCGAAGAGGCTGTGCTGACTCAGCTGAGCGAGTAATGGGTTCCCGCTGTTATGGGGTTCCAGGTGACTCAGAGGAATGTATGAGGGATATAGACCACTCGGCAGGTGGGAGAAACCTGAAACAGAAGAAAAACATGCAGATCAGTTTGGGATCCAAAAGGCCATGGGGTATCTCAGCAGCATCGGAGGGGGCTGCACTCACACACCCTGCCTCCCTTTCCCCCATCCTGGCTAGAACACCCCATTACACAATTGCCATATGCTTTGACGCCCATCTGCCCACACTCCATAGGACTTCAGAAGGCTGGTAGATTCTCCATCAGCAACACTTCCCCACGCATCACATTTTAGGTGCTACCTAGGGACATGTGTGAGAGGGGTCAAAGTCTGCAAGATGGCTATGAGTTTGACAATCCGTCTTGCAGATTTCGACTCCCTCCTGCAGACACCACTAGTGTCGTGAAATGTTTTTCCAAACCACAGCGAAGAAACCCTTGGATAAGTAGCAACTCCTCAAAATCAGGCCAGAAAACAGGAAGAAAATAGCTACCTACAAGCAGTTTTAGCCATTTAAAAGGGCAGTGGCTTTTCTTGTTGCTAATCGAAAGGTCTTTTGAGGGATGCGTCCCACCACAGGAGGTGGAGTGGAGGAGGACCTTTCAAAACACGGAAAGGTAAAGGGAAGGTGAAGTAAGATGGGTTTTAAAGAGGGTTTGATAGGTTGAAGCAGCAAATGAGCCAAGAAGTCAACAAGGACAAAGAGGGGGCAATGTGTATTTGTGAACAGACACTCTTCGCTTTAGCTCAAGTTAAAACATGTCATTTTGAGTAGGCAAATAGAGCAGCAAGAATGTGAGGTCTTCCAAGTGCCTGGGTTCTACATAGCGTACCAGCAAACCTCAGTTTATTGAATAAACTGTAATACATGGGTTTGCTTAGCAAGCTAAGTAGGAGGAGGCAACATTTTTGGCCTGGAATACATCTCTCTCCACCCGTTGGTCTCAGGAGGTGGGGTTGGTGATAGTCTGATGTCCCCCGAGTGGCTAGGGCCTAATTTTTCAGATTCTCTTGCTTCTTTGTCCCTTAAAATCTCCAGTTGGAAGAAAACAATCACTCCAATCCCAGTTTTTAAGGGCTGCAAACCTTTTCTTCTATTTCACTCTTTAATTCCGCCAAACCTCCCCAAAGGCAAACAGGCTAAAAAATGTGGGTCTCCATCCCCCAGCTGGGGATGGCTCCCAAGCTATGGTTTAACCATCCTTGTGCTAAGCCAGAGACTATGTTTCAACAGACCAGAATGGCTGAGTTCACAGAGCCAAGCAAAATACAGTGTCTGAATCGATTTGGGTTTGGTTTGGTTACTAGCCAAACATACACCAGGATGCGCTACAGCTTAGGAAAAACTTTGCAGAATGATTTGCTGTTGGGGTTAAGAGCCTGTAAGAGGAGAGCCCTGTTGGCAACGGTAGCCAAAAAATGGGAGGTGGGTAGCACCTTTTTCGACTAATACATTTTATGGTTTATATGGTGCATCGGTGCATCTCATCTATGCCTCAAATGAAGCTGCAGCTCATGCCTTTTCGTGATTTCTTTTTGGCCTGAAAAAGTGCTACTAGACTTCCTATTTCTAGTCTAACTCTAGTCCAGATTTTCAATTAAGAACCTGTCTTTTTAAAGCCTGAGCTGGACGTTTATTGCGGTGCTAACAGACACAAAAGCTATGGGTGGACAGAGGCAAATTTGGAAGTGACCCCAACAACCCAGGAAAACGCAGAATGGGTTAGAGGGCCGCTTCAAAACCAGAGGGGGGCTGCTGAACTTCCCTGTGGATCATTCCTTCTTCCTTCCCTCCTTCCCTCCATCTTGTCAGAAATATGGGGGGGCGGGGGGGAAGCTGACGAAAATGAAAGGGACCGGGTTGGCAGTTAGCAACGCTTTCCCTCTGAAAAGCCAAAATCCCGAAAGCAGTCAACAACCACAGACCTAGTGTACGGCTGACTCAACTCCTTCTGCAACTTCCTTGACCACAGAGACGAGCCTGTTTCCTTTTGCACTACAGGCCCGCAGGCAGCAACTGACACCCGCCGCCCTGCCCAGTTGAGGAAATGGGTCTGCAGGTGCTCAGCGTTACAATTCCCATCTTGCAGGGCATCAGGGGCTCGAGAACCCTTTAAGCCTTGACGGGCTCTCAAATGGCGGGGTTGACGGTCAGGGTCATGGGCGAGAAAGTCAACAAGGAGAGGAAGAACGGGCCGTATTTTTGTCTTGATAAAAGGAGGACCTTCAAATTGGCCGAGTCGGAGTCTCGCAACCCAACCCACAAGCGGTGAATGGAAGGAAGTCAACCGTTATGCAATTCTGAGAAGGGGGAATTTCATGGAGTGGCCGTTTCTAGAAGCCTCAGAATTGCAATGGAAAGGAAGACGAGGAGATCAGGGAAAAAAAACCCACCCTCCAAAAAAGTAAAAATGAAAAAATGAAAGTCCCCAGAATTAAAAGTGATCTAGCTGAACAATAAGAAAATGGTACACTTCAGAAAACAATACAGACAACACCATGCAGCTTTTCTTGGGGATGACTCAACGCCCCAGCATGCATCCATGTGTGCGCATTTGTGTGAAAGAGATCTGGTTGAAAACACCAGGCCGACCCAGAACGTCTCTTGTTTAAGTTTGGCTTAGTGTGAGCTTGCAAACCACAATTTATTGCTTTGGGGAGACCAACGGTGGTTTGCCAAAGCACAGCTCAGTGCAACGTGTGAATCTAAGCGGAGTATGTGCGTGTCCGTACAGGAGGACACGATTCAAAACCCAGAAATCTTTGCACGAATGTAGGTTTTCACAGAGCAGAATTCAGAAAGAAAAAGATGGAAAAAGCCAGGCATTTGCAGGCTATCCATTGCTTAAAGAAAAACAATTTCACGTTTCCTAAACAATAGGTGGTCATCTAAAGAAGAGACGAAACACTATATAGCAGTGTTTTTCAAACTTGGCAACTTTAAGAGGCGTGGACTTCAACTCCCAGAATTCCCCAGCCAGCATGCTGGCTGGGGAATTCTGGGAGTTGAAGTCCACGCCTCTTAAAGTTGCCAAGTTTGAAAAACACTGCTATATGGGATCAAATCTGGACTCCTTGAAAACAGGACCAACATTGTTACCAAGGTGGACAGACCTTCAATTGTAAAGGGATCTGAGAAGGTCTGCATCTTAACTTTCTGTGGAAAACAGAAAAGCTCTCGAAACAAGAATACAGAAGCAACCATATTAATAATGCAATCAAGGGACTGAGCAAGCTAGTAACTATATATATATGAGAGAGAGAGAGATGCCCTTAATCTCTCTGAAGCTTAATTTTTAGGCCAACTAACAGATCTAGTTAATCCCCCCAAGTGAAAAATAAGATAGATGTATTTATTTCTCCCTCAACTTTCATTTAAGCTGGACATCTTCTATGGAAGACTCATAGTTGGCCACTGCGAGGACAGACTGGCGGACTAGATGGGCCAAGGGTCCAATCCAGCAGGACGCTCCTTATATTCTTAAATATGTATTGCATTTTGATCCTGTCTTTCCTCCAAGAAGTTCAAGATGATGTACAGACGTTTTCTCTCCCACCTGCAATGTTATGTTCACAAGTTTGGTCAGGCTAAGTTACAGTGACTTCCAAAGGAGAATAAACCATGTTTGTTTGTTTCCACGATTAGAGTTGCTTCTGGTATCCATGACCAATCCACAGGCTGATGGCATGTTCAGAGGCACCCTTTTCTCTCATTCTCAGTAGGCCTTTGTAAATGTATAAAGCCTTATTGCTCAGTTGATTCCAGTTACCAGCAAGGAACAGTAACTCCACCATCCCTAACACCTTTCTTTTAAACAGGATGAACGTCTATTTCTTTAGCATGACAACCAAGGCTTGGACAACCAAGTTACAAATTTATATGAGAAAGACATGCTGTTTTCCAGACACTTGGTTTGCAAAATCAGATGTTGCCCCCTGTTCTTCCTACACAGTGTTTAATTTTTTCAATAAAATTAAACCTTTAAAACATGTTTATTTTTTCAATAAACATGGCTCGATTGTTATATTTAATTGTGCACCACTTCAGAACAGCTTATTTATAAATAGAGAGCCCGCACATAAAGGCGTATGTAAACACACACACATATTTATCTGTTATCCCGATTTGTCACTGACTTCTCTCCACATTA
Organism: Python bivittatus; assembly: GCF_059951505.1. Lineage (NCBI taxonomy): Eukaryota > Metazoa > Chordata > Lepidosauria > Squamata > Pythonidae > Python > Python bivittatus. Next base: position 4,291,020 of record NW_028277083.1, read on the forward strand.
GACCATGTTAAGTCTTGTTGGAGGAAGAGTAGAAAGGCAAGGAATACTGAATGAGATTTAAGATTGGAAGGACCGGTTGGGTCGAGATTGGCCATGCGCTGGGGAGTGCTTGTGGGGGCGGGAGGGGGAAAACACAGGAGTTTGTGAACTTCCAAAGAGAGTCAGCAAACCGGCTGGCCCAAATCTCTGCAGACCAGATTTAGAACATGGGCTGAAGGAAATTCAAACCTTTCTTCTGCAAACAATGAGGGTGCAAATACACGTCTATAGATGAAAAGCAGAGTTCCCAAATCCCATCTCAGTTGTGCAACTCAAACAATCTCTCTCTCTCTCTCTCTCTGTGTGTACAAATATATAAAACCATCTCTCTATATATATATATATGTTTGTGTGTGTGTAACCATCTCTCTCTCTCTACATACATACATGCATGCATGCATGCATACATACATATATATATATATAAAGTTTTAAAGAGAAGATAAAAACGAAAAAAAACTAATATGGAGTAAAAAAAGGGGGGGAAAGGAAAAAGGAAGGAAAAAAAGAATGACAAAGGTGCAGGAAAAAAGATAAAAAGAAATAGAAGCAGCTTCCAATTTTCTTTGCAGCACATACAAGTATGATTGCAAAGTTATCTCTTACTCTATAGTTACAAAACGAAAAGCTCACTTTTTTCTATTATCTAGTTTTTTTTCTAATCATCAACACCACAAATCGTAAGTGCATTTTTAAAAAAAAAGGACCCTCCCACTCTCAAGGGACAAGTGTGGCGTTCCTGCTCTGGTTGTGTCATCCTCTCTCCCCAACTCTTGATCTGGCTTTCCCTGCTCCCATTACGCCCCAGAAGGGAGGAACCAGGAACGAATTATTCCCGAGGACCTCCTTCAGATGCAGAGATGTTAGGAACCAGGGTGGCTTCAGAGGGATGAACAAAAGCGGGATAGAAAACAGCCTTAACACCAGCTGCACACCGTTTGTCACTTCCAGTAATCAGTCCAACTCAAAAACATCAATAAGAGAAATTTGGAAGGAATTCTCAAGCATACCGAGAAGCAGCTAGGGAGGAAAAAATGCAAGACCCTTGTGCAAGGGAAGAAAGCCAGTGAGAAATTGTCAGGGGAGTTATGGCACCGAATCAGTCTGAGTTCGTTTCCCCCCCGTCTTCGTTGCCACATCTGTTCCTGGAGTTTTTTTTTCCTCATGCGGCTTCTGCGGTTGCTTGATGTCTAATCTCATGACCGGACTACGCTTCCTTTCTTGATAATGAGTCAACAATTAAAAAAGAAAAGAAAACGAAAACAAAGCCCTGCCCTTGGTTATTTGGGAAACAGAGCAATGCTTGAGACATTTTTCTTGGGCTGGGCTCAAAAGCTGGGCCAAGTGCCTGCAGTAAACAGCTTGTCAACCACTCTTCTCGTTTTGATGGAAGTGGGGCCACCTCATCAAGCTCGCTTGGGTCAGTTTAGGAGTTGAGCTACGCAGAACAAGCCAGGTTAGGATTCTCTGGGGATCGGTTGGGGAGAAACGGCTCCATTCCACTGCTCCCTGACTTCCAAGGCCCCCTTGCAAGGTATTTTCTTCTGGCATGCTTGATTTCAGGACCCGCGTCCCGACTCGCAATCCATACAAGCAGGAGAGCAACCTTCAGGGGCTCTGATCATCCTTTCCCCGCCACCTCCATGCACAGGTTTACACACTAAGATTTGGATCTCTCCAGTTGGTTAAAACGATGGAAAACGTGGTTGGGGGAGCAGGGGTGAGAGAGGGGGATGTGGAGAGGGGAGAAAAGATTCTTTGTCCTGCATTTACTGCTTTCCCTTGCAAGTGATCCATCCCCTTTGGGTACCATGCAATGAAAGAACAGTTGAAGGGGATTGATTCTCTTGATACGATACCAGTTTTTAGCGTGCAACCTTTCCCATTGCCTGTCTGGACAAGTATTTTTGGCTCACTTCCCTTCAGCTTCTAACCTACCAAGCTGCTCCTTGGGAAGGCAGCAAGACCTGGGTTCAAGGAATAAACAAACACCATTTCCCCATAGATACCAATAATGCTGCATAGATTCGAGAGATATGAACAACGAATGGGCTGGATCCAAACTATCATCCTCCCGTGTGATGGCTTATTATCATTGTTACATGGTAATAGCACTAATTACCAGAAGATGCAAAGACAAACCTTTTGTCTGCTTGAAGCCACACTGTTTATGCTACCCAAGCCTATGTCTGAATGATGTTGGCCTAGATATCTTACTGAAGCAGTCTCTGATTTCTCCACCATCCTAAGGAGGGAGACATATCTTTCCCATGGTTGATATCTCATCTTTTTGACTGGACCTGCTGGGATTCCAACCTAGAACATCTGCAACCCATCAGCTGTGTTATCACAAAACCCTGGTGAATCTGAGCCATGAGGAGAGTTCTAACAGCTGAGAATAAAGAAGCACGAGTAATGAGTGGGATTCAGACTAGGATAGACAACCTGGCAGGCCTGGGTCCATGGGACCTTTTTGGCAGCCACCAAACTCACCACACCTCCTTAGAAAAAGGGAAACCACCTACCCAGAGAGGGGGGAAAAACCAGAGATCACTTGAGGTGGCAGAGGAAATCTAACGGATCGATGGAATAGTGGAATCCTCTTACATCTGATAAGTGGGCATGTCCCTTTCCCTGGGAGCCATTCTGTGACAGTATCACACCATACATTCCCAGTATCCCAAATGGGTCACCACTCCAACAGGAATACCTACCCTAAGGTCGGAAAACGCAGAGGATACATTTTTCCCCCACTCTCATCTTTCACAGGATGGGAAAGGATCCAAGGCTGGGATCCTGTTCTCCCACCAACATTCGCCCATTCATTTCTATACTCCTAGCCAGAAGGAAGGCCAACCGTTTTGAACGAGGAGCATCTCATTGATGGGCAGTAGTAGTTCTGCCTCTCTCATCCACCCAAGAGCAGGTAGGGGAGCTGTTGGGAAGAGCAAAACATGTTTTCGGATGGAGCCCGTCTCCTCTTGGGACAGGAATGCAGTTACGCAGGGCAGCTGGAATCTAACTGCCTTAAACGTGGGCTGCTTTGGGGTTTCTCCTCCCACCAAACCGCCTTGGATGGGTGATCTATCAGGCAGCCACGGAGAGAGACTGTGCCAGATTCGACCCAAGGAGATTGTGGGGGTTGGTGAGTGGCTTGATAGTAATAATTAAGATGATGCATATAGGAGAAAGGATGATAATATTGCAGGGGAAAAGATTGCAAACCCCGCAGAAAGGAATCTGCTTCCTCCTTCTCAGAGGCAGAACTTCCTCCTCGCTGCATCTTGCACCGAAGTCTGTTTTTATTCTCCATTTCATCCATTGCGCTCCAAGGCCCGGGAAACAAGAGCGCCTAGAGAAACTCCAAAGGATCAAAATAACTCTTGGCAGTTTCTATGTGACTTGTTTGCCTCGGATGAAAAGAGAGGACGCTTCTAATCATTTTAAATACTGGATTATACCTAGGATGGGCCCCACTCTGCAGGGAGGGGAAACTGCTGACATGGCCTCCCCCCTCCAAGCAAATGTCTTAATCACACAGCTCTGGAAGAAATCCAGTGTGTCATTTACTTTGTTCCGACCCTTTCGGCTAACTGAGATTGGTCTTTTCCCCCCTCCTTGGTCGAACAGAACAGCGTGACAAGTTCATCCTGGGGTGTGATTTTTAGAAAGCCATAACAATCTCTCCATTCAGACCCAGCCTTCACACGCCTCTTTTTTAAACTCTGCTCAGCTCTAACTGTCCCCTTGGAAAGTTTCATTTCCCTGGTGGCCTTTTGTTATCCCGGTTTGCATCCGTCAGAGCCCTGCTGATGGGTTGCCCGGCCTTCCAAGAAGCGGAGGAAGCCCCCCAAAGGCCAAGCGTCTGGCACAGTGGCTCGCACACCCGCTAACACCTTGCACAGCGCAAGTGTGACACGCATCTCCTTCCCAGCAGGATCCCCTTAGAAGCAGCTGGGGAAAACCTGAACATCTTCCAAATTCACGTCATCCGCCCCCTGCTAAAGAAAGCTGCCTTTCGACAGAGCCAGCCATCCAGTTCGCAATCCATTCGAAGCTATCGTTCCAAGAAAGCAAGCAGGGACCGAAGGGGAAGGAGGAAGCGTATGTTTTTACAATTCCGTTGCATCACACAGTTCCCATCTTAGAAGAAACATGACCCAGTGGTTTGAGAAGGCAGGCGCATGATGGAAGCCTCTTCCAAAACGCCACTTAACAGCTGCAGCCTTTAGACCTTCTGGCCACAGTCGTTTGCTCCCCACAAACCATCCAGAAACACGACGGGATTTCAAACCTCAAAAATAATAAAAAGGAACGTCGCCATTGCACGTTCAGTCTGAATCTGGCTTCCAAATGTCCCACTTCCAAATTCCCTTCTGGCCAGAGTGGCAAAGGTCCATGAATATGTCCAAGCATCTCACGGGACTAACAGCTGTTTTCCCTTTCTTGGACCCGGAGGGTGGGGGGCATCCTTTGCTCCTTCCATCGTGCCCCCAAAGCAGGAAGAAGTGCTTTGAAGGAGAGCAAAAGGAGGCGGCTTGGAAGGAGCAGGACAAAACCCCTTATGGACTTTTTGCTGAAAACGAAAAAAAATGAATTTGTGATTTTGGGTTTCATGATTAGAAAGGATAGAATATGGAAAGAAGGGAGCAGTGATGTAACCTTCGAGGGAGAGGATAAAATGTAAATGCATTTATAACTGCTGTAAAGAAGAGTGGAAGCCACTTTATATCTTCTTTTCTTTCCTTCCTTGTCTTTTTTCCTTTATATCTTTTCTATTTACAGGTAGTCCTCGACTTATGACCATAGTTGTGACCAGAACTTCCGTCACTAAGCAATGCAGTCATTAAATGAATTGTGCAGTTTTTATGACCTTTTTGCCACAGCTGTTAAGTGAATCACATGGTCATTAAGCAAACCACACGGTTGTTAAGCGAATCATACAGTCGTTAAGCGAATCCACTTCTCCCATTGACTTTGCTTGTTGGAAGCCCCCTGGGAAGGTTGCTAATGGAAATCACATGACCCCAGGATGCTGCAACTGTCATAAATACATGTTGGTTGCCAAGCACCCGAATCATGATCACATGTCCACAGGGATGCTGCAATGGTCGTAAGTGCGAGGACCAGTTGTAAGTCACTCTTTTCAGCACCGTCATAACTTCAAATGGTTGTTAAACGAATGGTCATAAGTCAAAGACTACCTATACTTAGCACTTTTCTTTGACTTTCCTTTTTCTTTAAATTTGTATATTTTTTACTTTGTAAAAAACTTCTTTAATAAAGATTAATTGAAAAAAAAAAAAAGGAGCAGGACAAAGCTTAGTGCTAATTATCACTCCTGGATTATTCACCCAAGGCATGAGGGACGGCTGCCAATGGCCAAGTGCATTTGGATGGAGCCGTTCCCACTTGGCACTGCCACTCTTCGAAGGACCTGCCCCCTCACAGGGGCAAGAGATCAAACAGTCCAGACGCAGCAAGGCTGTCCAATGCCGTGCTAAGCCAAGCTTCCTCCTCCGAGCTCTTATGCTGGAGGAAGAAATGCCAGCATACCCTTCCTCCAACGCTCACGAAGGATGGCGATTTAGACCAGGGTCTGAGGGAGAGCACCTGGCCCAGCTTTTCAGCCAGGGCTTCATCAGTCCTACATGGCGATGGTTGGGATGGAAACGGGGACCTTCGGCACGCAAAGGGAGCCCTCTCTCCCTGACTGACAGCCCCTCCCAACAATGAGGCAAGATTCTAGTCCTCATGGTTCGGAAGAAAAGATTTCTTGTAAGACTCTAGGACTCTGCTTTGCACAGACTGGATTCACATCCGCTTGTCCAGAAGGGGGTGGCTATTTGCTTTGGGGTGGGCAGGAAGAACGATCCCAGGCCCCGCTAATTGCAAAGCACATTTTGCAGCTTAGAGGGTGGTGTGAAAGCAGCCAATAGAGGTTTAGTCTGTTAAAAAAAAATATAGCAGCCTATTTTTTATAGTTAAAAAAAAACAAAGCTTAACAATACGTGTGAATTCAATTACTTCGGTGAGGACTGAAGCCTCCTTTTAACCCGGCTTGTTTTCTTTAGTTTCCACCCAGTTTGCTATCCAACCACCTCTGCCCTTCTTTTTACTTCTTGTCGTTTTTCATGTCTTGTTTTTCATGTTTTAAATAATCTGAAAACTGCCCAGAAGCGCCGGGAGTCGGGTGGCATAGAAATTGAAATAACAACAACAGCAACAATAACAACAATAAGTCACACAACAGGTCTTTCTACCTGTCAGCTTTTCATCTGGCAGCAGCGCTTTGGAAAAAGCAAGATTCTAGTCCTCATGGTCTGCCTCTAAAATGAAGATGGCACACAGCATCCTGCCTAATCAAGTTGCTGCGAGTCAGGCGGCACGTGCATTTATTTTATTTTATTACGGTTGGTTGCGCAGTTAGCCAGATGTTTAGACTGGATTTGGCATTTTTATCCACCTATCGAGTCCTTCCCAAGGACCTGGGATGGGCAGATGTTGTCATTATTATTATTATTGTTACTATACACAACAAGGTGAAACCACAGCTGCCAGTTCTTGAGGTAGCGCCCAGTCCGTGCAAAGCAGAGTCCTAGAGTCTTACAAGAAATCTTTTCTTCCGAACCATGAGGACTAGAATCTTGCCTCATTGTTAGGAGGGGCTGTCGGTCAGGGAGCGAGGGCTCCCTTTGCGTGCCGAAGGTCCCTGTTCTTGAGCTAGCTAGGCAGATGTTGTCATTATTATTAATATTGTTACTATACACAAGGTGAAATCACAGCTGCCAGTTCTTCAACGCTAGCTCAAGAACTCAGTTCCCACTGAGTTCTTCCCAAGAACGAGGGTGTCGTAATGCATCAACGTAGCCTATGTGCATATCCAAGCAGAGTGGCCTTTTGTAATTGACAGATGGAAATTATTATTATTAGTCGTCGCAATAATAATAATCAACCAGCTCTCCACTAAAGAAGGTAAACAGTCATCCCTTGGTACAGCAGTCTTAACCTTTTGGTGCACCGACCCCTTTGAACGTTTGCTGAAACCTACCGGCCCTTTCTCAGAAAAATGAATTTAAATGCGCAACGTGAAAGGCGCCGATACAGCTTGTACGATAAAAGAGCCACTGGACTCAAAGACAATCACAAAAATGTTTTTTAAAGTAACCTGTGTAAGGCAGTAATACACGCGCTATTCTATTCGCCCATCAAGCCAGTAACAAGACAGGCTAGGTTTCGGGGAGGAGTGAGCGATCACCAAGTCGTCATTTTTCCCCATCCAAATTCACAGGCCCCCCCGGACTCTCTCTAAGCCAAGGGGTCCACAGAGCCCAGCTTAAGCCCTCCTGCCTTAGCAAATCCATGCCCCCCATCCCATTCCCACCTGGCCTACCTCGCAGGATCCTGGGGCGCAATTACAACCTCCGTATAATATGCTCCCCCATGCTCCTCTTTGGAGAAAGGGTGAGATGTAAACACAATAAAGGTAATTGCTTAATTGCTTAATCATTTTAAACCCAGAAGAGTTAATCGGCTAAAAAGACGTCTTTAAGCAGTTGGCAGGGCTGGTGAAAGGGTGGAGAGCGGGGTGGGCAGAGAGAGGCGGGCAAGAAGCACCAGCAAAATCCTGCTTACGTGGCAGCGATGCCGTAACAAACGCCGCGGCCATCCGAAGGGGACGTGGCGTGCAAAAAAATGCCGTGCAGGGGCAAAGAGCAGGAGAATAGCTGGGGATCCTTGAACCACAAATCAGTGTATTAAAGGGAGTCGGAAAAGAAGGTTACGGCTGCCTAGGAGATCTTTAGAAGAAGTTTAGGAGATGGCCAAAGCCCGGTGCAGATGTGCAGTTGGCCCTTGCACCAAGCACACGGGTGATCTATATGAACACTGGTGGTTTTTTTTAATGCCAAAATGACTCTCTGCCCACTTGTAGAAATCATGTTCCTTAAAGGAGATTCACCCAAACAGTCACAGCCAGCTTCTACCCAACGAGACGGCAAGCTTCCTTAAATTCTAGCGCTCAAAGGAGAAGTGCTTGGGGCCCAGTTGATGGTTCGATACAAAAACAGAAGGAGAAAGTGAAAGAGTTGCTATGATCTGAACATCACTCCCATCCAACCTGGTTTTCAGGTGAGCGGACGTCAACTCCCAGCACTCTCGGCCAAGACTCTGGCTGGCCGGGGAATTGTGGCGTTGACCTTCTATGACCCAGGTTAGGGAGGCTGCAGAAATGAGCCATGTCAACAGAGAATCTGATGTTGGGGTGCCTTGAAAGAAAGGGGTATGCTACCAACACTGGCCACTGTTAGGAGTAAGCAGTTCCCAGAATCCCCTTGATCGCCCCCAAATCCAAGAGCTGATCTTAAGGACTTCCAGCTTGGAGAAAACAGCAGATGTGCAGTTGGCCCTTGCACCAAGCACACGGGTGATCTATATGAACAGAAGACAGTTGGGTTAATAAAACAGAGCTGAGCATGACACCAACCTGAACTCATAATACATGCAAATACAGCCATGTGGTATTTCTCACTTCTTCCACCCACCTGTGCCTTCGCCTTGGTTATGCAAGGCTATAAAATAAAAAGAGGGTCATGTGAGTGTCATCTCCAGAAGAAAGGTTGCCAAATTCACTCTCAAGCCTCCTCTTCCCCCCCTAAAGTAATAAAATCCATGTCTCCATCCAAGAACTGGATTGTCCCAACAAGGCCAAAAAAATTGCTAGCCTATAAATCTGTCTTTGTTGTCTTGGCCACATGCACATAATAGTTTGTGACACCCTCGCTGTCTAACAAGAGTGGCTGGGGAAGGAAAGGAGCACTCTTTCCAAATCACACAACTTTCCCAGCTGCTGGTCGCCTGGGACTTGCTCCAGGTGACTTGGAAGACTCACATTGGAAACAGGAATGGCCAATGGACTTCAGACATCCTAATCTCTAGATAAGAATAGAAAGAATGTCACCATGACAGAAGTTGTCCTCTCACTTGGGGCAACTCCCAGACTCCGTATCTTGAAACTTTAACTGTATTTAAGCTTAAGGATGTGCAACTGGAATACACATGTATTTTTTCCCAGTAGCGTCTTACTCAAAATGCTGCACTGGGTTTCTAATGTTTCACTTTTATGGTACCTATACATGGTTTGATCCTAAGCTACCTTACACCTGTAGGATGTCTTGGAACCATTTTGTCCTACGTACATTTCTTCAACAAAATATTCAATTAAATTACATTTTATTTAAGCAGGAGCTATTCCCAATGTTCAAGAACAACTGGTGAGATTCACATGAGGGACCTTCCGACTTGCAGCTTCAACCCATCTTATTAAGCACTCAGCTCCCTTTTATCTCAGAACTGTTCTCCTTGCCACCCCAAATTTGCTCTTCATCATCTTCACATCTGTTTACAATCAAGTCCAGATCTCCAGGAACCCACCAGATCTTCCAAAGACCACCTACCCAGCTCAGTCATCCCACCAAGCTCTGGTTTGTGGAACTGGCAGGGTTCCATGAAGCACGCCAAGCCATTTGCCAGAGTTTATCTCCCCAGCTCACCCATGGCTGAGTTTGCATGGCCAGCCACACGCCTGCCTCACATTAAGGTGGGAACCCTGCCAAAAAGAGACAGAGTGAGCGACAAAACAACCACACCCACATGTGAAGGTGTCCCTGCCTTAATTAAACACAAGCCCAAATGAACACAAACCCTTCCCTTCCCAGATGTTCCGGGAAGCTTGAGCAGTGGGAAATTCCCTGGTTGTTCCAAGCACCTGCAATCAGAAGGGCTCTGAAACAGCAGCAGCAGCTTCCATCTGCTCTCCAAGCAGATGCTGCCAATTCTACCCTCCACAAATGTCCTTCAGAGCAAAAACGGAGACTTCCCCAGCTGTGTCACCACCTTCCCCGGGAGACTGTGAAGCAGCCACTGGACAGCCACTTCCTTGCTCCAGAAACAGAGAGCGAGCACCAGTGGAAGACGTCTAGGAGCCTTTTGGATGCCTTCCAACAATCCTCTCGACTTCTCTCTCTCTCCAGCTTCTCCTCCTGATACCAAGGAATGGATTCAGGATATGAGTCTGTTATCTTGTTTTGAAAAGTTCTTAAAATGAGAAGTTGAAGCAATATGTTTCCATATGGTCTGGATTTAACAATAAGCATAAGGACTGAATTAATTCTAGACTGATACTACAGGGAGTGTACATGGATCTTTCTTTCTTTCTCTTTCTTTCTTTCTTTCTTTCTTTCTTTCTTTCTTTCTTTCTTTCTTTCTTTCTCTTTCTTTCTTTCTCTTTCTCTCTCTCTCTCTCTCTCTCTCTCTCTCCCCCTCCCTCCCTCCTTTTCCTTTCTTTCCTCCCTCCCTCCCTCCTTTCCTCCCTCCCTCCTTTCTTTCTTTCTTTCTTTCTTTCTTTCTTTCTTTCTTTCTTTCTTTCTTTCTTTCTTTCTTTCCTCCTTTCCTCCTTTCCCTTTCTTTCCCTCTTTCTCTCTTTCTTTCTTTCTCTTTCTTTGTTAATCCCCACCAATGTATGTAGACCTTTTCCTCACTGTATAACCATAAACGTATTTATGTGTGTGTGTGTTGATGTTGTAGCTGTTTGCATTCCACTATTAAAAATAAGAAAAAGTGACCATATATTCAAATTAAACAAACAAGGAAAACAAAGCTCGCCAGACAACTTCCTGCAAGAGGCTGTTGGATTTGTCCAGCAGAATTCTTTTTGCGGCCTTTCAAGGCTTAACGGACCCCATACTTTTTCCTCTACTTGTGAATATGTAAATATTTCAAACAGGATCCTGCAACTAACTACATCTCGTAGGGTTTAAACCTTTTTCTCCTCCAACGATAAGACTCCAGAATGGGTTCGTAATGAGTAAAGGAATGGCAGGAACAAAAATGGTCCTCAGAATAAGACCAAGGTTTTCTGCTGCGGTGCACTGCCAAGGTTTGATCCTGGGACCTTGGCACGGAAAATGTGTCCTCTCCCATCATCTAATCATCTTACCCCCTTCATGCCAAGGCCAAGGCCAGATTAGCCAAAGGAGGGAAGGGAGTGGGCTGCACCACTGCAGATGGGAAAATACATCTTTGGGTTCGCTATAACTCCATGCAGTTGGGTTCCAGCTCCCACCCTCTTCGCCCTGCTAATTTTCCACAGGCAACAAGAAGCAATTCACTTCCCCCCCCCGCCCCATTTTTGCAATTTACAAAACTTCACACTTGGGAACCTCATCTTCCAGTCTGAAGAGGTGTGGTCCAACCTGCAAGGTAGGACTCATTTTATCCACCTCTACAAAGAGAGGTTCAAACCCGCTATAGCATCCATCCATGGCTGAACTCACACAACACTCTAAGCTCTCAACCAGAACCTGCCTGCATCCTTTTCTTGAATTGGCAAAGATTGCAATGGTTGGGCAGACGGACACGGAATGAGTGGGCAGAACCAGAGTTTATCAACAGTTTGCTTTTCTTAACTTTGGGACCATGTTTGAACAGCGTCATTGGCTTTTCAAAGCATTTTCACACTAAGCTTACGCTACAGTTTCATTGCAGCTTAGCTTATGGTCTAGCTTTTACGTACTTCCCACCTCAAAATGGCCCAAAAAATAATAATAAAGCCATGTTTTTCCACACTCTCTCCAATTTCCAGTAATGAATTTGGACAAGGTCTAAAGAGATGCAAATGGGAAGAGGGTACAGGAGGATATATTCAGCCTTACTTCACCGTCACTTTGGCCATATCTTGGTTTGCAAACCCTAACCCTGCCAAGCCCAAGCCAAACCATACCATAACTTGGCAAGCAGCACAAAGCAGACCCTAGACATAGTGGAACGTGGACTAGCAACTTGCCCAATCACCTTGATAAGGCTGCATGGGGAACATAGGTCTAGTTCATCTGTTCATAAGCTGAGAAGGCAAATTTTCTTCTCCAGAAAAGGAAATTCCAACAGCCTGGTCAGAGTTCTTCTGACATAAAGCACTGCCTGTTTTTCATTTCAGGCGGGTCTTCTTGAAAAGTTAACATTAAGAATAAATACTGTATTAGGGGAGCCCCAGGTCAGCACAGCCATTTCTACCCCACCTCAACCCCCTGCTTGTCAAATGAAATAACCCGGGTGCTAAGTTTAGCAACAAGGTTTGCTTGGCAAACCTGTTTCAAAGCCATCGTTTAAAATAACTCAGCCCTAACAGGCTGAGGCATTGTATTATTTTTAAAAAGGGTGGCTGCTAGGTTTGAAGGACCGATCCCAGACAAGGTACACTTTCTCCAGCTAGACGTTCCACATAAATAGCATCGTTGGAAACACACACACGATCAACACAAAGTAAACAGAAACCCGTGCGTGCTTTTTAAAGCATTCAATCGTTTCAAATGCAAAATAAAAATAAAAAAGCCCATCCTGAAAGTGCAATATTTATAACCCTTGCCTGCCATTAAAGATGAGGAACACAGGACAGAAGAACAATCATCAGGAGAAATAAAGTTTGAGACAAACCGCTCAGAGTTCTCAGACCGTCTAATATCCAGTGATACGCCTATGGATATACTGCTGAAATTCTGCAGCATATCACAATTGCAAAAGAGTTTCTCTTTTTAATCTGTTTTGAAGGGCAACTGATTACTCCTCTGGCCCCATAAGGACTAGCGACATAGCTTTCTGCCATAGGCAGACTGGAGCTCAACAGATTATTCTCGCCCACCTCCGCCCCAGCGCAATGAGAAGGAGAAGCGTAGGAAAGGGTGTCACTCTGCATATCGTAATCAGCTTTTGTAAACAGGTAAGGGAGTTGCAGGAAGCAGGGTGAAAAGAAGGGACTTCAGCAAACAGAAATAACACCACCACCAAGGTATGGATTGCGTTCTAGAGGGAAATCTCCAGTTGAACTGATCGTCAGCAAAGGCGGCAATTCTAAGAGGTTATGATGTGATTTATCTAGCTCTGCTGTATAAGAAGTCGGAAGTTATTCTTTTCCTAATTTTTTCCTTCCCTTTCCCTTACTTTCCATCCCTGTTGTATCCTTTTTCTACCTCTACCTCTCTTGTTCTCTACTTGTCTCCTCGATTATCACCTCTCGTTTGCTTTTCTCTTTATGTTTTTTATAACTTAATAAAGTTCTTTAAAAAAAAGCAGCAGCAGCAGCAGCAGCAGCAGCAGCAAAGGCTGCAGTCTCATACAAACGCCATTCCGCTCCACGATGCTTATTTCTGAGCGCCGCGCTAGTAGATAACTATTTCAGAGACGCCTCCTCCCTCCACCATCCTGTGATTCAGCTGTTGGGCATGCCCCCTTTTCACTGGGAACTTCTCTTATGCTAACTTTTTAGCTTGAGCAAGGAGAGAATCCAGCCACAGCTGGGTTAGCAGAGGCACAATGGCGATTGTGAGCGAGGGAACCGCGAGGCGTTTGCAGCAAAAATGGGGAGGGGGGAACAGCAAACAGAAATATATACAGCCTTCCCCCTCCTGCCCCATTTCTTCACTGGCTGCATTCACCGGACACCCCGAAATGAACGTGTTTCTCCACACTCCCATCATACCCTGATTCCCATCAGACAGGTGAGGTTTGCCCAGCCCAGTCACACTCACAACCCCTCCCTAGACTCTCACCAAGGTTAACCCTAACCAAGATTTCCATTAACAGGTCCACCCAACTGATCCAGCCCCGCAAATCAATGGCGCCCTGTTCTGCCATGGAGACCACTGAAACTTTCTCCAAAGTGGTACCTTCTGGGCAGCTCCCAGCATTCCCAGTCAGGCTAGGAATTCTGGGAATGACAGAAGCTGCTTCCTGTCTCTGCTGCTGAGCAGGGTAGATCTGCTGAGCGTAAATAATATGATTTCCCATTGGAACGTGGCAACGTGCTAAGTTCCACCAAGAGCACTGACTTATGGTTTTCAGCCCGTCTGTCAACAATTAAATTCCTCAACGTTTCTAAGTTTGCTTAGCTTTGTAAAGCTTCGTGTGCACCTGGACATTCAGGCAGGCTCGCCAAAGGTGACCAGGCAAGTCGGTTAATATCGCCGTGGCTGAAAAGTAAACTGAATATATAGGCTTGGAGGCCTTGAGGAAAAAAACCGAATTCCTAAAATATCCCCTCTCTGGGCTCCGAGCTAGTCTGCAAAGTGATGTCACTTTTTTTTAGGGTAGAGGCAGTGGTAAGGAGGACAGGAAGAGGGATGTGTGTGTGTGAAATAAAATGTTTGCTCATGAGCTCAGTTTTAGTGCTGTGCATTTGGCACCTCTTGTTTTAGCACCTGGAAAATTGGCGGTGCCACCTATTCCAAAGGCCAATAAATCTTCCCTCGCAAACTTCCTCCTTTGCAGTTGTTGGCAATCGGGTTTTACAAAATTTCGAAGTCAGAGAAGCAAGTTTCATGATTGCAAAACCTGTCACCCCACCAATCCCCTAAAGTCAACTCTGCATCAACTATCTCCCGCCCAGGATTTGTCCTTCTCCTCCCCCATCCCGCACCGGGAAAAAAGAAAACACACCCATTCACAGGACTAGATTTAAAAAAAAGTAAGTATGTACCCCTAAGACCAATTTTAAAAGGGCTAGAAAGTCACAAGACCCGATTTCCTCATTCTTCAAGCCCCCCAACGTGGACAAGATTTATTTTGCTTTCAAGATGGAATACCTACCTGACATTCCAGGTAAGGGTTGGTGAGCTGAGAATTTAAAAAAAAAAAAAAAACGAGTTTGAAAGGGGAGGGGAAGAAGCTGCTTCAGAAATGCTGTTTCAGTTCTTAAGGTGGGGGGGGGGGGAAATTAAGCCCTCCACCTGAAGTAGGAAATGATCATACGTGTCATCTTAAAAGAATGAGAATTGTACTCTTACCTGCACAGCAGGCTTTTGTCTGCAGTTGTTTAAAAAAAAAAATACACACCCACCTACTTAAAACACCACACTTCTGACTGTGTCTGGCTTTTACGCTGCGCCTCTAAAGCAGGCCTAACCACAAACATTCGTCTGAAGGCAAAATGAATGCATTCCAACAGAGAGGCTCCAACCTTTTAACCTGTGCATTAATTCATAAACTCCCCCCCAAAAAAAACACCCTCTGCCCTCCCCTCTCCAGTTCAGAAAGACAAGGCATTTCTGTGAAAAGTAGAACTTGTCATCTGTTTTGAATTGCATGCACACACACACACACACACACAGAGAAAACACAACGCTGCTATTTTAACTTTATTAAAGGGCAATTCATTTATTCTCCCAATGAATTGCAGCAGGGAAGGAAATGGTTAAGGAGGACATTAGAAAAAAAGGGGGGAGGATTTATCTCAACACTTACATTTATTCCTCAGTCATTTCCATAGCACACAATGGTAAATCGCTTAGAAATCACACAAGCGCTCTAAAACTTAATTTTTTAAAAGCTTTTATTTTAACAAGCTGACTCTTCCCCCCTCCGCCCCAGAAAAGAGAAGTTAATTTTAACTGCCGTCATGACCAACTCACCAAACACAGCCAGCTATTTCTTTACAAGATATTCAGTTAAAGACTTTGGGCCTAGCAAGATAAACATTTCAAAAGACAAAGGAATCTTTGACCATTTTAAATGCTGCCCATCTGTGTCCTTCAAGCATAAAATACAATTCAAGAACGCTCTCAAAACTTGTTGGTAAAAAAACACATTTTGCTACGAAGACTCAAAAGTTACTCTACAAAAGCCTCCTTTCAAAGCGTTGGTGAATTTAAAGAAAAAAAGGCGAGTGAAAGAGACCATTTTTAAAAATGTGCCCAACCAACCATCTGCTAGCAATTTTTGCAATTCTGAAGTGTCCATAAAAACTTTGGAAACACTGCCAAACAGAGTGACAAAACTGGTCTTGTTTTTAATTCCAACATATCCCTGATTTTTTTTTTTTTTTTTTTTAAGTATTCCCTTTCCCCCATCATCTTTCATCTTGGTAGGGTAGCAAATCACAAGAACTAAAAAGGTCCATTTAAAAAAAAAAAAAAGCAGAATTCTTCACTAGACAAAGACCTTGGACTGCGATGATGATCAGCAAGAATTAAAAAACAAATCTGGGAGAGCTGCTTGCAGAAATATTTTTTAACAGCAACTGCTGTTAAGAAGCATGGATTTTCCAAAGCATACTTAGAAACAGAACAGAATGAAGACAGGCTTTTTAGTCCACAAGGGAGGAAAAAAACAATCTAAAATCCTCAGACAAGTAATACCATTATATTACAAACCAAACTGGCAGAAAACACCAGCTTCAAGTTCTCCAGAACTCATTCTCTAGCAAACTGATAAAGAAGGCAAGAGAGGAATGGGCAAAGATAGAAAAATCCAGGAAAAATACACCAAAAACCAGATGTTGCAGCTCTGAAATTTAGCTCAAGATATGTGATTGCCTACAGCACGATATATCAGAACTCCCCGAGCTAGATACTATACAGTGTATTCGGAAAGTATTCAGACCCCCTTCACTTTTTTCAATTTTGTTATGTTGCAGCCTGATACTACAATCGTTCAAATTTTTTTTTTTCCTCATTCATCTACACTCAGTACCCCATCATGACAAACTGAAAACAGAATTTTAGAAATGTCTGTAAATTTATTAAAAAGGAAAAACTGAAATATCACATGTACTTAAGTATTCAGACCCTTTACTCAGTACTTTGTTGAAGCACCTTTGGCAGCAATTACAGCCTCGAGTCTTTTTCAGTATGACATGACAAGCTTTGCACACCTGGATTGGGGGATTTTCTGCCATTCTTCTTTGCAAATCCTCTCAAGCTCAATCAGGTTGGATGGGGACTGTCAGTAGACAGCCATTTCCAGGTCTCTCCAGAGATGCTCAATAGGGTTCAAGTCAGGGCTCTGGCTGGGCCACTCTAGGACATTCACAGAGTTGTCCCTAAGCCATTCCTGTGTTGTCTTGGCTGTGTGCTTAGGATCGTTGTCATGCTGGAAGGTGAACCTTTGGCCCAGTCTGAGGTCCTGAGCGCTGTGGAACAGGTTTTCATTGAGGATATCTCTGAACTTTGCTCCATTCAGCTTTCCCTCAACCCTGGCCAGTCCCTGCTGTTGAAAAACACCCCCACAGCATGAGGCTGCCACCACCATGCTTCACTGTTGGGATGGTATTGGGCAGGTGATGAGTGGTGCCTGGTTTCCTCCAGACATAATGTTTAGAATTGAGGCCAAACAGTTCAATCTTGGTTTCATCAGACCAGAGAATCTTGTTCCTCACAGTCTGAGAATCCTTCAGGTGTCTTTTTGCAAACTCCAAGCAGGCTTTCCTGTGTTTTGCACTGAGGAGAGGCTTCCATCTAGCCACTCTGCCATAAAGCCCAGATCGGTGGAGGGCTGCAGTGATGGTTGTCCTTCTGGAACTTTGTCCCATCTCCGCATAGGATCTCTGGAGCTCAGTCAGAGTGACCAATGGGTTCTTCATCACCTCTCTTACTAAGGCTCTTCTCCCCCAATTGCTCAGGTTGGCCGGGCGACCAGTTCTTGGAAGAGTCCTGGTTGTGCCAAACTTCTTCCATTTGAGAATTATGGAGGCCACTGTGCTCTTGGGAACCTTCAGCACAGCAGCAATTTTTTTGTAGCCTTCCCCAGATCTGTGCCTTGCAATAATCCCATTTCTGAGCTCTGCAGACAATTCCTTTGACCTCATGGCTCTTGCTCTGATACAGTATGCATTGTCAGCTGTGAGGCCTTCTATAGAGAGGTGTGCACCTTTCCAAATCATGTCCAATCAATTTAATTTACCACGGGTGGACTCCAATCAAGGCATAGAAACAGCTCAGCAACAATCAAGAGAAATGGGAGGCACCTGAGCTAAATTTCAAGTGTTGTTGCAAGTGTTGTTGCCAATATATTTCAGTTTTTCTTTTTCATACATTTGCAAACATTTCTAAAATTCTGTTTTCACTTTGTCATTATGGGGTACTGAGTGTAGATTAATGAGAAAAAAAATGAATTTGAACAATTGTAGTATCAGGCTGCAACATAACAAAATTGAAAAAAGTAAAGGGGGTCTGAATACTTTCAGAATGCACTGTACCAAAACATTTTCACCCATTCTTGCTTCCCAAATCTTAAAGAAAAAGGATTTTATCCCCCTTTATAATATACCATATAGCATTTGCAATCTGCCGGATTAAAAACAGATTTTTTTCCACTGAATCTAAGTTTGTCTGATCAAGGGGACCATAAGCGCTGGTATACAGTTGCAAGAAAAAGTATGTGAACCTTCTGGAATTTCATGGTGTTCTGCATTAATTTGTCATAAAATGTGATCTGACCGTCATCTAAGTCAAGAGTATTGACAAATATAATGTGCCTAAAATAATAACACAAAAACAATTCTGATCCTTCATGTCTTTATTGAGAACAACCATAAAAAACCTCATAGTGCTAGCGGAAAAAGTAAGTGAACCCTTGAGTTGACCTCAAAAAAGCTAATTGGAGTCAGGTGTTAGCATACCTGGAGTCTTGTTAAGAAAATGAGTTTGGAGGTATGGACTAGAGCTACGATGACTGATAAAAACCACTCAAACTTTCTGAGTTTGTTCCACACAAGAAGGATATGCTTATGTGAGCCATGCCTTGCCAAAAAGAGCTTTCAAAGGATCTACGATCAAGAATTGTTGATTTACATAAAGCTGGAAAGGGTTACAAAGACCTTAGAAATTCACCAGTCTACAGTTAGGCAAACAATCTACAAACGGAGACACTTTGGGACTGTGGCTACTCTACCAAGAAGTGGGTGCCCAGTCAATATGACCCCAAGAGCACAACGAAGACTCATCAATGAGGTAAAGAAACAACCCTGAGTGACAGCCAAAGATTTGAAGCCATCTTTGGAACTGGCTAACATCTGTGTTCATGAGTCTACAGTACGTAAAACACTGAACAAGCAGGGTGTCTATGGCAGGACACCACGAAGGAAGCCGCTGCTTACTACAAAGGACATTGCTGCATGCCTGAAGTTTGCGAAAGAGTACATTGACACTCCACAGCGGTATTGGCAAAATATTTTGTGGACTGATGAAACAGAGATTGAACTATTTGGAAAGAACACGCAGCACTACATCTGGCATAAAAAGGGCACTGCATATCATCATGAAAACATCATCCCCACCGTAAAGTATGGTGGAGGAAACATCATGATTTGGGCCTGCTTTGCTGCATCAGGGCCTGGCCAGCTTGCAGTCATTGAGGGGAAAATGAATTCCCAAGTGTATCAAAAAAAATCTTCAGGATAATGTGAGAATGTCTGTACATCAGCTGAAACTCTGTAGAAGTTGGGTGATGCAACAGGGCAATGACCCAAAACACCAGAGCAAGTCCACAACAGAATGGCTTCAGAAAAACAAAATCTGCCTTTTGGAGTGGCCAAGTCAGAGCCCAGACCTCAACCCAATAGAGATGCTATGGAATGACTTGAAGAGAGCCATACACACGAGACGTCCAAAGAATATGACAGAGCTAAAGCAGTTCTGCCAGGAAGAGTGGGCTAAAATCCCTCCTGAATGATGTGCAGGTCTGATCCACAGCTACAGGAAGCGGGCGGGGGGGGTCAGCCAATTATTGATTCCAAGGGTTCACTTACTTTTTCCACTAGCATTTTGAATGTTGAATGTGTTCAATAAAGACATGAAGGATCAGAATTGTTTTTGTGTTATTATTTTAGGCACATTACATTTGTCAATACTCTTGACTTAGATGACGGTCAGATCACATTTTATGACAAATTAATGCAGAACACCATGAAATTCCGAAAGGTTCACACACTTTTTCTTGCAACTGTATGTGGAACGCAGACTGCAGTTCATGCTTCACGGATTCTGAAGGATTTGGGAAACAGGGGGACCTACAAGACATCTGGATCTGCTTTTCATTTGGGGAAAGGGATGTGCTGGCTCATTCTTGGTTTTTTCTTTTCTTTTCTTTTTTAATGTTGGGGCCGCCTCCAAAATGGGGTGATGGTGGACCTATATGGCTAAATAAAAAGGGAAGAACCCCCCCAGGAAACAGCCTAAGCCATTCTTACTATAGAATTGATGCGCAATGCATCTTCCCCCTCCCCAGATTTTCCACTTTACCGCACCCCTCAGTCACAGGGGAGTTAAATCTAGTTTGCAGCAAAAGAGGGGGTGCAGTTGGGGTTTCCTGGGGTGCCTGCAGGGCTGTTTTGTGTTGGGGGGGGGACCAGGCTGCAGAAAATGTGAAGCCCTGCCTGGAGGCAGGTGTTTCAGAGGAGAAACAAGCTGGGGAGAAGACCCTGGGGCAGAATTTCCGGGGAGGGCAAACTTCGGGGTGGGGGATCTGAATTAGAAAGGGGGGAAACAATTAAAGGAAAACGCATCCAAAGAGAGAGAGAGAAAGCGAGCCTCTGCCTGGCAGTACCGCCCCCCCCCCCGCCCCAGTTCTTCGAGCGCAAGCCTGGCCGGACTCACCCGGGTGGGAATGAAGATTGAGGCCGGAGGCGAGGTATTTCCCCGGCGGCAGCGGCGTCGCCAAGGGCGCCAGGCGCGCAGCTCCAGCTGCGGCGGCGGCGGCGGCGGCGGCGACGTGGTGGTGGCTCTCCATGGCCAGCCCGGAGAGCAGCGGCGGGGGGACGTGGACGGCGCGGGGAGCCCCCAGGTCTCTTCCATCCATCCTCCGCTGGCCGATCGCCGCCCCCGCCGCCGCCCTCCTCTTTCTCGGGCCGGCCCCAGCCTCAAAGGCGTCGGACTCCGGAGCGCGCCAGCGGGAATCGCGGGTCCATCATCCTAGGCTCCAACGGCGCGCGGTTGCCTCCTCCAGCCACGGAGCCTGAGGAAGGGGCAGGGGCGGGGGGGGGGGCGCGGAGACAAGACAGCGAGAGAAGGATTTTAAAAAGAGAGAGAGCCAGAGAGAGACACACCCTGGGGAGGGGGAGGGCTCGGGGTTTTATTGGGGAGAGGGCAAAGAGCCCCCCCAAAACCTAGCCTTACCGTGGGTCCCCTCCCCCTGCCCAGCTGCATGAGGGAAAGCTCGATTTTGCTTTCAAGAGATATAAATACATTCGGCGCTGGGCGGTGAAATGCAGGAGAGGGACAGGAAAAAAAAATCACATCGAGATCCACCGTGGAAACTGAGACGCCTTGACGCTGAAGGACACCACCCCCCCCCCGCGCTTCAAATGGAAGGAAGCTTACTCTCAAGTAAACGCGCGGCCCGGGGCTGCAGCCCCCTCGGACGCCTTGGCGTTGTTTCTTGAAAACGGCGTCCTTTTAAACCCATTCGGAAGTTTTTGTGGACAAAGGAGGGGAAGAAAAAAAACCCCTTTTTTCCGAATCATTTTTGAAAAGGGCTAGAGGGCTTTGCAGTCCCGTGGCGCCGCTCCAGCCCCACCACCCACCTTGGCGGACATTTACTCGCAAGGAGAACGCGGTTGGCGAGGGCGAGTCTTTCCCCAGAAAGGCGCTTACGGTAACCAAACCGCTGGCCGGACGGTTAGCGAGGAGCAGGGCTCCTTCTGAAGAAATCCGCGTAAAATTATGCTGCCCTTGAACCTCATTTATGGGGAAGGGGGGGGAGGAAGAATTAGCCTGCCCGGTTCGATCCCACCCTGTTAGCGTTTCATTTTTTTTTTTTTAAAGACAATTTAAATGGATAATACCGCGCTGATCCGGACATTCTAAACCCTGATCCTTACTTATATTTTGCCCGCCCGCACCAGTTTCCAACACTCATTTTTCCTTTCCTCTCTTATCAAACGTGACTTAACCCCCCTTCCCCCAAAAAATGTAGAAAAGAAGGATGAAGGTTCTTCCCAGCTTAAAAAAAAAAGTGGAAATCACTACATATTTAATGTTTAACCTTCTGTGCCTAATATACAACCTAGCACAGATAGAGCCAAGAGTTTGTTTTTAAAAAAAATTGGAGAAAGCTTCGGGTGGCTTTTATAATTTAATGGAAAACCATCTTCTTTCCCCCCCCCCGCCCCCATCATTTCCCTCCTAGCCTTCTAACTCTGCAGTCTGAGGTATGCTGCTCAGAAACCCCACCGTGGACATGAGGGCTTGCTCCTTGAGAAGTGCAAACTGCAGCAGCCGCTACAATATCCAGACGGGGGAAATTGCCTCAGCATTGCTAGAAGGAGGCTGGTGGGGAGGGGGAGGGGGGGGGACCCAGGACCAGTTTTAACGTATTCCTAAAAAGGGCACCCATCCTATGCATGTTTACTTAAGAAGGCTTGATGTATGCTTGCAAAGATTCAAGCGAGAGTTACGCCCCAGTGGGGAATGCGCGGACGCGCCGTGGAATTCTCCAGTTTGGCTTCTCGGCAGCCGCGGATTCCAAAGGCAGTTGGGGGCCGGATTCAGCACCCCGAAGCGGGCAGGTTTCCAAGGGGGGGGGTTTTCAATTACTTGGTTTTATTTATTTAAAGGAATAAAGTATCGCTTTCTGCGCGCGCCTTCCCTTTCCGAATATTCCAAAACGCATTATCTCAAGAAAAGTGTGGAGGAAGACAGGAGGCTATAATCACTTTGGGGAGTAATGTCTTTCTCTCTCCTCCTCATTGGCCAGCTGTCTTTGATCTCTCTTCCCCCCCCCCCCCCAGGCTTTTTCTACCTTTCCAGGAAAAAGAAAAAAAAACCCAATCCGGCGTCTCAAGGTTTCCATTTACCAAGTCAGGCAAAACAGGAGATTCTAAACAATAATAAATGTTTTTTTTTAATCCCTAAGCGAAATTTATCCCGAATCAGGGTTTACTATGACCAGCAGCCAAGGCAATCTTTTACTCTGGGGGGGGGGGAGGGGTCAAAGGAAGAAAAAAAGGTCGAATTTTGATTTCTGGGTAGGCTACAAGATAGAGCGGCTTTCTCTTTCAGTCCAAAAGGGAAAGTTGTCGGTTTGTTTCCTCGTGTAAACGGCACACGGAGTGGTCTACGCGTGTAAAAATCGCCATAAATCCTCCCGGTTGGTATCCCGTTTACCACAGGATTCCTACATGATCGAGAGAGTGTGTCGGTGCGTGTGTAGACACACACAAGAAGAAGCGAAGGCTTCTCTTGCCAGGGCCAAAAGAAACTTCGATTGCAACTGTACGGAGTTTGGGCCGTCTGGACAGACAATAATGGGGATTTTTAAATATATCTCTATCATCTTTTCCCTTGCCTCAGCAATCACGGCTCCCTCTCCCAAAATGGCTGAATTCCTGATTTTAATTAAAAACAGCCCACCCGAAGGCGGGGGGGGGGGAGAGAATGCCTGTTTGCTTAGCTTTCTTTCCAAGAACGGGCGAAAAAGGGAATAGAAGGAAAAATAGTCGAGATATTCTCACTTCGCTCTGTTTGAAGAAAGCGGGTGAAGGGGACGGGGGTGCAACTCCATCCGATCCCTTTCTCCAGAAGTCTCGGGAGGGGGGAGAGATGCTGCCCCGAAACCACAGACTTTCCCCCACTCCTCTATTTTTCCTCCCCTTAAAACACGCCTCGCAACTTGTAAAGTTGGAAGCGCCGCGCTTACCTTCGCTTTGGAGATCCCCTCACTGCCTTTCTAGCCCGATCCTCTTTGGCATTTTCTGGAGGGAGATCTCTGGGCCGCTCGGATCCGCTTCCTCCACCACCATCGGCAAAAGGGGACGAATGAAACCACCCCAAAAGCCCCCTTCTTGCTTTCGCCCCGGCGCGCAAAAAATTAAATCCGCTGGTGCCTACAGGGGCGGGCGGCTCGGTTTCTTTCTACTTTGGGATCTTCCCAAACGGTTCGTTAGCGGGAGTCGTCCATGGGTGCCCCCCTCCGCCCCGAAAGAAAACCCAGCGCCAGGAAGGCGGAGGAACTCCAAGCTGCCGGGGGAAAATCCAGGGTTCCTGGCCCCTTGCGAGACGCCGCGTTTGCATCCGCTCCGAAGCGCGCCCTTGCTCCTGCTGATAATCCTTCAGAATCTCCATATACACTCAGCGTTGGAAAAGGTACATTACACAAGCCCCCCCCCCCCTTTCAAGTTTCTCTCCGAGGATGTAAAAAAAAAAGGTGCGGGGGGAGGAGAAGGAGGGGGAGAGAGGGAAGGAGGGGGGAGAAAGAAACTAGCAATGAAACAAGCATTGTTTCTTCCAGCCCGCCCCCCCGCCAGTCCAAATGCCGTCCTAGCGTTCCCCATTGGCTCCCCCGCCTGCCACTCGCGCTCATGTAAATACTTTGGCTGGCCGCCATCCTTATCAAACCAATTATGGAGCGGGGGGAGGCGGCGGCGAGCAGTTTCTAGGGTCCCCTGGCAAGCTTGGCTTGAATGAGCAGAAGGGGGGGTGAGAACTTTTAAGGGCGGTTTCCAGGCGGCCCTGGTTCCCTCCGCTCCAATTCAACCTCCCTTCCCACCCCCTTTTCCCCCCTTTCTTTCTTTTTCCTCCTCCGGTCTGGGCTGGTTGATCAAAACAGAGGGGGGAAAAAAGATGGTGGTGGCTGATTCGGTGCCTTTCGAGCGCACCGATCAGCTGCCCTTCGCTCTCTCTTTCTCTCTCTTTTTTTAAAAAAGGACTTTTCGAGTAAAGTAAGTCATACACAGGTACATTTTTTAAAAGGACCTGGGTGGCCTGGAAGGTTTGCATCGGTCAAGAAGAAGCGGGGGAGGTCTCTCGCCTCCCTCCTTCTGCACTTACCGGGGCGGGCGTGGGATTGCTGTGGTAGGTCTGTGCCTTGTGCGTGGATTCCCTTTCAAGCTGGGCAACTTTACTGAGAAGTAAAGCGCGCTGCGCCCCGTGGGGCTTAACTGCCAGGTAAGAAAGCACCCGATCCTAGCCTGCACCGTGTTCCCCACCAATTTCCTCCCGGTGAAGGGCGCCAGGCTGCAGCCTTCCGCGAAAGTCGCCGAACCGAGGGAAGCCCTCGCTGCCACCGAGCCCTCGGGCTGACTCCCGAGTAGCCCGTTTGGAGACGTCTCCAGAGTCGGCAGCTGTGGAAGCAGGAGAATCGAGGCGTTTTTCCTCAAGAGGCGGCTTTGATCGGCTTCCCGTGAAACGGAGTATATAATCTGCTTTTTCCACCCTCCCCAAGCCTCAACCGAAGAGGGGCTGTTATTGACCAAAGAGTCATCTTAAATATGTCTCTAGACGTTATCTCAGGACGTACTTTTGGGGGGGAGGCAAAAGGGGGGGGGTTATACCTGAGTAAATAATTTATTGTGAGTAAACCGTTTGCTTTTCTTAACTCCCATCCGCAACTGTAGCCTCCCATATTTTAAACAATTTTGATTAAAGTCCAGCAGTCTTAGAAACGGGGGAGGGGGGATCCATTTTCTCTCCTGGATTACATTTATCAGACCCCACCCCTCTGTCCCCAAAGTTCGGCCACCGTTCGACAGTATTTCCTTCTCGAGCCGTAACTGACAAAAGCTCCGGATTTTCCCCTTTCCCGCTTCCCTTCTTCATTTTTTCCAAGACCAAAAAACCGCTTAGCTGTGGGGCGTGGGGGCAGAGAGAAGCTGTTTTTTGGTGGTTGTTTAAAAAAGTGCTTTTTAGCCTTTTTTAAGGCTGGAGGGGAAAGGCTGGAGGGGAAAGGCGAGGCCAAAATGCCTTTAAGTCTGGGACATAATCCGTTTTCCCACCGGGAGTGCATTCGGGTTCGGTTTTTTTCCCTTGCTCCAGAAAAATGAGCATTCCTCAGAGAGGGGGAAGCGGGCGGTTGCGGCGAGGCTCTTTAAATTCGTTTGTTTGCGCGGGAGGAGGGAAGAAATAGATAAACGAAGGCACTTGTGCCAGTCATGGAGGAGAAGATGTGTCATTAAAAGTCTCCCGGACTTGCTTTTGGCTAAACACATTGCGGTAAAGGAGGCAGTTTGCAGAGCGGTAAAGGAAAACAAGATGGGTCTTGGGATAGGCGGATGATTCATTTTTTCCTTTCGTCTAGCCCCATTTTTTTTCTTTTCTTTTATGGGGTAGGCATATCAAGGGTTGCCTGTAATGCGCCTGAATTTGCACACAGGCTATCCGCTGTTTCGTCGCAGACGGGGGAGGGAAGAGAGAAAAAGGAAGAAAAATGACCCCCTTTGGGGTTAAGGCCACCTACCCCACCACGTACACACGCCCTCGTTGGGGCTGGGCAACTCGGATTTCAATGCCCTTTCGGTCGGGTCGCCCGTCCGGGAGACACGGATTTCTCTTGCGGAGAATCCGCATTTCTGCAGCGCTCGGCAAAGGGGCGTGAATGCGCTTTGCACAAAGAAAACCAAGTTTTGAAAAATGCGTCTCAGGGTTTTTCGGTTTGGGCTCCCTTTTGGGGAACCGGGACAGAATACTGGTCAACGCGATTCCCCTTCGGGGACCCTCGACTTAGGAAAGAGGCGAAGAAGAATTGGAGCGGAAGCGCCCTCGTTTAATTCCAGGCTAAATGGGTTTTTTTTTGAAATGGAGCCGTTTCCAATTGCCCCCAAGCTCTGCCGAGGCGGTTTCAAGGCTGCCCTCGTAGGGAAGCAGACAGGAGGAGCGCCCAGGAGGAGGAAAACATGGGGGGGCGGGGGGAAGAGAGTGAGAACCCCCCCCACCGAAAATAGTAATGGTAAGCTGAAAAGAGAAAAAAAATTAAATGCGGAGGCTGCAACGAAAACGGCCGCTAATTTTGCAGCCCGCTTTCTCTTATATTCCCGCCCGCCCGCCGAGGAAAGGCTGACGATTTGGCAGCGGGACTTTATGGATGGGCTCCAAATTAGCGAGGATCAACGAGGGGGGGAGGTGTTAAAAGAGGAGGGGCCTTCAGCACCCGGCCACAACCACTCGGTCACTTGCCCCGCACGCGGAAAGCTTGCGAGAGCTGTAGCTCGCCCGCGGCTCGGAGCTGGCTCAGATTGGGGGATTTCTGCCGCGTGTTACTGTGTGTGTACGTTGTTTTTTTAGTGCTGCTTTTCCAAAGGCTTCCCTTTCTCTCCCCGGGCTACGGGATTCTCCAGAGTTTCGCAGAGAGAGACAGGAGCCCAACCGCGCAAAGACTCCCTAAGCCCCAGGGTTGGAAGGGACCGCGGAAAGTCCTCCAGCCCAACCCGCTGCCCCGCGCAGGAGTTCTCAGACCATCCCAGACAAGTGATCGCTCAATCTTTTCCTGGAAAACTCCGGTGAAGGAGCACCCGCTTCTGGACGCAGGATGTCCCCTTGCGTTTCTCACACAAACACACGCGACCCCACCTTCCGTTTCTGCTAAATGCTTTAGGGCCCTTTAGGAAGGGCAAGGAAGGCGGTCGTCCAGCTGCTTTCCAGCGCGCTCGGCATGGCGGAGCTCAGAGACTAGCTGGGGACCGGGTGGGTGGGACTTGAAACCCCCCCCCCCAATTCGTTCACCCGGAACCTCGGACACTGTAGGAGGAGAGCCGCGTTAGTCTGCGGTGGCGAAAAAGCAGTACGGCGATGCCTTTGAATAAAACGCGTTCGTCGGAAAAGGCGCTACCCAAATCACCCTGATGTTATTCTTCCCCGGAAACTTGGAGACTCTCCCGGTGGGGTTATTGTGACTGGGGGGGGGGGGCGGGATGGAGTACATATCCAAACACCACTGAGTCGCTCATTGGAATAACGAGAGTCCCCACGAAGCTGTTGGAGAAACGTGGCCGCCTTGAAACACAACCCAACACAGAGACCGATATAAAAGGCGTGCGGTCCGTCCAAACCGGGCGCAAATCTGTCTTTTATTAACATTGCTCCGTCCAACGGGCTCGCTTTTCGCGGCCGCCTCCTTGCCTTTCTCCAGACCTTCCTCTTCCTTTCCCCCTCCCTCCGCAACCATAATCCTCCCCACCCGCAGGTTTTGGGGTTAGAAGGGGGGCTTCTTTGCAGCCCGATCCTTTTGCGCGCGCCCCTGGAAACTAAGCTCGAATCGGCGCTTTGACTCCCACGGAAATGCGCCTTCGCGGGAACCTTACGAGAAACAGCAAGACGGGAAAATGAGAAGGGGGGGGAAGGGAGGAGGAAGGAGGAGGGAGAGGGAGAGGGAGGAGGAGGGAGAGGGAGAGGGAGAGGGAGGGGGGAGGAACAACCTTTTTCTCGCTCCAACCTTGTTCCTAGTAAACAACAACGCCAGAGGGCGGGGGCTGGCTTTTTCCCTGTCTCGTTGCGCGCCCCCCCCCCCGCAATATCGCACTTTCGCCGCTCCTCTTCGGAGAGCGCGCTTTGAAATCTGCCTCGTCTCTCTCCCGATGTGGAAGCCAATATCCAATGGGATGGATCGCTTTCGATAGGAGGGGGAAAAAAATAAAATTAAAAAAAAAAGCAATTAAAAGCCAAGATCGAGCGGCGGAGAAGGTCCCCGTGGTTGGGTAAGAGGTGAGGTGAAAGAGAGAGGCGCCGTTGCCTTTCGGACCGAACCGAACCAATCAAAAAGGGATCATCTGGGCGAGAACAACTGGAAGCCATCTTGTAAACTGGGTGCGGGGTGGGGAGCTAAAAGGGAAGACGGCATTTCTGGAAAAAAAAAAAAAAAGGATTTTGAAAAGCAGCTCTCCCCTCCTTCCCCCCCCAATCTCTCTGAGCGGTATTTGCCCTGTGTTTGTGCGTCTGTGTGTGTGTGTTAGTAAGCTTAGTAAGTAGTAACTAAATTTGCAATCCGCTGTTTTCCAGGTTAGCATCGAAAATAAGCTGTAAATCTCGGTGTCTGTCTCGTTAGCCTCTGGGCCATGGAATGCGGAATAGGACTTCTGCCTGAAGCCGGAATCTGCCTTTCTATTTTTTCCCGGTTTTTCTTTTCTTTTTTCCTATTTTCTTCCTCTTATTTCTAGTTTTCTATTTTTTTTTTTCTCTGTTTCCTTTTTATTCTATTTTTGGCTCCCTCCCACTTTTTTTTTCTTCCCGTTTGCTGTGCAAAGGCGGAGCTGTCTGATTTTGCATATACGACCTAGATTAAAGAAAGGACTTCCCTCATTAGAGGAGACAGGCAAAATAAAATTAAAAATAATAAACACCCCAAAGGGAAATGGATTTTTAAATAAGGCTCCCGTTCTATATATACCTACCTGAGAGCAAGTCAGCCAGGATTTCTGAGAAAATAGGAGCCAAGGTTGTTTTGTAACTGCTCCCCCCCCCCACAAAAAAACCTTGGCAAATCCATTTCTTGTGTTTCCGGATATGCAAAGCTTTTTTCAAGTAATTCTTGGACTTTTACTGTACTAAGGATATTCATTTTTCTTCTCTCTCCATCCTATGGTTTCTCTTTTAAATCCATGCCTCACCTTTAAAGCAGAACTGAAATTTGCCAGAAATTATTCCCAAACCTGTCTATTATGCAGTCTTTGTATGTGATTCTTATGGACATGATACAGCCTTAAAAATTCACCCCCTTCTATGCTGCTCATCGCAAATTGGACGTCCCATTGGATTCAATTGCTTTACCCCTTGGTAAGTCTAGGGTTTTCATTCATGGGGGTGGATTGTCTCATCCCAACACTTTGCTCCTGGTAGTTTTCTCCTACAGTGACAATCCGAGGCTATTTCCAGAGGGATGGTCTCATAAATGCGTCATTCTGGCCAACCAGCTCAGCTGCATAATAGTAAAAAATTCTAGCCACTTATGAAAAGGTCATTTTAACCTTGAAACAAGCTTTATGCACTATTCCTCTCCCCCCCCCCACAGGGTTTTTTTTCCTCCATTTTATATTTAGGCTATACTGTATAGGGTTTACCTGCAGCCAAAACAGAAGGACAGAAATCACTTCTGACCCAAATGTGGTCAGGATTGTGCCATCAGCCACCTATTTGTTAAGAAAAGGCTAAGTTCAAAGAATGTGAGTAGGAATGAGTTGTAAAAAAAAGACAATTGTGATTATTTTTTTTTTTTGGCTTGCTTTTAACTATCCCCCTTCACTGTGTTGGAATCCAATTTCCATCAATGTTCTAGTTCAGGAGGAAATCACACACAAAAATCAACTCCTTTTTTCCAGTATTTTAAAGGGGAAAAAAATAGATGCCACGGTGCTACTTTAAAAAAGAAAGAAAGAAAAGGAGAAGGAGGGCTGTTATTTATTAAGAAAGAAAAAAATCCCTTCCCTTAACCTTTGAGGATCATTTTGTCATTTATGTATAGAAAATATCACACTCTCTTGTGGTGAAATGGTTTTGCAACGGCTTCTTCCTGTAAAGAGTAAAAAAAAAAAAAAAGGGCTGTTTTGCAAACGCTGGATTATAAACTGCAAGTGTGCACTTGCCAGTCTTAGGGATAAGAAAATATTTTTTAAAAAATTGGGGAAGCTCGCAGTCCCTTCCTTGTTTATCTAAAAAATTAATACAGGCAATCCTGCAAAACTATCCTTTTTAAAATATTCAAGCATAAGATCAAATACTTCACCTTTTTTGGGGGGGCTGTTTTGAACCCTGATTTATCTGCAAAACATTTCCTCTTTTCCACCCCCACCCAAAATATTTTTTTAAGTCTTCAAATATAATCCATTTGCATCCAGTTTTATGACCTTAAACTCATTTGTCTGGGTTATACCCTTCCTCCTGTTTGTTTTTTTAAGTGGGTTGGGCAACCTTCCTCAACAATTTAACAATTTTGGGAAAATGTAAAGGGGTGCGTGTGTGTGTGTGTGTGTGTGTGCGTGCACGCGGGTGCACGCTTCCTATAAACTAGTAAATGTAGAACAAATTGGCTGAGAAGAGAATTTCACAAGGCTTTTGCTCTTTGTTAAAACATAGTTTCAGGTGTTCCGGTTTGGTTTTTTTTAAACAAACAAACCACATTTGACCCAAATACAGCTTAGAAAAGATCTTTCGGCTCTAAATAATTTTGAAAGACAAATAATGTTTAACTGGTAGCTTGGATCACACATGTTGGCATGTATCGGTAGGTAGAGCGAAAACACTAAATTATAATGTTCTCCCTGTGGTATTTTGCTTTTTATAATATGATCTGATTTTGAAAGCTCAGTTTTGCTTTGGGGTGGGGAAGAAGAAACATCCGTTCCCCCCCCCTTGCCTTTGCTCATCCTGTTCCCTGCTTGCCCTTCAGAAAATAAATACTGAATTTCCCAATAAGTGGGCGACATTTTCTGTTTCTGAAATTAACAGCTCACAATAGAACATGAGAGGAGAAGCTGTATTATTGTGCTGAAAGGTACTATTTTCTTTCTTCTGTTTATCAGTCCAAAAACTGGGGGGAAAGGGATTAAAAAAAAAAAAATAAAGGTGGCCCATCACCATTTTTGGTGATACTGAAGGATCTAATTGTTCAAACTGGCTCTTCTTGAACAACATTCCTTTAATATCACCCTTCCTTCCAATGAACCCAATGTTGCACCCGTGTTTCTTCCCCTTCTCTTGGCTGCATAACATACTTAAAAGAGAGATGATTCCCACATCAAACAATTGTTAATATGGTTTGTTTGGTTTCACCTTAGCATGCTGTGATTTGCAAACCATGACTTTAGTATTGTGTCTGAGATCCAAGCCAGCTGTGGCTTATTCAACAAACAAACATTAACCCTGATTTAACAAGTGGCTTAGGTGGCTGTGAACTGAGGTCGCCTAACATAGGGCCTCCCTGATCCTAATTAGATATTGCAACACAGCCTTCCTCTACCTGGATGGACTACTGCTCCCATCATCCCCTCCAGCCAGGGTGTCCATAAAGAAGGTCATTCTAGTCCCTGAATTCCCATTGGATGATACCCCAAGGCCTGGGGCCAGCTTTGGAAATCTTATTTCTCCCATTGTTTGGGCTTTGGGGTAAAGAACTGGGTCATGACTAGGTCCAGGGGGGTTCATAGGGTATGGTCAAAAAAGTCAAGATGGCAGCCATGCTGGTGCGATCAAAGCTCCACCTGCTTTAATGGATGTTGCACATAAAACGTGAGTGGAGCTCTGAACACAGCATCGCATCTACCATTTTCCTTTTTCGACCACACTCTGCAGACACCCTTGATGGGGGCCAGACATTGTGCTAAGCTGTGGCGTGTTCAACCATGGCTTTTTGAAGAAATTGGGCAAACCATGGCGCCATCAGGTCCGCTCCGTAGCTGCAACAGCTTGGCGCAGACCATGCTCAAATGTGCCACGTGACAGCTAAGTGTGTTAGACGAAGCAGGCTGGGCTCCGCTTTCCTCATTCATGGGCAATATAATACAGAAGATAGAAAAGGGGGTGTCACTTTATGCCAGTGACATGTCAGTTGAGTGCTGAGTTAGACAAACTGGAGAAAATGGTGTGAATGAGTGTTCCCCATTTCGCTCCCCTAAGGTGCGACTAAAGCTACAGAGAAAACAAAAAAAAGCTTGACAACAGACAGAAGGCAGCAAGCAATCAGGAGTGCTTTCAGAAGTATGTTGTGAAACTCGGGGGAAAAGAAGAGGACGACCTGCACGTGCGCTGGTGTTTGCACGGTGCTTTGTTTACAACCGTACAGGAAGGAAGGATGTATTTTAAAAGTCCTAAGATTTATTGCTTTTCTGTGTTTGAACAGTTCATTAGGTAACCATGTTCCTTCCTTCTTCCCTCACCCCCTGCTGCAACTATTTAAATTTTGCTTTGTGAGTTCCTTGGGGCAAGTCCTTCCCAAAACACATTGCTTGGAGATCTGTAAATACATGAGATCCAGCAACACTGCATTCAGTTCTGGATGCTGCATTTCAGGAATGACACTGAGAACCCAGATTGCATGCAGAGGAGAGCATGCAAGTTGATAAGAGGCCAGAAAGGAAAAACCTGTAAGGTTGGAGACGCTGGGAATGGTTAGCCTGGAGCAGAGAAGACACCAGAGATGCCTTCAAGTATCTGAAAGACTGTCATGCAGAAGATGGAGAAGAAGTCTTCAGAGATCTTCCAGGAGCCAGAACAAGAAGCAAAATGACAGGGATGTAGATTTGGGTAGGAAGCAAAGTTAGTGGGTTCCCTTTCCCTGGAGGTGTCAGAGCAAAGGTTGGATGGCCATCAGTTAGGGATACTTAGCAGAACATTCCTGCCCTAGACAGGAATTGAACTAAAGCAGTATTTCTCAACCTTGGCCACTTTAAGATGTGTGGACTTCAACTCCCAGAATCCCCTAGCCAGCCATGCTGGCTGGGGGATTCTGGGAGTTGAAGTCCACACATCTTAAAGTGGCCAAGGTTGGAGAAAGACTGTTCTAGAGGATCTCCAATGTTTCTCTTCTCTGAGCACTGGAAATGACTTCTGAATGAATGAAAAGTTTAAAAACAGAGCAATGGACCCCCTCCACCACCTGACTGTCCACGAACATTGCAAAGAGTAATGTCATCTGTGCAGAATTTCTAAATTTCTGGCCCTGTGCTACTGACACACCCTGATGATGGAATCCCAGAGGGCGCCTGGCAAAAGCCCAGCTGATGCTCTGTGCTTTGTGTGGGGCTCATTCTTTTCCACATTTACACCTAAGAAGACCTTATATTGCTGTTAAAATAAAAAGGCACTATTGTGCTTCAGGAAGAAACCAGAGCATTAACAGAAAGCCAGCTTTCCATCACATTTTTTTGTTGTTCTTCATCAGCTTTCGAGGATTTCGGTTCGCAGAAGGTGCTCAGCTCCTTTGAGTTAGTTTAGGATGCGACGTATTTGACAGCTCCTAGTTGGCCTTGGTGATTTCAAGGAAGCTAATCAGAGTCCGTCCTGGTTAGTACTTGGATGGGAGACCACTAGGTTAGACTGAAAAGCAAAATCAATCAATCAACCAACCAACCAACCTACCTACCTACCTACCTATTTCTGTCTAATTGCCAGAAAACTACACAAATGTGTCCACATAGTCACTGGAAGTTCTGCTCAAGACAAGGAAGCCTTAACATGTTTACAGCAGATGGCAGACTTGAGCTGATCTGACTAATCTTGAAAACGGGTACGTCAATGCTTGGATAAGAGACTAGTAAGACACCCCAGCGCTAGATTGGGAAAAACAACGATGAACTCCTTCTGCCACAAGGCCAAGAAAACCACCTGGATGTATCCACAAAAGTCACGGGAAGTCACACCTGACTTAAGAAAGTCCTTCCCTGAAGATCAACACCAGGACTTGTATCCAAAGCACAATCCTAGAGAGATCCTAGGAAAATGAACATTAGATTGTTGGGGAGAGGCAATGCATCTTGAAGCAGGACCCATTTTATTCTGCAGGAATGTAATCTCTGGAGTAGCGTTTCTCAACCTTGGGAACTTTAAGAGGGGTGGACTTGAACTCCCAGGATTCCCCAGCCAGCCTTGCTGGCTGGGGAATCCTGGGAGTTGAAGTCCACCTCTCTTAAAGTTCCCAAGGTTGAGAAACACTGCTTTAGATTGTTATGCTAACAATTGTTAGGCTTCTTGTAGCCCAAGACACCCCTTGTTTCAAATGTTTCCCCCACTATAACAATTTTGGGACGTAGGCTGGGCTGGGACAGAATCAAGTCCAAATTCTGTCCCTCCCTTCTGAGCCTCCATTCTGGAGGGTGGTGAAATGCACCCAAGAGCGTTTATTTCATTTACAATTTCCATGCCTTCTTTACCATATCGGCCATTAAGTGTTCAAGGCAGATTGCAATCTAGACTGAAGCAGGAACCTTCATTAGAAACGGAGTAACAACCATTTGCAATCTGGCGTTGTCGAACTGAAATGCCTGGCTTCAGAAGAAGATCTGAAGTCTTTTCCAAAGGTGGGAATTAAACCGAACTCCTCAGAAATAGCATTCGATAGCTCAAGAATGACGCAGGAGCAAGCCCCAAGCTGTTTAGGGGTTTTAAAAATTGAAAAATCCTGGAAAATCCCTTGAACGGCATCCAGAAACTGTTGCCAACGGACGGCCTGTTTGTTTTTAATTAAATGTCTATACTCAAGTTTGACAGTGTCAGAATCAGGTTTTGGCTTGGCACCCCATCATTTCTATAGCAACTTGCCTCATGTAAATAAAACCAAATCAAAGTAGTTTGGGTTGTAAAGAATTAACAGTCAAAGGTGAAACATGACAGCATGGTTATTAATGAATGGGACTTTATCACGCAGGCCTCTCCTACTTGAAAAGATCAGACATTAAATCTAGTTATTTGGCCTTCTAAATGAAGAGGGAGTTGAAAGGGAGAAGCAATTTTAATCTGTTTACTCATCAGAAAGTTGGAGATTAGGAGACACAGTACTAAGGGTGGGGTTCTTTTTAATATTCTCAACACTACACCTAGTGAAGAACTCAAAAAAACCCAGCGACAACAGAGAAAATGTTTAAAGACCACAGCAGCTTCTGCAATTTACTATGGTTAGTTATTCTTTTATCCCAACCTTTGTGGCCAAAACAGATCAATAAAAGACAGCAAGAAAGTTACACTTTGAGAGATGGGAAGAGGCTTGTGTCGTGTTTGAAACTTCCCCTGGGGGACACACAAGCATTTCGGTTCACAGGACAACCTTGCCTTCGACCATACCTGTTGTGGCTACAACAAAGCCCAAATGGGCTTTCAAAATTCTTCACCAAAGTGAGGAGTTGGTGATCTTTTGAGTTGGTGATCTTCTCAAATTTGCAGAATGGGGTAGAAGGGAGAAAGAGAAAAGAAAGGGGGGGGGATGATGGCATTGACTACACACTTCATTCTACAGACATTTCAAATTCTCCCCTGCAGCTTCACAACTGAAAAATAAAATAAAAAAAGGGGGTGGGAGCAAGACGTCATCTTTCAGGAAAAGAAGGCAGTGGACAGATTTGCATCCAGTCCCTGGGTTTTTGCAAAGGACCCCTAAGTTGCTGGTGTTTTGTTTTGGATTCTTGAATAAATTATACATTTCTAGCTAAAAATAACATTGCCCAGAGCTTTTTCAATGCTCTTAGTTCACCAGGATCTTGGAGGAGGGGGAAAAAAAACTGTTTTAGCAGCTAGGAGGCTATTGTTGATAGTCCCGGCAGATCACCGTGGGCCAACGGTTGGGGTAGTGGAGTTCCAGGTCCTGGGTGAGATGCCTCCTGGGGGTCCCTCCAGATTTGGGAAGAGCTTTTCTACCTGTTCAATACTTGGCTTAGCACGGCCAAAAGGCGCTCTCGGTTCCTTTGCCTTGCGTTCCTGCCAGTGGCCTGGGTTTTAACAGGAAAAAAAGAAGTGAAAACTTATCTGTTGATCAACATTAGAGGATGACACCCTCTTAGGCTTGCTCTCCAATGGGGGAAAAGGTCAGACGTGAAGTCACGGATAAAGGTGCTCTTTCTTCCTCTGTTTACAGCAGCAGAGAATAAATTATCCCAGGGGTTATATTTTTGTAAAGGTTGCTATGTCACAAATCTCGGGCTCAAGGTGAGAACAAAACAAACTCAGGCGCAAATACCATAAAAAAAAAATTGACTTTGCTCAAGAAGCGATAGAGCTTTAACCCCCTGCTGTATTTTCGCCTAGTTAGCAGCTCCTTTAGTGGGTGTTTCCGCTGCAGACCCAGCCGTTTCAAATCCTTCCCTGCAGAAATGATGCAATTTAATCAGTTCAACTCCTCTCTCCAACCCCAAACCCCCGGCCCAAAGAAGCCAGGTGGGTGACCGGCTGGATCGTTCATTGCTCCCTCTTTCTACCTAGATTCTGCTCCAGCTTCGGCCAGCTGGTTGGGTTGGAGTGAGTCTGCTGTATCTGAAGCTGCCAAATTGGGGAAGGGTCTCAAGAGCAAGGATAGGAAACTCATCCTTCCAGCTTCAGTCATGGCAACACTGGAGGGGCGAAAGTTCCCCTCTCATCTGAGCTCATGGGTTTGTTAGTTGGTTATTCATTAGATTTCTGTCCTATTTTTGCTCAGGAACCCGAGGTGCTGTACATAAGAATCCAAGCACTGCCTTGCTGGATCGGACTTTGGCCCATCTAGTCCAGCAGCCCCTTCTTGCAATGGCCAACCATCTGCACCAGGAAGCCCAGGAGTCCCCCAGAAGATGGCCTTCAGATCAAGGCTAATAGCCGTTGATCCCCATCCACCCATAGTGTTCCCTCTTCCACTTTTCTGCACAAGAGAGTGACTGACCCAAAGCCCATCCAATGAACTTTGGTGGCCAAGGGTGGACTTGAACTGAGTCTCCTTGGTCCTAATCCAAATATCTTCACCATTACCCATGCTGGCTCTCAGTTCTTGTAGAGAGGAAGGAAGATGACCTTGACGGAGGTACACGGAGGCTGTTGTCTAGGGAAAAGGGGCTAAAACATTTTGAGTTCACAACAACCAGATGACATTTGGAAATAACTCAGGTGGATACTCCCTAATTCACTGAACAAGGAGGAGGAGGAGGAGGAGGAGGAGGTCTGGCACAAGCAAACTTGCAAGATTTGGTTATCTCAGCCAATCTCAATAAAGTAGCTTTCACCTTCTGGTGGAGTTGATGTCTCAGTCTAGTCTACTTCATGGGGCTGACAGTTCTACCTTGGATCCAAAAGCTTTGGATAAGAGTCTTGTCTTGCTCACCCTCAAGAAACTATAATGATCAGAAAGAGAATTCCAGATTTTGCTGGCTTTCCAAACTCTCCACTGGGAGAGCTGAACGTCACAGCGACAGCTT
Organism: Python bivittatus; assembly: GCF_059951505.1. NCBI lineage: Eukaryota > Metazoa > Chordata > Lepidosauria > Squamata > Pythonidae > Python > Python bivittatus. Next base: position 4,328,449 of record NW_028277083.1, read on the forward strand.
GGATCGCCCAGTCATGGCCACCACCTTCATTTTTTTATTCCCTCCCCAGGCCCCCTGGACACCCTGAAGACCTCCTATCCCATCACAGCCACGTATGCTTCAGTTGAGATGCAGAAGGAATTCCTGCCCTCCGTCTGAAAAACATATGCAATTTCCTGGGGGTCGTGCCCCAGGCTGGCTGGCCAGGTCAAGGTAATACTTCAAGCGCTGGTACGGAGAACTTGGCAGCGCACTAATGCAGCAGAAGAGGGGAACGTAGGAGAGCTATCTCCTCCTCGCTCCATGCCTTTTCTATGCCCTTTCGGCTGTCCTGTTCAATAAAAAGAATTTCACACTCGCTTCCTCAGAACTGGAAAATCCAGATTTGCAATATTGGCAGGTTTTCAGTGTCGGAGGCCTCATGGTAGAAGATAGAGAGAACGAGGGCCCAAGGTTAAATTCCAGGAGGCACATTAAAATAAAACCAGTGAAAACTAACTGACACCGCAGTTGGTATTTTTTTAAAAATAAGAGTGCCTGTAGAATTCTTCTCGGTCCACAAGTGTGCATTTGTTTCTTGGTCATGGCACAATCTTATATGGGAATTCCTTTCTTAATTTTAAGTATCTTTTAAAAATCGGTTTACAAACTGTCTCCCTCCCTTCTCCCCACCCGGTTTCACATTCGTCCTTAAAGGAGCTGCCTTAGTCATAGGGAAAATGTTTAATGGGATGAGAATTAAAATAAATTTTCCCCTTTACACACATATATGGCCATTTGAGCGCCCCAGTGCTTTTAGCTTAAACATTTAGAATCCACGTCTGATTTAATTTGGATTCCCAATGTGGCTTAACATCCAAGCAACAATATATTTATTGTTTGTTTATTGGGCTATACACTGTTCTTAAAAGAAGATAGCTAAAGAACTCTAAAACTCACACCGCACCAGCTGGGGTGGAAGCCTTAGACGCAAAATGTGTTTTTTCCCCACAAATAAAAGCTCTCAATTCCTCCACGCCTTAAAAACCAGCATGCCGAAGCAATTTGTCTACCCCTGCTATGCCAGATTTCTGAATACAAGATTTTAATTTAACTTTTTATTTTTAAGCAAGTGACCACACTGTCTCCCAGTTTTGTAGCCCATCTTTTCACCATGGCAGTTCCACTGGAATGCTTCGTACCAGTTAAGTGTGCAAAAGTGCACGCGGGGAACATGCTGTACATGTTAAATATAACCCATCCTCCTCAACAGAAGCTATCGTATGGCTAAGATTCTCTCCGATGAAATCAGCAGTCCTGATTTGGTCGGATAGATGTTTCCCTCGCAGAGACACCAGCCTCCCGTGACAATCCCAGGATCTTCCTCCTTCTCACAGCCTAGTAATCCCAGGATCAGCCGGAAAAAATCATCTAATCCAGCATTCTTCCCTCCCTAGGGATCACTTGACAGTCCCCCAAAGTCCACAGAATAGGGCATATAGTCTTCCCTTCCTATTTATATCCTAGCCTGCCTTCAAAGCTGGTGGCACCGTTTACTCAGTCTGGATCCGAGGAGTAAATGGATGCCCTCCTCTATATGTTGGTCTGATCTTCCTCGGTTGCTCGTTAAGTTAACAGTAGTGGCCATCTTCACATATGGGGACAGCGAGATCCACAATAAGTAGGTGAAGAACTACGGTGTTGGTGTGCAGGTCATGTAGATGTGCGTGTCTGTATATGTGTGGGGTTTTTCATTTATTGACTTGTACCACAAAGGTGCGTTTCCAAAAAGGGAATATCTATAAGTAGACAGAGAGTGACTGATGCTATACAATTAATGCTCCATGTAATGTTAATAAAATATACATATCATGCCAAGCTAAGTACATTGAGTTGTTTTTACAATACAGAAGAAGTATGAATTTTTTGAGCTTATTGCCAAAATCTTCACATTATTATTATTTATACATGTTTAAAAAAAAGAAAAAGTACCCCTAAAATTATATATATGAGTATTTAATTTCTGACTCCCCCCTTCTTTCTATTCCAACAAATTTCTAGTACCTGTTGGCATAAACTTTAAAAACCGTGTCTGTGTATGTGCTCGAGAGAAAACGCACCTATTCATTAGATCTGCCCATTCCACCATCAGAAAGAGAGATTTAAAGATCAATCCAGACAGATTCAGTTTTATTTTCTTTCAGTAACACCTGATTCTACATTCAATTTATGTGCCTAAAATACAAGAGTCACACACTGTAAATTTACTGACTGCAGACAGCTTGTCTTGACAAGCTGTAATCAATAAATCTCACACCAGTTTCAGCTTATATCTGCAAGTCAAGCCCCATTTCGGATTTTTTTGAAATCTTGACTCCTTTGGGGCTTTTTCACCCCTGCAGTTGCAAATTAAACCAGAGTTGGAATCACTGCAAGAGATACCTGGACATATACCTATGTCATACTGGCCCCCCCAAACACATTCAGTCATATACACACAAATGCGGGCCTGCGCGCAAACATATGTCTCCTGCTATTGCAAGGATCAGAAGAAACTAACTGCTTCTCCTTACAATGCAAAATAAATAAATATATAAATAAATGCCTAGATTTGCAAGAAAAGGTAGGTGTAGCCAATTTAATTAGAACAAACGTAGCAAAATGGAATTGCATTCTGGAGAGACCAAATTGTGATGCTTTCGAAACATCAAAGCTTGTCTCAATTTAATATAAACAAGCAGAGGGGAGCCCCACATCAGGGGCGCACAACTGTCCCCCAAAGGGAATAAAAGCACGTGCAGTAGAAATTTCCAATCCACCTTCATCTGAAGGGCTCGAGAGACTAGCATTATCTACTTCTGCGTCTCAACCAGCAAAACACTCTAGAAAAGAGCTGGAATTTCTGTGGGTCTGAAATCCACCTCTCCAGTTTCTCCGATATTTTTCTTCCAAGGCAAAATGTTTCTTTTTTAACAAAACAAAACTTCACCCCAGAACGCTTGAACATTTATTTTGAATTTATCGCGTTGGCTTTTGAACTAATGACTGGCTTGGTTATTTTCTCTCCTTCACTGTTAAAAAATACAGCTCTGCCCATTAAAATCCTCACCTTCAGAAGGGTTTTGATGGACTAATTTGTCTATCTGGGATCTGTTCTCTTATTTTTAACCTCATCCATCCTGCTAATGCCTCACTTAGCAACAAGAGAACAACATCAAAATCTCTAGCTTTTACACTCACTTGTCTCCCAATATATCCTTCCAACTGTATATTATGCTAATATACATATTTTGTGCACTCAGGCTTTAAAAAATGTATGTGAATCCATTCCTGTATGCATATATTGTATTTTGGCGAAAATATTTCCTCTAACTGGTAGGATTTTGTGAACTCGTTAAGAAATTTGTTGAGTTTCTAACTGCTTCACCAAATCCAGCTGTGGTAGACAAGAATTATGGGAGTTGCGTGCCCTTCATTCACGTCAGGACAGGAGCAAGCTGGAAAAAAACTGATTGATTTTAAGAACACAGTCTCCTATGTGGCTCTTTCACAGAAACATCTGTCCCATCTGTATTATACCCATTTTCTGTGCCAGTTGGGCAGCTGAATTGTATACACTGCCTATTGTCAAATTAAAGTTCAGACATTTCTAGCGGGGCAGGTTTTAGGCCAACCTCTCCACTGGAAGACAAAAAACCTGGTGATAATCTTCAGTGAGTCAGTCAGCCAACTCATTTTGACACTGCAGTGGTTGGGATACATCCATATTATTAATAATTAATAATATTAATCATTATTAAAATGATTAAGGAGAGCCAGTTTGGTGTCGTGCTTCCAGGAGATTGTGACTTCCAGTCCTGCCTTAGCCATGAAAGCTGGCTGGGTGACTCTAGCCAGTCCCTTTCTCTCAGCCCAACCCACCTTGCAGGGTTGTCGTGGTGGGGAAAATGGGAGACAGGAGAATTAGCATGTTCGCTGCCTTGAGTTATATATATAAAACAGGAGGAATAAAAATCCAATAATAATAATAAGCAGTATCTTAAAATGTCAAATTTAAATTTCTTAAAGTGGACTTTACCTGGGGGGAAGGGTGGGCACCATGATTAAGATGTCCAGAAGTACATGTATAAAATACGACTGCAGGAAATATGTACATGGGTTGTTTCAGACATGACCTTTCTGGAGCAGGCTAAGCGGCTGCAATAAACAACTTGGATTTTTAAAAATGGACTGGATTTATGCAACGAGAAGATGATACAGCTTAAAACATTCCAACCAGCAAAACTTTGGCAACCTCTCTGCAGGGTTCTGGCTTGTCTTCTGGTTGTTTACCTCCCTGGTCAGTTGGCAACCTGAGCTCCCTACCCCCTGCCCGCCTCCTACGTATTTAATCAAGCACTAGTAAAGCTCTTGAGGTGTCAGCTTTCGCCTTCCCTTATTACCTTGACAACATGGAAAGGTGGTCATCGCAGACAAACATTAAAAGTCCTGCTGAAGCCACCTGGAATTTGATGTCATAATAGCTGTTTTTCTGCCGGGTGTGTCAAAAAGGAGAAAGCTCTCCAGCAGAGAAAGGGGGGGATTTAATTACAGAGCTGGGTTGAGATTCTGCCTCTTAGGGTCCACGCACACACTCATCTGCACGCACTCATCGCTTGCTGCCAGAATCAGGTGGCATCAGGGGTCCTTCCCGTCCATAAACACAAGAGGTTGGGGTAGACAAGATACTTGTGTTTCGGTACTTCTAGAGTGAGCTTGATTTTGGAGAGAAAATCACAAGTCCCCAGTGTAATCAGGGTTTTCCTCTTATTTGGGGAGATGCTTAGAAGATGTCTTCAAAGGCGTGACCCATCTTCACCTCACCAACATCTCCTGGTCCATTCGCTCGCTCAATCCATCCCATCATCTAGGGCAAAGAGAGCTACGTTGCAATTTTGGGATTGGATTTCTCGACCCCAGTTACGAAAGAATACAACCATGAATGGCTGGTGCCCACCGTCTTCAATTATCCTGCAGAAATGGTTTGGGATAATCCAAGAATGGTTTGCTTGCTATACTACTGGTCCTCAGAACAAACTTCTGTTTCGTTATCTAGCTTGGCAGCAAGTTCTGGTGGGTGAATCTCAGAATACTAGTAAACAAAGGTTAAAAAAAGATCCCACAAGTGAGTCTGAATTCTGGGCAGGGATAGTTCATCTGGAGGCTACATGAGTGGGTGGCCATAACAAATTTAATTCATCATCACCATCTACCTCCAAGTTCTCTTTCTGATGGCCAAGGGTGGGCACAAATTTACTTCACATTGGACAAACATCTCTCCAAAACGTCCACAGGATCTCATGTTGGAGAAGAATGATTCGAGGTGTGTCTTCCTTTTGTTGAAAGATTTGATCAGTGATGGATATTAAACAAATTATAATAATTTTCTGTTTCTTCCATTTATTACTAGGCCAGTCCTCAAGAGCTCGGGGCATTCACATCTTTATCTTCACCTCCTGTTGGATACATTGAGTTACCCAAGGGGTCTAAATAAAGATGCTTTTTGAGGGTCATGGGGGGGGGGGTGTATTTCAGACCACGGAATTGTTTCTCCTCTGAAGAGAAGAATGGGAGTTTTACATAATACCAAGCAAATGCTTACAAAAGCAGAGAGCATCATCGCTTGCCCACTGGGAAAAAGCACCAGGGTGTTGACAGATGAAATTCCCTCATCAAATTATTTGGGAGATTTTTAATTAAAGTTGCTGGGGATCATGAGCTTAAAAACAACAACAAAATAAAATGAAGTTCTAAGAAATTCTGGCTGGGAACTTTAACACAAATCTTCATCCCAGCCAGAAAAAGTGCACGGAAAACAGCTGATTATGTGTTTAGGGTTGCGTTTTCTAACCGTGTGATAGAACAAAGCTGTCAAACATCTCTTCAGCTTACTTTGTCAAGGATGAATAGTATTTTTACCATTATTTTTTAATTCTGGCACAGAGTTTAAATCCCAACCACAAGGGGATCTAGTTTGGGGGGTAGAGGGTGGGTGTCCAGATGGTGACTCTCCTCTAAATCCTGCCCTTTTTTTACTTGTGATGCACAATCCCCGCTGCCATCTTGACTCTTTTGCCCAGATATCCCTGCCTAACGTTCAAAGCAAGGCAGTGAGGAAAAGCAATATTCAAAATTAGGCCCTGAGCTTTAGATGGGTGCACCGCCAGCAGAACAAAAGCCAGTTTCATGCCTATACTTTTGATGTGATCGCGAACAAGAATGCCTCTGTTCTTTTCCCATTCCTCTAATCACATGTCATCCCATCTTGTGTCACTATTGTAATAATCATATTCTGTGGAATGCAACACAACCACTTTCTTTTTCCCCCAGCAGCATCCTCGCCTCTCCGTTCCCCCTATTCTTTCATTTATGAATACATTTAGAACTGGCCTTTCCAGTTCTTTCATGCTAGTTATTTGTAACGTTGGGGCTAGACACTCGCAACGTCAATTTCTCTTCATCTTATGCAAATGCGGACAAATACACCGATGCGCACGCACAACTATTTTCCAGTTTTCAGTGTACATCCCTTCTGCATCCCCCGCCCCAAACTTTCATGATTTCCTTGCCTACCAACAATGAAAGATGCTGGAACAAGTAGGATTAGCTGGACCTTCAAGGCACATTAGCTGCACAAACATCTCAAAAGAAAGGAGGTGCCGCTTGCTATCTATTTCACCAATCAAAAGACACTCTACTTTCCCCCCCCCAGATCAGCAGTTCCCAAAGTGTGGTCTGGGGACCCCTGGGGAGCCCTGAGACCCTTTCAGGGAGGCTGCGAAGTCAAATCAATAAATATTTTAAAATTTCTCCATTTTAATTTCTAATACAGTAAATATTGAGGGCTCTAACCCCCATAAACCAAAGCTCTTTTGGGGGCCTCGATCATTTTTAAGAATGTAAAGGGATCCCGAGACCCACAGGTTTGAGAACCACTGTGCTAGATTCCCACGACTGAAGCTATGGATTTGTGTCAGATTGCTGATCTTGGCAGTTTCCTCAATACGCCATGACTGGCTGGATTCACCCAAAACTCTCTGCCCTAAGCTATGATCTACAAAACCACCACGCCTTGATTCACACAGCAATAAGGGCCAACCCAAACTAACCACATTATGGCTTGGTGTGATGTCTCAATCCAACTCCAGAATGAAAGGTCCCGGCTTGGCAGAATTAAAGGTGCCCAGCTGGGCACAGGAGTTTTCTTCTTTAAGGAGAGCCAGCCTTTCTGGGCACATGCCAAGTTTTGAAAGGATGCCAACTCGAAATGGCTCCTATGGGGGAATGGAGGCTTTCTCCAAAAATACAAAAAACTGGGAGGAAAATTCAAACTCAACTTGTGGGTTGGTTTGTCCCCCCCCCCCCCATTGTCCCTGGCATGAGGCGATCTCTGGCTTCTGCTTAAATTTCTCCAACGAAGGGGTAATGGTCTGTGGGAATGACCTTGGGAGACAGGAGGAAGAGCCGCAGACGGGACCACCGTCATGTAAAAGATATCTCAGCCCCCAGAAGGAGGGAGGGCATGGGAAGCGTTTCAGAAGGGACTCACCCTGGTTTTCCAGAAAGTAAAAGGAAAGGAGGGGAGAAATACTTTCAGTCTTGCAAGATCCTGTCAATGTCACCTTACAGTAAAGACAGAACCAGGATTCATTGGGGTGCTTCTTATCTGGATCGGCTAAGATGAGAGCACAGCTCCTTTCAAAGGCAACCAGCTTGGATGCCAAGGCCATGCAACTGAGCGGACATCTATACCATCTTCCATAGAGGGACCCTTCCGATCGCTGGAGACCCTCCTGCCCTTAGCTTTGCCTTCAGAGGCCCAATGCCCCAACAAGTTCATCCATGCCTGCTCTGGACCTGTCCTACCAGCTTGCTTTCTCTGGGGTGGGAAACGTGCTCTGCAAAATCCTGAAAATGCACATATATTTTTGGAAGGGCCAGAGATGCATTACTGGCAGCTCCCCCCACCTGCCCCCTCCAACCCCAGCCTCAGGGGCTGAAGCGGGTTGATTTCGGCTGCTGGATGGGCTCTGCTGTCCTCATTTTGCCCCATCTCCCCGATCAAACACACCCTCCTGGGGCTCGGTCCGGTCTTCAAACAGGAAAGGGGATCTAAAGTCCCCATGGATAGGCCAGCGAAGTCCCTTTAAGGTAAATCTTGGCGCATTATACCGTTTGGCAGATTGATGTTAATGGAAATGTGCAGTTATGTTATGTAATAGAAAGCCTGTCGAAAGACAGTGATGGATGAGTTATATGTAAGCATTAGCGCGACTCAGTTTATTGGTTTCCCATCATTTGGGCAGGCTGATGCAGACCACACAGAGAGTCATATTAGTGGGGGGAATGGGGGGGGAGGGGGGGAAAGGGAGGCCCTCTCTGCAAGGGGCATTATTATGACTGTGCCTGGAAACATCTGCAGCTAAATTTACTCCCCCCCCCCCAGCAAAGAAACATGGAACTCGACTGAAAATTCTCCAGTGTTGGGAATGTCTCATTAAAAGATGTTGGGTAGCAAAAATACTGTTGGAAAATGCATTGGTTTAAAGCAGTGTTTCTCAACCACAGCAGCTTTAAGATGTGTGGACTTCAACTCCCAGAATTCCCCAGCCAGCCATGCTGGCTGGGGAATTCTGGGAGTTGAAGTCCACACATCTTAAAGTTGCTAAGGTTGAGAAACACTGCTTTAAAGCCATGGTTTTGACCACCACTACCCAAGAGATAGGAGATCGGAGGCAATGTCTGTCCTCAACCACAGGGCACATTCAATGGGTTCCTTCCCCACCAAAATGGGTGTTCTCCTATGGGGTGGAGAAGAATGGGGTCCTAAATACAGAAGCCCACCTTCCTGTATCTCGGTTTTAAAGAAGCAAATCCAAGTTTCTAGTCCATATGAAGGTCAAGGTGGGCTTGCAGGGGCTTTGCCAGTAGCAGAGTGAAAGAGGGGTGACCTATATACACCATAGGTTATGGGGAAGGGGCTTCAGTGCCTCATCCTTAGTAGCTGCCCCTTCCACATATTAAATCACATCCATGGAAGGGGGATAAATTTCCCTTTGCAGCGTAGAGACCAGCTTTTCTTAATTCAGAATTTGGAGGATCTTGATGCCGGATGTTTAAAACAGGGCTGTCAATTAATTTTTGTTTTTTAAACAAGCCTCTCAATACGCAGGCCACATTTTCTCAACAGAAGAAATAAATACAGCATCCAGTTTACAGCATTTCTCATGAAGGGGTGAGCCCCTGTAGGGCACCACCTCATTGTCTCACCCACCTCCCAAATATTTGCAAAAGGAGGAGAACAAGGCATATCACCGTTTCTTGAATGCTGTGCCCTTCAAGGAAGGTTATTTCCCTGACCAAGTATAAAACACATCGAAATTGATTTGGTTCAGGGAATTCATACTCTTTCTTTCTCTTCTTTTCTCTAGCATATTTGACAGCCAGTTTGATCCACCAAGAAGCCCTCTGAACTAGTTCAGAGCAAGGCTGTCTAAACAGAGATTTATCAAAGGAGAGATGCAAACACCACTTTGAGCAAAGGGTGCCTTCCACGTGGCTTTGCAGGCGCCTGTGTTTCCTCCAACAATACCATCTACAGAACTAGAGGTACAAAATAATATGGCCTATTGCACATCACAGAAATGGAACACAGAGAGAGGAGAAAAGATAACCAGAAATGGAAGGAAGGAAGGGAGGGAGGAGGGATGGAGAGAGGGAGGGAGGGAGGGGAGAGGAAGGGAGGGAGGGAGGGAGGGAGAGGAGGAAGGAGGGAGGGTGGGGAGAGGAAGGGAGGGAGGGTGGGGAGAGGAAGGGAGGGAGGGGGGAGAGGGGAGGAAGGAAGGAAGGGAGGAAGGGAGGAGGGAGAGGGAAGGGAGGAGAGAGGAAGGGAGGAGAGAGGACGGACGGACAGACGGACTACCCCAGCCCAATGCAATGCCCTCCCTTTGGTGCTGCTGGGAGATAAACGGAAGAAAATACTACCGCCATTCCAAGTATAACCTTACAAGTTAGGACCGGTAGAATCTACTGATCACGTCTTCCTCTAGCAGCAATTTTATAGGAAACCCCACAGAGCCTTAATATTCAGAGGAATATTGCAGTATTAACCAGGAAACAGCACATACAGTTTCTGATCTGTGACACCAATCCAGAAAGAAAACAGCACAGCCAGGTTCTGTGTACCTGCATGTAAGAGAATCATAACCAAAAACAGCCGAACCTGGATGATTACAGCCTGCTAGATATGCCTTACTCTTAGCTCTAAGTTTAGGACTAACTTGCCTATCTACAGGTTATCCTCATTTAGGTACTACAATTGGGACTGGCAACTCAGTCATTAAGTGAAACAGTCACTAAGTGAAACCACAACTGTGCTTATGATCACCCTTCAGCTTTCCTTTGCTTTACAGACCTCCAAAGGTCGTCAGTGTGAGGATTGGTCGCATAATTCCTTTTTCATCACTGTCATAATTGTGAACAGTCACTGTCTGAGGCAGTCACTAAACAAGGACTACCTGTACCAGCTAACAGCAGACTTGGTGCAGCCTGCTGCTACCCTAATTTTTTTCCAGCAAGGAATAATTAAAACCTCATTTAAAAAAAAAAAAATGGCATCCTCTGCTTGGATTAAAAAAAAAAAAATCTGGGAATCCAATTATCTGAATTGACTTCACTGGCAGTAGGTCCCTTTCCCTGAAGCAGTAGGTCAGCTGGTCATCGCTGCACTGCAAGTGCGGTGACTTGGAAAGACTTTAGGGCACTGGGCCGGTTTTGAGACTTAGAAACACCCCAGCCCCCCCTCGCCTACAGATGAAAGGAAGGACGGCAGCAACTGAGCGAAAGAGGAGCTAAATTTCAAAGCTCGGGTTTTGCCTCGGAGATGTGCAGCTGTTGGAGGTGACAGGCAGCAGAAGGAGGCGATGGCCTCTGCTTACTCTGCTCTGCAGCGCAGTCTGTGTCCATATTTACACTTCTGACATTTAGGGACGCTCTCAGGTTGCACTGTCCTCCATTGAGATAAATCACAGCTCAAACTGCCACCAGTTCAGAATTAAAGCCACGGCCAAGCGGAGTCCAATTTCAGGAAACGTAGGGGGGGGGGGGACTGGAGACGATTGCCAAAAAGCGATATGTCCATGTCCATAAAGTCACAAGGGCTTGAGCATAATTCGCAGGCTTTAAATGTGGCCCTGTAATGGTGTGCGGGAAAGACCTCAGGAGACAGGGCGAAGAGACGCTGCCTAGGGAACGGATAAGAGGCAGCATAGCCCACAGCTGCATAATGGGTGGAGAAAGAGGCTCAGAAGGGATCTTCCCTAGTTTCTTGGGCTGTAGAGGAGATGGGGGGAAGATTGTACTTTCAGACTTGCAAGATTCTGTTCATGTAGCCCTACAATAAAGTAGAATTAACTTATCTAGTCATGTTTCCTGTCTCATCTACCTGGTAAGGCCGACAGACCCTAACTTCATGCATACCACAAGATCATCCAGTTGGCAGTGTCTGAGCAGGGATGGGAAAGGATCTTGCAAACGTATGTCCTTCTCATCACAAGGTCCTTAGCTACTGGAGTTTTTTCCCACTTTTCACCTACCATTCTTGGACAAGTCACATTCCAATACCATGGCCTCCACAAACCATGATTATTCTTCAGTTCCCTTGCACAGCCTAGGTGGTAAGAAAGAAACTCAGAGCGCAAACCCTTCTTTCAAGCTAAATAATTTTGTTTGCCTCGTTTTTAACCGGATGAGACGAAAATGCTCACTTCACCCGTGGAGATCCAGCCACAGCTTGATTCCAGGAATGGCTGAGCGAGCAAGTCACTCGGTAAGATTTAGGTTTCATGGTAACTGTCTCCTGGATGGGATACCAGAGTGAGGTGAGATCCTCAGGGCTTGGAAAGAAATGGAAATATCTCACAACTGAGCAGATGGATATTCCAGGGCCAATCTTATTTGGAAAAAGAGAGGTCAGCCTCCTTTCGTCTGGAAAAAAAAGGGCCAACAGCTCTCACCCACTCCATTCTCATATTCACCAATATGTGAATGCCGAAGTGTTGGTTTCCAAGATTCTGTATATTACTGCAGTATTTTCTGTATCCTTCCTTTTTTCCCCACAACGAACCTAACACTTGAGACTCATTCCGAGTCTCTCTTGCCCGGCTGCACTCTCCTGTTAGAGCTTGACGCCAGCATGGTTTTGATCAGCTCCATTTTAAGAAATGAGCGTTTGGAGGGGGGGAAGACCACAAAGGCCTGATTCAGGATCCAGCAGCAGCTGAATTTTGTCATCTTAGGGTTTGGGGAGGTGGGGAGGCCACAAACATGGAGCCGCTCCCTGCAAGAGGGGTCTGCAAACCAGCCGGACGTGCATCACCGCCTTTGGAAATGAGAAAGGGCGAGGAATGAGTCTCTGCCACGAGACGACAAAGTCCAAAGTCTAAAATTAACAGACTGCAGTGAGGGTCATTCCGGCTTCTGTTTCTTTCTCCTAGCGTCTTGGTTTATAGAAAAACCTATATCCTGCTTCTCCCCGGACAAAGAAAAAGAAAGAGGAAAGGAGTTACTCCAAGAGGCAAATGAAATAGAAGAGTGGTCCATTAATCCAACCCGCGCGGCTCGCCTAAAAGCCGTGCTGAGAGCACACGCACAGATAGGAAGCCAAAACTGACCGCAAGCCTTAAATTCAGCAACAGCAGAGCCGAGCGCTTGTTTAAAAATAAATGCCTTCAAAAGCTGGTTGGTGCGTCCCCGAGAGTCAAAGAGGTCACCGGGTTTCTGGTGGCCAAGAGTCCCTGAGGCTCAACGCTGCCTGATATTCTGGCTCCTTCCAAACAATCTCATCCTCCAGTCTCCACTTTTTTCAAAGCAGACGGTCTTCGTGTCCCTCACCTGCAAGTAACCCCGTCTTCATTCGACGCGGTTCAAAGTTGCAGCACCGTGAACGGCAAAGTGCAGGACGTACGCAGGGGAAGAATATAATAAAAGCCCAAGGACTCCGTTTGGGGAGTTCGGGTGAGGGAGCAGAGATTAAAACCTCCCTGCACGTAAAAAGCTAGCCCATCAGGGAATAGCATTATTCCGTCACAAGATTTGGGGCTTACATCTCTACCCATTGAGAATAGTCAGTGGCTGACAACACTTTTGGGCGGGAGAAGTTACCCTAACGTTATGACACGTACGATCAAATCACGGTAGAAGACAGAGAGGAAAGATTCAGCTCCATCTCCTCCTGCCAGGGTCCTTATTCCCCTTGTAAGGAAGCCTAATGCAAGAAGAGGAATCCCTCTGCGCCTTCCGACCAGGAGGACAAAGCCGTACCGTTCGCTTGTGGCTGCCAGAATTGCATGCAACCGGTCACTTTACCAGCCTTCAGGGCCAGCACGTGCCCAGAGGACACCTTCAGTTGGAGGCAGGAAAATGGAGGGTCTTCGGTCTTTTGCACAGCTCAGCTCACTTCAGGGAGGAGAAGAGAAGCTGCCCAGGAATGGGTGAGATGGTGGCTGCGATCATGTGATGAGTGCCTGCAGGAGGGGGTCGAAAGAGTCAAGATGGCGACTGCCATCTTGACTCTTTTGATCCCCCTCCTGCAGAAGCCTTGAGGAGGAAGCATTGAGCCCTGGCCCATTAATCTGGCAGCACCACCCATGCTGATGTGCAGCGATGGGCTTTTCCCCCTTCCCTGAATTGGCCCGTTGAGAGACTAAGAAAACAAGGGGCCTTTTCCGTCTCTCAGCACATCGTCGCCGTTTTGCGCGCAGGATCAATGACCGATCTTTCCCTGCCAGCTCTGGCATCGTTTTCATCGGCCCAGCCACCCGCGTCCATCTCCTGCTATCCGATCAGTGCCCGAGAGGCTGGCCTGAAGGTTTATTTCCAAACAGCCCAGGTTCGCTTGCTGTTTTCTGAACGGAGGCAGGCTCCGAAGAAGGGCGGAAGGAAAAAAAACAGAGAAACCTGGGACATCTGACCAGGAAAAAAAATCACCCATTTTCACCGCCTGCCTTTCACCGTTTTCTGGAGACAGCCGGTGACTTATGCCCTGGCAAAGCTGCTCTTCTCCTTGACGTAAAGAGAAGGCGTATAAAACAAAACTTTCCAGAGAAAGCCAACCGTGGCCTTTGAAAGTGGAGAAAGTCTCAGACTAAAGGAAGATCAGCGCTCGATTTGCACGTAGCTCAAACCCCCAATAACCGAACCCAAATTAGGTTTGGCCACATGCTCTATCCCAGCCCTCTTTCCTTGGGAGCCCCCTGAGATGCCCCCCACAGAACCACCCTGGGGGACTAAAGCAGGGCGAAACGGCTGAGTTGACCCCCAGTTGGCAGCCTGTTCCCCCCATTGCTCGAAACCATGGCGTGCTCAGGTCAGTGAATGACTGAACAGCCACTGCCTGGATCAGCGATGGCGAACCTATGACGCGCGGGTCAAAGGGGACACGCCACGACGTTTCGGGTGGCACGCCAGCGTTCACCAACACCCGACCACACCTATTCTCCCTGCTTGAGTTACCAAAGAAACTGAGCTTGTTTTAGTCGTATTTCATTTCTGTAACTATTTGCCGTTTCTTTATAGAAGACACAGCACCGCACAGGATTGGACTGTATCTTTTTAAAATAAATGAATATGTAAAGAGTTGTTTCTCTTTTGTTCGGATGTGTGTATGTGTGACATGCCAGCAGAGTCAAGTTAGGCATTTTCCAAACTTTTGACACGCCGAGCCCAAAAGGTTTGTCATCACTGAGCTAGATTCACACGAGTCTCCTAACCCATTCTTATGGTGTGAGCCATAATATTTGGTGGGAACCCATAGATTCACACAAACCTCCTAACCCATTCCTAATCTCCATTCTCCTAACCCGCTAAGCTTGGCCATGAAAAAGCAACCCACTTTTAGGCTTAGTTTGAGGCCTGTCTCCTTCCATCCATTCCTCACCCCTCCGTAAAAGAGATCCTGCTTCTCTGGGCTGGGGAGGCGGGCGGGAGCGATCTCAGTGGGATCACGGCCAAGAAAAGCAGGTAGAGGAGAATGCAAGCCAGGCCAAGCCATTTTTTTAAAAAATCATTTTTGATTTATACATTTGGAAAATGATTTTTGAGGAGGAGAAAAGGGTTGTGTTTGTCAGAGGGCAGGACAACAGTTAAATAGGAGACTGTTTCAGCAAAACAGGGGGGACTTCCAGTCATTTTTTTCTTCTTTTGCAGAGCCTCAGGCCTCTTTGACAGACCTCTGTGGCTTACTTTCTGGGTGTTAACTGCCAACTATTTAAAGGGGTTGTTTCCAAACATTCAAACCTTAGATAACTCCTGCCCCGGTATTTGTCTGCAGGCAAATGTCTGCAGCTCCTTCAAAACAAGGAACACGACGCGATGCGGAAAACGCCAGGTCAGGTCAAGGGGAACGTGTTGCATCTGAACATGTTACTAGCAAGGTTGCGAGGGGCTGCTGATTCCCACAGAAGACAAAAACCAAACTTTCAACAACGGACATAAGGAAGCAGCTGAAGGCTTTGCTTGGCTGGTGACGATGGGAAATCCAACCTCTTTGGAGCAAGTCTGGGTTAGTAAACTGGGGTAAATTTCTACCCAGTTAGGAAAGGTGGTTCCTCTGTTACTGTGGCCATTTTGTGACTGTAACATATCCCCCCCCTTTGCGATTTGCTACATTTTCAGAATTTTTGTTACTGTTTCAGCTGCCTCTTGTCATTTCCTGTTTAGATGTTCAATTTGTAAAAAAGAATCAACTTTGGATCATAAACACAGGCCACTGTTGCTTGCTTATCTGCCTGGAATCATCGCTCAGGTGTGAAATGGGGAGAAAACGTGGTCCCCAAAGAAGAAAGCCTCGACTTCTATTGAGTTCATCCTGGCTGATTTTTAAGTACAGACATACACTTAAATAGGTTGACCGTAAGATAAAGAAAGGTCCCGCGCGTCTCATCTGAGTGGAGAAAGCCCATCTGAGGTGATCTCCGGGTTAATTTTGCACGGCCAACTTCAAACTTTCTGGCTCGTGGTTCTTAAACAGCATCTGAACTGGACCATCTTCAAATAAAGGGCGCTTTTGAACAGACGACTATAAAAGTAGAACTAACTTTAGTTCATCACACATCTCCCCAATGAATTGGTGTTCTCTGTTCCACGATCAACCTGTGTCCTGAGCTTGGGTGCATTTTATACAAGAAAGGCATAAAACCTTCAGGGTGGGGAAGCAGGGAAGAAAGCAGAGGTGCCGCCATGTGTGAGCAAAGTCTGGCATCTCCTAAAGCAGAAGCTGGGGGGGCCGGGGGGAGAGAAATTAGAAAGGGAAAGGATCCACAAGAGAAAAAATATAGAGAGAATAAAAGTCCTTGCACGTTGGAACATGAATGCTTTTAAAAGCCCTCTTACTTCCAGGAATGTGCATTTTTCACACACACAAACATGACTTTCCAAAACCACCCACCCCCTCTGTCTCAAGTGTGTCCCTGAGCTTGTTGGAACAGCTCCTGAGACCACTTCACAATCAATAGTTCAAATATTAAAAGCAATAAATCTGGGCACCCTTTGACACCAACACGGCAGTTTGCTTGATCTAAGTACAACTGATGTGATTTTTCATCCAGGGAGGGAGACAACCTGGTGTGCGTGCGTGTGTGTTTGTGTGTGTTTTACAGTGACCTGTCAATGGAAGGGTCAATTTATTTTAATGGTGTGCCTTTTAAATCCGCCTCTTTTCACACACGCATTGCACTTGGCATCAGACCGACCCCCATTTCCCTTCATTTGGGGAACCTAACTGTTGTGAACCACTCAGAGTCACTTAGATGAGACGGGCAGCTATGTACATCAAATAAATAAAATAAATACACCTGTTTTGAAGAAA
This sequence comes from Python bivittatus, assembly GCF_059951505.1. Lineage (NCBI taxonomy): Eukaryota > Metazoa > Chordata > Lepidosauria > Squamata > Pythonidae > Python > Python bivittatus. The sequence continues at coordinate 4,345,310 of NW_028277083.1, forward strand.
AGAGGAGAGGAAGATAAAGCAAAGAGGGGGGAAATATCTTGGCAGCGCTCTAGATACGTAGTCACCGAGACAGAAAAATGGACACCACCATAACCCCACTGGGGGAACCAGGAAGCTGATCCTGTTACAGGCACAGAAACAACTTTTAACTAGAAAATGCAGTGACCGGAAGTACCGTATATACTCAGGAATAAGTTGAGAATTTTAGGTGCCAAAATGCGCCCCAAAAATTGGGTTTGGCTTATCTGTGAGTATATACAGTAATACTTCTTTCAAGCACCTGTATATCCCTTATATTCTTGTATATAAGCCCATCTGCGGATAAGCCGCCCCTCAGGTTTTTAACCAAAATACCATGAAAAATGGATAATCCGTGGATTACCCACAGACAAGCCAATGGTGATAATTAAAACATATGAACATTTTGAGCGTCAGCTTATTTGCAGGTGGCGCATTTTTCATGGTATTTTGGTTAAAAATTCGCGGAGCGGCTTATCTGTGGATAGGCTCATATGCAAGTATATACGGGCCTATGCATTTTATAAATTAACCAGTAAGATCACCATAGAGGAAGAGAGTTTGCGTTTCTCTCTTAGTCCATCAGATTTTGGGGGAAAGAACATTTTGGATCACCTGGCCTATCCACCAGTTCTTTTGATGCAAAGGTCAACTGTCCATTGCGGCTTCCCTCATCCGGTTGCTACTTCCATGGATCTGCCATGACTGCATCTCGCAGGTGGGTGACAACTTGCCCTAACGCCACAACCTCCTGCCCGAACTCTCCCCTGCCACAAAAGAAAATTTAAAATTGGGGCAAGCAGCCTCCAAAAACATCTGGTCCATCATGCCCATGTTCCCTCCTGTAGCCATAACAAATAATGCTAAAAAAAAGAGGTGTGCCCCCCTCCCCCCAAAAAGCTGCCTTTAACAGGAGATTCGTTGGGGATTAAATCTGAGCTTTGCAATGTGCAAACGATGCAAATCCGGCCGAGCACCACAAAGAACCGCCTTTGAAAGGAAGACAAATAGCCCGCTTAGTTGCTGTGGGAAAGAGATTTTTGAAAATGGGGAAATGGCACTTTTCAGCTGGCACAGGATTTCTGCAGAGAAGTGGAAAGCCCTAGTTGTAGCTCGGCACAAGAATGGTTGGACTAGGTGGGTTTGCTTGTACTCAAGGAAATAAACGATTTCCATGGTTGGGCCCCTACTTCTGGGTTTCACAAACCAGGCCCTAGAGAAGGCACATTTCCAGGCCTTGCAGGTGTCTTATTTTATCAGACCAGCTGAATAAATGCTGACCCCTTTTCCCCAGGACTTTAAGAGAACTTCAGTGATTCCCCTTGCCTCCCGGCCCGCCATAGTATCATCACAAGTCAAGACCAGTGCTGATGACTTCAGAGTTTTCTTGGCGATTTGAAAACAGCTACATCCAGCATGTAACTCCTAAACCACCTTTCACTATCTGGGTGCAATTTCAGCTGTGCCAGTTAACACACCCTGCTCTTTTTTTTTCTTTCTTCTTCTTTTCTTTTGCAATGCACCTGGCTAATTTCAAGCATCTGGAAATTTGGGCAGAAACGTTTTCTTTTCAGAAAATGATGCACCCAGAAGCAATTGTTTTGGGATTTCCTCTTCATTTGCAGAGAGATCTGCAATGTCAATGATCCATCAGGACAATGTTAGATATATAATAACAACAATAACAATAACAAGGAGGAGGAGGAGGAGGAGGAAAAGATGACTGCGAGAGATTTGAAGTATTTAAACTATTTTACTTTGTTAGACTTGGGTTTTGTCCAGCAAGTCCAAGGTGCTAAACTGGGGGGGGGGGGGAGACAGAAAATAGAGGGGAAGAAAAGGTCTCTTTTATTATGGTGAGGAAAAATGAAATTGCCTGAAGTTGTAGCCAACTATTTGCACGAAGGTAAGGACTGGGCATGTTGGTTTTGACAAGGACTCTGAAAATTAAAGGCGTTAAACAACTCCTTTCCAGTAGCAGAATCCTTCACCTTCCCAGCAAACAGCAGCTCCTCTTTCTGTCATAACAGGGTCTATATTGACATCTGCAGAAGGAAAATTGATAGTCAGGTCAGCAGGCATTGCAGTAGAATTTGGGGCGAAAGAAACAGAGGGAAGTGATGTAGCTCTGGGGAGAGAGATGCTTCACATGCAGAAGGTTTCTGAGTTTCCCCATCAAGCAACTCTGGGTTAAACAGGATCTCAGAGAAATTGCCTTATTTGGGAGTTGCAAGTACACTCAGAAATAAGGAGACATTGGTGGAATTCAGGGGAAAACAGCCTTGTTGGGCTTTTCAATAGTCACGATATCTGGAGTCCTTTCCAGCTTGGTCTCCCAACCAGTTGGGTCAGATCAGATTACAGCTCTCATCACTGTCGACCAGTAATAATGGAATCGCTGTCCAGTCATCTGAAGGACACTTGGTTTGAGAATACACCACTAGAGAAGACCAATGTTCCAGTCTTGAGAGCCATACTTTGAACTCAGAGTTCAGGTTCTCAAAGGAAGGCCTAAAGAATAAGAACTGCTTATTTGCATCATGTAGCAACCAGGTAAAATGTTCCTCCCTTCCCTGCACAGAGTGGGGTAAAAGTTCACAGCATCTTGATCAAAATTGAGATCCTTTAAATCCTAAGTAATGGGTGGCCTTGGACTGGTCACCTGTTACACAGGTTTCAAGATTGCAGTCAAGGGAGAATGAGGTAGGCTTGGAAGATGGACAAGCTAGAAACATTATAAATTAATCACATTCTGTGACTGTTCAACCCCAAGGCAAGCTTTGACTCCATCTTTAACATAAATGTATTTGCAGGGATGTGAGATGAACAAGACCATCTCTCTTGCCACTCACCTCCACTTCTCTGTGTGGAGATGAGTGCTCTGAGGTACATGAAAAATCTTGATTGCACAATGCAGTTCTTACTTGACGAACGTGTGTCTCTAACATAGCGAAAGGAGTTAAAGGATTCCAACTCAGACTATATGCTTTGCATGCAAGCAGCCCCAGGTCCATTCCTTGAAATCTCTGGTTGAAAGCATCAAAGATAGACCCAAAGATTGTTGTGGTACAATAAAGCCTCCAATTAAGTAACACACCAAGGAGGAGCCTGCAGAAGGCCAAAGTCCTACAAGTGGCCAGGTACATTCATGAAGTGAGAAACTTGGAGAAGCTTGAAAATTATTGTCCTCTTCCATGGTGGCTCCTCAACAACTAGCATTCAAGATTGGTGGCCATGACCAGATCTGGTGGCAATGAATTCCATAATTAATGCTGCATTCTACAAAGCAGCCCTATTTCCTTTTTTGGTGCCAAATCTTCCCAAGTTCAGTTTCAGTGGATGAGCTTGAGTTTTAATACTGTGAGTGGGGAGAAATACTCTTGATTCCTGTTTTCTATGCAATGCATGATTTGATTTGATCTCTATTTCATCCCCCTTTTATCTTCCTCCTTTCTAAGCTTAAAAAAATAAAACAGCCCAAATTCTGTTCTATTTCCATGAAGGGCAGCTTTCTGTCTGAGCTACTGAAATCAAAGCACGTGCGTGACCATGCCTGAATGGCTCTTTTGTGTCTCCGCAACACTGACAAACAGGCAGAAGAAGTGAAAAGCAAACACTTCCATCCATGTCTCATGGACCATCGAAGGCTTCCCAGCTAGCTCTAGTGAAACAGCTCATCTCTGCAGTGGTACGTGCATTTCTGCATCCCATCCGTTACTAAGGAAGGTTAGCAACAGATCTAACATTGTGCAAGCTTCACTCAGAGCTAGTTAAAACATCCTAGATAGAAAAAGATGGTTATCCGGAGATGTCCCTGAGCCAAACTTTTCTTCCTTTAGAAGAACACACCAACAGCCGGTGCTCTGGTCCCGGGACCTTTTAGCAAAGTCTTGGTGGAAAAAATGTTATGTAGCACTGTGGCTCCTTGCTAGCTTCAACCCCTCTTCATCTTGACTTTTTACGGTTACTGTTATTTCACAATCTCACCATGCTTCCCTTTTTAACCCACACTGGCTTCCTGCAATTATCTCAGCTTACAATCAACTTGGTCTCATTCCAGTTCTTCCAATGAACCCGCATATTTAAGAAGCCTGAGTCTTTGGTTACGACCCAAACCGCGTTCTTCGTAACACGTGTCTTTCTTGACAAGCTGTAGCCAGCTTAGATGAAGCTCTAGTTCCAAAACATTTCAAGAATCAAGGTGGCGGGGATGAAAAACAGGCTTTGAAATGATAGCAATCTTTCCTTTTTAAAATTAATGCTGCACAACCAAGAGACTCACTTTTGATTTTCCTTTGCAGTATCTTCCAATATGGCATAAGATCACTTGCTTTAATTAACATATCTGGAGGGGTAAATAAACAAGCCTTAGATTTATGCCAAAAAGACAGTGGGAGGAGAGAAGGGTCCTCCACAAAAAAAAAAAAAAAAAAAAAGATGTTGTTCCTTCTATTTTTAACTTATTTTTCCAGAGCTCAGTTACTACAGAGGAAATGCAGACATTGAAACAGTCAAGACTTGGCTGAACTGGCCAGTGAGACTAGAGCAGGGGTGAAGGAGGCAAAGGGCATAACAAGAGGAGGGGTTGAAGAATGAGAAAGGAAGGACAAGCTGGGAAGGGAGGATGAGGAGTGTAACAGGAGCCAGTGATGAAGGTCAAACCTGGGAGTTCAACAGACTCCAGAACCAAAAAAGTAATTGGAAGCTTCTTGTGACCTTTGACGTGGCTTCACCTGGACACAGAAATGAAATCTGGTTAGACCCACCCATGTTTCACTCTGGTTCCCCACCACCACCCCTTTTTTCCACTCTGTGGAGCGACCAGCTCTTCATCAGGCAGCCCAAGTTCCCATTACAGAAACCAGACCTGTGGCAAATGCATTAGGTATCATGTTCAAAGTGAATCTTCCTGGGACTCCAACAGCAGAAATGGAACCCAAACTCAGACACCCATGCCCCTCCATCGGCTTTTCGGAACCGGACCATTTCTTGTAGGACTTGCTTCCAGCTCGGCATCACAAAAACAAATGCCAGATCCGAACATGGTATGTTGGTCATTTCAAACTTGCTGCCTTTCTACGTGGACTTGTCTGCCTAGGAACAATGCTTACTTGCAGAGGGAAACATTATAAGGTGCAGTGAGATGAAAGCTGGGCTCTTGTTTTACATGCGCCCTGGAATTTAACAGAGAAGACCCTTAAACCTCTGTTATCTATAGCTTTGAGGAAAGATTGGAAATGGTGAGGCAATATGGTTCACATGTAGCTGTCTACACATAGAAAAAAACAATCATAGGTTGGAAGGAAGGAAGGAAGGAAGGAAGGAAGGAAGGAAGGAAGGAAGGAAGGAAGGAAGGAAGGAAGGAAGGAAGGAAGGAAGGAATCTAGCTATATGTATTCAAATAACCTTACCTACATGGATGGAGGGTGGGAGGAATCTAGCTATGCATCCAAGAAAGAATCTAGCTATATGTACTCAAAGAAGCTTAACAAAGGTTTCTTGAATAAAACATCGTCGGCTGGCACACACACACGCAAAGCCCTATTTCATGATTTACAGAGTCAAGTATGTCAGTTCTCACAACCCAGTTCACACACTTCAAATCCAAACTCGGGGAAACTTTAATGAACGTGTTCTATTACCATCGGCTTTAAGTCCAAGCCATCATAAAAATAAAATGGGTCCACATACTCAAGAAAAATGGCAAGTCTGAAGTTACCTAACTGGGGACCCGGGGAGCTGCAGTTGATCTATTCTCTCTCCCCCACCCCCACCATGATCACAAGTAACTTCCAAATCTCTTCTGAACACCCTCAGGATAGAGAACTGCCGCCTAAAACCACTTTCGGAATGTGGAATTAGTCATTCCGTTCTTTGAAGCTTGGCCTCCACAGATCCAATTGTAATGGACAAAAAAAACCCAAAAGGGAAGCAGACTTGGGGGGAAAAAAAAACTGTAAGGCACCGTCAAACCATAAAGATTCAAAAAGGAAAAGCAAGTCATTTCAAATGCACCCATGCAGGGCTTTCCATGCGTGTGCTTGGACGAGAACATGGATGTTTCTCGTACATTTAAAGGTGCTAATTTACCAGTGAAATAGAAACAAGTCAGAGAGACATACTAATCCTGGGGAATGCAACGCACACCAGATGGACAGAAATATCCTTTCAAAATCCACCAAGATTGTAGCTTTACTGGACTCCAGCTGGATTAGAACGTTATTCCTGTTGATCCAAGGGCATTTTAAAATATCCTTCATGTCATAACCCGTCATCCTTCTCTCTTCTTTTCATCCTTCTCTTCGTTCTCCAACAGTCCCTTGCAGTCTGTTCAAATAATACCACGTTATTGTGACATCTTAATGCAACTTTACCTCCCCCCCCCGTTGATACCATAATGCCAGTGCACCATTTATGTTTTTTTTTCACACATGTAAAATTGCCGGGTGCCTTTTTATGCATGTCAAAAAGTTTTCCTTTGATCTCCCCAACATTTCACGGGTCAGCCCCTTCGCAGGCGGGCATGTCCGTGAAATGCTACCTACCAGATCAAGCTTTTTCTGCCTTCCACACTGTGTGTTTAATGCCATCTATTCAAATTAATTCCACTAATGGAGTCACTGGTCGCGTGCTGAGCATTTCAATTAAATGGTTTGTAATATTTTATAAGCCAACTGCAGAACTGCAGGAGGCAGGCAAAAAGAGAAAGGAAAGGAAGTCTTGTGTTTGGGGTGGGGGGGAAAAAAGTAATGGGTGAGTAAAGAGAATCTGTTTTTATAGAAATTGCAGGAGGGGAGAAAAAGAGAGAGTCATGCCCCTTACGAAATTAATAATGCAAAGGTATGCAAGGATTTTAATTTCCATGTAAGGTGGAAAGAAGCAATTAAACCAAAGTAGCACAGCTTACGAAGAGGAAAGTCACTGCATATTTTGATGGAGAGGGAAGAATCTATACTATTAATATCCTTTTTTTTTTTTCCTACTGCATGTGTTTAAAACTACATTATTGAGCCCAACAGCAACATAGGATATACACAGCTCCCAAATGCCTCTATCTTTCTTTTTTTCTTTCTGGGCTGCCACAGACTCTGGGTGGCCTAATTATCTGGGAGAATTAATTTAGCTCTCTGATGGATCACTCTGCTTACTTCCCTAGGAGCAGTTCCTACGGAAATGATGTCCCTTTCTGGAGAAAGGAAGAGGGAACCAAGAGAGAGAGAGAAAAAAGAGAAAAAGTGAGTGGTAGAGGGAAAGAATGAAAATGAAGAGAAAGAAAGAGAAGAAAAAACAATGCTTAATTTAATTGCCCATGGATAATCTACCTCTGTAAGCAACTCATTCATAAGTCACAAGTAACAACAGGTCTTCAATCCATTGGGTAATTGGACCCATAAATCTGTCTTTCCTATGTTGAAGGACTAGTCTCTGGACATGAAGTATCTATTCCACTGTCTAACTGTCAATTTCCATGTAGTAAGTATATAGTTCAAAACCATGTGAGCACCCAAAAATAGTAAACTTTGTCTCAAAATCAAATTAATTACATTAATTAATTAAAATTCATTACATCTTCCCAGAACATCACAGCCTTAGGACATTGTACTTTAACTAAGCATTATTTTGGTTGCATCTCCAGCAACAAAACCTGATGATTTATTTACTCATTGCTTTTCTGTACAAACGCGGAGAGGTCCCATCAGTGCAAAATATTTGGCGGTGGTGATTGTAAAAGCCGTAATCTAAAATTTCATGAAGTTTGGGGCATTTCCCATTGTTTGAGCAAAATAGGAGTCTCAATTCCTTATTCTATTCAGTCTTCAACATTTGCATATTACACTGATTTAGCGATAACAGATACAATCCAGAGTCTCTAGGAGTTGGGTGGCATATAAATTTAATAAATTATTATTAAGACTGATTGTAGGTTTTTTGGTCTCATAGGATTTAATGATCCCTTCCATAACATAGGGAGTCTCTGAGACTGGTGAATTTCTCCTTTTTTCATATATAATTTTATTACGTTTTTTTTTTAAAAGGAAGATAAAAACTAATACAATTATTATAAAGTAAGAAAACGGGAAGAAAGAAATCAAAGAAAAATCTAAAAGTGCAAGAAAAGGAAAGGAAAAATAGAAAAGAAAGGAAAAAGATACAAAGAAGTAGCTTCCGATCTTCTTTACGGCAGTTAGAAGTACAATTATAAATTTACCTCTTACGCTACGGTTACAACATAACTCTCTTCTTTCTATAATCTATCCTGTCTAATCATCAAAACCATAAATCGTAAGTTCATTTTTTTTCTGTTTCACGCAAAAAGCCTATAAGGGGCTTCCAGTCAGCAATAAACAATACAATAAATTGCTGACTGGTAAATTTCTCCTTCTTCTGTGCAAAACCCTTTTCTAAGCTGTGCCTTCCTCCTCCCCCTGCGAAAAACACCCAGGGCACGTGCCCAGATCCAGACAAACGCTACAGGCTTCTTGGCTGGCCCTTGGAGAGAGCCTCACCCTCCCCCCTTTGAAACATACACTCAACCACCCAGACAGACACAAGGCGAAGGGGGAAGTGTTGTAAAGTTTTCTTGGCTGCCAAGCAAACACACCTGGATTCCCCATCCTAGTTAGTCAGCTCCGTGGGAAGAATGCAACAGGACCTTAATTACAGGCTCCTACCCTGTCTGCATTCACGCACCCATCATCTGGTTCTGGAATTGATCTGTTTCCGGTGGGCTCACACACCTTAGCATGCTGCTGAGAAAACCTACTCAGAACTAGGTTTTGTGCACTGCAGCCGCCTGCAAAATCTTCACCTGATCCGTACCTCTATATCAAGGCTATCTTATGGGGTGTTGGCCCTGGACCCCAAACAACTTAGGATCCTGTTCATAGCCCCCAAAGCAAAAACAGATTGGACGCGTCAATGTTTGTAGGCTGATCAGTCGAGAGACAACTGATTAATTAAACTGAGTGCCATTTGCACCCTGCCAAAGTCTCCATATGGGAACCTCTTTGAGATACCGATAGAAGTGTGAGATTATTAGTGATTTAATCAACAACGCTATCATTCACTGTTGAAAGCAAAGGCCATCTTCAACTTTTCCCCTCTGCCATAAACAACCATGACAGTTACACAGAAGTTGGAGCAGCTTCCAGAGTAAGCCAGTTTTAAATTTGCACACCCGGCTATTAAAACTATTGCAAGATTAACACTGCCCCCAGCGGATTAAGCCAGGAAAATGCCTGTTGATTAATCTACCACCCAAAGCTGCTGAAGGTTTACAATTCAAACTAATGCCCACCTCAACACTTCCTCCTCAGTGTAAAAAAAAAAGGATAGACTCATTCATTCCAGCAACATTCAGCAGAGGCCACATCAAAAATGGTGCATCCTTCAACCTGTAGCAACCTACGATCACGGAGGTCTTTCAATGGGACGTGGTCTTGGCTGAAGGATCTTCTGGGGGAAGAAATTCCACAAGGGGAAAAAGTCCCTGATTTGAGTTCAGCCCATCTTCTGCCAATTTCTCTTGGCAGCAATAAAAAAGGATTAAAAAAAAAAACTTCCCAGGTTAGCCCACTCACCCCTTGGGATTTTTGGTGTCTTCCACCCAAGTACTAACCCCATCTGACCCTCTGAGATTGGATGACATCACTAAAGCGAAACTGCCCTGATTAACATTGGAAGGCAAGAGGGTACCAGAGCCTCATCTGTTGAATTGAGCCTACAGATGTATATTTTCAAGATACAGACTGGGCCAAAGGTGCACATACTGACTATAATAGAAGAAAAGCTGACTCAGTTGGCCTTTCTGTCCATCTGATTAACATTGAGAATGGGCTGGATCAGCAGTCCAGGTGTTATCGGAGGGAGAGGCGAGATGCCAAAGGCCAATCTGTTCTCATGGCTGAAAAGCAATTATCATTCTAATCTTTTTGTTTTGAAGTTGTTTACAGCAATCCATCCTGAAGTTTTGAACAAAAATGGGGCTTACTAGGATGAGTCTAAAAATAACTATTATCCTTCAATTTATCAGGGTACAGCAGGTGATAGCTCAGGAGAACCAACCACGTGTTTGATGCTCAGCTTCCTGTCTAGGTGCTCACAACAGCTAGGTAACTTCAGAACTTCTCTTTTATCTGTAACCTGGACTTTAACTAGACAGTCCTTAGAGGACACCTTCAGATAGAAGATTGTAAAGTAGGACATGCAGAAACAAGCTCCATGGTCCATAAGGAGCCAGAGACTGGGGAAATCTAGAATTTGACAGGTCTTCCACTAATTGTTTGAGGCTGAAGGTGGGCATCTCAACATATGGAGAACTAGGTTTCCATGCATAAAAGCTACATCAGTTTCAATCACTTCAATTCAGTTTTGAATAGCTTTCTTTTCACCTCAGCCAAACGCCTGTTTTTCTGGTTGACTCAGAAAAAAAGATGATGAATTCTACTTGAGGCCCTGAAAGAAGAGAGGGCCAGCTCAGTTAGGTAGAGAGATGCAGCAGGTGAGACATCTTATCTGTCATTTCATGAAAGGCCAGCATTTCTTTAATCTGTGTACTTTGTGTCTATTTGAGCTGGATAAACCAAGAAAAAAAATAGATGTCAAACAAGCCAGCTTTAGACCACTTTTTTTCAATCTTGGAACAATAAATCACTTTGCACCACCAGCCTACCAAGAGATTATGGCTCCTTTACAGATTTGAAGGTGGCCCTTCACTCAATTCCTTGACAGAAATCATGTACTCTGTATTTTATGTGCATGGATCAGGAAGGGGAGTTGTTTGTGTTGGTGTTTTTTAAATAAATAATAATAATAATAATAAAAAAGAAAATAAAAAACTCAACCTAAGTCTGTCTTACCTTGATTTTAGGGTGAGGGGATGGGCAAGGATACCATTTGGTGCCAGGGAGTCAGAAAATCTTGGGATGCATCTGACTAAAGTGGTATTTCTCTACATCCTTCTCCAGAAGAGTAGAAAAGGTGGGGGAGATCAGGAATCCAATCCTACACATTTTTTACATAGTTGTGTTTCTGCAGAGACAAGTTCCTCAAGACGCATTGCTCTGACGGCCAGGCCTGTTCAGAATCTGGACTAGTCCAAACAAGTTTCGCAGGTTCTTCTTAGGCCCCTGGGCTTGGAGGGAATGAATAGTAAAAAGGGCTCTGTTTTTTCCCCTATGAGGAAAGAGAACATCATAAGACTTTTAGCTTGGAGCAAAAGTTGGCAAGAAGGGAGACATAACAGAGGTTTACAAAATCATGTGTGAGTGGAAAATGTGGACAAAGAGAAAATGTTCACCTCTTCTGCTTAGGTTAGAATACAAGGGATATCTACCAAAAGAAAATGTGGGGAGACTGGGGACTGATCAAAGAGCTCACTCTCTCTATAAACCAGAGTTAAATGATGGAATTCATAGCCATCAGATACGGTGATGTCTATCAGTTGAGGTGGCTTTAGAAGGGGACTAGACAAATTCATGGAAGATTAGCTCCTAGCCCTGGATGGAGATAGCAGGGAAGTTATAGAAGTTTATGCACAGATATAAAGTCTGGGAGCATCTTTGAGGCAAACCAACTTTTAAAAGAAGAGAATCTCTGTAGCTCAGGGTTGAACTGCAGAGTTCTTGGTGCTCTCTGAGCTTGGTTGTTTGTTTACAGATGTTTCATTACCCAACTCAGTAACATCATCTGCGCAGGTAATGAAATGTCTGCAAGCAAACAACCACGCTCAGAGGGACCAAGAACTCTGCAAACCAACTTTACTAGGGCATAAGCTTTCGTGAGCAAGAGCTCACGAAAGCTTATGCCCTAATAAAGTTGGTTAGTCTCGAAGATGGAACCAGACTCTGTATCTACCTAGACTTGGGTGTCTGTCTATTATTGCTTCAATTATAATGAATAGTCTTTAAATGCCAGCTTCTGAGAAACCCCACTGGAGGAGAAGGATTGTCCTTCTGCCCATGTTTGGGCTTTTCTTGTAGGAACCTGACTGGCCACTATGTGACACAGAACACCGAGCTGATCCAGGCTGTCCTGCTCTTTTCTACATCTTTGTGCAAAATTAAGATGGAGCAGAAAATAAATTCAGCCCTTTCCCTATCTTTGATTTCTATCCCCCTTCCCCATGAATAATTTTTATTCTTTTTTGTTAGAAATTAAGTCACACTATTTTTAAGGTCTGAATTCTGCCTTTCTAGCTTTCTAGCTGACCTGCCCAAGCAAGAAACAATTATAAAATATGAAGCACTTTTTTTTCCTTTTTTTTTTTTACAGCAAGGGAATACTGAAGTGGAGGGGATGAGAGGAAGATATAAGCCCCAACTCCCTAAACTTAATAGGCTCCACAGCTTAATTCCAAATCCCAGGCTTAATTGGACCTTTGCGTACAAGAAGGATGGATGTTCAAGGACACAAGTGCACAGAGATGGAAGAAAAAGACCACAAGGTCTGTTCCAAGCAGTTGACCTGAAGTTAAAATGTTTTTCTCCTCAGTGATTTTTGTAATTATGAAGGATTATAAAACACTGAAGTAATGGCTGGTACCAACAGCAGATAGGAAGACCAACGGGGGATTAAAGCGTGCATTGGACAGAAGACACAACCTCAGTAGATCAGCAGAGAGAAGGCAGCTCTGTATTTTTCTGTTTTTAGCACTTCTTCCAAAGAACGGATCCCTGCTGTTTAAGAAACTGAACATTAAAAACAGATTGTGTTACTAGAGTTTCTGATACTGCAAACTAAGCAGAATTTGATCACAAGCAAGGATACATATCTTTGGATCAGAAAATATAGAATTCAGAGTTCAGGAAGATGTTTCCTCAGGAGAAGAAACTTATCCATCTTGGTGAATCTGGACCAGGAATCCAAAGTAGCATAGCTAAGAGTTTATATTTTTGTGGTTGAGTGTTTTATTTTGGGGAACGTAACCTTTTCAGAAGACTTTTTCCTTGAAGAGGTGGAAGAAGAAAAAGAGGAGAAAGAAGTTCAAAGACAAGCACTAGGTTAGAGAGCAACATTCCAAGGATTGCAATTGCAGACACATGAAAGAATGCAAACATCACCCTCAACTTGCCAGCTGCATCTCAAGAAGCTATTAAAAAGTTTGCCCTAACCCATTTTCACATTCCTTCACATAATGATGGATGGGCAGAAGGATAAATGGATGGATGGATGGATGGATGGATGGATGGATGGATGGATGGATGAAGAGACAGAGACAGACAGACAGACAGATGGATTTCTGGAGAACTGGAGATTGATCTTAGTGATGTTGTGGTTGATGGCCAATACTTCCCCTCTATAGCTGGTTTTCATTGCCAAACTGGGACTTTTCCTGCTATTTTATGGCTGGGATGAGAAAATAGAAAATTAGTGGGGCTTCAAACCTTACTAAGGGAGTGAACTCTGTTGAACTCAGAAAGAAACATCCTTCCAACTAAATACAGGTAGAATCTGCCTGAAGGCTTCACCGTGCTGCAAAAAAACAAGAACACCCTTAGGAATCACATGCAGCTTGAATGGGATGGGAGGCAAAACACAGCCTACTCCCACCGGGCAGAACAATTAGTCACCAGCCTTTGGGGGCTCCCCCAAATGAAAAACACACCCATCATTACCCTAACTGATCCCCAGGGAGGTGGCATGATTATTCCCAGTAACAGAGCTATTAGTGATTCATTTACCTGCCTATGGTTACATAGAGAAAGAAATGTAACTCTGGAGGAGGAAGGGGTGAAGTGAACAAAGCTGAAATTTGGATCACCCCTATGGTGCCAATACCAGTCCTGGACTGAGTTGAGAACAGCCTTTGAAGGAATAGTAATGGGTCTAACTCAAGAGGGGTGAGATCTTGTCATGGAAAAAGTAACCCCCCTCCTGAGATTTTCACCTGCAGTTGAACCCAAAAGCTGAGCCATTGCCTTGCGGCCCCCAAAAGAAGGCCATTCTGCAAGGATGACCAGATGCAGGGAGAGAAACCTCCCCTTTCAGCTCAGATGACCCAGCCATGATGAAGAACAATTGGCAACACATCTGCTTGAAGCCACAGAAGGTCCCAAACTCAATCTTGGCTTCTTTGTGATCTGAAATCTTGGAGAGATACTGACAGAGCCCTCAGTCTTGAGCCACATGGACCATGGCCCAATTCTGCAGCTGGATTCACCCAACATGGCCAACCCTTGATCCTAACCTAGGAGGCATTATGCAAAGGCTGGGTTCCCATATGGCTCTAAGCCCCTTCCAGTCAAATCTCATTGACTGAGCTTAGCGGATTTGGCGGATGCAAAGGCTGTGATGAAGTCAAAGCTGGAGCTTACAGCTGAATATGATGTATGATGAACCTAACAGTTGCAAGGCAGTTTCCAATGTCTCTAGACCATATCTGGACCACTAACAGGCGGGGCTGGATTTGTTTCCTTTCAAGTTGCACCCCCTCCCTAGTCTTTTGCAGTTAAATCTCTGAATGGGGCTGAATGTCAAGAATATATCTTAACCCTAGTGCACGGGTTTCTTGACAGAATGCACATGGACATTAAAGCATTCTTTAGCACCAAGCCTGCCTCTATCCTGTAACGCAGCTGCTAAGATACATCATTTTCCCAAGTGGCAAGTTTGGATTTTAACAGCAGAACCAGCATCATGTGAAACACCTTCCTGAATCAGAGCTGAAATAGTTCATCAAGGGAGTTATTTGGGGGTGGGGAGAGGTAGCCTCTTCCTGCGTTACTTTCATTTTCTCCCTCCCCCTCAGCTAAGCAGATGAAACGGTTGAAATCCTGGGAATCAGCATTTCTCCCTTGAAATAAAAGAAAACCGTCCTGTGAAGCTCCAAGGAGAAGAAACACTGGTGGAACCTGGATCATCTCTAGCGAACCAACGTTCTTTAGGGAAAATCAAATGACATGTTTGGGGTGTAGTATCCATTACCTGTAACTCAATGCCGAAAACTACCAAGCATTTCTGCTTCAACCTCGAGCCCCCGCTGGAATTGGGTAGCGTTACATTTCTCCAGATATCCTAAGCCGCGTTCAGCCGAAACCACAAGGATATCGTCAGCCAGCAAAATCTGATTCTTGACTGCAGTCAACCGAAAAGCAGCTTCCATTAATCATAGAAGAGCAGCAGGAGGGGAAACCCAACAGATTGTGCCTCCATGCAACGCATCTTGAAAAAATAATAATAATCTGCTGCAAATTCCTATACATTGGACAGGATAGAAATGCTTTCAATAAATAAATAGTTCAGGCAATCAGTGTTGGCTGGCCTTGAGACAAGTGGACTGCTGTTCTGCTCCAAAAAACAATTCAGCCCCGGTTAGGCTGTCCTAACACATAATTAGAGATACTGGACACATAGCGATAGACCAGAGAAATAATACCGTCACTGCATTTAGTGCAAATCCCATAGTGGCCATTAGGACTGAGAGTGCAGAAAAAGGAAGGATTCAACTTAGATTGAGAAGACTGGTAGACAAATCCAATGGCTGATACCCTAGATTTGCATTTTTTAAAAAAAAAAATCCAGCTGTTTAATCCATCGTGCACCTCTGTATTATTTTTTCTTTTATATTGCAGGTGAGATGGGATGGGGCCATGAAAATTATATGGAGCAGCTTATCTAAGAGGTGAATTTTGAACTACCAGCCTCCTGATTTGGAAATCAGCTTCTAAGTCATGATATTAGATCAGCTCTGTCAAAGTTGCTTTGGGGGAAAAAAAAGTGGATAAATACATAATAAAAGAGCTGCTTAAAGGAAGGAAGGTAGGTAGGTAGGTAGGTAGACAGACAGACAGACTACCTCTGAAGACTTGGTTCAAGGCATACTGTATGAGGGAGCATTTTTGCTTTAAGCAGACCTGTCTGTCTGTCTGTCTGTCTGTCCGTCCGTCCATCCACCCACCCACCCACCCACACTTTGCTTTCAGGAGTCCCCTAAAAATCCTTAGATTCTTTTCCTTGTGCAAAACAAGAACTGGTCGTGAGTTCACCAGTCTTTGCAAAGGACAATTCAGTCCAAATCTTTAGCATTCTTCTACTGCTGAGGTCCTCTCCACCTTTGACAGACATTCCAGGAATGGTTTGGAGGGCTGGACTGTTATTGCACTTGGGACACAGAATGTTGTCAGATAAAGACAGGGGCTGGCAGCATGGAAGCCTGCCCCCCCCCCACAAGCTCCTTAGACCCTCCCTGATTAAAACGTTTCATGCATTTTTTTTTGTTTAAAAATAAATGAGAAGCCAGTGCCTGCAAACAGGCTAGTAATCAGGATCACTGCGATTTACAACAGTGGTGGGTGACCCACCAGCCACATGCAGCGGGCCAAGATTGCAGCCAATATTTGGTGACAAAACAATTGAATTTTGACCACACTTTTTTCAGATTTGCCTTCCCCCAAATTAAGAGTGGAAAGAGGAGCAGAAGGTTGTTTCCTAGGCCATTTCTGACCCCCTCCCCACCTTTTTTTTTTTTTTTTGGCACCCAGGGCATGTTAGAGTTGGATTAAGAGAGGGAATGACAGCAAGTATTTTGTTATCTGTGGCTTGTAATGCTTTCTTTTTTCAATTTCTAGTCATGGGCCAAAGCAAAAATATGTATCTATCTGCCAGCAAGAATCTTTGGGGAAGCAAATCAGGCCGAGTTTGATCCTTAACCCCCCCCCCCAAACAAGTGATCTCAAATCAGCCCTCAAAACAGCAATTTCAGCCCAGTTTGTGGAGTTGGAGAAAGAACATTAGGAGTGAGAATAAGAAAAGTTTGGTATCCAGAAAGCTTCCACTCCCATTCTCATTCAAAACGCCCCCCCGCCCAAAACATTTCAGCCTGAGACTTCCAATAATTTGTTTGGAGATCTTGGGAACGTCAAAAGGCTGACTTCTGCCTCCCCCCAAACCTACAAAGATTGCCCGCTTTATTTAAAATATGGCTCTGAGCCCCAGGTAAGACCAGTTGGAGCCCAGTGCTTAGTTTGGAAATGCGCCCCTCTGCCAAAACATACTAAGCACGCTGACGTGGCAAAGCGCATCTTTGGAAGCTACAAAAAACACGGGGAGCTACCTTTTTGTCTTGTGGTACATTGACTAGTCATGCGCATTTGGAGTGCCATTCTCGGAAGAAGCCACTCCCAATCCCTGGGAGCCATTTGGGGATGGTGTTTTCAGCATCCTCCCAAAATCCCAAGTTATCTCCATCAGCCCCCCTCCCCAAAAGTTTTGCATTTCTCAAACAAGCCAGTCAGAGAGGCAGATTCTGCACTCGAAGCCCTCACTGAAGCCCTTTAGAAGCAATATTCTCTCTCAGCTCCTGGTGGAAATCAATTCCCCCCCCCCCCCGATTGCGCAAAAGACATTCCCTGGCTTCTGGACATTGCTCTGCAGATCAAAGGTGCTTTACTTATCAATAAAGCTGTCTTTTATTGGTTCCCAGAAAATAGGAAACCTCTCTAAATTCATCCCCCTTTGGCAGACTTCCCCATTTTTTTCAGCAATTCTTCCCGCTCATCTACCCCTTTCCCCACCTTCCAACCCTCTTATCCCACAGGAACGTTATCTCCCACCAAGGCAATTTGGATTTTTCCTGCACTGTTTCCCTTAAAGTGTATAACGGCTGCTGCTGAGATTTTGTAATCGGTAACGTTAGCATCATTTCAAATAACCAAGAGCATGTGGCAACAGTTCAGTATCCAAGTCAAACCTTGTTGGCCAAACTGACCTGCTCGCCCTGTTCTGCCATTACTCGCAACTGGTGACTTTATTGATCAGCTTATTTGATGTACTGTTTTATGTATTTTATTGAACTGTTTTATAAAGAGTTTTAAACGTTGTCTTTTTATTAGCTGCCTGGGGGGCCCGTTGGGTGGAAAGGGGGGGGGGTTTAAATAATAACTTCCCTCCAATTCATAGGTTGGACTCTGAGGGCCCAGGAAAAGTGGAATGCGAAACAGCATCCATAAAAAACATGAAGGAGAAAATAGAAAACATTGGGGAACTCAATGTCAGAAGTCTCCCCCCAACAAATTAAAATTAAGAAGACTCTCCCATACAGAAGGAAAATCAGATTAGTAAGGGTTGTTTTTTGTTTTGTTTTTGGGTCACTTCAAGACTTCAGGTCAGTCTTAACTCCCGGTGACTGCGTGGACAAGTTCTTGCTAGATTTCAGAAGCAGTCTGCCCTTCCTTCCTTCCTTCCTTCTTAGGGCTGAGAGAGAAGGACTGGCCCAAGGTCACCCAGATAGCTTCATGCCTAAGAACTAGGACTAGAACTCATGGTCTCCCTGCTCCTGGTCCAGCACCTTCACCACTAGATCAGACTGACTCTGACATGGTCTTTAAGTCATACTTGACTCCTGGTGATCGACGTGGACCAGTCCCTGCAGCTTTCTTGGCAAGATTTCGGAAGTGGTTGGCCCTTGCCTTCTCCTTCCTAGGCCTGAGAGAGGGACTGGCCCAAGGTCACCCAGCTGGCTTCGTGCCTAAAGGAGGACTAGAACTCACGGTCTCTTGGTTTCTAAACTGGTGCCTTAACCTCTGCACTGAACTGGCTCTCACCAGTAAGTTAGTAAGCTTTTATTTACAACCAAAAGACCCAGATAGCAAATTATAAATATAATCTAAAGTTTGTCATTAAACAGTTTAACAAATAAAATATTCGATAAATATTACAGAAAACATTTAAGACTCTAGCTTAATGATGTGTTACTAAAGACCTTGTTTTTATAGCCGTAGGTAAACATCTGGCTGTTCCTCTGTAATTTTAGGATTTTCATCTGCAAGTAAAGTTTTGACATACTCAGAAACACCTCTTCCTGGTCTTGATTTTAAAATAGGCCAGATAATATCCTGCCAAAAACTCTTGTCAAATTCACAATGTAATAAAATATGATCCACCATTTCAAAATCAATACCATTACAGGGACAAAATCTTTGAGAGACAGGAAAATCAGATCCATGAGGAATGTTAAATGTCAGGTGGATAAGAAGAACAGAAACACAGTGAGATGGAGGAAATGAAACAAGTCTCTTGTAAGCCTAAACCTGCAGGTTGATTGATTGAGAGCTAGTATTTATATCTTGCCTTTTTACTAGGAGCTCAAGGCATAGGTAATAGGCCTTCCTCCAATTTTTCACCCACTAACCCAATTGGGGAGGTTGGTCTCATAGTTCACAAGGGTGAAGGCAGACTTAACCTGGGTTTTCTTTGGTCCTATTTCAGTTGCCCTTAACCATGGCAACTCACATACATATTAAGAGTCTAGAAAAGGATGCACAACTCTGGGGAGGTTGAGCATCTCTTGTAGGTGTTAAGAAGCGTGTTGGTGCTGACATGGAAGAAGTGAGTAGGGATAAAGCAGAATGTGAATGAGCTCATGGAAAAAAAAAATGGACACACCCAGATCAACTTCATTTCGCTTGGAAACCATTGCCACCAACAGAAGCCTATAAATGCATGTCTCAAAATAATGTTCTGCACATCTGGCAAAACATGGCTGGAAGCCCTCATTTATACATCTGAAAAATGTAGTCTCCTTTCTACATTTGAATATAATTTCTGGCTTCTCGATTTAGAAATGTTGATTTACGTATACTAGTACATATATTTAGTTCCCCTTTTTGTTATTGGGGTGCAAACGGACTTAAATCTGAAGAACTCAGTTGTATAATATGATACGAAAGTGTATATAACTAGTTTTAAGTAGACTGTAAATGAGACAAGTTCTATAAAAACATATGATCCCTCACTGATTTTGCTGGAAGAACCCAAAAGTAGCATCTTTTTTTGTCCCTCCCCCCCTTTTTTTTTTGTTCAGCTGTCAGATCAGTTACTGTATTATGGGGAGGAATGCATTTTAAACAAAACGGTTCAACGATTTTGGAAGTTGCATGCTGTATTAATTCATCCCACAGCCCATCCCAAGCTTTCGAGATCAGGACCTGCAGCTTCACACTCTTCTGTCTCTCGCT
This sequence comes from Python bivittatus, assembly GCF_059951505.1. Classification (NCBI taxonomy): domain Eukaryota; kingdom Metazoa; phylum Chordata; class Lepidosauria; order Squamata; family Pythonidae; genus Python; species Python bivittatus. The sequence continues at coordinate 4,365,283 of NW_028277083.1, forward strand.
AATGCACAGCCTCTAGTGACATCTACTGGACTTTGTCTTCATCTATAATTTTTGCACCAAAGTGCAGGAAGGAAAATCAGCAAGCACAAATGGGGACAGGGGAACACCGCTGTCTCTCGTCCCTAGCAGCTCTGCAAAGATGGCTGCAAAGACTGGGTAGCTGAAGACTCTAGAGCAGTGTTTCTCAACCTTGGCCACTTGAAGACGGGTGGACTTCAACTCCCAGAATTCCCCAGCCAGCATGATTCACAGAACATATTGTTTAAGATCCATAGCAGGGATAAACAAACAAAAAAAGAGGGGCCCCATTCCCAGCCACTCTCAAGAAGGCCAATATATTGAGAAGAAAAGAAAGTGCTTCAACAAAAAAAGTCGGAAAAAAGTGAAAAAATGTTGTTTTACGTCTTCTCCATAATAAAAAATAGATTTGAAGAGGCCAACATAAATATCGAGCAGCAGAAACCAGCTGAGCGGATGGTTTACGCCCCATAACTAAAGTCACGGGAAGCCACGAATGCCCCTAATCCAGCCACTGATGTCCCACTCCAGTTGCCAAGGGAGGAATTCAGTTGCCCATTTCTTCATCAGAGCCAGGTGTGATGCTCCGGCTTACAAAACCAGCAGGTTGCTCTACCCGGTTTTATCATATAAAGGCCAGCTTTGAAAGGCCTTTCCTTTCCCCCAGCTTCATCCCACTGTGGGGTTTGTGCTCCCCCCCACATGCTTTTCTCCTCCTGCAGAAGAACAATAGGAACATTATTTACATGGATGTTTGGCTCTCTAACCATGACTCATGCAGCGCTGTGCAAACACCAGTGGAGAAAAATAAACAACGTCTTTTGAAAAACAAACAGATCTGACCAAGCCCCACTCTAGATGTGTGGGGACGTCCCCCCCACCGCCGCCCTCCACATTTGCTGGCACGCCTCTAGGTATTCTGAAGACATAGTCCCAATTCATCAAAAGGGTGTTATAAAAAAATGGAATTTGCAGAGGAATGAATTCAGACTTTGGGGTTTCTGTTAATGTTCTTCGGTCTAAGACATTTCAACGGTCCAGAGGTCTGCAGACCAGCACCTACCCTGAGTTCGCCTCATACTCCTCAGCACCTTTTCTATTCCAACCCCATGGAAAAGTCAACGCTTCTCTTTTGAAGCCCCACTGCAAAACTCAGCCCTCCTTGGAGGGAGCACCTTCACAGCTGTCTCGCTCGGCCCCTTTTTTGCTGAGAACCCAAGGGGCTTAACAGCTAGCGCCCACCAGCCATCAAGGGCCATCGATAGTCCTACGAAGGTAAGCATCCCTCAGCCATCCCCGCGCCCTTCCAAAGAAGCTAGGCGGAAAAACGCCACCGCCTGGCTTTGCATAAACGCTGTCTTGTCTAACTGTAGTATTGCAAATGGGATCAGCTCAAGAATGGCTTTTTTTGCAAACACGGCGGTTGTTTTGAGTAAATAAATCAGGCTCAGATGCTAGCAGCTCTTTCAGGATGGGGCAAGCGACGCCCTAAAGAGTGACAGTTGAGTGAGTTTGCGCGCAGTGGAGAATCTTAATTCTGCCTTCCGATCGCTCTTTGCGTAATGCTGGCATCCATATTCATCAACCCCATTACTCCAGCAGGCAGCTGACGATTATCTTTCTATCTTTGCTCTTCTTCTGGGCACATTCCAAGCAAAGGGGGGGGGGGGGGAGAAACATCCGCGGGCCCAAAGCACACCGTGCAATGCAAATGAAGCTTTCAGCCGCCTCTCCCCCACCGCCCTGCATTTATGATCTCTCTCCAGAGTCCCCTTTTAACACAACGATGGATCGGTAAGTCAAATCGAGATCTGCCAGGCCAAGCAAACTTTACTGCTCGTAAGAAGGCGAGGAGAAGTCTTTACTTCGCCTCCGAGAGTCATTTAACTCCGGGCATTTGCATTCTGCGAGGAAGTGGGGGCGGGGGTTGATGCGCAAGAAATAAATAAATAGCTAGCTAGCTAGCATCCATTGCCGTCCCCTACCGATCCAACCCTGGAAATCCCACGCAGAGAGGATTGGAGAAGGGAGTTCCCAGGGCTACACAGAGGTCCAAACCCCGGAGATTTCGCCCCCCCCTCCAAAAAAACAAAAACAAAACCCACTTCTAGGACTGAGGATCTCCCTTTTTGAAAACCACGGATGCGTGCCATCTCAGGAGGGTGAGAAACTGAGGGGAGGTTAAGAGAGAATGGATTAGACAGAAGCAAGGGAGGGAGGGAGAAGAGAGCCTGTTGATAGTTTATCTCATAAATGGCTCCTGAGCCCAGATTTTGAAGCATTGGAAGAGACCCCCCCCCTTTAATAAGCTGACTATAAACCATGGGAGCTTTAGATGGTCTCCCCAAAGATGGCTTGTAGTGAACAAATCAAAATTAAAAACATTTTGAATAGAGAAGGTGGAGGAGAAGGAACGGAGGGGAGGAAGCTATATTGAAAAACATAAGAGATTAATAAAAATTATGAACCCTACTTTGGACTTGCCCACATTCTCTGTACGCCATACATATGTTCCCTTTGCCCTCCTACCCACAGCCCCCAATAAATTCACAAGACCCACAAGCAGCTCTTGAGGCAAAAAGGGGGTTGCCTCTCCCTATACGACAGCCTGCTGTGGTTTCTATGCTGCAGTAAACATGCATGTGCCTTATTCAAATACTGAAGATGCACAGCACAGAGAAACTTCAGTCCTTAGGGAAAACATTTAAAGGGATCTCAGCGTTGGCTGAATTGAGAAATTGGTGCCCAGGGAGTGCTAGATGAGTAGGCAAAAGAATTATTCTATTCCAGTCATTTACACTTCCACACCGAAACTATCTCAGCTACACAACAATGCTGTTCATGCATCATTTGACCTCAACATTCTTCATCTGCGAAATGGGAGTACGGATCGGTTACCTTTAATAACTCAGGTATATTTTGTATCGGAATAGACACAACTGCCCCATTCTGCTACCTAGAGCTTTCTGAAATGGTGGGGATTGCAACTTGCTTCTCCCCTTGCCAGGAAGAACCAATGGCCTGGCTGGGGGGGAATGATGGGAGCTGTAGTCCAGCCAGGAGCTATACTCATCCCGAGCATGCCGGGTACGAAAAGCCGCTCGGGCTGATCCTCGGTGTAGCAAAAAGACAGAAATCAACTGTCTCAATGCGGTCCATGCACAGGACAGGAACGTTTTCAGAACGTTGGTAGGGCTGGGCCATTTACTCCAGCTGAGCCTTGGGCCACATTGGCAGAGATGCTGAAAACTGTCTCTAACAAACTGGAAAGAAACAACTTGAAGACGACTTGAGATTGCACCATAACAATTGTGTGGCATCTCCCATCTTTTTGAGAAAGAAAGAAAGAAAGAAAGAAAGAAAGAAAGAAAGAAAGAAAGAAAGAAAGAAAGAAAGAAAGAAAGAAAGAAAGAAAGAAAGAAGGGAGGAGACAAACACAGTTATAATGAACAACTGGAACTTCTCCAAACAAGGAAAATAACCCAAAAGGCAAACGTCGTTTTAAGTTTAGCCTCCTCGCACGTCTCTTAAGTTATCCTTTTTTGTTCCTGAACCACCGCAGGAGTCAAAGGAGGTCACCAAACCGCTAGGTTCGAGCCAGACAAGAATAATTTCCATATGCCAGGAAAACCGAATGCAGAAACAAACAGCTTCACCCACATAATGCTTTCTGGAAAACACTTCTGAATGTGAAGCACACGAGCAGCTGAAAAGATGGATGGAAAACTCCATCCAAACAGGACAGTGTGTTAACTTTTCAGCTGTTGCTTGGTTTCCCATGGATCTGGTCCAAGGGCGTCTGCAGGGTGTGGTGGAAAACATCAAGAAGGCAGGCATGACGGTGGGATCAAAGCTCCGCCTGGTTTTAAAGCAGGTGGAGCTTGTTATGGGTCATACTTTGCAGGCAGCCTTGGATCTGTCCACTTCAGAGAGACGAGCAGCCTTAAAGTTAAAGCCTTAAAGAGGTTAAAGCTTAAAGAGACGAGCAGCCTTAAAGCAGAGAGACGACCTTCAGCCTTAAAGTGGTTCTCCAAACCATGAATCTAAGGCCTATCTTGGAAAGGGTCAGTTGTTCAGAGTTGGGGGAAAATGCATCACTTTGCCCCCCACCCCACCCTGGCCCTTTTGACCCAACTCTGTTGGACACGAAGTCTGGGAGTGTTTGGACTGGAAATTAAATCAACCTTACTAAATGCAGTGAGAGAAACAGAGCGAGAAAAAGAAGGCATAGAAAGGGCTTTGCTCCAGGTCAATTCATGCCTCCAAATCCTCATTTTTTTTTCTCTGAGGATTAAAGGTTCTTCAGCTTTACAAGCTTTGCAAAAAAAAAAAAAAAAAAAAAGGTTGGCAAGTGGCTTTAAAAAGCAAAAATAACTCCTGAGCACTGCATTATTTTCCTCTGGAATTCAAGACATCTGTGTGTCCTCTTTTTATGGAAGAAAGACCTGTCTCAAGGAAGCATAGGCATTGGCAACCTGGAACCCTCCAGATCAGGATTCCTCAACCTTGGCGACTTTAAGACGAGTGGACTTCAACTCCCAGCTGGCTGGGGGATTCTGGGAGTTGAAGTCCACCCATCTTAAAGTTGCCAAGGTTGAGGAACCCTGCTCCAGATGATTTTCAGCAGAACCTCAGACTAATTCCAAAAGCCTTTTGCAAGGGTCTAAGTTATCAAAAATGATCAATCGCTTCTTCCACAGCTTTTTGTGTGAGGAAGAAGAGAATCAGGCCAGGCCAGCAAAACTGGGAAAAAATGATGTAATAACTCCAGTTTAGATTTGGCCCACTCACTGGGGGCCCAAGTCAGTCTTAGTTTTTGCTTTGTTTCTTTAAAATCTCAGGTTATAAGATCTCCTGACTAGCTCTGGAAAGTAGATTTTGTCCCCCGAGTTCCAAGGAAATTTGCATTTTTGCCACATGCTCCCTTGTCTTTGAGTTGGAAAGTTGCTTATAAAAAGGGGCGGGGGGGGGGAGAGAAGTCTTTAGAAATGAAGAAAACAGATTATATTGCCCAACCAAATGTCTTAGGAAGGAAAGCTACGGCACCTCTCTCCAGAGCGATCAGTCGTCAGGATCGTCTACCCAGCAGGATGTTACAATCCCCTCCACTAAATAAATTATTTGGTGGCTGTAAACTGCAGCCTCTCAACACATGAGAGTTTATGCTGACGGCAACCACTTTGTAGCTGCACATCAAAGGCATCGAGAGCTCTGTGCTCCTCTCCCAAGGACCCCACACTCAACAAGCAATTTCATTCAGGGTTTCTGCAAGGAAAATACGGCAGTCGTTATCTTCCACCATCTAAAGGCCAGAAGCTCCAGCTGATGCATTTGGCTGCACACCTACAGCTTGATGGCGTGAGCCGTCGAAAACACACCCTGGGTATTTGCTGCTGGCCAAATTTAATTTAAAACCCTTCTGGTTTGAAAAATAATCTTTACAACTTGATGGAATCCTGACCCTGAAGGGTTTTAGGAACATCCTGATATATAAAGCCAAACGTGACTTCCCCTGTCATTCTCCTTTCCAATAACCGTTGTTCAGGTTTTATTTATTTCTCTACCTATTAAAATGCTTATACTTATACTTTCTACCTCAAGGTGGTTCACAATCCATAAAACACATAAGCTAATAGACAGATGGACAGACAGTCTATCCATCATGAAATTGATGGCATGGTGCTTAAGTTATAGTTCATTGAAACTAGCGAGGAATCAAATCACAGTGTACGCTCTTGGCTAATTAAACCACAGCACTCAACTGCATTTTTCCCAATACCCAGGGAGGGAAATGACAAGCAAGCAGTTTAACACCCAATTTCTGCTTTCTCTACATTCCTCAGCAATACAAGCTACGTGTGTAATTGGCACCCAATTTCTTACAGTTAAATCAGGTAGAATTAAAGCAGGGCAGTTCTGCGGCCAGACACGAAGCAACCGCGCTGGGCTGGCAGGACAGCTGGAACCGCTGTCCTGAAGGAGCATCTTTCAACAAGGGTCAATGTCAATGGTGCACCAAGACATACTCAGAGAAGCAGCACACTCTTCTCTTTTACAACAAAATGAGATTAACCTTCTTATGAATCCCCCGCTCAGGTGCTCTGTGTTTGCAAGTCACAGCTGCTTTCAATTTTTAGTGCTTAAGTTAAAATTAAACTTGGTGGTTTTAAGATTGGATGAGAAGAAGGAAATCCATAAATGGGGGGGAAAGTGGATGGCATGTAGGTTTTACTCTGGGCAACCCCACTTTTGGTTTGGACACACCTTCTTGTCCTTCTGACCCCAGAGGGGGGTTCAGGATCACAAACTTCAATATTGAGGAATACCTCAAGCATGAGGATGGCAAGCCCCATAGAGGCCTCCTGTCTTCAGCCTCAGATTTTTCATTTTCTTGGACTCTCCTTCCCCTTTTTTAGAAATGTTTTTAAATTGATGTTTTATGTATTTATATATATTTAAGTTTTTAATGTTCAGTGTGAGTTGCCCAGAGTTCCCCCATTGGGGGGAGATGGGCGGGTGAGAAATTTAATAAATAAAATAAAATAAATAAAAATAAGAAGCATAAGAATTTGTATTATTCATGGACCTGCTTTTCTAATTGCACTGAAGAATGGAAATGTCTGTTTATTTCTCTATGGGCTCCATGCCTCAAAGGAAGCTGTGCTAAAAAGAACTTCATCCTATGTCTGTGCATATTTAACTTCTGCTGTTTTGGAAACAGATTCCCTCCCCCTTCCTCACTAAGGATAATGAGCAGAAGATGAAAGAATGGCTTCTCTGCTACAGAAATTACAAATGGGTTAATTTGCTTATTCATAACCCCAAACTTAAATAGTCTGCTTGTCAAAGTGATGAAGATTCTCACCACCACCACTTGTAAAGTTAATCAGCATTTGTAGCATCAGGAAGGTCCTTGAAACCCAAAAGACAATCTAACCCAACCAAGGAGGAGAACATATATCGCTCACAAGCGTAGGGCTGGATTTTAGAGAAAGACTTTGAATTGGTTCAGTTTGGAAGCTAGGTTAAGTCTATTTAGGGCTGACATTATGGCTTTAATGCAGTTGTTCTCAACCTTGGCAGTTTGAAGATGTGTAGACTTCAACTCCCAGAATTCCCCAGCCGGCATGCCGGCTGGGGAATTCTGGGAGTTGAAGTCCACCATCTTCAAATTGCCAGGGTTGAGAAACACCACTTTAATATATTCCTTGTGTCACCAGGACGGAAACCCATGATGATATTCAACAGTCACAAATGGAGGAGGTTCAGGACCATAAGTTGGCCACCTCTACTGTCAAGCCTTGTCTTTTAATAGCCAATATGACTGGAACATATCTGTACTCTGTGCAACTGGAGGGTCGAATGAGAGCAAAAACAGAAGGCCACCTCCATTCACATGTCTTTAAAACCAGAACTGGTTGGGATGGGAGGAAAGGATGAGCTCAAAATCCTCCTCGTGCATCTTTATTGCAATCACATAAAGCAGGATATCACTATCCTCTCAAATGCAACTGCCTGCAGGCTGATTAAAACAAAGCATCATTCCTCATTAAAAAAACAACCACCCTTCACCTTCAGATTCTCAGTTGTCTATCTTTTACAACTTCTCAGAAGTTCTTGCTTTTCAGATTAAACGGGTTCTCTCTTCCAGGTAATACATTTCCTGGGAAGCTGGTATCCAAAAATAAATTGGGGTGGAATTCCCTTCCTTCATTCTATGGAGATAAAGGGGAAAAACCCATCCACTTGCGTCTGACTTCTGGTAACTAAACTAAAACCTCTCCAGTCTAGCTACTGCCCAGAATTTCCTGATGCGTCACCTGTCCAAGTACTAACCAGGAACACATCTCCTTGACTTTTTTGAAATCAGCCAAGAGCAGCAAGGTGCTGCTGCTGTTTTCAGTTGCTAATTCTCCTCCCCACTATGAAAAGGGTTAATTAGCCCCGTTTCCTGCATGGTTCCCCCATAAAACAAAATGTATTTGTGAACCAATTTGCCGAGCACTCCTACAAGAGGCCCATAAATACTCGGCTGTGTTTGCTGCTGTTTGATGTTAATTTGATAACAGTAGCTTAACAAGAAATCTGCTGTTCCTAGATGCGTCTTTGCTTTCCCCCACTTCCTTTTATCTGTGCTGTGAAAATTACATTATTTTTCCCCTTGTAGCAATAACAGACACATAGTCTTTTTAATGAAAGCCCTGCACGTCTTCTTTTCATTTTCCCCCCAAAAACATTTGTTCTGCAGATGGTAAAAAAGGAACTTTTTAAATCACCATGATCTCTTTTTCCTTTATATTGTTCAGAGTATTGTGTGGGGAACACCAGTGATGTTCAGGGACAAATATATCTATTCCAAGACAGTTTTTTCCTCTCTCTGAAAGGTGTAGTTAAAGTGTAGACTTTTACCACATAATCCCATACATGTTTCTTCAGAAGGAAGTCTCATAATTATTGCTTAATAATGTTACGTTATGCCAGCCTAGCCAATTGGAGCATGCCAAGCCATGGTTGGTTATTTATTGTTTATTGAATAAGCCTACAATTAATAAACCAATCATAGCTTGGCATGCTCTGCAAATCCAGCTGTAAATGTTAATTAATTATGGGGGGAAAGCATATATTTCCCCACTTAATTTTGCTCTTTGTTATTGCTTTAATCTCACCTTGATTGATCTTGAAAAGCTACACAGGGTTGGATCTGGTTAATACTTGGATGAGAAACCCCAGGACTGTAGGCCAGGACAGGGAGTCGAAGAAAGGTCTTAGAAGGGGTCAGCGTGAAACCACTTCCAAATTGCTGGTGATAAACCTCCACGAACACATCTATGAAATCAGCTAGGAATTGAATTCAACTCAAAGAAGGCTTCCTCTCTTTACAGCAGCATTCCCCAAACCGCTCAGCTCAAAGATTCCTGGCACTCCATTAATTCTAGAATTCCAGCCAATTACCACCCTGGGATTTGAGCCTTAACACTTTTAGTGAGTGCCCGTTTTAGTGCAGCTGATACGTATAGCCGCCTGCTGCTTCTATGTTGACTCACCACCCCCAGTAATCCTCTGAAATAGGTTTCATCTTCCTGGTTGATGTACCTGGCCATAGTTTTCAACCCCACATAAAACGGTACAACCTAGGAAAAGCTATGCCACTTAATTCTACAGCTTGTACAAACTAATCACATCCTCTGCAGTAAGTGTTAGATTAAGTAAAAATAGAGGGGAGATAAAGCCATATCCAACCTAGCTCTTTAATGCTTTTAATAAGAATTCTCCATCCATCAAATACCACATTTTTGAACATTCTACGCTGTGAATAGAGAAGCTTGCTTGCTTTCTCTTTCTTTCTTTCTTTCTTTCTTTCTTTCTTTCTTTCTTTCTTTCTTTCTTCCTTTCTTTTTATGTTTTCAGACAGCAGTTTTCAAAGTTTTCACAAGGGAGAAGAAAACCTTTATCTTGCAGCTTTGGAGGGCAGGACTGAGTACAGAGTTGACTTCAAAGCATTATGGGGAGGAGGAGAATTCACAAATACATACAGAAAGCTCAAATCCTATGCCCCAATAGTTTCATGCTATATTATTTAATTATCAAACAGCTAATTAGCAATGCTTAATTTAACAATCTCGGTTTGTAGAGATGGAAGAAAATAACCTTATGGAGGGTAGCTATTTTAAGGCAAAGGAGATTAGCTTAAATAAATAACTTAAAGGTGGCAGTGGAGTTTGCTGCTACAATATTAACATAGAAAAGCCACACTTGAATCTTTCAAAGATAAAAGATTTTAAAAACCCATACATTTAAAATCCTTTATCTACTTTCAGATCTAATTGTCTTAGGATTTCCATGGAGCTTAATGTGACTTTGGAAAAAAGCTGTCAGCCCATCGTGGGCTTTTTTGGCCAGGGAGCTGGCCTGCAAATATTCTCAACTGTTTCATTTTTCCTGTAATTTTCTCTCTTGAAAAAGAGGAGAAAATGGGTTGGAAAACTGGATGGGTGGGAAGCTGAAGAGAGATGATGGAAATCCTTAAAGCAGAGTTGAATCTTGATTTGGGTTGGGTTGGTTTTTTTAAAATTTCTGTTACTGATTTAAGATATTTTATTGAAGAGTTAGATCTTAGGGTTTTTAATTTCTGTTCTTGTATTTTATTCTGCTTTGCATTTTTTATTATTGAAAAAAAAATTTTTTTAAATAACAATAATCCAGCTGAGCAAAAGGCATGGTGGATGCAGATTCAGAAAATCCAAGGAGGTTCTTATTGGGATTCCAAAATGCTCTAGAAGCTGCTTTATATGCAGGTGGTCTCAGGTTCAGCCCTTGACATCTCCAAGCAGGGGTGGAAAACCAGCTGATGCCCTGGAGACTAGGCAACAGATGGGTTCATTAGCCCTTGTGGTTTGTAGACCATTCAAGTCATCCAACTGGTACTATTTGATGTGCTGGAAGAGGTACAACTCAGTGTTCAGCTGTTAATAAATGGTTGCCATTTTTCTCCCCCCACGTTTGCAGCAGAGGATTGCTGGATAAGCAAATATAGGAAGAGGTAACAGGGTCACTCTAACAGCAAATCAAGTCTTGAGAACAGTATGTGTGACGTCCAGCTTCAAACATGACCATTTTCTTCTGCCAGTGGCCTTTCTGAGAGATATGTGGCAGATGGATCCTTTGAGTCTTCTAGGAAGGGTGAAAAGACGGAGGCCCAGGTGGCCCTGGCTTTTAATGTCACTCAATGAATCAGTCAGGTGACCTCTTGGAGTCCCCACAGCTTGGTCGCAAGCAAGGTACCATTTTTGCAGCAGACTTGCTCATGTTTCCTTGGCCACTTTGCATCACTGGCCAAAAGGGTTAGATTAAGTAAAAACAGAGAGGAGATAAAGTTTTGCTGAATACCTAGATCTGTGCATTTAAACTTACTGGGTTGCATTTCTTCAGGGATAGGCTCCCTGGCAATTAAGTTCTCCGTTCTTCAAATTTCAAAAGCTCTTTGCAAGAAATCTGACTTTCCTAACTGCTTGCTGTCAGAGAAAAGGGTGCCTCAAAGAAGGTGGCTGAATTGGTCCTTATGGTCAGGCAGGACAGTCTTCCAGTTATTCACTCATTTTACAATACTTCTTTTTGGGGGAAACCTGGGGCCAAGTGATTTGTATGTGGTGATCTGCCTGGCAGACAGAGATCAGGGCAAATGTAAGAAAGTGCTTTAAAGGGGTTCGGGCCACTTGCTGGTTGCCATCACAATTCTGCTCAAGCAGCGTGGGTGACCAGAATCCTTTCATGTCAAAATGCTCAGAAATGATCATTGGATAACTGACCTTATATATTCATTTCCCACAATCAGCAGTGTTCAAAACTGGTTGCAAAATATGTAATATCAATACACAGGGATGAGGGATGGGAGAACCAACTGAGTGTATATTTATTTTTGCAACTGAGATGCAAATCAAAATCCACAGAATACATGATCAGATGATGCTAAACCACATGAGCAGCACTGGCTTTACTGAACACCACAGAGGAACAGAAGCCTGGTTGAAGTGTGTTCCCACTAGCCTTCCCATTCTGACGTTCCTCAGAAATCCCAAATACACGAGGAAGCTACTGGGTTGCAGAAAGCCTTGTTAGTTAAGAGGCAGCAGCATGAAATGGGAGAAGTCAAGATGGGAAACTTGACAGGGTCTTGGTTTCTGGAGCTCTGAGAATGCGTTTGAGGGCAGATGTTGCTCATGCTGCGCTTGATTGGTGGATTGGAGGACCCCTGAAGGTTCGACAGCTGGGCTGTCGATGTCACAGCCCATACGTGATTCAGCAGAGTGGCATCTGCTTCTTACCCCACCGAAGGCTTTTCCTTGTTCCACCAAATACTAGCAGGGACCTTGGACCACAGTGCTCAACTGTTCCAGATCTGGGCACGAGATCTGGCCACCCTGACATCCTGGAATGCAGGAGCCATTCTATTCAGGCTTCAGACTGGTTGAGTTGGGACAGATGGTCATCAGAACCTGAGGCTAGTCCACGTTCTGTAGTTCATAGCTGCCAAGTGGGTGCATTTGTTAAGCTCCCAACCCTGGACTGGAGGCAAAAGACCCCCCTATAACCTCTCATCCTCCGCTGTGGAAAGCCTGGTGCCTATGATTCAGGAGGTCATAAACAGCCATCGGTATTAATCGCTTCCTCCTCCTTCGTGAACCAGAGCGGTCATCTTTTACAACCATCCAGATCGCCTGCAACTACTGGTGACAAATTCCACCATTTCCCTTGGGCACTCTGGGAAAAACTGACAGGCTCAGACAGAATAAGGGGCAACCTGAGGGTCTTCCAATCCTTTGGGCAGGCTTAGTGGGGCATCAAAGCCATTCCTCCACCTGCCCTCTCTCGCCCCCAAAAGTGAGCCAGCTGGGGACACAGGAGTAGGAAAATAATGAGGAAATATGGTTTCGGAGCCAAGCCAAAGCCAGGAATGAAAGAGGAAAGGAATGTGCATGCCACCTCTGAATGCCTCTTTCCTCCCCCCCCCCCCCAAAAAGAGCAAGAGAACGCTGGCATCTTGCTTCTAACTCTGCCTGGCATTCCCATTCCCTTCTCAGCACTCCGAACATATGGCATCGTGCTTAACAACTCTCACCCCATCAATTGGGGACCATTAGGGTGGGTTCTTTTCCCAGAGTAAATGTTGCCGAATATAAATTGTAATTAACACCGATGCCAAAACGGCACTTAGAGAAAATAAGCACATTATTAACATCTGCTGAATCCTGCCTCGAGAGCATCAGTCGCCAAAACACTCCCTTGCATTAAGATGACTTGTGACAGAGGTGCTCACACAGCAAGGCTGGGGCGGGTGGGGGGGAGGAGAGAGTGATGTCTCTTTGGATCTTCCTTAGGACTGTGACTTCCCCCCTGTGCGCACGCTACGGGAGGGTGGAAGTTGTAGGCCAAAATATCTAGGGGAGACAGGTGGTACGGTTCAAAGCTAATTGCCAACTCTTGCGGCGTTCCCAAGCAGAGAACGTTTGGAGCACAGAAGATGGTGAGTTCTTACCTTGCGCATCCCAAAAGGAAAGGTGTAAAGTATGGGGTTGATGAAAACAGTCTTGCCAAAGAATCATTCAGGACAACAACCTATAGCAAGCTACCCGGTCCCCTGGCTTCATTCAACAGAAGGCATATTCCTGTACACACACTGGCCATGAAAGCACACACACGCGCACATGCACAGTCGTTTTTCAAAAAAGAATAGGATAGCAAAAATGTGTACAGAAGTGTTTATATACCATCTTGATAGGTAAATCCACTGTTAATCCACTTAACACTGAGATCAGTGTCACATTTGAATGCGCGCGCGCACACACACACACTGTTACAGATACCCAAGCTGGCTGCTGATGCCGAGCACAGAGCAGCCGAAGCGAGTCATGAGGGGTTGAAAAAAACAGGAAGGGAGAGGGGTGCTCTGGCACTCCCAGCCTTGACATCGCGCCATTCTTTGGAAAAGCAAACGCGTTTCTTAGATGTCCTCTCCAGCCTGCCTACGTGACACCCAGGACAACTGTCCAGCAAGGCTGTTTTGTCCTCCTGCAGAACGGGCACCATCTCCCAAAGGGAAACCCCAAACAAAAGATCCTCTAAAATCCAGCAAAAGCGAGAGGGCCCGAGGCCAGGAAGGGCAAAAGGGCATTCTTGGAGGGAAGCAGCTGGCTCCAAGTTAGCCCTGTGGCCACCGCTGAACCTTACCTGTCCCTCAAAGACACGCTGGGCAACAGTGGCATTTTGACAAGGACTAGAAACGAAAGGGTCGATCCAAGACAGTATCTCTAGCACCACAGAGACAGCCTGCTTTGAGAAAGCTCCCTTCAAAAGGACGTCTGATTTCAGGGGATAAAAAAGAGAGGGGATGGGTGTTCACTCTTTACAAGGGGCATTTGTCTTTTAAGTACCTGAATGTCATCTAGAGGAGGACTATAGGAGACGTGCTGGCCAGGTTCCACAATCTTCTTGTGCAAGCTAACTATGCTGAATCCCTCAGTGATGGACAGGTGCTGCTCTGTAAGATTACATTCTTGATTTTTAGGACAGCGACTGCTCTAAAGGTGGGATTTAGGCAAAAAGAATCCCTGAAGCATTGTACCCCTGCTAAAATCAAAAAATAGCTGGTCTGGGAAGAAGAGGCAGTGCTCGGAACAATAAGAGAAATCTAAGCCACCCCTCTGTGCATTTAATGTTCATGGGAGGGCTTCCTTCCACACATTCTGACCTCGACAACATTAACACTGCATCGGAACTCTGTCGCTGCTCCTAAATGCTTTTTTGACATTCGAAGCGTTTTCAGGAAAGAGGAAATGACTCTGGACCTCCAAGAAAGCTGAGGAAGAAAGGGTGCACGTGTCACGTTAGCATGCCTCAGCTATGCGACCGGAGGTAAGAGTTGGCTACAGAATTCCAAATTCACCTGGATCCCCAGACTGCAAGGCAGTTTAGACACGTCTTTGCCTTTGCAGCCATTTCTGGAGTGCCTTAAAAAGTGAAGCAAAGGATAACCCGGAAGCACAAGAAAGTAAAAAAGAAAAAGCAGGCGGCTTCCACAAACAAGGGACGGATGCGACTCGGAACAGGAGGGGAAGGGTACGCTCTTTCAAAGGAAATTCCTCTTACCTTTAATCACACCTCAAGTTAAACAAGAATTCAGACATTAAATAGCAAGGAAGTAACACTGAACCAGAAGTTCCAATTTCTAGTTGCCATCCATTCCCGTGTTCTGCAGGGACAAGGATGGGCTAGATTTTTTTTTTTAAAAAGATGGTGGTGGGGGTGGTGATGGCGATAGACATATTCATTTTTTTCAAGGGCAAATTTTGCCCAAATGGGATCCTTGGAACAGCACCAAAATTGAACAGCATTCCAACAATGGCCACGAGACTCAAAAAGCAGCGACTCTCAGCCAAGGAGAAGCAAGCTTGCCCACTGCTGGGTCCTAATCTGGTTGCTCTGCCCATCACCACCACAAGTTTGGTGGCTCCTCAGCCACTCGGCTTTTGAACAAGGTGATCTCATCCAGGTGCATCATGGGGACATCTCGTATGACCTCGGTTAGATCTTCATGCAGGAGAGGGAACACAACCACGTTCAGCGCAGGTCGGTCAGCCTGAAAACTAACCCAGAGACAAGAGGTATTAAGATCAGAGAGGAAGCCAGAATGGGGCTGTTGTAAGCATGCAAGCCGTGAGCTCAGACACTGAGCCCATCTGTAAACCCAGACAGCTCCAGTCCACATATCTGCAAGGAAGAGATGCTCCTGAACCTTCAAATCCTCCTTCTTTTACATAAACAGTAGATGGCTTTTCTGGCTACATAAAGTAGGATCCATCCTCTGAGAATGAGTTTGCTCAAAATACACAGCAAATCTTGGCCACACTGCATGCAAGGTAGTTGTCCTGGACCTCAGGTATGGTCTCTTCCATGCATTCTGGCTTAGGTTTGTTCTCTTTCTGAACCCATACCCCCAGATACTTCTTGTTCCTGGTCCCTTCCTTTATGCATTGCTTCCTTCCATAACTCTAGAATCTATTGCCCTAAATTTTCTGTCATGCAGTTAATTTTCCCTTATTTAAGAAAAAAGAAAGGGACTGCCATAAATTTCTCTCTCACACATGTATACACATGGCTCCAGCCCATGAGGGATGCATAATTAATGCAAGGAGAGAAGGCACTGCACCAAAATGTGGTTGTACGCACAGCAGCAAAAGAGAGGCTGCAGCAGTTAAATCCACCCACAATATTTATCTCGAGGAAACGTCCATGCAGGTGTGGGTGCACGTTTATATATTTTGAAGCTGGTGCACACAGAGATCTCAGGATAACGATGGCTAAGTAGGGAAGCAATAGGATATGGCAGAAAGGGGAAAAGAAGGTATGCCAAGACAGAAGCAATGTGGATGTGCTCACATACACGCAGAGTACTTCAAAATATTTGGTCCTGGATGCCAGTGGAGCAAATGTGGGTCTTTCAGCATGAGAAGGGAGCTTTAAGATTCAGGACATTTGTCACATGCTGGGCTCCAACGTGCTCACTTTCTCTCTGTGAGCCTCTCACTCAAGTGCTGTTCTTTCCAGATTGCTGAGAGCAGGATGCGCTCTCCTTCCCGTGGAATGAACACTAAAACGTGTGCAACTACACTGTGTAAAGGACTGGGCTCTGAAAGGGCCAAAGAGCGAGAGGATGGCAGGTCTGCTTGTCATTTAAAAACCGATTCTGAGTTTCTAGCCCTCTTGGCTGCTACACATCAAAGATAACAAGTAACCTTGTCCTACCAACAACGTCTGAATGATCCAGCCGGACTAGACGTCAGGAAATCATGAAAAATGGTCCGACTGCAGAGAAGCAGTAGAGACCCCCTCTAAACTTGGTTTCTTGGTTAGATTTATATCTCACTTTCCTCCAAGACCTCAAGGCAACATACATAGCACACCCTCATCCAGTTATTCTCCACAAAAACAATCCTGTGGGGTAGGTGGGCCTGATAGAGAGGGCGCCTGTCCAAAGGGCACCCAGGACTTTGTAGCCCTGGAACAGGATTTCCTAATAATGGAAACTTCCAGCTGTGTGGACTGACTCCAATTCTCAGCCATGGCCATGCAAACTGGGGGATTCTGGGAGTTGCAGTCCACCCATTTGGACGCTGCCAAGGCTGGGAAATGCAGGTCTGTGTTGTTGCGTCCCAACTAGCGGCACTTTTAAGAGGAGCTGGAGATTGCCTTCTACACAAAAATCACGGCCAGATGTTTAATCCCAGCTCTGTATTAATCGGAATTAAAGGTAGCCGATTGAATATATTTTCATAAATCAGCAAAAAGTTCACAGATTAATTGACAGGTTTATTTAATCAGGGAAACAGTGCCAAGGCAAAGTCTTTCCAACAATGTCTTCTTCCAACTGCTTCATCAACGAAATCAAAAAGGAAGTCGCTGCCAGTGCTAAGGGATAAGTGTCCACAAGCTTATTGCCCAAACCTGCAACTTCAGCCTCTCTGGCCATTGCCAAGTTGTTTCTGTAGCAGAACTTTCCAAGGAAGAAGGTGGGGAAATTCGAGTTGGCCAGGCTTTGGGGCACAGTTGCCCAGACTCAAGCCCAGGAAGGTGCTACCTGGAATAAGAGAAAGCTCTCTGTGGACACCGAAGTGGCCATTTCTCTTTCTGTTGGCTTGGCTACCCTGCCGTGCCCTGCAGTAAATTCATACCGAGCGAGTGCTTTGAAGTCCCAGAATATATGGCACTGGAGAAGTGCCAGCAAGAAACATCCTGCAGAGCCAAAGGGGAGCAGTTGGCAGGAGAGGGCAAGGATCAAAGCAAAGGAGCCAGAATAGTGCCACAAAGCCTCCAGGCTGGGTTTTGCTACAGCAAGCAGAAAACACCCTGGGAAGCTGTTTTCCAACATCTTCTGCAAATTAAGAAGTTATTTCAATAATTGGCCAATTAAGCCTAATTTATACTTAGGAAACACATTAATGGTTCAAGCCTCTTGCTTGGCCCTCCCCTCCTGCATCAAGCGGTGCATGACAAAAACAAGCCATGACAACAACGCTTTTGATGGGGAGGAAAGAGCTGGGGCTCCAGAGGACGAAGAAAGAAAGAGGGACCAGTGCACGCCCAGGGTCTCGTTCCCCTGCCACCCAAAACGCCTCCCTAGACCTCCTTCCACAGAAATACAATCTTTTCTTCCCGTGGCTGAGTGGGGGTTTTGCTGCTTTCAAATTTGGAAGTGGTTCTGTGTGCCCAGATTCAGTGTGAAATGGGTTTTTATTCTCCTACCTGCCTCTCCTTCCTCCAAGGAGGTGAAAGAAAAAAAACCACAGCATCTGTTCTTCCCCCACTTTGTACTTCATCTTCACAACTACCTGGAAGGAGAGCCAGGCTGAGATTCTGTATGGCCCAAAGTCATACACACAGATACACACACACACACACACACAGGTCCACAGCTGAGCATGTCACCACTCAGCACTCCAAGGGCTGTAACACCACACTGGGTTCTTTGCTGAGCTGAGGGTGCTATGGACCTCTGCCTCGGCATGATTGCATCTCAAGTTTATTTCCATAATCCTTATTATTCTGGCTATATACTGAGCACCGGAGAATGGTCTTGAGACTCTATCAGTTGCAGAACACTGGGAGGAAGGAGAGGCTTTTAAAAATCCACACCACTTCCTGCAAGAGCCTTGATTTCCAGATTGCAAACCAAAAGTCTCTCGGATGGAGAAAGAAGTGGATTCATACACTTGAATCACAGGTAAAGAGGTAATTTTTGCACAAGATTCGCCCTCCTCTCAATCAAAACACACAAGAAAACCATATTAAATGCATCTTCTAAATACTCCACAGGACTCATCTCCTTGTTTTTATCATTCCAGGTTTGATGAAACCTAAACCAAAGGAGAGGTAGGCAGGACCTGCTCACCCAGAGCAGAATCCAATTTCAACAAGTGCTTTAGCCCTCAAGTAACACACGCCAAGGAGGCAGCCCCGGCGTTTATTCTTAATTCACTCTGACAGGCTGATTCAAGGGTTCCAAGAGAGCAGGAAGCCAAACAGACAATGAACGCTGGAATGAGATCTTAAATGATTCACTACATTAAGCCCTCCGCCATCGGAGGTGGGGAGCCAAGCCAGGAGACATGCTTAGGCAAGCAAAGTAGGCTTGACAGTTCATGTGCCAACAACAGGCGCATCGCAAACCGTAACTGAGAATGGCAGAGCTTTTTCAAGGTCAAGAAAAGGAGGACGAGGGGAAGATGGGACACGCTCCAGGGGGAAAAAGGTTCACTGCTTTCGAGACAAATGCCAACCCAAGGCCTAATACTTTTCCTTGCAGGGTGCACTAACCACTCTCTGGAGCCGTGCAACTTTAACCTGTGGCCCTGAGTAAAATTGCTTACTTCAGATGTGCATAACCTGTGGACCTGCCAGACTTCTGCAAAATTAGAACTCTGTACAGCTCTAACCACGGCCAACGGCAGAAGATGCCCCATTGTCTCTTTGGGCGTGGAATCCATTCAATCTAGAATGCTGAGGCTCCTGGATGTTATAACTCCCCCTCCCCAAAAGAATCACATTGCAAAGGCTGCTAAAGAAAGTAGTTCTCATTCATCTTTCCCCCAGGCCCATTAAACACACACACAAAACAGGCACGCAAAACATTTAGAACTTGAATTGTTTTTCATTTATCTGCTTTTAAACAGGAGGGATTTTATTTTATTTCGTTGTTTATATATCGCGGGTCAGAGGCTTTGGTTGGATTGTTATGGAAGAGAGGAGGAGGCAGGCAGTTACCATTAAAGAAATCTGTTCCCATCACCCACCCCACGGACCACCAATTGCCACGAGGAAAGGATCCTAGAAACGGCTTGGTCTTTAAATAGCATGTCCTGTGTTTCTCCTTGCAATCGGTTATATTGCTTGAGGGTTGCAATTCTCCCCAGGGTGGCTGTACATAAGTGTAATAAATAAAATAATAAATAACCATCAGGAAAGATAATCTTACACCGTACTGGGACAAAGAAAGGCATCTTCCAAAAGTCCTACACCTACAAGGGCACAGAAGTTTAAAAAGAAAGATGCACACCCAAGAAAATAAGCACAGAGACCAACGTGCTTCCTTTTCCAACAAGAAATAGTAAGGAAGAGGACTTGTCTCGCATGCACCTGCTCAGGAACTAGCAGGAAAAAAATGGATGAGTCTAAAACTGGTCCTATTCCCAATCTCCCTTAGGTTCTGCAGGCAGCAAAGTTCAGCATTAATATCTGGACACCACAGCCTTAGTGCTGCTTGTCCCCAGAGACATGAGTCATACCTGTGACCCAGAATTTGAGGCTGAACCCCAAGGATTAAAAACATGAGGTTATGAGGGTCTCCCTAGAAAGAGGCTGTCAAACAAGAGAGAGGCCATTTCAGAGAAGAGGGGGTTGGTGATGATTAATGAACTGGAGGAACTAGCTTTGAGTAGAAGGGGAAAAAACAAAGAGCAGAATTAAATATTTAAGCTTGACTAAACAACAGTTAAAGGGAGTGGACAGGGGCGGGTAGGGGAAGAAGGAAGATAAATATTTCAAGGGTGTGATCACTGCCATGGGCATGTATATGTGTGTGGAGGGGGAGGCAACTGGAGGAATTGTTTAGGACAACTGAAGGAGTTAGAATGGAGGAACTCTGAGAAGTGATAAGGAAAAGTTTCTCCAATATGTATCAACTGATTATGTGCCATTAAGTCATTGTCAAGTCTTAGCAACCACACAGATATTCTCCATGATGATCTGTCCTTACCCTGGTCCTTCAGCACTTTCAACGGTGCGCTCATTGCCACTGTAACTGAATCCTTCCACCTTGCTGGTCATCCTCTTCTTCTCTTTCCTTCCACCTTTCCCACCACCAGAGCCTTCCCCAGAAAGCTAAGTCTTGGCATAATTTGAGCCTGGTCATTCGTGCATTGAATGAGAACTCTGGGTTGATTTGTTCAATGATCCATTTGTTGGTTTTCTTGGCTACCCACAGTATTTTCAGGAGTCTTCTCCAACACCAAAGTTCAAAAGCATGAATATTCTTTCCATCTTGCTTCTTCAGAGTCCAACGTTTGCTTCCATAGAGTAGCACAGGGAATACCATGGCTGATCTTTGTAGGTACAGTATAGACACATCACAACATTCGACTATCTTTTCCAAGGCCTTCATAGCTGCTCTTCTGAAAGGTGTGGTAGAAAATACTACCTTATGGAACTGGAAATATCTTGCATCTGAAGGTTTTCTTGGCTCATTGAGTGATGGAGAAAATACATCACCAGAAAGGCTGTTTTACTTACCCTTTATTCATACTGTTTTGGAATCAAGCCCAGGCACAAAATGCAAATCTTGTTCTCAAAGGCTATCAAGACATCTTAGAGGCATAGCACATAGAGAAGACTACACAGCAAGGCTGTGCTGGCCATTGGTAGAACTTATTTCCAAGGATTGGACTAGCACCAGCTAATGTCTCTCTCTCTCTGACAAGAATGGCTCTGAAACTTTTCCTTCCTTTGGCAGAAGCATATGAATTATATGCACTGTAGGCAAAAGATTCTGGGTTCAATCCCCAGCATCTCCAAGTAAAGTTGGGAGAGTCACCATCATATACAGAAGCTTCCTATGGTCAGCTGAGGAATTTGCCTGTGGAAGGAGAGGCACTTTCTTAACTTAATGGATTGATTCTCCAGTCTTTGGCCCTGAAGGAGCCAAAGCAGGAGTTTAATTGTGAGGCAGTGACTGAGAAGGGTCTGGAAAGCAGGACATGTAGGCCTTAAACCTAAGGAAGAAACGCCCAATCTCATCCTTGACACCAAAAATATCCTTTAATATGCTAAGCTCTATTTCAAAGATATGTGAGTGGACGAGATGCACCAAATCTGAGGTCAGGAGAGTCACAAAGGTGTCTCCATTAATGCACGAAGGCTGTGCCAAAAGGAGAGCTGTAGGCAAGCTGACCCAACAACCTCCCTTGGAGCTTCCTTGAACAATGCCTGCCAGGAAGGCTCTGTGCCTTGCCTAAGGCAAAAATGGAAAGGGCGAGAGGCTGAGGTCCATTCTCAGAACGGAGAGTAGATGGGTGAGAGAACAATCAACTGAATTCTTTGGTGGTGGGGGAGACTCAAGAAAGGGGGCATAAGTCAAGATACTAATCCCTGGAAAAGGTTTCTCTCTGGTTGGGACTCCCAGTTCATTCAGACAATACTGTGATGATGGCAGTGAAGAGAGTAAACCGTGACTGCACAGCTAAACGTATGCCTCAAATAGGAAACATGAGCCACTACTCCACACTATATATATTTCCTGGGTTACAAATGGTCTGAGTTAGCAACAGACAAATGCTGCTCATTTGAATCAAGGGCTGGCCTGCAATCATCCTTCCACCTAATGTTCTGGCTTCTTTCCTGCCTAAGAAGGTTTTTAAATGTTTGGTTGAAATCCCAGTGCAAGCTCTGGAATCTGCTTCCCTGCGTGGTTGCACACATTTGATTCCTGAGATTTTATTATGGAGAAAAAGCAAGTTTCTCATAGTTCTAAGGATGTATTTGAAAAAAAAAACAAAAAACCTGTATCTGCTTCTTTAAGATCCGCTCAGACCTGGCTCCCCTTTTTACTGAAGCTAAGTAAGAAAGATAAGATTGTGAAATCAAGCCATCGGTGCAGTTTATTCAGCTTCTGCCTTCTTCTGCAGAAAGTCAGCATCTGATACACTAGAACTTAACATTTTCAAACATCGTTTGGCAGCCAGCTCCTACCTGATTACCATGGTATCACCTGCCTTTTCACACCCACACACTCACAGAGAGCTAATTTCTTTATGCAAAACTGGGTTCGCTGCTCAAAGTCCTCTCATTCGCCGCCCTTGAAAAGACTAGCGTCTCAGGAGCAATACAAATGCTGCCACCTGATAACAAGGGATGGTGGGGGAGAAAGAGAGATGCATCGCAAGGGTCCAGAAGGAGCCTTGGCAACGAAAACATTTCTTTTAAGGTTGCCCTCTTTTCCCCAGCTCCCTCGGTAATGAGCAGAAGGCTGCTTTCTTGAAGCGTTTGCAACTAGCGATAGATCAGTCACTGGAATTCTTTGCTCGGGTGTTGCTTCTGCAGTGGGGGGGAGGGGGGAAGGACCCAAGGTGATAACAACTTTTCCTGCAGAATGGGAGGGGGCAGGATTTGTACATTATGGGGACGTTTTAATGAGAAACCACAGCTCCACCTAGGGGAGGCTCAAGACAGCCTGGTTCCTATGAGGAAGAAGATTCAGGATGAAGCTACAGGTATGGCGTGGAACAGAAGAGCAGGACAGGATGTCACCTGCATGGAGATGCAACAGGTAGGGATCTGTGATTAGGGATTTCATTCAAGAAAAACACGAGAGCCCTTTCAAATCAGAATAAAGGCTCAATATTTAAGGGAAGGAAGCAAATAAAGCCCCTCCTGGTATCTAGTGGTGTGCTGAAAACCGTGACTTGCTTCATATATGACGGTTGATTTTAAACATGGTTTGATGAAGCAGCTACAATTAGAGGGATTCACATGGATCATTAAGCCAGGGGACTCCCAACCTACGGTTTGTGGAAGTAAGAAGCAGCAATGCAATATTGCATTATCCCGTGCACCTTTTATGCATGTGTTACTCATAATGTAATCTGCTTCGCAAACATCTTTGTGGAAATAAACTTTCGATGAACTGAAATAACACAGTGCCAAATGTAAGGGCACATTTAGTTGTTAGAATACCACCCATGGACGAATTAAATATGTTGAGAACACCTTATCTGTGTGGGTGACTGCAAAAGCTTTGACAATAACGTTGTTGGGTAGTCATCTGCATAAAGGCCCACCATAAACCAAGATTTACCAAGCACAGTGACCAGTGATTTGCAAAACGCTAGAACCAAAGTGCATTGCAGTTCAGCACCTTGAGTGAACCCCATCAAAAGTACAGGGACAAAGTCTACAACACAGCATGCAAAAAATTCCGGGTTCAATCCAAAGAACGTGCAGCAGATAAAGAGACTCTTCTCAGGTTGGTTCACACATTACACTAGGCCATAATGTGGTTGGGTTGACCTTGGCTTAGCATGATATGTGACCCTTATCGTTGTCATGAACTTCTGTTTAGCTGACGCCAGACAAAATTCTGGGTTAGATGGACTGACAGGGCTGGCTGGGGAATTCTGGGAGTTGAAGTCCACACATCTTCAAGCTGCCAAGGTTGAGAAATACTGGTTTCATGGTTAAGATGGCATCAGGGAGATCCAGATTCAAATCTCCTCCCTGAACAGAAGCTCACTGGGTGGCTGAGCCAATCACTGGCTCTCTGTCCAACCTTGCAGGGTTGTTATTGTGGGAAGAAATGCAAGGAAGGAGCGCTATGCACATTGCCTTGAACGAAAGGTGGTACATAAATCAGTGTTTCTCAACCTCAGCAACTTTAAGACGTGTGGACTTCAACTCCCAGAATTCCCCCAGTGGCTGAGGCTGAGAAAGACTGATATAAATCAAACAAACAATCAATCAAAGAGCCTGTATTAACCTGCGCCATGTCCAGGTAAGGCTGTGAAAGACCCTAGCAGAAACCCCTGAAGACCACTGTCAGGTAGCATCAGCACAACTAAGTAGATGAATCAACGGCTAGCAAAAGACAGATTCTCATGTGCCTGGCTATTGAATACAGCCATCGTGACTAGTAGTCCTTGACAGGCTCTTCCTAATCTCCCTTTTTACACCACCTAAATTAACAGCCACACAAAAGACCCACAGGAAGGCTCACCTCCTGGAGAGGTTTTCATTAACAGGAAACTCAAGCCCCTCACCCTCCTTGCAGAGAAAGTGGAAAAACCACATTCTACGCTATTCTCCTCTGTGCTTTTAAAACATGAAGCAGAAGATGGTTCAGAGTGCTGTTTAAGAAACAGAGGATAAGCCACCGTGAATGTTATTTCTGGCAGAAATGCTGCCTACAGTATATACCATATTGTTCCAGCTGTCATCTGTCACCCCATTTAAGCTCTTAGCCGCATGCAGTTTTTTGTTCCAAAGAGCTACCAGGAAAAAAAAAAGCTTAAATACAAGCCCGGTCGACTGAATTCTCTCCCCTATGTAATGATGACAGCCAGCACAGACAGCTTTCAAAATCTAGGAGACACAGGAGGCTGGATAGGTGATTTTGAGCCATCACAATTAGCTTAGTCCACCTCAAAGGGATACTTTAAGGCTAAAAGAGACATCATCTTGAAGGACAAGCAGCTATAAGTATAAACCTTTATCAATGGCTGCAGTCTTTGCTCAGCTATGGGAGACAAACACCCTTATGTTCTACAAGTGAGAAAGTAGAAAGGACACCCGCTGGCTGCAACTGGAGAATACAACTCCAGATTAATTGACGAGTCTGATCTAACCGAGATCTTATTAATGTTTAATATTACCATAATAGGACAAAGCAAAGGGAAACAGAGAAGCGTCAAAAGCAAAAAAGAGTGTGTTATATTGTTCACAGTTTGCATTGATGTTATAATTTTTTAAGTGATGGGAACTGAGTACAAAGGCAAGCCTAAATAACATGGAAGAGAACAACTGCAAACCTGGTGGCTGCAGAGAGCTTTACCCAACACAGGAAGGGTATTAAAGTTTAGATCAGTGCTGTTATGAGACATTGGGCAGGTGAAGAATGAATAATAGACAATTTCTGACTCTTCTGGGGAGAAAAGACCCCTGAAGATGAATTCAGTTAAGGCGCAGAAGAAAAGTCTGTTTAGAGAGAAGTCACTGACATCATGGGAGTTGTTTATGGTCCTCGTCATCCTGGCAGGCTACCCAGTTGCTGCAATGCCAAGAGCAACAACGGTGCTGAGAAAGTTCAGGAGAAAGAGAGAAGGAATATTTCCCCTAAAACTCACGGAGACATCCTGGAGTTCATCATCAGATGCTATCAACACGTTCCACGCTGATGCAGCATTTCCCTGAACATTCACGGCACTCCACAAATGCTACCAAAAGAACCCTGACGACAATCCTGTCAGCTGAGCCAGTGCAACGGCCAGCCGAGACAGACTGAGACCCACAACTTTGTACTGCTACACACATGCATCCGGAACCCCACGTAAATGTGACAGCACGGGGGAAAGAGACAGTTATTTACTCCATCTTGTGAGCTACACAGATAGTGAGATGCTCTACATTTCATCATACAAATCTAAGTCTGCGTTAGTGCTGGTCTGAATTAGACCTCAAAGTTGCTACTGTTAAACAGCTAGGAGTAGAGAGCCATTCTGACCAACTGTAAGTTCCCAGAGAACCATCAGAGTTCTAGATCTCTGTCCTGCTCACCCACTGAGAGAGGCTTAGTGTAGTAGAAACAATGGAGGAACAATTCATTCTCAATCAAGTGAAGTCACATCGTGTTGGTGTTGGCACCTCTTTTTCCTGTACAGCTAGTCCTTGCTTTAACCACTTGTTCAGCGACCATTTGAAGTTATGACGGCACTGAACAAGCAGGACTTATGACTGGTCCTCGAAGTTCTGGCTGTCACAGCACTCCCATGGTCATGTTATTGCCATTTGCAATCTTCCCTGCTGGCTTCCGACAAGCAAAGTCAATGGGAAGCCAGCAGGAAGTCGGAAGCTGTGGTCACACAAGGTTCTCGCTTAATGATCTGCATAGTCCTCACTTAACGACAGCAACCAGGACTGCCAGAACTGCCATTACTAAGCAGCGCAGCCATGTGGTTTTTCGACTTATGACCACATCACTTAACGACAGCATTCCCAGTCCCAATTAGCATTGTTAAGTGAGGATTACCTGTACTCCAAATCCTACCATTGTAGCCAAGGAGGGAAATACATGGTAATCATGATGTTTGTCCTTCAAAAAACACTGTCCAGATTAATAACACAAAAGGAAGAAGAGAAGGGAGAATCTGATCTGATTTCCCTCTCCTGCACTCACCTCCGTATCAGGGACTGCTGCAGGCTTTTGCAAACTGTGAGCGATTCCCCCATGAACATGTGGCACATGATCACCTCACGGCAGGCAGTCATGAACGACATCACAGCATCGGACTGCAGTGTCCCACTCCGGGAGATGATGCAAAGACGCTGCAGGGAGGAACAGCAGCTCAAGGCGTGGAAGAACTGAGCATTGGCATGGAAATAGGGCTGCTCAAGCCTGCAAAGAAAAAGAAGGGTCAGTTGGACAGAGCTTGGTCAGTTCTTTAAAGACACTAAGAAGTGGCAACCTGAAGGGGAGGGAAGATGGGCAGGTGGATCAGGGTGGCTTTCAGCAGAGAGAAAGGTGGCACCAAATCTCTAAGACAATCCTTTCTGGTTGCAACTCAAATAACTAACGTTATCTTTTGGTTTAGAGTTTATTAAATGCATGGATTGAACCTTCCACCTACCATTCTCTTAAGGTGGTATTTCTCAACCTTGGCCGCTTGAAGATGTGTGGATGGGGGATTCTGGGAGTTGAAGTCCATACATCTTCAAGCAGCCAAGGTTGAGAAACACTGCTCTAGGGCAATGTTCAGTTAAGAAGAATCAAGTAGACCTTACTAAACCCTAGGAGAGCAAAACACATACAGTAAAAAAGAGGGATCAGCATTATAAACATCATGAAGCAGCTGGGAATTTGGGGACCTGTAATCCAACACATTGGGGGGGGCATCTGTTTAGGGGAACATTGCAGCCACATATCTTTGACAACAGAGCAGGGCTGACAAGTTACAGCTTGCAATTTGCCACTCAGTCCACCAGATGACACTGTTGCTTTACCATCTTCTGAAGATTTTTATTTTTTATTTATTTATTTATATATCAAATTTGTCACCGCCCATCTCATGGAACGACTCTGGGCAGTTTACAACACAGTTAAAATCAATTAAAATTACAAAATTTCGATAGTAAATAGAAAATGAATAGATCCAAGAATAATTGGCAGTCACTCAGGGAGAGTCCTGACAGTTTCCCTTTCTAACTCTTCCCTTAGCAGCAAGAAAAAAGATTATACAGGTGAATCAGACAGAGAAATCAGCCATGATTCCCAGATGGTGACATCAAACTCACTGCCCTGTTTTGCATGGGAACAGGCCCATCTTCCTCAATAAGGAACAGAGTCCTCTAGATACCTTAACAATGACAAGCTCTTAAGGGCTTTCTGCATAATGGGCCATGCCTATTTAACCTCAAAGGGTAAACGGGAAAGGGACCGGTGGAAGACATCTGGGGAAGGTGACTCGAAGGAGGTCGTGGAGCAGGAAACACCCTTCTCCTCTCCCAAGATGTCATGGAACGACATAGAAGGACCCCAGACTCCTCTTTGTCTTTCCGGGTGCTGCCCGCCGTTCCCCAAAACAGGAAAAGCAAAGGAAAAAGCTGCTGGGTGCCCTCACCTGAGGTCTTGCAAACATCGGCAGTGCTGCAGCATGTCCACCAGGGCTGACACATACATCACTTTCCCCATCAGGCCCAGGTTGGCCAACGAGAGAGCCCGGAGGCGCTGGCACTGCACCCCAATGTTAATTAGCCCAGAGCCCGTGAGAATATTGGGCAACTGAGCCAAAGTAAGGCTCTGCAGGAATGCCAGCTGGCCGATGGCAGCTACTTCAGCATCCCCGACATGCTGGGCCCTGCTGCAGGGGGGCAGTGAGTTCCGAATGGCCGGCTCGTTCCGCGGCATGGCCGAGGAGAAGCTGGAGCCGATCAGTTCCAACCTTTCCAGAAACGGGAGGTTTTCCAGGAGAGTCCAAAAGACAGAGGACTGAGGCCTGGCATTGCTCTGCTCTGAACAGTTCCTGGGATATGTCTGCACCCCAATCCGGACCTTCTTCCCGAAACCTTGAGTGACCGTGTGAGCCACCGGCTGAACAGAAGGCTTGTCGACAGTCACTGTGGCAATGTCAGCGACAGCGCAAACCGGCAAAGCCAGAGAGAGGAGGCCTTTCAGCTGAGCAAGGACTTGGCACAAATGTTTCCCCAAGCCTTCGGAGCTGTGATGGTGGGCAGCGGAGAGGTTCAGATGCTTCAGGTTACAGCAGGCGGTGACGAGGGCTTCCACGATGCTGCTGTCGATGTCATCTTCCGCTTTCCGCAACAAGGAATCAGGGGACAGGCAGTGGACACAGCCGCTCAGGTTCAGGCTGACCAAACTGCGGAGGTCTTTGCCGCTATTAAGGACCCTCTGGACAAGCTGCCCCCCGGACAAACTGCAGCGGCTGAAGCTGAAATAAAAAGGGTTGCTGAACTTCAAGTGCTGCAAGAGGCTGGAACCATTCATCCAGGATCGAGGGAGCTGCAGGGCGTCCAAAGTCACATTCCTGGCCATGGAATCCAAGAGGTTTTTAACAGCACAGCTCTGGGCAAAGCCCCCAGGGGCAGAGATGAGGAAGGCATGCAGCTTCTCAGGTGTCCGATCGCTCAGCACTGCCAAGTACAGCCTCACAACTTCCTGGTTGACTGGGCCAGGAGCCAGCCGAGCATAAAAGACTCGAAGGTTCTGGTAATGGGGTACATTGCTCTCCCCCACCATTAGCTGTCCGGAGATTATTAAACCCTCCCGCGATCGATCGAGGATCTCAAAGTACAACAGTAGCTTCTCAAGACTAGTGCAGCAGGGCACCACGCCGTAGGATGGTGTGTAGAGGGTCTGCTTGAGCTCCAGCACGCGGCTCAGGGTGGCTTTGCATTCGCTGCTCAAGTGGGAGGCGTCAAACCCCGGGTTCACGTCGATGGCCAGCGAGCGAAGGTGCTGCAAGGCAGAGAGCATCTTTGAAAGGCGAAGAGAGGTGAGGTGGCAGCCGGATAAGTTCAGCTTCACCAGGTTCTTGCAGCGGGTCACTTGATCGACAGTCGAGCCAGGCAACCAGTAGCAGCCAGTCAAGTTCAGCTCATGGATCTCTTTTCCAATCTCCTTCATCAGCTGCTTCACCTTGTCTTTGTCCACCTGCACGGAAACAACCAGCAAGAAGAACTTTAGGAGTTCCAAGGATCTCAGTTATGCCAGGCCTAGTTTTAGTTATGAAACTTAGGACAAGTCACACTTGCCTGTTCAGGGCTTGAAGACTGTAACGCCAAACTTTATAAGTCCTACAGAAACTATATGGAAGGGCATGGAAACACCTTAATCGTCCCTACCCAGAGGCCATCTGTGATGTCAGAGCACGGTTTCTCAACCTTGGCAACTTGAAGACATGTGGACTTCAACTCCCACAATTCCCCAGCCAACATATGCTGGCATATGTGGGAGCTGAAGTCCACACATCTTCAAGTTGCCAACGTTGAGAAACCTTGTGTTAGAGGCCTCTGGAAATCTCTCCAATGCAAACAAGAAGGGCTGTAGGCCTGCTAGCTGCGCTGTAGGCCTGCTAGCTGGATTACAAGCAGACACAACTGTTTCCTTTTAGCCTGGAAAGGAAAACACACAGACCAGTTCCTCAAAACCAACTTTGGCCAACTAATGTTCTCTGGATGTGTTGGGATTACAACGTTTAAAGATCCTGGGTAGCTTCAGCATATCTGGAGGAGCAACAGCTTGGCAAAAGCCTGCTCTGAACACACTTTTTTCAAGCAGGGAAAAATGGTTTTAGACTGGGAGGCCATGTCATCCTGCAAAGGACAGGATGACGTCAAGATGTGCATTTGACATGGGATAGTGGTCTCCAGTTAACTGGATCAAAGAGTAGACTGACCACCAAACTGACCAGGCTTAGGTGACAGTATAAACAGACCAAAGGGTTGCATTCATGTGGAATCATGAGTTGAGGACAACTCCAAAGAAAATCAAACTACAGCATTTTCTTTCTTATATCCTTCTTACAGTAAGATGAGGGAAGGATAACTCCCCCATCCTAAGGCCATAATAAAGCTCAAAGTAAGAGATTTTTAGGGCGATGTCTTCAGTCTCCTCTTGGCACATAGTCCAGAGAGATCCACTAAGTAAAACCCGAGATTTCTGAACACCCAGTTCTTCCAGCTCCCTCCTAATTCTGGAACTTCTTCGACAGCTCACCTGATAATCTTTATGCAAGATCACAGTGTGAGTGAGGCTTTTGTCAAGACTAAGGACAGAAAGTTTCCGACAGACGCTTCGGACATTCAGGACAAGATCTGACACAGGAGTATATCGCAAGATGTGTAAGAGGATCTCATCTGAAAACTCCATTAAGTTCATGCTGAGGTTCTCCTCCTGGTTCTCCTCACTTGTTACTTCCTGCAAGAGAAAGACAGGGACTCAGAGAAGACACCAGAATTGAAAAGGTGGGAAAGGAATCAATCTGATTCCTCAAAGGACTCGATCAACTGAGAACTGTTGTGATATAACTTTTACGCGGTTATTTATCTTCTGAACTCAGCCCTAAAAAGACAGCTTGATGGATGATTTAATCATATACTTGCTCAAGGAGGAGAGGCAATTATCTTTTAGGGGCAATTGAAGCACCACAGAAACTGTTTCAAAATTCAGCATCGTAAGGCTGAAGGCTGCCTATGGCAGTATAGGCACCCCAGTATTCTGCCTGCATCATACCTAGGCTAAGGGCTTCCATAATAATTTATTAAACTTGTATGGTGGCCAACTCTCAATGACTCTGGGTGGCTAAACAATCAAAGAAATTACAATAAAAATAATTAAATATAAAAGATGGCAAGGGTGATGAAACGAGGGGTCTCACTCTCAAGGGGTCTCCTTCTGTCCTTAGAAGGGCAACACTCCCCTCCTTTCTGTTTCTGAGCACTGCCGGCTTCCAAGATGGCTACTCCTTGTATCCTCAGGAGCTTTCAGTGCAAAGGGATCCCCAAGATTATTATTATTATTTATTTTTTTGGTACTTTTGAATCAGTGTTAACTCCTGGTGATTGCCTGGACAAGTCCCTGCAGTTTTCTTGGCAAGATTTCGGAAGCAATTGGCCCTTGCCTTCTCCTTCTTAGGCCTGAGAGGAGGACTGGCCCAAGGTCACCCAGCTGGCTTCATGCCCAAGATGGGACTAGAAGTCACAGTCTCCCAGTTTCTAAACTGGCACCTTAACCAGGACACCAGACTGGTTCTCTGATATGAATACCCTTCCCTCTTTCTCTAATCATCATCATCATTTATTAAACTTGCACGCTGCCGGACTCTCCGGTTCGTCCTCCCTTGCATTTCCCCAACTTAAGAACTGTTAAGAAAGTTGGAAGAGGAGGGGAAGGCAAGACCAATACAAGATCTATTCACCGAGCAGGCTGTGGACGATGGGAGGGGTGGTCCCACAAAGGGTGTCTTGAAAGCCCTTGCCCTTAAAATGCGGGAAGGAAGATTCAAACAGCTGGCAGGCGATCACAGGAAGTGGGCCCAGGACATCTGGAAGGTGGCAAGACTGCCAGTCAGCGCCTGGCTGGCCTGCAGAAACCCACCCCCGAGACCCCGCCGCCCTCCAACGCGAGAGGGTCCAGTGCCAGAAATAGGACCACCCCGCGACTGAGGTCCTGCCAAGCTGCGTCCGCAGCTGCCCAGCAAAGCCCCGCGCGGCAGCTCCTGCCCTGACACGCGACCTCCCCGGTTCAGACGTGCCCCGCGAGTCAGAGGTTGCCATGGAGACGCCAAGGCGAGCCGGGAGGGCGAAACACTCCGTCCGAGGCGGAGGCCGCGGTTGCCTCAGGCTTACCTCTCCGGAGGAGGCCATGGTCCGCAGGCCGCCGGAAAAGATCCCTGCCCCGGCAGCCGGAGACGCTCTCCCTCGGCCGCTCGTCTCATACGGCTTCCACTCAGCCGGCAGCGAAGCGACGCAGTGCTTCCGGCGCGCTCCTGACCTCACTTCCGTCCCCTTTCCTGGTCACTTCGACGCCGCCATTTTGAGTGAGGCGCCGCGCGGCAGCGCCATCTTTGGCGTGGCCTCTTGGTGCCAAAGGCTTCTAATCGCGTTCTTCAAGCGGGTCGTGAAGGAAGGAAACTGCCCGGGTTTTGCCGACGGGGGAGGGCACCCGATCCGTGCATCTGGATTTTGAACCTTCTCTGCAGCGGCATACACGTGTCTGAAGGCAATCTGCAAACCCTGATCTCGGCTGGCGTTTCAAAGCCTATCGAATTGCCAGCCTGGTTCCCTCCACATCAGTGTTTTTCAAACTTGGCAATGTGAAGTTGGGTGGACTTCAATTCCCAGAATTCCTCTGCCAGCATGCATGGACTTCAACTCCCAGAATTCTGGTGGGGGAATTCTGGGAGTTGAAGCCCACCCATCTTCAAGTTGCCAAGTTTGAAAAACACTGATGCTGATGCATTGGGCGTCGTGTGTGGTGGGAATGCCACCACTGGGTCTTGCAAACCATGGGTTATGGTTTTATCATCTGCTGTGAAGTTATGACCCACCATAATGTCAATTTGATAGAATGATCAAATCATGATCAATGATCAAATGATAATGTCACATTGATAGAATGACCCCCTAAGGGCTGCAACTTGCACAAACTGTCTCCAGAACATGTTGTTTCCTGAGAATAATTGGTATACTGCTTAGAATGGCTAAGCAATTGAAGGTGTAATAAAGATAAGCACAGGAATTGCTGGTTTTGCTTTTGTGCACTTCTCCTCAGCTTTTAGAGCAGTGTTTCTCAACTTTGGCAACTTAAAAGATGTGTGGACTTCAACTCCCACAATTCCCTAGCCAGAATTCTGGGATGCATGCTGGTGGGGGAATTCTGGGGTTGAAGTCCACACAGCTGCAAGTTGCCAGGGTTGAAGAACCGTTTTAGATGGACCAGTCATCTCGACCATGAAGAGCCTGAGGCTCTTCTGATTTCGGGTTTGTTCATCTACCCAGCCAGGAAAGCAGCAAAAGCAAGCCCTTGCTTAGCTCTCCCACCCTTGCCTTCTCCAACCCAGAGCCCTCCACCTCTCAGGATGCAACTGTCATCATTCCCAAATCACCTTGTCCAATGCAGGAAGAGCTGCAGCCTCCTCCAGCGAGGGATACTCAGCAGACAATGAAGACAGCTACAGAAACACCCATCACTTTAGGAAGCAGCTGTGCTGACAAAGGGGTTGTTCTTATCGAAATTCTCAAATCTCCCCTCCTATAACTTAACCCTAACAAAACTGGCTTAGCTCAATAACAGCCACCAGCTTTTGGGCCGGACACATGGATTAGCAGGCAGTTTCCTATCTCCAGGAGTGCAGGTGACATCAAGTCATTGAATAACAAGATGTTGAACATCCCATAGAAAGCTTTGAATCGATGCATGAAGCTAAGCCAGATTAAATTCGAAGTTCTTTGATCAGTGGAGTTTCTGATCATCCCCAACTTCAGCAGCCCCTTATATATCTCTCCCCTCAAAATACTGAACCTTTCTCTTCCCCCCCCCCCACCCAAAATGTCTCTTGCTCCAAATGTCCCTGAAATGATTGAGAGTTTCCCCTACAACTGGCTATGCAATCAGATCCCACAGCCCACGGGACAGGGAACAAACTTAGAAGGGTATTTTTTTTTCCTAAACCAGACTTTGAACCATATTCAATTCTGCAGCCACCTTAAAAAAAGAAAGCAATAGCCAAGGTGGCTACTTTAAGCTGTTCGCTGCTGGGACTAGAAGCCAGGTGTTGGCTCCATTTCAGATGTGAAGAACCTATCAAGTTTGCTATCTAGGGAAAACACGACCCATCTATTTGGGAACAGAAATACACCCTACAAAGGGAGGTTGGGAGAACTTTATGTAAAGCAGCAGATTCTCAGAGGAACTGTGGAGAGCAACTGCGTGCTCTTTCTAACTTGGAGTTAACTCTAACCAAGTCAGAGCCTTCCCACTTTGGAGTTCAGTTGTTCTTCCCATTTCCACCTCCCCCCCCCCATGTTGAATGAAACCTGTTGCATTGTTAGAAACCAAGCAATCCACAGCTATGGTCGTGCATCTTTATTTGAAACTGGGTTTTTTTTTTTTTGAGTCAGTGTACAGTTTTGCCTGTCCCTCCCTCTGCCCTGGTACCCCTTAAAACATACTGGCATCAAAAGTGTCTAAGGGTGCTTCCCTCTGGGGATGGGGGATTCGGAAGGGGGGAAGAGACTGTAAGCCTTCACATGTAGATTGGGAAGAAGAGAAACACACACAGCCCATTTTTTTTTGTTTTACTTGACCCAAAATTTCTTAAAAAAAAAAAACCAGATGACGATCGAGTGTGGCTTTTTTTTTTAAAGTTTTGTTTTAAGGCGCGAGATACAGAAAAAGACGCTTGAATCACTTCATGATTCACATACAAGCAACACTTTCTAGAAAACCAGAAATCTGTTTCTGCTCTTCTGGAAGGGTTGGGCTGGTGCCTTCACAGAGGCTGGGTTTAGCTTCCTCTCAAATGCATTATACAATATTTGGAATGACTATTGTTTTCAAAAAAGAAACAACACACACATACAATCGAAGTCCTCCGATGCACTGCAGAACTGGGGGGCTGGGGGCTGGAGGGGGGTGTTCGCTCCAAAACTTTTTTTTTTTTGCTTTTTTAATAAAGGCTGCTACCGTTCAAACTTTTTCACCGTTCCAGTTTTTATATCCTGAGTCAAGCGCCAAATAAACAAAGCCATGCCAATCTCAACTTTCGCTTATGCGCAGTTATGGGGAATTTTTTTTTTGTCAAAAAAAAAAAGAGGAAAAAAAATGCTATGGTGGTTAAGTCAGTCCTGCTTTAGAAGCATTTGCGGTGGACAATGGAAGGTCCAGATTCATCGTATTCCTGCTTGCTGATCCACATCTGCTGGAAGGTAGACAAGGACGCCAGAATGGAGCCCCCGATCCAGACAGAGTATTTACGCTCAGGTGGGGCAATGATCTGTAGGGAGGAAGAAAGGGAGAGCAATTAGAACTAAAGCAAAACCAAGCTACTGGTCCTCAAGATCAGCAAGGGGCAAATCGGTTTGGACCAAGGGCTGTGTGTTCACATTCAAAGGAAGTGTGGGTCTAGACAAGTGCTCCCCAATTCTTGCACCAAACCTCCAGTCTATCAAGCACGTGGCCCATCCAGAGGGGACACTGCAAGACTTCCCACAAAGAGAGCTGGCAGAGCACCCTAGTGGTTGCCAACCCAGCTTGTTTCTTGGGGCATTGGCTGCAGAATCACGCTCAGCCAGACGACGTCAGGGTGTCCGGGCTAAAACAACAGCCTTACCTTGATTTTCATTGTGCTGGGTGCCAGCGCTGTGATTTCCTTCTGCATCCTGTCAGCGATGCCAGGGTACATGGTGGTTCCACCAGAGAGGACGGTGTTGGCATACAGATCTTTGCGGATATCAACATCGCACTTCATGATGGAGTTGAAGGTGGTTTCATGGATGCCACAGGATTCCATCCCTGCCCCAAAAGAAGATCCCCACCGTTAAGACAACTGCGCCCCAGAGACCCTTTCCTTCCAGAAGCCGTTCCACAAAGGTTCAAATTCTACTTGAAGATAGTGGTCCTTCATGACTTACCCAAGAAAGATGGCTGGAAGAGAGCTTCTGGGCACCTAAACCGTTCATTGCCGATGGTGATCACCTGTCCATCAGGCAGTTCGTAGCTTTTCTCCAGGGAGGAACTGGAAGCTGCAGTGGCCATCTCCTGCTCAAAGTCCAGGGCAACGTAGCACAGCTTCTCCTTGATGTCACGCACAATTTCTCTCTCGGCTGTGGTGGTGAAACTGTAGCCTCTCTCGGTCAAGATCTTCATGAGGTAGTCGGTCAAGTCACGGCCAGCCAGGTCCAGACGGAGGATGGCATGGGGCAAGGCGTAACCTTCATAGATGGGCACAGTGTGGGTGACACCATCACCAGAGTCCATCACAATGCCAGTGGTACGGCCAGAGGCATACAGGGACAGCACAGCCTGGATGGCAACGTACATGGCTGGGGTGTTGAAGGTCTCAAACATGATCTAGATTGGAGGAAGGAGACAACAGTTAAGAACTTGGCCAACAGAGTCACGGTCAACAACATGCGCAGACACCACCACTGGAGAAGTCAACACATGCTAGACAGATACAAACCTTCATCCCCCAGGTGTTAAGGCACACCACCCTCATTTGCATTTTCCATTTTGCAATTTCACCAGGTGAGGAAACATGACAGAAACCACTCAGAACAAGCCAAAGTTAGTTGGGGAGACAGAGAGGAAGCAGTGATGCCCACAAGCTGAGAAGACCAAGAAAAGAGAGAAAGCCAATTTGGGGGGGGGGCAGGGGGAGAAAGAGCAGATAAAAACCTTTCCAGATCCAGCAAGAGAGATTCAGATCAGAAAGGAAAATCCTGCGGAGATGGGGGATAAAAAAAGGGAAAGAAAAGATGAATGAAGAGAATGAAATGATGGCAAGTACCCTTCTTGTAGACAGCAGGAAAATGTGGAGGGGAAATCATGGATTTGCAAGGGACCACACGGCCCACCCAAATACACACCTGGGTCATCTTCTCTCTGTTGGCCTTGGGATTCAGGGGGGCTTCCGTCAAGAGCACCGGATGTTCTTCAGGGGCAACTCTGAGCTCATTGTAGAAGGTGTGGTGCCAAATCTTCTCCATGTCATCCCAGTTGGTGACAATGCCATGTTCAATGGGATACTTCAGGGTCAGGATACCTCTCTTGCTCTGCGCCTCATCCCCAACATAGCTGTCCTTCTGACCCATCCCCACCATCACACCCTGGGGAAAGAAGACAAGACATGGAACCACACGGCCATTGACAAGGGCCCTGGTAGAAACCCAGCTTGCTGGGTGGAGCCCAGTTATCAAAACTGGATCTTCAACAGCCTGGGTTAAAATCCAACATCTGGATTGAGAGCACAAACGATCAAGGCTTAGAGCAGTGTTTCTCAACCTTGGCCACTTGAAGACAGGTGGACTTCAACTCCCAGCATTCCCCAGCCAGCTGAGGAATGCTGGGAGTTGAAGTCCACCCGTCTTCACGCGGCCAAGGTTGAGAAACACTGGCTTAGAGGTCTGGCACAGAAAAGCCAGTCTCTTTACAAAAGGCTTGTGTTATCGCACTTCCCCATAAAGTAGCTCATTCAGGGCTTGGCTCTGAAACTACCATGTGAAGCCCGCCTCTATAATTTGCCAACCGTGGTTTACAGGGCGGCCAAGTGCTGCACCACCCGGGCCCACTGCGGCTTATTCAATAAACCATGCAGAAAACAGCCCTCGATAGGTGAACCTGCTTGGGTTATCTCCTTACATCTGGCCCAATTTTTCCAAGCAGGTCACGAAAAGATCAAGAGGGGATATGGGGGGGGAGGGCAAGAGGGCTGTGAAGTTGCTATTCCAGCTGGTGCCCAAGCTGTGCCAGACTGAGGCTAGCAAAGAGACCTTGAGGTCTAGCAGCTTGTCTGTCTGTTTCTATCCCCCCCCCCCCCCCCGCAGCTTGGAAGGAGCTGCAAACTAAGGGAGGATGAAGGGGCGTACCTGATGTCTGGGGCGACTGATGGGAGGGGGCTCTAGGAGCATCGTCTCCAGCAAAGCCGGAGGCTAGCCAGGAGACCTTGAGGTCTAGCAGCTTGTCAAGTCTGCTTCTGGATCCCCAGCTTAGAAAGAGCCACCAGCGAAGGGAGGGCCAAGGGGCGTACCTGATGTCTGGGGCGGCCGACGATAGAGGGGAAGACGGCCCTGGGAGCATCATCTCCAGCGAAGCCGGCTTTGCACATGCCGGAGCCGTTGTCGACCACGAGCGCAGCAATGTCATCATCCATGGCGATCTGAGGGGGGGCGAAGGACCATTGAGGGCCGAGCGGGGCAGCCCCACCCACTTCCTCCCCGCGCCCACTAGGCGGCGCCGGGCGCTCTTCGGAAGCGCCGCCGCCTGCCGGGTCCCACGTTATTACCATAAAAGGCAATAGTGGAGCGCGAGAGGCAGCGGCCGCCAGCGCCGCTCGGGGAGCTTGGCCACGCCCCGCCCTCCCCTCCCCGCCAGGAGGGGCCGTGGCCACGCCCAAGACCAGCTCCGAGCCCCAGCCCTCCGTCCAGACCCAGACCCGGACCGAGACCGAGACCGAGACCCTCGGCCTGCCCGGCCAGCCGCACCGCCGGGGCACCCCTAAGCACCTGCACCCCGCCCGGGCTGCTCGGCGGGTTAGCCTGGCGAGGCACGCCCACGCCCCAGTGCCCGAGGCGGCTTCCCCCACTGAAATACCTGTCCTCCTCCTCCCGCCCAAAGCAGGGCAGCGAGGCAGGGAAGGCGGGCGGGCAATCGGGGTTGGCTGGGCGCTCAGGGTCCCCGGGCTCCGGAGCCAGGGTGCCAGCCCCGGAGGACGCCGAAGAGCGCGTAATCCCGGGCGAAGGCGCAGCCGCCGCAGGCTCACCCGGCCGGAGCGTGCCCCGTCGCCTCGGACTGCCAACCCCGGGAGCCTTTCTTGCTTAACAAGGGGAAAAGGAGCCGGCCCCTCGCCCGAGGGCCCCGCAGCCCACACGACCCTCCTCCGTTAATGAGGACCAGCCGCTCGCGCGTTGACACCTTCCGGCTCGCAACCGCGTCCCACGGAGCGCGAGGTTGAGGGAAGAGGGCGCCGCAGAGGGGAATCCTGCGGCGTTCCCTGCGGGGAGCGCAGAAACACGCGTTTCCACCGCCAGCCCCAGCCCCACGAAACAAAGAGACCCTCCTCAGGACCCGGTCATGATTGATCGGTCCCCCCTCCCACTTTCCCCCTCCCCACCCACGTGCTCTTCCGTACAATAGAAAAACCGGCTTTGGCCCCCGGAAACCGCTCGCCCCCCGCCCGCCCGCGACTCAAGGGGCTGCGGCCCCCAATGCACCCCCTTCCAGGAAAGCGCCCCCCGTTTCCTCTCCCTCCCTGAGCAGCAGGAGAGCTGCCGAGCCCGCGCCAAGCCGGCAGAGACCCGCGCCCCTGAATTCGAATTCCGTGCGCGGCCGGGTCCCAGCCGGATCCTCTCCCTCCGGAGCATGCCTCCCCTTCCAGCAGGCCGCGATCGCGAGGCCGCTCCCAAGACCCGAGGGTCCCGCTCAAGGCCGGCGCGCCCCAGACCGGCCACAGCGGGCGAGCGGCGCCCCCTCTTCGGGGGCCCCTGCGACGGCAGCACCAGCCGGGGCCCCCCATGGCATGCACGCCTTGCAGGCGCCGGGCCCCGCCCCAACACGGCAGGGGCGCGCCCCAAGCCCCCTCCGCGCTGGCCATCGAGGCGCCCCGCCAAATTCTTGGGCTGTCTCCGGGAAGCCCCCGGACCGCTGAGCATCTCCACAAAGGGGCACGGAGGGAGGGCTAAACCCCCCCTTGCAAAGGCGCCGCCAAGCCCCAAACAGAGCGCGGCCCCGAAAAAATGACCCTCCCCCGAACAACAACCGCATCCATCGCCAAGCAGGGCGCCCCTCCTGCCGCTGCCGCGGCCACCGCCATGGCTTACCTTTTGGGAGGTGGCGGCTTAGAAACGCTCGGAGGTGCCTTTTTGAAACCCTTCGGGCGGGGGGAGGGAGCAAGCGAGGCGGCTGAGCGATCCACCGGCGGACAAAGAGGACCGAGAGGCGCTTAACGACTGCGCGCTTCGCCGCCGCGCGCCGGGTTTTATACGGGCTGGGCGCCGTGGCTCTCGCCATAAAAGGCAACTTTCGGAATGGCCCGTCCGGATTGGCTGCGCCTCTCGCTCACTCACTCGCCACCGTCTCGATGCAGTTCTTTTCCCCCGATTCCTTCCTCCTTCTCGCCTTTGAAAGAGGAAAAAAAGAAAAAGAAAAACCCGAGGGGGAGGGGGAAGGACCCATCTTGCAGAGGGGCTGCTGTTGGTTCTGGGGGCTGCGGCTGCCCTTATTTTGTTCCCCTCTGGCAAGAACGCGGGCCTAACTTCGAGATGCTTTGGCGAGTCTCTTTCTCTCTCTCGCCGGGTCCAGAAAGGGAGGGTGGAAAAAGCTCTCTCTCTCTTCTTTTCCATTAAGGACTCCTCCAGGCCAGCCGATCTCTCATTGTTGGATCACCTGGGAACCGCGCAGAGCGGTTTGCAACGGCTCAAGAAAAGCCCAGTCCCCCCCGCCCCCCATTGCGAGGAGCAGAACTGTCGGCTTTTGAGAAGAAAACGGGGGGAGAGGGGGAGATCCAGGCTGTGGTCCTGGCTTGAGTTACTAGAGATTTACTTCCGAGGAAGCATGTGAAAGTCAGGCTGTGAAACTCTTTGGTGCATAAGCAGCAGAAAAAAGTGGTATTGCTCATCTTAGCCAAGTTTGAAGTTCTCATCCCTGGGGGGGAGTGCATGGGGCTGTCCCCCTTTAATCAATGGGATGTGCATGCCCCCTTCCAGAAAAGCTGGCACCTAGAACCCTGACCCAACTAGCCCTAGCAGTCTTGCCCAAGTGGGTGCCCGCTAGATGTGATGGAGTACCCTATCATCAACTGCTACATTATCTGGGGGAAGTGTTGAGGGCAGTTGTCTTAATGAAGACAAGGTTCCTTTCTGATTAAGATAATGATGTGACTCATGCTGGGCTGAAATTCAGCACTCAGTGGCTTGGAAGTTTTCTCCTCTGCAAAAGAAGCTTCTGGTTTTCTACTTGATGCTCGGGGTGCTTGAGAATTCCTTTCTAATTTCTCTAAGCAGCCATTTTTGGCTGACTTCTTTACTGGAAGTGGTAGAAAGTAGGCTGTGGCTGGCCTTGTTTTCTGTTCCTCATCTGAAGCCTTCCTGTCCACACTTCCCCATCTGGAAAAGTTCCGGGGAGGGTTCCTACCTCCAGAGCCTGGCGGGGGGATTATGCGATAACAGAGAATCCATGTATGCCCAGGAGAACTGGCCTACGTGGCAGTATAATTTCTGACTTAATTCTGCTCAGATTAAAAGGAGCAAAGTGCTATAAATAAGGGGAATTTGACTTCTGGTTATATGGTGAGTTGGTCACTGCAGAGGCAAACTTCCAAAATTAAGTGCTTGGGAGACAATTTGTGCAAAACTAAAAGTCCCAATAGTTACATCCCATTCAAATCACCTCTCCTGAAAAAGGCCAAATTGTGATAGGACCCACCTAAAGATGTCAAATGGAGCCCAATGAAAATTCCACAAATTTGTGGCCCCAGATACGTCTGTTTGGAAGTCTGGCTGATCCCCATGGAAACAGAGGTGCTACTGGACCTTTCTATCCGGCCCAAGCAGGGATCTTCTGAGGTTCTCAAGATATTCTTCTGTTCTACAACAAGGATGCCTTACCGAACTCATGCCACACTTAAAAGGAACTAATTCTCAACACTGTTTTCGGTGCATTGCAACAAAAAAAATCCGTTACATCAACTGTTGCCTACAAATGGTGCAGAGTTAATACACGCGTGCATAAAACACTGAAATTAATCCTGCCGTGTTCAACAGGCCTTACTTCCTAGTGGAGTCTTCCGTTAGGGCAATGACTTCCAGATAGATTAGTCTGCAAACTCCCATAGTTGGGAATCAGTTCCCACCCAGTATTGTGGCAATTATGGGAGTTGGAGTGATTCCTTTGAAGAGCCGCAGGTTGGGGAAGCTGATATACGATATCATTTATACCACCCAAGTCTTCAGTCCCTACTAGAACCCTGTAAGGGTTCTGCATTGTTGCTCACTACGATGCTGTAATACGAGATCCGAAACTATGCTTAAGATCACCTAATACACTGAGGAAATTCCCACCTACCCCCTCACAACTGAAGTGAGCATCAACTGTGCTCTGCCTTTTCTAAATGAAGCAAGAGCTGATTCTGCAGAGAAGTGAACTTGGGGAAAATTCAGCTGAGTTCCCCAGGTCCCAATTTACCAGCTGGGAGGAACTGGAAAGACGTGGCTGCACAACCAGTGCAGGTCCAAGTTCTCCCACCTTCTTTCTTCTCAAAGGACTCCTGAGAATGTTCTCCTTTGCTTGACCCTCAACGGTAACAGAATTGACACAGGTACAAATGGGCAGAGTTGGGACTTCTGTGCCGTTTCTCAACTCACTTGGGGGAAGGCGAGTGGAACTTCAAGCCGGTGACAATCGCATCAAGTCATAAAACAGGAAATCTCCCCATGTATTCAGATACCACCACCAGGTGACTAGGAGGTTCTGGACAAGTTCCACTTTACCAACTTCAGCATTCCTCCTCCACCATGTACTTTATAATAAAAGTGAACAGCCAGTCCATTTTTGGCCTCCCCAGAGACTTTGGGACAACCCCCAGATCTCTTTTGGTTGCAAGGTGAAGTCCCTTTCAATCAAACTCAACTCATAACCACATGGAACATTTCCATGAAGTTTTCTTGAAAACAATACGGGAAGGGTTTGCCAATGTCCTTTTTTTTTTTCCCGAAAATGTTTCTTTTCCTTTTTGAGTTCTCAATTTAACCTACAGCTCATCCAAGGACTAACCAGTTCCAACCCTGCTTAGCTTTGCCAAGTTCAACCCATGTCAACTAAATGCAGCAGCTTAATTTCAGAGTGCAGGCAGGACACCACCTGAGATGGACTATTTTTGGCCCCACCCACACCGGAGGCGTTTTTGAGGGGGGGCAGGCCACCGAGGCTCCATCTGGCCATTCGTTTTGCATGTCTGCCATTAGGGGGGGTTAGACTAGTCTTCCCCCACCTGGTCACATTCGGATTGCAGCTCCAGTCTTCTTAAATTGGATTGACCTGTTGGTTAATGATGCCCAGGGAGGTTGTCCTGGGCATTGGCTACTCCAGGCTGGTGGAGGCTGCCAAGGCCAAACAGGCCCAGAGAAACAGATGGAAAGTACAAGCATGGGCTGGGAAGAACCCTAAGCAGTCCAAAAGTGAAATCAAAAGTCCAAGTCATTAGAGGAACTTGAAAGTCAAAGCACTGAGGGAAAAGAAGGAGTCCTTCTGAGCACATCATGCAGAGCATGGATCAGATCCACTTTGTGAAAATTGCAGACTCTGCTGTTGTCAGAGGGCTACTAGCTCGGTCCCTTAGCATGCTCCGAGACCAAGAAAGGGGCCCCACCCTAAAAATATTACCAGGCCCTAGCACCATCTCTTCCAGCCCAACCAGAGGAAGGCTAAAAGGATTCTCCATC
Organism: Python bivittatus; assembly: GCF_059951505.1. Classification (NCBI taxonomy): domain Eukaryota; kingdom Metazoa; phylum Chordata; class Lepidosauria; order Squamata; family Pythonidae; genus Python; species Python bivittatus. The sequence continues at coordinate 4,408,786 of NW_028277083.1, forward strand.
TGTCCAGCTAGGGGATAAACTGAAGATGCTAAGTTGTGTAGCCATGGTGAGGCAATCCAAACACAATATAATCCATTGGCAAGGGGTCCATAAGAAGGTGTGATTGTCTGGAAACCTCCCATTTTTGAAATTCCCATTAAACTGTCCCACCTGGACAGTTTAATGAGGTGAATTGAGGTGTTTTGCCCCAGACAGCATTTTTATGACATCTTGGTATGCAGGGGGGGCAAGAACTGCGTCCCCCAGGTAGCTGTCTGTTCTCCACCCTGTCTTGCTCAGGGCTAAATCATCTACAAGAGGAGAGGCTGTGCCCTGCCATGGCTGATACGGCTGAGCTCACCCACGTAGGCGTGAGGTTCAACAACCTCAACTTTATCACCTTCCCTCTCTCTCCCTCTCTCTCTCTCCACAAAAGGAAAAGATCATCCAGGGCTGTCCAGACATCCCCCCCCCCCGCCGCCAAAAAAAGCACAAATGGTTGAAAGATTTCATCTCCAGGGGATTGTTACTGCTATCAACGTCATCATCATCTTCAATCAATCTGTCATGTGCTGGCACATCACTGACAAGTCTTCTGCTGACTTTCTTAAGGCAGGATTATCTATCCTTGTTGTTCGGCATCTTCTGTTCCATTCTTCTTCCTCGAGTTCCCTCCCCAGGGAACTCTGTTTCAAGGAGAAGCAATCCAGCTTTTTCAGCAGTGCCATCTTCTCGTTTCAGGAAAATATCTCCTCAGCCATGGATATTTTTGGATGAAAGGTCTGCCTCTGTGAGGATCAAGAGTTCTGTTCTGATTTCTCAACCTTTTCCCAGGCTCAGTGGCTGTTCTAACTGGGTTAGACCTTCCCTCTCTTCATTAAGTGGTTCCAACCAATCAGGGATCCTAGAGTGAACACCATGATGTCATGTCAACAGGTAGCCCATCAGGCTGAGCCACACATCATTATTATGGGGGGCAAATTAAGAGCCTCCTTGTCTGTGTTGATCAAGTTGTCCCATTGTTGTCTGCCCAGCATAAGAACATGTGAACTTTGTATATAATGGCCTTATCAACAGAACACATTGCTTCACGCTCCACATACTTCAAGCAAATGCTGAGCCAGCTATAGAGAAGAAGCGACTAAGACTTCGGTTCCAACTTTAAGGACTTGCTCCACACAATGTCCCCAGGGCTGGGCAGAATCTCCAGCTCACATTTTGCAGAACCTGAGCTCCTTGCAAGCCGGGCCTCCTCTGTTGCCTGCCTAAAGGAGGTGCAAGGCTTATCGTTGCTCTGCAGATGTCACTGTTTGAAAGTCACAATACAGAATGTTGTTCATTGGTTGTCTCAGCACTGCTGCCATCAAGATAGGCCCAGCTTCACCTCCTGTTGCTTCCTCAAAAGAGTCCGGACTAGTGAATACTTTCCCCCAAATACTCAGTGGAAATGTTGTGGGCTGGGCTACAATTCTCACTTGCGGGGAAGAACTAGGCCTAGATGTTGCAAAAAAGCCAATACGTTGCTTGCTGTGGACAATACCCAAGAAAGAACCGTCCAAACAGAAGAGGATTCCTATCAAAGAGAGAGCAAATTCATGCTTGGGTATTCAATTGGGTTGAGAGCCAGTTTGGTGTAGCAGTTACGGTATCAAGCTAGAAAGCAGGAGACTATGAGTTCTAGTCCCACCTTAAGGGTGAAGCCAACTGGGTGACTTTGGGTCAGTCCCTCTCTCTCAACCCTGGGAAGAAGAAGACAAGGGTCCTCCACTTCAAAAAATAGTGCCAAGAAAACAGGCAGTCACCAGGAATGAAGGCTGGCTCAGAGGGACAAAAAACAAAATAATACAATAAAATTCAACTTGGTCCGTTCTGATTGAGCAATTGCCCAGCTCCACTGATAGAACTTCACAAGGATTACAGCCAGGGCTACGTCCTGTTCATACCCCTCCCGTTTTTCCCACTCTTTGCATCTTTCCTTTCTTCTCACAGAAAGCATACTAAGGAGGACATTAATTAATGTTTTTCGATGGATAGCTTTGGGAGATGTCCATCTGGAAACACCCTTGCTGTCTTCTGCATTCTTGCTCTGGGACCTTCAAGGGTGCAGTCCTGGGGCTCCAAGATCCCTCACCTCCCCCCACAGCCCCATTTTTCCCTGAACTCAGAAATCCCTGACCCAGGTTATCTCCCCACTGAAGCATAGGGTCCAAGGCTGAAAACCATGGGAATCTTAAGACCAGGCCAGGATGTGTATTTACAGTCCAATTATATTTCCTCTGTCTGTCTGTTTTGTCATATAAGGCAAAGCTTAAATACCTGTTTAAGGTATTTGATCTACATCCAACATATAGCTAGAAAGAAAAACAAATTGTTTGGGTTGTATCTGGAACACTTTTGAAGATCCTGTAATGATTCAAATTAAATTAATTAAGCCCCCCATTGACCTCTGGCTGCATTATGAATGCTTATTTTATGCCCCATCATAATTTCCACCATCTCAGAAGAAAAATGAAACCTACCAGTTATTAACTGGCAACCTCTTGACTCAATTTGTAGCATCCTACGGTTCACGTGTTGCAGGTTTGCCCCCTGCAAAATTAGCAAGCAACCTTTCCTGTTCGAATAAAGAAGAATTGTAACTAAGCACCTGTCTCAGCTTAGCAACAGTGAAGGAAGTTTGACCGGGTCCTAGATCTGATGCCGCGAATACCAGAATCTCAGAAGGTTTGCTGATCTATCCACGCTACATGGGCTTAAGGTGCTTTGGGAACACAAGTTCTTAAGAAGATGTTGAGCATTCCCTTCTGCCTTTAAAAACAATTGCAGCCCCTTAAGTTGGTAGTCCTCGTGGTCAATCCCGAACTGGTCAAAGACGAAACACCAACTGCTTTTTTTTTAGCAAGAAAATCCACACTCCATCGTTCAACATTTTCTGGGATTCTAAAGGCCCTTTTTGGAGCCCTCTTCAACTTTTCATGAGGTGAAGTGGTTAAAAAAAAAAATGGGTGGAAGAAGAGGGCATTTAAAAGAATCCAACAATAGGCCAGATATTATGGCTATAGATTTTGACTCATTCTAAAACAGTGTTTCTCAACCTTAGCAACCTTAAGATGGGTGGACTTCAACTCCCAGAATTCCCCAGCCAGCATGGCTGGCTGGGGAATTCTGGGAGTTGAAGTCCACCCATCTTAAAGTTGCTAAGGTTGAGGAACACCGGTCTAAAAGATGAGGACTGTAGACCTCTGAAAGGTGGAGCAGAAAACATTCAAAGATTTTGCTTTATTTCTAAATCTATGCTGCATGTTCCTAAGAAGCGTGAAGGTACAGATGTAACATTTCATGAACTCAGAATGCATCTATGCCCAACTCCACTGTTTCTTTCTCCCTCCTTGGCTCAGCATCCTGTTTCTGTCTTCTGCAGCTCAAATCCTCCCTTCCTTTTCTTTTTGGCACTAACTATGGATATTTTGTTTTTGTGGTCATTTTTCGTATCCTCCCAGTTTATCCTAAAGATAGATTAAACATAGTAAGCCAAAAGCTATCAGCTAGGTCAGAAGTGAGCAACCTTTTTCGGGGGGAGAAGGGGAAGGAGGAAGGAGGAAGGAGGAAGGAGGAAGGAGAAGGAGAAGGAGAAGGAGAAGGAGAAGGAGAAGGAGAAGGAGAAGGAGAAGGAGAAGGAGAAGGAGAAGGAGAAGGAGAAGGAGATAACTTGAGCCACAGGGAAAACATCCAGTATCTGGAGAAAAAGGACAACCCTTACCCCCTTTTTGTCCTTTTGAGAGCCTAGGAATTTAAACATGTAAAGTAGGGATATTCAATCGTTCCCATGTATCAAACTAACTTCACTGAATTTATTTAAACGATCCTGAAGTGCGTCCTCAGTTTTGTTGCTGCATCTTCCTTTTGAAGGACAACGTCTACCATGCCATCAAAAGGCTAAATGTCCTGGAAAAGTCATGCCCTTTTGAACTTCTGCTAAATAACTGGGAATCATCATCTGGAAGACACTAGATGAAAGACAGCTAATGCAAAAGTCCCCATTAAAGAAAGTCACGGGCAAGATACAACTCTGCTTATTTGTATACCTATGGTTGCAAATGTTGTAACTAATTCAAAGAGAAGTCTTGGGCACGCTCTGTCTGGTCCCCAACTCTAGCTGGTCTTGCACCACTTCAGACACGTTCTCTCTTCTTATGGTTCTCCATTGTTCAACATGGCTGGGACCAGGTCCACTTTCCAGCTGAGGACTTTTTGAAGACCATCCTACCAAAGCCTGTCCAACAGCCTTCTGCAAAGTAGAGCCCAGGAAGTCCCCAAAATGTCAGCCAAAAGGCTCAGCGTAGGAACCAAAGGTAGCACAACCCATTCCTTTCTCTCGGAGATCAGCCCCGTCCGCTTCTTTTGCACATTCAGAGGCTGAGATAAGATTTCAGCTTCCTGATCATACTTCCTTTCTCCTCACTTCCTCACATGACCCCACTGTCTTGCAAAAGAGGCTCGCAAGTCCTTCTCCAGGGCAGATCTCCGAGGTCAGCAACCAGGGAAGGAAGCTGACGCCCATGGTGGAAAGAAGACGATCCTCAAATCCCATTGGCCCAGGAAGAGCAGAGAAGCTATCTGAAAACTTACTTTTAGAGCATTTGAGGGGGGAAAGAATGGATGCTTGTGTGTTTCGGTGGTGGAAAAAGCAGGTATGGCGTATCTAAACAAAGGGGGGAATGACATCCCATTCCGGAGCACCTGACATCCATTCCCCCATCCGTGCGTTGTCCTTTAATGGTACTGCTGCAGCAAAGGGGAACTCTGCAGCCAATGCAGAAAGGGGATCGAAAAGACTCCAGATGCACATTTCACATGCACATTCCCGACAAACCCCAAAGAGATTCCCTTTATTGCAGCTGCTCCATGACTTTACTTCTTTGTGTCCTGCTCCCTGCGAGAGAAGATGAGAATCAGCTCCTATTGGCCAATCTCAGTGACAGTCTTCTCCTGCCGCGTCATTTCTCCGATGAAACAGGAAGCGGTCTGTGCTCAGAACAAGGAGTTGGCCGTTTCTGAGCAGGTATTGCACTGTAGAGACATATTTGGAAATAGTGTCAAACGAGAAGGACTTTAGTACTTCATTACTTAATAGAAGTAATTTGTATTTGGAGGTCAAAGTGAAGCCAAATTAAACTGTGGCTTAATGAGAAAAGGAAGCTGGTTATGGCAAGATCTGGAGACTTTCATTGGAATATTCATGCGCTGCATGGAGGAGGTTGTGCATAAGCCCTCCCCACAAGGCACCAGCTAGTTTTTTTCCCATCTCCTATTCTCACTTGGGCCCTGCAGGTAAGCCAACAACACATTGAATGCAATGCAGAAAGCAATTAAGAGCCAAACATCCAAGAGAAAGGAAGTTCTTTCTTAATGATACTTTGCTTTGCAAAATACTGTGCTTTGCAAAGTTGGCAGCTGACTGTCCTCAACAACACTCCAGGGCACAATAAAGCAGGTCCTCATCTTGTCCCCTGAACAGTTACAACACTGGCCCAGCACAAGCCTGCTTCTGGATGGAATCTCACTCTGTTTTTCATGCCCGTGAATCATAATAGTTCATCATCTGAAGGCACTTGAGAAGTCATCGTATCACCATCTTCCCTCTACAATGGGCAGGAGAGGGGGAGAGAAAGAGCACTAATAAAAGCCCCCAGCTGTCCCTGGATGCTGGATGCAAGGTTGCAGCAGGATAGACGGGATGCCAGGAGGGTGGAGTTGAATTGGCCTTCTTGAGTCAAAGAAACCCACATTTCACCATCTGCCAAACTGTGCAATTTTGTACATGTCTCCTGAAAAGGAAGTTTTACCCAGCTGAAAGGGAAGTCCTGCCATGGGAGTGGACAGAGAGGTCTGCTCCCACCCAGGCTTCCTCCACATTTGGGGGGAATGTGGCCCCTGGCAGAAGATGTATTTGGGGAACCCAAACTAGAAGAGGGAAAAAATATCAGCTGCCCCCCTAGATCGCCCTGACGATGGTTCCAGTCTAAGATAGGAGCAAACATGGATGGTTCCTTTGGGATCTTCCCTGGATGTGGTCCTCCACCTCCCATCAATAGATGAATGCACTTGGTTGGGATGTGGTAGAGGCCATGGTTGGGCTTAGTCTTTGGAACTCTGTGCTCTCTGATGGTCTCCTGACATCGCCCTTCCACAGCGGATCTGGGCTGCCAAGTTGTTTATTGTCCCACTGGCCTACAGCATCAGCTGAGCACTTCTGTCTGCTACTTCTTTTCATTCTCGTTCACTGTTGTTCTCACCCCCTCATTGCAACTAAGCATTACTTTGAATGAAAATTTGCATCATAACCAGAGCCACTGCCACAAATAACTTACTTTCCCTGCTCCTGCACACGAGAAGGTGTTCCTCAGAACTGGAACAATTCTGTCCAGCTTGTCCACCAGGCCTGTCCCAGTGGGCTTGTTCAAGACACCAAAACTCTCATTTCCAAGGACACACTCATTTTTGGTGGCACCCCTTGTCACCCCAACAGACTCAGATTGATTCAGCTCCCCAACTATCTGGCCTCTCCCTGGTCACCCAGCCCATCTGATTCTCTCCTCTCCATAAATGGTTGCAATTTGGAACTCCCCCCCCCCCTTGAAAGCAAGTGGGAAGTTGCTGAGAATCTTAGGAATGTCGAATACAACATGTGCAATGCATTTCCAGCTGGTCTGCTGGGGGTGGAATGGGGAGCAGGCGCTTTCTCCCCCCTCAAAACCTTCGCAAGCCAAGAGGCCCAAAGAAATAGATGGTAAAGTCAGCCAAAGGGAATTTGGCTGTGCCAAAATATTATCCCTTATTTTTTTTTCCCCCCTTCCTGATTTCTTTGGGACTTTCCATCTGAGTTTGGGCGTTCCTTCTGGTTCATCTCTCCCTGCTGACACCTCTCTCCAATTGGATAAGTTAACCCTCTTTCTTTCTTGACTCCCCCGTTGGTTCCTTCTCTCACCCTTCCTATCTCTGGCACATTTTGCTTCTCTCCCACATCCTCTGAAGCTTCAGCCTGGTCAGCGTCAAGGGCTGTAGGACGCGGCGAGGGATGTCCTTGCCTCCTTTCTGGGTTGAGTCTATTACAATAGTTTAAAGTTCTGGGTTGGGTATTTCCCACCCCTCGGGGGTCTGAGATAAGGAAGAGGGGAGGTTCATCCAGATATCAGGAATTCTCCACCTTGAGGACACCTACAACGGATTGGGATGGAACCGATTCCCAGCATAGTTTATATTCGTTTCTTCCTGGCCCCTCTTCTCCCATAGAAGGACTATGTTCAGGGCTGTGCTCTTTTATGGAAAGAAGATTGAGCTATTTGACTCTAGAGCAATTATCTTGTCCTCAGCTGAGATGCTCGACCAGCACGACAAACCTAGGAAGTTCCTTTTACATCCAATGACGTGGGTTCGAAGTGGTTCCTGCCCTTTCAGGTATGATATTATTAAGCTCTGCAAAAGAAGAAGAACAGATTTCTTCTTCCTTGTCTTCCCTGGCCCTTTGGGCTTAGAGGGTTACACTAAGGATGGGTGGCCTTTCTCTAGCAGGGAGAGCAAAGATTCTGAGTATCCTCTGAGTATGTCCACAGGATCTTCCCAATTCCCCAGATGGAGCCAGAAAGAGCAAGGCTTTTGAACAGGACCACTGGCAGAACCTCTATATCAGTGTTTCTCAACCGTGACCACTTAAAGACCTGTGGACTTCAACTCCCAGAATTCCCCAGCCAGCATGCTGGCTGGGGAATTCTGGGAGTTGAAGTCCACACGTCTTATAGCTGCCAAGGTTGAGAAACACTGCTCTATATTTTGGCAATGGTTGCAGCTTTTGAAACCAAACTCTTGTCTTCCCTTTGACTGTATTTCAAGAATTACTTGGTGGGGGGGGGGGGAGCACACACGGGATGGTTAATAGTCTCTTATCAATCTTCACTGATGTTCAGTGACTCAATGCATCAGTTTACATCATTCCCCATTGTTTTATACCAGGCTGATAGAAGAAGACAATGGGCGAATCCCAATTTCACTCGAAGGAGCAAGGAGACATCACTCTCAATTCCTTATTTGGTTGGTTATTAACCCTGCGTTAATAAAAGGATCCACAAACGTGTTCGGTGCTTTTCCACAGAGCGCACCCATTCAGAAAGATCATATGCAGCTGGTTTTGTTGGTGGCTGGTTTTTCCCCACAGGTAATTTGTGGAAATACAAAATATAGATGAAGGGCAGGAATGGGGGGGGGGGAAGTTTGGGGAGGGTTACCTTAGAAGGGATAGCAGCCTGCAATATTCCCCTTTAAAATGCAGGGTTTTCCTAAAATTCTGCTGAAGATCAGCAATAAGGACTGCCTTTGCTGGATGGGGTTGGTTTGTCAGGTGGACGCTGGCAGCTGGTTTGGTTTGACCCTCCCTCGATAAGAGGGGGGTTACGATCCTGACCTAGGACAGCCAAAAGCGAGATTAACAGCCTCATGAGTAACGCAGCCTGTGGAGAACTGGCACACGTACGCCCAAGATAGAGGAGACAATGTGGAGATCAGCGAGTAAGATCCAGATATAGCTTCTGAGTTCTGCAAGCCAACACTAATATCGAACACCTCAAACTGCACCTTTCCTGTAATCTATGCATTTAGCTGGTGGTGGCTGAACTGCAGTTCTTTCGGCAGCCTGCCGTCATGAGAGCTAGAAACTTAAAAAAAAAATCAGAATGAAGGAAGATTGAGATGCCACAAACCCTAGATTTTGCCCTGTGGCGTAACGTGCGCCATGTTTTAGGCACGTACAACTGTAACTTGGAAAATATTTATACTGATATACCTTGTGAGATGAGCGGCCATACAGATATGCTAAATAAATAAATAAATATGGGAACATCGCAGCCGTTGAAATTTCTTAGCATTTACGCGTATGTTCACAAGCATCCAGGAGAAGCTAAAATGACACGTGTGTCGTGATGCAAACGATGGGAATGATGTGAGTTGTGTGAGTTGTGTTGTGATGTCATGACCCAAATAATGCAATTTCATCATTCCCGTCGTTTGTGGGGTGATGTCCCGAGGCATGAGGTGCCACGCTCCCTCCTGCCAACATCCAAGCAGGTGTTCTCTTATTTTATCATATTTTTACCTTCTTTTCAGATCAATACTGTCTCCCAAATTGCCGAGACGAGAGACACGAAGAATGAAGGAAGGGTGGGAAAAGAAAGAAGAGGAAAAACAACTCTGTAGTACCAGGAGAAAGAAGTGTGTCTGCGCAAGCAAGTCGGATTCTCCTTGTCGGACAGGTTCTCATATAGGGTGTTCCCCCATCTCGGATCTATGGAACTAACCTCCTTTCTTGGATTCACCTGACATTCTGTCTGACCCATCAACTAACCACCCGGGTTGGGTTCACACCATCTGGGAAAGTAAATGGGATCAGCTTACATACAGCCCGTGTATCCTGTGAAACCAACATAACGGTAAACGCATCATCGTGCGAAAGAATATTTGAAACTACGGTTCGTTTTTCCAGTTAATGCTCATTTAATTTAATTCAATGTATTACATTTGTTATAGCCACCCACTCTGTTAGATTCTGGGTGGCTTACAAGATTCAGGAACAATAAAAACGATAACACAATTAAACACGCATAAACACAGTGTGGACTAATGCAAGGAATGGCCGCTGCCCTGGATAGATTTATGTAAGCGTTTGTTAGCTTTCTATCCAGCAGCTCAAAGCAGCGCGCCGATCCAGGCCTTTTTCGCCAACCCTGCAAGGTTGCTTGGGCCACGAGGGAACAACTGCCCGAGCTCACCCAGGAGCATCCTGGCCTTCTGGGTCCGGAGGCCAAGCCTGACCAGAGAAAAGCCCCCAACCAGGGCTAAGGAGCCACGTGGTCTGGTTGCAAGAGAGCAACGCCCGTTTCCCTGCCAGCATCTTTGCGAATGGGCGATGCCGATGCCTGCAAAATGTGCTTCGCAGAGCCTCTCCGCAGCCATGCACGTGCCCCGCAGCAGGTTCCTGCCTCTCGGCCCATGGAAAGCCAACTGGGGCGAGGGCTCCACCCAGCTTCCAAGGGCAGGAAGGTGCCTCTTGCAGCTCAGGTCCAGGCTGGATCTCTTGCGATCCTCTCTTCCAGCCCGTCTCCATAAAAGGAAAAAGGGAAGGCAGGTAGCTTGTTGAACTTAGTCACAACAAGTCAGCCAGGGTTCCCGATTCCTCCCTTCCGCCAGCAGCGTTTCCTCCCCTTCGGAGTTCCCCTTCGGAGAGCAGGAAGGAGAGAAGCGTGTGGCAAAATGCCTCACCTTCTCTTTTGCTTCTCAACTCTCCCTCTCGCTACCCGGAGAGTCAACAAGGTTCTCGGGGAATACCCAAGATGCAATCATCATGGAGGCCTCCGGCTACATTGGAAAGAGGCCACCTCGGTTTCCTTTGAAGGATTTTTGGAGCAAAGGGGATGTATTTGCCACGTCAGAAAACAGTGCACCCAAAAATGCAATACAATAAAATGAACCCACCCTTCCACCCTTTGCTTTAGGGAGAGCCATGCCCACACGGCCATCAGAGAAATGGGCAAACTTGACCAGCCATTATTTGCTTCGCGGCAAGATGGACTCATTGTAGGGCCACGCTCCGTTCACATGACCGGACCTAGGACTTTGCTCCTTCAATTTAGCAGGGTTGGCTTATGGCATCTGTAAAAATCATGCATGCATATTGAATTAATATGATTAATATTAATCATTACATATTTTGGACGTAATTAGCCTGTTCTACTCTGCCTCGGTCAGGCCTCACTTGGAGTATTGTGTTCATTCAGAGCACTGTACACCAGTTTAAAAAGGACGTTGATAAACTGGAGCCGGTCCAGAGAGAGGCTACTGAGATGGCGAAAGGGCTGGAAACCACGTCCTATGAGGAATGGTGAAAAAACGAGGGATGGTTAGCTTTCAGAAGAGAAGGTTGAGAAGGGACGCGATAGCGATCTTCAAATCCCTGAAGGGCTATCATGTGGGAGACGCTTTGGACTTATTCTCAGTTGCTCCAGAGACTAGGACAAGAATGAATGGGATGAATCTTCAAGGATGTAGATACAGAGACTAGGAAGAACGTCTTGACCGTAAGAGCTGTCAATCAGTGGAATCGGTTTCCACACGGAGTGGTTCCTTCCCTTCCCTGGAGGTTTTCAAACAGAGGCTGGATCGTCATCTGTTGGGGATGGTGCAATGGATCCTGCAGTGTGCAGGAAGTTGGACTTGATGACCTCTTAGGTCCTCCCAACTCTGTGATTCTAAAATGGCTGCCCCACTCCTCAGGGCCATTGAATCTGGAGCCTAAAGCGACCTAGCTGCACCCTATTTGGAAATACCAAACGCAGCCCAAGATGGTGACTTCATGTTGAGTTGGTCCGAATCCAGCCAATCTGAGTTATTCATTATCTTGTGGTTAAGCAAACTAAGGCTTAGCACAGCGCGTGAACGTAACCAGGCCACCTATATACAGAGTTTAATTGGGACCGTTTTCAAACAACAACTGCGGGTCCACTGAGATTTCCGTAGGGTGCCTTGCAGAACCCCGAACTCGTAAGAACCCACAGCCACAGATGAGGCAAGGCCGTGGTCTGAATCAGGATGTGGGAGGTGATTTAATCGGCAGCGCCAGCTCAGCTTTCCTGTCCTTGAGAACGCCTGCCTCTCGGCATTCCTCCCGTTGCCAATTCTCAACTGCAGAAAGAGAATCTCATTCGGGGGGAGAAAACTGCTGAACGAGATGCCCGGACAGAAGGAGAGGGAAAAGACCCAACAGGCTGTGGGGTTCTTCCCTAGCCCCGTGGCTTCTGCTTGCCTCTTGCTCCTGACTCGTTGACCCAGACGACGCCACGAGGAGGAGCAAACCGCTCAGCCTTCTCCTAAAAACCCAGGAAGCCAGCTAGGAGGCTTTGCAGAGGCAGCAGGGCAGGGATCGGGGAGCACATCTCAGCTCTGGGACTGCACTGCACCAAAGCCTGGGGCAGGGGTGTTCTGGGACTCTTTGACAACCCAAAAACCAGCCAGGTGACTCTGCCATTTTGCTGCTGTCCTGGAATGCTGCTTTGCAGAGGGAGCCTCGCGGACCGTCCCATTTTACAGCCTCTGCACAAACCTGCAGCTCCAGAAGACGCATTTGTATCGTCGTCTCGCTGGCTGGGTTGGCACCAACGTGTACAAAAGAGAAACACTGGGAGGATCTTGCAAGGCAGCCTTGAGGCCCAGCGCTACAGATGCAGCTGGTAGAACCTGCTTACGATAACACCAGATGGGGATGGCCAACCCCAGCGTACTGAAGGGCCTGTTTTCCCTAGGTAGGGCTTGTTCTGCAGGACTGTTTAGCAGTGAACCGTCAGATGAATCCAGGAGGGCTGTAATTCAGCCAAGAGCGGAGGGAGGCAGCCCTCCGTTCTCCCCATTTTGGGGGTGAGATGGCGACATCCTCCACGGAAGCCAGCGGGAGATGGAACTGTAGCCACCTCCAGCTGGTTCATCTGCCTAGCAAACATCTTTTGGGGATGGTTATTGAAGGTCTCGAAGGTGGGAAATTGGCAAAGAGAGCTGTGGGTTTCCAGAGGGGGGGTTCCAACAAATGCTCTTTGAGTGAGCCTGGATAGGCTGCTTTAAAAGAAGCCATGTGCCCCATCAGCACAGGGTGGGTGGGGCTATCAATTTAGTTTTTAAAAATATTACACACCTAAAAATATCTTCTCTTCCTGGGGTCTTGGATGCCAGTATTCTCCTGTTCCAGAAAAGCAAACAGAGCTCTCTTCTGTTGCCTGAACCCCTTAAACTGAACCAAGCAGCCTGTGCCAATGCAGACACAGGAGCAGCCTTGAGAAGGTCGGTGTAAAAGGGTGTCTGCACTCGCTTGGATCCAGTTCTTCAGCCCTCGTGGAAGAGGTGGCATGTCACTCAGCAACAGTCAAGTGCTGAGCCAATCTCAACACTTCATGACACCTTGTGGCCAGGATGAATCAGAGGAGAAGACAAAGAAAAGTGACTGTCAAAGCCGGGAATCAAGGAAAGATGCTGAAAACAACGAGGTCCGGTTCGGTGGCAACCTCAGGAAAGAGGAAGAGACCTGTCAGGTCAAAAACACCTCCCATGGACAAATAAAGAAAGATGAGACTCTCCTGGTAGATTATGATGGTGTGTGGCATTTGCCCAACTCAGCTAACGGCATGGTGATGACCCAACCGGGGAATTAAGAAGCTGAGATGACGTTTCCAGTCTTGGTGTCCCTGTGGTTTATTTGAAGGTCAACTACCCGAGCCGGGAAAATCATCTCCCTATTTCTGGTGCCATTCAACGAAGCCCTGGTAGAAGAAGGCTTCTCCTTGGCTGTAGGTAGAGCTGCCCACTCCTAGAGTTTCAGACTGGAGCCTTGACCTAGTGGGCAGGAAGGCTTCATGACTTCTGCACTGGCTCTATCTACCCACGACAGCAACCGGTTCTTCCCCGACTGGAAAGATGATAAAAGGGTCTCCTGTGTAGCCAGCAAGGGACCTTTCCTAAGTCACAGCATCTTCCTAGTTTGTTTTGGCAAGGCTGAAGGCCCTTGGTGCTTCTAAACAGATGCCTACAGCACTGCTTTGATGTCTATATAAAGATGGTCATTTGTGGCATCAACGCAGTTGGGACTTCTTAGCAACAGATGATTCTTTACCACCCACATTTCTTCGTAAAGAGTTCAGTGAAGAGTCACAGTATGATTTAGGTCTTTGGAACATGAGGTTCATCCACGCGCTCCTATTTTTTGGAGTGTCAAAGTCTTCTATACATAGATACATACCCATCCCATTATTCTCTTTTGGGATGCAAAATGCAGAAAGGAAAGGAAAGAAGGAAACAGAGCTAAAATTGGTTTACCTCAAACACATTAACTAAACCTGTCCTTCCCTCCATCCTGGCTTCCACCACATCCCTATAATGCTTCATACGTTGCCTTCTGTTCTTTCATTTTCCTGGACAGGCTTAAGCAGCAAATTGTTTTTTCAGAGGACAGAGAGTGAGATTTATTTCTCTTGCTTGGCATCGGCCAGCCATGAAGAAAATTCTTCCCAGGATGGTGACTCATTGCTGCCCCCTCTTCCAGTAATGGCAATGGCTTGGAATGATACCAGCCAGAGAAATGAAATGAAATGAATCTCCCAAGAAGACAGTGGTCAACCCTACATCGGTATTGCTTCTAAGAAAGGGGAGCCTGGCTTGCAGGGTAGGATACCTTCCTTAGCTTTGAAACACCAGGTCGGTCACCCAGTTCTGCTTCTCACCAACCGTCTTGGCATACAGAAAAGGCATGGGATAGCCGCTTGGCCAAGTCAACACCCCCCAAATGCCCTATCCTAGCCCTCAAGGCATCTTCATGCAAGCCAGCACTTGAGGCCAAGGGTGTCCGCAGGGTGTGGTCCAAAAAATTGGTGGCCACATGACCGTGCCATCAAAGCGGCACACCTAAAGAATGGCTGACCTTTGATGGCACCACTGTGGCCACCAACTTGACTTTGTTGACCATACCCTGTAGACCCTGGACCCTGCATTGATCTCCTTGATGGCAAGAAGTTGCAAGTTGTACAATGCAAGCCTTGGCGGGTTATGTCAAGGGTCCTTAGCATTTCCTAGCTCACTGGCTTTTTAAAACAGCTCCATCCATTTTGGGCTGGGTGTCTACATCGTTCCAAGCCATGAATCTGGTTAACAATCCAAATGATGATCTATACGCTAAGCCAAAACTTCACATAGGAGCCCCACTTTCACCTTTTCTTCTCCAATCCCCTGACATCCCCTTTCCAAGGTAGGTCCCACACCTTCCCTACTTATTTGGGGATTTTCTGCTCTTACAAACAGCATCATTCATCGTAAAGCAACTTTGCTGCCTGCTTTGTCCTGGGGAAGTTGCAACCGGTCACTGCCAAAGGTCTCATCACTCCGACAGCCTTTCATTTTGACCCGAGGGTGCATCTGGCCTTTGAATCTCATCCTGGGGTGAAGGGGAGGGACCCCCCTGAAAGATGGGTTAGCCTGGATAACAATATTTGACTCAGTTTACAGGTAATCGGATGTTCCTTTTGCATTCAACTTACATGCATTCCCTGCAGAGAGGCCTTGACTCATTTCTCCCTTTCTCTATTGGAAATGGCAACCCGGGAGCCTCTTTTGAAGGAATTGGGGGGCTGCCACACATTGGAGTGCCCCGTTGGGGCTTCCACTGCTTAACTGTCACCCAACATGGACAGACCGCTTTGGCCAGAAGTTCCAGGGCACCTTTCCTGGGAACGAGACAGGACTCGGCAGCTCCTTCTGCACGAGCTTTTGCACCTGCCATGCCAGATGGGCTCCGATGGGCCTCTGGGACGTCACTGGCTGCGAGATGCCAACGCTGAGCAGAGGGGACCCTGCACAGCAAGCCCTTCGTAGGCCTTGCCTCGAAAGGGGCATTAAGTCTTGAAGCAAACCGGGAGCCGAGGAACTGAACGGACCGTGGTGTCCAGAAGCACAGCTCTTGGAAGGTCAAGGCCACACCCAGTAAAGAAGCCGGAGGGCCAGACTAGTGCGTCCAGCTTCTCCACTTGGGTGGCACTCAAGGAGGGCTCTGCTTGCCTTCTCATTGATGTCGTCTTCCTGCTTCATCCCCGAGCGGTTTATGGCAGCCCTTGGCTACTAGGGGGCAGCATTGAGACACCAAGACCGGCCTTAGGGAGCACCACCTCCCATTGACGGAAGCAATTTGAGCCGATAGGCGAAGGGGTGGGACGCGTGGGCCTCGGAGGGGATTCGGTGCAAGATGTCCAAAGCCTTCCTTTTCAAACAGCCTTTTGGCCCTAAGCTGGCTGGGAGGGGTGGTGCAGTGAGAGTTTTATCGCTGGGAAGAGGGGGGCTCGCTGTACTGTGCTAATGGGGGCTACTTTGATGTTGGGAATACGATTGAATGGAAGAGGAAAATGGAGGAAGAGGGCCAGCAGATGGGGCGGGGGGGGGTTATAGTTCCTCCATCATCAGAAGCAGGATGCTGGGTGGCTGGCCTCCCTATCTTGCACATGGCATCCGGGGGGCAGCTGGTGAGCTTGTGTTGGAACAGGAGACTCCTCTGCCAGCCTCTTGGCCTGTTCCAGTCCTGGCTTCACGCCCTTATAATGACCTTCTCCATCTTCTCCATTCCAGCTCTGTTGGACATCAATCCCCATAAACCTTAGTCCGCATCAATCCATCTATCCATCAATGAGCTCTGCACTGGGTTATGTCCCCCCCCCCCCCCCGCTTCAGCCTAGTGGCCTTCGGAGATGTGGGAGGCCACACTGGTGGGGAGTGAGAAGAAGACAGCAGCGGTCCCACGCGCCAGACGGGGTGATGGGAGTTGTAGTCTGCCCTCTTTTAAGTACCAGGCTGAGAGAGGTTGACCGACGACAACGGGACTCTGCTGTTGGATAGTCCGACTTCGTTTTCATCAGAAGCTTTGTTGCCTTCTGCGAACACCTTTGCATGCCCCATGGCTGTGAATCACCAGGCAAATATTTGCCTCTCGCAACTCAGGCAATCTTGCTTGCTGTCCTTGAAGGCAACAGCACAGACCTCCAACTAGTTGTGGGTTTCTGGCATTCTCAATCGTCATGGACACGGAGAGATGGGGCCTCCTCTCCTTGGGAACACTTGGTATTGGCCACCACGGTCAGCTTGAGTTTCCAACGCAGCCCAACCAGCCAGCCATTAAAGAGAGGGGCCCCCGGAGCTGGTTTCAGCTTTCACTCCCTTCTCCACCACCTCCCCATCGCGGGAGGCTCCCCTCCCCGTTTCTCCCACTGGCAGCTGGATTTAGCTGCATATCACCGCGGTGGCGGTGGTAGGGGGAGTGGAGGGAGAAAGAGACACTAATCTCTTGTACCCGGATTATCCTTGTTTTCCTGCTGTTGGGAAACTACATTCATTGCCAACACAATATTCCAATCCTTCCCTGGGTTTCTAAAACTTGCTATAAACCGCCACCCCCCCCCGCCCCCAGAACAAATATCAAGTTGTGGTCTCAGCCTCTCCACATTTCTGATGAATCTGCGAAGCCAAATGTCCCAACTATTTGGGGGTGGGGAGGGCTGGAGAAATTATTTGAACTCTCCCTTTCTTCACTCGTTTCTTGAATCTGATTTATTTCTTCTTGCCAAATCCCATTCTAGAGCAGTGTTTCTCAAGCTTGGCAACTTTAAGATGGGTGGACTTCAACTCCCAGAATTCCCCAGCCAGCCATGGAGTCCACATATCTTAAAGTTGCCAAGCTTGAGAAACACTGCTGTAGAGGAATAGCCATGTTTCGCCATCATAAGCTTGTTTGCCCTTAAGGGTTCACAGGTTGCCCAAAACCATGTTTCCAAACTCTGTGGCTAGATGTGGCCAGTTACAGTTGCAAGCTTGAGTGCCCCCAGACCACGTTCACAAAGAGGAGAAATGGAGGTGGGCCCATTCAAGCTGCCTTTTTAAGAAGCTCAGAGTCAAGGTGGGGATCAGCCCTCTCTCCTGCTCAAACCCTTTCCAATTATTGTTCTCAACCTTCTGGGAAAGTCATGTCATTTCCAAGCCTTCAAAGATTTTTTTTTAAGTGGAAGTGGCAAGATTGGGAAAGTTGATGGTGGAGTCCAAGGGAACCAGACCTGGCTATGAAGGAGAAAAGAGAGAGGGGAAGAGAGAGAAGAAAGAAAAGACAATATTTATGTTTCTAAATTGCTTTCGACAACTCTCACAACTCCATCTTACTCAGTTCACTCACAGCCACACCTCAAAAATTGAAAGAAATCGGGTAGCACCTTTTCTGATAAACGTTATGAGAAGACATAAGATTTCATGAGCTCCTTTCATCAGATGCATGAATGTTGCAGTTCCCCAAAGCTGGTGCCTTTTCGTAAAATGTACTAGCCAGAACAGTTGCTAGCAAACTCCTGATTTTTGCCTCCTGCAGACTAACGCATCTCCCCTCCTACAATGCCAGCCTTTCTTTTCACGTCAAATGAAGACTTTTTCACCCTCTGCCCAGAGATCTCTGTGTTTGCTTTCAACGCACTTCTTTCTCCATCGGATTCACTTTCCAAGCCACCTCAGCGCGAAGCAGCTCGAGCCAACCATCCCGAAATTTGAAAATGCATCATCAAGAGAAAAGAAACCAGTAATAAAAATGGAAGAACCACATCGGGGGAAAACAAGGAGAATTTAAGGATTTGGTATTGCATGTGGGTTCCCAAAGCTCTGGGGCCTGCAGGAAAAGCCAAGTTTTTAAAGCTTTCGTAAAAGATAGCTGCGTCAGGGCTGCATGGACTTCATGGGGAATGTTGTGTCGTTCCATTATTGAAAGCCAGCCCACCTTCATTTGAGATGGAGCATAAACGCAGCCCATACGTGGTGGGCTTTTCCTCCTTTCAGGCAGGACTGGGAAAGAAAGGACGGATCTGAAGCCCCCCTCCACCTTCTGCCCTCCTGCAGTTTGCTTGGAGCAAGGAATGGGACATGCAGACAAGATGGGGGGGGGGAATCTGTGTAAGGGCAGCAAGGAAGATGGGGGGGTGTTGAAGCTCTCAGTGGGTTCCAAATAAAGAGGAGGAAGAGGGTGTCAATAGATGAACTCCGTGTATTTTTTTTTCCCGGTCCTGACATATCATTTCTATATACTTTTCCTTCTCCAGCTTCTATACCAGGATGTGGTTATTTTTTTGGACTGTGCTGAAAAAACCAACCAACCAACCAGCCAATTCAGTTCAGAAGCTTTTCGGCGAATTCTAAGCAACCCTAATCGCTCAAAATTCCTGTCGGGATATCAAGTCACTTCAGGACATGAGGCATTCATCTTAGCCCCGAAAAGACTGTTTTGTTCTGCAGCTCAAGCTGGACTGATCCTCAAGCTGAATTTTATTTTGCTTGTTTTTAATCTCAGAAAAGGCCTCCACAAGATTGGGGCCAACAAGCTATGGAAAGGGCATCTCCAGCATGAGAAGAAGATGCCGTTTCAGGTCAACGGGCCCAGAATTGCGGCCTGAATTGTGTTTCACTTCAAATGGGGAAAGAAATGCTCCCCGGGAGGACCTTTGCCCAAAGTTGGGGGCTCAGCGAAGTGGATGGCAAGAGTGCCTCTGAGCACACCCAGAGTTCCCACAGCATTGAGCCTGTCCTGAAACTCTTGCTTATCAAATTTCCAGCCAAGCCTCCGCAACTCCAAAAGGCAAAACAGGCACGGTGTTTCATCCAGAAGCAAGAGCTCATGTCCGGCGGTGGAAGGGAAACGCTCCTTTCCTGGGTTTAAACGGATTCTGAAAGAGGAAGGAAGGAGGCAGCATGAAATGAAGCCGGTTCTGCAAGGAGATGCTGCGGTACAAGCTGTCTGTTCCACGTCCCTCTCTCTGGAATCTGCCATTTCCTTTCCTTGCAGCAGGCTGGCCTTTTGCAATCCCCCCCCCCGTTTTTCCACTGGGGGGGACCTGGGCGACCTCCTTCTCCCATGAGGGTCTTCTGCAACTGTTTGGGGCCTGTGGGCAAGCACCCCCCCGGCCTGCTCAGCTTGGCTACGGGACACGAAGGGGAACGCGTTTTTGGCTATGCGAGCGAAACGCCAGCGGGGCAGGGCCGGGGCGGGGGGGGGAACGATGGCGGCAGGCGGAGAACAAGGGGCCGAAGAAGGCAGGTCTGCAAACTGACAAACGAGCTCTTTTCCCCTTTTCACAAAGCGTTCTCCAGCTGGGGCCAGAGATAAGGGGAGCCAAACATTGCCGAGACGAGTCCAGGCTGAATGGCCGCAGCAGGGTGGATAAACAGGAGGGATGGGGGAGAATAAGGTCCTGATTCCTTTTAGCCAGCAAGGCCGAATCTGGGGAAGGGCGATGGTCTTGTAGATACGGCTGGACCCAGATGGATTTCACGACACGTGGAGTCACTTCCACAGAGTGTCAGGCTTGTTGGATCTGTTCTTTATTTTTCTCCTTCTAGAGCAGGGTTTCTCAACCTTGGCGACTTGAAGATGGGTGGACTTCAATGCTGGCTGGGGAATTCTGGGAGTTGAAGTCCACCCATCTTCAAGTCGCCAAGGTTGAGAAACCCTGCTCTAGAGAGTCAGGGTCTGTCTGCTTTTGCAGATGAGGAAATACAGGGGGGGTGGTGGGAAAGCTTCTGGGCTAGAGAAAAAGGTGGAGCAAGAAACCTGCATTAGCAGGAACGCAACCTCTCCCGCCTCCAGCCAGAAAGCCACCCAGAGAAATTGAAGAGGAATTCTCAAGCTTCCTGGGGAGAACCAAGGTCAAAAAAGCAGAAGACTTTTCAGCAAGGGAAGAAATAGGGAGGGAGCCCAAAGCAGATTTGGACAAAGCATTCATTATTTTAGGCATTGGGCTTAATGGTCATGCTGGCTGGGGGATTCTGGGAGTTGAAGTCCACACATCTTAAGGCTGCCAAGTTTGAAAAACGCCGGCCCAGAGTATTAAGCGAACGCAGCCATCATGAATGCTGACAATGAAGGAAACAAAACAGTTTTCTCTCCAGCTTTTAGCTGGTGAAACTCTAAACGATTCCCAGTCTAGAGCTAAGCTGTCATCCCCAGAAAGCAGAGCCATTAAATGCCAAGGAGCCGAGACCCGAAGAAAGTTGGCACCCCTGGTTTAATGTTCCCAGCTGACAAACTCACCAGCTGCGATTTACACAGGAGAGCTTGTATTGCTGGTTTCACCCACTGTGCGAATCTGCCCGGGATGGGTTAGCAGTATGGGTGAACCAAATTTGATGAGCATTTGAACATTTCGGTTTAAAAAGAGGTTCGGACCCGGCCTTGACCCGGCGTCTCTTCAAAGCCGGATGCGCAGGACCTGCCTGTGGGCAGTGAGAGCTCCCCCCTTCCCAAGCCCAACCTCCCATCCATAAACTGGACCATATTAGCCTCTACACCACGAACCATTTCCTTGGCCACACCTGGAAAGGTGAAGTCCAGCGACTGCACGGATGCCTCCTCATCGAGGACAGGAGGGAAGCAAGTTGCTCTTTTGTTTAGCATCTGGTCCCAAGATCTCTGGGTGGCGTTCTGTCCAAGGGCCAGCCAGATCCAACCCTCCGTACCTCTTTTTGAGACCAAGCAAGGCAGGCTGAAGGGGGGTGGGTGTGATTTAGGAGATGCAAACAGAGGCGCTGCCTGGGCTGCCCGCGGGGTGCAAATCCGAGTCCCGGAATGGGGGGCGGGGGTGAACGTTTGCCGCAGCCGGGGAGTTTCCCCAAGGCCGGGAGGCGGAGCAGGATGACAAAGGACCCCGGGCTTGGGGAAGGTCCTCGGGGAACAGGGCAGGCCGCTTGGCTGGTGACCTCCAGCCCCCACCGCCCCTGGCGGGCAGCGAGACCCCGCCACGAGCCTCTTTCTCTAGGGCAGCCGCTCCCTCCAACTCCCAGACTGCCCAGCGGCCGGGGATGCTGGCCGCCGTAGCCCGTCCCCCTCCTCAATACCCGGGCCGGCAACCCCGCTCCCCTCAGCCTGGCTGCGGGGGGCGGCGAGGGGGGGCGGCGAGGGAGATCCGCCCGCCCCTCGCTCCTCCCGCCGCCCGCCTGCGGGCCGGGGGAGGTGTCTGCGGCGCGCCCCCTCCCCGGGAGAGCTCCGCCCCCTCGCGCGCGCCGAGCCTCAATTGGCAGCGCCCGGGCGGCCGCGCCCCCTCCCCGCCATATAGCCGGGTCCTGACATCACCCGCGCCTCTCGCCGAGCTGCAGCCCGGCTTTGCGGAGCGCGGGAGCCAGCCAGCCGCCCAGCCCGCCCGCCCGTCGAGCCCGGCAGCGTGGCCCTCGGCAGCCGAACAAAGGAGCCGCCGGGGAAGAGCCCAGCGCAGCGCAGCCCCGCCGCGTCCTGAGCAGCCGCCGCGCCCGCCGCCCGCCGCCCGCCGCCCCGGCTCCTCGCGCGCCCAGCCCCGCCGCCGCCTCGCCATGACGGCCAACGGGACGTCGTCGGAGTCGCTCCCGATCCAGTTCGGGCTGATCAACTGCGGGAACAAGTACCTGACGGCCGAGGCCTTCGGCTTCAAGCTCAACGCGTCGGCGCCCAGCCTGAAGAAGAAGCAGATCTGGACGCTGGAGCAGAACGGCGACGACTCGAGCGTGGTCTTCCTGAAGAGCCACCTGGGCCGCTACCTGGCGGCCGACAAGGACGGGCAGGTGAGCTGCGAGAGCGAGGCGCCCTCGGCCGACTGCCGCTTCGTCATCGTGGCGCACGACGACGGGCGCTGGTCGCTGCAGTCGGAGCCGCACCGGCGCTTCTTCGGCGGCACCGAGGACCGGCTCTCGTGCTTCGCGCAGGGCGTCTCCGGCGCGGAGAAGTGGGGCGTCCACCTGGCCCTGCACCCGCAGCTCCACCTCTTCAGCCTCAGCCGCAAGCGCTACGCCCAGCTGGGCGCGGCCGGCGAGGAGCTGGCCGTGGCCCGCGACGTGCCCTGGGGCGTGGACGCGCTCATCACGCTGCTCTTCCACGAGGGCCGCTACCGGCTGCAGACGCGCGACCACCGCCTGCTGCGCCACGACGGGCAGCTGGTGGGCCGGGCCGAGCCGGGCACCGAGTACACGCTGGAGTTCCGCGCCGGCAAGGTGGCCTTCCGCGACTGCCAGGGCCGCTACCTGGCGCCCTCCGGCCCCAGCGGCACGCTCAAGGCGGGCAAGGCCGCCAAGGTGGGCAAGGACGAGCTGTTCGTGCTGGAGCAGAGCTGCCCGCAGGTGGTCCTGCGCGCCGCCAACGAGCGCAACGTCTCCACCCGCCAAGGTAGGCGGCGCGGCGCGGCGGGCGGGCGGGCGGGGGTCTCCGGCCGAGGCCTTGGCCCGCCGGGGTGGGAGGGGGCGCCCCCAGCGCTTTGTCTTCCCCGGACGGTCTCCCTCTCCCTCTCCCTCTCCCTCTCCCTCTCCCTCTCCCTCTCCCTCTGCCGCCCGCGGGCGCGGGGCTGGACCTCGCCAGGGGAGGCACCGGCAGAAGCGGCGGGGGCAGCCTGGCTCTCGCCGGAGGAGCCCTGCTGTCTGTCGGCAGGCGGTGGTTTTGCCCGTGGGGGGAGCTGGGAGCGGTCCTTGCTCTTAGCCTGCTGGACCCCTTTCGCGCTCCCGTGGGGAGGGCGGGGGGGGGGCTGGCTAGGATGCTGCCAGAGTTTGGGAAGGCCCCTGTTTCAAGTCCTACAACGGGGGCCAAGAGAGAGAGAGCAGGGCGAGGGGGCGGGGTGGGCCTTTGCGTCCGAAAGAAGATGAAGGTCTGCGATCTCCCTCCCGGGGTTCCTCTTTGGTGGAAGGACAGGTGAGGTCTCTGAAATGAACATGCCCGCCTGTAGAGATGCCCAGCAGCACCGCTGAGGGTCTCCGTGGCCGGGTGGAAATGTTTCTTGGGAAGTTGGACCCCCCCAAATGGGTCGCTATGGCAGGAGCAACCCTGGAGCTGCCACAGTGTCTTTGTGGCGCTGCGTGGAGAATTGAATCTTTTGGGGTCCCTAGCCGGCCTGGGGAAGGATAGGGGTTTGCTTGGAGTTTTTCAAGGGGGTGGGGCAGGAGCCCCCCCTTCCCACCTTCCTGCAGCTTTCTTCCTTGCTCCCCAAGGGCTTGGGGAGGAAGGAATTGCCTGGTGTGAGTGAGGGGGCCCGGGACATTGTTCCAGTGGAGTTCTTTGTTTCCCTTCTCAAAATGGAGACTGCTATCCGGTTTGAAGGACAGCAAACAACGGGAGCGAGGCTGGAAGCTGGGGGGGGTGCGTGGAGCCCCCACCTCCCAGCCCCCTTGCATTGCCACCTTGTGCATCTTCCTGGAAAGTCTTTTAATCAGTCTGCCCTGACAAGCCAGGAGGTAGGAGCAGGGGAAGGGGGATGAAGAGTAGAAAGGGGGCCAACCCTTAGCCAGCTCCTTCTCTTCGGGGCCTCCTTTCACAACTTGCGGCCTCCCACCCCTGCCCCCCACTCCTCCATTCTTCTATCATCCCCCTCCACTCCTTTTCCTCCAGGCTCCTCCCACTTCTGCCGCGCCGCCCTGCCAGCCAACATTGGTGGTTAAATCCAGACTGAGCTTCTGATTTCCTCCCCTCCCTGCTAAGGACTGCCAAATCTAATTCCCTAATCCTAACCTTTCATGCTGATTGGAGAGGGTGGTGGGATGCTGAGATGGGAGGGGGGGAAGGCTTAGCCCCGAGCATGCAATTGCCAAAATGTTGGTATGGTACCCTGTTTGGGGAACCTGGAGGAGGAGGACAAGAAGGGGGGGTGGGGGGAGGAATGTTTGTTGGTTTTGCCTTGCAGGAGAACAAAGATGACAGCTCAGTGTGATGGCCCCTCCTTTTTGCTCTTTTCCTTTCTCTGCTTTGTACTTCTTTTGTGACACCTTCATTCGCACAACGTTTCCCAAGGTCCCTCCTCCCTCTGGCACAGGTAGGCCTGGAGAAGGGGGCTGGAACTTGCCTTTTTGGATAAATGTCCCAACACACACCCCCACACACACACACCCACACATCGTGCCTCCTCTTTCTAACTTGATTAAAGCAGGGAGGGGATTGCAAGGTAAAACATTCCTTGTTAAAGATCCAGTTTTTTTTCTTTCGAAGAAGATAAAGTAGAACTAAAGCTTTGGGGTTAAAAACCTTATATCTTGGGTTCTAAATTTGGGACAGGCAGTTGTAGCATTAGCGGTCTATTTTTTTTTTCCCCAAAAAATCTCTCTGGTTTTTTTTTCTTTTCTTTTTTCCTGGCAGGCTACAAACCAACTGTTGCTTTTTAGCTTTTTTTTTTTTTTTTAGCTCTGGAAAACCTCAGCAGTTTCTCCTAAAGCTGACTCCACCGAAGATCAAAGGCAGTTAATTTTATAATGCAAACCTTTCCATCCACACTGTAATCTGTCTTTTTGCATAAAAAAAGAGAAGGGTACATCTAAATGACAGTTGAATAAATTCATCCATTTCCCCGTCATCATCTCTGTAAAGATGTAAAGAAAACTGTCCTCCTGTGCTCTTCCTATTCCTTCCTGCTCTATTAAAATTGAACCCCCCCTGGATTATTTCTGTAAATTTGAGTTGAGCACAGGGCCAGTTTCTAGCTTAGGTGGCGATGTGGCTTCTGTTAATTAATTCAAAGAGAGGTTCGACGGTGCTCCCCTTCTTTCATTCTGCTCTAACCTTTGGAAGCCAGAGACCACCTCTGTCCTGCTGCAAAGCACAGGTTGTCTGTGGGGCTGCCCTGTGGACGTGGAGTATGGCTTGCTGTAAAAGTGGCCTGAGTGTGCCCGTGCACCCTCAGTTTGTGACTCTCCTGGGCTGTCCTTGGGTTTGGAAAAATAACTCCACTGAGGCATGTCAGAGAGCAAAAATGTCTGGTCTGTGAAACTGCTGCTGCAGCATTTTTGGAAAGCAGATTTGGGGATCCCCTCTGCGTGAGTGCCCGAGGCCAGCTGTGATGGATCCTCATAACGTGCAACTAAAATGCTCGTTTTGCACTATGCCTCGGGACTGTGCTTCCTTTCCCTTGTTGTTGACTGGGAATTGCAGTGCAAGAGTGGGGAAGCATCAGATTCCTAATCTTTAGGATTACCGTAGCAGTGTGCTCAGAAGCCAGAGATGAGGAAGGAAGCGGAGCCTAAGGGCTGATCGTGGGCTTTGAGTGCCAAACGTCATTGAGTTGGATCGGGGAAAGTCTTGGGCAAGGAGCAGAGAGACCCTCTAGATGATGTTGGCCAGCTTCATGCCCTCAGCCCAGCCTCCCTCACAGGGGTGGTGTGGGGAAAATAGGGAGTGCCCTCTATGCTACCTTGAGCTCCTGAATGGGAGGCAGGCTGTAAATCTCTTTAACTAGCGGGGTTTTAATCCTCAGCATCTCTGGTTGGAAAAGACCCAGCGCCTTTGCCAACCGCGAAGAGCTACTTCAAAAGCAAGCAAGCCCATATTATGGCTAGCGAGAGAGGCTAACCGTAGTTGCTATTTCCAGATTCAGCCTTTGGCATGGCACTAGAGGGGGGCACCCTCTCTCCTGGGGCGGAGCTGGCCAACGTGGATGCAGGAAGATAGAAAGGGAGCTGTGGTTAGATGGCATTTTAATGTGGGCTGCTGCAGAACCGAAGGGCAGGGTTTCCTTTGGGAACAGCAGATGTTCTGGGCAGAGGAACTGTTGAACTGAGGTGGGGCATCCTTCGGAATCATGGGGGGGTCCCCTTTTGAAGGCCAGATTTGGTGGACCCAGTGTGCGGAAAGCGGGCACAGAGCGGAACATGGATGCGCGGTGGCGCCAGAATCGGGCGTGGTTACACACTTTGGGAGCATCTCTTCCGAGCCTCCATAGAATGGGCTCGTTTCCCTGCCCTCCCTCTTCCAACCGGATTGGCCAGGGAAAATTGGGAGCAGGGGAAGAGGGGGCCCACGTCCACAGATGTAAGGGGCAGCGCATGGTGCACGCGCCCACCTTCTGAAGCGCTTGGCAGCCTTACTCATAGCTGCAGGCTGGGCTCGAATTGATTCGTCTGTGTGGGGGGCGTAAATGGTGCTGGGCGCGGGGGTGTTTCTCTCCGCAAGCAGTTCAGGCTGGAACCAGTCTGAAGCTTTTACTGTAGTGAATTTCCAGCCTAGCAAAATCTCCAAAGCTGCTTTCTCCCCGCCCCCCCCGGGCCCCGCTTTAGTAGTTGCGATTGTAGCTGCAGGTTGGTTCCTCCCACTCTCCCAGTGTGATTTTGTGAGGTGGGCTGGCCCCCTCGGCCCCAGCCAACCCCCCCCCGGACCCCTCCTTGGCCCCTTCCTGATAGCAATTGGATTCTTAGATTTTTTTTGGCAGATGTTAAATATTTGTCCTGCTGGAAGGAGGGAGGCGAGGCTGGGAGAACAAGGGCAAGATTGTGAGGTTAGAGCCCAGTGGCTGGGCGGGGGGCGGGGGGAGAAGGCTCCTGTTTCAATCCTTTGTTGCTCTGAAAAACCAGATGTGGGGTGCCATGGGGCAGCTGGTTGCATTGGGCGGAGGAAGAGACAGCTGTTTGGTACAAGAGAAGCCATTTGCAGCTGCCTTCCTGGGGACTGGGGAAAGATTTTTCCAGCAGTGTGGGGGGGGGGGAAGGGGACGGGAATAATTTCCCACACCAGGCTTGAATTTGGAATTTTCCAGCCTTTTTTTTTTTTTTTTTTAAAGGTTTGGGTTTGTTTTGCTTGGGAGCAAAGGAAGGGTGGTAGTAAGAGATCCAAGGCACGATCACCCTTACCTGATCTTCTGCCTTGCTTGGAGGAGCCCCCATCCCTCTTGGCTAACAATGTGCCCCACCTTGGTGGGATCTCCTGTAGGGTTGGGCTCTGTGATTGATGGATGTGCTTGAGGAGGAGCCTTCTGACATCATGGTGCTTCCTGGCAGTGCTGCTTCTGGAGGACGCTGTTTGGGCAAAAACGGTGTGTGAGAGGAGAAGCTAAGCTAGAATCTCCTCCCTGTTGAGGTGGTTTCATAGCGCACGTACTAAAGGCAGCATAGGATGTCACCCCGAGGCCTCCTTCTGAAGTTCCAAGGAGAAGGAAGGTCTCCTCGTCTTGATGGACGTGGTTGGCTCAAGACCTCTCTGCTGCAGTCCATGGTTGGTGTGGGCCATATGATTTGACTGACCTTAAACTGGAAAACAGATTTAAGGAATAAGCGCACTAGAGAAGTGAAGTGGACTT
The DNA here is from genome assembly GCF_059951505.1 of Python bivittatus. NCBI lineage: Eukaryota > Metazoa > Chordata > Lepidosauria > Squamata > Pythonidae > Python > Python bivittatus. Next base: position 4,436,415 of record NW_028277083.1, read on the forward strand.
GGGGGAGGAGGATTGCCATCCGTGGTGTGATCCTGATCAGCTACCACCAGGGCCTGCTGTTCGTGGGGCAGTGAAAGCTGGGGAAGCATCTGCTGGATGAGGTTAGAGAGACCCAGTCCTACTTCTGTCACTTTTCCATAGAAAATAGGACAGAACAGTGGTTCTTCTTTCAGGTACCTGTGCATGCAAACCCCTGAGAACCATAAAATGTAGTATTTTCCTTCTCTTCTCCTCCTCTCAAAGAGACAAGAAATCAAGTCTGTCTTGCCTCTTGACACCTTCCCTTTTCAGCTGTGCCAGTCTTTCCCAATATGTCCTTCAGATTCATCGCCTCTACGTGGCGAAGCCACAGGCAAAAGTTGGTACAGGGCCATCAAGTCAGAATATTTACCCGACGACATCTTCACCCTGTTGATCTCCCAGAAGAAAAAAAAAATCTAAAATCAAAGTTCTTGCACCAACCAGAGATGCTCGAAGGTGCTCCATCTTGGCCAGGAATTCTGGGAGTTGTAGTTCGAGCACACCTGTAGACATCAAGGTGGAAAAGAATTTGTCATCTTTCTGAATTTGTGGCATGTTTTTCTGCAAAGTGGAGGGACCCCCTGCACTTTCTTTCTCCAGCTGGAGAAAGGGACAAATTGCAGAAATGTTCCCTGTTCCGTACTCAGCCACGTCCAGTAGTAATCATTGAGTAGTTCTTTACAATAAGGTCTCTTTCCAAAACCAGGACTGCCATTCTCATTGGTAGGGAGGGATGTGTGTATGTATTCACAGTTGTGGTATGGTCTCTGGGTGTGCAGATGGAAATTTATTTCTCTGGCTATATCTCCCCCTTTTCTCCACCATAAGAGGAAAAACAAAAATTTCAGTTCCCGGTTTTAATTAGAGACAAATCTGGAAACTGGAATGATGGGGTTGGCATTCCTAGGATTACAGAGTTTGAGGTGGTTTTATTCCTTCCAAAGAGGAGTCCCCAATAAATTGGTCGTCAGAATTAATCCTGGGTTCAATCAAACCTGGGATTTGTATTATCTATAAATGCAGTCTAGGCATAAGCATGCATTTTTGAACATGGAATTTGGGTCGGGGTGGGGTGGACTCCTTTTATCCATTCCCCCCTAGGGCAAGGGAGATTCATTCTGTCCCCCCCCCCCTTTACTTCTGTCCTTTTGTTCTATGTGGTTGTCTGTAATGGGGACAACGTGAATTTATGTTCGAATGTGAATCCTCCTCTCAGCTGCGTTAAATTACTGTGGGTTTCTTTGCTGAGCTGAGGTATCAAACAATGCGAAATAATATAAGAACTTTGGGGAGGGGGGGATTGATCTGCATCTCTTCCGTAGAATGCAGAGTTTTAATTTGACCCAGGATTGGGGAGGTAACCATTTGGAAGAATGGGTCCAAAAGAGCCCCCTTTCCCCCCACCCTGCCCCATGCACGTAGGTGGTGCATGAATTTATCTTTCTGCTCCAGCAAATGCCCACTGATACAAAGACGTTGCAGAGAATGCCAGCGGGTGGTGAAGGGGCCTTTGTTTGGGCTTAACAGGACTGCATTGCTCCTTGCCTCTCCTAATTATTAATGGGGGGGGGGGGTTGGCAGATGGCAAAGGTCTGTGGAGCATCTGCCCCTTATTATGGGGAAACCACCTCCCCTTTAATTGGACTCAAATGGGAGAGAAGGGGATAAAATGCCTCCTTAGATGGCTCCTACGGGGGAGGGAAGAGAAGGCCTGTTTCTCCTCCCCCCAAGAAATAGGGCTCAATTTGGCAGGTCTGGATCATGGGCTGAGGCTAAGAAGCAGCTGATAGTCATTCAGGAATGGGGGGAGGCACCAGGGGGTTGGTTTTGGGCAAGGAGCCTTTGAATTGAGAGTTTAACTCCTTGGAGGCCATGGATGGTCCTCCTGATGATGCTAAGCAATTCTCCATGTTTTGGCAATCCTAGATTTGCCTCTGCATCACGATGCAGAGGTTGCCAAAACATGGAGAACTGCTTAGCATCATCAGGAGGACCAGCCAGGGGGTTCCCCACCCAAGCTAAAGGAAATTGCGGCTTTCGTTTCATCGCCCGGTTGCAGTGTTGGGCTAAAGATCCTGGTCTGCAGTGCTAGATCATGCCAAGGATGGAAAAGAAGCTCCATTGGAGAAGGAGCTATTCCGGTTGTTGTGGTTGTTTAAATGTTGGGAATATGGCATGCATGAATTTCAGTGAATGCCCACGTTTTGTCATGAGGTACGTTAGCTGTAGCGCATTCCTTTGTTGGCAGCCCGCCCGCCTGAGATTCTGGGTAACAGAAGGGGAGAGAAGGGCCACATACTTTGAAACAGGGAGGAAATCCTGCCAAAACAAAGAATTGAGAGCGTCCTTTACAAGCACATTCTGAGGCAGTCCAAAAGATCCCTGTCAAAACATTTTTATGATGATAACGGGGGGTTCTCTATAGCAAACGCTTTGCTTCTCTAAATCGACCTTTAGATGTGGACCACAACTTTGATTGCCCCTGGGTAGAGTCGAATATTGGTATTTCTTTTATAAGGCAGCCCGTAAACCACTTTGCTCCTTCCCATCTCTTCTCTTCCTCCCGTTATTGCAATCCAATGACTTCGTTGCCGTTTCCGATCAAAGTTCCTGTTAGGCAGAGTGGCATCGATCTGCAGGAGGGGCCCTTGGGGCGTCCTCCCAGCCTGATCTCTCTATGCGGAAATAAATTCTCCAGCCGGGGCAGAACGGGACCCGTATTCTTGGGGCCGAGGCAGGGCCGTCTCGGATGAAGGGAGATTTTGAAGCCCGCAAAAGGGCTTAGGAGGGGCTGTGAACTTCTGTGTCAAGAGAGCCCCCCTTAAAGACCCCTGTTATCAACCCTGGCCATCAGGGGAGTCTGGTTTGGTTAGCCTGGCCGGATACGAATGTGCAAACTGCTTACTCAGAGGTTCCAGCTTGTTCCAAGCAGGTGGGCTGGGATGTGTTTTTTAAAAAAGCTTTGCCCTTTAATTAATGCACCAGGAAGGAAGGGCAGAGTTGGGAGAGCCACCATCCTTTTCTTAAAAAAAAGAAAAATCCTGATGAGCAGACTGGGATGGAAGCCCCCGCCTCTCCATCAGGACTGTTCCCCCAGCCCCTTCAGGCCCTGGAGAGCAACAGGTGGCAACTTGGCCTCTCCGCTAAGGTCCGGTTAATTTTTTGCTCAGCCGTAAACCTGGGAAAAAGCCTGTGAATCGACTTATTATCCACGGGAGCGTGCAGCTGGCCGGAGTTGGCACTGGCACCCGTGCCGGCTCTCCGGAGACTCTGAAAGGGTGAACCGAGCTGGCATGCCGAGCCTTCGGGGATGGCAAGCGGGCTCGGTGGGCAGAACCAGCCTCTCCCCGAGACTTCAGCTTTGCAAATAATTTCCTCCCGTAATGCATGAACAAAGGCCCAGCACCGGCGAGGGGCGTGAAATAGCGCCTCCACCAGGCCTCGGGGTGGCTGTGTTCCTTCCCAGCGCCTCCCGCCTTCCCCCTGCCAGATGTGCCTCGCTCTCCGGGGGCTGCAGGATTGTGTTGATTTGCTGCTTTGACGAGAAGGCCGTCCCGTGGGGCAGTCGCAGGTTGGGGTAATGAGGAAGAGGGGGTGGGTTCACCTGCAGGGCTAAGCCACGATCTGCTGAATAAGCAGTCACTGATGGCGGGGTGTGGCTGGGGTTTCTTAGAAGCCTAGGAAGGAGGAGAGAGAAGGGGTAAAAACTGTTCTTAAAATGGAATATTTTGAAAGAGGATGCCTTAATTTGTGGCTGCAAGGACTTTATTAGCAAGGGGAGATGCCTAACTGTTCCTGGCCTACCTTACAGAGGGAGGTTCAGTTCAGGAGCCTATTTGGGCGGGGGGGGGGTACCTGTTGCGCAAAAAGAGGCTTTGGAACACACAACCTCATTTGGGGAATCGTCTGCTCCAGCTTGAAAAAAGCATGTGGCTCTCGCTTCAAACCACAGCCCAAAAAGTCGGTGGGCCAAGGCAAGACAAACATCAGATTTTAATTCTGATTAGATTAATTAGATGCAAGTAATAAGAATTGTTTTCCCTCTGTGGAGGAGTTTTTCCATCCCCTAGACAATTACAATTTTGGGACAGCTCAGAAGGCTAAACCCGAAGTTTGGGACAAACCACGTAGGCCAGAAACTCAGATCCTAAAATTGTCCCCACTGCGGCTTTTCCTCTGATCATCCCATCAAAGGATAGAGGTAGTCCGCACTTAATGACCACAGTTGGGACTGGCAACCTCATTGCTAAGCGATGTCATATCATGTAACCATGCCAATTTTACGTCTGTCCCTCTGTAGTCATTAAGCAAATCACTGTGGGTCGTTAAGCACGGCATCATGTGATCACAACTTGCAATTTACTGCCAACTTCTCCATTGACTTTGTACTGTGAAGCTCGCAAATGGTGATCGTGTGACTGTGGGACACTGTAACTCGTAAGTTCGAGGACTGGTCATAAAATACTTTTTCAGTGCCATCGTAAGTTTGAACAGCTGCTAAACAGGGTAGTTGTTAACTGAGGACTACCTGTATGTCATCTGCACTGCCTTTCCCCAAGTCCTTCTGGAGAGTTGTCTTTTCATGCTCTCTCAAAGGGGTAGTAAAGTTCCTTGAAACCCTCAGAGGGTGGAATTCTGCCTCCTGCATAACTATCAATATGGCATGTCTCTTTAAGGCCTCTGTTCTGCTTTAACTGACCCCAGAAATCCCCCGTGGTTGAACAGAGATGGCAGAAGCTGCGCTGCAGCTCCCCTGGGGCTGTGTGCTTGGAGCTGCCAGTCTGTACTGCTCAGCTGGGCTTCCGACTGCCTCGCATCCCAGCAGAGGCAAAGCTCTGATTGTGCTTCCCTGTGGGGGGAAGGCCGAGAGCTCCTGCAGCTGGGTGCCCTGGAGCAGTCAACACGCCTGGGGTTGCTGCCAGGAACTGCTGCCTTTCCCTAAGGTTTATCCACAATCTCCATTCTGGGCTCACAGCAAAGGGAATGCTCGGAGCACCAGGTTGATGACTTCTCTTGGGTTCTCCTTCATGTGGCCCGTAGCCACACACTTCTCTTGGCCTAGCGCAACTGCAGATGGGCAACTTGCGAGCTGCGGTTGGCTCTCAGCCCCATTCCCTGCTCCGTAAGGGCCTTCCTCAATATCAAGTTGGCCAGAATCATTTTCCCACGCTCTTCCTTTTGGGGGTGTATGTGGAAGTAACCCAAAACAGGTGCTAGATTTGGGCTCCCCCACTCCAGTGATTTAATTATTGGCCATGCAGAGAGTTGCTTGCACAAGGTTTCCAGCCTCCTGTGATCCCACTCATGCCCCACCGTGACCAGAGATTGGGTTGTTGGGGGGCAGGGAGCTGGATTACACAGATCTGACTCAGCAAGGCTGTGCTTAATATACTGCAGAGGGAGTTGGGGTGGCTTTAGAGCAGTGGTGTCCAAACTTGGCCACTTTAAGATGAGTGGACTTCAACTCCCAGAATTCCCCAGCCAGCATGGCTGGCTGGGGAATTCTGGGAGTTGAAGTCCACTCATCTTAAAGTGGCCAAGTTTGGACAACACGCTTTAGAGTCTGATCTAGTAGGGTTTCAGGGGGGTAGACTTCCCCATATAACATTCACATCACAAGGATCCAGGATCCACAGTTGGGCGACACCAAGCAAGGTGAGTGTGCAAGCTGGAATTTTCCAGAACGCTTCATCATGGTTGGCAACACACAGGGTGGGTGGGAGGCACAAATTAATGCAACGCCAAGACAGTACAACGCATACAAATGTGCTTTTCCTTTCCACCCAACTCTTCACAGCCTGATGAAAAGTTTTAGCAAATTTGAAACCTGGTACGAGCTCTTGGGGCATTTGGCTTGAGTAGAAGAAAGGTCTGGGCCGCCTCTGGATTTCGCAAACAGGGTGACTGCATTTAAACTGACAAGCCTCTTCCTTCCTGCAAATCCATGTTGCTGATGTTTCCCCTGCTTCCCCCAACTCTTCCTCCCTGCCTCCTTGCAGAAATCTGTGATGAGTCAAGTTTCCCCCGTGGTGTCCCCCTCTTCCCACCCCTCCGCTTATCTCCTTCTTTAATTACCACTCTGGGAAGTCATCTGACTTCTCCCAAGGCTTTCTCTGACCTTGAGGAGGCTGGTAATTAAAATTTTGCCTGCCTTGGGTCCGTGGGTCCAAGCTGAAAAGAGCTCTCTCCTCCCCCCCAACCCCAACAGCAAGGCCCACCTCTGGCTCTGGAGAGAAATTGAGAAGGGCTGTAGCACCAGGTAATCGCTCCAGATGCTCCAGAGCCTTGGATTTGGTCTCCAGCATCTCCGTGCAGGGTTGGGGAAGAGCCCTGGGTAAACCTTTCGGGCACTTGCTGCCGGTCAGTGCATTTAGGACAGCTGTGTTGGGTGTGATTGCCTCGAACCTTCAAGCCAGGGGCCTTTTTCTGCCTCTGCACGAGAGTTTCTTCTCTCTGGTTTTGAGCTGGCTTTGATGGTGGAGTTTCTCTCTGGGCTGTAGTGCAGAGCCACAGGCAGGCCAACTGTAGGAAAAAAGCAGGTATGGGGGGGGCGGGGGGGAGGTCATAGAGCTGTTTGCAGGTAATCCAGGGGCTCAGAAGAGCTTTATTTATGTGTGGGTGCCCAGAGGGCTGAGATGCGTGTGCAAAACTCTGCCCGTTGGAGGGGGTGCGTAGTTGACAAACAGACACCCAGCCTTCAGCTAAATCCAGCTGCCGCTGTATAAACAGAGTGGGTTTAAGTCCCCGTTGTCCTCTGTGTGCAGTCTCACTGTACAGTTTCCATAGAAATGTATGTAGCTGATTCTTCACCCCAATTCAGAGTTTTCTGCTCTAAGAGCAACAGCGCATGGTTTGCTTTGCTGGGGGCGTGAGGCAGAGATGGGACCTGGAGTCCCCGTGCCAAAGATGTGTTCCACTGCAGAGCTGTGGCTCTTTCAATGAGATATTTTTTTAATCCTCTAAAAAAAAAATCTGTGCTGTGCTATGGCAATATCAGAATTCAGGGTGATACTATTTTCAGCATACAAGATCCTGCAGTCCTTTGACTTCCCAGTGATGAATAAACCCAGAATACCACGCAGAGAAGCTTGGAATAATAGAGATTTCAGAATCCTGCTTCCTTTGGGTGCCGAGTTATAAAAATGTTTTCAGTTGTAACCTGCTTGCGTGGCACCTTGGCAAATAATCTTCAAAGAACACCCTTTTTTGCCCCAGGGGGGTTTTAAAGCTTGTCCAGAGATTCTGAGAGTTGCCTTCCTGTCCATCTGCTCTAAGTGCTGGCAGGAAATTAGGCTCCTAGTTTTTTTTCTTTCTTAAAAAAATAAAATAAACCTATCTTACTGGCAGTGAAAAAGCATCGACTCCATAAAACATCTGATGTGCAAAATTAGAGCAAGGAAGGAAACTGGGCGGATGGCCGGGGGGGTGGGGGAAGGGAAGATTGAGCCATCGATTCCTGCTATCCATAGCAAAAAATGGAGGAGAATGGTCTAGAAAGCTCCCTTCTATAGGTTCTTCCTTATAGATGACTATACTTAGTGTTCCCGATTCAATGCAGTGGGTAAAAATTCCTAGCACCTGAAGCTAAATTTCCCCCCCCCAGGCTGAACAGCATGGAAGGTGTATTTTCATGTTCGCTGGATGAACTCGGATTACGGCTCTTGGTATTCCCAGAGGGCACTGGGTTGGGGAACAGGAGGCTGAATTAGGTAGATCTTTGCTTAGATCCAGTGGGGAACTTGCAACAGAATTGGAATAGGTTGTGTAGGGAAAGCTGGTGTTGCGTTCAAGATGGACCTCTGCTAAGAGCCACCTTTTTCATTTAGAGCTCTGCTTTTTCGTAGCCAGGAATGGGCCCCAAAGTCCTTGGACTTCTTTGACAGCACGTCTTGAGTGCTGGGGGACAGTAAAAATGAGGTTCCCAGCACTGTGTTTGAAAGGTTATGACCAAGCCTGAAAAGGGCCTACTTGAAGGCACCATGTTGAAATCAAGGGCTGGAGAAATTATTTGAACTCTGTTTCTACACTCGGTTCTTGAATTTGATTTATTTCTTCTTGCCAAATCTCATTCTAGAGCAGTGTTTCTCAACCTTAGCAACTTTAAGAATTCCCCAGCCAGCCATGGAGTCCACATATCTTAGTTGCCAAGCTTGAGAAACACTGTTCTAGAGCAATAGCCATGTTTCGCCATCATAAGCTTGTTTGCCCTTAAGGGTTCACAGGTTGCCCAAAGCCGTGCTTCCAAACTCTGTGGCTAGATGTGGCCAGTTACAGTCGCAAGCTTGAGTGCCCCCAGACCACGTTCACAAAGAGGAGAAATGGAGGTGGGCCCATTCAAGCTGCCTTTTTAAGAAGCTCAGAGTCAAGGTGGGGATCAGCCCTCTCTCCTGCTCAAACCCTTTCCAATTATTGTTCTCAACCTTCTGGGAAAGTCACGTCATTTCCAAGCCTTCAAAGATTTTTTTAAGTGGAAGTTGCAAGCTAAGTGTTAGGCCTCCCCTTTCAAATCTCCTAAGGCATTTATTTCATTTCCTCCTTGCATCTGCTAATGCTGAAAACCTGGAAAAATCTCACCGGGTTGAAGCTGACTTTTTTACAGTCCTTAAATTTCCAGCCTTGCTGGAATCAGAACTCCTTCAGAAGCTTTGGACTGCAACTCCCATTCGCCGTGGTAATAGTTGAGGGTGATGCGGAGTATTGTTTGACACATGGAAAAGACCTTGGAGGAAGGTCGTTCCATGGCGCCTGGCTTCCAGAGAAGAAACTTCTGAGGGCCTACCTAGAAATGCCATGACATTTTGGATGCCTAGCAAGTGCTATAACCACTGAGCATCAGCCCCTCCTCATTTGGAGCGGACAACCTTCTGCTGCCTAGGGCTGTTATGAAGATGCAGGTCTCTGCTGCACTCTGGCATTAGAGGTGATGAAAAACAGTCCATTCCTTCGTGCTCTTGGACCTCTTCCGGTTCCCAGAGCGATGCAGCAGCAGCTGGTTTTTGCTATTAAAATGATCCATGAGAAGCCAAACTCTTTGAGGCAGCTGCCTGGGCTTTCTTTTCCCAGTGGCTGGCTGGCTGGCTCTCCTGAACCCCCCTACTCTGGCCTCTGGAAGAGAGAAGATCTCCTTTTCTTCTCCCCCTTCTCATGATTTGATGGAGGATTTGCTACCTGGGAAACTTTAGGAAGCTTAGTCTTTCCTTGGGCAATGGGGGAGGAGGTAGGGCTTAAAGGAGTGGATGTGCATCCAGGGGCCTCTTCAGACAACAGGCAAATCTTTGCAGTATTTCAGGTTTTTAATTTAGGGAAAGGATCCCTTGTGGGGTTCGTTGCCTTGGTTTCCAAAGAGAACTGACAGCTCCTCTTTGGAAGATGGTCCTTGGCTCTTCCAGAACAGGCTGGCCACCCTTCGCATGAGATTAGCCTGATGCATCTGGCAGAATGGGCTTGATCCCCCACCTGGGCTTCTGCTTGGCTTGGTGTCCATCTGAAATTCATCGGCTTGTTTGGCTAAGAAACTCTAAGCCCCAGAATGTGAATGAGTCCCAGCTGCAAAAGATGAAACTCTGAAACAGCCAGGGAAGAGTTGGGGAGTAGATTCTAGGCTACGTCAACCCTTTTTAAAGACAGACTCTGTGCTTTAGGGGTTAGGTTGTTGGATTGGGACCATGGAGGCTCAGCTGAAGTCCCCTGTGAACCATGGAGCTCGCTGGTGACTGGGGGCCAAGTCAACCTTCCAGCCCAACATAGTCCCCGGGTTAAGAACGCCCAGTTTACGGACAACCCATAGTTAAGAACGGAGCCTGTTGTAGCAAAATTCGAGTTAAATACACAATGGTTTGAGTTCATTACACCATACTCCTTATACAGTATTATACAATAATACTGTCCCAGCTTACCTACAAATTCAACTTGAGGACCAATCTTGGGAACGGAACTCGTTCCTAAACTGGGGACTACCTGTACTTCAAAGGGTTCTTGTCATGGGGGATAAAGTTGGAAGTGGAGGGCCAGTTTATGACAAGCTTCAAATTGTAATAAATCACTAGGAAATTGAATTCCCAGCATCCCCATCAAGAAGATGATTGGAGCCTGCTCATTTGTGCCCCAAGTAAGGAGCCAGGGTTGATTTGTTCTAGGATCCATTTTGTGCTTGGGTTGCCTTTGATAATGGTGTGCAATCAGTGGAGGCTCTTTGATTGCCCTCCAGAGAAAGGTCTGGGTGCAGTCTTACTGCTCTTCAGCTCTTCTCTGTGGGCTAGCTCAGAAGTGCTGAGGTAACTGTACACTCTCTGCTGGTTCCACGTCTCTCTCCTTTTCCTGATGGGGCTCCTGCCGTCTAGTCTACTCTTTGGCTGGCTCTCTCTGCCCCTGGAGCTTTTTGCGCTCACTGGAGCCAAGACATGAATGCCAAGGATGCAATTCTAAACTCTGAAGAATTTCAAGGGTGAAACTTGCCAAGCATGTGAGCAGTTGGGTGTTTGTGTGCATTTTGGGAAGCAGCAGCAGCTGCTGATGAAGCATTTTCTCTTGGATTCCTCCTTGGTGTGAGCACGTCTGGCTGAGCAACAAGCATGACTTCTGAGCAACTCCAAGTACGGAGGCTTCGGAAGAAAGGGGAAAGGCCTCCTTGAAAGGTTCTTCTCCCCTCTGTGTTAAACATTTACTTTGTGTAGTTGTGGGTGGGGTTAGAATTCTGGGCCAGGACGACCCCAAAATGACCAGCAATCATTTATGCATTTGCCCCACTGCTGCATTTTACAAAACATTCTTGATGATGAAGGGATAGGTTGAGTACCTTCTCAAGTTTTTCAAAGATACAAATGGGATGTAACTGAAAGCCCCCAATTTCTCCCCTTCAGACACACAAAGGCTGTTGTTGACTCCCTCCCCCATCTATGTCTTCTCTTCTAGGGATCGATCTTTCAGCAAATCAAGATGAAGAGAGTGACCAAGAAACCTTCCAAATGGAAATCAACAAAGACACAAAGAAATGCACCTTCAGGACTTGTACTGGGAAGTACTGGACTTTGACCTCAAATGGTGGGGTGCAATCCACTGCCTCAACTAAGTGAGTTCTAGCCACCCCAGGTTGCTCAGAAATTTGTGTGAATGGATTAGGAATCTGATTCAGGGGTTGCATTCATGTAGCCTGTTTGCTTTTGGCTGAGCATGTTGTATGAATCCCATCATTCTAGTCTATTCAACCGAGCAGTTGAAATAATCCATAGCTTAGCATGAAGAGCCCAGCCGCAGGGCTTATAGGGAGTGGGCTTCTAATTTCCAAAATGCAGTGTTGGATTGTGTATGTCTGTACATGCACAGAAAACCCATCTGCTTCCAAGAGAGAATAATGTGAATACAGTGAACTTAAACAGCACTATAGCTGTGTGCAAAAACAGAAAGTCATCTGAGTCCAAAATAGTTTGTTTTGATTATTCTGGAAGTTTTCTGAATTTGAAGCAGAGCTGTTTCAAACTCAAAATGCATCCAGAATGCCGAAGTAATCCATTTCAAATTTGAAACGTTTTGTGCACCTCTACAGCCCTGTGCTGTAAACATTTGTTCAATGCTTAAGAAAATAAATAAATAAATATGAAAGCGTGAGCGTTGGTCGGAAAAGACTCAACTTGCTGGCTTTAAAACTTGTAGAGATGACTCTTGCATGAAAATGACCCTGTGGGTGGATAAAACAGCCGCGCTGTCCCAAGGGCATAGCAGAAGAGAACTCATTTTTTCACAAGTGTGTGGGGAAATTGGGGAAATGCCACCACCATCATTAAAGGTGTGCCCAAATTGTTCTTAGTTGCATTGTGGCCCTGACAAAGGGGTGGGCACGCTGACCTCCTTCTAGTTCTACCTGTCTCCCTGATATCATGGCACGAGAAATCCTTCTCAATCTTCCTTTGCTACAGCAGGAATGCCAACTGTTACTTCGATATCGAGTGGTGTGACCGACGCATCACTCTGAAAGCTGCCAATGGCAAATATGTTACAGCCAAGAAGAATGGGCAACTTGCTGCCACGGTTGAAACTGCCAGTAAGTGCTTTCTGTGCTTCTGCATATCAGCAGAAGCAAGAATTTTATAACTCCAATAAAAGAAATCCAGTAACCAACACCAAGATAAGCAGGGATTAACACCAGACAAACAATCAAGCAGAAAACAATACCCTAATCTAGGAACTACCAAGGAGAAACTTTAATTACTTTAACTCCTTTAACACAGCCCTTGACTTCTCTAGTCCCAGATCATATAGGAGCAAAACAGCTGGATTTCCCAGTTTTTATGGCACAGCTGAAATTCGGTGGTGCTTTCCTTTCACAGCTTCCCTCCTGAAACCTCGAGTTGCATTCTTGGTATGACATGTTTCTCATTGCATCAGCCACTGGTCTTTTAAAAAAAAATGTGATCCTTTTCATTAAAATTAATAAATGAGAAGATGCATGGTGCAAGGTGTTAGCCTCCAGAAACATGTGTCCAAGCATGATGCTGAGTCTTACATGGTCCCATAGATGTAGTTAGAAAATACAATTTGTTTTGTCCTGGGGTGGTGGTGGTGGTGGAAACATGGCCATCCTGAGCTGGAGTGATTGGAAGTGTCCTGGATGGTGGGAAGCAGTTTGTTTTCTGGTAAGTAACTCATCGTTTCCTCCATTCCCCGGTGGCAGGTGAGACGGAGCAGTTCCTCATGAAGCTGATTAACCGGCCAATCATTGTTCTTCGTGGAGAACATGGCTTCATTGGCTGTCGGAAGATGACGGGCACCCTAGATTGCAATCGATCTTCTTATGATGTCTTTCAGCTGGAGTTTAATGATGGTGCCTACAATATCAAAGGTAGGGACTCTACCTGCCTGCAAGGCAGACCCTCCTGATGGCATCAGTCAGGCTTCCCCAACCAGCTGCCATACAGCGATATGTTGTCAACTCCCAGAATTCATGGCCATCATGGCCACATTGGTTGGGACCATTATGGAAATTGAAGTCAGGAGAAGGCTGGTTATATTTCCCACGTGTGCCCTGGAGCAGAAGAGAGACTGAAAGTAGGAAGTTCACATGAATGCAGGCTGAACTATCCTTGCGCAGCTGCTCAGATATTTTTGGGAGAGTCTGTTGGACACATCCCGTGGCCATGCTGGGGATGCTGTTCCATGGGGTGGAGAGTGCTCACCTTCCCTCTTCCCGCTCCCCTTTCTTGTTTTCAGATTCCACTGGGAAATACTGGATGGTTGGGAATGAGGCATCCATTACCAGCAGCAGCGATACTCCCGTGGACTTCTTCTTTGAGTTCTGCGACTTTAACAAGGTGGCCATCAAAGTCAACAACAAATACCTGAAGGGTGACCATGCTGGAGTCCTCAAAGCCACTGCCGATGCCATTGACCCGTCCACCCTCTGGGAGTATTAAATGCACTTTAGTGTCCTTCCCTTTGCTCCTGGTTTCCTCTCTCCCCTACTTCCTTTTCAGTTGCCAACTTCCTGCAGGGTTTTTCTTTGGTATGTTCTGGTGTGTCTTTTCCAAAAGAGAGGGTTTATATCTTACACACTGGCCTGCTGCCTTTTGTCTGCCATATTGTTTTTTGTTTTTTAAGTTGGCCTTTTTCCCTTTATTATGTGAGTTCATTTAAGACTGGAAAAATATTATTCACCTGCAGAAAATGTCGTGCTCTCAGTTTAGACTTGGAGGGGGGAGGAAAGAAGGGAAAAGTTGGGTTGTAGATGAGCAAATCTCTCCTTTTGCTTCTGCTGGTCCTCCTGAATTGAAAAGGAATATATTTCTCATAATGGGAACCAGCAAACATACCCCACTCCACCCCCATCTCTTAGGGCTCCCCCTCAGAAGGTGGGTCCCCAGGAACTTGAGATCAGCAAGAGTCTGCTTTGGAAAATCTTGGGTTGCTACCATGCTGATTTTCTGGCTCACTGCAGGTGGCATGCATAACTATTGTTCAAACTGGGCCTTCCAGTCTGGGGGCCATTTTCTGTAGTAGGAGTTAGAGTTCTCTTTCTTGGCCTTTGATTTTGAGTTACTTACCCCCATTCTCTAGGGAAGGTAGAGAAGAAGTAGCTTAGGGTATCTTGTCATTCCATGTGATGAGAGAAGGGGTAAGTCAGCCAGTCAAGGTGAGAGTCCAAGGTGAGCTACCAAAGCAGGACAGGCACAAGCTCTGTCTATATGTTCACAGATCAAATGAGCTGCTTTTTATGAATGGAATTGTGTTGGACCTCTAGACATTCATCTCATAAAAGACTCATGTGAGTTCCTTCTTTGTACACTTGCGTGCTTTTAAGTGCCCCCAAAGCATCTCTCAACATCTCCAAAAATCATGCTGAGAAGCCATTGATGCTGCCTTATGGTTCCTTTCCCTTTCTCCCTGGAAGGTGCAACTGTTACAGAAATGTCCTCCTTTTGTACGTTCTCATATTTGGTGTCTTAGAATTTCGTTAGAGCAGGCCAGGACTACCTTGAAGCTGTTGCCTATGGATTGCTGCATCAGATAGATGTTGAGTTGCACGTTACGTCGGCACATCCTTTTCTTTCTTTTGCCTTGGGTGGGGAAAAACATCTCAGCATCTCCTATTTCCCTCCACCGTGCACCCATGACAAAGGGGGTTTCCCTGCCAGCAGTTGCCCACGTGATACAACTGACTTGGAGACAGATCTCCAGCTGAACAGGACCTTAGACGTGGCACAGATCAGTCTGCAGGACTGAGTCCTGCGGACCCCCCTGGGTTTCCCCCAAGTGCTTCCCATTGAAATGCCTCAATAGATTACGGGGTAGGTATGAAGGACAAGATTGGGGAAGGCAGCAGCAGGGGGGTGAAACAAAGAGGGGAAGCCATGCTGCGTGTGCACAAACATTCAGGGGAATCCTTCATCTCCAACTACGTGTGTGTTTTCCTTAAAACAGCAACATTTGCACAGTACACGGTCACTACATTTCTCTGTCTGTTGACCTGAACTGGAATTTGTCTTCTTCCCACCACCCATTCGCTCTGAGAGTGAACCCGTTTCTGGCTTCTGCATCTCGATAGCAGTCCTTCCTACATCTCATCTCCTCTCGACAAGTTATGTGAGGTCTGCCCAAGACTGTTCCCAAGCATCTCATGCCCCACCGGGCCCGCTTTTGCGATTCTGCACCTGCTGTGCAGAGTTCCTAAAAATGGAAAGTTTAACAGAAAGTGTCTTCTCTTTATCTAGATAAACCTACCGAGCCAACCTAACTTAGCCTCTCTAATAGGTTTTTTGTTCTGTATAGCCAACTTGAACCTTTGTAACATGTTGCTTAACTGCTTGAGAGTTTGGAAGAGTCGTGTGTTGTACGCACACCTTAGTGCGGACTTTTTTTTTGCCCAATGCGATGCCTTCTTGGGGTTTTATCTCTGTTTCCTTAGGCCAAACCTACACTGCCAGAGCAGGACCCCCAATTTACACATCTGAAATGGTGCTCTAGTATCTTTCTAACCAGATCCATGAATTTGTAAGACCCAAATTTGTATTTGCTAAACACGTGATTTTACAGGATCCACGGGAGCAGGGTTTGCCGCATTTCAAAGGGGTGGTGGTTCTTTGATTAACGAAGACAAGAGCAGGGACATGTTCTAAGCCTTAAAAACATCAACACTCTGCCATCATAAGGTGTCCTCCATAGGAATTGGTGCTATATTTTCTAGCAATGGGAATTACTTGCCTTATGAGTAAAGAGGGTTTGAGCCGGGGTTCATCTGGGAACCTTACTTGGGGTGTACTGAAGTTCTGGAAACTGTAAAAAAACAAAACTGGAAGGTTTCTTGTGAAAGAAACTACCATTTTGGGAGCAGAGATGACCACCCCATGGGCCAAGCATGGTTCTATAACTTCGACGTTTGTAGGCCTTAGCATTTTGTCCTGTGTCTCTTCCCCACCTGGTGACAGTTGGACCATGTACACCTCACTGCCTTTCCCCATGTAACAGTTTTAAGTCAAGAATTCTTGCCTTCTATTCCCTTGACTATTGTGACTATGAAAAGCATCTCATATTCTGATATGTTTAGTTAATGTTTTTTTTTCCTTTTAAAAACAATTTTGTAAGTGCCATTTGTATAAGAAGCATCAAATGGAGAAGAGAATTGACAAAATAAAGACGTGCATTCAGATAAACTAATTGCTATGTGATTGCTTTTTATAGGGTGTTTCTGTTCTTTGGGGAGATACGGGCAATGTACTTTACCTTCTCCCCGGTGTTCTCTTAAACAGCTACACTGGTTCCCACAGATGGTTATCGTGGCTTAGCAAGGAACACAAAACCCAAACAATGTGATTTATGGGACCAAAAAGAGGAGGGTTTAAGCTGTGCATTTACCAGAGACATTCTTTACCCTGTTTGCTTTGCGAAGTGTATTTTCCTCTTCCCCATTCATTCACAGACAATTCTCCTCCAAATGTTCGTTCATTGAGGAAGGGCATGTCTTTCCTTGTACAGTTGTAAGCCACAATTCATAAAAAGTGCTTTTTGTACTTCTGAAAAAGTTGACGGGAGACCCCAGTGATTTGTCTGCTGCGGGACAATAGGCTGAATCAGTGGGTTGCACTGTTCGACAGTGAAACATGTTCTTCCTGTTTGGAAATACTGATTCGAGTTCTGTGGGTGTCAGGGTGTCATTTGTGTTTGTGGGTGAGTAGAGCATTTGCATATCCCACATAAATAGGGAGGTAAGGTTACAACCAGGCCAATTTGACCTTCAGAGACTTGAGTGAAGGGGGGAGGTGGGATGGACTGTTCTCAAAGGACACTCAACAAATTGGGTTGATTTTAGATTCTCTGGGCAAGTTGATGACACCTTCAAAGGCAGAAAAATAAGAAATTCAGCCTTTATGCCCATGCACTGGTGACCAGGCTAGGACAAGGCTTACATTCACCACAAAGGGAGCCATAAAAACATCAGGATCCAAGCTACTAGTCCTCTTTAGCTACAGAGAAAAAGACATTTTGTTCCTAATCCAACAACCAAGTGATACTTCACTGTTGTGTGCTCAAAACTTGGGATCAGTATCTGAATGCCAGCAAAAACCTCATGCTTGTGGCTTGTTTAACATACTCTGGTTGGTTTAACAAGGCACAATTAGCATACTTAAGTCATCAGCTATGATTTACAAGACACCCCAGCTGGGTTCAGAGCATCCAAAGTCAAAACCAAACACACTACTGTACTGTAGGGTTTTTTTTTTTTTAAGTTTATTTGGACCAGGACACAATTTCACTGATGCATAAATTGACTTTATAGCTAATAGCAGGATGTCTGAAACCAGCTTCAGACTTAATTCCTTGTTCCAAAGCTGCATCTTTAAGAGGAAGCTGGAAGGCCAAGCAAGATGGTGTTTTTAGCACTTGGAGTTAAAATCATGCCTCCCACCCTGACCTCATTTGGTTGAATGTAAAGGAAGCGAGCAAGGTACAGTACTTCAGACTCGCTGTATTGCTTCTAATTTTCATAAGCCGAGTACCTTCCCGCGGGAACCTCAATTAACTCATCCACCCCAACCTTAAACTTCAATTTTTTCCCCCAAGATTGAATTTGGAAAAGGGGATATAAATGCAATTACTGCTTAGATGGCCCTATCATCACGATGTTGCTTTTGAAATGCTAGGCTAGACGTCTCTGTCCTTAATAAGCAATCCTGGGTTTCCAAGGAGGTCTTTTTTTTAATCTGCTTTGTTCTGCAGGCATCTTTCCTGAAATGTGCATCTGTCCTTCAGCTCGGGGACTTTCATATTACGCGTTCCAACAAAGAGCAGTCTGTCTGAGGGACGTCCAGGGGAGCTTGCACAAAAAGTGTTTGCTTCGCGCTGCCGGAAAACAAAAACTCTAGGCGTTTCCTCTCGGCTGTTTGCTTTACGATGCCCTTCTGTGCTTGTTTGAGTTGCAGCTGGTGGGTAAAGATGGTCAACCAGAAGTGGTTTAGGAAAGACAGACTCCTCAGCTGCAATCTCTGTTGCCAACAGCAACTTGCCCCGAGTTTTTCTGGGGCAACAAAACAGGAGGTTTAAAGCTGGCGGCAAAGCAGGAGGTGCGGTGGACAAATCAATGGTGCAAAATGAGGTGATTCCAGTTTTCTGCTTGTCATCTCAATCGCCTGGAAGAATAAAGAGTGCTCTTTGCTGGGCCATCTCTGCCATTTCCAGCATAAATCAGGCTTCCTACTAAGCCACAGTAATTAAAACACTGTTAATTAAAAGCCCAGTCCAACCTCTTTTGAGTTCAGCTGGTAATTCCCAGGCCCTTTTCCTCATAGCAACATGGAAATCCTTAGTTTCTTGGATGCTTCTGGACTTCCTGATGGTCTCCCCTCCAAATCCTAACCAGGTCTGACTTGCAATACCTTACATGAAACCTGCTTTCTTCTGTCAGGCATCCTTCAGACGAGTTGAGAGCCCCAGGGACGGCACGTCTGGATGTTCGCTCTGGGGGAAGGTGACACTAAACCATGGCTGACTTCACACTTTGGATTAAGCCCTCAGGTGACTTGTTGGACTTAAGATGACGTTGGGTTTCTCACATGGAACCACAGACTGCTGAACCAGGGTTTGCTGAATAAACCAAAGCGGCTTAGCCTTAAGCCATGGCCTACAGACCACCAGAATGGGCGTTTTATCTGCAGCTTGCTAAGCAAAAGCCACGTCACAGGGTGCAACGCGTGAACCTGTTTTCCTCAATCTTAGTGGGGCCGGCGTGTCATGTAATCAAAACCAAGGTAGGAACGCAGCCGCTGTGGCTTGCAAACCATTGACATCTCAACTCCAAGCGCTGGGAACCAGGTCTCCACAACCTGGCCCACTTCAGAGGGCAGAGATGCTAACTCCGGCCTCACCAAGTAGCTTTGCTGGAGACTTCACGGGGCACCTTTTAAGCCCCTCCCAAGACAAATTAGCCTCCAACAACGGGGCTCGCCGAGCTGCAGAGGCTGACCCTTAATGGGGGCAGTGGGGCCGCTGACGGACGAGGCCCTCCCGTTGCCAGGGCGACGAGAGGCCTGACCGAGCATCTCGCGCGGAAGGCCGAAAACGGGGAACCGCAGCCCGCGCGCGAGCAAAAGCCTCGACTCACAGCAACCGCCTTGCTATTTCAGGCTAATCCCCCCCTTCATTTTTCCCCACAGAAACCCAGCTCAGCCTAGCCGCTGCTAAACAGAGGAGCTGCTTGTATTCTTTTGAGCTCAACTTCTTACTCATCTAGGAAAGGTTAAAAAAAAACAAACAAAAAAATGCCTTTAAGATTTCTCCAGTTGCTACAGAGCTGAGGAGAGTCAAGAATGACTGTGCAGTTAAAAAAAAAAAAAATCCGTCTTTATGTTTTTCGAGCGCCGTGTTGAGAATTCGTTTTGTATGTCCCTGTCCTTTGGTTTGATGGAATATAAAATGTGTTATTCCCCCCCCCCCAGTGGAGGAAAAAAAAAAGGGGGCGAAACTGCCGTGGGATGCAAAGCGCTTGCACTTCAGCAACAAGCTGGCCAAGGCGTGCATGCGGGTGAAAATCGAAAGTCTTCAGAAGCAGCAGCAGTCTTCTTTCAGGAGAGGAGGAGGAGGAAATGGAGGGCGGCATTTGGCAGAGCCGAGCTCTTGCGGTTCTGCCTGCCTTAATAGCCACAGAACAGAAATGGGGCTCAGGCTGGTTTGCATTTTCCAGCTGCCCCCACCCCCTTTAAAAAGCATGCTTCGGGCTGCCCCAGAAGCCCGTCCGCTTAATAGCTGCGCCTCTGAGGACTCCCCACCCGCCCACCACCAGCCCTCAACTGCAAAGAGCCCCCCTGCCCTTTTCGCCTCCCCGGGGTCCCTGAGCCCCCCCTCCCATCCTGCCTCTCCTCCCTTCCCCCCAAAGGCCGCCAGGCTGCCTCCTGCCGCGCTGAGAAATGGGAGAGGTGGAAAGGTCCTGACCCTGAATACGAAATGCGGCGGATGGGCAGGGGGCTGTCCTCTGCTCTTTGAAGACCGGAGGGCGGTGGGTTGCTTCGACGCCAGCTCCCAGCCTCTGGGGCCTTTCCTCTTGAATTCGACTCCGCTCCCTCCCTCGGAGAAGAGAGGTGCTTTTCTCCAGCCAAGCTCTGGAAGACTTTAAACCCGTGCTCTTCTCAGGCCTCCAAGCAACTCTCGTTCCTCCTCTTCCCAAATGTAGCTTCCGAGAAGTCCAGCAGTGCAAACCCTTTCTCTCCATTTCATATCCAAATACGTCCTACTCCGTAATTCTGGGGTGGGCAACCTATTTAAGGCAGGACTAGGCAAGACACTTGCAAAGTGCCCACCTAAGAGCATGGGGACCAGCGTGAGGACGACCAGCCCACAAACCCTTATTTAGCACAAAGTGAGCTAGGAACCCCGAGCGATGCTCTCTCCTTCCTTCTTGCAAATAGGTGGAGATCCTTTGCCAGCATCCTACTGAATTTATTTTGGTAAAGGATCATTTGAAAAAGACTTAAAGACGGAGGAGGAAGGGCAATCAGAAAAGGTGGTCGTCTCACGTGGAAGGAGAAGGCAAGACGGTTCAGGTCTGCAGCCAACATCTTGTGACCAAGGAGCTGGGTGTTTTGGAAATTGTGGTAGTACCACCTTCTCCCAGATTTCTTGGTTTCAATTTCCATAAATCCAGCCAGCATGGCAGGGGATTATCGGGGCTCGGGTCCAATGTATGGGGAAGACTGAGGAAGGCTGAGTAATGCAGTTCAAAAGGGTTCTTCTTCTGAAACACAAAGGTGCCTCCTCCAATGGCCACTTCCACTGACCATTAGAGAAAACTTTGAAATCTGAAGATGGAGTCCTTGGGGCTCTCTGAGCTGAAGATGTTTGGGTCGGGGGGGGGGAGATCAGCTCTGCTACTATGGAGATAAGAGTTTATCTTTGGGTGGGGGGCATTTCTTTTTAATCTTGTAAGCCATCCAGAGTCACTTGGGTGAGGTGGGTGGCTATATAAATAATACAATTAAAAAAAAAAATTATACTTTCCCAATCACAAGGCTCTGGGCTGGGACTACCAAGACCATAATTCACTTGGGATGACCCAGGCTAGGAAAAAAGCTATTAAGGTTCAAATATTCATGGTTACAACCACAAAGACCCCCTCTCCCCCCAAGACAATTACCTTCCCTTCCTTCTTAAAGAGCAATTAACAGTACCATCAATTTTCAGAGAGATTTTGAACCTTGGCCCAGCTGCTGCCATTCGACCTTTCCAATTCTCTCCGGTGTCATTAAAAGCAACAAGGGAAGGAAGCACGGAGGGGGAAAACAAGGGAAAAAAATAAAGGAGAAGACGGCAGAGAACGGGTGTACAATAGAACAATGAGAATTCTCCTTAAAATCAAAATTTAATCTCTCCCTTGTAATTACACTGAATTCCCAACAAATAAGGGAGACTATTTTCCTATAAAATTGTTTCAATTGTGGCTTTTCAAGAACAGCACGTCTTCGGAGGGGTAATTCCATCTTCTTGCAGCAAAATCACTGCCTCTTGCTGTACTCACAATTTAGGACAGCCCCCCTCACAAAAGAAAACTGAGCAAAAGCCAGGATCGAATGTGCTTCCAATAGCTCGTTTGGTTTTGATTCTGGGCTCCCTATTTCTCAGCTGTTTTCCTTGGAAGCAACACCAGGTCATCAGCCTTGGCATCAGGGCATGATCCTGCCCAATCCACTTCGGTTCACAGAGTCTGTGCCAGAGAGCTTCCTGTTGGATTACAGTCCCTATCGACAGAGGTGAGATGTGAAAAAATGCAATTTGGTTTTCTCTCTTGGAAAGCGTGTGGCCTTCAGATCCCATTGCTGGCAAATCTGTGCTAAAACCACCAACCGTAAGACTAGAAGATGCAGTTTCTTTGCAACCGATGATGAGAACAGAACTTGTTGCAAAAATCTGCAAGGAAGCCCAGGTCAGAAATCTTTACAGGTCATCCTCCTTTAGAGACTGCAATTGGGACCGACAACTAGGTTGTTAAATGAAGCGGTTGCTAAGTGAAAAATCATGTGACCACAACTGTGATTACAATGTTACGCAGGACAGCACGTACTAACTGATCGTACTGGCAAACACATGACTAAGAGAGAGATGCTGTGAAGGTTGTCAATGTGGGCATTGGCCACAAAGTTACTTTTTCATCACCGTCGTAACTGTGAATGGTCGCTGTCCAAAGCAGCTGCTAAACAAGGACTACCTGTACTGGTATTCAAGCAATGCCACCTGACCCATTGGCATACAAGGAGATTCTGCAAATAGCTTCCATGCAGTCATTCTCTTTGACCAAACTGGGCGGAGGGGCAGCTAGACACCCCTCAAGTTGGTACTTTGAAGTCCCTCCTGCCCATGGCTTTGATCCTTGTCATAAATCTAGCCTTCCACTGCTGAATTTTCTGTTTAGAAGAGGCAATATATGCCCAAACAGATCCAACCAAGCATGGAAGGTTACCAAGGTAGGAGGGATCACGAAGGGTTTGGGGGCAGAAGACTCTCATGGAGCTATGAGAGGGAAAGGAAAAAGCATTCTCCAGTAATATTATTTTGATTTTGGTCTTTAAAGCCCTTCATGGCATGGGGCCGGGTTACCTGAGGGACCGCCTCTCCCTGATTACATCTGCCCGTCCCATCAGGTCTAGCAGAAAAGGCATGCTGTGGGTCCCGTCTGCCAGGGAATCCCATGTGGGGGGTCCCAGGAGGCGGGCCTTCTCTGCTGTGGCGCCCGCCTTGTGGAATTTTTTCCCCCCGGAAGTGAGATTCACCCCATCTCTCTCAATCTCCTGCAAGTCCCTCAAGACCCGGCTATGTGATTAGGCCTGGGGCTCCTAGAGGACCGGGGAGATTTTGCGATGGCTCCCTTATTCATTTTATCCCCTCCTGTTTTGTGTGCTTTTATAGTTTTTTATTTGTAATTGTTTTTAGGTATTTATTCTTTTTAATTGCTGTACGCTGCCCAGAGTCACTTTGTGTGAGATGGGCGGCTATATAAATATAATAAATAAATAAATAAATGTGCAGAGGATCAGTTTACTGGATTCCCAAGAGCTGACTGCAATGGCGGAGTTCGACTGGGCTGGGGAGGGAGGATGATACGGAGCACACTTGCCTTTGAAATGCAGAGCTAATCTTACAAGACGTCCTTGTCATTTTTCCACCCACAGCTGCACATTCATTTAACTGGGATGGATTTCCCTCCTCGTGAGGAAGGGGGAATGTCATCAACAAAGCATCTCTTATTCTTTATCCCAGATTAGTAACTCAGAAATGGCTAGCGTGCCTGGCTCCCACCTCCCTCACCCTTGCAGCGAAATGGATTAGAATTAGTATTCACCGCACGGATGTGTAGGGAAAGGGGATTTTAAAAAAATGCCTTTTAAGGACCCTGCCTCCGCTGATTATTCAAAAGGGCCCCCGTGGAACTGATTTTGGAGCAGACATACCAAAAGGAGATTTCGATGCTGGAACCTGGCAATGCAGCCGTTCGAGATGAGCAACGGTTGCCAACTTAGCAATCCTTCCGACAGCATCACTTGCCCCCTTGAAAGGCAGGTGTGACACGCACAAAGACTCGCTCATACTTTGACCTGCTAATGCTCAATGTTGAGGCAAGAAACCATGGATCTCAAGTGCAACGAAGTAGATTTCAGCTGGACATCAGGAAGAATTTTTGAGCAGTAACAGCTATCTACAGGTAGTCCTCGACTTACAACCACAATTGGGACTGGAACCTCCATTGCTAAGCAATGCAGTCATGAAGTGAGTTGCACACAATTTTACGACGTTTTTTGCCATGGTCGATAAGTGGATCCAGCTTCCCCCATTGACTTTGCTTGCTGGAAGCCCCTGGAAAGGTCGCAAATGGCAATCACATGACTCCGGGACACTGCAACCATCGTAAATACGTGCCAGTTGCCAAGCGTCCGAACTCTGATCATGCCACTGCGGGGACACTGCGATGGACCTAAGTGCGAGGACCGGCTGTAAGTTACTTTTTTCAGCGCCATCATAACTTCCAATGGTCATTAAACAAATGGTCATAAATCGAGGACTACCTGTACAATGAAGCAGGCTGTCTCAGGAGATGGTGGACTTGCTTAGGTTGGAGGTATTTAAACAGAGGCTGGAGGGCCATCTTTCAGAGATGCTGTAGCGGTGGATTCCTGCTCGGGGCAAGGGTTGAGATGGATGATCTCCATGGTCTGTTCCAACCCCTACGTTCTAAGATTCTGTAACCCAGCTCCAAGACAAACTTTCTGTTTAGGTCCTATTCCTTCTGCATCCATGTTACTTTGGTAGTCTGTATTTTAGTACTGTTCAGGAATCACTTAACAGTCGCTACCTTTAAAAGAAAAAAATAATTTTAGCCACGGAAAACATTTTCCAGCTATCTCAGCAACGAATGACGTCCTGCGATCCTCCAGTGTTCTGCAGATGGTGAAAAGTAAACTTGAATGCAAAAAAACTGTGTGCCACAGGTCGATTATATCCTGAACATCAAGTGAGCCAAAGAAACTCACGAGCGATTCTAATGTTTGAGCTGTGGTTTGAGATTAGATTGCACTTTTACAACACACCTCTGCGAAGAAAAACCTGGCACTTTCACACACAAAATGTTCCTGGTAAGCCCAAACAGAGAACCGATGAACGACCTTTTTATAAATGGGTTTCTAACTCTTGGAAAATGAAATAATACATTTCATTCTGGAATATGTTTACTGGGTACATGCTATCCCAAGATATTCCAGTCTGAGCTTTACCCGTAGCAAACTCCAACTATGAACCACCGTTTTCAAATGAAGCCTTCAAAATTCTGTAATGTCTGGAGCAGTTTTTGCTTTGCAACTAAATAAAGATACTCCAAACGGAGAAAAAGGAGGCATTCTCAACTTACCCATAAAATGACAATGGAGGTTGAGTTTGGGTGGAACTGCATCCTGGAATGGGAAGCTGGAATTCTTCTGAGACTGAAAATGTGGGGGGAAAGGGGGGGCTGCCATATTCATGTGCACATGTGCGTTTGGAACAGATTAAGCTTTTGTGAAATATTTCAACTGTTTTCACCCAGGGACATTGACTGTTTCGAAACGCAGGGATTTGAAAATTTGCACATAACTCCAACTGATCTATCTGGCCTGGCTGCTGACTAAGCAGAGCAACCCAACACTCCTCAGCACTGATCCTCCACAGGAAACCAGGATGCATGAAACAGGGAGCACAATTTTTTTTTAATTACAAAAAATTCAAATTACAATATAATACAGAGACTTTTTACACACAGATTAGAACAGTTTCCTACCAGAAGGTAAAGAAAAATATTCTTTTTTTTTCCCGTTTTTTTTTTTTTTTAATAAACCACTTAGTCATTTTCGGCTATGTTATACAAAGTTTTCGGACATGCGCATCTCCCCTTGATAGGGCTTTGCTCCTTTTTTAAATTAACTTCTCTCTCTCTCTCTCTTTTTTGCTAAGTGCAAATACTAGATTTCTCTCTCCACCTTTTAAGGCAAGTTAAATGCGACACTGCAAAGTTGATAATAGAAAGTACCTGTTAAAATATCAAGCGGGGGGGAACCATACACTTCTCCTTGTCTACCCGTAAAGAGATGAACTTTATATATATATATATATATATATATATATATATATATATATAAAATTTTTAAAAAGCTACAAATAAAAAGCACACACAAAAAATGGAATTTCATACAAATTCCATTCTCCACCCAAGCAACTTTCAACTCATATGCATGTTCGTTTAAAATATTCAGGAAGTTCCAATTAATGACAGAAAAAAAGCAGACCAACAAGATCCAAGAGAGACAGAACATGGCTTTGAGAAAGCGAAGCTGGGAAAGTCACGGGTTCGCCCACAACCTTGCAGAGTAGTCAACCGTATTGCTGGAGCCCTGACCCAGAAAGAGAGAAAGACAAAAAGAAAAGAAAAAAAAAGAAAAAAAGACTCTGAAGGCTGGCATTTAAGCTCTTTGCCACACCTTAGTAGTATCTGGTCCTCTCCAGAAGGGACAGCTGAGGACCACAGATGGCTTTCAGACTGCAGGTGGTCTCACATTTTATTTTTAAAAGCTCTGCACATGTGGAGGCAAAAACAGCGCACCTTCCCATCTGCAAGTTTTGAATACGCAGGGTTTTTTTTTTTAATTGGTTTGGTATGATAAGCCATTACCGGCTACAGACCAGGCTCGAAACCGTCACCCCAGTGGGAATTGACACCTGCGGGATATTTGAGATGCGTGTTTGGGGCAGTCTCTTCCTGCCTTCCTTCTCAATCTGACAAGCTTGTTGATCATTTGGGAAAAACAGAAGACCCCATACGAGTCCGATGGCTTTGTCAACAAATACATTTCCTGGTGCTTTGGGCTTCTTCCTACGCATAATTCCTCCCACAAATGTATTATGGAAAATAATCCCAGGCCGTAGCCTTCAAAAGTCAGTTCAAGAAACAGACTGTTCATTCTAAACCAGTGTTTCTCAACCTCGGCCACTTGAAGATGGGTGGACTTCAACTCCCAGAATTCCCCAGCCAGCCATGCTGGCTGGGGAATTCTGGGAGTTGAAGTCCACCCATCTTCAAGTGGCCAAGGTTGAGAAACACTGTTCTAAACCATGAGTGGGCAACCTGTAGCTCTCCAGATGTTCCTGAAACGTAAGGTGAACATGGCCAGTGGTAGGGGAGGTTGCCCACTCCTTCTAAACCACATCCCACAAGCAGAGAAGTCAGAAAATGGAAACAGCAATGGCGGGTTCAACGATAAAAGAATCCCCACCTGTAACAGGGAGCACCACTGGAACACACTGTTCAAGACACTTCGAGAGATGAAATCTAAGTGGCAGGTCTGATCTCCTACCACCCAGAGTAAATGAACTCTTTGTTTCAGCCTTTACCCAGCCACCAAAGATGTGCTAATATTCTGGAACTCAAACTGCAGGAAGGGGAGGGAGGGGGTTGCTACCTCAGCAGATAAATGATGGAGAAGAATGAAGGGTGTAAGTATTTTTCACTTTAAATGTAGCCCAAATAACCAAGGCTTATCCAGAATAATAATGAAAAAAAAAAAAAAAGAAAGCTTTAAGAAGCAAAAGAACTCAATTTCCTAGGAACCAGGATTCTCTCTAACTCAAGAACTTCTATGAGGACAGTCTAATCCATGTAGCAAGAATGAAAATATATATATATATATATATATATATATATATATATTCTTGCTACTGCTTCAAATCTAATCCATGTAGCAAGAATGAATATATATATATATATATATATATATATTCTTGCTACTGCTTCAAATCCAAGATGGGTCTGCATGGATTAGAATATATATATATATATGAATGAGACAAGCCCATGACAATTGCTACTTCAAGGAAGCTGATCCCTTAAGGTTAAGGTGCCGATTTTAAAACCTGAATAAAATCAACAGAGCAGCATTGGATCAGCCTGGTCTTAATGGATCGGGTTGGTTTTGTTTTCACGGCCAAACTGTGGCAAAGAAACAGGAAGCTAACAACATTATTTTTAACCTACGTAGCTAAGATGGTACCGGAATGGCAACGCAACGGAATTGAAGCTGGCAGAAAACCAGGATGGCTGAAAGGACATGGGGAATATGGCTCCTATCAGATTAAATTCCCAACTAAACCCAACCTTTACCCACGTCTTCACAGTTGAGGGCATCCCATTTTCTCACCAAGGAAAAGGCTCCACAATTCACCGTAGGAACGTTCTGCTGCTGACTAGCCTGATCAACGTTTACTGATCAGGAAGGACGTGGGTCCCCAGAACCCCTGGGGATGAGCAGCTATTCTAAGCATCTCGGGGTTATTTCAGAAACCAGGGATTTGAAAGAAAACCTATCTGTAAAGATTTTGGGTTGTATTATCGAGGTCAAAGGGACAGGGGAGAGAGGAGGATTTGAACTGCTTGATTTCCAGGTGGGAAAATAAACGCTGCTTTGATAAGATCACGTAAGGGACACAGGTACCTAGAATCAGGAGAGTCACTGTTGAAAAGCAGCAATGGCTTCGCCATCTGGCAATTCCCTGATTCTTTTTCACACTTACAGTTCGAGTGGAGGGAAAAGTCACCATGTTCACGTGCCTCCGTCCTCTCTGCTATGGCCAGAGTCAAAGGATCCTGTCATTCCAGGAATATATAGTTTTTCTTACAGAGGAAATGGGATTTTGGGGGGAGGGGGTTGGGAGACGACCTCAGAGCTAGTCCAGATTCAAAAACATCATTTGTTCTATATTGCTTGAACCGAGCCAATGCCCAGAAGGAAACCATGGGGAGATTCCCTCGGTGGATTTATGTTGAAGAGAAGAAAAGGAGTCGGAAAAAACCATTTTCTGCCCCATCCTTCCCCAATCTGGCATCTTCCAGACACACGAGGGTCGCAGCTCCCAGAAGTCTGACCCAAAGAGACCCTTGCTGGTAAACGTATCTGGGAGGAAAGTCTTCAGTCTGATCTGAAGGTTGCTGGTTTGGGAAGGGCTGTATCTAAGGACACCATCAGTGTCCCTTCCTGACTGACGCTAAGCTGATTCATACAGAGCAGTGTTTCTCAGCCTCAGCAATTTTGAGATGTGTGGACTTCAACTCCCAAAATTGCTGAGGTTGAGAAACAGTGACACAGAGAGCAGAAATCATGAGAACCAGCTGTGGGGCTCAATTCCTTGTCCTTGAAGCTCCTGTGGGCTGGCTGATCACGCAGCAGCTTTTTGACATGCTTCTGGGGCCACACCTCTTCACAGGGAAGGTGTGCAGCCACAGAGGACGGAGAGGAACCACACCGGTGTACAAATGATGGGAGGGGACTCCTGGGGAAACAGGAGCATTTGGAGAACTGACCCCACCCATCCATACAACGAGCTGCGTTGATCTAAAGCCATCACTTCTGCTGAAAATCTCAACGATGGGACAACAGACAGCAGAGAGAGAGCCAGCAGCTTGGTTGCATGTCTACCCCTGGGGCTTCAAGAGAGCAGCTCTGCATGAAGGATGCATAAAGGAGCTTACGGCCATATGCCTCCACAGGTGTCCAAAGCATGTCCCTCAAGGTGCACAGGGACAGTTCTCCCAGCCACACGGACTACACTCCCAACATATTGCATGCCACGGTAGCAACCTGAGCATTCACCCCAACACCAGAGAAAGCGGAGGAGGCACAATTGCACGCCTGTCGTCTTTCCACAGAACCCTAATCATTTGACCTCTTTGTAGACCAGCCTGTTTGTCATCAACTCCTCCAGCGGGGGCTATCGTTCCATCCCAAGGTTTCCATGCACAATGCTCTCAACTGAGAGCAGCTCCAGGGGGGTCCACAATGCTTAAGAGTAACTAGCCAAATCAGGGGCCCAACTCCAGACACAAGGACAGAACACCAGCCACCAGCCATGGCAATGGCTGGGCCACTGATTTCATTTCAAGACCTATCCGGTCTGTGCTTTCTAAGCGTGCCCTGAGCTGTAACCAAGGCCCGTCAGGTTTCGGAGTGGGTGAGCTGGGTCTGTCCAAGCTTGCTTTGGGAAATCCCGACCCATTAAAAAGGGCGCTTTCTAGCAGAAGAGGGAAGCAGTGGAGCAACAAGCTAAGAAGCCCCCCGCACCTCGCTTTCTGAAAGTCTGGGTGGCCACCTGAGCGTTTCAAATATTCCAGAGGGTTCCTCCGCCAGCGTCAACCTCTGCTTGGTTGAGATGCCGGTGGTTCTGCTGCCATGGAGGGGAGCCACACGGCTTCCAGTTCAGGCTGTCCCGCTGACCAGAACGCATTTTTGCAGTGCTGTCCCTCCAACTCACCTCATTCAGAAATCCTCTCCTAAACCAACAGTGCCTGCAGAACAACAGTGCCAGGACAAACCTTTTTTTTGCAACGAGGGCACCTCTGCATCTAGCAGAGGGTGAACCCGGAAGTCTGAACCGGGGAACGACACAACCGGGGGAAGGAGTGAAGGTGGACTCTGCACCTGGAGTTTAACAGGAAGGGAGAAGAGGGGACCATCTACCAGTGTGCGGACTTTCCCTGCAGCAACTTCCAGAAGGAACGGCGCCTCCCTGAACTGGGTCAGAACCGATGTCGAGGCTGAGGACCAAAGTGCATAGGAAGATTGTGCTCCAACTGCAGGTTCATTTGGGGAAAGTCGTAGTTCACCCTCATATTGGGGAGCGGGGGCACATAAGGGGCTGGGATGGGGCCGAGATTAATGGGGCCGAGGTTGTTGTACAGGGGGCGCACCGGGGGGAGGGGGAAAGGGGGGTGCACGAATGGATACGGGGGCATTTGGTGGTGGTGGAGATTCTGGGGAACCGGCCTGGGGATGGCTTCAATCCGTGGGATCTTCTCTGCAGGCTTTTCTGCAGGGGGCCCGATCCGCTTAAAACTGTTTTCTGCAAAAGAAAAAAAAAATATATATCAGAAATAGAAGGTGGGGAAGAGTGTGACAATTTTAAAAGCTTATTGTCCTCTGTCTGAATTGCCTTCTCGGGACAGGGATGAAGCAACTGAGTCATTTTGACTGACCCGGGTGCCAGATCGATGTTTCTTTAAGGGAGTTCCAGACTAATATTCCAACACAGCCGAGCTGCTCTTACACATTCAACTAAAAGATTAAACAAACCTCCATTCTTCCTCTTTTGTTCTTCTTCAGCTTCCTTCTGAATTTCCTGGATTATCTTCTCATCGTCCTCCTGTAAGGGACAGGAACACCCAGAGCTATCAAGAGAGCTATAGATCAATATGCCTAAATTTATGTAAAAAAAAAAGAAAGAAAAATTGAAATGCTGAACGAAGGCGCCCCCAGTTTCTGCAAGGAGAAAATCCTGTTTATTCTGCACACATGTATTTTGCGACATTTACTCATTTCTGCTGCTATTTATTCACATTGGACCACCCCTGACGATTGCAAATATTTCATAGCTACCCCTGCTTCTCTAGTTCCCGAAATTCCACCCACAACACTTTAAGGCATGCCTTCGGAGCCAGAAGGCCTAAGAGCTCATCTTTAAAAAGGAAAAGAAAAAGAAAAAAAAAAGTTACTAAGAATTGTCGGGAATCTGCTAATAAATCTGGTGCCTCCCCTCCGCTTCTTATGAGAATGCACCGTGACACATTTTTCTGGTCACAAGTCAATTACAGCCATTCTGAGTGACCACAGTTAAGCGTTTAGGGGGTGGTAAGCTGGGGGTGCGGCGTATTTTTCAGGACAATTTGTAACGTGGTCAGGGAGGGAACAGAGAGCAAAACAGCAGGACTTCTATCAGGCTGATGATGATTTGCTGCAGACCTGCACAGAACCCTCGCCCTCTTTGCGAAGCCGAGCAGAGAAGGAGTGCCAATCCGGCTGTGCGCCGACTGGCCCAGCAAGCAGATGGCAGCAGGTGGGATCTTTCAAGGAGGGGCTGGAGCTCCATTAATATTTCAAACAACATTCAACCATTACATATTTAGATGAAAGCTCCAGCTCTGGACTGCTAGGCCCAAGCAACTGGGCAGGGAAGTAGAATGAAAGGTACCAGGTAAGGCAGCTGAAGGAGGTCTTTGATCTTAGCTAGGACTTGAGGATGGAGCTGTCCCTAGCAAAAACGCCAACTTAAGTTCAGATCTCAGCTTCTTTATGTTAATGTGGGTTACCACGAGAACAACGAGCAGTAAGAAACGTATCATGTACTCCAAATAGGGGTCCTATTTGCAGTGCCCATTTCCCACACTCAAACGCTACAAGCGAGACACCAAACATTTCCAGCCAGTGCCAACCAAGCGAGATCCAGTTCAGGAGAAAGACCACAGGTTTGTGGGAGCAAGGGTACAGCAGATGTTGTCAAATCTCACAGCATCATTGTCCCTCACAGCAGGACCAGCTCTGGGATTGTATGTGTAGACACAAACTCTTCCCTCATGACTTGAGATGTCCATTGCAGCTAGGGGGGAAAACACACCCTATAGTATTACAATATTAAATTCCACTGGACATCTTGTTTTCATTTCTTCACTTTTTAATGTCTTCCGTGGAAAATGCTCTGCATTTGGAGAATACCCTGAAACACCCCTAGGAAAGAAACATGCAGTCTCAGTTGAACATACACACGCGCACACACACAGATGGAGGGATGACAGAAACTTGCCAGTTTCCCAATTTGGATTTCATAAAACATGTCTGGAAGTTTTGCCAAAGCCCTCTCCTCCCCTTCCTCCTCCATTTTATTGTTTGATGGGAATCAATTAGCATTTGGCTGGATGATGGGTATGATTCAGTCCAACCAAAGGTTGTTCTTGAATTCACTAAGTCAGTAGTTTACATTCACAGATCTTCCAAGCTGATCATTAGGGCAGAATGAACTCTTGTGGGACTTGAACAGTACCACTTTTTCCTCTCCACAGTAAAGACCACAGTGTAAGAAGTCTGCAACTCACACAATCTAGGCATGGAAGACATTTGGAGTCATAAACCAAGGATCGTATTGTCTCTAGGATCCCCCACATCTAACAATTTGGAGACCATGTACTGTCGTGAACGGTCCTCATACTGAAATACATCTTTAAACACGCACTTGTGTATGTGTCCACACACAGAGATACATATGTGTGTATCAAGGTGGCATCAGAATGTTCATTGAAACAGACTAATACTGATGCCTCTCTGGACTTACTCCTAAT
Source organism: Python bivittatus (assembly GCF_059951505.1). Taxonomy (NCBI): domain Eukaryota; kingdom Metazoa; phylum Chordata; class Lepidosauria; order Squamata; family Pythonidae; genus Python; species Python bivittatus. The sequence goes on from NW_028277083.1 coordinate 4,469,080, forward strand.
ACCAGCATGAGAAGAGGACATTACTCCATTCATCCAGGGAACACCAAAGCGCAGCTTTATCTTTCCTTGAGTTCTCTTTTGCTTTGCAAGGATAAGTAAGTAAGTAACCCTTGCTTGCTAGCCTGGACTTCCTGGAGAAAGGGTACCATAAAGATGCAACAGATGGAAACATCTTGCCAGAATGAGATGCAAGACCATGAACTAAAGCTTCAGAAGATGCCACCTGGACCCTGGACCCAATGGCACGGGGAGCAGAGGCAGGCCTAATCAACGTAGCACCAAACCTATCACTGCAAGAATCTCCAGGTGCAGCTATTGTTTGTGATTTTGGACAAGTCACTGCTCTATTGGTAGGTTCCACCACCAAGAGGGGATCATTTTATCATCCACATTCTTTTGAACAACTTGTCTAGGACGATGAAAAGCAATCAAGCAAAGGTAATTGAGCAAAATAATTAGTTGGCTCAAGTGGTATCAAAGACAAGACCTCTACTATGCTTCAGGACTGATCTATATTATCACTGGATTTAATCTGATTTATATTATGTGCCATTAAGTCAGTTTTGACTCTTAGTGACTACACAGATAAGATTTCCTCTAGGATCACCAATATAACTGAGTCCAGCCACCTTGCTGCTGGTTGTCCTCTACTTCTTCCACCTTTCCTAGCATTATGGACTTCTCCAGAGAGAAGAGACTTAAGAGAAGAGACTTAACTAAGTCTTTGCATAATGTGTCCACAATACAATAATTTGAGCTTGGTTCTTTGTGCCTCAAATGAGAACTCTGGATTGATTCTGGAAGTGGCTAATCTGTAATCCTGTATCTAGATATTGTCAGACAGATGCAGAATGCTCTAACACAGTGTTTCTCAGTCTCAGCAACTTTATGACGTGTGGACTTCAACTCCCAGAATTCCCCAGCCTGCATGCTGGCTGGGGAATTCTGGGAGCTGAAGTTGACACAACGTAAAGCTGCTGAGATTGAGAGACACTGCTCCAGCAGCTCCTGAAAACCCACCCATTTCCAGGGCATACTTTCCTACTCTCTGATCCCATCACTGGTGGTTAATTCCTTGGCATGCGACAGTGATGATTTGAATCCTTTCAAGCACGCTTGAAACACCTCTGGAATGCTGAGGAGACAGGAATGTGAAGCAAATGTGCATATGGCAGAATTAACTAACTGCTGACATCTATATGGGACAAAGTTAAAGACTAAGATATGCAGCCACCAGCTGTTCGGTGACGCCTGCCTCCTTCAAACATCCCCCTCTCCAGAACTGGCCGCTAACATGAAAAGTTTTCTTCTCCCATTTATTGCGTGCATGTACTTGAGCAGGCAGTCATGGGGATCTTGTTAAGGTGATGATACTAACAATATTCTGTACATAGTAAATACAAGTTTTACATAGCAAAAAGAGCTGAGTTATGCAAATAATGCAAATTCGCAGAGTTTTGCTCACTCGGCACAATGCATCGCAACCCTTTGAACAATTTCGCATAACTTCTTCTAGGGCTGTTGGTCATGGAGGAGTCGCACAGAGTATCAAAATCCTGTTCCCAGACTGCCATCTTCTGAGATCTCATTAAACAAGGTCCAAATACTTCAAGTTTGGAGCAACAGGAACTAGGAGTTTGTTAAACCAAGAGCGAGAAAGGGGGGAAAAAAGAAAGGTACTTCTTAATTCTGTGCCTACATTCTACGTGTCCTGGTGGATGCCCAGAGAGATGGCTGTAAACCTACTGGGCACCCTAGGCAACATGATGGGAAATGGCACCAAGACTGACACTGTGAGCAGGAACTAGAAAAAGTGTTGCCTTAAGTGTGATCCTGAAGAATATTTAGAAACAGTAAGGGCCATGATGCGTATGACTCAACTTCCGAGAAGAAAAGAAGCCACCAAGCGTGGAGAGCCTTCTGAGGGCAGAAGCATTCTTATGCCCAGGAAAAGGAGGTAGTATTAGGAAGAGGCTCAGTCTGGCTCCTCTCGGACTCAAGGTGGTCTAAGAGGGAGAGGAAGGGAGAACCCAACCCGATTTGCAAGATTCTGTTACTAGAGCCTCTCTCGATAAAGCTTAGAACTAGTCTTCGTGTGGAATCGGTTTCCTGATCTGGGCAACCTCGAAGGGCTGACATTATATCATTCCAATCTTGCTGTCCAGGAAAACTATGAAACAAGAAGCAGAACGCCGTAGAGACCAACCCATAGCGGAAACTGCTTTAAATCCAGGAAGAGAGCTCTGAAAATTATGGATGCGTCTGGAAGGAGACTAAGTTTTTTTTTAAAAAAACAGTTTTTATTAAAAGGTCTTCCATATATAATAAGAAATACATTTAAGGAAAAAAATAGCGTCAAGTAAATGTGAAAAAGAAACGAGAGGAAAAGAAGATGCAAAGAAAAAAGGAGAAAAAAGAAAAAGAAAATAAAAGCACTGAAAACGTGAAAAATATGTATATAAAGAAGCGGCCTCTGATCTCCCTCTCTGCAGTTATACATACAATCCTAATCAAACCGCTCTAAGATTATATCATAATTTCCTTCTTTTTATAATCCATTCTTTCTAATCATCAAGAATGAGACTGAGTTTTTGAGGGATGTTTTCTAGCTAGGCTAAAAGAACCCGAAGCGCTCTCGTCTCTGTTCAGACAGCCTGCCTTCAAAATGACTTTATCTCAACGAGAAAACCAACCCCCCTTTTTAAAGCCAGCAGCCCCCATCACCTCTGAAAGGAAGGAATCTTACAACTGGAATGTGCTTTTTGTGAAGACCTATTTCCTTTTACCTGTCTGGAGCCCACCCCAGATCAAAATCGTTGGGTGAACCTCAAGGATTAGGTATTGTGAAAGGTAGATAAGAAAAGAAAAACTCACCCAATTTAAGGTTGGGCCTTATCCTTTCTCCTCTTTCTTTTCAGGGGCGAGCCTTCTAAGACAGCAGTGGGTAGTTTCTGGTGGCTGGGAGGAAGCGCTACGTATTTTGGGGGGCACGGACAAGGTTGCAAATGGGGGGCAGAGCTGTGTCCCACACATACAGGAAGGCTGTTTTGATTTGTTTGCTGTATTCTGGTTTTTTTTTTTAGTTTATGAAGGGAGAGTTAGGCTTCAAAAAGAAACTGTGTTTACCTTATTCTGGAACTCATGCCAGTTCGGGGATGTTTCAGTGCCGCTGATTTGCAACAACTGGGTCTGAGGAGGAGTTCTGGGGTCACTGAAGGAATTTAAGGGCTGCACCTGGCCCTGGGGCTTCAGGTTGCTTACCTTCCCTCTGGACTGTAAGTCTCCAGGCCAACCATGGCTGGGTGCCCAAAACTAAAGGGGAAAAGTGCAACGACCAGAAAGAGTGGGAAAAGCGAAGTCCCAAATCAAACTAAAAGACAATCTTACTGCTGAAGCTTCCCCGGCAGACATATTCCTTTCAACGCAAGAAAATTCTCGTGCGAGATATTTTTATAGTCTTTGCATCAAGCTAGAGTAACCAGCTAATGATTTCAGGATGGAGGGGATTTATTTAAAAGTGGCATTTAAAATGAGTCAATAGGAACCAGTTTCTCCATCTGTAATCTGATACACACGCATGGAGATCTCCGTCCTTTTCCTCCATGTGTGGGCACAGCTGTTCCCAATAAGCTCAAAAATGCTTTCATGGTGCATGGATGTTCAGAGGGAGGAGGAGAACAAGGACTTAAAAAAAAAAATCATTCCCATATTAAACCAGGGAACATCTCAACAGCGACAGGCAAAGGGGGACTGAGCCACCCGGAGCCTCTCCAATGCAGTGGAAAAACGAAGGTGGGGTGTGTGTGAAATGGTGACAGCACGCCAGCAAGAGGGAGAGAAATCCTCTATGAAAAGGAAAGATTCTACTGATGAACACATACCGACAGAGCGCTCAACCAACACAGCCCGGAGATCCCAAGATACAGAGTCAGCGCCCCCACCGCACCCATGAAGATGCCTCAAGGGAGCAGAAGACCGGCGTTTCTGATTGTGCAAACCGCAGCGAGATTGTCACGGGGTCGATCCCCTTGGGGTGGTGGAGAGAAGCAGGTTAGGAGAAATTAAGGGGTGTCCCAGGCACTTACCGTGGGGTCTGTCCAAAGGGAACACTTCGCACAGTCTTGGCAAGGGGCTCCCGGGGAACGAGGATGCTGGCAGAAGTGGTCATACCCATTAATGGCAGCTCGGCAGAGGTAGCACATCTGGGCCCCGCAGCGACAGGACATGCGGTTGCAGCCTTCCGATTTGATCAAGCCAGTAGCGCATTTGTGGCACTTCCTAATGCGGGCTGCTGTCATCTTCTCTTCTCTGGAAGGCAATGGGCAAGAGTCAGGCAGGCACCAGAAAAGAGCATGATGTGTCTTCAGATGGTCAATGGCTCATGCTCCAGGGGCTGCAGTTTGAAAAGACTGTCGGAAGCTGGGTTGGTCAAGGATTTCACCTACGTCATTGGAGAGAAGCTGCTGGCTGAAGATCGTAGAAGCCACCCCCCTTGAACCTGATGCCTTCCAAGCATGAAGGCAGAGCAGTTCTGAAAATGTCCCGCCAGTTCTGATTTGAAGGCCAACAGGTGGTTTGGAGCTCACGAAGATGCACAGGCAGGACCCACCTAACTTCTTAAAGCAGCTATGTCTTTTCCTGAGATTGCACAATTGTCCCAAGAAAAGACATATCTGGTTTAAAGAGCTTCAGACAAGTAGAATGGGCACGCTCACATTTGACCCAGTGCTCTCCAGATGCTGTGCGACCACCCCTCTCTCCCGACTGCTGCTCATGTTTGCTGATGGAATTGCAAATCCAGCTACATCTGGCAGAGCACTAGTTTATCACTCTTCTCCTTGGCCAAGACTCTCTCCCACGTGCAGGGTGGTACAGCTGGAGGCAGGCTCTTTGCCTTAATTACATCTGAAATGACTGTCTGGCCACAGAAAAATTTGGGTAATATTACTTCAGCTAGATGACAGTTCTAAGCACGACATGTTCAATACACACACACACACACATCTTTGAATAGTTTTATTTTAGAACTTGTCTTTTTGCTGAAGGCCACCCTTTACCCAAAGTGGACTTCTGCAGTTGGAGTCTTCTTATAGATGAGAACACAATACCGTTAACAGCTGTTTCAACAGCTGTCAGCCCTTCAAGGTAGGCCAGGTCAGGAAAGAGACTGGAACTACTTTACCAATATAGACTAGAGCAGTGTTTCTCAACCTTGGGAACTTTAAGATGTGTGGACTTCAACTCCCAGAATTCCCCAACCATGCTGACTGGGGAATTCTGGGAGTTGAAGTCCACACATCTTAAAGTTCCCAAGGTTGAGAAACTGGGCTAGAGTAACAGAATTGTGAAAGCCTGGCTGCGTTTTCACTTCTCTCCCCCTTACTCTCTAATGAATTAGGGAGGAGGCCAGTCTGAGCGTCTTTCTCAGCCTTCCTCTGTTTCCTGGGTTTAAGCATGTTTTGGTTAATGTAACCATCATCTCTACTGAGTTTCTCCAAGCTTATCTCCACAGCTCTTTGCACCAGCCTTCTCCCAAAGGTGGGTGTCTTCTGTTGAAAGCTAATAAGGTTGCCAAAGCCACTGCTGATTTAATGGTCTCAGCCCATCCCACCAGACCCAGTGGAATGGAGATGCTCCAGATCCCTTCTCTGAGACAAAGTCATCTAGTGGGACCCAGGAGACATGCCTTCTCAGTCACAGCACCTGCTCTCTGGAACAGTCTTCCCCCTGACTCTGTTGGCCCTTTGGAAGGCCTCGAAGACCACATTTCAAGCACTCAAGCAAGGGTGTTAGCGGTGCCCAGGAAGTGTGTTTTGGGGTTGTGAGTTGATTATGAGAGGCCTTAATGATCATATGAGGATTGTTTTAACTGCATTTTGTTTTGTTCCATACCGATTTTTTAAAGTGGCTTTTTTATGTACAGTTCGTTAGCTGCCCAGGGCTGTCCGTTTAAGGTGGGCGGCCATACGCATGCTTTAAAATAAATAGCTAAAATAAACAAACAAACTTAGGAGATGAAAACCAATTAAGTCTGAACATTCATCACCGACCGACATTCTGCAAGCTTCAATCTGGTGTCCTAGAGAACCAGCGAGGCAGCAAACTTTTGCCTAGAAACAGGTGAAGGTCTGGAACTCCAAGGGCATAAAGACAGTGACTTCTGGCAGAGAGAAAATGCAGAGCTGCGGGGGCGAAACAGGCAGGGAAACCAACCCCGCTCGCTCGACAGTTTTTGACAGAGCAGAGCTGCTTGTTGCTTAGTTACCAGGATGCTGCAAAAGAACTTGGAGCTATTATGGTCTGTAAACACTAGATGTTTAGAAGGTGACAAGAGCCTCACCGTTTCCCCATGCAAGTTAAAGCCGTCAACACCCCACACATTATCGTCTACAGATGTTGCACCCCTATGGGTTTTTCCTCGCCTCCCCCCCGTTTCTCATGACAGATTTCATGGCAATTCTGTCACCGTACCGGGGTCCTTGATGGTCTCCCATAGTTGCGTTGGGTCTGTTTAGCTTCAATAGGATGGCTGTGTCATGACCATTCTTATCAATCTTGAAGCCACAGAGGAAAAATCTATCAGATGCTAGCAGTTCTAACATGAGCCTTTCCCCCTCCTATCCCAAGTATTTGCAGACTTTTGATGTATGCAAGATATTGGTTGAGGTCTCACATCATGCTCAGCCATGCACGTGCAACTAAGGTTCCAGGACCGTGTGTATCTCTAAATCCTTCTGCAGCTCCCATCTGTCAGCCCTTTGAGATAGAGCAGGTCAGGAAGCGTTTCATTTCTCCTTCCCTCCCTCTTATACCAAAGAAACACAAGGCAGGACAATCTTGAGTTTCTTCCTCACACTTTCCTGTTTTCCCCAGCTAAGCTGATGTTTCTGTAACAACAGCCACGTACTGCAGTGTTGTCCAAACCTGGCCACTTTGAGTGGACTTCATGGCTGGCTGGGGAATTCTGGGAGTTGAAGTCCACTCATCTTAAAGTGGCCAGGTTTGGACAACACTGACATACTGTCTCCAAGGCTACCTCCGTCCTTCTCTACACCATCCAACTACAACTGTCAAAAACTGGCTACACAATTTCCCCATAGTTTGAAAGAGCAGACAGACAAAAGCGATCATCTAAGTCCTGACACAGGCTTAAAATAGTTTAAAAATAAAAGACTCCCCGCCCACTTAACTCAGGAAACTGTGAAACTTCCTGTCTCCATTCAGGTGCAAGAAATGGCCCAGCCCCTCTGTATCAGAACTTCAGCCCTTTTTCTCTGAAACAGCATTAGGCTACCAAGTGGTTGCTCATCCCTGCAGTAAGCCAGTTTGTTCTAATCACAGTTTGTGAAAACAGCCACATCGCTTGCGTTCTATTGTCACTACAACCTCTAGAAATTTTAAAAGGGGAACTCTGGAATCTTCTTTTTGCAAAACAATTGTTAGCAATCCTGGATTGCAGAGCATAGTGGGAAAAAAGAGAGCAATGCTAGCCCCCCCACTCCCTTAGGAAACATAAGCAGGGACTCTTATCAATGATTGGGAAATGTGGTAATATAAATACTTTAACAAGACAAAATGCAAATTTCTAGCTCAAATGCAAACTGTGCTTCCATCTGCAATCAAAGCAGACATGTCCCTTACCATGTAGGGTGCAGAAAGAAGGAAAAATATGGTCATTACATTTAGCAGAATGAAAAAGAAATGAAGCATTTGCACGCGGCCTCTGCAAAGTAGGAAGAAACTGGAATCTACCCACAGTGCATTCAGAACGGCAATCCTAGAGTTGCTTTGAGGTCTCATAGCTCAGCTCTACCAAAACTTCCAATTCTTCTTCTCTGCAGTAGCCTAACTGCCCATGACCAGATCCAATTTATTTTAGGCTTCACTAACTACGGACACCTGGTTTCAACCGTAACTCCTGGGTCCTGAGACCTCTATTACTTTACTACTATGTCATGGCACAGAAAGGTTTTCCTCCCCCCTCCTCAACTTATCTTCTTAGCATCCTGCATGAAGAATTCTACGTAACTCAAAACCCTGCATGTTGCTCTATAGGCATGGACTAGAACAGAGATGTTGTATGGTATCTGCAACTTTGACACTGGAAAACTGTCCAGGCCCTTCAAATAGCTTTTAGGGACTAAGGTCAAAGGCATGTTGATATGCCAATGGAGCTGCAGGCTGGTACTCTGGGTTATGGTCTTCCCCTTCCCAATGCCTTCTTTGGTAACTGCATTCGTGGCTTGGGCAGGCAGTCGGCCAGCGTGCAGCCAGTCTTTCTGTCCTGCGCTATTCCCATCTCGTCTTCCCAACAGGAAATCCCAAGCAAAGCAGGAAGTTGGGTCTGAACTCCAGCTGTGCTTCCTCTTCCTTTGGCTCAAACAGGAAGTCTCATTGTCTGAATTTCAGCTGGGCCACAGCAGTTAGCCAAAAGGCATAACCTCTGTTAAAACGATACCCAGCAGAGTTCTTCCTTCCCTTCCTCTTCAGAAGAATAAAGCTAAAACCTTGGTGTATTGTTAGATCTCTCTGTCTCCCGATAAATACATTATGGAGAAGAATGGCTGTATGTCTGAAGCTTTTTTAAAAAGCATCTTTTCTTTACAATAACCTAAAGCTCTTTGGTAAGACATGAGGAACAAAGGACAGAGCAACAGGATGGGCAAAAAGACAATGGGAATCTCACTAACACCATCTCCACTCCACTCTCCTTTGCTAGGACCCTTTTGACCACAGTAATCAGACAGGCAGAATTCTTTGCCTTGTTTTTCTGATACTCTCAGAGCACTGACCCCCAATTAACAGGATGTCACATTTGCTTCATTGCACTAGCTATGCTGTGATCGATTCTATGCCCATGATCTTCGCTCCCCTCTCCACTGCTCTGGAAATGTGCTCTGGCACCTAACAGAAAGCATCACGTTTTGAGAACTCCCATCCAGCTAATGGGATGGGCTTCAAATATTTGCCTCCCGTGGCTCCTGGTTCAGAGTGGGCACAAAGGTCTCCATGCTTGTAGAAAGCAGAAGGATGGGACTTTGACTTCTGCTGCAGCTGGCCCAGAAGACTTAGGACCTCTCTCCTCTCCTCTCCCCCTCCCCCTCCATCCAAGCAACTTTGAATAAAAAAGCCAATTAATTGAGAAAAAAAGCACCAGTCCTTGTTCCTAGGAAAATTTCAACAGGTCATGGAGAAAGTAGGAATAGAGCCAGGTTAGTCTATGGGGGCAAAAAATCAGGAATCTGGTAGCACGAAAGCTTGTGCCTTTTAATAAAATTTGTTAGTCAGAACAGGCACTGCCAGACTCCTAATTTTTTGATCACGGAGAAACAAAACTCTAGCACTTACGGAGCAATATTTGCACAATTGGCCCTAGTAAAAAACTGGGTGGGATGGAGTTTTGTTTTCTTCTCCCCATCCCAGCGCCAAAGATACTTACATAGATGTTCTGTATTTGATGTCGTCCTTCTCAGCCAGCTGTTCGCAGCTGAGGTTCATGTGCTCCTTCCATAGGCCTTGGCATTTTCTGCAGGTTTCCTGGAGGGTGAGGCAGAAACATTAAGCTATGGGAACACACCAGAATGTTTGCTTATTATTTTTAAAAAACTGAAATTAAATAAAGGTTATCAGTCAGCGATGCTGGAGCGAATCCTGCCCTGAGCAAAGGGCTGGACTACATGACATTTAAGGTTCCTTCTATGATTCTATGAAGGCAGCACTGGTGGTTTTTCTTTGGATTGGGGTGGTCAAATGATCAGCTGTATTATTATGCAAACCCTTGAAGGAGTTTCATAGGCAAGCTTCTAGTTTTTATAGAAAGATACTTGCAGAGGTGAGTTCTCACCCCGGTCATAGCAATAGCTGGCATCTAATCTCCTTTCTGTTCTGGCATCTACGATTCCATATGGCTTAAGCTCTTCACCATAGCACTAACAGCCACAGATATTTCCATCTCGTATCTGCATGGATTTATTTATTTAAAATGCCCAAATGGTTTACCTATTGATTTACACAAGGGCAAAAAAAACCCACCTCCCAGGACGGCCCCAAAATACAGCAGTCCTAAACCAGGACTTCAAAAGAACTGTTGCCTTACTGGAAAAGTTCACTGGCATTAAAGCAATTCAAGAGACAGATTTAAAAAAGACCAATTTACAAAAGAAGAAAAGTCTTCACTGACATTGGAAACACACTGGATTCACTGGTAAGTCACAGACTGGCTAGAACTACGGCAGGCCGAGCAAACTATCATGGCCTGGTTCATACCATGCTAAGCCATCAGGCATAACTGGCATATTACAATGGCTGGATTCACACAATATGATAATCTGAAACCACCAAACCGCATGATGGCTTAATGCAACTTGTGGACAAGGGCAACTCTCTCAGGCAGTGAGGGGAATACCCAGAAAGCATGTTCTTCCAAGTCACCTCCACCTCTGAACAAGGTACCTGGAGAAGGTCTTCTGAAATTCGATCAAGATCTGGGTAAACTCAGATGGGTGTAATTGTAGACTTTTGGTGGGGTAGATTTTCTGGTGAGGCACCTTTCTATTAGAGGTGCTCCTTGAGATACATGGCATCAAATGCAACTGGGGCGACAGGAACCCCATCTTTACCTGCTTCTCTCATATGCATCTATTGCTCCTCTTCGAAATGCCTTTACCTGTAGTCTAACAAATCAGAAAGCATGGAAAAGGCACACAGCAGTGCAAGCCTGCTTCAGGTCCCTTCAAGAAGGTCCACCTATCACTGTTCCCTGGGCACTACAGTAGACACCTTTGTGATGAGCAGGGTAGCAATTCCCAGAATTCCACCAGCAGCACAGCCTTGAAGCCTCCAGATCCGGAGCGTATCAGGCTGGAGATTTTCAAGTCAGGGCTTTGCAAAAGGAGCGTGCATTTATTACAAGCAGCTGAATGCTTATGCTGCAAGAGGTGCAGAACATCCCCCAACCATCTTAAATTAGCAAACCCACACAGGAATAAATTGCTGCCGGGTAACCTTAATGTTGCAAGGTTTCCATATATGGCTGCCTGAGACAGGGGAAAATGACACCATACCTTGACAAACTACTAATTTTATCAACAGTTCCTTCCTCTTCGAACACGTATCACTTCCTCTGGGGAGGGGGGGATGGAAGTAAATTCACACTATATATCCTGGCCATTTACACTCACTGCGTGCACCATGATTTAGTGGCCCCCAAATTCTAAGTCCTTCAGTCCCGAGTTCTCTTCTTCTAAATCAAAAGCCATTTAGGGCAAGTGTACCATTACTTTTTATACAAGAGGGGATTAGAAAATTATATTTCCAGAAGGAGGATGTGCACTGGTCCCTAGGGCCTGCCCTACCATTAGGGTCAGGCAACAGACCAAACAGGATGAACTGGGATCAAAATCCCACCTCTTATCTGGAGTTGTTGCATTACAGCCACTTGATATCCTCCAAGATAGCATTGCTTTTAAGGAACCCTTTGGATGTCACATTGGGTAATGCCCACAAGGGCTCCTGCCATGCACCTATCATTATACATAGCCCCATCAGACCAACACATACAGGAAGTGAAATGACACTGTTGTGCCACCACGAAAGGGCGCACAAGAAGCAGCGCACTTCTGGCATGGCGGGTCTCCTCCCAATTCCGGTGGAGAATCTTCTCAGCCTGGACTGGTCTCAGACAGCGTGCTGCTTGAAGGAAAAATCCAAATCGTTCCTCTCACCCACGTGAATTAACCCAGGTAGTCTCATCCTTTGGGAAGTTCTGCACAAAAATGAACAGAAGCCCTTGGCACCAAGTGAAGCTGCCACGGTTGGGTGCTCTGCCTTGTTGACAGAACCCACCTGGGCTGTGTTTTCTCATAGCTTCCTCCCTCTCTTTCATCTCCACAAAAAAAATCAGCGACGGAGGAAAAAGCAGGACTGTTGTACACCCCCTTTGACTGGTAGCACTTGAACCTCCGAGGGCAGCCCTAAGGAATTCTTTATCACCTCTACAAAAAAAAAGTTCCCTTCCTCTGGGGTGAAATCAACCATAATTGAGAAAGAATCGTGTTAATTAAAGCTTGACAGGGTCATGGAAGAGGGGCGGATAGTGTTGCCTTGAAAATGGGCTTTTATTTTCATTTGCACGTTGAAGGGGTCTTCTCCATGCAGGCATCTCTCCAAAATCTCAAAGGATCCTTAGGTTTTATCAAACATCTTAGAGCTCAACTCAATATTGTGATATTGAAACGAAGTACAAGCCTTTTTCTCTCACCAACCTTGCCTCCAGCCCACGCCAACCACTACAACGTATTTCTTTGCCCACCAGAGATTACCAGCAATCTATGCCTTTCAACCTATGGATTCTGGAAGAGGGATCACTGAGGTCTTTCTCTGAAGAAGAACATATTCTCCAGAACCTCAGAAGAACATCTTCCTTGCTTTTATAAAAACAGCCACCCAAAGGACGAACTCATTCAGCAGCAAACATTGCCACCTTGTGGCTCAGGGCATCACGGACACGGCCCTTAACTCCACCCCACCTAGCACCAGGCTGTAGGGCGATAAAAGGAGGAAGCATGTTGTCAACAGCTGCAGAGTGGAGGAAGAGGAGAGCCACGCCAACCCTAATCGCTTTGGGAAATTATGAATGTTGACATGAATCCCAAAGCTGTTGGGGCTGGAGGGCTTCCATCCACAGGCAATCCAAGGAGATTATGTACACCGGTCCTTGCAAAGCATCAAGAATATGGCATGATTACCACGAAGCTCTAAGTAACGGAAACAGTTGAAGGCTTTCATTGGGCCTGAAGCCTCAACAGGCTATTTATTTTTGCATAATATCTATAAATACATACCTGATTAGTTTATTCATCTGGTGGAAGGGTGGAGGCAACCTTTTAAGTCCCCCTATTTGCATGGCCAGTCCCAAGCATTATATAAAGAAAAGTATAAAGGAAGTGTGTACGTCAAGCAAAATTGTTTAACAAATATGCATATTTTTGAAGATGCATATGTCTGAGTCTTTCTCTCCCTCATGCTGATAATACACGCATACACACACACACACAATTATAGCTGGAAAAAATGAGATACCAAATTGACAAAATCATCTCTACTTACAATATAATCAAACTAATCCATCGTGGTACAAACTTAAAAACAGATGCAGAAAGCAACATGGAAACTGGGGGGGAAAAAAACCAGTTTAAAAAACTGAAACAATGCTGAAAAATAAAGCTGGAGAAAGTATTGTAAAGGGTTGGGGCCATTACAAAGAAGGCCCTGTATCTCCAGCCACCCATGGGAATGATGGGAAATATAGTCCAGCACAACTGGAGGAGACTAGATTGGGAAATGTTGGCTTGTGGTTTTATAAAGGTCAAACCAGCATTTTGAATGGTATTGGAAAATAAGCCTGGCACCCATCCAGATTTTTCAAGACCTATAATGAAAGCCATGTGTCTTATAACTGTGATGTGTCTAGTTCAAATTTCCAAACTGTCGTTACAGACAGCCCAAAAGCAATGCGTCCTAGTATCCTAACTTGGACATTTTCAAATTTGGGATAAGAAAGACCGAACCATGATCTCTACTGTGTTTGTGAATCAAAAGTAGCAGTGTGCTTAACTCTGCTAGGCAGATGTATGGATTAAAAGCCTCAGTAATTGTTATGGGTTTTCAAGAGAAAAAGGTACCTGGTTAGACTTATATAGCTGAAATAAATATAGTTCATGACCTCAAACTTTTAAATGAGCATAAACCAGCTTACTTTGGGGTAGGTAACTTAGCTGCAATTTCATTCATTTGATATCAGGGGCACCTGCTGTTACTGCTAACACACTATCAGCCTAGGCAATGTGAATCTTATAATAGCTTGGAGATTTCCTGAGCCGAAGTAAATAACACTAATCCAATACAAATGGCAAATTCAACACCCAGTGTCTAGACCTCCCACAGTTATGCCAATGGTGGTGAAAATAATTATCACTGAATAGAGTTCAACTAAACTTAGCATCCAGGAAGCATTCGAGAACTTGCAGGAGGAAACCCAAACTGCTTAGAAAACCACCCCAGATGCAAGACAAAAATACACTTTTCCTCATCTGAGAACTCACTTTCTCCCATGATTCTTTCTGACCGGCTTGTGGGGGAAAAATAAGGATTAAAAAAAAAATCATATACAAAAAAAGACCCGAACTAAATTCTCATCCAGTCCCATTATCAAATCACAGCTCGTCAACTTTACTGCCTACAGTGTGGAGGAAAATACTGAAGTTCCAAGTTCTCTCCACATATTAAGGCCTCAACTGAACAGCATATTGTTTAAAATTGCACCTGATGCCTTTCTATCTTGTATACTTTGGCCCCCAGGGCCCCCATCTTAGACCACCCTTCAGATGTGTGGATTTCAAGTCCCAGGATGCTCAGCAATGACCATGCTGGATGGCCTTTGCTTTACCATCTCTTCCTACGCTCTCAAAACCCCCAACAAATTTGCACGGTGTCAGCATTTCCCATAAGACAATCGCTTCATGCATTAAAATGCCCCAAAGGAAAAACTAAATGGCCAGCGTTGATGCAGATCTATAAACCATTATTTGTTTTTTTTCCCTCTGATGGACGAAGTGATCACACAAACAAACACATACTAATGTTTCAACACTAGAGTAAATTTCCATGTTTATTTGCAAGTCTCTTTTATGACCCTGCTGCAGAAAAGTGGATTGTGCAATACAGATACTTATAGCCTTGCAGATGTTGTGCAACAGAAGAAGAGATTGTATTTTGAAGAGCAGTCCTGTAGGAAAACTTTCTCGTGCAATAAAGCCAGTGTTCTCCAAGAAGGTGCCCCGCCAGATGGGTTGGGACTGGCCGCTGGAAAATGCAGCCCCCGCACCCTTGCAGGGCACCAGGTTGGAGAAAAGACTCAGATGAACTACAAGCCCAGGTTACCAAAACAAGCCAAGGGGACCAAGGGGGATGAAAATGGTACAGAAAGAAGAGGAAGTGGGAAAGGATGTGCAAAGTCTTGCAGCACACTTCCAGACCCTGAGAATTCACAGAAGCATGGCTTGGTCACTCGCTTCTGACGGAGGCAAGAAGAGGACAATGTAGGTCAGCTTGAAAAGGGCAGATTTCTGTAGCCCTTGTTTGTTCGACATCCCCAGAGCAAAAGAGAGCACCTGGAAGAGAGCTAGGCCAGGAAGGCGAATGAGAAACCGAGAGAAAGCCAGCGGGCATCTAATCCGTTTGTGTCTCCAGCCCCACCAAGTGCTGATGGAGATCTGAAGATGGGAACCTGTCAATTATTAATGGCCCCACATCCATCACAATATTTATGACAGAATTATAAACTAGGAGAGAGAGAGTGAGCGTGCGTGAGCAGGTGCCATCTGTCAGATCTCAAGCTTCAGCCTCAGCTGAGCATATCGGTAACTCAATTATTGACAGGGCGAGTTAATAAAGGAAGTTCTTGAGAAAGCAAGAACAAGAAACAGCAGGGGATGCTAAATAAAACAGACATAATAATCACATGCACACACACTCAAATGTGAGGGTTCAAGGGTCATTATTTCTCCCCCTTCTTTTTTTTTTGGCATTCCTTCAGGACATATTTACAGGTAGAGGCAGGGCTTTAGCCCTCTTTTGAAAAGAATCTGAGGAGGTTCTTCTGCCTCCATCTCCTTCTGTCCCCAATTCTACCTCCGCCTTTGACAATCAATGCATTCCCTCGTGCAGCTTTTCCCAAGCTGAGATCTTCCAGATACTTTAGGACTGCAGGTCCCATAATTCTCAGCCAGTATGAAGGGACGTGCGTGTGTGGTACAGAATGTACTTGCTGGCAGTGTTCACACACACTGCATTAAATCATGTGAGTGTATTGAATCAAACACAATATGATCTGCAAAAACCCCAAAAATGAGAGTTTGGTTTAGTACCTACGCCTGAATCTGGACATGGCCTACTTCAAACCCCGCCTAGGAAATCTGTCTCAAGCTTACAGTTCTCATTCCTCAAAGACAGACAGAGAAAGCAAACTTTTAGGTTAGTGTCAATGTTCAAGAAATGGAGCATTTCCATGGCTGTGGCACGGCCCTCACTGCCACCTCCTTCAACCCACCCCTTTAAATGATTTTTATGGATTTTCCTTCAATGTGTCCTGGGAAGTTGGCTTGTTTAGATCCTTACCAACTTCAGATGCGGAAGCTGAAAAGCAAACCAAATAAGGTTGCCCCAAACAACCACACTGAGGGGGGTCTTGTCACCCTCCCTCTTTCTTTAGCTGCCGATTTGTTGCAATAAATCTGCATCTATACAGTTCGTTTCCAAAGTTCAAAGCATATCGATGTAATGTAATATTATGCTCAAAATACAGGGAAGAACGGAGACGGACAGAAAGCGGCGCTCACTTCAAGCCTGCAAACCACAGCGGATGTGAAACTTGAGCTAACATCACCGTGGATTGCATACTAAGGCACAACGTGACACTAAATACTGGAGTGAAAAAAAAAAGCTGTTCATAAAATGCCCCAGTTTGACAGGAGCCAAATCTGCAACTTAAAGAGACCACACGAAACCGGCCTACTCATTTAAATGTCATACAAGCGAAAAACCTGAGCCAGCCACCCCATGTTCAAAACCAGCAGCCCCAGCTTTTAACTGGCTTTTTGCTAAAGAAATCACAGGGAGGCAATGAAAGGCTCACCGATTTAAACCAGTGCTTTTCAACCTTGGCAACTTTAAGATGGCTGGGGAATTCTGGGAACTGAAGTCCACACATCAAACTTGCCAAGGTTGAAAAGCACTGAGTTCAACCCGCGCCAAAGGTGCCCCCCTCTTCCATGCAATTTACTGTGAATCAGTATGAACTAATCAGTCACTGCAGGGGGAGAAGAGCGATAAAAACACCTCCCCCTGCCCGGAATAACTCTATCTTGAAGCCTCCAAGGCCATAAGAAGCAGGAAAAGATATTTCAAAGCAAGGCTATCGATGGCGCTCTTTCTACAGGGCGAGATTGCCCAGTCCCCAAACAGAACTCTTGCTCTTCTAGGAAAAACACCAAATTGTTTCTGTGGTTTTAGCGTGTCAAGCGCACTGCCATCTCATCTTCCCCCACAAACCAGGCCAGATGCTTCTGCAGTGTACCCTAAACTCACAAGCATATCCAAATGAGGTGGCAGAGTAAATTATAATAGGCTTGCACATGGAGAGAGCGCCCTTCAAAACCATGCAAAGCATTATCTGCAAATGCAAAACGAATACAAGATACATGGGAGTCCGTTGAGGCGCTAGGGGGTTTTAGATTGCAAAAACGGCGTCTTTCTCTCTTTTGATGTGTCTTTTTACATGGGGTGTGCAAAATCAGGGTTCTTCCCCTGCAGCTGTACCCCATCAAGGATCCTGCCTCTTCCTTCTGTTGCTACCTATTTCAGCCCAAGCCTATTAAAGTAGTCCAGGGCACAGATGTGACCCAAGGTTTCACATCTGAACTCATCTGATGCCAGTGAAGGCAGAGAGAACAAGTTGACTACAAGAACTCAGTTGCAGCTGAGTGATTGGTATGAAAAATAACCCCTCACCAATTAACACTTGGCCAGAATGTGAAGATGTTTAAAAAAAAATAAAAATCCAGTGGCATTCTTGGCTTGATGAGTATAGATTACACCCAGCATCGTTCAACGGAGCAAAGGTCTTTTTATCGTTCTCGCCAATCCTTTATCTGGAACGTTTTCAAGAAATGCATTAAGGAAACTTAGATAGTTAAAGGCAAGTAAGACCTCTCAAAATAACCTGGAATGTCAAACTTGAGAATTGTCACAGAGGGAGCAACACCTTTGGGAACTGGGGTTTCAAGTCACAGGTCTCTTCTGAGCCCCTTCCAAAGTTCAGGCCGCTCTTTCACACGCATGATGCTTTCTGCCCCATAAATGTCCTGGCCAAGAAACAAAGCATCAGGACAGTACAGGCCATGAACAGGAAAAGGGGCAGTTTTTCAGTCCTCCTGGGGTTCCTGCTGATTTCCATTTTCTCTTTCCATTTTGGGATCCCAGGCAAGTGGGCAATGAATAATATCTTTTTCGCGATTCCTGTTGTATTTTTTCGGTGGTTTTTAATCCCCTGTTGAAACCCAGGGTTGCGTGGTGAGTAGGTGGCCATACAAATTGGAATAATAAGTACTCAAGCATTCAAAGGAGCTTGCAAGTACAGAATTCATGTCTTCAAGAAAGAAAAACGGTCTAGTTCTTACAACTGCCATGGCAAATGTCACCATGGGTAATGATGCGCTTTGGTTACGGCTCATTCTTTTTCTCCAAAGAGCTGAGAAGGATCAGGCCCAAGTTTTGGGAGAGAAAGAAACACTGCTCTAAAATACAGCACATGGTTCCCAAGGTGGACAGGCTGGGGTTAGGGAGTTAGAAAACATTTTGCGGGGGCATTCCAAAGCAGGACAGGGTTCTCAGATGGTCGCTTCTCAGCACTGAAATCTCAGCACTATGAAAACACCACCTGCCAATGGGGAAGGTCAAAAAAGCACAGAAGAATTGCCCATTGTGGACAGGTTGCTTGAAGAGTGACCTTGAAGATCTCGCTAAGCCGAGTCTATCCTGTCCCTCCTGACCAGCTGTGCCTGGTCAGCTCGAAAACCAGCTTGAAAACATCACCAGATGTTTTAGGGGAGTCACCATCCCTTACCCCTGAAAGAGAAAAACAGGCAAAGCTGCATCTGTTCCTTAAAGCAGCAGGATACACAGCCTCTGCCAACGCAGCGTTACTCCAATACTGTGGGAAAAATGAAAATGGACAATGCCTGGACATTTTTTAAAAAACTTTCTTCTGTCTCAGATTTGGAAAAATAGTGTGAGCTTGCTAGATAAAGTAAGAAGCGATACATGAATGCATTATTTTGTACAGGTTCATCTGCTTTAAGTTGTACAAGAGTTTACTTTGTACATGACTCAAAGCAATGGCTTAATGGTGGTTTGCTGAATAAAACACAATTGGATGAGTTCATACCTCACATGAAGCCATGCGTTATGATCTGTCAATCATTATGGCTGAGTTCACGTGAGACCAACAATATCTATTCCTCCTGAAGGTTATGTATTATCTCCAGAACTAAAAGCATCTGTCTCTGAATATTAACTGGGAATAATATCCCCGTAATAATTTCCAACAATGGAATTGGGTATTACTTTCCTGACCTTCTTTCCATAAATGGCCAATGGTTAATTCCAACACAGTCCTAAACCATTGGTTGCTTCAACCATGGTTGATCAAAGAAGCCACACAACACACAAAAGCCCAACTTATGGCTTAGCGTCCTGCCCAAACCAGGTTCCAGACTTCACTTTATCCATGAGTCTTCCTTGCCATCCACCAGCCCTACTA
The DNA here is from genome assembly GCF_059951505.1 of Python bivittatus. NCBI lineage: Eukaryota > Metazoa > Chordata > Lepidosauria > Squamata > Pythonidae > Python > Python bivittatus. The sequence continues at coordinate 4,488,458 of NW_028277083.1, forward strand.
AAATCACAGCCCTGGGTTGTGCATCGTACGTGGATCGGTTTGTATATCAGCTTGTATCGCTGCAGAGAAAATCCAAACTTCAACAGATGCCCTCAGGAATCCAAGACCCAATTTAGCACGATGCTTTCCTGCCGGCCTAATACCTTACTGAGATGAACAGAGGAGAATCAGTACTGCTTTTAAAGAAAGATGAAAGATCTTGATGAGGGTTAATGCTCCAGGGTGGCTTGGAGAGAAATGGCAGAAACAAATCTTCAGAATCCAGAGTTTTGGAGCCTCCTGCTGGCAATCCCTTGTAAGGCCTTTACGCCATTGCAGAAACAGAAAAGATGCCCTGAGCAGCGCTGGGCATGCCAGCTGTAAGAACCCACCTCTCTAGGCAACAGCTCAGGCAGAACAGAGAAGACCACCTCTAGAATGAAGAACGTGGGACTTGGACCTCAAAGCGCTTAAGGCAAAGGGCTTAAAATTCACTTAAAGTGGCACCCTGTAAGATTGCTTTTGTTTTGAAACAAGTCAAGTTGCAGTCTCCTCCAGAGGGCCCTAAGCCTCTTGGACAGTGTTTCTCAACCCTGGCAACCTGAAGATGTGTGGACTTCAACTCCCAGAACTCAACTCCCAGAATTCTGAGAGTTGAAGTCCACACATCTTCAAGTTCCCAAGGTTGAGAAACACTGCTCTTGAAGCTCAAAAAAACTAGTAAAAAAAAGCAGCAGCTCCACTTTCCTTTCCTGCTACTTTCACCCCGGCAGGGCAAATGGGTTGCAGCATCTGGGACTGCATAAAACAGGAAAGATGCCCGTGGTGAGAGCCCAAGAACTGCACGCAGCCTCCGGAGTCCCTTCAAAAAACTACCACGAGTTTTCTTTCGGTGCATGACCGAAGGGGAACTGCTGAAATACGTGGAAAAAGAACAAGGTGACTAGAGTTTGGATTGAAATCGAAACAAATCTAGTCTTCGTCCTGGCTCTGCCCACTTCTTTTCTCCTGCCCTCCGTCCACTTTTGGTGCCTGACTTCCCCAGAGATTAAGTGCATCCTCAGGCCACCAAGAACTGCAGGCCCAGCCTAAAAATTTGTGGAGTCTCCCACCCATCCTGGGGGATAGGAATGAGCAGGTAGAAAGAGGTAAGCCAGGCCCCGGGAGGAGAGTTTTTCTCACAGCCTGACATCACTCCTTTTGAGGAGCCCTTTTGCAGGCGTCCCCTGCACGCTTGCAAGTCTTGGCAACCAACACAGAGGAATGGGCTTAAATTTGGGGGCTTAAATGCATGTTTGGGGGAATGGCGGCCCAGGGTGGAATGAGTCTCCCTGAACTAACATGCAAACAGGCTCCGGGCCAGGGTGGAGATGCCACTTGTAACCCACGTGAACAGCTTCTGCTTGCCCACGTGAACAGCTTCTGCTTGCAAACTGCTTCTGCAGCAGAAAGCAGGAATCTTGCAATTCTCCCTCTGCACACAGAAATACATTCATCTGGGATCAAGAGCATCCCGAATCACAGGAAAGGTGATTGTTTGTGGCAACCCCCCTCCCCCAGATGGTAGTGATCGCAGTTCTAATCCCCACCTTTGGAACTAAAAGGGTCAAGCATTGGGAAGTAAGACCAGGATAATCACGATCACAACAGAAAACCCTAGATTTGATAGAAAAAGGGCAGAATCACAGCTCTGATGCATTTTCCTACATACCCCCTCTTCTTGGCAGGGGTAAATTCTCGCTTCTTATAACAGGGTTTCTCAACCTTAGCAACTTTAAGATGTGTGGACTTCAACTCCCAGAATTCCCCAGCCAGCTGGCTGGGGAATTCTGGGAGTTGAGGTCCACACATCTTAAAGTTGCTAAGGTTGAGAAACACTGTCTTATAAGGACTGGCAGCCACTTTCATGCCCCCCCCGCTACGGAACCCCCCTCCTCTTCCTTTTAAGAAAGGAATCAAGAAATCAAGACCCTCTTCGTCAGCCAGGCCTTTTGTGCTGAACTACCTTTAGCTGAATTTCTACTGTTTTAAACTGTTTTGCTTTAGCCTTCACATTTTTTATTTCTTAGCCCCCGAGAGATTCCTTTCTTCTTCCTGAAAGAAAGCCAAGATTGAAAACAAAATCATCCATCACCAATTAACATACCCTCCAAACCACTTCGGCGCAGTTTCGCACTTGGGGGTCCGATCAACGGTCAGAGGCGACAGTTATCAGGGGCCGCCGGTTAACTGAGAATATCATTGGTGACGATCGTGGAAGACTCGGAATGAAACAGAACCGGTCACCGTGACCAGGAGCACTGCAAACCTTTGCTTCTAGCTTGGCACAAAGACGCAGGGCCCGTGAAATGCTTGGCATAGATGTCTACGTTACCAGAGAGGAAAATACTTTAAATTACTGCCTGAGGAGGGTTGCAAAGTTAGAAACGCAAGCCGGTTGTAACCAAATGGGAAAAGTACAGCCGTGTACTAGTTAATGTCCGGGTAGCCGATCGAAGAGGCAGTTACATCTGTCTGGTATTTAGACCGATTCACAGCAAGCGTGCTTCTGCTTCCAACGGTTATGTTTTCCCAGCTGACCCCTTGGCTTGGAAAAAGCAACTCCAGTGTTAAAAACTCCCATTGGCTCCGAGCACTCCTGACCTCATTCTCCAAAACTGCAGCGAGGTCTTAGGCTTTGGCCAGGACTGCGCATTCCATTAGCGCACTCCTCATGGAGGCATCTGCTCTGTTTACACCAGAGGGCACCAGGGGAAAAAGCCGTTTCCCTCCGCAGCTTCCTTTGATCCTTGATTTATTGCGGAGATGGGAACCAGCCCAGGATGCCTGTCGCTGGCAAGCCCCTGCGGAGGGGCCCAAATGCCATGGCCGGGTGGCTGTGGAAGGCATGCCTGAAAGCTGCACGATAATGTCATGGCAGCAACAGATCTGGAGCACTGCTACCCAGGATTTCATTAACTCACTCTCTATAGCGGCTTGCGGCAATTGACATCTGATGTGAGACAGCAAGCTTCCCAAAGCTGGTACCTTCCAGATGGGTTGACCCGGATGGCTGAAGCTGATACCAGATGCAGCTGGGAAAGGCCACGTTAGGGGTACAGTGGGCAGGCTCTTTTGTTCCTAAAGATGCCAAAGGCCAAATCTGAGACTTAAACATGCAAAGTATGTGTTGACTCTCCACCCCCCCACACAACTATGCCCTCCCTCTGCAGAATCCATTGATCTGAGATGGCTTTAAATGGGGGACTAGATAAATTGAAGGAAGTCAAGAGTCAATGGCTACTGATCCTGAAAGTTGAATTAGCTGCTGAATAACGGCTAATTTGGACTTAGAGAACTCCTTTTCTAATATTCATTCAAGATTCCTGGAAGTAGCCAGTGAGTGGCTTTACCCAAAGCAATGGCTTGTTTTAAGCATGGTTTACTGAATAACCACAAGTGGTTTATGGTCACATAACACACTAAGCCCAAACCAAGCAAACCTATTATGGCTCAGACTGATGTTGAACAAGGCAACGAACCCTTTATGGGAACCAGGATGGTGGAGCAGATAGACTACCAGATGGGTGCAAGGAGGCCCTACACATATGCCAAGGATGCCAATGCACCAAGCTGCCCTTCCATCAATCAAGATCTTCTGAAGCCAGGGGTACAAAGAAACAGCCCAGATGTTAGACTCTTTCCATAGGAGCAGGGCAGAAAAAGCCATTGGCTGTGGAATCAGGGTTTACCAATGGTAATGTTTCTAACTAAAAACGTAGTTGTGCCTTTGGACCCTGATATCTGTGGAAGCCCCATCTCACTGAGTAACTATTTGTATGTAAAAATCACAGGAAGAGCATCCTGTGATTGGGAGAGGCATGCGGGGGTGCTAGAAGGGGTCTTCTCTCTTGTGGTATCCCAAGATGGATGCAGACCTTGTCCTCCAGAGTCTGGTGGAGACTGGTTTCTCATTCTCATTCTCAAGAATGAAAAACCAGTCTCCACCAGACCCTGAAAGATAAAGTCTGCATCCACCTTGGGATACCACAACAGAGAAGACCCCTTCTAGCATCCCCACGTGCCTCTCCCAATCGCTGGATGTTCTTCCGCATCCACAATCTCAGCGAGCCTTTCTTCCCTCGAGTGCCTCTCCGTCTCCATTGCTTGAGTGTGTGTTTAAGTTAAGGGTTTAATTGGTTTACTTTTTTGGCTTGCTTATTTAATACATTATAATCTAACATGGGATTCCCTAGATCGTGAAGTTTCAATTTTGTTCAGGCAGCAGAACCTGCCAGTTAAAAAAAAATTTTTTTCGAAGAACCACTAATCAAGAGGCAAAGCTCCAGGGTTTGAAAACAGGCTGAGTTCAAGTGAACTTTTCACTTCCCTCGTGGAATTCCATCAAGTTCTTGCACAGCCCTGGGGTTTTATGGAACACCATCTGAAAAATCCTGCTCTGGGTACCGGACAGATGATAAACATTTAAAATAAAATAAACGCCACTGTACAGCTTGGGCACAAAGGGGAACCACTGCAATCTGAAAATAACAGGATTCTCTGATGATGTCCTGACTCTGAAAAAAGGGCATTTTTATAAAATGTTATCTTAAAAGATGTAGTCCCTATCTGCAGGTTCATCTACCTTACAGATACGACACAGAAGGAACGAAGGGAGTGGAGTGAAGATGAAAGCACCATCACTGGCCAAGAGACTGGGTCCCCTTGCCATTATTTTCTTCGAGAGAGGCAACTTGAGCCGGCCTTTGAGGCAACTCCCACAATGGCATCGTTTTCCCACTCCTGCCAGCCATACATGATGGCTGTTTAACCTTGAAGCCTCTCTCTTGTTAAGCATTCCACTTAAAGTTGCTCCTGCATTATTGATGGTTCCATATCCGTCTAGCCATCATGCTGACATTTTAAAATTGCTCTTGGTAAGGGAACGACAAGCATCCAAGCGCTCTTGCTAAAACATAAGCAAGCCGAAGGAAACAGAACTGTAGAAAAACCCATATAAGAAACGGTTAAATAAAAGCTCTTGGTCTATCGAACAACAGCACGATCAACTTTAGGCCATCCGTGTTTAGGAACATGTTTGGAACATGGTCAAGAGCTTTCTCTATGACCTAAAGGAACAATGGGCTTCCTCAAAAAAGTGTTTCCATAAAAAAAGGGCCCATCGTTCAAAGGATTCTGTTGGTAACCCTCTGCTTCAAATGTGCTTTTTGACGATGAAAGTAGCCTGTAACACACGTTCTTCAATCTGGACTTCTACTAACGAGCAAAAAATATGTAGAAACATGGAAAAGCAACCAAGGGATTCCCATTCTAAGACCACTTGAGGTTTTTAAGATCAAACTTAAGATTTTAATTTTTGAATAGACCATTATGTAGAAAATGATACTTGGTTTTTACCAATGCATTGCTTGGATTCACATTTATCACACCACCCAGTTTGGGTTGGGCTGAGTGCTTTGTGATTCTGGCTACTGCGGCTTGTAAACCATGGTTTATGGTTTAGTGGGGTATGTAAACTAAGCCACTGCTGTATGCCTTGTGGGACTAGTTTGAGATAATAACCAGGGCCACCTCACCTTGGGCTGATTCTGAAAGCTCCCCAAAGGTAGTCTTACAATTGGTCCAGAACCAACTAAACTTTTTACAATCATGCATATTTCAACCTTAGCTCAAAGTGCCTTGATACACTTTTCTTCCACCCAACCAACTCTGTCCTCTTTCCTTTAATTCTTGTAGTGGGACGATCTATTGGGTCTGGAAAAGACACAGACTCAGAGGTGCAGGCTTGGCCCAATCCTAGTCCTCCCTCTCTCCACCCATCAAGACACCTCAACAGGATCAGCGGATGTTCTTTAGAAGATTTCAAGCACCCGTCCCCCCCATTGGTACAACCTCTTAGGTACAAAGGAGCCACACACCCTTAAACTTGCAGAGGAAGCAAGGCCAAATTTCAGGTCCTCCCATGGTTATCACTTCCTCTTCTACTCCACAGTGCTAAGAAAAAGCCTCTTTCTTCCCCCTCCCCGCTCTCTCTTCTGAAGAAAGAGGTTAAGCAAGACAGCTTGACTTATTGTGTGACCAAATTAGGAAACAAACAACAAAGGGCTCTCCAAGATCATCGCAAGACATTGTGGCCTGAGCCTGGCCTTTCTGACCGGAACTGTGGAATGCTGCTTGAGGCTGCTCACGCAAGGCCCAGCACTCTGAGCATGGCTGCAGAAGAAGACAGGCAGACTCATAGCTTTCACACCAGACATCTTACATGTGCATCTAAAGCCACCCTGGTGTGAATGCAAGGCATGGGTTGTGTAGATACACTTCTTAGGGAGCCGACAGTGACTGGAGTTCCTTCTTGAATGTTCATGGGGGTCACTGGAGATTGCCTTCCTATCACACCCATCTGGCAACTCCATATTCAAGAGCAGGATATCAGAAGGTATGAGCTGCTTGGGGAGTGATAGGCAATGAAAGAGGAGGGACTGGCTTAATCTGACTAGGCGGTGCATCAAAATGGGCCCTGCAGGGCTCTGACATGCTTCATAGCCCTGTCCATACTTACAAGTTACCACAATATTGCCTTATCGTTGCCCAAACCAAGAATGACATCACTCTAGTGAAGTAACTGGAGCTGCTCTGCTGCTGGAATATAAACATCTTCTGTCTCAAGATTAGCACAACAGCATCTCGGTATAACATGCTACTGATGCATGTTGCCCTTGGAAGAGGCGCATCGTCAGGACATTAAGCAAACCCACAGCATGCAAATTGGGGCAGGCAGGCTTGGGCAGCCCACTCTCCTGTAGCCTGAAACCCTCACCGGGGTGCTGGAGGAAAACTGGATGATCCGCATCTCCTTGAAGAACTGATGACCATGATAAAAGGCAATGCAGTGAACGGTTATGAGTTCTCCAGGTCGCAGACAAAGCAAAGGAGTTCTGTGAGCCACAGAGCAGAATTAGGTGTGCACAAACCGTGAAGATGGGCAACGAGGGGAGGCAGGGTTGTCCCTTGTTGTTTAACTCCGGTTTCTACAGAGGCACTGGGAAACTGTACAATACCTACCACAGCAGATTGTTGCAGGAAAGGGCTCAAAAACCACATCTATCATTCTAGGAGCACCACACGCTATGAGGGGTGTGCAATGAACCTAACAGGTAAGTGGATCAGGTGAATCACCCTCAATACCAGCCTTCGCTCACTTTACTCAATTTCCCTTCTCAGGTGCAAAGGAGAAGGGCAAACGGTTTGCTGTTGCATGCAAACCAGGTTTGCCCAAACAGAGGCTGCAAATTATACTGGCTGGTTTTAAGAGAAATCTAAAGCCTTCCTTCCACAGGGAAGAATTCCAGTCCTAAACTTAGCTTGGTATGGTACCTGGTTTGAACCTCATTTGTGCTTTTAGTATGTATTGTTTACTTATTTTATCTGAAGCTGCTGGGACTGAGGTGACGTGTTGTTTCATGCTCTGCAGGCTGGTTGGCCAGGAGCAAGGGGGCATAAATCTGCCAATAAAGAAACTGTATAAGTTATAGCAGTGTTTCTCAACCTTGGGAACTTGAAGATGTGTGGATTTCAACTCCCAGCTGGCTGGGGAATTCTGGGAGTTGAACTCCACACATCTTCAAGTTCCCAAGGTTGAGAAACACTAGTTTATAGTGTGGGCCCCAACACCATGGCTGAAACATTACAGGAAAAAGGCCCAAAGCAGCATTCAACCTTGACTGGCCTGCAAACAGCCTCCAAGCAACAGTCTCTCCAGGACACCGACCCTGAAAACTGTTGCCATGAAACGCACAGGCAGTACGAAAGGGCCACCACTTTGGATAGTCAGCCCTTCACACCTGGAACCTGATTTTAGGGAAGCAGGAAGCCCAGCCATGACTTATGCTTACAAGCTTAGGCTGTTTCTGAATAACAAGCTGCTGGAGGTCAACCACAGCTTCCTGCTTTAACAAGCCCTAAAAGCTATGCTGGAAGAGACAGACAAATGGCTTGCCTCTTATGGATATATTTCCAAGTTGATAGGCACAAAAGCAGAATCATCTTCTCACTGGATGGCTATATATGGAAGGAGAATAAGGCAGAACCTCTCCTCCCCCTGCCCCAAAGTTTCGCTTCCCAAACTTGCCTGATCTATTTTTATTCCAGGCTTAAGAATTCCTGTTTTTGGAGGTTTGGGGTAGTACAAACCACCACTAATAATTGTAGGTGGGGGAGAAAAAGAAGAAAAAGGCGGGGGGGCAGAGAGAACCAAGACATCTTTCTTCCTGCGAGTCAGATCCCAAATATGTTGAACTTCCCAGCCTGTTTTGAAAGGAGCTCAAGTTATTCAACATTTCATGATTAAGGATTCCTACAAGATTTAGATCTGAAAGAACTCTATTGTGGAAGAAGCTTGTCCTTGTTCCAGATAAACTGAAGAAAAACAGGAAGAGCTGATCTACATTTTCAGGACAACTTCAAGTTTTCTGCAACAGTCCCCTTTTGACAGGAGTAAAAAGAGAAGACAGGCAGATACGCAGCCCTTTGCATTAAAAGGCGAGTCATTCCATAAGCAGGAACTTCTGGGACGTGGAAAACATCTGGTTGTCTCCAAGAGGGAGTAGCGAGGTTCTAAATGCATGCCATCGCTCTCCAAGGAGGCAGTTTTGGATCTTTAAAATGACCCCAGTTGCATGCAAATAGCTTCCTTTCCAGTCAAGGTGCCAAAAAGGTTCTCACACACATGCACACACACGCACACAGACTCCCCCTATTATTCCCTGCTACCAAATTCCAATGCTCTGACTCAATGTCTCTGGTTCTCTGCTAGTTCTGCAGGACCAACAGATGTCATCAGCCTTCAAGGGGTTCCCAGGATAAACCCCCAGGAGGCAAATTTCAGGAGAGAAAAATATAGGGCAGGGTACCCATTCTGAGTAATGCATTTCACATCCTTGCATAGAAATAGGGAGTTTTTAAATGTGGTGCCCTCAAAATATGTTACCGTGCAGTTCGCATGATGCCAGCTGGCTGCAACTGACGGAAGGGTATTGTCAAATACTTCTGGAGGTTATTAGGTGGCAGAGGCTGTTCTACAGACCACACAGCATGTGTGGGAACATTTCTTTTTGAGATCTCCTCATAAATTGGGGGGGAGGGTGTCTTCTAATGATTCATTGGCAGGGTTTCGGGGATTTAGAGGGGTCCTTAACCCCCAAAGACGACATACTGATCCTAGAACTGCCTGCCCATTTATCGCACATGTCTCCCACACGTTCACCTCCTGCCCGAAACACCACATCCTTTGGATCTTGCATCTCACAGACTCGGAGCCCAATTTTGCCAAACCTGAACACGGTTGGCCTGCCTGAAGGAAAGAGTTCCTTGTAACAAAGTTAGGATTTACAACGTGCGAGGCCCTCCAGGTTCTCAAAGCAACCTCCAGAGAACTTCAGTATCTCTGTACCGATTTCAACCGGACCACAGCAATCTCTCGGAGAAATGAACCTCAGGCCTGGCCAGAAGACCACAATTTCTGCCTCCTCGTCTTTTCTCTTTGTTTCCTCACCAGTTATGCTTAAGCAGCACCAAGATTTCTGCTGCCCTTTTATGGTAGAAAAATGCCTGCCCAACCAGCAGAGCGGGGCGGGGAAGAGAAGAGAAGAGCCAACGCAGGCAAAAACTTCCCTTTTCCTGCGGCTTTGGCAAAGAATCAATGGAGCATGTTCTCAGCTCTGCTGTTCAAAAGGGAAACTCCACATCAGCACTGACCAGAAAACGGAGAGCGAAAAAGGCTAGGCTTTGCAAAATAAAGACAAGAGAAAAGAGAACTGCTCTTTAGGGGAAGGCGGCGTCGGTTGTCCTTCCTGACCACGAATGATCCCAAGGAAAGGAAGGCCAAGGAGACGTAAAGCATTTGGGACAAGTTCTCTATCGGTCGCCACCCATCCAAACACATTTTCCTTCCCAGCATCAGAAGGTTCCCTCCCCAGGACCAGAAGCTGTCTACCGGCACCAAGCCAAAGGCATCATCAACCTTCAGGAGAGGTCACTAGCCACGCTCTCCACCAAACAGAGATGACAACGCCGGGCCAGCCCACGGAGCACCAACCGGAAAGCGTGCTTCTGTTTCAGTTTATGCCATGCACTCCGCTCTGTCACCACGAGTTTCAGGCATGGGGCTGCATCATGTCAAAGGGGTGCTTAAAAATGTGCTGCTACAGAGAAAGGAAGAGCGAAAGTCAGGTGGCTCAGTGGCTGGAAGAGAAACTGCAACACCAAAATTAAGCAGTTATCCGCGTGCTGGAAATCTGAAGGAGGGGGCCGAGTTTGAACACACACACACACACACACACACACACACACACACACGCCACTGACTAGATGGCTTTTCCAGTACAAGAAAAGTTTTATACCACAAAAAAGCATCGAGAAACCTTCTCTGGCTCTGGAAAAAAAAAATCTAGTGCTTAACTTCTGCTCGACACTGTTTGCAGAGAAAACATGGGCTGTATTTAGACTTGTAGGAAGAGGCAAAGGTCCAGAGCTGCTGCACACCAAGGTAAATCAATCAACTTTGCATACCGAAGGTCTCACTTTTAAACCCTGACACCTTCAACTAAATGGAAAATGCCCAAGGCCACAGAGACAGATACTGCAGTACTGAATGAAAAGGATGCACGCTTTTGGTCAAAACGTTCAAGCTGTGCTGCTCAACCAAGCTTTCTGAACCAATAAAGCAAGGTTTCTGGCCATGTGAGTTTTGCTGCATCTAGCTTCATCTAGTACGTTAGCCATGCAGCTCCGTAACAAGATAATTGAGGCTTAATTATAACGAGGATGGCAATTAGTCTCTTTGATTGTGGAGGGCTATCTCGAGTGTGTGTAACAAGGGAAAAAATAGCACGGGGACTGGTCTAGAAAATAAGTAGGATACGGCTGTTTGTAACTCAACTTGACCATCACTTTTTTGGGTGGGCGGGGAGCAACAGGGAAGAAACGCCAGCATTTTGACACTCAGCAGGTTGCAGGCATGTTCCCCCCAGCACTAAAGAACCGATGGTCAACTCCACATATATCTAATGGAAATGAATGGATTCTGTTTGGCTGCCATACAAGGTGAAAGGGGGTTAGAAGAAATAAAGAGTCCAACTTCCAGTATTCTATGCTTCTGCCCAGCCTCCTTCCCCAGTCGCACAAAGGGATGATGTGCTAGCTCTCTTTCATAGATGAATTATCACCATGGCAACAGTATCCCTCACCTTCTGGTCTTCCAGCTCAGTGGAAACACTGCAGTGCCTTGTGCTGAGATTGCAAAAGAGAAAGGATTTTTCGGCCCATATTATACACATACTGGCACCGAAACTGCAGTTGTCAGCAAGTTACATCATTGGCTGAGAGAGATGAAAACCCACATGCTTGACCAGGACATGGCAATCACATCTGATGTCACCCAGGAAGGGGGATTGCAGAGATGATTACTGCCAGCATCCACTCACCCTAAGAAGGAAAAGAAAGGGGCTGTCTAATTTACTACAGCTTTCAAAGAAGGAGAAGAGGACAAGAGGAGGACAAGAATTCCCTGGGAAGTAAGATCTACTGACCCAAAGGTCTTTGTCTGGAAGCAGAAACCTAGGTGGCCCTGCTGCAAGTTTAATGGCTGGGATTAAGAGCAAGACATTTCATGCTATGTTTATCCTCAGCACCTGATACTAAATGGTAAGCATCATTGTAGTAGGAGAACCCAGGAGACAACTGGGCCAAGTCAGTAAAGAAAGCCCTTTGGGCACCTATGAATATACTATTTAGTTAAGATGGTTAAGAAGACAAGGGGTGGCCTATCCACTATTGATCTTTCCAAGTGCAGGGAATTAAGGAACACAATGCCATTTCCCTATCTCACAGGCCAAGGACAGCAAGCCATCTGGGCTAACTAGAGCAGGGTAAGGTTTTTCTGGGAGAAGAACCATACATTGGCCTTTGAATGACACCCTCTGAAAGTCTATAGACGGGGCCATGACAAGGGTGAATTCTGATCCCCTTTCATGGAAATTCATGGATACTCAGACATACTCAATATTACTCTTGGGTAATGTCTTTCATGAGTCTTCTATCACATTTAAAAGCTGTAATTTGCTGCAAGGGTGATCTCGAGCCACACCCGATACTTTGGGATGACATGTATTTGCACATCTGAGTACAGTATAGCCCTTTCCCTCTCTAGCTGTGTGATTATTGCCACACATTATTCCAAAATACCAGCCTAGTCTTTAGAATTATGGGAATAGTACAAATACTATTTCTGGAAGTTGCAAAGTTGAAGAAGGTTAATCTAGCACCATTCCTGTTTGGCAAATTCTTTGAAAGCAACTTCTCATTCCAGCAGGCTCTTCTCAGAGCTTCACGGCTGCTCCCAAGGTGGCTTAGTATTCAGCCATACCCATTAACATTATTGACGCAAGGCAAGAAAATGCGCTTGAAGGACACACAGCTTGGCATGAGCTAATGCTTTCAACTCCAAAAAGTCATTCGTGTACGAGCTGCCCATTAAACGGCTGACTTTTCAGAGCAAGCGTGAACGTTTGTGTTTGATGAATTACCCTTTCCCTGGATACTACAGGGAGAGCAATTAATGGGACTTCTAATGGAAGACTTGGCAATGTATCTTTCAGACACAGTGAAATTAGCTTCAGACTGATAACCCTTCTTTAATCATAAAGATACCTCAGGGCTCAGCTCGCAACGTCCAAGGAGCATTTGCTACTCATTAAGTGGGGAAGGATGGTCCATGGCTGTGGGCCACAGCTCCAAATTTCTTCAGGAAGCCCGTGATAAGAGCCTCATCATCCCTGAATGCTACACCTCTACATAGCAACTTTTCATAATTCTTGATTAATCTGTTGTACCTCAACTGACACTGACAACAATGTCTTTTACAGCTGCAATCTGGGGTTCCAGGAAATTTCTGAATGGAGAAACTTTTTCCCCCCAAACACCCTACACTCTTCTAGAATCTGAGACCGCTTACATCAGAAAACATACCTTGATTAACAAATAATAGGGCAGATTCAACATATGTTCGCTCAGAAGCAAGTCATTGTTACGGGGCTTTACTTTTAAGTGTTATGCAGAAGAATGAAGACTGCCCAAACTGGAAAGAGAGGGGTTCTCAAGAGAGAAATCTGAGATTCGTGTACGCCTTCCCCCCATCTCTGTGACTGCCAGGCTGAGAACAGCTGCCTTCTTGGTATGAATACTAGGAACTTTAATTGCATCCAAATTGTGAACATTGGTTAGAATAAAATATAGTTGAAGTAATTCAGAGTCAAAAGCCAACAGCCTCAATCCGGTTTTGAAAGTCCTTGTTTAAGATAGCCACAGTTTGTCAGATGCCAAAACAAGCCACGGGTCATTTAACATGGAAACGGGCACTAAACTATGATTTATGTTGGATCTGAACCAGAATAACTGAGTGGTAGTGATTCAGCTCAGTAGATACTTGAATGTAGCCTTCAAGACCCTCAAAACATTATTAAAATCAGAATCCCTCTTAAGACAACAGATACGTCCGGGGACATTCCAGAAGCTGAGACCCAGACAGCAAACACTTATCAGTTAAACACATTACTGTTGATTGCACCACCCAGTCGTTCAATGGTCTTCCTCTGCCTTCAGAGTCTGAAATAAAATAGCCTGATTGTCTGCCTTAGACTCAAATCAGAGAGAGGCGGGTTCAAATCCTGAAGGCTTTTTGGTAAACTTGTTTTCTCTGGATGAAACAGAAGAACTCCTCAGGGGAAGGGTGGAATTATACCATATGACAGATAACTAAACAAGAGGCTTTACAGTGCTGGTGTCATACGGTTTATTTCATTTTTAAAGGAGGAGACTGCACAGAATTCATCCTGACCGTGGATTAACCAAGGGTGCCATCTAGCGGCTTTCAACCCTAAGAGGACTTCACGTCCCTCCCCACTTTCCAACCGATGAGACAGCCCTGTTGAATGCAAAAAGCTTTCACTGAGCAGACCCTTTTCCAGACCTAAAAATAACACCTACCCCTGAGTCAGCAAACAATCCTTCGACGCTCTCTGAGGCCGTCGACGGAAGAGTAGAAACTTCCACAGAATTCCAAGTTTAGATCTTTCAAAGTAAGGTTTTATTACAGAAAAACTTTGATAATAAGCTCTGCTCAATAAGCATAGGAATCTTAGATCCCACATTGTAGGAGGAAAGCTGTGTTAAGTCTACAGCAGCAAAAAAATCAGTCGGAGTCCGGCACACCTCTTCCGACTAATGAATGGCATTAAAAGGCATACATTCTTGCAGCTAATGCCATTTCATAAAATTAACTAGTTGGAAAAGGTGTGCCCAGACTCCAACTGATTTTTTTAAATATGCAGAAATGCTTTTGTAATTTCTCATTTGGGTTTATAATTCCTATACTAACCCCTGCTGTTTAATATGGCTGATCAATTTGATTTTAATCATGTTCTGAAGTTCCACATTGAGAGAAGATGCTTGGAGCGGTGCCCCATATGAATCCGACATTGCTCTGAAATTTTTATTTAGCCTCACAATGCTTCTACATCTTTCCTTTTTTCCTCTTTCTTTTCTGTTTTTCTTCTCATGTTTTTGAAAAAACAACAACATTAAAAAGCATCCCATGTGAGCCTACAAATCAAAGCACCAAGTGTTGCCTCTAAGTCATGGGAATGTGGCTGCGCGCGCTATACAGCACACCGACTGACTGCTAGAGTGTGATCTCAGAACTATTTCTGCAAAACAGTTTAACGACATCCAAATGTTCAACCACTGCTTGGCTGGTCTTTATTTGCACTTGGCTGTATCAAAAGACACAAATCCCACTCCAGATGTTCCCTTCCCTCCTTTCGTCAAGGTCGAGAGTCACACCCCTTCTGCCAACTGCAAAGAGAGCTGAATGCCCTGTAGCTTAAACTCCCTTCTGGAATCTCTAGCCCCGACTAAGAACAGTGAGACAAACAGCAAGAACCTTCCCCTTCAATCGTGCCGCGCTTTGCTAGGTGACCGGTTAATCATTTTAATAAACAGACATAGCCTACCTTCCTGCAACAAGGGTTAGGACAACTGAACCGCTTCACATCCTTGTCCAGGAGAGCCGGGAAGTTACAAAAGGGACATCTACAAACCAAGGGGAGACAGAGTGAGGGCTTTCAAGGGAAAGCTTATCAAGCAAGGTGTGGCGATGATGGCAACTGAAATGCAGAGGGAATATCCACTGCAGCCTTCCTTCTCAGTAACATGCAAACGGAATTGACCGAGCAGAAGAATGCTTTTTTCCAGTTCCACTGGACTCCATAGATGCCATTCGTCATTATCCAGAGAGCAATGGATGCACGGATTTGTCATTCTTGGAAGATGAACTTTAGGGGACTGCCATTCATCCCTGGAGCCCTGGGCTTACAGTGGTGTTTTAATAAATAGCCACCCACGTGCAGCAGAACTCTCTCGTCCTTTCCTAAACCTTGGGCTTTCTTCTTCTTCCGACTGGATCATCTGGTTTGGCTTGTCCTACCCAGATCTTTCCTCCAAAGCCCCTCCAGAGTTCATGATGTTAAACTAGGATGTGCTAGTTTAGCACATCACACAACCTGGGGCTTTCTGTGGCCCTCAGAGCAGTCCCAGAGTGCAGCAAAACCACCGTGATGTGTTTTTTAGCAAAATGGGGACAAAATACCTGTAAAATCCATGTTAAGCTTCTGCAAGGTTGAAGGCACTCAGCTGCCTCCCCCAACAGCCCTTCAAAACCTACAAAGGCCCAGAGACTTTTAGCCTCCTCCTCCTCCTCTCTCTGGGTCACACCCATGCTCCCTAAGGATACTTTTAAAAATGAGAAGACTGGCTGCTGGAAACGGCTGCCCGCCCAATGCAAAGGCCAATTAATATGAAATGGAAAGGAATGCTGGGGGGGAGGGGAGGGAGGAAAAATATGCTCATTGAGGCTCCTGGGCTGCAGAAAGACCAGATGAGCTGCAGAAAAGAAGGGCCTTCAGAAATAGAAACAGATGCGTCACACACCCGCTTTACAGATCCCTCTATGCAGACAAAGCTTTACCAACATTTGCACGGGTGGGGATCAACGAGCACAGGCTGCCACGTGTGCTTGCAGAGAGCCTCGAAAGGGAGCGATGCTCCTACGTCCCACCCCGTTCAGCCTGGGCTGCGAGCTTTACCTGACGAGCTCATCTGCGCAGGCAGCCGCCACCTCCTCCTCGGCTTTTCTCTCGTAGTATTTACAGAGGATGTTTTCAGGAAGCACTTTCTCCAGTTCACTGGTGGGGAATGAACACGTGCAGCTTCCTTCCATGCAGCTGAGCTCTGACTGCGTTCAGGGAAGAAGGAGGAGGGGAGGACATGAAGGTTACAGGCCCCCAGCTTGGCTGGTCTGTTCATTCCTTTGGCACATTTTGGTCTGCAGAACTGTGATGTGCTACTTTTTTCTCTCGCCTGACCTTTGGGCTCTAGCTTCAGGACAGGGGAGTGGAGAAATACACACTTCATGGACCTGCTCCCTTATCCACAGGTAGCGGCAGGAATTTCCTAACCACTGGGCCACCATATTATAGAATTGAGATAATTGTGTCTAAAAACAACACCACTAAACATTACACACTCCAAAATTAGAACAGGGCAACGTCAGTCCAAGGAATTAGAAAGCAAACACTGGCTTAAGGCTTAACATACAGGTAGTCCTCAACTTACAAACATTTGTTTAATGTCTCTTCGAAGTTACAATGGCGCTGAGAAAAGTGACTTATGACCAGTCCTCACACTTACAGAGCGTCCCCAATCACATGATCAAAATTTGGGCACTTGGCAATTGGCATGTATTTACGACAGCTGCAGTGTCCCGGGGTCACATGATCACCATTTCCCAGCTGGCTTCCAACGTGCAAAGTGAATGGGGGAAGCCGGATTCACTAAATGACTGGGTGATTCACTTAACAAGCACGATAAAAGGTCATAACATTGGGTGCGACTCACTTAACGATTGCATCGTTTAGTGATGGAATTTCTGGTCCCAGTTGTGGTCGTAAGTCAACGACTACCTATATGGGCAATGGACAAACAGTAAAAGGATTCTCAATAGAAAACTTAGAAATCACTGAAGCTGAGGAAAGGGAAAAAGATGCATTTTAAGTTATCCCCAGAAACCTGTATATAAAAGATAAGACAGAGCACAGCAGTCTTTAAAAAAAACCAAGACACAGGAGCTTTTGCAAAAGACAAAAGAAGACACAACCAGTTTCCAACCAAGTCAATATAAGGATGCAATCCAATCACATCCAAGGTTCGCACATCTCAGTGAGACAGCTTTGCTTCATCATGGTTTGTTAAATAAGCCAAGACTGGCTGGGTTCAAACAACCTGTGAAGCCAAATCAAACCTACCACATTAGGACTTAAGCGTAGCATCTGAACCCAGTCAGTGCCATGAGGTGGAAAAACCAAGAATAAGAAATAATGAAGCAAACAACAAGCACAAGGCAGAAAGCATGAGTGAGAAACCTGTTGGTTTGGGAAGCTGTGCCCACGGGGCATCCTTTCATGTAAATTAGAGTCCCAACTGCTTTGTGTGTCCTCACCTTCCCAGAGCCAAAGACTGCCTCCTGAGCATATTTTATTAAGCACTCCTTGCAGAACAAGTGTCCATCAGCACACTGCGTCAACTCTTCAAACGCAAATTCCCCGTAGCAGCAGCGGCACTCGATCAACTGGCCGTCCTGAAAATCAGATCCAAAAGATGAGTTGTTATCCCTGATCCGCTCCGCCTAAGAAGATACAGCCGTGCCGAAAAATAAATATTGGTGTGACCTCATCTCAAATGTTATCAACGGCTACCCTGCTTCAAATGCTATTTTGCAAAATGAAACAAATGTTTACAGACACACTTTTGAAGAACAGAGGCATTTAACTATAAACCACGGGCAGATGTTTACACTGAAGACGTGAAACGGGACCAAGTTAACCACGAACAGGAACAGGTTAACATTGTTAATGATAGTAATAGCTAGGGCTGTACGCTGCTCTGGATTTGAAGAAAAGATGCTTCAAGGAGTAGCCAACGTGTTACATTTGTATGCCCACATGCTCTGAAGAATCTTTACCCCCCTTGAATCCACAGCACCACAAAGCAACATTAAGGTGTTGCAGCGATCCTACGCAATTCAAGCAGGACTAGATTTCAACAGCTGTAAAAACTCAGAAGGGGAAAAAAAATGGATCTACCAATTGGCTGTCAGGGGGCACAGCGTATTTGGCACAATTCCTTCCCAGGTAACCTGCTGACATAGGGTTAGATGGATCACAGCTCGATGTCGCCAGCATTTTTTGATAAATGCGACCCTGTAAAATTTGTCACAGATGTCTTTTGACTCCCCAGCTACTTACTTTCTGATACTGCTCTTCATTCATCTGCAGGGCAAGAAGGAAATCTGCATGCTAGCAAGAGAGAAGATATACACTTAGCGTTGATGATAAGTGAACCTCCGAAAAGACAATATCTACATTTATTGGTGCAAACCCCTTACAGACATTTTGCATAAAATTAAACTTGTGATTTATGGTTTTGATGATCAGACAAATCTTTCTTTTCTGTTTTCTTACTGCACTTCTAGTTTTTTTTTCTGTTGTTTCTTTTTTACTTTTTCTGTTCTAATTTAGTTTCTTGTAGTTATTATTATTGTTCTTAAAACTTTTAATACAATTATATATAGAAAAAAGATAATAGTGAATCTCCAGGCTTCTACTGACTGTATAATAATACACAGGATCAGGTGCTCTCTTTCTCAAATAAATCTTTTCCGACTAAAAAAGGTTATTAAAAGGCATGCCTTTTAGTTGGAAAAGGTGTTAATACAGTCTTTCTGATTTTTGCCACCGTAGCCTGACACAGCTCTCCTACCATCTCTCAAAGAAAGTCAGTGAGGGTTAGGGCTTTTGAAACAGAGCACAATATTCAAGGTTGCAGACCTTCCCACTGAGGAATCCCTAATTGTTACTTGGAATGTTTTCAACCATGGTGATATTATAATGGCCAGACCTAGATCAGAAATAAGTGAACCACAGATTCTTTTTTGCAGTTCCCTGAATGAAATTATGCCACCAAAATTCTTCAATCCCCTAAGATTGTGCCATCAATTTTTTTCCGACCTTTCCAAGATTGCGCCACTATGTTTCTTTCAGATTCCTGATAAAGTTACTCAGAATGTTTTCAACCATCTGATGACATCTGGATCAGAAATAAGCAACCCATGGATTATTTTCTGCAAATCATTGTAGGAGGGTGGCACAAATAACACCAGGCGTGATTTCTTGCCAAGCAGAGGCCAAAACAGATCAATGAGATGGGTGAAAATTCTGGCAAGCTCAGTTCAGTGCCACTGAATCTAGAGCAGAGTTTCTCAACCTTGGGAACTTTAAGGTGTGTGGACTTCAACTCCCAGAATTCCCCAGCCAGCCATGATGGCTGGGGAATTCTGGGAGTTGAAGTCCACACACCTTAAAGTTCTCAAGGTTGAGAAACACTGATCTGGAGAACTAGAGCCTTAAGGTTGGTTCCAAGTCGGACATACAACTCCATGTGTATTCCCACTGAGAATACTTGAGTATTTTAAGGTGTGTTGCACCTTGTTTATGGTATGTTCAATAGACACACTTTCTACATACAGCAGCAAGGCCTTGATTTTACGAGATTTTTATGTGCAAGGGGAGAGAACAAGCACCCAATTTTCTCCCCAGGGCAAAAACTACCTCTGCCATTTCTTTGATCTTCTGTTCATAAAACTCCCGCTCCAGCTGTACCGGGGGCAGGAGAGAGAGCTGGTCGTAACTCCTCCAGTGGCGCCTCTTGTTCTCCAAGAAGAACATGCGCTTCTCAATCTTCATGTCGCCTAAAGCATGGTTTGAAAGAATGGCAGGTCATTAAAAAAAAATCAAATGCTCCTCTTAATGAAGAAGACCTCTGCAGAAGAAGCAGAGCTCCCCATAAAGCAAGAACCTTAACAAAGAAATCTCCTATTAGAATGCAAGTCCAGACCTAGGAACCCAACTGCAGGAAGTGGCTGGAGCTGGTTCCCTTCCTTACAGGGAATTATCCCCCGGGATTTGGATAGATAAGTTTTGCTCCCAGCTATCTAGCTGCTGTTTATACAGCTTTACTTTAGAGCATGCTGCAGAAAAATGCTGATCACTATTAGGGCTGAAGGCTCAGGATAAGGAATACAAGGACTCCTCACTTAATGACTACAATTGGAACCAGAATTTAGGTCGCTAAGTGATGCGATTGTTAAACAAATCATCACATGACTGGACCTGGTTTTACGACCTTTTTTGTGGTGGTCATTAAGCAAATCATGTGGTTGTTGAGCAAACCACATGGTTCCCCATTGATTTTGCTTGCCAGAAGCTGGCTGGGAAGGTCACAAATGGTGATCACATGACCCTGGAACGCTGCAACCATCATAAGTGCAAGCTGGTTGCTAAGCATCCAGGTTTTAATCACATGATTGCAGGGGGCACTGCAATGGTCATAACTTGGGGCACTGGTCGTAAGTCACCTTTTTAGCACTGTCATAACTTCGAACAGTCGCTAAATGAATGGTTGTTAAACGAGGACTACCTGTATGGCCAAATGGGAGGAAGTGGTGTCCCATATATCTGGAGGCTAACAAGCGAGGCTAGGCCGAGCTGAGCTGGGCTGCTTTCCTTCCCTTGGCAACGAAACTACTTTGCAAGGGTTCCAAAGCAGGACCAGCCTCCAGTGTAAAAGAAAATTTCACTGCTGGAGGGAAAATGCCAAGGAACGTTGATCTGGGCATCTTTGGAGAGTCAACGGAGCCTACCTTGAGATCTACCAGAAAATGCTTTCTTAAACATTCATGCTGAAATACTGAGGTGGAGACACATCTCTTGGGGTACAACTGTCTGGGCTTTTATATTTTGCCACCAGCAGTTTGACCCATCTCTGGAAGGTCACAAAGAAACTGATTACCTTGCTCAAATTTGAAGTCTATGTAAGAATACTGATTCATTTCTTTCCTCCTTTTTCGCTTGCCGCTGGTTTCAGGAGATAACTCTTGCCATTTTTTAATGGCATCAGAAAAGGCCTAAAGAAAGAGACGGGGGGGAAGGCAGTGAACCGAGACGTGGAGATGGAAGCACAAATGTAATTAAAGCTTCCGCAGCTATCTGTAACAGGGAGGATTAAGCCTGCACGCTACTCTCCAAGGCAGATAGGCAAAAGGAGGCCTCGGGGCCTACGTGCGGCTCCCAAATTCCAGGTGCAACTCAGTCTTTGGAAGGCTGTTAACAAAATGTCACTTTTACAGGGACAGAAGAAAATTACTACCTATACAACTGGAGAATAATCCAGTATTAACTCTGTTTAATTAAATTAATTGTCAATGAAAGCAAACCAAATACAGAACTTTGTCCAGGTCTCACTCCTGCTCTCTCTGGAGGGAGAACCAAAGCACCCAACTCTAGTGGCAAGGCCCCATGAAAGAGCAAGACATCCTATGCTTGAAGACCCCACAACCAACCCCCAAACTAATTCCAACCCCCATGCAACAGGCCAGCATAAAGACTCCCGTGCGCATACTGGCACGGAGCACCTGCAAATTAGACTGGTGGCTTATCTAATTTACCACCAGCCCTGGACTGAGGACAGAACAGAACCTCACTGGAGCCAATCAAATTTGAATCAATGAGGTTGTCAGTGGCTTGATTCAGTCACATTTGAATCAATCCAACGTCCTACACTCGCCTAGTAGCGTTCCCTGCTTTGGGATCTTACCCAGATCTCGCTTTACACTCTGAGATTTTAGAAATGACTGCGGTCCTAGAGAGTACAAAGCAATGGAAAACTCAGAGGCAGAAGAAAGTTGGAAACTTCCTTTTTAGAATGGCATTTGGTTGGCAGGGAATTGCTCTTAATGTCTCCTGAGCCAAGCCTCTCAGACATAGAATGGTAAGCATGCAGCTGTCTTATAGGAAATAGATTAACATTCTGTTAATATGGACTCTTTATGTTTTTAATCATTAAGCTGTTATCCAGATTTTGCTTATTGCCCTGTTCCTGGGAATCAGTTTTTCTGCACTATTTCTTCCAAGTTATTGCTAATTGTCTAGGAAATGTTACAGACAGTAAAATGCTTTCGATCAACAGGAAGGAGATGGCCAGAATTATTCTGATGGTTTACGTTGCCTTTTTCAAGCTTTGCAGACTTTTCTCTATTGGAGGCCCTCAAACTCTGATTCCTTTCTGAGCCCTGGCTGGGTACCATCTTCCTTTCAGACCTAAAGGATGGATCTTCAGGCAAAGGAGAGGGAGAACCAAGAGGGAAGAACCTTTCGTGTGATTGCATAGTGTCCCCTGAGTTCATGGAGCGCCCACTTGATGTCTTGGCTGCTCAGCATTTTGAAGTCTGCCATGAGAAGGTCAGCGGCCTGAATGAAGCAACGTTGATCAAGCGGATCAAGTTGGGAGAAGTCAAAATAGTCCACTTTAGGCACCTAGAAGAGGCAGGTGGTGGTGGTGGTGGTGGTGGAGGAAGAGGGGAGGAGGAGGAGGAAAACAGAAAGGAAATATGTACAGGCTTGGCCACTCTTGAATGTTTAATGCATTTCTGAAGCTGTGGGGTTCTTGGTGTGCTCCGAGCTTGGCTGTTTTCCTGCAGACCCGCATGCCCAGGCGAGGTCACCTCGTTAGTGCATGGGTGAGTCGAGTTTGCTGGCTGTTTAAAAGGCTGGCAAGACCAGCCAGCAAATTGCATTCTCCCTCGGAGTCATGAGATTACCTAGCCTGGTAATGAAACATCTATAGGAAAACAACCAAGCTTAGAAAACACCAAGAACCCAAACACTCAACTCTGAGCTACGGCTATTCCCCACTGTCGCATTTCTGAAGTTTTAGCCCATCTCTCTCCCCAGGAGTTCAAAGTAGCACACGACCCGTCTCAACGTTTTCAGTCTTTATTTTATTCTTCATTTTTATTGGGGTGCAAATGATGTCTGAACCATGGCCTGTGGTAGAGCAGCAAGGTCACTGTGAGGCATTTATAACTAATGGATAGAAACATAGGATGGAAGTTTATATACAAAGCACACATTTGGGCAGCTTTCAGGGGAAACAGGGAGAAATTACGCCTTTCTTAGTTTTGACAGCTATGTTCAGCTCTAAATTCAGAGCGCTACCTAAATTCTACAGGGGCCACTGAGGAATCAGCAACAATTGGGGACCACTGTGGTGTAATGGTTAAGTTCCTGAGCCTGAGACCAGGGGAAACAGGTTAAACTCAACCTCTCTTTCATGAATTTTTGGGGTGAGGTTATTGTTTACTGTGGGCACCGGGGGGGGGGTGTTATATGAGGTTTTCTGTGTTTTAATCTTCGTAAACCACACAGCGTCACTTGTGTGAGATGGGCAGCTACATAGATGATATAAATGAATAGTAACTGCTGTGAAAATAAAAGGGAAATCCCCCACCTGAATCACCCCCAGCTCTTAAAGCAACGGCAGGATATAAATATATTTATTTTATTTCCTTTACAGCATTTCTGAGCCACTTCACTCCCAAAGGATTCTGGGAGACAAACAGTAAAGCAACAACCACAGAATTAAAGCCGATGAAACTGAATTCTCGGAGAATCTGGACAAAACGGGGGGGGGGGGATTACATAACACGTGATTGCTTTGGAATTCGCTACCAAGAGGCTTCCAAAAAGGGCTGGACGAATTCAGGGAAGTCATGGGGATCAACGGCTATTAGCTTTGATGGCGGGGTGACTGCCTCTGAAAGCCGTCTGCTGGGAGACTCGCAGGCTTCCTTGTGCAGTGTGAGAACAGACGGCTGGACTAGATCGGCCAGGGGTCTGATCCAGCAGGGCAGCACTTAGGCTCTTTGGTTCTAGAGCAAACCTCAACGAAGACTTTAACATTTGCTATAAATGAGCATGCCACCCACATTCAACTTGGGCCAAATCACAGTGGAGTAAGACTATTTTAACCTGCCTGTAAAAAGCCAGATTATCTTGGGGGATAGAGTTCCATGAAGTGGGGTTTACTAGTGAGAAACAGAAGGAGAATTAACTAAAAATCACAGTAAAACCTCTAGCCTCTTGTTAGCGTTCTCATGTCCTCCAAAGGAAAAATATCTGAATCTTTTCATGCAAAGCAAACCTCAGGAACTATAACCGCAAGTTATACTGTAACTGTATAAAGACGCATTCACCAAAATTTCACACTTGCCTTTGTCTCATCTTGGCTGGAAAGCAGGCTGCTATTTGGATTTAAAACCATACTGTGTTCCTTCTTTGGGTAATCTGGATTTTCCAGAAGAAAATTACAAAGTCTGCAAAGCAAAAGCAGACAGAACCCTTGGAAAGAGTGGTCTTTTAAAGAACTTTCCCCGTGCCCCTCAAAAATTAAAACCAAAACCAGCCTTGGTAAATGGACAAAGTTTTATTGCTCAGGACCACAAATCAAAAACGGAGAGAGAAGCCCCCCCGGAGGGAAGGAAAAGACAGACTGGAGATCGAAGGGTTAAAGGAGGTAGACAAGAAAGGGATTCAAAGGGATGAGCAGACCAATCCGTGGAGCAGGACAGTTAAGAGCATTTTTTGAGATGTGCCAAAGTTGGTTTGGGGTTCTTGCTCAAGGACAGGAAACTATCTGAAATCAGTAAGAATTCAGCTGGTTCTGCTACACATCCTGCATCGAGCAATTGACATAGCCTAAACAGAACTGAATGTGAATTTGCAAACAGATTAATTGTTCTGAAAGAAGCACCATCTTTTTAAATGATGCATCCAAGCTTCAAAATAGGTTCCTTTCAGAAGAGGTGTTTCTTTAAAGATCAGAAGAGGAGAGGATTTTGCCCACTAAGAAGAAAAACGGTCAGCTATGGATTTGTAGGGACTTTTTTTTTTTTAAATTGTCAGCATATTTAGTCCCCCATTAAAACTAAAAACAGTATTTTGCCAACTCTGGCAAAAAATCACACATACATACACACACAGAGCTCTACGAAATTACATTCTGGGATAAATTACACCAGATTATGGAAGGCCATGGACAAAAGCTCCCAAATCTTTACACTTTGCACAAAGCACCTTTGAGAAATTATTCAATGAAAGCCCCAAAATTAATGATTGGCCCCATTAATGAAGACCTAACATGTTCTAATTTTGTGTGTGTTTGTGTGTGCATGTATGTGCGTAAGAAGGCAAACAGGAGCCTACGGGGAATTTTCACCAGGAAAAAGAGTGGGGAGAGAGAATTAAAGTACATCTGCTTTCTGCAAAGATGCAAGAGATTCCCTCTCAGATCTGCTGCCTCGTCTAATTTAGCCTTCTGCAGCGAAGAGGCAAAAGCAACCTACAGCAGAAAGGGAGGCTGAATATCAGAATTGGTTTTATTTACTCAGGCAAAAAGATACCCAAATAAGGATAGGAATAACAAGGGGGATAAATAAATTGACATTTCTTTGCCCTGTTGCCAGCAGAAAGCCCCTAAGGAAGCCCAAAATGTTTACTGGGCACAAAACTGACCACAGATTGCGTCTCAGCGGTTAGTCCTGCTTGCGTGAGGAGAAGCAACAGCAGAAAAAGGAACCACGCGCTAGAAACTGTTACACAGTTTAGAGGCTCTGAAACATCCAGAAACGGGGTGGCGGTTGTGGGGCAGAGAGATTGGGGTGCAAGTTCAGTGGTCTAAAACAAAAACGGTAATTCCGGGGAAAGCAAGAAAGCTAAAACACGAAGTCAGAATCGACTTTTGCTCAGGTACAAGAAGGGGAAGCCTGCACACAGCTTGTGAGTCCTCTCCCACGTCTAATGGCCATTAACTGCTTTGGGATTGTGCCACAAAGTTTTTTATACTTACACGTTCAAGTCACAGCAATTTTTGCTCTGTATTAGTTCCTCAATGTACTCTCTTGTTGCATCTGGAAACCTGGCTTCCTAGAAAAGGAGGAGGGGGGGTAATCCTTCTGACAGACAAGCAACTCAAGGAATTATTAGCGGCTTGCCCCTCAGTTATCCAAAACATGGTTTTCTCAGAGCATTCGTTGGACTGGCCGAATCCTGAATCCTCTTCTCGCAAGGACTCGGCTTGAGAGAACTTAAGAAGCACTTACCGTTTCTCGGATGAGCAGCGCAATGAGGTCTTTGTCCGGCAGAGTAGCGCTCTGCTTGGGAAGCTCACCGGAGCTGGTATCCAGGGACCCTTGGACTGGAAACGCCGGGCCTGCCTGCTCATTTATTGCAGCCTGCTGGCCTTCATTTTCCTCTGGGGGGTGAGCTAGTTGGGGGGAAGCAGGGCCTGGAATGCCATCTTGCTGAGGCTCAGGCCTGGGAAAAGCTGGCCCCGGGATCTCCCCTTGGTATACCCTTGGCAGTGGCCCCAGTTCTATTTCCAACTGTGCTGGCCGAGAAGAAAGGAGATTGACCACAGTCCGGGCCTCCTTCTCCACAGGCTGGAAGTACGGATGATCCAGCCGCGTATTCTCCTCGATGCAATGGAAAATCCCTCCAAGGTTGGGGGCTAGCCGTGGCTGAAGCGTCCGATCTCTCTCATCTGGGTCTTCCTGATCGGTCACTAAGACCACTTCCTCCAAATTAATGACCTCCTTCGTGGCCTCTCTCTTCTGAACCACACTGGGCCCGGCCTCTGGCACAGTCCCACCGATCTCCCTCGGTTCAACAGGCTCCGGAGAATCCGGTAACTCCAAGACCTCATTCTCGCTTTTGTGTCTGCTCAGTCCCGTGCTCCCCGCCTTCAGGCAGTTCCGGCGGGCCCCAGGCAGCCTTGGAGAAAACGGGGTCTTAGTCTTCTGGTCTTCGTGAGACAGGGCCACCACGTCGCTGTTGGATCCTCCTTCCCCTGAGGTGTTAACGCCCTGCCAGGGAGCGGCTGGCTTGATCACGTTGGGCCGCAGAAACTTCTTCGTTGCTGTCTTTACAAGGAGGCAGACAGGAGTTAGAGTCATCATTCCTTTTGAAGCAGGGTCTAGATCTAAAATTGTGAGTGAGGTTAGCTCCACCCCTTTAATGTTCCAAAGTCCCTCAAGACCTGGCTATATCATCAGGCCAGGGGACTGGTGAAACCCTGAGACGGCTCCATGGTTAACCAAAGTCCCTCAAGACCTGGCTATATCATCAGGCCAGGGGACTGGTGAAACCCTGAGACGGCTCCATGGTTAACCAAAGTCCCTCAAGACCTGGCTATATCATCAGGCCAGGGGACTGGTGAAACCCTGAGATGGCTCCATGGTTAACCTCCGCTCTCTCTTGTACCTGGTGGTTTTTTACATTTTAAGTTTTATTGTTTTTTTATAGTTATTGTTTTAATTAACTGCTGTATGCCGCCCAGAGTCACTTTTTGTGAGACGGGCGGCTATATACATTTGATAAATAAAACAAAACAAAATTCCTCTGCCTGGGTGACAGCAGGCCTTTAAGCTGCTTTTGAATGATAAAAGGCAGCACATTCTAGAAAGGAGAAACTGGCGTTCAAATTCCAGCGATAAAATCTCTTTGAGTGATCTTGGAGAGTTTTCCTATCTCATCCTAGCCTTTCTCATATGGGTCAGAAGGAGGATTAGTTGTGGGAATATATCATCCATGCTGTTCTGGGATGTTTGAGTAAAAGGCAAAAAAAAATTTTTTTTTTTTAAACTTTAACCCCAAAAAGAGTTAGAAAAGTAAAGTAGTTTATACTACCTAGATGGTGCGTATTCTAACTTCCTTTGGAACAAAACAAAACCGCCCAGGGGACAGAAAGGGTGCTACACTGCTTGCTGCAGGCCCTTTCAAATGATAACTCTGACCTTGTGGTCCAACAGCTGCTACTTCTCAATATGTGCTGAAATGCATCAGAGGATTTGAGAACGAGAATAAAAACAACTGAAATGTGCTGGGATATATGTAAGGAATAGGTTACAGTATATTGCTTTTAGGTAATAAAGCCCCCACCTCTCATCAGCTTGAAGAAATTTAAGCAGCTGGAAACAGCAATCTGGTATTTAAGGAATGCAGGGGGAAAGTGGTGAGTTTTAAGCCTTGGGATATTCATCAAAGCCCTGCACCTGGTTTACACATGAGACAATTTGGTTTGAGTTCAGTGTAAAGCATGACCCCAGCCAACTGTAGCTTAGGCAACAAACTGTGGTTTAATATGGATGGCTTAGCCACAACTATTCTGAGATGAGCCCAGACTTAGCTGCATCAGAAAGTGTACTAAAACGGTTCGGGAGGGCCCTTGGCTAATGGCATTCAGGAGTTATGAAATGTATTGTTCAGAGACCGCGATAGGAAACAACAGGATTTTTTGTTTGTTTTCTGCACAGTTGAAAAGTTATCTAGGAAAGCCCACGGAGAAGCTCATAATTCTTTTTCCTTACGTTTTAAGAAGCCCCATAAAGCTTCGTTATGCAGGTATATGGAATGCCAGTGAGAGGCATTTCAGAAAGCAGAGAACCAGAACTGAGTTGCCAGTGGTTCATCAGAGAGCTCATGCTGGGTTTGTGCATTTTTATAATATCAGTACAACAGGGAGGTCACAACAGAACATTGCTGAAAGGCAGATGGCAGTGATTTCAAACAAATGTTGTGCTAGATGTTCAATAAGCAACAATAAGTTCCCCGGCCTGCTTTCACCACACTTACAGAACAAGAGAAAAGTCTATTTAAAAGATTAAAAAATAGCAATATTTAATGGGGGTTGTCCCTGCGCGAATACACCTACATAAGAAAAGCAGGCTGTGAGAGCTGCATTATCACATTATTGCCGGCTACATCACATTTCTGTTGTGCAGGGGAGGAGTTACCTCCATCAAGATGACATCATCATCATCTTCCTCATCTTCCCACTGCCGGCGAACAGGCGTGTCCAACATCACAGGCAGCTCTTCATCCGAGGAGTCTGATATAGTGATAAGTCCCTCGTCTCGCTGGTTAATTCTATCTGAAGGAAGGACAAGCTTATCAACCAGCTGAAGGTTTACAGCGGCTCATTAATATTTATACATCCGTCCTTAGGACTCCACACTGAAATATATTGAGCTCGCATTGTAATAAGGCATGAGAGAAATTCAAGGGCATGGTTTCCACTGGAGTTCACCACCAGCACCGTCTCAACCTTGTCAGAACAAAGCCAAGTAGCGCACACCTGCGCGTACTCAGTGCCAAGAACATGACACCTTCTCCATTGAACTAAATGGTCACCGGAGGATACTGGGCAGATCATGCAGACATATGGAAATGGAGCAGAAGCTTTGATCCCAAATGGGAAAGAGCCACGCGGTATATCTCAAAGTGTAGAAGTAGTAGCATTTCAGAGAAACAGGATGCCTTCGTGGCAACGGCTTATCCTCACGTCCTGTCCAAAACTTCAGCAAAACGCTAGAAATGAGCAGCCCAGTTCCAGTGATGGGAGGGTGGCAAGTATAAGAATAACACATCAAAAGACCTAACAGACGATTTACAGAATTAAATATCTTGTGAAACTGGAAGCTGCATACTGCATCATGAACACTGGCTTGGAAAAAAGGTAGCAATTCGGTATAAATACCTGGGAGGTTCGTGTTTTCTGACACGTGATGCCCAGAAACTTTAAAATGGCAGATATGTTGAAATTAGTCTGGACTGATACCTCTCGAGAGCATCACACAGAGTGCAAATATTGGCTTGGGTGCACGGTATCCTCCAATGTTTTTGCCCACCTTCCATGAAGGACTTTGAAGGGTTGGGAAACAATTACTTACCTTTCCCTCGATGACTCCGGAAACTATTCAAGTCAATTACTTCTTTTCCACCTCCTTCTTCCATGTTAGAAGGTTATGCACCTGAGCATGGCATTCACTTCTTCAAGAGCCCCTGGAAATAGCCGAATGACAGGATGATCACTCAGCAGAGATCACAGCGAGATCACCGCACTGTTTGCTTCCCATGAGCTTGTTACTATAGCATCAGCAGCAGAGTGAGATTTCACACGAAATTGTTCAGGATCCTTGCTTTAATTAAAAGCTAGGATCTGCACAGGGAAACCCAGCTGCTCATTGCTCAAGCATTCAACAATCCCACCTGCAACTGCTAATCCGCTCTCAAGCAAGGTTTCTATTTACCTGAAATGTCTCCAGGCTAACCATCAATGTGGGATTTCCCTGCTTTGGGCGGGGGAGGAACCCTGGGGTACACTCCATGGGAATCAAATTATCTTGGACACATTAGGAGTGAATTCCAAGGAACTGTGTGGGTTAGGGAGCCTCACTTTTTCAGTAAATAAAAAACAAGTGCCTAGTCATGGTTCTAAAACACACACACGCATGCACACAAAGCAAGCCTCATTTATAGCAACAGCCTTTTTCAATGAGGTTCAAGCCTCTGGTTTGGCAAGCCTGAATGAGCTTTAACATTCTCCCTTAACTCCCTCCTCTTGGCCACAGCTGCTAATGACCCGATACAGGTTAAAAGACTGATTTCTTTTTTGGGTCTCCCTTCATGGATGTGTCTGCATCTGTGAATGTGTGGGCGTGTATGCATGAGAAGATCAGGGAAGAAGTAATGTGAAAACATGGAGGGCTATAATTGAAATATGACATATGGATCTGAATAGAGGCAGCATGACTACACAATAAAAGACTTGCTTGGAAACACTCTGTGCTTTTCCAGCACTGCTCTTTGCCAAAACCCTCCAGTAAACCTTTATTCAGAACCGTTCCATTACACCAGCACACCATCAGATTCAAGGCATGCTGGCCTTAATTTTAATAGATCAGCATATGTCTGCGTGTAAATAAAATTCTTCTAAAGCAGACGACAGAGATTCAGGCACATGTGGGCCACAAAATACAACATCTAGAAGACACACGCACCCGCAACACTTCTGGTGAGGGAAGAAGGTCTTTAAGTTGGCATCAAGATTTATTTATTTCTTTTCCTGAAACACATTAAAAGTTAATTTTTAAGGAAAACCTATTGATTCGTTGGGCTACATTTTCAATCATTTCATCCATCAGCCTGGTTAGCTAATTATGACAGCCCCGCTATTCAGTCCCCGCGGTTGATGCAATCCTGATTTCTGGGCTAAGATTTTCACACTGGGCACAAGACGGCAAATTTCTGTTTTCTGGCCTAAGTAAGTGATTCTTGCATTAGGTTGCCAGCCGTCCACCAAAAGACCAATGATTTAATCAGGCTGGACTTTATCACTGAAGCAAATTTGTCTGTCAAAGGAAAAACATCCGCCCAAGTCTAGACATAAAAAATATCTTTCCTAGGAATAAACTGCAGAAACTCTGACTAAGCTAACGAACTATCCTTCTTGAGAACTGAAACCAAAAGTTCTCAAGCCTACCACGGAAGAAACTCTGGCATAATGTTTTTAAACAGAGTACTGGGGCACATTTAGCAATTTGAAAATCACATGCAGCTAGGCTCCCCCAAATCTAACTAGAGAGGAACCCGCGTACAGAAAACTGCCACTGGTTATATGCCGTATCTTGATGAACAGGCAAAACTCAGGAGTCTCAAAAAGATGAGATACTGGGGACGAGGAGATTCTAAATTTATACGTCATGGAGGAATAATTTAGACTTATCCAAAAAGAACAGGCTCAACTGGCATTAGGAGGGGATCGGCCAGATGGCTTACCAAAAAGATGGCAAAGCAGTTTTTGAACTGAGCCTAGTAAAAAGCCATCAGGATTAAGGACCTTCCAGTTAGGTTAAATCATGCCTAAGAGATGAAGAAGGATATCTTTTTGTTGCCAAAATGGGCAGGGAGCAGGAAAGGGGGAATGAACACAACAGACATGTGGAAATGATCGTATGTAAGCATTTTTTTCCTATTAGTGCTAGATGTTCTCAAGGCAACAGAGTGGCTTTGCTTTAGAAGTAGATATGCCGGTCATTAAAGAAAACTGGTGGAATCAGTAAGAAATGGCCATTTTTGGATCAAGAAAAGACTAGGAAAGTTACCCTAGAAACGCTATCACTCTACCAGGAGAGCCTGGGCCAAATCAAAACGCAAAAGGGAAAGGAACCTTTACAATTTTGGGGGAGGGGGGTAACACACTGAAGCTCCCCAAATCATTTTAACTGGGGTCCTGCTGTTCCTAAGATGGACAGAAGTCATATAAAAGCCAGAAAGAACAGGCTGGCAGACAACATGCCAAAACCAACCATCCAGTAAACCTTTACCAAAATAAAAGAAGTGCTAAGAAGGTATTAAGGGGGCATTAACCCGATCCATAGTTTGGTACAGCCAAAGAAGGATTTGTGCTGCAAAAACTTGCTTCTGATACAAAGAAGACCCACCACAGACATTTCTCAATCAACTTCAAAGTGATTGAGAAATCCTCAAAACCAAAGAGGTTCAGAGATGTGTAGATCTCTACCCATTCCTGGTTTTTAGGATAACAATCAGCTCCTTGAACTGAGTCTGGAACTAGATCCTCACATCAACCCTCTTTGTTTGCCTTAAATACTTTTCCAGAATGAGGACAGGCAGTTTAAGGAGGCATAAAAATAACTGATAGCAGCCTGTCTGGCGAAGTTCATGTTAATCCTGAATCTCTAATCGCTGGTGCTCCCAAAGTTTCCAGCTAGAAGGAATGTTCAGGGAGGTGCTGAAAACCACTTTCCCAAACATCTGACCTCTTTTGCAATAGATTATTCTGAATGCAAAATCCTCCACAGCTCTTGCAAGAAACGAAAGTTGTTAGAACAGGCCCAGAACAAATCTCTTCTGAAAGGCTGCACCTCACCAGGCCTAGAGAGATCAGTAAGACCCAGTTCAAGAATCTCTTCCTTAGGACAGCTCACAACTTCCTCCAGAATTTAAACTGTAGTCAAACTCATCCTTAGAAGTCTGAAGCAGTGATTCATTTCTTCTAGCGGCATGGAGGAAAAAAAAATAAACTCCAGCATGTATGGGTCAACCAGAAGGAAAAGGTTCAACAAGAAACAACTGTCAGCAGGAACTAACAAAACCTCAGCTTACGTATTTGGGGAAAAAATGCCCCAAGAGTTTAATACATTACACAGACCAAACCAATTCAGATGCCAAGCAAGAGTTTGGGTGTTTCCAACTAAATAAAGTGTGGCACTGGGGAGACCCAGGTTCAAATCTATGCTGAGCCATTGAAACTCTCTGGATGACTGAGCCAGTCTCTCTCTGTTAGCCCAACCTACCTCACAGGTTGCTGTTGTGGGTAAAAATTGGAGGAAGAAGCACTATACACAACGTTTTGAACAGGAGAAGTAGGACAAAACTCTTAACAAATAAACACATAACATAGTGTCATGCAGGTAAAAAAGCAGCATACTTGAGAAACAAGTAGACTGAACATGTTTTCCTGCTGGGCAAGATTTCTACCTGCAATGACTTTATGATGGAGGAGTATTCAAATATGCCATGCACCAATTATACACCTGAGAGAACGCTGCATCACTTTGAAGACATGGCACTCTGCTGATTTTCCACTTAACTGATAGCATTTGAAACTTCCACTAACTTTCCTATGCTCTGTTCCATCACCCAAACCTTAACCTTCCGTAAAGTTAACACTGTTCCATGGTATATTCTGGGAATACTGTACTTACTAATACAGTTAATAGCAACTATTACAAATTGCAAGTTCAAAGCTGCATCTGAGGTCTGCAGGGTTTACTTCTCATCCCCCCTGCCCCACAATACTTACTTATTCCCAAGGCTAAGGAAGAAAACTAACCCTTTCGGCCAAACCTAAAGAGATACAAGGCTGTGACTAGGAGACTCCTACGACCCATATCAATCAGTTCACTTCACCAAGGTTACCCTCACAGCAGGTAGCAGAAGATGCCAGAATCAGCCCTGCCTCTTTCCCCAAATTCCATGACCTTATCTTCCTCCCCCATCCCAAACAAAAGTTCAGATGGCAAGGCTGCCTTTGTTTTCATTGCATACAAATCTAGCCTTGTAGGTAAATGGACTTTGTCCCTGAAACCAATAATCAACCAGGAAGCTTATCCTTGTAATCACAATGAACTACTTTCCAAGGAGAAGCAAGATGTCTTAGGAAGGGAGTGAGGGGGAAAAAAGGAGGAAAAAGGAGGGGAGGGGAGAAGAGAGAGAAGGCAAATCAGCAAAAGGAAGAATAGTGGGAGAACAGGTGGAAGAGAGAACTTAAAGGGGGAGTTTAAAGGGCCATTCCATAAATGGAAAAGGGGAATATGGGTGGAGGAGGATGGGGACAAAAGCAAGCCTTTGAGGAGAGCACAGAATATAAGGAACACAGTCTGTGTTTGATTCATTCCACTTATAAGCCACCTTTATGTTCAAGTTGGCAAACCATAATTAAAATCCCAAATCCCAAAAGGTAAAAGCAAATTAATGCAAATGTTAACTAAGAATTAAAACCTCCTGAAAGCAATATTTCTCTGGAGATTTCCTAAATTCAGAGCGGGGTCCAAACCCCACTCCAAGAGAATGGAGGGATGCAGAAGGCCCACGAGGTGTTTTGGCCTGTGGACCTGAAGGGCTGAGAGGCAGTCCTTCAGACTGTCTGGCCCTAGGCCATGTAGAGTTTTAAAAGTTAGCAATATTGTCTTAAATTGTGAGGGGTAAACCAGGAATTCAGGTCTCTGAGCGCAGACATCTCTGTACTACAGAATCACTCTGGAACTTGGAGTAAATTAAAGCAGCTGTAAAGCCCGGAGCAAATTCCAAAACAGGTAGTCCCCAGTTTCGGAATGAGTTCTGTTCCCAGGGTCTGTCCTTAAGTTGAATTTGTAGGTAAGCCAACTAGAACCACTGTGTATTTAACTCGAGCCATTGTGTATGTAACTCGAATTTTGCTACAATAGGCTCTGTCCTTAACTATGGGTTGTCCGTAAACTGGGTGTTCTTAACCTGGGGGCTACCTGTTACGTAATAGGGCTTATTTCCAAATAAAGTCAGTACCAATTTGGACAGCAAAGGAAGTTAAGCAGGAATAAAAGGTCTGGTAACAAATGCTGGTGGGGAAAGAGTTAGAGATGGTCAGGATTTTTAGATTTTTTTTCCCCCACCTTTATGATTTTTATAAATCACTCAAGGTGGTGAACATACCGAATACTCTTTCCTCCTCCTATTTTCCCCACCACAATAACCCTGTGAGGTGAGTTGGGCTCAGAGAGAGGGACCGGCCCAAAGTCACCCAGCCGGCTTTCGTGCCTAAGGCAGGACTAGAACTCACCACCTCCTGCTCTCTAGCCTGGTGCCTTCACTTCAACCAAGAATGTAGGAAGTTAGTTTACACCGTGCCAGACCTCATCTGTGTTCCTCTAAGGCCCCAACGGGAAGCCTGGCGTAGCTCAGTGTGAAGGCATCAGGATCTGAATCTGAGACTCAGCTGCTTACAAAACAGGTGCTGGGCTGTTCCTCAGCCCCACTTGAATGCTGCAGGATGGGGTGGCTTTGGGAGAAGCAAAACGCCAAGAAGTAGGGGAGAGGGACCAGCGGGCAGCATAAAGGGGGCTCGGAAGGGCGAGGAGTTGTTGAAAATGAAGCAGGGCCTGCGGTCGGCAAGAGTGGGGGGAACAAAACTCAAGCCAGCAAAACTTGCCGAATGGAAGAGAAAGTGAAATAAAAAGGATGAGATTAGCTGGGGGGGAGAAGAGCCTCCTTTCTTTCCCTTAGGAAAGCCAAAGGGGGCATGGGGGGCGGAGACAGATAGAGAAGGGGGATGAAATGCAGGGGCTGGGGAGGCCCAATGAACATGGGGGGAAGGAGAGCAAAACCTCTCTTAGGAAAAGCGGGGTGGGGAAGAGAAAAGAGCACCCCCGGGCTGTCAAGTGCGGAAAGTGGGGGAGAGGGAGGCGGGGAGGGGAGGGGGGCTTGTCAGGAGGCGCGGGGGGAGAGAAAGTCCTGGGGGAGGGAAAGACGAAGCCCCCCAGGAAAGGGAGGGGAGGGGAGGGGGAAGGGAAAGACACCCCAGGAAAGGAAGGGGAGGGGAGGCCCCCCAGGAGAGGGGAGGAAACGGAGGGGGAAGACCCCCAGGAAAAGAAAGGGAGGGGAAGGGGAAGACCCCCCAGGAAAGGAAGAGAAGGGCCCTCTCCCTTCCGGCCTGCTTCCCTCACTCACCGCCCAGGCCGGCGGGCGGTCTGCCCGCTGCCCCACTCCCTCGCTCGCTCGCTCGCTCGCTGGCTGGCTGGCTGCCCCGTCCGGGCCCGGCTGGCCTGCGCTGCCCCTCGCGCTCCGGCCCGACCCCCGCGCGGCTCCGGCGCTTCCGGCTTCCTCCCTCCCTCCCTCCTCCGCTGGCCCTCCGCCTCCTCCTCCTCCTCCCCCTCCTCCCCCTCCTGCCCCTCCCGGCCGGCGCCGCCCCCTCCGCCGCCGCCCGCCCCGCGCGTCATGCAGCGCCGACCCACCGCCCGCCGGCAGGGCCAGGCGCCCTCCGGCCCGCGCGCCCGCCACGTGACCGCCGGGGGGCGGGGAGCGAGAGGCCGGCGCACGCGGGGCCCTGGGCCATAGAGCGCGCGGAGGGAGAGGCGCCCCGGCGCACCATAGAGCGGCGGCCGGGCCGGCCCTCACGTGACGCCCGCGGAGCACGTGGTGAGCCTGGCTGGATGCCTGCCTGCCTGCCTGCCTGCCTGCTGGGGGCTGGGGTGGCGAGCTGAGGAGGGCAGGGCCAGCCCCACTGGGCCGGGCCAGCCCCGGCCACCCACTTTTAAGGAGATGGGCAAGGATAACAGACTCCTGAAGTCTGATGGAGCTGGACCTCCTCCCCCTTCTGGTACTGTTTCTCAACCTGGACCACCTTAAGAGGGGGGGACTTCAACTCCCAGAATTCCCCAGCCAGCCAAGGGAATCAGGAAGGTGTCTGCCTCAGATGCTCCTGAACACTCTGGATCAGAGTTTCTCAACCTTGGCCACTTTAGGATGGGTGGACTTCAACCCAAGGCTGGCTGGGGAATTCTGGGAGTTGAAGTCCACCCATCCTAAAGTGGCCAAGGTTGAGAAACTCTGATCTAGACATTCTGGACTTAAGAAGAGTTTCAGCCCCTTTTGCCTGGGTGGTTGTTATTGTTATTATCCCATGTTTTATATATATAGGTCTACTCAAGGTGCAGACATACTTAATACTCCTGCTTTCCTATTTCCCCCACCACCACAACCCCATGAGGTGGGTTGGGCTGAGAGAGGGACCGGCCGGAGGTCACCCAGCCAGCTTTCATGCCAAAGGGAGGCCTAGAAGTCACCATCTCTTGGTTTCTAGGCCAGCACCTTCACCAGGACACCAAACCCTCTCTGCATATGGTTCCTGTGTATCTCACCTTCCTTATTTTCTTCAGCAGGAGAGTGGTGCTTCGTGGCCGAGGGGGCAGCATCCAGTCGACCGTGATTGCCCTGGGAAAACAGCTAAGCAGTGGTTGGATGGGAGACAACCAGGAAACGCCACAGCTGCAGGTGAGGCTGGGAATTTGTCAGAAAAATCACAGTGACAGGAGGGCAGGGGTAGAAAGGCTTCTGTACTGCTGTTGTGGGAACAACATGGACGTGGCTCTGTAAGAACCAGGAGTTGAGTTTGACTCAAGGGTGTCTTCGCTCAGCATCGTTCCACCATCATCCAAGTGGTATTTATCACTGGTACCGTTGGTATCAATGGCATAAATCGCTGCGTGACACAAGCCGTCCCCAAACAACCTGAAGATGTTCTGTGCAAAATCCAGGAGATGGTTTTTGGTGGCGATCCGATCCACTCGTTTTCACAAGCTCAGCAAACATCTTAAGATCCTGTCTGTGAATGGCAAGGAGAAGTTGGTAGCGCTCTCCTCAGAGCTCACGCTGAAACCATTGGAGCAAAGTGAAAAGAAACATCCCCAGAAGGCTTTGAGGTGAAGGTTCACAGGAACAAGAACTTTTACTTGACGAAGAGTGGAAAAATCTCCCAGAGGTCTTTACAAACATGGATTTATAAGCACTGACTCCAAGTCCATCTATCAAAATAGGCTGAATGCTGTGCCAAGGCTAAGACTTCAGCAAATTTCAACCAGAAATTGATCAAAACTATTATGCTGTGCAAACTCACACAATCCATTTGGAGCATTTTAATGGGTTTTCTTTCAATAGTTCTTTTCTTTTTTCTTTTCTTTTTTTTAACAGAAAGAGGCTTCCACAGCTAGGGATGGTAGACATTATAGTTCAAAACAGCGGGGTAGACTGGAAACGTCTGATGGAATGCGCCAGCTTATCCATGTTCCATGAGCATCTTTAGAATTGCCAAGGCTGAATGCAAGACATTCAGCACCCAAAACAGGTTCTGTTGACCCCTAAAATTAGTCATTTCTTCCCAGAAATCAGCATGGTCAGTGATGGGAACTGTTGTTTATTAACATCTGGAGAAAAAAAAGAACAAATTGAACTTAAAAAAATAAGCTTTTAACTCAGTGCATAAAATTGTTGCACCCCTGAAATTCCATCTCACACCCCCTGGGGGTGCAGGCACCCCAGGTTGGGAACCTCTGCTTTAAATGATACTCTATTGTATACAAATTTAAAAGCGAGGATTACAAAGGTACCTGTTCTGATTTTAAGGATTTTCCTGGGCCTGTTTGCTTTTCTCCTCTTCTACCTCTTATAATTTTGTGGTTTCAATCATTTTAACTGTATGTACCTTGATTTTCATATTTATGCACTGTTTCAACTCAGTTTTCTGGATACAGCTTTCTTTTCCCCAGAATCTCAAAACAGCAAAATGGAAATGAATAGAAATAATCAGTGATGCCACCAGTGATGTTAGCTTTGGGTGTGCATATGCTTGGACTGTACTCGGGCTCCATCAGAGAGTCTCCATGTGATCACCCAGAGCTCAACTTGCTGGAGGAAGCTGAATATTATCATTAACTAATGATACCATACATTTTTCTTTAACATGTCTCCAGCAGGTGGGGCTCTGTGATCAACAGTGAGTATTGACTGGCACAATTTTGGAAGAAAAGTGACCTAAAGTTAAACTCATGTTTCTGGGAACATGAGAGTCCACACAGACAGCTTCCCACCTCAATTTGATGTGTGCTTGCTCCGTTCTCAGGCGGGGAATTAGAACATGGCCAAATAAAATGTATAAAACTTAAGTTTTTTTTTCTCCTGTGTTGCATTCTCTTGCAGAATGAATGTCATTCTGCTAGATAAGCATTGTTAGATGCCACAGAGAAGTCACTGTTTTCCATCCAGTAATGTGTGCTGAAAATTTTTTCCATGCTCGCTGACTGATATAGATATATGACAAGGCTTTTGGTAACGTTCTGGAAAATGTGCAAGTGGTCTTTGGGCTCTTTGTACAAACTTTGTGTCTTTTTTCCGTGCCCAAACTAATACTTAAAAACCTCATCTGGAACAGAAGTGGGGGGGGGCGGGAAGGCAAGCAAAGTTACCATGGAAAGCTTGGCTAGTTTTTACCTTGATTAGATGTTTTCTCTGAATGGTAGAACATCTTGGTGTGGTGCATTTATGAATCTAGATCAGTGTTTTCCAAACTTGGCAACTTTAAGATGTGTAGACTTCTACTCCCAGAATTCCCCAGCCAGCATGCTGGGAGTTGAAGTCCACACATCTTAAAAGCTGCCAAGTTTGAAAAATACTGATCTAGACTGGTTTTAGTTAGGGTCATGTATCGGGTCAGCCCAGAAAAACGGCATTTTGCATGGCAGAGCTTTTTTGCTTCAAAGTCGATAAACTCCACCATTCTGCCAGAGTTGGATGAAATCGTCAATTGTGCAGACTGGAAGGTTTGTAAGTCTTTGCCCATAGGGGAAAAACACACACAGACGTTCAAATTAATTATGCGCTCCCAGCACACCTTTTATGGCAGCTGACGGGTCTGGGCGGGAGCCAGAGGCAAAGGAACGGCTACAGGGCAAACAGCCGGAAAGGAGAGCTTTGCTCTGGCCAATTGAGCAGCTCTCACTTTTCTCCAG
This sequence comes from Python bivittatus, assembly GCF_059951505.1. NCBI lineage: Eukaryota > Metazoa > Chordata > Lepidosauria > Squamata > Pythonidae > Python > Python bivittatus. The sequence continues at coordinate 4,528,398 of NW_028277083.1, forward strand.
CAAGAGGTGGTGCTACAGCACCGTTTTGCCAGAGGCTAAGGTTTAAAGCTGGTTACAACGGCATGCTTGTTCAACCCAAGGGAGGAGGAAGCAGCAGTCCAGCTGGTTTTTCATTCAAAAATGGGGAGAGAGAGAGAAAAGCATAGCCAACTCCAGTAAGGGCAGCTTCAGCAGCGTATGAAAGCATTGTTCTTCCTTCCACCTGTGGTCCTTGCAATGGTTTGGCAATGTTCCTCTTGGAAACAGTTCACACATCTTTTTTCTTCCATTCCTAGACCAGGAGGCCCTTCTCATAATCCTTGCCTCACTCACTCATCTGGATTAGTACAAGGCACTCTAGATGGGACTGCTCTTGAAGATTACTTGGAAGCTGCAGCTGGTCTAGAACGCAGCAACCCAAGAACTTATGGGCACCCAACAGGCCTATACTTTGCCAACTGTACTGGTCACCAATAAGATTCTGGGCACAATTCAAGGTGCTAGTTGTGACCTACAAAGCCCTTCATGGCACAGGGACATTATCTGTGGGACCTCATCTCCAAATGCTTCTGTCTGATCAGTAAGAGCTGACGTGGTGGGCATGCTCCAGGTCCCATCACTTAAGCAGTACATCTGGCAGGACCCAGATGTGCCTTCTTTGTGACTGCCCTATGTAATACCATTCCTTTCCAGATTTGGATGGCCCCAACTCTGCCTTTCAAAAAGCTCTTAAAACCTGAGTTTTGCCCAGGCACTGGGCCAGGAAGTTTTGTACCTGCCCATCTTGACTAGTTTTTTAAAATTGTTTTGGTTAGATGGAGATACTTCTGATGCATATTTTATTATATTTTTAGCTTTGGGAGGAGGGGTTACTATGTAGAGTTTTTTGTATGCCTCCTTGCATTGCATGTTAATTATATCAGTTGAAATCCTTGATACGATTTACCTCTCAAAAGCACTCCATGGCATGCCCAAACAGCTGTCCCCAAGATGGCTGCCTGATGCATTGGAACTACAATTCCCAGTTTCCAGACAGCAGCAGGGCCTTTAGTTGACTGGCAATTCTGGCAACGAAAAACTTAGTGCACTTGAAGGGTGTCAGGTTGGAAAGATTGCCCTTTAATAACAGAAGGATGCTCTGGGTAAGAATGTTCATCTCTTTCAAAAACAGACAATTAATTTGATTTTAAGCAATTTTATGGGCTTGGCCTAGAGAGCAAAACAAGGAATCAAACTCTTTCTAGCTCACTGCTGGGTCTCTGTTATCTGAAGGCAATTTTTACTAATCACAGATGTGGGAGAAAAGAGGCAATCACAAAAGACATTACAGGTCGTCCTCATTTAGCAAAGACAATTGGGACCAGAAACTCAGTCATTAAGTGAAACAGTTGCTAAGTGAAACTGCAACTACACTTAGGAGCTTCCTTTAACTTTCCTTTGCTTTACAGACCTGGGAAGGTCATAAATGCGATGATTGGTCATAAAGCTATTTTTTCATCCCCACTGTAACTGTGATGGTCACTAAATGAGGCAGGCGCTAAACAAGGATGACCTGTATAGCTATAGAGCTCCTGTTCCGCATGCAGAAGACTCTGGTTATGATCCCCAATTAAAAGATCACACAGAAAGTGATAGGGAGACTCTGTCCATTTAGAGACCCTATTAGGTCCTCCCCAGCAATTAAAAACTCAGCTGGCCTCCCTGGACAGGTTGTTCAGCCTGATCCGAGAAAACTGCTCATTTTCTCCCTGTACATTTTAACATCATATTTCAGAACATGTAATACATAATAAAAGAATCAAGGCACAAAACTAAAGTTGTGAGAGTTTATTGCATATGTAACAAAAATGGACATGACCTTCCGGGGCCCACCCTACTACACAATCACTGTTTATTCCAGCCGGCTCCATAACACATTAAATAGAACTAGCATTTCTTTTAAATACTTTGATTTAGACATAAAATGAAACAAAAAAACACATTAGTGTACAACTTTTTTTTTTTTACAAAATAAAATCTGCAATAAAAATGGTGAGAAGAGTAACAAGGGTAGCAGCAATATTTAAAAACCCAAGACATTACAAAAGAATAAGTTAAAAAACACATTATAAAGTGGTTAAAGAATGATAATAAAAAAAAATAACCAAGAAAAAACAAAGACGTACTGCATTTCTGGAAAACTTTCTGTGCTCTAACAGTGCAGAATACTGGGTCGTGGTTGAGAGAGGGAGGGGATTTTTAACAGTTGCTGAGGCCTGAGAACCAATGCTGAGCAAGCGATCCCTTTAAAGTATCAACAAGCAGGAAGTTGGTCCAATATGTACTACTTTTGACTTGCAGCTATTCACACCTTTCCAATTTATAACACTAAACAAGTGCTGATTTCCTGCATCCCTGAGCACATCAAGGCAGGATGAGGCATTTCAGGGCAAGTAAACCAATTAAAAACAAAAAATGCACACAGAGATTTGCATCACTGGACCAGGCGCGGCTTATCTCTGGCTATGGGTGCTGAAGGCCATTTCGAGAGGCTTCGGATGGGATCATCTGGCTGAGGGGACTGGAAATGCAAACCCTTTGCCCTTTCTTTTCCCTCTGAACTGGCATCACAGCTAAACTAGAGTTTCCTATCTCCTCATGGAAAAGCTGCAAATGCTTATCAGAGGGAAGACTCCAGGGTAGAGGAAGGAGTTGTGTGTTCCACTTGCACGTAACCCAGTTTTAAGGTGGACTTCTGCAGGTCTGCCCCACAACCTGCTCCAATAGGTACTTGTTCATCAAAAGCAGTGTTCCTCAACCTTGGCAACGTTAAGATGGGTGGACTTCAACTCCCAGGATTCCCCAGCCAGCCATGGCTAGCTGGGGAATCCTGGGAGTTGAAGTCCACACATCTTAACGTTGCCAAGGTTGAGGACATTGATCAAGAGCAATACCAGGGCAGCTATGCTTGTATACTTTGCCTTAATAGTTTACCTGCCCTGAAGCTTTCAGCTGAGGTGATCCTTACGCCCATCTGATGCTAAGAAAATCGCTCCTTCCAGTTCATCTTTTATAGAGTCTCTGATGGGGAAGGCAATGGGGAGGGCTCAGCTGGGGCAGAAGCCAAAGGTCCTCCAGGCTTCTCCTCAGAAACAAGACATACCTCCTTAGTTTACTTTGCTTTTCCCTCCCAGCCCCAGCTGATCCTGCCTCAAATTCTTACTGGACAGAACAGCAGCAGTTTCTTGAACTCTAGGTTGATGAACCTTTAGGAGAAGAAAACCAGAGCAGGTGAGTAACATTGTTAAGAGGTATTTTTTCCCATCCTCTGCACTACAGAAGACCCATTTTGCACCGTGCCATCGGATCATCCCCCTAGGGCTAACTTTCATGCTATTTGGGGACTGCGACAGCCTGCCTTTTGCATTTCAAGTTCCTTGACTCGTTCACAAGTCCTCGGTTTTGGACATGACTGATGCACAACTATGTGACAAGAAGGATGCAAGAATTGGCCTACGGTGACCACGGTAATATTTTTGCTGATATGGCCAGCCTGTTTAACCATTTGGCTTGAGAATTTCTCACCATTTATACCTTTCAATATCTGGGAAACAGACTGTGGAAACAATTTTAGTGGGAAGAGGAATTAAACATCTTTATGACTCTCTGGATGCTTGAATTCCACTAATAGGATAAATCATGACCCACAGAAAGCATATAATCTTCAAAAGCCCTTGGAAAATCAGGGATGGTTGATTTCTACTGTCCAGAAGTCTGTTAAGGTATTTAAAGATTTGAAAAACCCTCAGATTCCCTTGATGTAATCCCCTCTCAAATTATCCACAATGCATTTAAATGGTCTCTTAAGTGCAAATGGGTCCCCGAAGGACGTTGCAAGTCAGTTGTTAAGTCAACCACAAAACCCAATCTTTTGCCACATGGTGCAAATATCACAAAAGTAGATTTCCTTTCTCCAATGGAATACTTCGTTTTCCACCACCAAAATTACAAGAGTTACAGTCAACTGAATAAACAGGAGAAAACGATTTTGGGATTCGGACAAGTATCTAATTTTGGTTTGTCCTATCACAGTTTAAAGCTATTATCAATGTCAATTTATTTTATAAGTGACAATAAAAATATCCATGTAGACAGATCAAAACAAACAAAAACCAAGCCCACACCAATATGACCCACGTATGAAGTTCGACACCTGTTAATATGCTTCTTTGTTTGTAAAGGAGGAAGGAAAACTCTCACAAAGTGTCAAAGTTACACTTGATGATTAGAGGAATTTTTGACCCCAAAAAATGTTATGTTGTTACAATTACGGCCTTCTTGCTTGTGCAAATTAAAAAGAAGTGTTTGACAGGGGAATCGGACCACTTTGATTCTTCTCCCCCTGGAAGTCGCATGGAGGGAAAACACATTATATCCACCGTGAAAACTGGGCTGAGATGTGTCGGGGACTGGGGAAAAAAGAGAAGCTGGAAACAGTTGTTTGGGTTACTCGGTCTCTATAGGCTAAGGCCTGAGTTAGAACTTTCACGAGAGCCATTCCGCATTCCAGATGGCTCAGAAACGGAATTGGATTCTGTTATCTTGCTATTAGCTATTTCCTCTGGAAAGAATTTCTGCCATTTCACATCACAATGAAAGCATTTAAGAAAACAGCGAGAAGAAATTTGGGGGCGGGGGGCGGGGAGGTGGATTCTCTTGAGAATCTGAGCCGTGCCCTGTTTCTCTTAACATACACCAGGAATCGCAAAAAAGAAAAATTATTCCACAGAACCAATCTATCCTCTGTGCAAAGCATACCCCCCCCCAAAAAAAAAGAAGCTAGCGTCGTTCAAGATGGCTTGATTCTCCTTAATTTTTCCTCTTAAGAGCCAAGTCACCTCATTCACATAAAAAGCTTCCTGTCAAGGAATAATCCTCAGCGGCCTACGCATACGGAGCTGTGCTCTGCTAGTCATTCCTGAACGGGTCTCCTGAAATGTGCTATTTGGAATTCCAGGGCCAGTCTCTTTTTCCTATAGCTTGTGGACTCTACGGGGGGTCAGGGCTGCGTCAAAGACAAACATCCACGTACACCTACCAACCAAAGTCCTCGGCGAACGAATGGCAAGATACTCAACTACAGTTTGATTCTCCTATAAAAAAGACCACAGGTCATTGACCTTATCACAATATGTGTTACAAATCTAGCAGAATATCTCGGGTAACCAAAACCAAATGCTGAACCTGGCTGCCTGTTTTGTGTGTGTGTGTCTGTGTGTGTATTTTTCTGGGAAATGAAGAAAGGGAGGGGAGGATTATCGTAACAAAAGGGAGAAAGTAGTTTGGGAACCTCCAAAAAAAAGTCTCCCGCCCTTCCCCAATGCCGTCAAAGGAAGGGAAACAGCCTTCGCACCCCTAGTTGTGAAGCATCCCAACACTTTGGACAAAAAGAAGTTCACAGCAAGCTTCTGTGATTTGGTGGTCCATGAGCTAGTATCTGTTTCCTTTGGTAGCCTGGTCACTCCACCGCAAACCCACACGTCTCTTCCACAGCCGTCAGGAGCTTCTCGTAAAGCTTCTCGTAGGACTCGTAAGGCGGAATGTCGATTCGGTTAAAGCTGTAGGAGGCAAAAATATCACAGGGTACTTTTCTGGTCTAAGTTTTTATCTCAAATACAGCCCCACTTACAAGCTGAATCAAAAAGGGGTCAGAAACGTCAGCTGGGTAACAAGGAAAGGGAAGAGCTACGTTTTAAGACAACTGAAGCAATCCTTAGTGTTCTTTTCCTGGGAAAATGACAGGGCTTTTGCAGAAAACACTTAAGATTTTCTGGGTCACAGAGCATCAAAACACATTACTTTGTAGTCAGCCATTTTGACAGGGGGAAAAATAATGTACAAGCGTACAAAGGTGTCAATGCTAAGGCAGGCCTTTGATATTCTTGCTCTACAGCACATCGCATGAACGTACGTATGCCTTATCTGTGTTCTCAAGCCTCCTTCTCTCCCTTTGAGGAAGACACGCACACAGCCAAGCCATCTCTGCCCATAAGCAGAAAATAAATTGGTGTAAGTGTCAGATTGGAGAAGGTTAATCCAGACATGCTCAACGCATCATTTCTTTTTTGCATGAGAGCTTACAACTTCATCTGACAGAGGGACATAAATACACCCATTTCGCAGCACGGTCTACTACGGATCGGCAGCTGTATGAAGACACTTACCAAGTATGAGCTTTCGGAAGGTTGTCTGTATTTGCATCTATCAAATGAATAGTGAACAGCCTGGGTCCTGCCGCGCCTGTAGAACCTTGCAAATAGACATTCTAGTTAAGGCCCTTCAAAAGTGTAGCTGTGTTCCATGCTACCCTCACCTCTGATAACCTCTGGTATCGACCAAGCAGAGAACAGGAACTCATGACTCCTGGCTTAGGGGCATGTACACATCTGCGCAGTATGCTAGGAGTTAGGAAGAGCTTCGTCTCAAGGCAGCTCTCTTTTGGCCCAAGATTCGGGAGAGCAGCTGCTTCCCACAAGAGGCCAGAGCTGTTCAACCAGAGGCTCGGAAACATCTAGGAGCTCAAAGCTTTGGTTTACTGCCAAACTATAATTTTCAACGGGGGAGAGATGTTAATGCATAGGGAGTTATCGTATCAACTAGGTGTAATTCGGATTTTTGTCCTCACCCCCCCCCACCTCTTTGTTGTGACTCCACCTATTCTTTTAAAAGACAGCCCCAGGACAAAGTCCATGTGTGGCCCTTTCGCCCCAACTGGGTAACACAAACTCCTGGCTTGATTCAGTGTAAGGCAGTTCGATTTATTTTAAGTGGAAAATCACACATTCTTCCACTGGATGACTGAGTGGGACAGCCAGAAAATGGACTGGGGAAGTGATGGCCAATGAACTGGACTGGAAAGGGAGATCCCCATTGCCTCTGGCCCAAGTTTGCTAACTCAGCCACCCGATCAGTCACCTTGCAAAGCCTTGAAACCCTGAAGTGGAACCCGCGTGGAGCCTGTCACAAACTGGAGCAGCCGTGCTCTCCTTTCCTCATCAAAGGCCTCCACCGCTTGCCAGAACCACTTCACGATATTGCTGTCGGCCATGCAATGCTTCAGACGCGTGTTGGACTTCCAGTCGTTCAGATCAATCTTATCTAGGCCACCAATTATGAGCTGGGAATCAGAAAGGTCCTTTTTAAAGTGGCAAGCATCAGGACAACATGGAACTGTACATTCACAATGACCACCCTTGACTGCTATGCTGACAGTTTTTGAACAAAAATGCAACTTTCCATATCCACAGGAGTAGGCTTTCCATGGTGCTTTTTTTTTAAAAAAAAATATTTCTTTAAAAGATGAGATTCTCTATGGACATTGCTATATAGATTTGTTAACTACTGCATGTGTAGGACAAAAGATGTTTAGATGGTCAGCTGAGTCCCCACACAATCTCCATTACTGCTACTAGTTCATTCCAGAAAGGGTTGACAGTGATCCTGAAATGGATCCTGAAATGGATCGCTTATGGATCACTCTAACACAGTGTTTCTCAACCTTGGCAACTTTAAGATGTGTGGACTTCAACTCCCAGAATTCCCCAGCCAGCATGGCTGGCTGGGGAATTCTGGGAATTGAAGTCCACACATCTTAAAGTTGTCCAGGGTGGGAAACACTGTGAGAGAGGACAAATCAGCCGATCCAAGCGGTCTGATATTTCAGGATTTTTCCAAGTTAGGAACCAGAAACTGCTTTCAATGGCTATTATGACAGCTTTAAAACCTATTTTACTCTTAAGCCACCAGTCATATGCTCTGAAAAAAATCTTAGGAAATTGACTAAATTTCCTAATTTATTTCCTAAAATTTCCTAAAGGAAAATGAACCAAAACACAACTGTAGCTTCTGTGCTTTCAAGACTGAAGCACTGGAATCTCCCACTTCTCTACTAGGATTTTGCTTCTGCATACCCTCCCATTCTCCCTAGCAACTACAGAAGACCACAGATAATAAATAGGCAGGAGATCATTCTTTTTTCACTATGAAAGGCTTGTCACTATGTCACTATGAAAGTATTGAAACTGCCCCAGATTTGAACTTGCCCAGTCAAGGTCTCCAGTTAAGAAATACTCTTCAAAATTAAGCTTTCTGGGCATTGCTCCTAATTCATTTTGGACAGAATCCTATCTGCCACATAAATTCAGAACAAGGAGAACGTATGTAAAGTTATTTTCACTTTTGGGGCCACATGAACCACAGCAGGAGTTAGCCTGAAATATGCAACGGATACCTCAAGTTCCTTCTGGTCAAAAGGCTTCAGCAGGTGTTGAGGAATAAGTTCATTAAAACCTTTCTGAAGGGCCAAGAATTGGGCTTCAATCCCTCTCATGAACCGCCAGTTCACATACAACCTGGGAAGTAGAATGTTAAATCTGAGAATGATGCTCTGGAATGGTAAGAATTTTGCAAGTGGATATAAAATCTGCCCCTCAAGAAGTCACAGGTTGTCTAAAGAAAAAAAAACAAGTCTCCTTTGAAGAAAGTTTAAACCCTTCATGAACACATCCACATGGTATTCTCAGTAGCATCAGAAGCAGTCTCTTTGGGGAAATCGTTCCAGTTCTGTTGAGTCTCTGATATTCTTTTGTGGTCTACCAGGCAAGCAGCAGTGTGGCTAATGGTGTTTAGCTTCTGAGCCTAGACAAGTTCAGACTTGATTCAATAGGCACATCTCCAAGAGGAGTGAACTGGTACTTAACACAGGTCTAATCCCCATAAATGGAGGAGGCATGTCCTCACCTTGCTCTATATCCAACATCCCTAGACCAAACATCAGTATAAGTTTTGTTGGAGGGGGGAAAAAAGGGGAGGAGGGAGGAGAGAGAGAGATGGCACTAACGTATTGTAGCTTCAGACACCGCCTTAAATTCCCATCCCTCATAAACACCATCTAATTTCTTTTTTTATGAACAGTTTCACATTCTATGCTCTCATTTCATTAGTGTACAATTTTATCGTTTTTTAGATCACACTGTGCCCAGGCTTTATCTCCTCTGTCACTGACCGATATACAATCTCACTTACTTATATTTACATTCACATTAATTCATGTTTCTATATACTTACTTAAAAGTCTAACATTTCAGAGGTAGAACTTTAGTGTTTTACGCTTGAAGTATTTTATTAATTAGCATTTTGTTTCCATTACTCGGATTTTGTTTTTAGTATCCTGCTACCTGTACTCACTGAGTTGCAGTAAGCTGCTTTACGCATTCCTACTGATAGTTTAAAAACATTTGGGGCCTTATTGTCTTCTCTGGACAACATTTATATTTTCTCTACTTACGCTATAGGTCCTTGCACTCTGCTTTTCTATTCTTTTATAAATCCAACTAACTTGCTGGTCAGTGACTGTAATAAAGATTTTCCTTCTTTTTTTCAAAAAAACTGAAATCTCCCCTATGCTGCAGGACAAATGGAAGGCAGATTAACATGCCTTCGGCAGAAACAGTGCATCACTGCCCTACCTCTGATAGTTCTGGATGCTGCCGCTGCAACTAGATTTTAAAGTCAAAAGCAGAATCTCTGCAGCAATAAGCGAGCACGTGGGGCACCCAGAGAGGACACCAACCTCACTTGCTGCACTACAGAAGTTCTGCATTCCTTGTGCACAACTGAAAAAAAAGAAGAGAACGAGAGCTATGCCATCTGTAGAGGGCATCGGGAACGGCCTTGAAGGACAGGAGGAAGAGCCACTACCAAGGCAACAGCTGACACGTGGTACTTGAGCCCAGGCCAAGAAAATAACTTGAGAAAACGTCTCAGACAAGCCCCTCCCTAGTTCACAAAAAGATAAGCTGAGGGAGGAGGAAGCACATTCAGACTTGCAAGATTCTGTTGCTATAGCTGTTCCAACAGAAGTAGTCCTGACTACATGGTACTGGTATCTTGGTCTGATCTATCTTGTTGGGCTGTCACCATCTCATTGACAGGGGAAAAATCACCCTTCCCTGAGGGTACCTGACATATTCTTTCTTGTTCTCCTCCGTAACAGAAACGTTTCTCCCATTCGGTTTGAGTTCATGTTGCAGAATTCTGCCAAAAGCGTTGTGTTCCACGCAGAAAGTATGGTCCAGAACTGGAGTGATGTCATTCTCTCTGTCAACAAGAACACAATGTCTACAAGTCATTTCTGCAGGTGAAGGTATTTTTTGTTTACCCAGACCTATTTAAACATGTAATTTTAATGGCAGAACTCTCTGTGGTTGATCCATACTAGACAGTTGTGCTGCTGTGTGGGTTTTAATATTTCTCCTTGCAGAGAAAAAACTATGCTGTTATTTTTTTATTGTGGTGCTTATTGATGTATTCAAAGTTATTTCTATCAACCGCGTACAGGAATATTACTGTGCAGCTGATACATCGTGAATACAAAATAAAAAGATCTTTTATGATCAAACTCTGTCCCCAAAGCTATTCCTTTGAAGTACTGTCTGTTGACTTCCAGAGATACCCAGCAATTTAAAGCAGTTTTCCATGCCTCTGTTATGAGCAAGGCTAGTTCTTTTGCCTGGCTGAAGATTAATTTAGCAATAGCATGCAGATCAGATCAATCCAGAATCAGAATTAAGCTGAACAGTTTTCTAATGAAGTTAAAGGACTATTTCCCCCTATCAAACAGTTATCCAGAAGTCTCACTGCTGATTGTTTATAAAAGTTATTCCAACTTTTTGCTGGGCACTTTTGGAAACCCTTAAGTACCTACCTTCCCTAAAGCAGCTTTAAGATCTATGTAGGCACCAGTGATCAAGGTTACGGAAGCTTTTTCAATGGAGCTGGTCCTCCTGGTCCAGTCAAAACATTATATATTATTGGACGGAATACTTACAAAATCCAAACTAAGCTCTTATGTAGCTCTGGATCAACGGATTCCAGGTCAGATAACTGGATGGGTTTGCCCAACAGCTGTTTGTAGAAAGGAACTGTGAAACCCCCGTTGATGTAGTGCCCATGGAATACCGCCAGCCCCATTATTCGACCGACAAAGTGGAAGTAAGACAGATGATCCTGAAAGACATGCCAAACCACAAGACTTCATTCGCTGGAAGAGATGCCTGCACCTGACATCTTGGGGCTCCACAGTTGCTTGTTGCCAGACTTTAGTTAGTGTAATAAAGGTTTCATTTCATTATCACAAATCCTCTGGCTGAGAAGCATCAACACCCTCTGAATGCAGTATTTATGCTATTTCATTCAGTACAATTATGTTTTTACACTATAGGTAGACCTGCGTTTCTCAACCTCAACAGCTTTAAGATGTGTGGACTTCAACTCCCAGAATTCCCCAGCCACACATGCTGGCTGGGGAATTCTAGGAATTGAAGTCCACATGTCTTAAAGTTGCTGAGGCTGAGAGACACTGAGATAGTTTTTCACTAATCAGCCACTTGTAAGAAGTTGGAACAATCCTTATGTCTCACTGAAGAGTCACCTAGCATCTCCTTAGCCTCCTGTCCTTGGGGCTTGATGTCAGCAAGTGTTTAGCCAGAAGCAGAGTGATTCATCTTAAATGCCAGGTTAAAAGAGATGGTAGTTACTACTGGAGGGCAAACTCAAGCAAAGCAAACTCAACAATTAAAGTGAAGCGCTCCTTGGGAAGATCACAGTGCCGGTACATCTCTAACCAATCTTCATTCACAACTTCACTTCACTCAAATCTCCTCACACATGATGGCAACCATTGATTATACACAGTCCTCAACTGGACTGTTTTCATTTTTGCACTTTTTCAATGCATGGGGTTTCTCGAGGATGTCAAAGAGCAACCTTCTTGCGTAAAGATAAAATAGACATTAATCGGTTTGCAGAATGTACAGAAAATCAAATTAAAAAGATGCCAGCTGTGCAAACGTGAGGGAGCTGCCAAAGTCCGTTGTTTTATGCAGAGTTTCAATATCTGCACAGAGTTTACAGTTCAAGACCAAAGGCCTACTTAGAAGCACTCAAAAGCATTTGCCTTATTCTCAGTGAACTGTTTGACCTTATTTAGATTCTGAACAGGAGAAAAAATGCAGGGATTGGCAACCTTTACAGGCAGTGCTCCGCCCCAACATGAAACGTTAATTTAAATTTAAAACGTCAAAGGGTCCAAATTCCACAAGATTTCATCTGTGTGGTCTCGAAAGAACTCACGCAAGAGTACTAATCTTGGGGAATTTGACCACCTCAAGAGCTTAGAGACATTAAAATGTATTTCTTTTAATCTGGGGGCCTTGTGAGCACCATTATGAATCCCCTACTCTACACCACTTTTCATCTACGCCACCTTTCAAACTGCTCTGAAATTTCTCCAATTCAAAAGGGCTTTGCTACCTAGCACAGGAAGCTATAGTCTCTACTGTAATATGTGGTTAACTGTGGTTAACATTCAACCTCTGTGCCTTGTGCTTTTTTTTTTTTACATTTTTAAATAATTAAAGCAATAAAAATATAAAAACAAGCATTAAGTGTTGTATGCTACCCAGAGTCACTTTTTGTGAGATGAGCGACCACATAAACTTGATAAATAAATAAAATAAATAATATAATGCTGAGAACTGATCATTGAACTTTGCCCAATACAGTTCCCCTGGTTTCAGAGATGGTTGCTCCTTCTAACATACATCTTCAAATAACACAAACAGATCCTTGGCTTTTAGAATACTTACAGGGTTGATGGAGGAATCTGGATTTATTTGCAGCGTGTAAATGTTATCAGTTGAGTATTGGAAAAGCCCATAATATGGATTTAGCATTTCATGGCACAGAAGGTACAGCCATTCCCTGCCAGACATAATTTTTAACAAGATTAGAAGAGATGGAGTGGGGGGAGAAATGAAGGTTAAAGTTTACCCCACTTCAGAAACTGGATTAGTTTCCATGACTTGGTGATGGTCTATGACAGTGTTTCTCAACCTCAGCAGCTTTAAGATGTATGGACTTCAACTCCCAGAATTCCCCAGCCACACATGCTGACTATGGAATTCTGGAAGTTGAAGTCCACACAGCTTAAAGTTGCTGAGGTTGAGAAACACTGGTCTATGCGACAGCGTAAGACACTTCTGAAAAAGGCTGACTACATATACAGCTAGCAAGATTGCCAAAATGTAAGAAAAATATTGTGGATCAGTGTCTAATCGCAACACTGTCAGCTTTTCTGATTCCTCCTTCCTATATTAAGGAAGGGTATTCAACAGGAAACACTGTAAGAAGAGACCATAAAAAACCAATTACCTTTTTTAAAAAAATGAGAGTCTGAAAAAATTACAAGCTTTACTCAAGGATTAGTTTAAAAAATAAAAAATTGTCCCCAATAATAATCTGTACTATTAATCTGACACATCCAGTGCTCTTTATTCATATTATTTACTCTTGTAAATGCTATAGTTCGGAAAAATAAGACCAAAAGAAGAATGGTTAAAGGAAGGAATAATTGCAGGGCAGAGGGCCTGGATATCTGAGATGCTGCTTGACTCCAATTGTTTCAGCCCACCCAATATGTTCCAGCAGAGTGGGCGTGCTCCAGGTCCCCTCCATTAAACACTGACATCTTGTGGGACCTAGCAAGCTGCCTTCTCTGTTGCGGCCCCCACCCTCTGGGACAGCACTCCTCCAAAGATCAGGATGGTGCCCCCTCTCCTAGGGTTCCAGAAAGCTTTGAAAATCTGGCTTTTGTTCCAGGCCCGGGGTGATGTTTATTATTTCTTTAATGGCCCCTGTTTTGTTTTGTTGATTTTGTTGTTCATTAGATCATTTTAGTCTGGGTTGTCTGATTTAATTTTTTTTAGCCGTTTTTATGTGGGGGGGGGTTTCCCTATTTTTGTATGCCATTCAGAGTCCACTGCAGTTGGGTGGCCCATAAATTTAAACAAATAAAATAAACTAATAACAACAGCTATCTTTTATAGGAAGTTTGGTTTTTTTTTTAAAGAACTGTGATGATTCCTTTTTGTGGGAAGGTAGATGGTCATGGTATGTGATGAGCTAAATACCTGAGATAAGAGAGTAGCTTAATTGCATAATGGGGATCTTCTGCCTACCCCACCCCAAACCAAACGGAGACATCTGGTTAAGGCACGTTAGAGGATTCAGCATTTGTCTAGACAGTATTAAAGTGCAGACAAGATAAAGAAACACTGAAACTCTTGCAAGACAGCGGTGATGACAAGGGAGAGGTCAAAAGGAGAGAACTCCCAGACTGGAGAATAAAATTAAAGAACATTATCAGTACAGTTAGACAAAAGGAACCACAAAAAAAGAAAGAAAGAAAGAAAGAAAGAAAGAAAGAAAGAAAGAAAGAAAGAAAGAAAGAAAGAAAGAAAGAAAGAAAGAAAGAAAGAAAGAAAGAAAGAAAGAAAGAAAGAAAGAAAGAAAGAAAGAAAGAAAGAAAGAAAGAAAGAAAGAAAGAAAGAAAGAAAGAAAGAAAGAAAAAGGTTTTTTAGTGGCAATTTAGTTGCTGATGGATTCAGCTGCCAAACCCAGGAAATGGGAGCTTGAGGCAAGAGAGTGATCAGCATTACAACAGGATGCCAGGAAGAAATACAGCCACATTCTTGGGTGAGAACCCCCAAAGCAGGTGGATCAGGAGACAGGAAGAACCTGTCTTTGTGTGTACCCCACTGAACTGATTCCGATGTACAGTCAGCCTTTGTCTGCTTAAACACGATTGCTATTATTACAACTACATGAATCTCAGGGATGCTATACCTGCATTCATACTAAGGTAAATCACAGGACAGCATTATAAGGAATAGCCTGGGGAGTCTTAGGGTCATGTGTTCCTCCTTCCCTGCTGCAAACTCTTAGAAACCTTTATGTCTATCTTAAGATAGGTGTGGCTTGTTTAGCTCATAGGTGTAATACACTTAGCTGTAATTATGATTTACTCAACAAGCCAATCTGAATGAATAAAAACTGGTATGTTTCAGTCAACTCTGTTTTAATCACAGAGGGGCTTTTGGACATCTTGTTAAACTGCAATTATTCCAAAAAAGAAGTGGTTGATTCTGATGTCTTCTAAAAGCTATGCCAGAGGGAAAGGAGGACCCAGGTACTTGGTAAACCTTTTTCATTAATATTAAACCACTACCTTCCAAAGCAGCCATTTTTCATTGGAGCCACCATGATTTCTTGTATTTATAACTGCAATATCTGGAGCTCCCTGTCAAGGTACCCTTCGCTCCATACAAGCCCCTTTAGGATCCTGGCATTTACCTTGCCACTCCACCATAATCTAAGCCTTCTTCTCCCCGAAATTTCACCATCAGTCTCTTCTTCAGATCTTTTGGCCTCATCTTCATTATCTGACGGTAAGATTCCTACATACAGAAACAGAAGCATGATTTTTTCAAAAACAAAAACATTATTTTACCCAAAGCAGCTGAACTCCACGCATCTCTTTTCTACCTAATATTCGAGAAAAAGGAGAACCTTTCAGCTATTCCTTATCTAAACGTGGTTTTGTTCTTGATACTCAACAAGTTGCTTGAGCATCTTGGGGAACTGGCATGGTGTAAAACTGGGGCAGACTGCCTTTTATGAACCAAACTGATATTCTTAGCTATCAGAGGTGCGTTGCAGTTACTGCACTGGTCCACTGGAAAGGCAAATCACAAATAAATGAAAACACCAAGTACTTGGACATATCAGATCCACCAGTTTCTAGCTTGGACCTGAAAAACACCAACAGCTTTCTTATACATTTAGGCCTGGCAGGAACGGAGTGCATCTTACTGCCTACAGATGAAATCCAGATCCTTTTCACCTAAGCTCACATTTACATACCTCAAATATTTCTTCCCTCGATACTTCAATGCGGCAGTGACCAGCTTGGGGTTGCTGGAGGGAGAGTTCATGACGGAGGACCTTCAGCTTCTGCACCAAGTCACGCTCGTATCTCTGAGCAGGCAACTCCTCGCTGTCTTCCAGCGACCCCTCATTTGGTCCTTGCAAAGGCTGGTTGGGTTCTTTTAGTTGGCATTGGTGGCTTAAGTGGGGAAGGAAAGGAAGACAAGACATTACTTTCAAAAACAGAAAAGGAAGAATAAGGCAATGGTAGTGTGTGTGTGTGCTTATTTAAAAGATTTCTACGGCCACCATCTAAAAACACAACTCTGGATGGCTCACAACAACAACAATAAAATCCTGACCTCTAAAAACCATAAAACACAACCCAAACTCCAGGCCTCAATCATCCCTTTGGGGTGCCCCACAACCAGCTCCAGACATCCTCACTCTACCCCAGAGCCTGGATAAAAAGCCAGGTCCTGATGGCCTTCCAAAAGGCTAAAAGGGTGAGGGTCTGCTGGATTGCAGGGGGGGAGGGTGTTCCATAAGGTAGAGGCAGCCACGGAAAAGGCACGCTTTGGAGGTCCCACTAGATGGCAACATTTCAGGGAAGGGAACTGGAGCATGCCTACCCTATCCCATCTGGTAGGACAGGCAGATACTCTCAGGGAGACATGGTCCTGCAAATAACCTGGTCTCGTGCCACATAGGGCTTTAAAGGTGATAACGGGAGGGGAGAGAGATTCGTTTCTTGACAGCAACAGTTCACCAAAGACAATCAGACAGATTTTTCATTTCTTTCAAGCAACGTGGCACCTTCTAGATGGGTTGACCCTGCAATTCCCCACCAAAAGAATTACAAAATGACAGTGATGATCCAAACATCTAATAAGCTTCATAGGGGAAGCCGTATCACCTGCTGCAGCAGGCCTAGCATCCTTGGTGGCACCCTTTAAAAGGTAGTTCAATTATTCCACAATAAGACTGACTCGTACTGCAGCATTCGAAGTGGGAACAACCTGCTGTAAAAAGGTTTCAACGCACCTTCCCTGTCATTCATGGTTCAACATTTGCTTAACGGAATCTGTTTTTAGGGCTCCCAAAACATATTGAAATGATACTTCCTCATGCACCTTACTACTGCACTAGCTCCCTGCATAGTATTTACAGGGTCCTGACAGGACTAATCTTGTTCTAATTCTCAGCCTCAAAATCAAGCAGCAACTTAGTGGTGGCGTACTTCATTATGTGATGCAGTCTTGGGTCTGTGAACTGTGTGGTCCTGTTATTATGATCTACAAAATATATTCTTCCTGATACTGTACTTCTAACCTCCCAGCCTGGAGGTAGAGGTCCAAGTTCATCACAATTCACACTGTTAAGGTCTCTGCAAAAAAAAAAAAAAAAGGAAGAGGAACCAGGTTTAGCTCAACACCAACATTATCCTAAATTATTTGAGCATGTCTACAGAAAAGAGATACATTTTCAAATCTCGAAATCTTAGGATCCAAAGGCACTAAAAAGCATCCATGGAGAGGGAATGACATTCCAAAGCCAAGGCCGTGCCATTTAACTTCCTGCCAAAATCCAAATGAACTCCAAAGAGGCGAATCCACCTACCTTGGTATCCTGGGATCGTGCCAGGTGCTAACCCCAGTTTGTGTATGCAAAAAGTAAACTTGTCCCTGTACTGTTGTCCTTTGCTCTAAAGAGACAGAAAAGGAAAAAAGACACTAAATCCAAATCCCATACAAAGCCTTGTGGCTAAAGCCAGACCAAGCAAGAGTGAGCTAAAGCTTAAGGCAGTGGTTCATCTGCTTTTCTTACTTTTGAAGGACAGTTTGTCATTGTTAGGGCAGGAGAACAGCAACACCAAGAAGAAGCGTATCACAGTTTCCTCGTTTTTATTTATTGCTCATTCAGAAAACTGGTGCTCTATTGGAGCAATATATGGTCTTTTTTGTTTGTTATTTATATTTTATTGCGCAGCTGTTTTAGGAGCTGCAAAATATTTGCCTTGTTCCCTCCCAACTATCACGACAATCTGGTTTTAATATTTGCTTGCCAATATGCCATGTGAACAGTCCAGCTGCAAAATACTGATATAGTCATTTGAGAAATACAACACTGACCATGTTAAACTACCATCTGGCCAGCTCCCGGAAAAACCCTCCCACTTATTCTGCCTCTTAGACAAAAGCCAATCACACATCAATAAACATAAACATCTCGGGGGGGCGGGTGAAACTTAGAGCTACAGTTCCCAGTGAAAAATCCCATACAAGAGAAGTCCACAAAATGAGGCTGTGCCATTTCTGGGCACACGACAGGACATACAGGCCTCTCCCCAACACCCCATCATTCGGCCTTGCCTTGGGATTCCCAGGATAGGAACGGGTAGCAACCCTACTCAAACTCACCATAGCCTTCAGGCAGGTCTGGTGATGGTGACTGATGGCCATGGGGCCTATTTTGGGGTGTCTGGACATGGCTTCTTACATCAGGACCCCGCAATCGCTGGACCTGCAACGTCTGATCCTGGCCAGGGGATTCCACAAATCTACAGTTCCCTCCACCAGCAGCTCCTGTGCTGTCCGTATATGGGGCTGGCTCTTCCATGTAGCAGCTCAGGGGCCTCCCAGGTCCTGAGTCTTCATAAACCGTTCTGAAAGTAGGGAAGCTCATTCAGTGAACAGATTTTCACACAAACCTAAGGAAACGTTGGAAGAATTCTCTTTAGGGGAATGGGCCCAGCCTTTCCAAGAAGACCTCACTCTCGTGGCCCGTGAACCAACAAAAATGTCTTGAAAGACAAAACTCATCTGGCTCTCAACTGTGAGATTTTTGCAGGGGGCGGGGGACGTGCGCCGAAGACTAAATTTGCATTTATCTCTTAAACGACCAGATTTCCTCCAGTGAGTCACTTAATTATGATAAAGTGCTGAGGGAAAGCTCTCTCACTTTTTGGCCCTCTTTCTTTGCTACAACTGCGTTTTGGCCCAATAGCTAATCCTAGCTCTCTGCTAGTCAACACTAGCACAGTCTTTTTGGGGGAGGGGGGGAGAGAAGAGAAGAGAAGAGAAGAGAAGAGAAGAGAAGAGAAGAGAAGAGAAGAGAAGAGAAGAGAAGAGAAGAGAAGAGAAGAGAAGAGAAGAGAAGAGAAGAGAAGAGACAGTGATCTGTGTGTCACAATGCAAGGCACAAGCAGATCTCTGTATTCAGGGGATGCACTGCTCATCTGACTCTTGGGCCGGATGAAATCATATTTCAAGCAGAGATGTAGCAGGAGTTACCAGCTGAGCACATTCTACCTTGTTTTGCACCTAAGTGAAATAGTTTCGTTTTAGAATCTTGTGTAATATTTGGCTTAATGCATCTCCAGAAAAGAGAATGTTCTCATGAATGCATTTAATGATGCAGCAGTAACGGGAAGAGATTCATAGACTGATCAGAAGACAGGATACCTACCCTTCATTCTCCAATAGCCCCCTGCAGTCCACCACAGACCCTCCTGTGCCTATCCTGTCTCGTGTCTGTAGGCTGACTGGAATGAGAAGAAGGGAAACAAAAATTCACATTCAAAGCTTCCGTTTGCAAACAAAGTACAGCAACGAAAATGCAAGAGCATCTTGGGGAGTGCTTTAACTTGATGTGGCAAGCATTTTTGTACATTTTTTTTTTAATACTCTCAAGTATTTGGCCATGATCCACATGCAGAGTTCCTCTTACGAAGGCAAGTCTGGATACTTTGCTGCAGTAGCTTGTGTCTTAACAGGCAATGCATTTCCATATTCTACTAATTCAATCAATCTTTAATGACAAAAAGGAAAAAAAAATAATACAGTAAGCCCTCTCTTCCAAATGCATCCTTAATATTTCAGGAATTAAGACCACTGTCAATTAAAAACAATCAACCAAGCACCCACTGCACAATAATTTAGACTAAAGTCTGTTTCCAATGTATAATACTTTAGCTAAAAAACACAAGGCCTTCCATATTAACATGCAATTGCAAAATTCTCTTTTTCTTGACAAGAGTGAGGATACCAAATTTGTCACACTAGATGGCACTCTAAAACGGAAGTCATTTTTTACCACCTCTGCATTTTTTACTTCACAGAAAGAAGTTATCATGTCATCCCTGTAGCCACAACGACAACCTCAAGGCAACTAAACATCAGCTTCCTTTAGAAAATTTACAAACTACAGTCTTACTAAACTTTGGTAAGGATATTCTGCTTACATTAACTATTCTGTATTTATTTGCAGAGTCACAGTTTCACTTAGCAATCGCTTCATTTAACAACCACATTGACAGTCCCAATTGTGGTCACTAAATGAGGACTACCTGTAAGCTTCCATATCTGGAAATAATTTTAGAACTGTAGCACTGTTAATGAAGAAATGCATCCTGGGGCCATTGTTCAGCATTCCCAACCTGCCACCCTCTATGTACATTGGATTACAATTCCTAGAATTCCCAGCAAAGCTGCTAAGTACAAGGCCTCCAATGGCTGTCCAGCTTCCCAGGGTAATCTGTTCCATTTTTTAATAACTCTGCTATCAAGTGTCTCCCAGCATGGAACTCTGCTCCAAGGAGGATCCCTAAAAGTCAGTGGAATACACTTTTCAAAATGAACTACCCTGATTTCCTGGCGTAATATGTGAATTAGAAGACATTTAACCCTTTATGCACTCCTACCAATTTTTATATTTTGCTTATGCAATTTATCTACTGTCCCAATCCTCATGGGCTGCAGGCAGCTAAAGACACCAAATAGTAGTAAGGAAATATAGTACTTTTTAAAACTTGAACAAAAAATGGAACAAATAACATTAAGCATGTATGGTTCTATAGTCAGTCTCTAAAGGCTTCTAAAAAAATGTATCAGAATGTTTTAGGTAAAATGTATGTACTTTATTAAAAAGTACATGTTAAAATGTGTTTTTTTTTTAAAAAAAAACACAACTGATGCAAAAATAGGACGGAACAGATTTGTGAATGAACACATGCAAAACTAAGAAAGGAGGGAGTTAGACTGATCTGCCTTAATTTCCTCCCATTGGGTTGTGGTTGCAATAAACAATCCTGAAAGCTGAACATAACATCCATTCCCCAGATATTCTGTGATCTGAGTGCCTCCATTTTATCCAGAGCTGAACAAAACAGCTATATTTTTGTTATCTGTGCAGACAAAAATGTCTTCTTACCCACTATCTGGCCTCGTACTGCATCAGTGTCTGTGGGATTTAGTTTGCATAGATCCAAACGCTGGTCTGAAACAAAGAGGGGAAAAAATTCACCCAAGGATGTATACAACTGGGATTCAATGTTCAGAATGTAGACGCAAAATACTGCCAAACTCAGAAAACATTTGGTAAGAAAGACATGCTTACATCCTGTATCTTTTAGCCTGCTGATGGCATTAGAAAGAAGTCGGACACATCCCAGGAAGCCAGCTCCCTGTTTTTTGTGAATTTTCTTATGGTTCCAGACACTGATGGTGATAGAATCTGACTTTCCAACGTATCTAGAATAATCAGTTTGAAGATGATATTTAATGGAGGCTCATTCTCTGCTACAGTACAACTTTCCCATTTGTGAACATTGAACTCATTTCAATAATGCTTTGGTTACACTACCACTTTATCAAATGAGAGAAACATGTAACTAATCATTAGATTACTGTAATTTTGCACAGCATGTTAAATAGATAATGCACAAACATTTGCTAATTACAGACCATCTTATTATAAACTACAAAGCGCAGAGCCCATCAGACTATGGAAAGACTGCTTTTCCTTAAAATTGGAGTTATTCCATCAATGCACATTTTTGTACTATTACTACATAGGACAAGAGACATTTTCTATTCCTAACAGCCATGTAGTTATGCAAGTATTTCTATAAAGTGATACAGGTTTCAATTTCTGAAACTCATAAGTCAGACAAAATGCCATGTTTTAAACTGAGGGGGCTTTCAAAAGTACATTAAGACATAGTAGTTTGGGCACACCTAAAATAAGGCCTTGGAGTCTAGCCAATAACGCAACTCACAGCCCCCAAAATGAAGTCTTGCAAATTATTACACAACTCTATTCTCTAACAAAACAGACTAATAATCATGCCTGGGGAGTGGGCATTGCCTCAATAATAATCTGGATCAGCACTGCTGTTATGAAGAGTCTTAGAAAGAATTGTTATTTTATGGTGCTTTTTGGGACTGCTTTCTTATTTTATTTTGTATTTCTACTTGCATTTATTGTGTTATTTCTCTTTTGTTGTAAGCTACCTTGGAGCCCAGTTCCTAGGTACAGATCAAGGTTATAAATATTTCATGTAAATAAAGAAGAGGTAAGAAACAAGGATTGAGACTTGGAATCCCTTGCTGAACAGGCAACTTACAAATCATAATGCTGGTTCCATTTGGGATCTAAGGTGTTCTTCACAGTGTCAGTGGAGTGGCACTGACCAGACCCATCCACCACAATCTTTGCAAAGGGGTCAGGAAGCCCTGCAAAGAACAAAGGCAGCCCCGTCACCACAAAGACCAATGAAAGCAGCAGGTGAGTAGTGAACAGCGGTGTTTAACAGCTGCTCTCCTGGTAATCATGAGAAGAAAGGTTGAACAGTTGCTTGGAATACAGAATATTTTCTCTCTAGGAAAGGTTCTTTCACTTTGGAAGGTATAGAGCAGGGTGTAAAAAGCATGGACCATGAACCGGATGTGGCTTATCAGACCTCTTTTTGCGGCCTCCTGGCTTAAGGCCCTTATTCCAATCCTTGAGCCCCCCAAAGACCCCAAACCGAGGGCAACGTTGGATCCAATCCACTTTTGCTGTGCTGTACAAGCCTTGGGTGGTCCTTGAGTTAAGGAAAGTTGCATGCCTCTGGAGGAGAACAAGAATTTCCTGTGAAGCTCAATCAGTAACTAATTCTATGACATGGTATTTTTAAAGTACACTGAAGTTCTGAAAAATGCAGCTAAGCCTTTTTCAAGTATCTAACATATGATTTTTCAGCTTGTCACACCAGGCCTGCCTATGAAAAGAACCTGCACATCTGATAATGCAATGGTGATTCCCAAGTTAATTCACTGTGACGTGATATTACCATCTCATGAGAGCAGATATTTACCATGCCTTATAGCGCCTTTTCCCAATTTAGAAGAAAGAGAGTGAGCATGAACAGAAATATATTTGCTCACAGTTGCCAGAATCAAGATCTGTTTTAAGTAGCTCACAGCAAAAAGAGCACAGCTTGCTGCTTCATGGTCTGGTGAACAGAAATTTCAGACAGTTATGCTTCCGACTCTTGAAAATCTTTCCTTAAATGCCCTCAGCATTTAAAGGAAAGGACTAACATCAGTATAATAGCTTAAATATGCACAAGGGATGGGGTGGGGAGGTAAGAAAAAGTATATAGATATTTCCAGTTACTTACTGAAGAAATCTTTCTTTGCAAGATTCTTGGCACAAAGAACTGCAAGAAAAAGAAAAAGGTTAGCAGATTCCACTCATGTTTCAGTATAAACAACTGAAGCTGGGAAAAGATTTCTCTTACCCACCCAAGGGCACAATTTATAAAAAGCTAAGAAAAGAATACAACTGGATTAACAAATAGCAGCATTAAATTTGATTATTTTCATGAACTGCACAGCACATATTTCCCCAAACCTGGGCTTTTACCTACTAATTCATTTATGTGGAGAAATCGTGATAGTTCATTCATCATATTAGGAACTTTTTTTTAATTGGCCATTTCTAGGATTTAAAAAAGTCAGATGAGGTTTGGCTTGTGTGATCCAATGAAAGCATAATTGAGTTTAAAGCATTTTCCAGCCAGTTTTGTGGTTTCTTACTATGGCTTTTAAAAAAGTATTGGATAAAGGACCTCCTCCAGCAAAAAGAGTACTATCACAGAGGTGCTATTCTTGACAAAGAGAGACGTTTTGATTAGTGAAAGAAGGACACAATAACACCGCAGACCATGGCAGAAGAGGCAGACCGAAAGCTCAACTGGTTGCCTTTAAACAGAAATATTGTGAAATGCTGAATTTATGAGACTGATTGAAAAGCGTTCAAGTGGAACAGTTGTCAGAACATAATTTCTTTTATTCATAGTCCTATTGGGAGTAATGTTGCAAAAGTAACCATGTAGCACACCATCCCTCCCACCCTCTTCCTCACCTTCCTAATTATTAAGGAATGCAAACTAAAATTAAGTACAATTGTATGTTCAATCTCAATCATAATTAAACTCAGCTAGATCTAACTACTGTCTACTCCATAACATAAATCAACAATTTAAAAGCATATTTTTTGGTTATTGATGTAGCTGTATTTGGGTTCTTTCCTGACATCTATGACTTGACTGCAAAGAGCACTTCCAGCCTATAACAAAGTAGAACTATGTCACATTTGCAACTGCAACTGCAATTATATAAAATAGCTGTGAAGAAAGGAAGAGTCAGTTCAATTCTAAGATGCACTTTTTGCAGAATAAATAGGAATCCTTTCACCATTACTCACAAGGATGAAAGGAAGACTCACAGTGGAAAGAGTGTGGTAAAATGGCCCTCAAGACATAGATCTATGTGTGGAAGACTTAAGCTTTCCTTCCTATCTCCAGAAGAAAATCTCCCCGCCTTTGGAAAACTAACATGCCAGGAAGGTTTACCTAGTCTTTATACACCAACATTTTCTTAAAGTGTTCAAATATTATTTTTGAAACAGTTCTAAAATAACTATGTATGATTGATTGCGTGCCATCAAGTCAGTGTCACCTCTGAGCAACCACATAGATTCTCTCCAGGAGGATCTCATCCTTCAACTTCTAGACTGACTCTCTATAAAAGTACCTCTCCTTATGGACAATTAACATATCATCAATAGCCTTAAAACATATACCTTTTGCTGATACAAGCACCCAATATACTACAATACCATTACTTTTGCTGTATGCTTCTAAAAATCATTTTCTTGCTAGACTTTAATGACAAATAACATACATTCATGATAGGAAGTTCAGAGGGCTATACTTGTGCATGCATGAGCAAGCACATCAATAAAAACAAAGAATACTTTGAAAGATAAGACCAAAGGTTTGTTTAATCAGAAAATCCATTTCTAGTACTGCTCTGTCAAATACACCCACTAGCTGCCAACATCTGGCCTTTAAAAGTATACCCTGAACATGAAGGGTTCATTTATATACCAAAGTCAATACTAAAGGCCAAAACAAATCATGTTCTCCAGATTAGATGAGTGTGACAATACGTTTTTAGCTGTATCTGAATTATCCGAAGTATTTTGTCCATTTTCAATTTAAGGAAAACATTCATTCCTTGAAAGTTGTAGCTACATGAAGAAAGGAAGACAGGCTGAATAATTAAGATTATGCTGTATGTTTGTAGGAGAGTTTTAGACAAAGGTATTTATAGCTGAAGGGAATGATGTCTCCTTCCTGCTTCACATTAGATTCCCTTAAATTCCACTTTTTTCCTTCAGCTGAACCTACTTTTGCTATCAGGGTTTAGTTGGGATGACAAAATGGATTTGACAGGCTAAGACTCTTGGCCAAATCCAACACAGTGAAATGTAACAGAAATTAAAAGTTCTGCATAAGCAGAAGATGTTTGGCTTGGCAGTGATACCTATGAGAGAAGGATCTAGGTATCCTAGCTAGTCACAAGCTGAACATCAGCCAGCGTGCAATGTGGTTGCAAAACAAGTTAAAGCCATCTTAAGCTGCTTTAACAGAGGCACAGCATTCAGATCATGGCAATAGTTCCATTCTGTAACACAGGGTTTAGGCTACAACTGGAGAACTGTGTCCAGCTCTGGATGAAACGGTTTAAGAAAAAGACTGAATAAGTCAAACAACTCTTAGATGGATGGGTAGGATAACAAAAGATTTAGGATCTAAATTTTATCAAAAACAGTTGGAAGAGCTGAATATATTTAGCATGGAGAAGGGAAGATTAAGGGCTGACAGAATATCTGTCAGGAGATGATCCACTCACCTTCCCTGGAGGCATTTAGCAGAGGATCATTAGCTACTTCTTATTAGTCACAATATTCCTACACCGGGAAAGAGGTTTGGTTGGATGATATCCAAGACCACTTTCAATTCTATGATTCTCTGACAACTGATAGACCACGGAAAACTAAATAATGAGTTGGGAAAGGATTATCCCCTCTTCAATTACACATGATTAGGCTAGAACTTTAAATGGAGGAATCTGCTGCCACCGTATCTAGTTTAGCCGTCAACTGGCCACAAAGAAAAGCCAGTATCCTAGTTACCAGACCACATTAAAATAGTCCAGAGCTGGATTTTTCATCTCTAAAGAATATGCAATCTTGCATTTTATCTTTTCTTTTGGTTTTACAGAAATAACACATATTTGGCAGGAACACCAAAACATAAGAACATTAATTTGACTACTTTATGAGATCTGATTGTGGGTTCAGTCAAAACAGTACTGTTATTTCTTTTATTCCAATCTTAGCAACTGCAAGCCAAGAATGAACCAACAGATACCTCATTTCTTCAAGACAGAATTATGTTTGATTCCCTACAAAAGTAACCTCCAACTTGGTGCTCTCAAAATGACCCAAACTTCAATTTCCAGAACTCCCAATCAGCATGGATTTTACCTATATATTTTGCAAATTCTGAAGAACTCCAGACTGGAGAAGGGCTCTCTAAAATAATTGTGTGTGCATGGTGGGGGATGTTATAAGGCAGTATGTTCATTTTATGAAGCACAATCTGTTTGTATCAACGGTTATCCAGTCTTGTAATGGAAACCCTCTCCCCTCAACAATTTAAATATCAGCAATGCTATTACTTACTGAACTGCCTAAGTTCCCATAGTAAAATCAGAATCTGCTGTATGCTCAGAGCGCCCAAAACAATATGTGTTATTGCTATGGGGTATACACACACCATACCACAATGTTTCTATTTGTCACAGAATAAACTGGCTGAGAACCACTACAGGTTGGGGGGGGAGGGGGAGGGGGAGGGAGGGAGAGAGAGAGAGAGAGAGAGAGAGATATGGAGATGAAAGGGAAAAAACAGCCAAGTAACACTTAACTCAGGTTGCAAAAATTCTGCTGGGACATCTGTAAGATGCTCCAACAATCTCATTCTTCCAGGGAAGGAAATCTGGATCTTTGCAGTAGTGGCAGAGAAGCAAAAGAGAGGTTGCTGTAAGCCAGAGCTAACAGTAGGGTAGAAAGATGCAAGGCTAGGATGCAGGTAAACCCTGGAGGTGGTTTTAATCCAGTGGAAATTCTGGAAATTGAGACTTCCATTAGCTCTAGTATCGGTCAGCTCCCTGGGAGCTTGCCTGTGCAAGCAACTCTGAAGCTCTATAAGGAATTAGAGAAAGGGTTTGAAAAGGCAACCTGCATCAGAAGCAAGTCGAAGCCAGCTGTTCACAATATGCTAACCACTTGTCAACCACAACTGATCAGACTAGTTTTTGCTTTTAAGCAAATCACAAGTTTTACTCCATACATGAAACGTTGAAATAAAACATCCTCACAATTTAATTCAAAAGCTCAGTTAAGACCCATAGGAACATCAGAAACAAATTAAATAGCTCCACAGAAAATGCAGTAATTTTCTTCTTCCAACAAGAAGTAGAAATGTACATCATTAGCAGATCCAAAATGATTAAACCAGTTTATTGCTCCAAAAGCAGGTCTAAGTAAACCATCTCTTATGTATGTCAAAAAATTTTTGTTATCAAAGATATTTGGCTGGTGATGCAGGGATGGAAGGCAGAAAAAAGCCTGAATAAAACAGAATGCATTCAGGATATTATTCCTCCCAAATTAAAACCAATACTCTTTATTAAAGCAGTTGGTTATAAGAGAAATTGTCATCTATGGGTCTAAACAATTAATGAACATCCACCTTGGGGAGTGAAGTAGTCTTTTCAGGAGACTTAAAAGGACTGACCTTTTTTTCCCCATTGCCAATGGTAGTCGATTGATTCTCAGTTGACATCAGTACTTATTACCAGTTTCTGTCAAGCACTGGGTCTTAAACTGAATGATTTGTACCTCTTTCTACACTGCAGCCATCCAAAATGCTAACATTTTCTGTAATAATCTTAAAGGCAGCATTTTTCCTCCTGAATAGCACCGAGGACTTTATCCTATCATATATTCTACAGACACCACTGTAATTTCTGGGTTGGATAAATGGGCTTGTAAGAACCTGTTTTAAGGCCACCTGAGAATTTACTGCTATTTCCACAAAATACCAAGCTAAGTCATTCAAAAAACAAACTAGAGTAACATAATAATTCAACAGCAGCATGCTAAGGTTCTCTAATGTCCAATATAAAAATTCTGTACATTAAAATAGTATTAATCATATAAGATCTATATACTAAGCTGAAGGCAACTCAGCTATTAAATAAGAACAGATTTTCACTACTCATCCATTAAGAAGCTAGAACTCCTCAGAATTTATTCACCACACCTCCTTAGCCACTTAAATTCGTTTCTGATCGTTTATTCTTACAGCACTCACATCCAAGATTTTAAACAAACTGGTCACACTTAACGTTATCCATACTAGACAGAATTTCCATAGAGGAACCTAATTATATTGCAAATGTTTTCTTAAAGTAACAGATTAAAGATTCAATGGAAAGATAATCAAAAGAAAAAAAAGGAGCCTCAGTAGCAGATATTTCAGGGTTAACTTTGATCATGTGTACATTCTATCATGTGAAGATTTTACCCTCCACCACAAAAATCCTTGCAGCATTTCTGCATTGCATTTCAAGAAATACTTATTTTTAGTTTTCCATATGACTTTCCCTGTTTAATTCCACTTAAAGCCATCTCAGTGCACCAAATTTACCTTAATGGCTTTCAGATCTGCATTATGTGCAATTCCCCAAACTCAAAAATTGTCAGTGACCTATTTAGAAGGGAAAATCTTTTCTAGCAATTCTATACACAACAGAAAGCTATGTTCTTAAAATTACTTATTTCCTACTTTCCAAACTGGCAATATAATTTGAAAAACTGTACAATATCAATTAAAATGTAATGTACTACAATAAATATAATTAAAAATCTGTAGATGACCATTGACCTCTCCTGCTTAAAAAAAAACTGTAAGTGCCTTCAACTGGAATAAATTCTCCAAAATCTATTCAGTGTGAACATGACAAACAGAGGCAGCTTGAGATATCCTACATTAAATCCCAAAGTAGGCTAAGTCAAATTTAAGTTTTAGCTGAAATTTGATAAACAGTTGCTCTTGTCCCTTACCCATATGAACTTGCAAGGCATTTATTCTGTCTTAACAGCCTCGTTGAGGTACGCTTTTCTTGAAACAGACATATCTATTTCTGACCTGGTTGGCACTTGGAAATGAGAAAAATTAATTATTTGGCACCAATTCCAAATTGTGATGACTGACTAACCACACATTAAAAGTTCCTCCCACTCCTGGCTTGCCTGATCTCTTTACACTTTTTGTATCAATTATGCTTTATTTTTCTTCATTCAGTATGTTGACTTCTGCCTATTTTTTCTACTTAAATCATTAACAAAACAGCAAAAGCACCAAGCAAATGCAAATGCAGAAACCTAAAGTAAATCCAGACTTCCTATGTGTTTTTTCAGACTTCCTCAGAGTGTTAGTGAGAAGGGAAGGCAAGTCCCAGCTGCACCTCACCCAGCTGAGTTACCCTTGTAGATTATTCACTACTTTCTTCAACTGCCTAAGAGTTGTTATTCAATAAGCCATGTCACCTGAAGGAAGATCTGTAGAATTTTTTTTTTTAAAACAAGCAGTTTTGAAATGCTTACCACTTGCATAATTCAGAAAACATTATCCATGTATGAGAAGCATGTTCTTCCTCCCACTAGCAAGCATAACTCGGATTCCAAGTTTAATTTCATTTGCCAAAAATATTTTGCATACTTATAGCTCATTGAAAGCTCTGATTCAGGGCAGTGCTGTACAAACATCCATATGGACAAATGAAATTAAGAGTAGGGATGTATCAACCAAGGTCAAAGATAAAAACATTTGGGTCACAGTTGAAATCCAAGCACTTCCCCAAGTTTTAACTTTGTCAACACATCACTGTTGGTCAACACTTTAGAATGGAAACTCACTGCTTGTATTAACTGTTAAAAACTGCACTTGAATAAAACTGGAGTGGAAAGAATGTGGTTGATGTAAATCCAGACTGATCATCCAGTCAGCCATAACCAAATGATTTTAAAAAGTAAGTAAAGTTAGATCTGATTAGATCTTGAATAGAAGACAACCACAAAATCTCAGGGCTACAAGCTAGACTGCAAAGATATGCACATACACACTCACATATCCACCCAAAGGAAGACAATGACAAACTACTTTCATACTATTGCCAAGAAAACAACTTGCAATTTTTCTTTCTTTTTGAGGCATGAAAGTGTAACTATATAATGGCCCTCAGAAATCATCCGGATCCCTGCAAATTATCTTGTCAAATGGATAACTGGATGGCCTCCTCTCCTTCCAAAAGAACACCTAGAAATCCATTCCACAGTTAAAAACTTGAGAAAATATTTGTCTTTATTTTTATAATGCTCTCTAAATCAATTTATTCATATAAAAGTTTATATCTTCCAATCTACATGTGTCTTTATAAGAGCGCTAAAGAGAAGATATTAACCCTCTCCAATACATTTAAATCCTGATCGTAAGGGGTTTTTTAAAGTTTTCAAACCAGCAAAAACTCATTTCAAGATAAATTTCAGTTGCTTAGAAAACTAATTTTCACATGTATAAAAATATCAATTCTAGGCAAAATGTGATTACACAAAGCATACACTTGTTCCACATTGTGGCCGGTCACTCGCTATTCACCCAATGCTCCTTTTAAGTAAAGATATTTGCACCTTCAAACATTAATGCTGACAGAGCAGATGTGGAGTGATCCAGCAGCAACTGGATTACAGGAAAACTCTATTTGCAGAGCCCATTCAGAATAGATAGCTGATGATATTGCCAGATTTGAATGAACCCGTTCTAGCATCATTTATACCACTTGTGATACAAACATTCAGGAAATGTTGCGTTTAGCATCTATTGTGATGAAGAGCCTTCTGAATGATCACGGTAAACTGTCTTTAAAACAAAAAGCAATTCCTGGCAATTGATTTATGTGGATTCAAAGATAATAGGTGCAATTCTTTGAACTGGAGAGCAGTTGGAAATCAATGGGTGAAACAAGTTCCTCAAGCATTTCAAATTGATGTGCAGCCCATAGCTGTCTTAGCCCTTTCATACCTATTACCATAACTTGGAAAATGGAATTATTCTGAGAGTTTATACATAAGTAGCTCTTGTTGAAAGAGAGAGAGAGAGAAAGAAAGAAATGCACAATTCTTAATCAATTCTGTGTTTTAACTAAATTTGGTACTTTTCATCTATGCTTCTAAATATTTGCATCTTTAACAAAACTGCACAGAATGTAAGGTAGCTAGTAACAATGCATGCCATTATGCAGGAGGGTCTCTTTCTAACTAAAGCTGTATCAGCCTATGTAATGCACTTTTGTTCCTCAAATATGACAGCATTACTTCAAATCTGAATCTATACTCTGTTTGTATAGAGTAGATCTGCACTAACAAACACTGGGCTAACAAAACAAAGTTTAATATAAAATTGCTATCTAACTACTGAAGAGGAAAGCAGATTATATTCGGAACACCCAAAATGACAAATAACCTATTTTCTAACATCTGTCATGATAAATTTACTTGTTCTGAATTAGCAATATTTATGCTTTTTGTTGCTCACAACAGAATTGCAAATTTAGGGCACTTAAGCATATTAATACTGATATAACTACAGTACTGTGGAAACTAGCTTTGTCACTGTACACAAGCAATGTGATGGCCCAAGTTGCAACAGATATATTTCTACTCCATGGGACAAGATGAACAACAGCATTCAATTTTAGAAAAGTACACCGGCATAGCTAATATGATGAAGATGGTGGTATTATAACACAACATCATGTAATAAAGCAGCCTTGTGGGCTCTTAATTGTGTGTATCATAGAGTGTTTGTGTAAAATCCATGCAGACACATAAAATAAACACATAGACAGACATCCTGGAGCAGCAAGGAAAATTGTTAACAGTGGCATCACAGGGGAATGAAAAGCAAGATGCACAGTATCCAACAGTTTTTCAATGTTCACTGTTAATAAGGTAATTAGCAAAGCCCATCTAAAAACGTTGTTGGGCAATAACAGAAATCCTTGCATTGATGGGCTAAATAAGACACTATGAGACAGAAAAATATCTGAAATACAACATAGTCCATTATTCTAAAAACATTCCCTAACTTGGTGCTTTCCAGATATGTCAGACTCAAGCTTCCATAATTTCCATGAGAGATCATGGTGACTGGAGACCACTGAAGTACACAAGAGGGCAATCAATCTGAATTAAAATGGCAGGAAGGAACTGATTAAGATCCAAAGCAACAGACACAGTCCATTGCTCATTTAGATATGCAATTTAGGTACTAACAACCTATATTTCTAACAACTGTCATAATTCTGTTGCCTAAATTTTGCAGAGTAGTCAAAGGTGGTCCAGATAATGCTTCTGTTCTTCAGTGTGAACTCATTTAAGCCTTTCCATATCCATCTTAGTCATCTAGAGCTTTAGTCTTCGTTTTAATACTGAATGTTCCAGTAGAAAGAATGCAATTGTATTCTCTATCTCTCCCTTCAGCCCCTCTTCTTTTTTCTTCCATTTCTATCATCTGGGAATAGTTTATAAATGTGCCCTGATTCAGTTAAAAACAAACTGTTCTGACAATTTAATTAGAATTCTGCATAAGAAATATTTTCAAATGCAGGTTGACACATTTCAGTTTCCCTAGCAAGTTTTTGAAATCTGCTGAGAAATAGGTGTGTAATTTTAATTTTTAATTTTCACTGAGGAATTCAACAGATCATGGACTGATACTGTATTATAAAAAAAGAATGCTGTATTGGCTACAATACTGGTAGACTGAAGACAGCGTAAAAATTTAGCAATACCAAACAAACATCTCAAGCTAAGCAACAAAGTGGCCTTCCAGATGTGTTGGATTTGCATCTCCCAATATTCTCAGCCAACATGGTCCAAGTCCAAATGTCAGGGAATATGAGAACTGAAATCCAACTCATCTGGACAGCACCCGTTTAGAGAAGGTTACAATAGAGAAAAGTGTCAACTGCTTGCAGAAAGAGTTTTCTTCCTCATTATATTTGAAGCTTATTTTCAAGATGCTCCAATCTATAAAGAACATTCTGAATGATCAGTTTCACTGTCTGACATATTGCAGACAGATTTTACCATATCCGGGAATTTCTTCCCTAGCCCCCAAATTATTGCTGTGTGGTTTTATGAAATGAATTAGTTGTAATAATGAGTGGTTTTAATAAAACTACTGTACTGTTTGTGTACAGTATGTGCCTTTTGAGGGTGATGAATATATTAAATAAAGAGAAAGCATACTACAGAAATATCATCATTTCCCTATTTATTTATTTGATTTATTTCCTACCTTCTGCAACAGGAGCTCAAAGCGGCATACACTGCCCTCTCTTCTCCTATTTTCCCCCCAAAAGAACAATCTTGGGTTGGGTTGGCTGTTGGGTTGGGCTGAAAGTGAGTGACCCAATGAACTTCTATAGCTGGTGGTGGACTAGAATCTGGGTCTTCCCACTCCTAATCCAACACCTTAACTACTACCCTGGTTCTCACTGTACCTAATAAACACACCCACTCCTATTTGAACAAAATTTAAGCAAATTACTTCCAAATAAACATAAGCAGCACTTCAGCAATTTAGAAGAGTGCTACAAATTTACACTTTTCCGTGAACAAGCAGTTTTGGATAAAGCAAAATTAATCTACACTATACAACTGTCTTCAGCATATTTGACAGCAAATCATTAAGGGGTGATCATATCAATTTACACATCCCTTTATATTTTTAGTGATAGGAGATCTCCAAATTAGTTTTTAGTTATTAGCTACTAGTTAGCTAATAGTTAATCATTAGTTATTTGTAAAAGTTATTTCTAGTTCATGACACAAGAAACTAGAGGCACGCCTGATCCAGAGAGAATTCTGCTCAGCTGCAACAGAGGTGAACACGGCTGGAATCACAGACCACCACACCCTTTCTATATTAGTTCAATTTCTTGAAGAATGGATTTGCTCACAGAGGCAGAAACACAACTAATAAATGCTTGAATTGCATTTATCTCCCTTAGTAAACTCAGCAGATAGGATTCCAGGAGACACATTAAATATGTATGATAGGACTTTGACTTTTTCCATGAACCCTTGGAAACAGAAAACCTCACTTTTAAAAGTAGGGTGCTTTATGACACGGGAAGGAGGGCTGTACGTTCAGAAACAAGCCCCAATAAATAGACAGCCACATGAAATTAGTTCCACAGTACCTTGGAATTCAAGCAGTGTCTTCCAGAAACAAGAGATTTCTTTGAGCTGTAAATTGGATGGCCCAAGGGATTTATCTCTGCTGTACGCAGGCTTTGCCTTTGACACAAGCCAGCGCAAGTTCTGGCCTTTAACATGATTAAATGTTGCTGAATGAAAGTAACCCCAAACCATATACTGCATTAGAATTCAGCACATTCTCCCCCAGAAAAATCTGATCTAGCCATCAACCTAGGGGCTATTTCTCTTTTATCATCCTTCCATGTGTCAACTTTCATTCTCTTGCCAGACTTAGAATACAAAAGCAACATTAGGTATTTAGAATATTTCATTATTATTTTCATTTTTATCTTGCACAGAAAATTCTCTATTTGGAAGTTACTTTCTCACTATGAAACATTTTTATTATTCAGAAATTAAACAATATTTTGCAAAAACACCTTTCTACCAGATGGATAGGGCAATCTACAGACTAAATAATTTAAAGAAATATTTGTTTCAAAGTGTTCCATGCACAGACAAATGTGCCTGTTCCCACATTTCTCTAAGCTAAGAGGAAAACAATGTTTTCTCAAAAGGGCAACTGTTTAATAAACAGTTAACACATAAAAATCTGACTAGAATTCCAGCCTAAATATCAGTTTCAGCAAAGCTTTAAACAGTAAAGAAATACAATGTAAGGACTTATGCAGAACAGTCAGTAAGCCACCTAAATTTCCTGCTTCTAGGTTATTTTCTGGGGACAGATCATCCTGGAGAAGGTCTATCTATGGGGTCACTAAAGGTTCACCCTGACTTGATGGCATTTAATGATATATAAACTGATTTACTGGAGTCAAAGAATCTAAGGCTAGGTTCATCTATTCTGCAGAATTTGTTTTCAGCTGTAACAAAATACAGTAAGAGCACTAATGTACTATGAAGACCAAAAACACACATATCATGTATGCCACATTTCTGAAAAGATGGACCCTGTCATTTTTATTCATGATTTTTGAAAAGGACCAG
Organism: Python bivittatus; assembly: GCF_059951505.1. Taxonomy (NCBI): domain Eukaryota; kingdom Metazoa; phylum Chordata; class Lepidosauria; order Squamata; family Pythonidae; genus Python; species Python bivittatus. The sequence goes on from NW_028277083.1 coordinate 4,563,699, forward strand.
GAAAAAATGAACTGGGCCACTCAGTTTCAGTGTCCTAGATCACCTGGTTTACTCTGCAGCATCAGTCAACACTGCACTCTCCATGTAAATGAAACAGGAGATGCCAGTATGCTGGTCATAATCTCTTACATCTCTTTTTACATACAGCTCCAATGAGCTTAATTTCAAAATCTGACCTATTATAGTTTGAAGCTTCAATTATAGTCAATTTATATAAGACTGAAGAAGAATGGTCTTTGTGTTAATAAACAGAGTGATCTCTTATATTTCAAAATTACAAACTATATTTCTCTTGGTATTACATTAGAGTGCATCACCATACTTCTGCTGCTAATTAAACTCACCATCCAAGATGAGCTTTTAAAAATAATTTCACTCGTCCAACCATCTCAGATCAATGGTTTGTTTTGTTCGTTAGGGTATATTTACCTGTGCTCTTTTGCTAATGTAATAAATATTGCTGGTGCACTGAATTTCCCTGCTGTGTTCTCAAGTCAACATCAACGGCATGGACAGAAGTCCACTTAAGTCTAATCAGGTGAAAGTTAGAAAGAAAGAACAAAACAGGGAATTAAATCAACGGAAATACTTGGGGAAAAGAAGGAATCAGCTTTAATTTGCCCAGTGCTAGGAACTGCAATACAAAACAGTTTTTGGAGACCGACTCTAGTTTATACCAGCATAACAAATTTCCACGTTGGTCACCTGACCCATACGATACTCAATGGGTGTAATGTGATAGGCCACTCTTTGTTTTAAGAGTGGTCAACTTCAACTACATCTGGAGATTTGCAAGCAAAAATACAAGCAACATTTAAACCACTAAAAAACAAACCTAAATTTGTCTTCAAACAATTAAATCATCTGACTGTTAACAAACATATTATGTTGGATTTGCTTTTGAATGGCAACAGTTTTAAACTCTTTCTGAAGGTTGAATGGCATGGCAGCAAATTATTGTAATTAAACATCATATAGTAGCCTCCAAAATGATACGCATGTAATAGTACAAAGATACAAAGAACTAAACATGCTTGCAAAAAAATATGAAGCAGAGGTTTAATTGAAGCAAGGTGTTCGTTGAAATTTTCAAAATTAGTTGAGTATCTTTGCAAGCTAGAAACACAATGCTACATAAGCTTGTCAAGATTATTCCAAAAGAATTAGACACCAGGCCCCAACCTACCTGTGTAGCCATATTTATATAATAAAAATTAATTTTTGTGGAATGCTAGCAAGTTAAAAACTACTAGCTTAATTATTGCCTAAGCGTTCATGATTTCCAACTCATTTATCATGGTTTATGCGTGAAGAAAAGGAGGGCTGGAAAGACTACTCTTGCTTTTGGAGATAGCCAGCTTTTACTAATTAAAAAAGACAGTTCATACTGAAATTCATAGACTAATGGTATGAAGCAGTATGGTAGCTTCCTACATTTCCACCAGGCACATCAACCCAAACAAAGCTTAGATAATATGTAAAGATTCATTAACCCCCTGTTATTCTTAACTCTCAAGCACTGCTTCCATCGGTTATAATCTGAATTTGGCCAAGCACCTTTCTCATGACAATACATCTTAGCTATATGTGATATAAATTTGATATATAAATAAAATAAAATAAATAAATATGTACAATGCCTGATGCATGTTTTCACACACATGCAAGTACTGACCATGACAAGTTTTATTATCATAAGTGTGTTAGCCTCTAATGTGCATAAAGCTGTTTTCAGACAAATATTACATGATCGTTTTTTGAAAGAAATCTAGCTTTATATTTTAGTACACAAACTGTTTCTATCACTGAAATTCAAATTAGCCCACGTCAGATTAGACTTAGACTAAACAATCCTTTGCCACAGGCTAATACACCCTGACGTGCAAAACTACCAGAAGGTACTAGACTACTCACCCCTGATACACTGGATTGGATGGTTAAAATTAGTTGTGTTTTATCATTCAGAACAATTCTGTATCTAAAAATATTTGCAGGTAAAATAAAGAAGTCACCTAAATGAACATTAATAATTTCTTACATTTTATCTATTATCTTTTCTTCTTTTTTAATTTTTTTTTTTTTTGGTAATTTCCTTGTTCTGGTTGTTGTGAGCCGCCCTAGTCATTGGGAGCCAGGCAGCATACAAATTTAATAAAAAACAAATAAATAAAAAATTACTGGGACTGGTTCCCAAGTATATTGATATCATTCACATAGAGCAAAATACATACAGCCCATGGTTTATTTTAGAGCACAGATATTATTAAGCAGTAATTTAGAGAAGAGAGTCAGTTTGGTCTAGTGGCTAGAAACTGGGAGTCTGTGAGTTCTGTCCCACCTTCAGCACGGAGCCAGCTGGGTGACCTAGGGCCAGTCGCTCTCTCTCAGCCCTAGGAAGCAGGGAATAGCAAACCACTTCTGAAATCTTGCCAAGAAAACTGCCAGAATTTGTCCAGGCAGTCACCAGTAGTCAACAATGACTTAAAGCCACAAAAATAATAAATAAATAAATAAATAAATAAATAAGCAAGCAAGCAAGCAAGCAAGCAAGCAACATCATGGTTAGGTTGAGAAGTCTCAAGTTTGGAAGCTTCAGTCTTGAATCTACTATTCAACATTAGAGAAGTTTCTACTTTAACAGTAACTTCTTCATTTACATTATAGCAACAGTTGCAGAATCACTACTAGGTACTGAAAATAATTACATGAAGTGCATAAAATTACTATGATAATGCTATGAAGTAGCGACCGATCTAAATGAAAGAATTGATTTTTCTATGCCTTACAGCATTTATATAAGACTATAACAAAAGGAGAGGAAAGCATCAAGGTGGCATGAGAACAAAATGATTTCTATATAGCTTTAAATGATCAATTCCTTTTGCATCTGAAATGCTTTTTCACTTTTGAAAAAGGACTTGTTAAATAATTAAATTAATGAAGATCAGGAAGAGAGAATATCAAGGCTAGTTCCACAATCAAGACTTCCATTTAAACAAAATGCAACAGTTAATTTGTAGTTCACTGAGAGCAACAAAGGCAAAAAATACAATTAATCATTGCCAGGTGCTGAACGTTTTTTCCCATCATTTACCCTGGTAGATGGAAGCATTAATTTTTTGAGAGAAGTGAAAAACTTTCAAGCAGAATCCACACAAAGCATAAAAAGAGAAGTTGATTTCTGAATTACATCTGGCAAGCAAAAGTCACTGGGATGCTGGGCTTCAATGCATATGGCTTCCTGAAAGAACTGTATCCAGCTTTTGCTAGTAATTCTCAATGGAATTAACAGATATTCCTAGGGGTATCTGAGTTTCATTCAAAAAGCTGGGGAGGGGAGATAGGAAGGTAAACATTGTCTAGATTCCGATGGCCAGTTCACACATCTTATGTCCAGAGAAAACTGTGCCATTCTACAAGGTACAGGCCATGAAATATTTCTACCTATGCTATGTGCACTTCACATATAATATCTCAGTAATACATCAATTCTATAACATAAATCAATTTTATTAACCTTGTTTTAAAGCAAGAGAAGAAACAAAAGCTATCCAGCAAATTCATGGCCAACATACAGACTAGAAGTTTCCACATTCAGCTTTCTGAACAGGTATATTTGACAAATGTCTTAGTGAAGATGTCCAGTTAATATACCACACTAAAAAAAAAATCAAATGTGTGTTTTCAAAACCATGAACACATACCACAACTGATCACTAGCTGAGGTTCCCTGCTATCCCTTTTTGAAAGCACCAAATTTCCTTCTGTAGTGTGAAGGAATGCTCAATGGAAAAACCCATGGATGCAACCTAAGTGCAACTTAAGAATCACCTTAAAGATTTTAACACAGACTACAAAAGGGCACCTTTCCAAGAAGTCTTGAACAAAATCTATCCTTCCCTTCAAGCCTCATAAAGTCTGGTTGGCCGGGCCAATTTTTAAAAACATAGACTATTTGTGTTCCCATGTAAAATTTATTCTGTCAAATATTAACAAACAGCACTGCTTACCATGGAAAGCCAGTTATATTTAATACAATCCCCTGAAATATTTTTAAAACAAGGTGCATCCAGGAAACTCCATTTATTCAACATCCCAAAGAAAAAAATAATCAAATTCTTAATGAGGTTTATTGATCTGAAAGTCTCCATCCACTACAAGCTGCACGAGAGAAGGATTTTGCCTTCTTTAGAAGATCCTCTAAATTCCAACCAGCAAGGGGAAAAAACCCACAGCCGGCTTCCACCAATTCCACTGCAATGCCGAAATAGTCAGAACTCAAAGGTCGGCGGGCATTTTTGCCAAGAGGGCAGAGCAAGAAATGAAAGAAAACAGGGAACAAGACTTCTCCAACCAGCCAAATTGGGAAAATGCGGGAAAGGATTCCCCACCCCCCACAACATCTTCCAGAAAAAAGAAAGCAAGGGGGAGAGACATTCAATCCACAACAGCAGGAACTGTCTCAATACTGTTAGGCATGGCATGTATTAATGCAATCTTTGGTCATCCTGTTTGAATGTAAAGGCCCAAATAAGAAAAAAGGCCTTCCTTAACCTGGCCAGAATAGCAATTTGAAAGGCGAGGCCCACCTTTCCCGCTGCCCCTGCAATCCCCCTGGGGAAGGAAAGGAGAAAGGAGGACCAGCAGCAACAGCAGCAGGACAACTGTAACCTCCTCCTCCTTCTCCTCCACGGCCCAACCTTCACAGAAGACCTGTCTCTCCACCGGCCGACCCAAACAAGGCTGGAAAGGAAAAGGAGAGAAAGGAAGAGGGGAGGAGGAGGAGAAGGAAAGAAGAGGGGGAAGGAGAAAATGAAGAAGGAAGGGGAAGAAAGAAGGAAAGAAGAGGAGAGGAGAGGAAGAAAGAGGAGAGGAGGAGGAGGAGAGGGAGAAGGGGGGAAGGAGAAAGAGGAGAAAAGGAGGAGAAAGAAGGAGGATGAGGAAAGAAGAGGGAAAGGAAAAGGAGGGAAGAAGGGAAAGAAGGAGAGAGGAAGAGAGAGGGGAAGAAGAAAGAAGAATGGGAAGGAGGAGGAACGAAGAGAAGGAGAAAAACTCGCTTCGCCGCCTGCTCCCAGAAACCGGGCGCCCGCCACATGCCCGGGGACTACAACTCCCATCACCCCCAGCCGCCGCAGCTCGTCATCCAGGCAGAGGCGAGGCCAGTCGGGATCCACCGCCCAACCCAAGGCTGGGGGCCGGGGATGATGGGCGCTGGGGCTCTCGGGAGGGCGATTCGGGGAGGGGAGGGGCAGGAGGCCCCCCCAGGCGCCGGCTCCCCCTCTCCCCCCGGCGGCCCAGCGGGACGGCGCCGGCCGTTGTCGCCTGCGGGCGGCGGCGCCCTGGCGTCTGTACCTGTGAGGCGGACTTTGATGCTCGAGCCGGCCCTCCGGGTGCCCGCGTTCGACATCGCTCCCCTCAGACCGACCGACACGGAGGGCGGGAGGGCGGAATCAGCCGCCGGCCACGGTCGCCCCCATCCGCGGTTCTTTGGCCGTCGCCGCCAGGCCCGCTCGGCCTCTCCTCTTCCTCTCGTCTTTTAAAAATTCCGCTGATCCCGATTCCCTTTTAAAAATGAATAATCGTCATCATCAGTAAGGAACAAACCGCTCCGGTTCCCCTCACGCGGCGGCGGCGGCGGCGGCGGCGGCGGAGGCGGCGCCGCCTCACGGAGCTCGACGCCCGCCCCGCCGGACGCGAACGGCGACTGCGCGAGCTCGCGCCGCCCCCCAGCCAACCACCCGCCTTCGCTTTCTGCCCGCGCCGCCCCCTTTCCGGCGCGCGCACGCCGGAGGGCGCGCGTCACGGGCACGGCTCGGCGGCCATCTTGGGGAGGTCCGGCTGTATAAAGCTTCGCGCGCGAGCGAGGCGGGAGGGGGTGTGTCAGCGATTTCGGGCGTTACGTGGAACTACCAATCCCATCAGCCCCCGGGAAACAGGAGCCAACGATGGGGGGACTGTGTCTGAAAGGCCACAGGTGGCCCACCCCTGAGGAGGAGATGCCCGGGATCAGCCTCAGCCTCTTCATCCACCTGGCCCAGGAAGATGGGAGGTGTGGTCAGTGGCATCTGGAAAGCAGGAGATTACGGAGGGAAATAAAGCAACAGCAAAATCCATCCATCTGAGCTGCGGGAGATTTTGGATGGTGGAAGATGACTAAATAGCCTACGATCAGCCAAGTTGTAACGAAGATGGTTCCTTCAGGGAGGCGGCAGGGCAGGGAAAGCGCTTTAATCAATTCCTGGAAGACTGCAGAAGGATTAATGCACAGCCTTTGTGTTTAATGTGTATAGGTGCAATTAAGCAATAAAGCAGGGCTATAAATCTGGAAAGCACCTCTTTCAGACCTCATGGCTGAAAACGGTCAACTTCCAGGAGCTTTGCCAGCCTCCTGTTTACACCTCTCATTTCCCACTGAGTTGGTTCAGAAGTTGTGCTATGTCAGGCTGGTTAACTGTGGTTTGTGAAATAAATCACAACTTGCTGGGATTCCATTCATTCTAAGCCCTCGTGGTTGTTTTTGCACAACAAGCTAAGACACCATAAAGCCACATTTTGCTTAATTTATGAATGAGTTGCTGATTCACTTTGCAACCTGCAGCAGGTGGCAACCACATTCCTCATCAGTATAATTTTGTGGGGCCATTGACTAAAAGGCAGGATGTAAACCTCACAAGGAGACAGCGCAAGGTTTCAGGCCTCACAGAGCTCTTCAGGCAGAGGAAATCATAATTCTGATTTACGCACGAGGCTAGCAAACTTTCAGAACAGAAAAGGGTAGCTCCTCAGATGCCATCCTGAGGTGGTGGTTTGCTGATTGAACTGGGGAAATTCTTCCGAGCAATAAAATTGCTTTTCAGAACATTGGCTGGAGCCAAAATGAAGGTTGTGGCTGAAGACAGGTGGAGAAAAAGCTGATGGGGCCAATGATCTCTTGTAACAAGTACCTCTTGAGCAATTCCTGCTTCACTACAAAATCCTGGATTGCGCTGGTGATTAATATGCACCTTCCCCTTGAAGGAAGCAGTGAATGTGAAACTCAGGTCATTCTTTCCCCATTGATAGCCATCACACCAGGTCAGTTGGCAGGAGTTCACCAAGGGTTTACAGAAGGGCTTCCCGTTAGCTCTGCTTTCTGAGAGGCAGATCAAGGTGGCTGTTGTTTCTCCATAAAAGCTGATGACAAGGCAATAGATTGCTCACTCGCTTGCTCCCCCGCCCCGCCGCCACAATAATTAACATTACAGATGAGACACAGGCCAGACGAAGCATCACCACTCCTCTCGGGGGAAAGAAAATGGTGGCAGTCCTTCAAAGATTCCCACCCTTGTTTTGCTACGGCGAGAGCAAATAGAAGTGACTAAGGCAGCGGGGCCCGAATGTGAAGCATGGGGTGGAAGGGGGTAGAGCAATTTCCTTCCCACCATTTCAGTGAAACTGAGGGGCACAAAGTGTGCACATCCTGCAGAAAGCTCATCTTCCTACAGTTTCTCAACTCAAGGGGAGCGATGGGTGCAATAGTGTGATTTTAACCCAGTGTTTCTCAACCTTGGCAGCTTTCAGATGAGTGGACTTCAACTCCCAGAATTCCCCAGCCAGCCTTGCTGGCTGGGGAATTCTGGGAGTTGAAGTCCACTCATCTGAAAGTTGCCAAGGTTGAGAAACACTGCTTTAACCAATTGCAACACTGCTGCGTCTCTGGCAGTTCAGCAGCTTTGGGACACCTTAAACACGAAACCCCTTTATTATACCTGGTGCCTCAAGCTACAAGATGAAACAGGTGGCATAGGAGACAGTTTGGTACACGCCTGACTGATGGGAGAAACCCATGCAGGGCCCTGAAGCAGCACAAAAAGGGGATTTTTCTTTTTTCTTTTTCATCTCTTCCCGTCTCTGTTCCAACCTGTCTTTAAGGTCAAAGAGAAGACAGTGATGGTAGCGGCTGTTCCAATCACCTTTTTACAAGGGTGGCGATCTACAGACAGACTTTGCCTAGCTTCACGCATCGCATAAAATCCTGCTGTGTTTCATCATGTTTCGCATGTTAGTTACGCCTCCTCCGTAGTGGGGGAGAATCCGAAATCGGTCTTTGAATTCGCTGTCGCTAAACGTGAACCACTGGCAGCGTCACCAGTGGCCTATGTGCAAAAGGACTGACATCATAGCAGGAAAATGGGTGGCTAGTTATGACTATGGCATATAACATAGGTGTGTTTAAAATAATCTTATTTCCTCCTGAATCCAAATCAAGAGTTTAGGCAGAAGAGGACGCAGGAGATGTGTTATCCATTTTTTTCAATCATGGGCGAAGGGAAGGAAGAGAAATAACCAGAAGTGTCCACAGCATATGATTAAAAAAAAAAAAAAAAGTTAAGATTAGGGCAACGATGGAGCAGTTGAAGTTCCATCTGCTTTTTAGGTATAGAACTTCAATTGCACCATCGTGGCCGCCATCTTGACTGTTTTGACCACAGCCTGCCGACACCCCTGGCGATAACACACTGGGGTAGATCAGAAGTCCTTTCCCAGTAATGCCACCCCTCCATAGGATGTGTCCAATGCATGGATGATTCGACCAGGCCAAATGAAGAAATCTGATCGAGAGCCTGTGGTTTTCACAGCAGTCAGGACATACAGCCTCCAGACACAGACCCTACAAATCTAGGAAGGTGATTTATTACGACAAACAAATGAGAGGTGTAACCCGTTTTTCTCCCCGCCCCGATCGTGTATCACCACGTTTGAAGGCATGCAACAAGCTGAGCTCTTTCAGAAGTTGTAAAAGTCCTGCTGTTCAGCCATAAAAGGGAGAGTTTTTTTCTGTTCAGCTTCAGGATTTATGTCTTCAGCTTCCTAACATTGATTTGGAGGGGAGAAGAAAGAAACAATAATTCAAGGTTTTCTTTGCAGACTTTTAAAATCTGTTACTTTAACTCAGGGTTTCTCAGCCTGGAGGACTTTAAGATGTGTGGACTTCAACTCCCAGAATTCCCCAGCCAGCCATGACCAAGGCTGAGAAACACTGCTTTAACTCATATGCCCCCTTCCCAAGAATTCCAAGCATTATGAATTTGCGGAAGGTTTATGGGGAATTCTCCATTGCAGATCCTTAGCACCTCAGCATGAAAAGGAAACACCAAAAGCAGCTTTCTTTTATGTACGCAGCAATAGAGTTAGCCAAAGATTGCTCCCAATGGGATTAAAAACATGCTCAGAAGCTAGCTTTCCTGATATTAAGTAGAGAAGGAATTACCCAGCTGACAGGATGCTGTTAGTTCTCACTGTTTAAAAGCTGCACTTTTCAAGGAAGAACATGGGAATTTGATGCCTGCATCCACTTACCTCACCAGAAAAATATTTCTCAATGAGGCCTAGGGCCGCGCGATAGACCAAGTTGTTCTCGTGAGTCTGGAGAGCTTCGATCTTCTCCACACCATCCAGCTCCTCGACCACAAGACACAACTTTTCTGTCTCACCCAACTTCTCAGCTGACTGGTATGGAAAAAGAAAACACAAGCAGTAGGTCAAACACTGACTTCCTACGTTGCACAGAACCATGGTTCAATCACGTTCAATTAAACAAGACACGTGGGCTGGATCTACCCACTTCCCTAAGCATAACGTGGTTTGCTTGGTTGGGTTTAAGGTAAAGTACTGTGAAATGAATTATCAGGGTTAGGCAACCATGGTTTTACAGTATGAGATCAAAGTCACTGAAAGGCCCTGCTTACACATCAAGGATATCTTTGAAGATATCTTCAACAGTTCCTATCAGGAGGAGCAGATTCATCAGCCACTGAAATGTCTTCTGGTTTAGTGTCTTGAAGAAACTAGGTTTTCTGATTTCTGCCTCCGTTCCCAGGGCCCACCAAGCCAAAGCTGAAAGAAGAGGTCCTACCCAAGCCATATATTAAATAAGCTGCAACGGTCACATCCTAGTTTCTGACAGGAGGAACCAAAGGAGTGGCTCCCAATAAATCAGAATTCTTAGCAATTCCAACTTGGTATGACATACAATTTCCTTCCATAGCCTTACCAGGAAGAAGTTAGAGAGACTGTCCAAGACCACGAGGATGGTGTTACTATCCTTGACAGACAACAAGTTGAGCAGAGGCTTGAGGACTCCAGCCTGGATAATTTCCACCACTTGCTCCACCGTGCCTCCCGTTGTGAAATTGGCCACAGCCCAAACAGCTTCTTTTTGAGCCTTGAAGTCTCCCTACGAATGGTAAAGTAGTACAGAACCTTAAGAAATATATAAACTCAGCTGCTACCATGATTATACATCTAACACCTTCACAAAAAGCACTCTGTTTGCGGTTGGCTGTTACTGGCAAACCTCTCTTCGCTGGAGTTAAAATTCTCTCTCAAAAACCCCAGAGGCTCCACTTTTAAAATCACACAACTTCCAACACTTTGGTGAGCCCTGAGTGATTTCATTCTAGATTCAGCTTTTGTTGTGAGTGGCTGCCATAAGCTGGAATGAGCTGTAAGCTTCATATCTCCTGCTTTGTACCCCTGCACAAGCAGGCGTTTTCCCCAAATTAGTAGCTATAAATTTAGAAACTTAGATTTTGCCTTTAAGGAAAAAAGCAGAATCCCAGGAAATGCTCCTGCATGTTTCCAAGATATTAGATATTCCATGTTATCCAGACCAAGTTGACGAGCATGTCAGCTGGCCAATGTCAATCTTCAAGCTTGATGATCTTACAAGTTTGTATATGCATATATGTATGTTTTGATGTGTGTGCATGTATTTTTCATATACTTATAATCAACTTGAAATCCTGATAGTGCAAAACTTTACCTTGGTCAGCAACTCTACCAGGGGAGGGAGTAACCCACAGGTGATAAGCTGCTGAATTTGACTGCATGGCCCAGCAGCAATGTTGCTCAGAGCCCACGCTGCCTCCTTCTGGACGGTTGACTTCGGATGACGTAAGAGCTGTGGTAGGACTGACAAGACACCTGCATCAATGGCCATCTGAGTCTGTTCATCTGTCCCGGTGACTACGTTGCCTATGGTACGTAGAGCTGGCGTCTGCAGAGATGTCCACCAAGAGAAAAAGAGACGCCATGGAGGTTCATCACTGAAGGCTACCACCAGCGGAAATGGGATGACCTTTATAGGGGTTGATCCCTCACTAGTGAAGCATTGCCTTCCCTTCAAGAAATAACTCTTACTTACCAGAATGGGCAACTCTGTGTTGTTCATGAGCTCTACAAGCCGTGGCAGGATCCCTGTCTCCACCACCACCTGGATGCGATCATTGGCACCATCGGTCAAGTAGGACATCGCCCAGCAGGTGTCAGAGAGAATGTCTTTATCTTTGTGTTGCAGGAGACAGCTTAGGGTAGGGAGCACCTGTTTCACAGCATCCAGGGGAGGGTGTGGGTTTTTGTTCCTGCAGAGGTTGGACAGTGTCCAGGTGATATTCCTCAGGAAGCCCACCTAAAAATAAGAATATGCTCATTGGCTGAAAACAAGCAAACAAAACACGGGGGAACAGTGTCCAAGCTCTCAAGGGTACAGAATGTACCTGGTAAACCACACAAAGATTATAAGCTAAATGTTTTACTTCATGGCAGGTATTATTGGGGCCCTGACTTCAAACCACAGACCTCAGGTCTGAAGCCCTGGTCCTGTTTTTGGAACTTTCTTACTGCTTTTCAAGTTCCGAGAATGTTTTGCCTTCTAAAGAGTTTGGTAGAGCTTTAAAGCACACACCTTTATACCACAACAAAGGTAGGTATATTTGCAATTTTTTTTCAATTCACCGAGGCAAACAGCTTCTAAGATCATCGATGAGCTCGCCAGATCAGATCAACAGAACCAACTAACCCAACCAAGCAGAAATTTCTACATACAGGAGTAGCAGGTGTCACCAGTGACAGAAGAGGTGGAATCACATTGAAGCCAATCAAGGCATCTCGGTACACAGGGCCATCCCCTACAGAGAATAATTGGAACAGTAAGTGAGGTTGTACCTTTAAAAAAAAACAACTATCATGGATCTATATACTAGCTCAGATAACTTAAGCTGGTCAGATCCTGCCAAGGTTCTTTTCCCAATCTCCAGCTTCAACGGTGAGGCTAGCCAGCTTGATACAAAGAACTGGGCTCATATAGTATACTAAAGCTGGAGTAATAAAATTGCTGTGGGCATATAATGCACAATGGTACTCCAAAACAGTCCAATGATGCCTTCACTGATGACCTGGCACACCTCCATGCTGAGATGATGGTTGGGTGCCTACAGAACAAGAACTGATGGTCTTTGTTGTGGTATCAAAGAAGCAATTTGTATCCTCTCCATTAAGATAAGAGCCAGTTGGAAAGAAGATAAAAGGGAATAGAGAAACCATTCCTTGACACATCCACTAATAAATGAGAGCCAAGGTACACCGTTTCCTATTCCATTTCCAAGATTCTGTAACCTGCCATCTTCAAAACAAGGCAGCACCACAACTTACCCGCAATGTTGCCTAGTGCCCACACCGACTGCTCACAGATGTGGACGTGTGGAGAAGACAAAAGAATGACCAAGCCTTGAATGCCATTGGCTTCTACAACAGCTTTCGTTTGGTCAGAGGTTCCTGAAGCAATGTTGGTGAGGGCCCAGGCAGCCTCAAACTGCAGGTTGGGAGCATCATGATGATACAAGAACTCCACCAATTTAGGAATGACCCCAGATTCAATAACTTGATTGATTGGTGGATTCTTCTGCTTGGATAGCAACTTCCTGTTGGGAGAGAAACAAGGGCAACCTTTAATGTGACCTCACCCTGCTGGTAGAACCACAGCAACAGTGCCATTTCTCAGCCAACTTCTGGAATAATAGAGGCACCTTCTACATCTACACCAGGTGGTTATTTAGGAGCAGAGTTAACTATGCCTGTCCAGCTGTGCCCTGGTGGGATTCCCAATGGGCAGTATGGTTCTTAAGAGGCAGGAGGACGTGGGGATTGAGCGCAGCTACTCCTCAGATCGCCTTTCATGCTGGATCAGACTATCTGGATTGTGCTAGCCATAGATAGAATGTATGGCCCTGTAGCAGATGCTTCAAGCAGTCATATGCTACCTGTTAAGAGCTTCTCCAGAAACCTAGTGACCTCCATTAACAAACACTGACCAGAGCCTATTGGATCCTCTGTTCTTCTATGCCTGAGATTCAACCAAGTTAGTTAAATAATCAAAGGCAAATGGGATTGATTGGTGGGGTGCATAAGCAGCAGTTATGGCTTTGGCTCACCTGACTGCCTGTGCTGCCTTCAGCTGAAGAAATGGGTCCTCCGATTGGATCACCTCGACTATTTCTGTCAAAGAGAGCTGAGCAACCTGGACCAGGAAGCAAAAGGATTGTAAGACCAGAGCAGAGAAGTCATCAGGATACAGATGTCCAACCACAAGAGACTAAGAACTTCATCTTCTAGTCAATACAGAGTTTGCATCTATTCACACTAAGCCCAAAACAACCAGCATCATAGTTTAGTGTGCCACATGAACCAAGCATGCCAGAGTCCCCAAGTCTTTGTGATAGCCTGTTTCTGCTTTCCTCACACACTGAGCAAATCACCACCACTCCAAAACAGTCAGTGGGTGTGAGTATTCCACAAGCACGCCTACTTGTATACACAGATATGGAAAATGGCTTTATAAACCAGTGTCCTTCCAAATGTGTGTGAATTACAAGCCCAGAATCCACAACCAATATGACTGAAATTTGGAATTCTGAAAATTGCAATCCTGAAAGATTTAGACAGCATTGGTTGGAAAGGGCTGGTGTAGAAAATTAGGTATGTGGCTAGACATAATATATTCTTGGGCTAAGACTAAGATCTAGAGAGGGAGGTGAAAATTACTTTTACTATGGAGCATATCTCTTTATCACATTACTACCACCACACACCATGTTCTTCTCTTCTTTCTCAGGAGACAGGCTGCCTTCTGCAGAAAAACAGATGTTCCTTCGCTTCAAGATCTGTTCATCTTTCCTTGCTTTGCGAAGTTCAACTCTCACCTCTATTTTTCGCCTCCTTATTTCCTACCAAGGAAGAGAGTCAAGCATTATGGTTTTTAAAGCAACTAAATTATGAGCCATACAGTTGGTAGGACAGAGAGCAATAGGAACTCTGGTTTATTCAAGATGTCTGGAGAAGAGAAGATCTAATGTCTTCTGAAGTAGAACCAATTCTTATCTACTAGTGTCAGACTTCAAAGGAGGACAGCTAACAGTGTTAAGAGATTTCTCCAGGTCAAAGGGGACATATGATCTTCAACCTCCATTGACTCTTCAGGGAAAAACAGATTGTTATTTTTGTTGAAACCTCTAATCAGAACTAGTGCAAAGGAAAAACACACAGTAGCTCCAGCAATTATTAGTGCATAAATGTAAATTTGCTACTGAGTGGTTGTAAGTATCTAACGCACTTACCCATAGTTCATTGAACCATGATATACTTAAACAACCCAACCATTTGATTCACACAAGATATGGATCTAGCCGCTAAGCAAACTTGCATGAGTTCATGCAACTGCTAAACTAAACTATGGTTGACTCATTTGTAGTTCATCGTGTCATCCAACACAGCCATTATCAAAACCTAAATTAATCTGTTTGATGTGTTTAAATTAAAAAGCTTCTAGCTCTCACTGAAATGTTAAGTGGTGGTGGTGAGCTTCCCAGAAAAATTTGAACGAGAAATGTTGGGACTTCCCTAAATCCACTAAGATACAGTTGGACATGATATGAAAACTAAATAGAGAAACATAAAAAATGTTAAGATGGATGATTGATCCTTCCTTCTCACTCAAACATAGTTTTAATAGACAATTCCCTGGAAGGGAATCAATAGAGTGCATAATATGCTTTTAACCATTACAACTCAACCAATTTTAGTCATATTTTAAGACATTGCAACATAAAGCCACAGCCGACCATAAAAACAAAGAGGCCCAAAATTATCTTTTGTACCTACATGGAATACTGCTCCCCCATCATCTTGATTTGTATATAGTTTTTTTTAATAGAATTATTAATTTTAATATGGATATTTATATTTTTGTTTTTACTGTTTAATTGTGAGCCGTCCAGAGTCACCCTCTGGAGGAGAAGGGCGGCATAGAAATTTAATAAATAAAATACGCACTGAAGTCTCTTTCCCTTAGCGTTATGCCTTCACCCACTTAATGTAGGGTTATATCCATTTCCTTTCTCCTTTATTTTATGAAACCATGCATTTCTAAAACTGGGAAAAGAAAGCTGGAGAATTAATAGGGTCTCCCGAAAAGAAACCCCCTGCTCTACAGTATTGTGGTTCAGACCCTCCACGTATACCAGCTCCAGGTGGTAAATTCCACCTCCGATGCCAGGAGTATAAATTCGGCACCTTGTAACCTTCCGTCCTTAAGCAACCCCCAGCCCAATACTTACTGCAAAATCTTTGCCTTTATTTTTGAATTTCCTCATGCGTTCATCTTGCTCATTTGTGGTAGGCATGATCAACGTTCTGGAAGCACAGATTGGTTGGTAAGATGTGCCTCCACCTCACACCTAGGTGAACAGAAAAAGATTTGGCTCAGGGGTACAATTCCCCCTTATCCAAGACTCTACATTAGCCCAAGGGCCATAAACCTTCTCATTCCTATAATGCGTTCTGTTGCTCCTAACCATGCTAATTTATTTGATGGTATTTATAATCCACCCCAAACATGGGTGTCTGCAGGGTGTGCAATCAAAGTGGGTGATGCACATCACAAACATGCAAGCCTTCAGTTGCACCATCGTGACAGCCATCTTTGTTTTAATCACACCCTGCAAACACCCCTAACCACAAATTAAAAGAATTCTGGGCAACTACAAGATTGTGTGTGTGTGTGTGTGTATACACACACACACACATATACACACACAGCAACAGTACAAACAACACTCCTTTGAAATGATTTTGCTGGAAAGCCAACATATTTCACTGGGTGTTCTGAAGGGACACACACAGAGCAAGAGTTTAAGATGTGTCTTTAAAAATCTGGAACAGCAATGATGCTCTTCTAAAGTGACCTTTCTTTGGTGCAATACCTAGATTTAGCCAGACCTTGTTAAAAAAAAAATAGCTTGCAAAAAGTGAATGAAGTATGCTGAAGTTTCTACCAGCTGACCATAGGAAAGAGCCATTCTCACAGCCAAAAAGGATGCTAACTCAAAGATCAGGTTCCCATTGCTATTAAACCATGGCTTGTTGAATCAGTTCCCATGATTTATGTTCATACAACAGAAGCACAGAAACTACATCATAGCCTATTGCAAAGGGTGACCACATTCTTGCCTGGGAAATGGTTCCATGGTTACCAAAAGGGAAGGGAATAATCCGTGCATTTTTACTGCTTTCCCATTTCATCAGAGTACCAAGAAACTCAGATTCACAAAAAAATACAGTTTGAACCCAGCCATTCCAATCCAGTGATTATTTCCAACTGAAAACCTTGGGGAAAAAAATAGGGTTTTTTTTTTTCATGGAAGAGAAAAAGCAAAGATTGGTATTCCTCCTGCTTCGCAAGCTGCAACAATTTAGTTTGGGGATGAGGCTAGGGCGCCTTAATCAAGGGAGAGAAAAGGAATTTTCAAAGGCAGGACAGTTTGGTTTCAGACTAGGCTCTGGAAAAAAATAATTACTAACCCATGAACAACTGAGGAATTACTTTCAAACAGACTCAGGTGCTGCACTAACATATTTAAACAAGTCCATTGCAAACCTGCCAGCTATATTTGCATTATACACTAAGCTTTCTTAATTTTTCACCTTGAGCAGATGGGAGTTTTTCCCCCCTCTAATGTGTTTGGTGAACCCAGGGCACTTAGTTGCTGTATTGCAGTGTTTCTCAACCTTAGCAACTTTAAGATGCATGGACTTCAACCCCCAGAATTCCCCAGCCAGTCTTAAGATGCGTGGACTTCAACTCCCAGAATTCCCCAGCCAGTCTTAAGATGCGTGGACTTCAACTCCCAGAATTCCCCAGCCAGTCTTAAGATGCGTGGACTTCAACCCCCAGAATTCCCCAGCCAGCAAGGTCCACACATCTTAAAGTTGCCAAGGTTGAAAACACTGCTGTATACTCTAAAACTCGATACAACCCCTTATGGGTTGATTATCCAGGTTAATTGAGAACCACCTGGTGAAAACCTCAGAATTAGCTTTAGCTCTTAGGTTTTAGGGCACAAATCCAACCTTATCTTTCCTTCCTTTCATTATGTTCTCGCTAACAACCTGCCTATAAGCAAAGCCCAGAACGCATAACAGCAACATATCTCGGACAGAGCATCGAATAAATGCATAAGCTTTCTTTCCGTGCCCCCGTTCCTATTCCGCCATAAATTAAAAGGCAGGCAAAAAAAAAAAAATTACGCCCCCGCTACTCACTGTCTCCCTTTACAAACCGCTTGCAAAGCAGCAGCCGCCGGGAACAAGACTTAAATTTCCCGGGAAATGGGTCAGTCGCCCAATCTCGCCCTCTGATTGGTTGAAACGTCCAAGCAGCTCCGCCCCATTCCAGGGTTCGATTCGCCTTACAAGTCGCCGGGAGAACGGCTCGGTGGGCTAGGGGGTGCTCACGGCGCCTGCGCAGGAGAGGTCACTTGTGTCTTGCACGTGTGAACGGTTGCTCATCAAGCCCGTGAGGAAGGGCGTGAGTTAAAAGGTTGCAGAGCAGCCTTTATGGGCATGCTCACCTGGAAGTAAGCCACTTTAAGTCCAATAGGGCTTTCTTCAGAGTAGACCCACATTGGCTTGAATCCCCCATGTGCAACGGGGTTTACTCCTAAATGTTGGCCATTCATTCTTCTCAGTGGCCTTACTTTCAAGCTAACATAGATGCAGAACCTGGTAACTGAATTAACTTTTTGGTCCTAACACAGTTTATGAAATCATTCCTCCGGAGACCAGCCAAATGGATTGGGGTTGAATTAACATTCACTGAGTCCCAATTCATTTGGGGATCGTTATTTGCATGCAAACCTCAGTAACTGGATGGAGTTGTTAAACGAGAGCCCTGTTCATCATGAGTTAGCAGGTGGTGTGAATGTGTGTTAGCGGGCATGTGGTCTGAACCAAGTCTCTGGGCCTGGTGGGTGCCAAGAAGGAGCCTCTGGGAATTCTAGAGCAGTGTTTCTCCACCTCGGCAACGTTAAGATGGGTGAACTTCAACTCCCAGAATTCCCCAGCCAGCCATGCTGGCTGGGGAATTCTGGGAGTTGAAGTCCACCCATCTTAACGTTGCCGAGGTGGAGAAACACTCTTCTAGATGTTGCATTGCCTTCTCTGGAAATAATTTCAGAAGAGCAATTTCAAGGAGGAAAGAAAAAATGTCCCCGGACAAGCTGGATTCCTTCCTTCCCCAGACCAGCCTCTGCTTTTCTGCAAATTATAATAAGGCGTTGTTGCCCAGGCAATTCCAGACCTTCTTGGCCTTGGTCAACCGTCTCTCAAAATAGACGTCTGGATGAGTGTTTTATCCTTCTTTGGACCAAGCCCCAACTTTGTCCGGGGCTAGAACCCCGGCGGGAATACTACCAACGGGTTGCAACAGCTGGGAATGATGCTGCCCCATCAAAATAGATGCCTCTGCCTTTCTTGGTATTTCTCGAGTGACAAATAAAGCACCTTCCGAGGAAAACAGCTCACCCACCCTTTCTCTCAGCCTGGAGTTAAGGATGAAAGAGGGAGAATTGCTGGGTGCATGACTTTTAACTGCATGGAAAAGGAAGGAAGGGAGGAAGGAAGGAAGGAAGGAAGGAAGGAAGGAAGGAAGGAAGGAGAGGGAGAGAAAAAAGGAAGGAAGGAAAGAAGGGAGAGAGAAAGGAAAGAGAGAGAAAGGAAAGAGAGAGAAAGAAAGAGGAAGGAAGGAGAGAGAGAAAGCGAGAAAGAAAGAAAAGAAAGAAAAAAAGAAAGAGGAAGGAAGGAAAGAAAAGAGAAAAGAAAAGAAATCAATCCAGGATTTTTGTTCCTACCACCCAACCCTCTTTCACCTTGGTAGCCACGTGCTCCTTCTAACCCCAAAAAGGTAGTTCAGAGTAACCCATGGCACCACAAAATAAATATTAACTGTTCTAACATGCTAAATAAATATTAACTCTCCGCACTTTGGAGAATCAGACTCTTTATTTACGTGGGTGGGGATGATTTTGTGCCTCGGTTCCTTTTAATGGTGACCCACAGCAGGCCTTTGTTTTCAGCTGTTTCTCCTCCTGAGTCTTTCTCTCTCCCCCATAAATTGTCCTCTCTGGGTGCACCATTCCTCTGGAGTCAGCCCCACTGAATTCAGCAAAACTGACTTTTGAGTAGACCTGTATAGGCTTTTATTTATCAACAAGATTTCTAGCCTGTATTTTCAGCTGGCCCATTTGGAAGAGCTAGTGACTGGATTCCTATCTATCCTCCTGAAAGCCTCTAATTGTGTCCACACAACAACAGCCCTGTGAAGCAGGGGGTTGTCCATCGATCAATAAAAACAGGGCAGAGTCCCACGGTATTTAAATTTAATTCACTTCATGAGCTATGCCCAGCTGAGTTCTCTCCAGATGTCCTGGGACTGTAGCTTTCAGAATTCCCACAATTCATACTGGGAATTCTGACATTTGGGGAACTGGGCAATTTGGGGAATTGCCTTGAAACTCTGGATGCTGGAGAGACTGGACAAGACTGTTACAAAAGCTGACATCTTTGGGCACCAACCATCCTGGGATATCTCACTTGATGCCCACCAGGGTCTGTCCTAGCAGATGATGATGATGGTAATGATGGATATTATAGGAGGAGGATGTTAGTCTACGGTAGCAAAAAATCAGTCATGTGGCACCTTTTCTGACTAACAAATCTGTTTAAAAGGCATAGAACTGTAGCATCTGAGGAAATATACTGCAGCTCACAACAGCTTCTGCCTTTTAATCACATATGTTAGTAAAGGTGCTACCAGACTTCTGATTTTTTGCTACCATCATGGACAATCACGTCTCCTGGAGGAATTTTCCTGCATGTGGCAGAGGGTTGGACTACATGATCCTGGTGGCCCCATCAAACCCTACACTTCTAGGATATTGTGTTCTTTTAAATAAATACACATATGGGAAGTTGGCACACTGTAAACCAGTGCACCAGCCTCAAGCGCCATTTTTAGTTCTAACAAGGCCTCGGGTGGGTGGGAGGCAAGGAGATCCCAGCTGAAAATAAGAAGACAGACAACTGCAAAGCAGTTGGGATGATCTCACTCTTACTGCCACAAAGTTGTGTTCTGGGGTTTTTTACTACTGCAACCACCTGCTTATTAGTGATTAAGAGAGTTAAATTTTTGACAGACCCGTGGGGAAGGAAGGAAGCACAGCGGTGCCTACTTTTGAGCAAACCAGCATAAGAGTTCAACAATGATCAAGATACATACAAATCATGTCAAATCACTGTCCTGTGTTGCATTATAGGAGATGATTCCCAGTTGAGTTTGGCAAAAAAAAAAAAAACCCAGCTCATGCATTTGGCATTAAAGCTATTCCTGGATTCCACCAAGTTGGACTAGACACAGGGGAAATGGGTTGTGTGCATTAATTGGAAGTGTGTCTTACACTGAAGTAACAACTGAAGCAGTGCCTTGAGAAGAGAAATCTGCAAGGCAGAAGATTCTATTTCAGACTTCTCCAGTCCCTTGAGTGGCAAAGAGAGGCTTGCAAGATGCCCTAAAAGGAGAAGGACAGGAAGGAGAAACTCTCAAGAAGTTGTAGCATTATGTGATCTCTCCTGAGGGACATGTTCTTGGTCCAATCAGCTTTCTGTTGACAAAGTCCCTGGCACTTATCAGGAGAAAGTGATAGCTCAAAGCTCATCAGATGGTATAAAAGAAACCAGCCAGTCTTTTATATCAAAGGCAACTTTTGGTCTTGTTTCTCCAGTAGGTACTCCTTGTTGGAACTGTGGCATGGGAACAGGACAAGAGGGATGACAGATGGAGCTGGGATGGATGGATGGATGGATGGATGGATGGATGGATGGATACCTTAAGACAGTTTCCCATTCTCTTCCAGGAACTTTGTGGATTGCACTCTTCCCTGTCTTTTCTTCCTTTCTGGATCCATCCTGTGCCTAAATCCAAGCCAAAATGCCTGGTGGGTACAAAGGAGAATGTGGAGATGATGTGGATCCAATGCCCTTTTTGGCTCCCACTGAGAAGGAGAAGATTGAAGCCATCAGTAAACCTTATGACATCAAGAAGTCATGTTGGGTGAAGGATGAGAAGGAAGGCTTCTTGGCTGGAGAGATCCAATCAGAAACTGATACCCACGTCACGGTGAAGACGGTGACCAATCAGGTGATTTGATAGAATGGGAACAACTCCAAGGACTTCACTTGGACTTCTTATGTTTCTTAAGTTAGGGGCTGGGTTGTTCAAACTAAGGGGACAAAACTTGCAGGGAAGATCAGGTAGAACCTATTTTGAATGTTGCACTTAGTGACTGAATGGCTGAAGTTTCCACTTATAAACCATCATAGTATACAGTATAATGGTTAGAAGGGTCTCAGAGATGTCTAGTCCAACCTCTTGTCCAGTGCACAAATCCACTATTACAGCATCCTCGACAGATAGTCTTCCAGGCTCTGTTTAGGCATCTGTAGAGAAGGAGAGCTTCCCATCATTCAAGGCAGTCTGGTCCCTTATTGTTAGGGAGTTCTTCCTGATGTCCAAGCAGAATCAACTCCTTGTAATTTAAACCCACCATTTCATGTCTTCAGGACAGGCAAATGAACCAGAGCTTTACATGATTTTCCATATCTGTGAATTTAATGTCATTTATTTCATTTAAGTGCTGCCTGACTCCAAAATTACTCTGGGTGGCTCACAACTGTCTTTTGCCCTCACAGACAGTCACCATAAAGAAGGATGATGTCCAGCAAATGAACCCACCTAAGTTCTACCAGGTCAATGATATGGCCAACATGACTTTCTTGAATGAAGCCAGTGTCTTGGATAATCTCCGGCAGCGTTACATTATGATGAGGATCTATGTAAGTGAGAAGATGGGTGGAAGCATTTGGGTTGTCTGGAGACATCTTAGAGGTGATAGGACCATCTTTCATTCCTGGAGGCCAGATATTTGGGAGATGAAGGAGGATCCCTACTCCATTGATCCACAAAATGCAAATCATTTTGCTGCTTGTAGTAGAGAATAAGATGGCACCACCCTCCCCCTATCAGTTCTGTGCAGAAGTAAATGGTACTGTATTGGCAGATGAAACTAATTTTACCAATTTCAGCACTGGTGAAAGGACAACATCCAATGATTCTAAGACCCCGCAGTATCTGTTTACATGGGATGTTGTTCCTTACAAGGAGATTTTCCAGAAAATAAAATAATCAAATTAGCTGGAAAGTTGGTTTGCTCCAAATGACAGAATATCTTTTCATTCTCACAGACTTGTCTTTTTGGCTCCAGATGCTGAATGGTTGTCTTTAAAATTTTGATTGACAACATTCATACATTATCCCCTCTTTACCCCAAAGTAACTTTAACCCTTTGGGAATGAAAGGAAATTCCTATGATGAAGAAAGCGATTTTGTTTTGATTTTAATTGGAAAAATTAAACTCATCACCCTGGTCTAAACTGAGCAGTGCCTTACTTAAATTGGATTGTAGTTTGGTCAAAGATCAAAATATGAAACATATTGCAATGCAGTACATGACCGGAGGCTGATCTTGTCTGCCTTATTCTCCTTCAGACGTATTCTGGCCTCTTCTGTGTCACCATCAACCCTTACAAGTGGCTACCCATCTATGGGGCACGTGTGGCCCAGATGTACAAGGGCAGGAAGCGTACAGAGATGCCTCCTCACCTCTTCTCCATCTCTGACAATGCCTATCATGACATGCTTATGGGTGAGTGCTGAGAAGGTCCTCAAAGGACCACCCTTTGTCCCTTTTTCCAGTTTACACAAAGCCAAGGATGCCAGCCTGAATTTTATAATCAAGCAAGGGTCAGCAACCTGCAGGCCTATGGCCCATGCAGTCCTTGGCTTAATTTCAAAATCCCTATATAATGAATCACATTATGTAACTGGAAAGAACGATCTATTCCTTTGCCAGCCACCTGCTGGGCAAGATAAACCAAAGAAGGGAGAGAGATAAAAATAATGGGGTGACCACCTTGGGGCTCGGCATTGCCCAGTCCTAACCCCCTGGTTGCTGCCCCCAAGAGTTTACTTGGGGAATGGGGCCATTGATCAATTCCATGGGATTTAGAAAATGCTGATGATCCAGTGCTCTCTTTCTCTGTTCCTCCATAGAACGTGAAAACCAGTCTATGCTGATCACGTAAGTGGCCATATTTTCTTTCTATTTATTCCCTGCTATTCCCTATTTATTATTAATAAAATGGCTTGGGTCTTGAAGCTCCAAGATGAGTCTACACACTATACAAAGAAAAATAAAAGTATATCATATGAATAAACAACCAAATTAATAAAAAGGTACAGCTTTAAAGCCCATTTCCTGGCAACAGATGCTAATGAGAAAATTTATTGGGCATTAAGAAATCTTTCCAGAAGACAGTTTTTCTCGGCCAGTAAGAAAGGGCTACTACAAATTTATTTAGGGAGTAAATGCCCCACCTTGAGGCCATTCTGTACCATTTTTCAGGTGGCTGAGCCACAGCCTATTAACCTATGGGCCCCATACATTTATATCCCACATTTGTTTCTGATCTGTGAGTTCAAGGTGGAATCATTAGAAGTTTCCCTTATCCTCCCAACAACAATCCTGTGAGGTAGACAGAGATGAAAGTCTTGACTGGCCCCAATTCTCCCAATAAACTCCAGAATTTGGAAGTTTGTGTGTGTGTGGGCGTGCGTGCGTGTGTCTGATCCTGAATCTTCCTATTTCGAGTCCAGCATTCCACTGGATTCTTTTAAATTCACTTTACCTTTTTGCTGAGGAATTTAAAACTATGAGGACATTGACTTTTGTTTTTTGTTTTTTTTTTTGGTGGGAGGGAAAAGTGTCTAGGCCTGAAGAAACTGATCTTGCCTGCCTTTTGAATCATAAGGAACAGAACAAAAATTACTATATCAGTCTTGGAACTGTATGCTTGGTGGATTTCAGTTGCAATACCTCTTGTGGCAAAGAGTTGGAAGAAATGGTTCTAGGTTCCTTTTAACTCTACAGTCCTGATAAAGACCTCTTCCTTTACCTGTAGCGGAGAATCCGGAGCTGGCAAGACTGAAAACACGAAGAAAGTCATCCAGTATTTTGCCAACATTGGAAGTACTGGCAAAGCCTCTGCTGATGGGAAGGTAAATTAAACTGAGGTCCATGGTCCGGTAGTAGTTGAAACCATGGACCATAATAAAGCGGTCCTGAAAAACAATGCATCGTCCTTAACTGTTCCAAAATGTTTCTTCGTGAAGAGATGTTGATGGTGATGGTCTTTGCTTTTGGGCAGGGATCTCTGGAAGATCAAATCATCCAGGCCAATCCTGTTCTAGAAGCTTTTGGAAATGCCAAAACGACCCGGAACAATAATTCCTCTCGCTTTGTAAGTATTTGATTCTGAAACAGTGCTCTGTCCCATTCAATACCCTTTTCCCTCTTATTCCACTGATGTAATGTCATGTGGGAATGACCTTGGGAGACAGGAGGAAGAGCCAGATTACCCCACAGTCTGATAAGAGTCAGCTGAGCCTGCAGAAGGAAAAGGGGCGTGGCAAACATCTCAGAAGAGACCCTCCGTAGTTTCTTGGGCTGTAAAAGGGATGAGGGAAAATGCACTTTCGGACTTGCAAGATTCTGTTAATGTCACCTTACAATAAAGTAGAGCTGGTTCTTCTGGGTGTGCTTCTTGTCTGGATGACCTTGCTAGATGGACAATTGATTTGCACATACATATGAGAATCACTTGCTATTTATTCTGTTTGTTTGTTTGTTTTTAATTAACCCCAAATGATTGAATAAAACATGGCTGGCTGGTTCACACAACACATTAAATCAAGACCATATCTTTGTTTGAAGCTATTGTGGTTGGGAATAATGGGACTCTCTCTAATTGTTCTTATTCAGGGTAAATTCATACGAATTCACTTTGGCAGCACAGGAAAACTGGCTGGTGCTGATATTGAGAGCTGTAAGTATCTAATTTCTCTAATGACAAATTCCCAATTCTCAGCCTCTATATCCATTTTAGCTGGCATGTATCAATCATTTTAGTCTGTCTATCTGCTATCTGTCTATGTATCTATCTCCAATGAAAATTATTCCAGATTTCAGAAACCAATACATTGACAAATAAATGAAAACTAATTTCAGTATTTTCTTTTCTTTCAATGGATAGTAACCCTAATTTTTAAAAAGTGAAATAAATGAGGGGCAATGGAAGGCAGTCTGTAGATCTGCTGCATTTTCAGGCTGGTGTGCTTGACTTTTCTGGGTATACAATCTGGATTTCCTGCATTTACGAATTTAAATTTTGATTTAGCATGCAGTACCATGGTACAGCTGTTTTTAGAATATATACTATAATTGCTGGACACAGATGGCCAAATTTCTGTTCAGAGAAACTGGCAGGAGAATTTCTCCAAATTTCTTTAGAGGAAGAAGTTCTCCAACAAATCCTGAAGGACATGATTCCCCCTTGGTGGTAAGAGGAGAACCTCCTGCTAAGAAACCTTCTCTTAGTTTTTTTTTTTATATTTTGGTGACTTCAAATCACTCTAGAGCAGTGTTTCTCTGTTCTAGATTCCTGGCTTCTACATGGACAAG
Organism: Python bivittatus; assembly: GCF_059951505.1. NCBI lineage: Eukaryota > Metazoa > Chordata > Lepidosauria > Squamata > Pythonidae > Python > Python bivittatus. The sequence goes on from NW_028277083.1 coordinate 4,589,483, forward strand.
CCCACACCGTTTTCTTGGCAAGGTTTTCCGAGGTGGCTTGCCATTGCCTTCTTCCTAGGACTGAGAGGGAGACACTGGCCCAAAGTGTCCCAACTGCCTTCATACCTAAGGCAGAACCAGAACTCAGGTTTCTGCTCCTAGTCCAGGTCCTGGCTCTTAAGCCCTTGCCTACTTTGTAATTACCGTAGAGTCTCGTTTAACCGACCTTCGCTTATCCGACATTCCGTCTTATCCAACGCCCCTAAAAAAAACCACAACACGCATAAATCGGCGACGAGAAACGTGTGCCGCTTGTTTGCGAGCGTGAATGTACTCTTTCTTGTTGCTCCTGACGCTGCGGCGCCGCAACGCAAAAATCGATTGCGACAGGTGCAGCAGGCGCGCGCGTCTAGCCTATGACTCATGTGTCGGTCGTGTCTCGCCTTTCCTAATGGTCGCTCAGTGCAGGTTGTTATTGTATGCGGATCGGTTTACTGTGTGTTACTGTGCAGTGTTTACGTGCGTGTTAACGTAAGTTATTGAATTGGGTTTTTTTCTGTTGATTTGTTGTAAAATGTGATGTTTAGGTGCTTAATTTGTAAAATTATAACGTAATTAATAGGCTTTTTCTTAATTCCTCCCTATTATCTGACATTTTCGCTTATCCGACGTTCTGCCAGCCCGTTTATGTTGGATAAGCGAGACTCTACTGTAAGTAAGTACAAGAATGCCACATTCCACCCAAGAGAACTTCATTGACATTTTCTTCTCCTGAAGGATTTCTAAAAGAAACTGCCTTCCGTTAGACTGGGAGCTAGTCCTGAAAAATATAGGACAATTTTTTATCCTTTGCTAATGCTTATGTTCTCTGCAATGCCAGTCTTTTCTTTCTGTTCTAGATCTCCTGGAGAAGTCTAGGGTCATCTCCCAACAACCTGCTGAAAGGGGCTATCACATCTTCTACCAACTCTTGTCCAACAAGAAGCATGATCTTGTTGGTATGGCATTTTCCGTGTGTGTGTGTGTGTGTGTGTGTGAGAGAGAGAGAGAGAGAGAGAGAGATTCCTGTTGCTTAATATAACGCTCCCTTTTGGAATACTTGCATACAACCTTTGATTGCATGAGAAAATTTTAATCCAGGATAGAAAACATGGTGTAGATCCCCCCAGTAATCACCCAGACAATGGACAGCAAAACAGACAGACTTAGGCTGTTCTGTGTTGCCAATTATACACATACTTACAACCTCGGATACCAAGGTATTTATTGCAGTTGTAAATCCTTAACTGTAGTAACATAGGTGCATAGCAAACTGCAGACTTTCTGCTTAGAGAACGGAAGCATGAAAACTTACTTTTTTTAGATAGTCCAGAAAGACAAAACTCTATTTCAGGAATGATCCAAGAGATGGCAGGTTCAACTCCAAAGTTCATCTGGAAAATCCAAGGAATCTAAACTGCATATAGAGAGGGCAACAGGGAGATAGGAAGAGGTGGTAGTAGAACATTGATTATCACAAAAAGTTCACAGTTTCTCTTATACAGTCCTTTCATCAGGATGTGCCCCCAAATCCAACCACAGTGGCCAACCCACATTTTGTGATCTAAAGAGGAGAACCATGAAGGACATAGTTTAAAATATTAAGTCTTTAATACAAAGTAGTTGTCTCCTGCACACCATGATGTTAGCCCTACAAGTAGACCAGATCAAGAAACTGACTCCACAGGAAGAATATAACTATACTTCAGTGTTCCTCAACCTTGGCAGCTTGAAGGTGTGTGGACTTCAACTCCCAGAATTCCCCAGCCAGCCATGCTGGCTGGGGAATTCTAGGAGTTGAAGTCCACACATCTTCAATTGCCAAGGGTGAGAAATACTGCTTTACTTAATTGAGGTAGCCTATAGTAATAGAATCTTGCAAGTCTGCAAATGTTTATCCTTCTTCCCTCTTATTTATTTATTTATTTATTTATTTATTTATTTAAAGATTAATAAGGTCACCCAAACCAGGCACTATGACTCTGGGTGGCGTACCCCATTGAGTCAGGGAGGAGCCAACCTGAGCCTCTTCTTAATACTATCTCCTGTCTCAGGACTTCAAGAATTCTTGTTGTTTCTGTACCAGCTTCTGAATATTCCCTTCAAGGCCATCTCCGTGGCTGTCTATGCATACCAACACACAGAATTGTCACATTCTAATACGTCTTTTGTTGTCACAGAGAGCTTGCTGTGTGTACCGGATCCCAAGGAATACCAATGGCTAAGCCAAGGGGTCACTGTGGTAGATAACATGGATGATGGAGAAGAATTGCTTCTCACAGATGTAAGTCTACAAAGGTAGTGCCTATGGCATCTTGGAAATGGAAAAAAAATAGTCAAAATGGTGTTGTGGGCTAAGCTTTAAATCATGTAACCAGCTTTTCCCAGTATGGCTCCCACCAGATGCACTGGACTTTGATTCTTATAATTCACGGACAATGTGGTTCTATTTTCTTGGCCTAGCTGTAAATGGGCTTTTCGGACCCTGGAAGCAGGGTAGTGGCTTGCAAAACGTGACAAGTGCAGAACGTCTGCCCATTTTTCCTTTAGCAGGAAAACGGGAAGCTACCTCCCCACTATATCAGTGAGTGGTCAGAAAGAAGATCCAGGAAGGCTGGTGTGGGTCTTCCGGGCTGTGTGGCCATGTTCTTGAAGTTTTGTTTCCTAACATTTCGCCAGCACCTGTGACCGGCATCTTCAGAGTGCAGAGCTGCTCCTGTCTGTGCTCCTGCACTCTGAAGATGCCGGTCACAGGTGCTGGTGAAATGTTAGGAAACAAAACTTCAAGAACACGGCCACACAGCCCGGAAGACCCACACCAGCCATCGTATGCTGGCCGTGAAAGCCTTCGACAATACAAAGATCCAGGAATCTCATCTCTCATGATTTTACAGATAAATTGGGTGCTAAAGAAAATGTGTCCAGTTGCTATGATTTCTGTAGCCTAATCCCTTTTCTCTCTCAATAAATCTGGCTAAAGAAGACTCTGTGGGAATCTTGATTTTTGGTATAGATGACTGTGAAGAGCTTGAGAGTCTTCCACTGTGGTTGTGGCTGTAACTTAGATTTCCGCAACCTGGTACTCTTTTCCACTTGTCTTCTATGGTAATTAAGAAAGAAAAATCCTGCCCTCAGGGACAAACCACATCTCATATACCTGGGATTCCTAGATTGTGCTAAGCCATAGTTTATTTACTCATGGTTTGTGGAATAAGCCACAGTTGCTCATGTTCATGCATAGCACCAAACCATAAACCATAACTTACAGTGTACAGTGTCTGGATGCGCATGGCTCACCAGGCAAAAGCAGATAAACCTCATGGTGTGAAGACATCATTATGCCAATAGTGTGATTATGTACTGATGTCATGACCTTTGATGCAAGAAGATCAGTTGCGCCATTTGCATGATAACGTCGTCATCCACGTCTCATTCCCCATGTGACTCCAACCTTAGTTGAAATCTTAGAATGCTTTTCCTTTCCGTACAGCTGGTTGTGAGAGCTTTGGGGACAATTATCCTGGTTTTTCATCACTTTGGTTTTCTTTGCTTTGGCTGCTGGTTTTGCAGACTTTCTTTTTGATTAGAAAGTAATATGAGCAGGCAAACCCCTCTAAATCCCAGTGTGTCATACCTCTCTGTCTGCCAGGTGGCCTTTGATGTCCTGGGCTTCACTGGAGAGGAGAAGACCGGTGTATACAAGCTTACCGGGGGCATTATGCACTTTGGCAACATGAAGTTCAAGCAGAAGCCAAGGGAGGAGCAGGCAGAAGTGGACACCACAGAGGGTAATGGAGTGGGGGAAAACGTGGAAGCATGTAACACCTTAAGGTTGCTTTCTATATGTCCTTGGGTTGAATCTGGCTCATTGGCCATTTCATTCAGCTCTCTTGGGTTCAAGGGAAGGGGCTCTTCTTCTTCCCCTAAAGGCCTGTCTCTTCCATATAGTCCCTCTCATTCCTCCATCAATTCTCGTTGGCTGCTGAGAAGCTGGGATTTTGGCTCCCCCGGGGAGCACCCCCAGTTTGCTTGGAGCACTCCACATAGAGAAAGAAAGAAAAGAGCTTGGTGTTAGAGGCAGTGGAGAAACATAATTTCCTGCCCAATTCAAGATGGAGAAAAAGCATATATAGATATTTTTTCTGGCATTTAGTATTTTAATAGCTTCTCTCTCTTCACAGGAAGCTCTGATTCCTTCTAGGGAGGAGAAAGGCATCTCCTAAAGTCACTGACCTCCACCGAGTTAGAGTTCTCAGGGTACTTTGGGTGGAGGACAATATGACAGTTGCAAGTAGCATTAAAACAAATCTGTGTGGTAGTGAAAATGGCCCTAGGGCTTGTCTTCTACAGTCTTTTTAATACAATCCTACCTACCTAAATACCTGGGACAAAATCCCATTAAAATTCAACCAGGGGAATCAGTTTTGAACAGAAGGACATTTAGTGCCTCTTCTGCAATGCATATGTTCAGGAACTTATAGAATTTCTGGCCATTTTGTTGTGCAGAAATACATGAAGAAGTTATTTCCAGTGTTACTGTAGGCAAAGTTCTTCTTGTCTTCTGATGGTTAAGGTGTTGGGCTAGAACCAAAGAGCCCAGATTCAAATCACAGAGGCTTAAGAGGGTGACTTTGGCCCAGCTATCTCTTTCAGCCCCACCTATCTTCCAGGGTTGTAGTTGTGAAGAAAACTTAGAGGATAAGAAGCTTGTCATGTAGTATTGAGCTTCCAGGGGCAAGGCAGGATAGAGATCTATTGAAGTAATAAATAATAATGTCAACTTCTCCATTTTAATCTTTTGGCAGTGGCTGACAAAGTTGCCCACCTTATGGGTCTCAACTCTGGGGAACTTCAGAAGGGCATTACCAGGCCCCGGGTTAAAGTGGGCAATGAGTTTGTGCAGAAGGGGCAAAATTTAGATCAATGTCAAAACTCTGTTGGTGCCTTGGGCAAAGCGGTCTATGACAAGATGTTCAAGTGGCTGGTGGTCAGGATCAACAAAACTCTGGACACCAAGATGCAGAGACAGTTCTTCATTGGCGTCCTGGATATTGCTGGCTTTGAAATCTTTGAGGTACCAAAAAACTATGAATTATTTTTGTTGCAAAAGATTCAGAATTGGGGACACCCAAAAAAACCTTGGCATGTAGAATGAGGCACATAAGTGTTCTACCCACTCTGTTCAGGTTAACACCACCTTACATATTTTCCAGCTTGCCATCAATAGCCAGAGTTCTGCTACTACTCAGCGCTCCAGTCTACATTGGGCTTTTGGGGGTAAGGTGGGAAAGCAGATTCCCCCCCACCCCCAACAAAGCAAGAGGGCAAAACTCCCTTCCCACCCTCAGCCTCCAAAAACTGGCTTTGGAGAATGAGTTCTATCAAGGGCTGCTAAACTCAAGACTCAGTGTTATCTCCTGGTGAGGGACACCATGCCTCCCAATACCAGTTGCAAAGGAATGACGGTGGGGCAGAGTATGTCTCCATCTCCTGCTTGTGAGGTCCTTCATCTGGGTCACCGTTGAGAAAAACAAAATGCTGGATTAAGGTGGACCTTGGCCTGATGCAGCATTATGTCCTTAGATAAAGCACTGGGTTGCCGTCATCTGCTCTTTGGATTGTCTATAAAAATATGGTACCCATATTGCCCAGGACCTCCTTTCAGTAAAGCAAAAGAGGAGCAGCAGTCTCAGATGAGAAGGCTGCCTTTCATGTTGTAAGTAACCTGTTGCGTACCCCTCCTGTAGTTCAACAGCTTTGAACAGCTGTGCATCAACTTCACCAATGAAAAGCTGCAACAGTTTTTCAACCACCACATGTTTGTGCTGGAGCAAGAGGAATACAAGCGAGAAGGCATCGATTGGGTCTTCATTGACTTCGGTCTTGATCTCCAGGCTTGCATTGAGCTGCTGGAAAAGGTAACCATCCTCAACTGAAGCAACCTGACATCTTACAGATATATTGAAGGCTTCATTGAGTGGTTTCTTACTATAGCTGTGTTTTTTTAATCTTGCTCTGGGTTAATATGAGTCCCAAGCATTTATTTTTATCTGTCTGTCTGTCTGTCTGTCTATCTATGATCTATCTATCTATCTATCTATCTATCTATCTATCTATCTATCTATCTATCTATCTATCTATCTATCTTTGGCGGCACATCTGAAGCACTGTTACCATCTTTGAAATTTTCCTCTGATTGAGGATTAGGGCCTATGTGGAGTGAGAGCGCATGTGGTTTTATTGCAAACCATCCAGAGAGCTTTCCCTATTAGGTGGTTTAAAAAATAGTAATACATAAATAAGAGTTAATGAATTAACCATCTCTTATGCTCTCGCTCAATAGCCCATGGGTATCTTCTCCATCCTTGAAGAGCAATGTGTGTTTCCCAAGGCGACCGATGCTACTTTCAAGGCGGCCCTTTATGATAATCATTTGGGCAAGTCCCCTAATTTCCTGAAGCCCAAAGGTGGCAAGGGCAAAGGGGCAGAAGCTCACTTTGACCTGGTTCATTATGCTGGCACGGTGAGTACAAAGCGTGGATGAAGTTTGCTTTTGGAGGGCGTGGAGAGCAGTATCTGCCTACAGGAATTGGCGGCTGCAGTCTGACCTTGACCAGAATTCTAGAGGGCTGGTCAAAAATCTCTGGGTGGGTGAGCAACTGGCTACAGCTCATCTGGATCTTAATTCCACCTGTGGGGGAAATACAGCAGTTTGTGCCAGAGGCAGGGTCTTCTTGGAAGTTGCACCAATATTATAGAAGATTTTGGTCCATGAAGCTCAGGTGAACCCCTCCTTGCTTATCTTCTGCCACTAGTGAAGGATAATGGGACAGCTGTCCTATTGATTGTAGCGATAGATTCCTCAGGGCCTGGTTATAATTCTTCTTTTTTTCAATCCAGGTGGGCTACAATATCACCGGTTGGCTGGAGAAAAACAAGGACCCCCTGAATGAAACGGTGGTGGGCTTGTTTCAGAAGTCTGCCATGGCCTTGCTCTGCACTCTTTTCAAAGAAGAGGAGGCCGCAGGTATATAGATCTTCGCTGCTTGCGCTGCAATCCCGTCGTTCTTTAGATAACTATATACGGTGCATTCGCTTTAGGAACTATCCAGGCTCTAAAGTGTGAAGGTCTGAGAGTTCAATACCTGCTTTGAATCCCATAGACTAACATCCGGCTACCTACACGTGAGGAGTCCCAATAAGGACAAAACCAGTCATGTGGTGCCTCCTGGTGGTCAGTGTAACCGAAAAATATCACACATATACACTGTGTAAACAGGGAGAAATTCCCCCCCCCTCCAAGAGGGTGGATGGGGAAGTCACATAAAAATGCTTCCATGGGGGCATGACATAATGTCACGTCTGTATTTCTCTGCTCAGAGAGCTTCAGGGATGTTGGATTGATGTATCATTCTGATCACACTGCTCTGACATCTCGTCATCAGCTGTGTTAGAGGGCGTGATTCAGAAAAATCCACACGCAAAAAAGACTTGTCCCAACAGCTACGTAAAATCAACCCACCCACCCACTTAGAGAAACCTCAGGCTTCTGCCAGCTTTTAAATCTTACCAGTTGCTACCGTCATGAGGGGTTCATCCGTTTTAAAAATGCTACTAAATCGTTACGACTCGATGCAGTGGTTTTGTTTTATATTTTGCAAGACCTCCTAACCCGAATTGCCTGGAACGGTCAACTTAGCAATGTTTTTGCGACCTTAAAAGGTTTGCATTAGTGATTTTTAAAAGGTAAGGGGAGAAATTCATTTTGTTTGCATTTTGATTGTGAAATCCTTTAGTTTTGCATGCTTCCACCAAGATGCGAGATATTCTTTGGAAACTCGGCTGTTCTGGCTTTTGCAAAATACAGTTTGCCAATTTAAAAAATTATGGCTGTATGAGAAAACTCTGCCTGGAAATACATAATTAATAAGAATGATATGCAGAAAGGCATGATAGAAGAGAACATGGTTTACAAGTAAAACCGCAAACAAAAATATGTATGTACTGCATATTTGGAGGAGTTACAGGCATAAATATTAGCTTCCCTTGAAATGGGCCGAAGGGAATGGAAGAATGAGAAATGAAGAGAAACTGATATGGACAGATTTGCAGAAAGAACTGGAAACAAACGGAAATTGGCAGGTTGGCCAATCATTGAATATTCTTCTGTTGCTCTCTGTGTTTGTGCTTTTCCCCTGAACCACCTGCTTTTCAATGCTGTCCTCAGCTACGGGAACCAAGAAGCAGAAAAGGGGTTCCTCCTTTATGACCGTCTCCAACTTCTATAGGGTAAGTGAGAACCTTCCTCTGATCAACAAATGAATGGTCTTTGGCCCAGTGTAAAAACCCAGCCACGAAGCCAGCTGGGTGACTTTGAGCCAGTCATTCTCTCTGGGCCCTAGGAAGACAGCAATGGCAACCCACTTCGGAAGTCTTGCCAAGAAAACTATAGGGACTTGTAGGTTTAGGGAAGATATATTTGCAAGCAGAAAAGTCATTCCCCAACTGATCCCTTCCTGCCAGCTGGGGTGGGTGGAATTGTCACACTTGGAAGGCACCAGTTTGGTGTAGATCAACTCATTAGCCAGTGGTGGATATGTTTATTTTCCACAGAGTCCTTGTGTCCAGACCCTGTTGCAACCACTGGTTCCCTGCGCTTATGAACACAGAGAAACCTGATATGTGGTTGTCCCACAGACCAATCTGTATGTCCGTTTCATGCTATGAGCTATGGTTTCTCTGTGCTATGAGAGTGGTTTCTCTGAGGACAGTAGCAGAGAGAAGGCAGGAGTCGGAAGACTAGGAATCATGAGCCAGGAATTGAAGTTTCATGCAGTGAGGTACATGGTCATGTTTATATACAGGAGGCAGGAAATACATACGTGGCTATCAGAACTAGGCAATAATCAACATGGAACGAGAACCAGGCCAGGAATCAAATACAAATATCCCTGAATTTTGAATATCTTTTGATGGTTTGCTTTTTGGCTGTCTGATTCAGGGGCCCACTGAAATGTTCAGGTGGTTCCTGTTTCTGAAGACGATCATGTCTTAAAAGGAGCATTCCATGCATTCTTAATGCTTCCATCAGCTTGCACCGGAGTAGTCCTGATACCTGTTTCCCAAGTAAGTCCCAGGTCTATTGATTACCACCTCTTCATCCTTCCTTCCGTTCTTCTCCATCTGTTTCAGGAGCAGCTCAACAAGCTGATGGCCACTTTGCACAGCACTTCCCCTCATTTTGTCCGCTGCATTGTCCCCAATGAGTTCAAGCAGTCTGGTACGTGGGTTTATGTCATCCCTTTCCACCTCTTAATAACAGCAAAGTCCATTCTTCTTTGGGAAATACCATCAGTACAGCTGCTGATCTTAAGAAAATACATGGATGCTTTAAAGTGTTGCAGACAGAGGGCTTGTTCTCACTCCTGCATACTTTAAAGCACCTTTTTCGAATTGAATCCAAAGTATTTCGCCACCTTCCTGACTGCACCACAAAAAGATGGTCTCTGCCACATACACTAATTCAGAAGATTTTAAAGATTAATGTACAATTGAAACCAGGGGCTTTTCTTTTGGGACGAATGGACAGACAGCTAGAAAACAGTTGTGGAACTTTGTTTTTATATATGAGAACTGCAGTGAGATTATTATATGCTCAAAAGTGGAAAGGCCCAGCGCTACCCACAGTAGAGGAAGGGTTGGTGAAGATGATGGAACTTGCAGAAATGGCTAAGTTGACTTCCTTGATGAGAGAAAAGACATTTAAGGCTGACTGGAACCCCCTTATAGACTTTTTGCATGAAACAGAAAAAAATGCACTTATGACTTGTGGTTTTGATGATCAGAAAAAAAATAGGTAATAGGAAAAAGTGAACTTTTCTTTTGAAACCATAGAGTAAGAGATAATTTTGTAATCATACTTCTATTTGCGGCAAAGAAAATCAGAAGTTTCTTCTTTCTGTTTCTTTTTATCCTTTCTTTCTGCACCGGTTGTCTTTGTCTTTTTTTCTTTTTCACTTTTTACTTTATCCTGTATTAGTTTTTGTTAGTTTTTGTTTTCTTTTTAAAACTTTTACTAACAATTTATAACAAAAAGATGGTCTCTGTCATGCCTTAGCTCTACACCCAGGCTGGAGAAAATGGAAGAATTGATTCTAGTGCATTGAAAGATCCGGAGGAAAATGTTTATACGTGACACTCAGCTATGCCTTGCTTTACCTGTCTCTTGCTGGATTGTTGGATTGTGTGAGAGGTTAGGCCATGAAGCATAGTTTACAAACTACAAAAGTTCAGTTCCCCCTCACACTAAGCCGAACCCAAACCAATCCCCTTATGGCTTACCATGATGTGAGATCCATAATGTGGTTAGCCAGCCATTGAGGTTAGAAACTCTGTTTATTGCTTGGTGTGGTGTACAAACTCAGCTAAGATGTCTGACTCAGTAAATCATGGTTAAACAAGGCACGCTTTAGCATAGCGTACAACAGATTGTACCCATGCTGGGGGCAGGGCAGCATCAGATTCCAGACCATGCAACAACACTCACAAGGGCAAGAGGATATAGCCGAGGCCCAGATAAATAGGGGGAAATTGTCTTCAGCTTGTTCACTGATCTGAAGAGAGGTTGAGGAGCAAAGTCATCCAGACCACGCCATGGCCTCGCAGAGCTTCTTGTGAAGGCTGTGGAAATAAGGCCCTGCTGCTTTCTGTCTCTACAGGAGTGGTGGATGCCCATCTGATCTTGCACCAACTGGCCTGTAATGGTGTCCTGGAAGGTATCCGTATCTGCCGGAAAGGCTTCCCCAACAGGCTGCAGTATCCTGAGTTCAAGCAAAGGTGATGGTGTTTTACCCTTTCCTCCATCATTCCTTCAGGACAGCTTTCCCCAACTTGGTGTTCTCCAGGTGTGTTGGGACCTTGTTCCCAAAGTCCCAGCCAGACCAACCAATGCCTGTTTATTTCTTCTTGATGTCAGGTATCAGGTGCTGAATCCCAATGTCTTCCCTCAAGGGTTTGTGGACAATAAGAAAGCCTCTGAACTTCTGCTGGGATCTGTTGACCTTGGGGAAAATGAGTACAAAATTGGACATACTAAGGTACTAAGATGGTTTCTCATTTGGTTGGGTAGAGTAATTGAGACAGACTGTTCCAGGACAATATGAGTTTGGAAGATGGAATGTCCTTCCCTGCAAGAGAACACAGTTGTGTTGAACTCTGAAAGTTCAGCAAGTTGCAACATTTCATTGCTAGTCAGCTTGGGATGGACCCTTTGCTTCTCACATGTCTTCTCATATTTCAACCATCATGTACCTGAGAGAGTTTGGGGGCTGGCTCTTACAACTTGATCTTGTGAATGGATTTGGGTACATATGTGCATTATTTTCAAAGGTGTTCTTCCGTGCTGGAGTCTTAGCCAAGTTGGAAGACATGAGGGATGAGCGTTTGGGCAAGATCATGACAATGCTACAGAGCCGCAGCCGTGGTTACCTGATGAGGATTGAGTTTAAAAAGATGCTGGAGAGAAGGTAAGTATGTGCATTATATCTCCCCTTCTTTCCTTTAAGGAGGGAATGAATGAATGAATGAACAAGGCATTGAAATCTGCATTGAGATCAGTGTTCTGCCAGACCAGTATCTGAATGAGAAGCCTTGTAATAAAAGATTAATGACATGCTCCGGAAATTCCCAATGTGCTTAGCCATTTCAAAGAGGTTGTCTTCTTCTGGTTTATGTCCAGCCATAAGTTTATTACCAGGCTTTTGAGAAGCCCCTGTTTTAGGCTCTGGAACTTCCTGCACCCACAAATACAGGGATAAGTCCATAATGCCATTGAGAGACCATGCCTGTTTTCTTTTTCCCCAACTGTTTGTTTTTCTTTTGTTACCAGGCTGGGCCTGATACTGATCCAGAGGAACATTCGCAAATTCTTGCAGATGCGTTACTGGGGATGGTGGAAACTGTACAATAAGGTGAGGCAGTGGTGGAAGGAACAGAGAGGTCACCACCCAAGGCTTTGTGTTTTATCAAAACCAAATGGGAGTTGCTGTTTTCAGTCAACAGGTGGCTTTGGACAACAAGCAAGCAGGAGAGAAGTTCTCCACCTGTTTACTCAACAATAAGAAACCCTCTTTGGCGATATGGTTAATTGTTAATGAGCAGAAGGGTGGAGCTAATTCCTACCAAAAGTTTGTGTTCTATTATCTCTGTGTGCATGTCTCTATGTGCGTACAGTATTTTCTTGTGCTACAATGTCACTTGATAGCCTGGGTGCCACTCCCCAACACTTGACATCTCACATTTGGTGATCCTTTAAGATTATAACTTTTTAAAAAATATGTTCTTCCTTCTTATTGTTATTTTAAATAAATTTGGAAAGTGGGTGGCAGGAGTTGTTTAGAGTGTGATGGATGCCCTGCAGCCCACCTACATCACATTCTTGACCACATTCTCAGCTTGTACGTATGGGTAGAAATATATCAAAATTACAGGGACTAACAAACAGCAATCTAAGTCTGAAAGCAAGTTGTTTTGGCTACCATGTTCTTCAGTTATTCTGAAATAGGATGCAAATGTCACTGTAGTCTGTCTGCATATAATGCATAAAAAACATCTTCTGTAAGTGTGTCAATATATAACATCATGCCATTTTTTAAAGCAAATAGCAAATAGAAAACTGAGAAGGATACTCTTAGAAAGTCCCAGAGTTTTTGAAGAGACATGGGGCAGAAGTGGGAATTTTGGACGGATCCAGGGGATTTCTGCCTAAAGCACAATTCCAGTCCTTGTGCCTTTTCATTCAATGTAAAGATGGTGGAGGTTTGCACGGCATAGATGTGTTCTGATCAGGAATGGCCAGAAGTCACAGAATGCTTCATCTTCTACTTTGGTTCCAACCTGCAGGTGAAACCTCTGCTGAATGTGGCTCGGCAAGAGGAGGAAATGAAAGCAAAGGAGGAGGAGCTGAGGAGCGCCATGTCAAAGACTCAGGAACTGGTGGATCGCATCAAGGAGCTTGAGGAGACGCTGGCCACCCTCAGCCAAGAGAAGAATGATTTGACCATCCAATTGCAGGCTGTGAGTCTACAAAATTCATCCTGGAGCAAGGATGTGCAACTTCCATTGGCTTGAGGGCCATATCAAGCTTTGCATGAGATATATTGAGGAGTCCACTCCAGAAGTGATTGGGCTAGAGACATTTTGGATGGTATGCATTTTCACAGAATGGCTGCCATAGGGGGCAGGACCATTTATGTCCATTTACCAAAAGGTTGCTCTGTGCCCTGAAACCTCTGGTGTTCTAAGAGGTTCTTGGCCATTTCCAAAGATAGCAATGGGTTCCAACTATCCAGGTATCTTTTCTTCCACTTGTCCTGTGGGTCCAGATAAATTGTTGGGGGGGAAAATCATGCTGAAAGACGATGTGGTGCTGTATTTCTCAGTGAGGCAGCTAATATATAATTTTTTAAAAATTCGAATATTTAAAAAATAACCTTTGACCTATCATCATACAGACTGAATTGAAATTCTACTAGTTTGCCACCCTTTAACAATGCTGATCCCAGGCTAAGCCTCCCGCCTAATAATAGGGCTGGTCCAGTCCACAGTCCAACTGACCTGTGGTTTTTTAATGTAACTGGGTAGATGTTAGAACATAAGAACCTAAGCTGTGCCCTGCTGGATCAGAGCCCTGGCTGATCTACTTCAGCAATCTGTTCTCACAGTAGCCAACCAACTGCTCAAGGAAGTCCATTAGTCCTCCAGCAGATGGTCTTCAGAGGCAGTCACCCTGCCATCAAGGCTAATAATAATCTCCATGACTTCCATCAACTAGCCCAACCCTTTTTCGAAGCCAGCCAAGCTGGTAGCCAGCACCACTACCTTCTAAGGATGGTCATTGAGTAAGAATAACAAGAGAACTCCAATATCCCCTCTTTCCCCTTTCAGGAACAAGAGAACCTGATCGATGCGGAAGAGCGCCTGACTCAAATGATGAAGGCCAAGATGGACCTGGAAAGCCAGATTTCAGACATGAAAGAACGCCTGGAGGAGGAAGAAAGTTCGGCTGCCTCCTTGAGTGCCAGCAAGCGCAAGTTGGAAGCAGAACTTAACGATCTCAAGCGAGACCTTGAGGGGCTGGAAACCACGTTGGCTAAGACGGAAAAAGAGAAACAAGTAGGCATCTTGTCCCTGGTGGCCTTGGAAACTGACAGTCTCTTTGAAGACATGTTTTAGGTTGTTCTTTGTTCTGGAAGTGAGCACTTCCAAACAAGGTCACTCTTGCCATATCTTATTCATGACATTAGATGGGAGGATCACATCTTCCATTTTTCTTCTTCTTCCATCTTCTCACTGTCCAAAAAAAAAAAGGTCAAGTGGAGGGAAAATGGTCCTAATGGTGTATCTTAGCTTGGTCATCTGCTCAGGGGAATGTCCTGGCTCTGGGTTGTTCTGTATGAATCTGTCTTGCTTCTTTCAAGGCTCTTGATCACAGAGTGCGAAATCTGACTGGTGACCTGCAAGCACGGGATGACTCTGTTGCCAAACTCCAGAAGGAGAAAAGGGCCCTGGAGGAGCTACACCAGGTGAGAAGGAGTGGCCTCTTTTTATCAACTCACACAAGGTCTAGGTTTATCATATGGGTTTTTTTGGATCAGAGTCCCACTTTTTGATCAAGGAAAAGATTTACAGTATGCTAAAACAACATATAAGGTTCCCATCTCTGCTCCAGCTTCTGTAACACAGAGGTAGAATGGGGTTTGTTTGTTGGCTACCTTTGAGTCAGTCTGGACTCCTGGTAACTACATGAACAAGTCCCAGCAATTTTCTTGGCAATATTTTTGGAAGTGGTTGTCATTTAAGATTTTAACTGTGGAGAAGGGGCATCTTTAGCTTTTCCTTCAGCTGTTTTTTTCACTGGGCATGTTCTCCTTGGGATATTTCTGCTTCTTTGCAGAAAACACTTGATGACCTTCAAGCTGAGGAAGACAAAGTGAACCATCTAACGAAAACCAACAGTAAACTCACCACTCAGATACATGAGGTCAGCATTGAATTCTCCTTCTGCAGAGAATGGAGCAGCTTTTCACGGGCACATTCTAAGAGGTTTTTATGGGGAGAATCCAGTGGTGTTTTGACTACTGGTAGTCCTTGCTTAACAACCGTTCATTTAATTCACGGTTCAAAGTTACAATGGCCTTGGAAAAAGCGCTTTATGACCTGTACCTGCACTTATGACCATGGCACCACCCCCGGATTCACATGATTGTGATTTGTGACCTTTTTTACATAAAGCAAATCATGCAGTCGTTAAGCGAATCATGTGTTGTTAAGTGAATTCCAGCAAAAAATGCCCATTGGGGAAGCTGGATTCGCTTAATGACATGATTCACTTAACAACCACATGATTCGCTTTACAACCATTGTAAAAATTGTTGTAAAATCGGGTCTGATCATGTTGTGACTCGCTTAACGGCCGCCCCACTTAACAACCAATTTTCTGGTCCCTATTGTGGTTGTTAAACAAGGACTACCTGTACCATCACCCAGTGTCAGGAATCTGATGCAGGGTTTCATTTTGCTCCCATTCTTCACAAAAGCAGCTTACACACAATCTATCAGAGAGTTTTGATTGGATGGACCCTAACCCTGATGGCCTTTAGGAGGGATTTTAAAACTTGGTTATTTTGATTATAAGGCCGGGATGAATAAGTTCCTACTGGAAGAGGGTAGGGGTGTGAGCCAGTTTGCATATTAGTGATTATTGCTGTTATTGTTCATTTTGGTGTTATTTTAGTTGTTTTTGTAAGCTGCCCAGAGTTAGACTGCTTGAGTTGGGCAACCATATCAATTCTTTAAATGAATGAATGAATAGATAAGGGATCTAGGAGAGTTAAAGATAGTGTTATAATACAAGCACTGTTGTTCCAAGTAATGCAACGTTATGTAACTTATGAGTTGAAATTCTGTGATTGCCATTTAGCTTTATAAGGCCACCACATCAAAAAACTGTAGAATGGAGCAGGAGGGTCCTTGAACTGGAGCCACACTGCAGCATTTTGTAGCAGTTTCCACTGGCAAAGAGAAGATAGCCAAAATCTTTGCCTCATCACCCTCTTCGTTGTATGTCTGTATCTTTGGTTGTACTGGTAAATGGGTTCCTTTTGTGATTTTTTGGTTCGTTGGCTTGTCTCAACCAGATGGAAGACAATTGGGAACAAGAGAAGAAAATCCGTGCTGAGGTTGAAAAGGCCCGTCGTAAGGCCGAGGGTGACTTGAAAATGACCATTGAAAACCTGAATGAAATGGAGAGGATGAAGATAGATTTGGAAGAGGTGGTGAAGAAGTAAGTGGTGGGGTCCTCCTTTCACATGAACCCTTGGTTTATTGAACAAACCACTTGACTGAGCTGGCCTAGGAGTTGATGTCTGGAGGATTCTGGGAAATGTAGTCCAACATACCTGGAGGGCACTAGATTGGGAAGTTTGGTCTTGATCATTACTGCCTTCTGGATGTGTTCGCACAACATCAACGTTAAGATAAAAGGGTAGGTGGGTAGGCCTTTTTTGGTTCAGGAGACTGTGGAAACCCAACCATAGCTTATTTGTTTGAGTATAGTACTTTATGTGAACATTCCAATTGTGTTTTGTTAACCTGAGTTCAAGTTTTAATATGTTGTTTGAACTATCCTCAGAATCTTTTAATAAGCCTGCTGCATCTTCTCTTGCAGGCGAGACTTAGAGATAAATTCTATCAACTCCAAGATAGAAGATGAACAGGCTCTAAATTCCACCCTTCAGAGAAAACTGAAGGAACACCAGGTAGGAGAGAGAAAGACAGACCGCCTTATTTATCTTACTCCACCACCTTTTCCCATAATCACCTTTGGCTAACAGTATCAGGTCCCCTGTCCCCGTCCAGATTTGGCTCTTCTAAGAGGACATCTTAGTGTTGCAAAACATCCACAAACTACCATGAGCCAGCTAAATTTCTCAGGGCTTTCAGAGTAGTTTGTCAAGGGATGAAGTTGACTTTGTGAAAGAAAACACATCCCTAGATGTCACCTAGATAGGAGATCATCTGGAGTGAAGTCTTGTTTAGTCCTTAGCCATTTCCAGGGGCAACTTCATATACTGTGCTGTGGCTCCTCCCCTCAACAAGAAGGCAGGAGGTCATGCAATTTTTCCTGGGTGTTACCTCCCTAACTTTGGTATGGGGTGAACCTGGCTCCTTTAAACATTCTTAGCTACCCTATCTCAAAGTATTGCTTCATATCTCACGGTATTGTGCTTCTAATAGGCTCGAATTGAAGAGCTGGAAGAAGAGCTGGAAGCAGAACGTTCTATAAGGGCAAAGGTAAATATATTTGTCCATAATCAAAAAAGTGGCCCATTATGTTCAAGACAGCGATGACTACTCTGGTTCCAGAGCATTTTAGAACCCTTACCTTGATGGCAGGACTGTGCAAAACATTTCAAATCCAAATCATTTTGATTCTGAAACTCCCCATGTCATGTCTGAAACATCCCGTTTTGAGTTTGAAAGCACTTTTTGAGGGATCTTTTGGACACCTTGAGCATTTCAATTTCAACCTAGACATACTGCCAGATGTTCAAATCAGTCTGTTTTGCAGCTATAACCTTTGTTTTGTAACCGACTCAAGACAGAGCATTTTGATAGAACGATTTGGATCTCTCCATCTCACCATCATTTTGTGGGGCTCTGTGATGGAATGGAATTATGAAGGCCAGACTCAGGGAGGGAAGCATGCTCTTTCGTCTCCTGAGGGGCGAGGAAGAGATAAGAGGATGAGGCTGGCACCTTCCTGAGGAATTCACTCTGTTTTGACTGGCTGACTTTGGGAACTGAGTTTCAGTCTAGGAAGATTCTTGCTAGAGGTCGCAGCTAATAAACATTGCTGAACTGAATCTGCATGGTCTCCTGGAGTTCTTTGGGCTAGGCCTGACAGGCTCCATGTTCAGTCCCATGGGTTAGCAGATAACAGCTTGGGTCACATAGCATTCTACATGATAATACATCTTGCTTGTTTGGCTCAGTGTGTTGGATAAACGCAGTCAATGTGCTGGATATAGGCCATGGCTTACCGCTTATAGGAACCCATCCATTTGTGGCTTAGTCAGTAAAGTTATCTCTGGTTTAGCACTGTGTGTGAACGTTGCCTCTCAATTGATCTTGCTTGGCTTTGTCTCCTCATCTTTATTTAAGGACTGTTTTTGGACATTGTATTTGGAAAGAATACAAAGGGAGAAAGAAATAATGCTATAATTCTAGTCTCCTAACTTGCTTTTAGATTGAGAAGCAGCGCAATGATCTGTCCCGGGAACTGGAAGAACTCACCGACAGACTTGAAGAGGCTGGAGGAGCAACCACAGCTCAGGTAAACACACATCCATCCAGGCAGCAGATGGCTGTGCTCGTTTTACACACTGGGGAACTGAGCCGGCAAAGAGTGCATCGTCCATAGCACCCCCAGCAATTCCTCTTTCGTACGGCCTTCAAGTGCAGGAAGTCAAGACGGGTCAGAGGATGTTTGGGACAGCACGTCAAAGTAGCGTTGATTGATTATTTTGGAAGAATGGCCAAAAAGAAAGGATTGAGTAGAGGTGTTGATATTGGTATCCGTTCTTTGGGGGGGGGGGTCATTTAAATCCCATGTTTAAAAAGCAACTTTTTCGGAAATAATCAAGCAACCATAAAAACAATACCGGTTCGACCAAATTATGATGCCTTTACAGCATTCATAGTGTAGCTACCTAACGTAAAAGTCCTTGGCCAACATTGGAATTTCACAACAATAGAATAGTCCTGATCAGAACAAATCAAGTCTTTTTTATGGTCATAGACCAGCATAAATTGTCCTCATCAGTGGTAGCTTTCCTCATGACCTCAGAGTCCAAGAAGATTTCTAAAGACCACAAGAGTCCTTGAAATAACCTCATTCTAATTTGTCTAAAGCAGCTTTTCTCAACCTTGGCCACTTTAAAATGTGTGGACTTCAACTCCCAGAATTCCCCAGCCAGCCTTGCTGGCTGGGGAATTCTGGGAGTTGAAGTCCACACATCTTAAAGTGGCTAAGGTTGAAAAACGCTAGTCTAAAGATTTGAAATCTGGGAAAAGGAGGATTCAAGGTGTATCCCAGAAATGAACTGGCTTCATTTCAGTTGTGGGAAAGAAGACAGGATCAAAGGGATGGTGATTCTTACATATTCCCACCCTGCCCTCTGCTCCCAGATCGAGCAAAACCGCAAGCGGGAAGCTGAGCTGCTTAAACTTCGGCGAGAACTGGAAGAAGCCGCCTTGCAGAGCGAGGCCACGGCTTCCACCCTGCGCAAGAAGCACACCGACGCCATGGCCGAGATGACAGAACACCTTGAGAACCTGCAGAGGGTCAAGTCCAAGTTGGAGAAAGACAAGCAGGTCATGAAGGCCGAGATTGATGATCTCAGTAGCACCATGGAAAATATCCAGAAATCCAAGGTAAGTTGAATGAGAGAAAACACCATTGTGCTAGGCTAGGGACCCCAATCTCATGGCTTGGATTCCTAACCAGCATCTTCTCTTTGATATCTTAGCCATTTGCCATAGGGTGAATTACTCTCATTAAAGAGACCAGGTCAAAATCAGGAACACAGTAGATTTTACTGGCTCCTTTTATTGAGCTATTAGCCACCTGTAGCAGAGGCCCTGATGCAATAGGCCAGAAACCTGTATCTTTTCCCCCCATCAAGAGAAAGTGTCATGGGCAGAAGAGACTATGAAAGGGGAAACAAGAAAGATTCAAGATCCAGCTCTGAATACTTTTCCTACTCCTATGTATTGACCAGTCTTGCAATGTAGGCTTTTTCTCTTTTCATCCCTCTGACTGGAAGACAAAGTATCAGGGAAGTCCTAACTACTTACTTCTAAGGGTTGTAGTTGCTTTGTAGAAATGTAAGAATGAAATCTGGATCATTCTGAAATTGCCTCCTCCTTTGTATCCTTGCAGATTAATGCCGAGGCTCACGTCCGCAGATTGGAGGACAACCTGGCCGAAGCCAATGCTCGGTTGTCTGAGTTGGAAAGGAATCAAGCAGAAATCAATGCTGTCAGGAACAGACTCCAAGGTTGGTTTCCTTGGGTGATCTCCAGACTTCCACAGTTTTCCACCATGACCCCCTCACCCCATAATTCCAGCCTCAAGTCCTTTAACATGAGGTGCTGTAATCCACCCATGTGTCTTTAGTTTTTAGTCCGTACCTTAAAGAAAGTGTGATTCCCTCAAGGAAAAGTTAGATTCAAGATGGGTGACCTCTGAAGGCCAGACTTGATTCATCCTGTGACTTTCTTTTTCTGCTGCTCCAGCTGCATCACTGACTTATGGTGAATTGATGTCCAAAACTCGGCGCAAGATTTCCTTGCACGTGCTGCAAAAGCTATGGGTTGCATTCTAGATTAGACCTAGCTCAGCTAAAGAAGAAAAAAATAGAGACAGAAGAAAGGTTTTCAATCTACTCACTAATCAGAAAAAAAATCTCACCCCCACTCCCTTGCATGTGACCTCACCCATGCGTCCCATCTTCTACAGCCCCATAGAGTGAAGTTCAGTCCCCTGGCCATTCAAAGAGTGCTCATGCCAAGTGAAGCATTGGCCAACCAAGCATCAGTGAGATGGGCAGCCAAATAAATAAATAAATAAATAAATAAATAAATAATCCAGTTCTCCATTCCTCTTTTAATCCTTCCCCTGCAGCTGAGAACAATGAGCTGAGCCGTGAGCAGGAAGAAGGCCAAACTCGGCTCAACCAGGTCCTTCGTGTCAAGACATCCCTCACCTCTCAAGTGGATGACTTCAAGCGGCAGCTGGATGAAGAATCAAAGGCAAGGCCTAGGAACGATGGGCGCATCTGCTTACTAAAATTAAAATAATGGAAACCAAGCACAAAGACAAATAAATAGGGAGTCCAAGTTCACCTATGTCAGCCTTACTAGGTAGACCAGACAGGAAACATGACTAGATAAGCTAATTCTACCTTATTATAAAGCTACATTAACAGAATCTTGCAAATCTGAAAGTACATCTCTCCTGCCATCTCCTTTTCAGCCTGAGAAACTAGGGAGGGTCGCTTCTGAGTCTCTTGCTCCACCCACTATGCAGCTGTGGGCTATGCCCCCTCTTATCTGACCATTCCCTAGGCAGCATCTCTTTGCCCCATCTCCCAAGGTCTTTCCCACATACCATTGCATCCTAATTCTGGAGGTTGGGAAACACAGAATACAAAGATCACACAAGTTGGTGCTCTCCACATGGGTTTGGCCACAGATCCCATCATTCTGAAGAAACCCTCTTCATGGTGCTGTAGGTGAAACTGGGTGCCATAAAAAGCAATAGCATAATTTTTTGGACACCTGCAAAAAAATACAACAGACTAATCAATTTTGGCTTTTAGGAGGATGGTCAAAATCTGCCAGAAATTCCAAAATCAGCCATACTATAAAGCTTTGTTCTTTTTTGATAATTTAAAAAATAAAATGTTGTTGCTATTTATGATTTTCATCTGATTTGGGCTGAAGGTTTTACAATAGAACTGTAAACAAAGAAAAAGAAATATGGGAGAAATACATTAATCAGCTACCACTTTGGTGTCCTTAGGCCCGAAGTACTGCAGTGGTAAGTTTGGCCAACACCAAACATGACCTGGATTTGATCAAGGAGCAGCTGGAGGAAGAGCAGACAGGAAAAGCTGAACTCCAACGCTTAGTCTCCAAGCTCAACACTGAAGTTACAACCTGGAGGACCAAATATGAAACTGATGCCATTCAGAGAACTGAGGAACTGGAAGAGACTAAGTGAGTAAGGTGGCAGAATGTCAGGCCCAGCCCAAGAACAACAGGGAAACAGTCCAGCCAAGTTTAGTTCTTTTATTGCTTGCACCATATAGACAGAAACTTGCCAGATTAAAACTGTATTACTCTAACCTAGAGGATATACCCTGGGAAATTCTAGGGAGTGGCTATTCCTAAATCCCTTCCTCTTCCCACGCTCCTGCTCCGGACTGTGTTGTCTCTTGTCTCACCGCCCCCTTTCCTGGAATGTGCTCCCTCCTTCCTGAGAACCTGCTGTGTTACTGTAGCCCATAACATCACCTCCCCCTTCGTAGACACATTCCATCACATCGAGCAGGGTTGTAGGACTAGTACTCCCAGCAATCTGATGAGGGATTCTAAGAGCTATAGTTCAATGATATCTGGAAGGCAATCATTTCCCCTGTGTTGTTTGACTTAGGTCATATCTGGCGAGCCTTTTCTTGTCTTGCGGTCTTCTTGCAGGAGAAAACTGACTGCCCGTCTCCAGGAGGCAGAGGAAGCGGCTGAAACTGCACAAGCTCGGGTAGCCAGCATGGAGAAGAACAAGCAGAAGCTCCAGATGGAAGTGGAAGATCTAACTTTGGATCTTGAAAAGGTCAAATAACAAAGTCTTACTGCTGCTTCAGAAGATCATGGTCCCTTCTGGGCACTGATCCCCAACTGACCGGGTTTGCACAATGTGGTATGGTAGAAACAAGTAAAAGCTGAAATCCAGGGTAATAAAATCTACCCTGCAATTGTGGGTAGGTTTATTATTAGTTCTTTCTTATCCGGGAAGGCACTGAAGCCAAATAAACCCGTTTCCTCTACTGGAGGCTTAATAGGCTGTTTTGAGGCCATAGTTTGTTTAAAATAGAATAACAACAATTAGATTTGTTGTGAAATCTTGGAGACATGACTTTGGAGGACTCTAGAGGCAGCACAAATGGGTTTAAAGGGCTATGATTGCCCACCTCTGTTTAACATTATTATATTAACCCAAATGAAGCCACTGCGCTTAAGCTGTTAGCCACAAATTATAGCAACCATTCTTATTGATAAATATCCTGCCAGATTCAGCATCGATACCAAAAGAGGGTAGGGTTGGTTCCCTGGTAGAAAACTGCCCACCTTAAAAACAACTTTCCATCTGAACTACGAAGACCTAGAAACAAGGCTTGGAGTAAAAGCAAGATGATCAGAGGGGACATCCAGGTAGTGTGTAATGCTTCTTCTCCCTTCCAGGCCAATGCAGCCTGTGCGGCCCTGGACAAGAAGCAGCGGGCCTTTGACAAGATGTTGGCTGAATGGCAGCAGAAGTGTGAGGAGCTCCAATTAGAGCTGGACAATTCCCAGAAGGAGTGCCGCATATACATGACGGAGAACTTCAAGCTCAAGACAGCGTATGAGGAAGCCCTAGAGCAGCTGGAGTCGGTGAAGAAGGAAAACAAGACTCTCCAGGGCAAGTGGAGCAAGAGGGAATGTGCTAAGCTAGGGACCTACCTTCTAACAAATCCTGCTCTTGATCCACCTAGACATAGACTATGCAGAGCCTATTCTATGGCTGGGTGCATTCACATTTATATATATGTGTCTTTGTTATATTTGTGTGCACAGTATATGGATAGCAGGAATACGCAAGTTTTTCTGTGGTTCATGATTACACTTCTTTTAAATATTTTGTATTTGAGGGCTGCCACAGGCAGATTGAAGATGATAACATAAAGGAGCTAGGTTTTGGTCGACATTCCTCCTTTTGTCTCCAGCTGCAAAGAACTGGTGGCACCTCACCTCCCTTTAGGATAAGCCACAAATCTTAGTCTCCTGATTCCAGCAGATTCTAGAAATTATGCTGCAAAACTGGATTTCAGGGCACTGTATGGTCCACAGGTTTTCCAACCTTGGTATGAGGTATGTCACTTTTGCCCACGGGCCTACTTCTGCATACATATGTCCTATCAAGACCCCAAGTGACTTCATAGCGAGTTTTATTGCTGCAAAACAACTCTCCAGAGTACTGTATAAGAACCCAATCTAAAGCATCTCTGGAAAGAGGGCACATTTGCAATTGTTTGTCAGCTGTCAGCAGATGCAAAGAAATAAGCCATGTTGGGTTCAGCAGCCCCTCAAAGCTGTAATCCAGCTTCTTAACTATGACTCTCACTAGACCAGTGTGGGTGCCATGGGGAAAGTCCATGGTCCTGAAATTTAATGATCAGGTTGAATAAGTCTCACGTGTTCCTTTTTCTCTCAGAGGAAATCAAAGATCTAATTGACCAGTTGGGCGAGGGAGGAAGGAGTGTCCATGAACTACAGAAGTTGAAAAAGAAGTTGGAAATTGAGAAAGATGAGCTCCAGGTGGCCCTGGAAGAAGCTGAGGCTTCCCTTGAGGTAATGTTTAAAATGTTAGCATCTTTCATTTGTTTGGTAATTCTGGACCTTCTTCATCATCCATGGAGCCATCAGCATCCTTGTCTCAGAAAAGTGAGTCCAAGGATTCATACTCTCAAGGTAATGCAAAAGGTTACCTTGACACATCAGAAGAGCACTGGGATTCCTGTTTGGGGAAACTGAGGCCAGAGCCTGGCTGTCCCTGAGAGGTGACAAGATTTAGATGTGACTGCAGACTGCTCACAAGATGGAAGGCTTCTTCATATGAAAAGAACAAAAATAGCTGCTAGAAACTATTAGATATCTGGCTGGCTTAGTTTCCTTGTCTGACTACTGGTTTTATAAAAACAAGGATTTTTTAAGCAGGACAATAGATCCACCTGAGATGGGTAGGGCTATGATTGTCTGTTTGCAGAGCAATCTGGAGTTTAAAGCCTACTTTAGGACATACACTGAAGTGTGTTTCCTGCCTGTAATACTGTATAGGTATTGTGCCATTGGTTGGTGTCAGTAGGGATTAGGAGGGATCTAAGAACTATGGAAAAAATTGGGGCCTCCCTACCCCTGCCTTAACCCTAAAAAATCATGGTTCTGCTCCTCTGTTTGCTGACAGGTGGAAGAGAGCAAGCTGATCCGCATTCAGCTAGAATTGGCCCAAGTCAAAGCAGACATTGACAGGAGAATCCACGAGAAGGAGGAGGAATTTGAAGCCACAAGGTTTGGAACATTTATCTTCTCTTCAAGTCAGTATTCTCCATATGTGGTGGGATTCCCCTCCCATCTTCCTAGCTTGCACAGCTTCCAAATTGGTGTCACAATTCTCATTGTCCCCATACTGGCGATGTGGGTGGGGGTGATGGGATTTGTAGTCCAATGCATATGAAGAAAACCTCTAGGGACAGAATAGGCATGCTGTATAAAGAGTCGCCTTGTGTGAGATGGGCGGCTATATAAATATGATAAATAGACAGACAGACAGACAGACAGACAGACAGACTGCGGCTCTGCTGGCATGTTGGTAAGCCAGGATTTGCCTTAATGGTGGTTTGTTGAACAAATCATCGATTACATTGTTGAAGGAGAGCCAAGTGAGTCTATGGTAACCAAAACTTCTGATTTTTGGAAATTATAGTTTGTGCATCATGTTAAGTCACAACAGCTAGGTTCATTCAGTCCCGCAAGTCGTAAGGAAGATAGTTTTGTTTTGGCTTAGCATCCTGCAAGCATGCAGCTGCTGTGTTTTGTAAACTAGGGTTTTACTGCTTGGCACCATGTATAAATCCAGATCATTCTTCTGAAGTTTACATGTGGGATGACATGTCATACCAAACCAAAAGCTGACTGGCCATGAGATGATTCAGTGTGGGGTGAGAATTGATAACTTATGAAATGTGGTAGGATTTCCTTGGATGTCAAGATGTGCCTGGAACGGTATGACCTTTGCTCACCTTTGTAGGAAGAACCACCAGCGTGCCATCGAATCTCTGCAGTCTAGCCTGGAACTGGAGGCCAAAGGGCGAGCCGAGGCTCTGCGGCTGAAAAAGAAGATGGAGACAGACCTGAATGAAATGGAGATCCAACTGGACCATGCCAATAAGAACAACAGCGAGCTGGTCAAGACCTTAAAGAAACTCCAGCAGCAGATCAAGGTGAAAAGAGTTACAGGAAAGGGGACAAGAAGAACAAAAACAATAACATCTGAGTCTGCTTCCTGATATAGCAGCTCCTCCTCCTATTTTCCTCCCCACACCCATCCTATGAGATAGGTTGGACTGAAAGAGGGTCTGGTCCAAAGTCACCCAGGGAGCCTCTGTGGCTGAGAGGGGACTAGAACCTGGGCCTCCGTGCTCCTCATCCAACCCCTTCACCGCTCCACCTCACTGGCTCTCCTTGAGAGGGTTCCCACTGGTGGTTTCTCATCTTGCAGGAGCCAGGTTGAATGTTTAGCCAGGCCTTCAGAGCCAGTAAAAAGTAAGCTATCCTCAAACAAACAAACAAGCACATTTCAACATTTCAGATTGGAGATCTGCCTTCAAATCCTAGGCTGATTACTTCTTCATTTCTCCATGGCTGCTCGGCTGTTGGTACAACTCATCTTCAGGCCACAGCCCAGAAGGAATCAAGCTGAAGGCTTATTGCAGAGCAGACAATGGATTAGCAAAACTGTAATATATGTCCACCCGTAGGAACTTACCCAGTAAATTCCTTGAGGACT
Source organism: Python bivittatus (assembly GCF_059951505.1). Classification (NCBI taxonomy): domain Eukaryota; kingdom Metazoa; phylum Chordata; class Lepidosauria; order Squamata; family Pythonidae; genus Python; species Python bivittatus. The sequence goes on from NW_028277083.1 coordinate 4,615,947, forward strand.
TCATTTGCCCATCTCCTTGCTATACATGAGCTTGTGTTTAAGGCAGGCCCCCTCTCCCCAAGTTTCTAGTCCTAGTTCTAGTCTAGATAACCGTGGAAGCTTAAAGGCAGCAGGTAGATTAAGATTCAGTACTGGACATACTTCTTGGACCTCCAAACATCCTGTTGATCGATCCCTGATGATTCAGACTAAGCATGTGCTTCTGACACCATTCTGCCTCCAGGATCTTCAGATCCAGATGGACGAAGATGCCCGCCAGCACGAAGAGCTGCGTGAGCAATACAATCTTCAAGAACGACGCCTCAGTCTTCTCCAGACCGAGTTAGAAGAGGTGCGCACTGGCCTGGAGGGCAGCGAACGCTCGCGCAAACTCATTGAGCAGGAATTGGTGGAAGTCTCCGAAAGGCACAACGAACTCAATGTTCAGGTAAGACAACTGCTGGTGGCCCCCACCTCTTGTGGGGAAGAAGGGGTGGGCATCGGTCCTTGTAATCAACTGAACTCATTAGGTCAAGAATCCAAAAGGGAGCTATAAAACAGAAACTGTGAAATTACAATATAATCATTCCAGGCAAGGAAATCATCTCCTGTTAAAATCCAGGATCACAGGCCATTGATTCTGTTTTTTATTTAAACAATCCTTTGGAGAATGGGTACCTTACTTAGATTTGGGCCATGGTACAGAGAAGGGAGGAAGAATTTAAATTCTTTAGTGCTTGGTGCTTCATCAATTCCTTTTCTGCATCAGCCTGACATTCCTCTCTTCCAACACATTTTTCTAGCTGCCTTGATTTTAAGCACCAGATCATACCGGAAAGATTGTTCTTGAGTATTTAGAGTTTCTGTTTTTTCACCTCTGGTTTTTGTTAACATACTCTTCTGTTGCTCACTGTTTGATCGCTTTGTTGTTTTCAATCATCTGTAATTCGGGCAGGGAATTCCAGTTACTGGGAGGGCGTTGAAAATAAGAAAAATTGATGTGGGCAAAGCATTGTTGATTTGTGAAAGGGGGCTAGGAGAATAAAGCCCCCTCCTCAAGGCTGTAGTTCCAACCTGGCTTGTACCTCCTTCCACACACATACTCCTTCTTGGCTTGGAAAAAAAACAGTGACGCAACTTATGAGACCCTCATCTACTTTTCACCATAAGCTGGCGATCCACCTTCTGTTATTTCACTTAACTGAGTCATCTCTATTGCACAAAAACACAGAATCCAAACTGTCCCTTGTAAGACAGTCTTTGAACCTGGTCGCTGTCTGAAGAACCATCTAGTTTCATTTAATGAAGGAGTTCTCAAGTTTTGGGCTACCACAGTCCCCTAAGATGATGTATGAATTTGCATGACTCTCCCCATGAATAAAAGTAATGATTTCATCACAGCTTGGGTTGGGCAAGAAAGAAATCTAACGCTGAGAACCATTATGTTTTAATCTCTATATTACACAAGTTCCCAAACTTTGCCATACCACAATCACCCAATCTGGCCTGGTGACCAGATACTGAGGGGCAACTCCTAGATTGAGTTTTGACAGTTTTGTAGCTTTCCTATGCAAACATGGTCCCTCTATAAGTTGCTGCCCATCCCCAAGGGGGGTCTTGAGCCATAGCTTGAGCTCCCCTGATTTAATGGATCCTGTTTTGACGCCTCCGCTTCCTTCTGCAGAACCAAAGCCTGCTGGTGATCAAACGCAAGCTAGAATCTGATCTCACGCGCATAACGACTGAACATGAGGAACTGATCAGTGAGTTCCGAACAGCAGATGAGAGAGCAAAGAAAGCCATGGCTGACGTGAGTTTGCAGTTCCTGGAGCTTGGGGAAAGCTTCAGTGGAGCATTTCCTTGAATGATAGAACCCTTTTCAAATGTGCACTTTGCCCCTGGTGGTTATAACTGTTGGCTAGACATGGGTTGCCTTGTCTTCATGAAGGCACATTGGATGGATCAGGGATAGACAACCTTGGTGCCTGCAAACCTTTCTCTGGGCACTTGCCAAAATTTTAAAATGAAAATATAATAATAAAGGCAAATCTGCCACCAGGCAAAGAACAACCTCCGGAATCATTTGGGGTTCCAAGAAGAGTTTTTGGTCTTACGTAGTTCCCACAGGCATTCCTGGAAAATAAAAATGGCAAGATGGACACTTCTTAGCACGTTGGGAGTGTCTTCTCTTACCCAAGAATAAGCTGAGAGGGAAGAAAGCAACTCAGGGGGCCAGAGAAGGGGGCAGGGAACCACCACACCATTTTATATTTTGGTAGAGATACGTTTTGTAGCTGGCCATGCTTATGGTGGCAGCCATTTTTGTGATCCTGCCCATGCCGTGTCCTCAAAAATGCCAAAGGAACACATGGACCTTGAAATGTTGCACTCTTGGAGTAGATCCAACCTGTGTAAAAGGCTGAGGAGAACCCTACTCTGAAATCTGTGGTGGATTTCTTTTACAAGTCGGCATCAAAATCAAATCTGCTGTCTCGTCATCTAGAAAGAGACAACTGCAACCCCATTCCCCTTCATGAGGTTCATGGACAAGAGCCAAGTGACAGATCTCCTCACTCATGGCCCCATTTTTTGGAACCCTCTTCCCTTGGAGGAAGTCCCTGCCTTACAACAATTTCAAAAATTCGGCAAAGCAGTGTTCTGACAGGTGTCTGGTACCTAGGTTATTTGTAACTGAATGGTTCCTCTGATGTGTTCGATTTTCAGTGATGATTTTTTATTGTCGTGTGTGATTCTCAGTGTCTTGTTTTTGTCATGACCCTATTTGGATTGAGGTGGACTGTAAATATTATAACGGGTATCAGTATTTATGCATTATTTAAGAAGGTTTGGGCGGAGATCGGTCCACCTCCAACTGTTCATCCCCCTTCATTTGCTGCGCCTCCAGGCCTCCCGCATGGCCGAAGAGCTTCGGCAGGAGCAGGATCACTCCATGCACTTGGAGAAGATCAAGAAGAACTACGAGGTCACCATCAAGGACCTGCAGGTCAAGATGGAAGAAGCTGAGCAATTGGCCTTGAAAGCTGGGAAACGCACCATCATGAAGCTGGAGACCCGGGTAAATACCTCTTCACTCCATCCCACTTTCAGTTTCTAAAGCTTCCCACTTTCTTGGTGGCATCAGGCCAGTATCATGCCTGTTATGACTCCCCCTTGGCTCCTTTGAGGTTGACCTCACAAGCTGGGCCTTGGTTTCCTTTTCAGATTAAGGAACTTGTGGCCGAACTGGATTCCGAACAAAAGCGCCACGTGGAGACGGTGAAGTTGCTGCAAAAGAACGAGCGACGTCTGAAGGAGCTGGTCTTCCAGACTGAAGAGGACCACAAGACCAACCAACGCATGCAGGAACTGGTGGAAAAACTGCAGAACAAACTGAAGACGTACAAGAGACAAATCGATGAGGCTGTATGTACCGTCGCTTTTTAAGCCTACTTCTTTTCACCCATCTCAGCATATATTACTTAAAAGGGAAGGGTGTGTAACTATGAGCCTTTTTTTCCTAACAACCATTTGTATTCAGTATAGTTAATGTGGGCCTCATTAATCCCCTTGAAGCAGTAACAATAATTTTATTTCTTTATTCGGTGCTTATAATTCAGTCCAGTACAGACACAGGATACAATAGTTGATGCAATATTATTTTACAATCAATTATAACACCATAATATAAAATAAGAAGCCTTTAAACTAAAAGGACCACAACATATTTATAATAATATTAACCTTGATAGGGTCAAAGTAACTAGAATGTATTTATTTATTTATTTGTTTGTTTGTTTGTTTATATTTTGAATTTAGACACTGCCCATGAGGAAGTGACTCTGGGCGGTTATTTATAATAATTAATTCATTTATAATAATTATAAATAAATTTTAATATTTATTTTAAAACCACTTCCTTGGTGGTTTTGAGGGTTCGATCTAACTCCAAAGGGGTTGATCTGCATCTTCCCAGCAACTTGCTCTCCTGACAAGAAAGAAAGAGATGGGGAGTGTCAAAAAGAGGGGGGAAATTGTGGAAATTCAGAAAAATAGGTGGCCCCGCCTACCACTTGCTTTAGTCACAGCCACCATGCTGGGAAAAGGTTTAAAAAATAATACAACAGCAGCCCTTGAAGTAATGCATCCCCCCTCCCCTTTGCTTTGGACCTTTGGATGAAATTTTATTTGTTTATTTGTTTATTTATTCATTCATTCATTCATTCATTCATTCATTCATTCATTCATTCATTCAACGTGTATATCCACCCATCTCACATAGGGGCCTCTGGGCATCTCACAGCAATTAAAACTGATTAACGGGAACTGCCCTTGAAACTTTCTTGTCTTCATTTTAGTGATTCAAAGTCTCTTTCCCATCCTAACCCCACTCCTCCCTGCAGGAGGACCAAGCAAATCAGAGCATGGCAAGATATCGGAAAACAGTGCACGAGCTGGACGATGCAGAAGAGAGAGCGGGAATGGCTGAGTCAGCTCTGAACAAACTCCGCACAAGGCACCGGCTCTCCGCTGGCAAAGCCTTCACTTCTGTGGAGATCATCCAGGTCTCCAAATCAGCCAGCTCCAAGTCAGCTGCGGAGGAATAAACATCCCCTTTGTCCTGCAACCGGTAGGTATGGCATTGTTTTGGCCATGGTGGCAGCAAAGAAACCCCAATTGACCAAGTTTGTGCAGGATGCTCATGCACAAACCCTGATTCTTGGGTTGCAACAGCTGGGCTGAGGTTCCCATGAAGAGCCAGCATCTTTTGCTGAGGGTCTGCTGTGTGGGGACTCAGCCGTTGCAAGAGAAAAGAAGAGGGCAAATTGGAAGGGAGGAGAAAGTGGGGTGGAAAACGTGTTTTGGAGATCTCATCAAGCACTTGGGCTAGGAAATCTTCACCTAGACCTGGAGTCCCCAAACTCTTCAGTTCATCGACCCCTTCAAGAAGTTTCAGTTTGTCGATCAACCCCCATACTTTGACAAATGGTATTATGAAGAACAACAACAGCAATAATAATAATTATTATTATAAGGTTGGAGACAATTATAATTAACCTCCAATAATAAGGTTGAAGACATAAATGGGAGACAAAAGCAAGCTCAACAAGAACAGCCAAAATGGAAGGCTGGGGTACTGGGTATCACTAGGGTACTGATCACTTTGGGGAACCATGATCTAGACTGAAGCCCAACCCTCCACCTTGACTGTCCTTGAGCTTGTTTTTGTCTCCCGTTTATGCTGTTGGTTTGTCTCCAACCTTGGTGTCTTCTTCTCTTCTGCCTTCCTCTCTCTCTGCTCTGGTTTGCCCCAGCTAAACCGCCTTTCCTTTGCAGTCTGATCAGCCAAGCATCTCAGATGATTGCAGCGTGGGAAGATCGCTTGCTACTGTAGGGATGACTGGAGCAGCCTGAAGACCTTTAAAAAGGCACTTGCAAGGAAGTAGATGAAGGAAAGTGGAAGGGAAGAGCTTCTTGGCCTCTGGGGGAAGAAAGAGAGTCCTCTAACCATCCGTGAGCACATGTCAGATTTTCTACACCAAGAAGTTGATGGACCATAGACAAGTTCTCGGGGTCAAAGGCTTCTGTTCTGTTTTGAATGCAGTTTGCTTGCGTTTTCATGTCAAGGACGGAAAACGTTCGGAGGGTCCAGCTTGGGCTGTCTCTTGTAAATACTACCCTACCTGGAATAATCTTCATGCTTAGTTGAATAAAGCTTCATCCTCTGGAAAAGAATCTTGTTGGACTCTTCTTTTCTCTTTTTCTTTTCTTTTTTCTCTTCTCTCTTCCCCTCCCCTCCCCTTCCTTTCCCTCCCCTCCCCTCCCCTTCCTTCCCCTCCCCTTCCCTGACATGGCTTAGATCTTGAACCAATGTATAAAAGAAACCTGTTTCCTTCTTCTTTCTACTGGGAATTTAGAGTCTCCTCCTACAAATAAACTCCTAGGATCCAGGCTGGCTTGCAATTCAGAATCAGGGATAGAATAAAAGGAGGTTTACAAACCTAAAAGCACTGCAGGATTTAGGTCCTTTAGCCTCTCAGCTGGGAGTAAATTCTGTTGAAGCAAAGGTTTGTGGTTGGACTGTATATATATATATATATATATTCCCATTTTCCATTTAACTTGTGTCATAATTTTCAAAGCATATTTTAAAAAATACATGAGAGGAATGTTTCTGGGTTATAAACCCACCCATATTTATTTGGTTAGAAAGTCTACTGAGTGAAGGGCAGGCGTGCAGTTTACTTCTGAGTAAACATACATGAGCCCAGAGTTGTCCCCATTTCTTCCTTCTCTCCAGATACCAGAGCCCAAGGTCATTTGATAAAAAAGATCGTCAGTAGATACAAGGAATTCTTTGTTCAATGTACAGTTACAGTGCAGGAGTCATTGCCCCAAGATGTTGAAATGTTCCTGAGCATGGGTGGCTTTTTCAAAAAAATAGATGTTTATTTTGGTCAGTGGCCAGATTAACCTTTTCAAAAGAAACAGATTTTAAAAGAACAGAGACTTCTTAGACACGTTATCTGGAGTCATTTCCAAATAATTACTTCTAATCAACTGAAATATTTATAGCTTGCCTATCAAGGGAGGAGTTCTAGACCACATCACAGCCCGTGAAAAATGGAAGATAAAGCAATCGGATGGAATATCCATTTCTGTTCCTGGATCGGGAGGCCGTGCGTGGTCATTCATGCCTTGGCTACCTCCCGTTTGGATTACTGCAATTTGTTTTACAGGGGGCTGCCCTTGTAGACCACTCCGGAACTGTAGCTGATGCAGAACGTGGTGGTGTGGGTTGTTATGAACACACTTCGGCATGCCCCTGTGTCGTCACTCTTGTGTGAACTGCACTGGCTCCCAGTAGATTTCTGGGTGCAATTCAAGATGCTGATGGTCAGTTATAAAGCCCTTCAAGGCACAAGGTCAGGTTATCTGCAGGACGCCTGTTTCCAATCATTTCCGCCCATCCCACGAGGTTCTCCATCTCCGGTTGGCCATATTAGTTCAATTCAAGAAATAAGTGTAAATAAGGTCAACGTCGGGTGGGACAATGGAAGAATCACAGAATTACTGCATTCTCTTTTTTTGGCTAGTGAGGCCGAAGAGCGTTTCATTTCGTCAACACTTACAGAAGCCCCTGTCTGTAAGATTATGCAACAGATTACCCCAGCTAAGGGCAGATTTTTTTTTTATCACCATTTTATTAAAGATCCCATTGTTCAGATAAAACTAATGCAAAGTGTAAAACAGTGCAAAGAAAAAAAATCCTTCGTCCCAGCAAGTATAAACAACTTTAACAACTTATCGCCATCTCTTAAAATACCACAATCAACCTCTTCATCCCATATCTTCGCCTCCTTCTCTACGAACAAATCTTTAGAACCTCATCGTCCATCTGAATCAGCAAAAGTCCATTAAGGATTACCAGAAATAACCACCCACCAAGGATGGATTGCAAAGCTAAGTCACACGTTTTTCACCTTCAGAATCCGTGCGACACTTGGTCTCGCCCTGGAGAACTAATGCAAGTAGGGAAACTAAGAGATGACTACAAATCGTTTACTGTGGATTATATTACAATATATTGTGGATAACATATCCAGAGGCTATTATCAATCTGATAAATAAATAAATTATTCTTTATGTCTTCCATACAGCTGTGGGAGAACACATACAAGGGGGGGAAGGAGGTTGAGACCCAGCCCTGCCACTTTCACCTTTCCCCAACAGCAAAATACCTTTGGAAAGATAAAACTGCAGTTCAGTACAATGGCATTCCAGTTGTGCAATTTTTAACTCACCCAGCTGCAAAGCTTTAACTTTTTTTTTTTTCTAAAACAAACCCCCGGCCAGCCAGCTGACAGGGCAACAATCCTTAGCATTAAAATGATCTTTTCTGTGCCTTTTAATCCAAACTCCCGGTGAGGCCCAATCCGACCCGTGTCCAAACCACGCTTGCTTATGGATCGCTTTTGTTGGTCTCACAGACCTCTTTCGCACAACCCTTAAGCCAAACCGTGACTCGCTTGGTTTTCGTTCGGCATGTTGTACAAATCCACTCTGGCGTAACTCCTGGTTCATGGCTCGAGGCAGTTACGGTTTGCTTAATAAACCACGGCTAACCTGGATGAACCCAATCAGCGCATAGGCCCCAAACGCACGAGGACATGCATTTTTTAGCATCATTCGCTTGAAGGAACAAAAATTAAAAGTATTTGAAAATTGCCCACGGTGCCTTAAAAGAGTGATAGAGGAATGTTAATCTTGGAGGTGTCACAAGAAACATGTTTTAAGGCGGTGTAGGATCACCAGAGGTCTTATTAAGGACTATTGGGACGTATTGATGTTTGAATATCTTTTATGTTCTGAAGATGAGAAGGTGGGTTCTTTTTTTTGGTTAGATTCCTTATTTCCAAGGGAAGCTTGCACGGATGGCAGCTTCCCACGCTCAGGCGGAGCCCTTCTTCGGAAACAAAGGGTGGGCTGCGTTTCAACTCCTGCCCCCTTCCCCTAATTCGCTAACAAGCAGGAAAGCCGGTTGGGAGAAACAATAGCAATCTGCGGCGTGCAAGAAGCGACACGTTTCCTTCCCTGCACCCATGCATTTATCTACCCGCGGAGAAACCACCCAACCCCTTCTGCAAACATTTCCTCCTATGCCCGAGATTATTTCACAAGGACTTTTTATTGCTGGATTTTGTGCACGCGCCACCCTGCGCGTCTATCAGCCCCACGCCCTGGGCTCCCATCCGCGCAGGCGCACTGCGTCACCAACTCCCGCAAAAACTCTCCCCCAGCCCCGCCTCTTTCCCCCACCCCGCCCGGTCTCCTCGCGCAAGCGCAGTCCGGATGAGCCCTCAGTCGAGTCGAGCCTTCGCTCCCCTTCCGGAACACCGCGCTCCCGAGCGCAGGCGCAATAAGCGGTTGCTGCTCAGGGCGGGGAGGAAGCGCCTCAGGAGAGGAGGGACTCGATTGGTCAGAGGGCGGGCCGTCGGCCCCATCGCGCAGGCGCCCTGCCCCCGGGAGGTTGCGCAGGCGCAGTGGCCTTTCCCAGAGCCGGGCCCTGCTTGGCGGCCGCGCCTTCTTCTCGTTGCCGTCGGACGCTTCGCGTGGAGCGGAGCCGCGTTGACTGACCAGAGTCCGCGAGCCCCGCTTCCCTCAGCCCCGGGAGGTGAGTGAAGGCCGGGGGAGCGACCCCCGCCGCCGCGTCCCCCTGGGGGGGCGACGGAGCCCCGAGGGGGCAATGGGGGCAGAGGCTCTTCCCCACCGGTGGGGCGAGGAGGGAGGCGGGGAAGCTCCCCCGGGCCCGCTGGCCCCATCGCCCAGCCCAGGGGCTTCGCGGTGCCACGACCCCCTACAGGGATACATGAATGTATGTGACACCTTCCCAGTAAAATGAATGATTTCATTGGGTGGGAGCAGAACGATGCCCCCGGCTCCTCGCAGTTGGGTTGTAGGCTATCTTTCAACGAATTTGGCATTTTTAATATTTAAATTGCAATTGTGCGTGCCAGGGGTGCTCTCAAAGGATATTCAGCTTTGTGTGACCTCCCCGCCCCCAAATAAAATAATGATTGCATTAAGGTCGGGCCCGAATGGGGCCCCTGGCTGTAATATTGGGGTTGGGATTTGGACTTCAGCAAATATGACATTTGTCGTATTTAAATTGTGGCCTGTGCATCACGGGGGGGGGGCTCCAAAATTGTGATACTGCAGCCCCCTAGGAGGATAGATGTGTGTAACCCCCCTCCCCATGAATAACATGAATGCTTTCAATAGGGCCAGGGTCCCATTTGCTGAAATACAGATTACAGCCCCATTATTAAAAGCAAGGGGGCACAATTTATGTAAGTATGTATGTATGTATGTTTGAAATTTGTCACTGCCCATTGTGCCCCCTTGCTTTTAATAATGGGGCTGTAATCTGTATTTCAGCAAATGGGATACCTTTATTGTCTAGATTGTAACTGGCGTATCACTAGGGTTCTCCAACACTGAGGTACCACAAACCCCTAAAATGAATTTGTGTGAACAACGCCCCCCAAATAAAATGAATGATTGAATGGGGAGTATTCTGTATATTACAAGGGTTTTAAACTTTGCAGTACCAGGACCCCCTAAAATAATAAATGGACTTGTGTAACCCCCCCCAAGCAAATTATTTCTGTGGGATTAAGGTTGGACAAGAAATAAATATACCACTTTTTATCATTTAAATCACAGCTAAAGTTTAGCAGTACTGTGACTGTCCTTGGTGAGCCCACAGCTGGCTTAGTTGCTTGTTGCTTGTGTAAGCCTGACCAGGGGTTTGAAAAAATGGTGACCCTCTTGGGGTTCCCTGGCCCTGGCGTCTAGCTTTCTAGTCTGTGCAAACAAGAGTCCTTGTGGGCACTTTAGAGTTCGGGGTGTTGTGTGAACTTGGAAATGGTGCAGTGAAATCAACTGTGGGTCAATCACAACATACACCCTATAAATTCTTTAAAAGCAGAACTTTTTATCTGTGCAATTGTAAATAAAAAGTGGGGCTTCTTGGGACACTCTCTTCCCCCAAATCATGAAGCCAAGGCTTTCAGATGCAGTGACTCCAGGAAGTATGGGAGTGGAAGTCCAGGACACCGGAATAGCTCTAGTAATGCGATGTGTATGTAGGTGCTGTATTACTAATTGTAATGATAGGGTTAGGAGCATATAGGCTCCAGCCCCTGGAAGCTTAATCTTGTAAATAAACCAACAGGCGTTACAAGTCTACAATAGTGTTTACAAGTGGTTTTTAATTGCAAAAGGGCTTGGCCAAAGAGGGACATACCTGTAGTATTCTTGCTTCTCTCATATGTAGAAAGCGGGCTAGCAAAAATGTTTGCTGGTTTGTTTTTATGATAAGCATGAAGGTGGATTTTCTTTGCTCCACCTTGTAGCAGAGAAGTACAGAGAGTTAGGGAAGAGAGATGGACTTCTTTGTGTCTCATCGAGTCGCCATGTTACCCATTACCTGAGCCCAAAGAGTTAAAGACAAGATGGGAATACATCTCATGTTTTGATCTGAAGGACTCCTAAGGCAACTGAAATGGAAATAAATGTGATATAACTGAGTGTATTGGCACAACACGATGGGCTACTGAATAAACTATTCCTAGGGTTGTGCAATACTTTGAACCAGAAACTAATCAAAGGGGTATAGTTTGTGCAGCTTCCTGTCTAGGGGAGCAGATAGGATCTCAGTTTTGATCATTAGATGACTTCCTATTCCATCATTCCTCTGCTCTGATTATGAGCCCATTCCAATTTGTAAGAGTCATTTATTTGATGTATACATTGAGATGATTCAATTTGGTTGAATTTTCAGCTGTGTATTATTCAGTGGATTCTTTGGGGCTGTGACACGACATGCATTTGTTTTTCTCTGCGTTTGAGATTGTGATCTTTTGAAGGCAGGGCTCTCCTTTCTCAATCCAGATTTAAACAACCACTTGAATATATTTTGGTTATTTTTGCAGCACCTATCAGTTATGTTTATTATTTGATATGCAAATTGTGCCTGATTGTTGGTTTATCTTCATTCAGACTTTAAGACCATCCCTTTCTTCAGAATGTCCCTACACCAGTTCTTACTTGAGCCAATCACCTGCCATGCTTGGAACCGAGACCGAACTCGTGAGTGTCATCATGATTGTTCGCTTTTTTAACTGTGATTTCAGTCAATATTTATTTGATACTGTGGTGAAAAGATAGTGCTGCTAGTAATTGAGGTTCTATTTTAAGCTTTTTTACGAGGGACAGTTTGGATACAACTTCGGGGATTGCTGCAAAGCAGAGTTAGGAAGATGTGTAAGAGGGGAGCAACAGAGGGCTGTTCAACTTCTTCACTATCTGCTGCTTCCCTCTTTCATCTTCAGAATCCTGAAGCACTTTTCTTGCGTGCTTCTGATGTAAAGACAGGTCTAAAATGTGGATAGATGTGCAAAAGGCAGAAAGCCCCTCCCCCCATCCTTCACTGCTATCTCTCTCTTCTTTCACTACTCAAGGTTTATATGTCAGTGTAATGTGTAGTTTTACCCTTGCAGTAGTTCTTTTCACCAAGACGTCTTCTGTTGACTTGATCTTTATCTTCAGCTTCTGTTTAACGTCTTCTGCTTCTTACCATTGTGTTCAGTTTTCTTTTAATTCTGTATTCATTTCCGTGCTCATTACACATTAGACTGAGTTTCTTCAGTTGGGAAAATGTAAGAAAAGGATGAGACTTGAGATGAACCATGTTTTCTAAATCTTTCTCTCTCTTTTTTGTTAACGTGAATCCATTGGTCCTCTTGACAGAGATTGCCATTAGCCCGAATAACCACGAAGTTCACATTTATAAGAAGAATGGGAACCAGTGGGTGAAAGCTCATGAACTGAAAGAGCACAATGGCCACATCACTGGTAAGAGAGCTTCTGTCTTGTGTAGAATAAATTCCAGTTCTGCATGGACAACCTCTTTAATCTTAGAATTGGATTCCTGCAAGAATGAAATGCTTCTTAAGCGCTTCCACAGAAGGAATTAATACTGGGGTGCATTGTTCCTTCACATTTCAAACCAAGCAGTATAATTTGAACTGTCCCCATCCAACTTTTCTGCTGGAAATTTTTCCTGTTGCTGGAGTGGTGTATGTTGCCTGCGTATGGCTAATCTCAGAAAGGATTGTTTTCCAGCATTTACGGCCCATTTCACAATAAACATTCAACTTTGTCTTACACCGTTTTTTTCCTGAATTCCTGGTGATACCACTTTAGGAATGACAGATGGGAAGTGGTGTGTATAATTTTGCGAACGCATAGGACACCTGATGTAACATAACTCTTGGAGGAAATGGAGGACTTCCAAACGTGTCAAAGATAGAGCAGATGGATGTCTCAGTCTTATCTGGGAAAAGAGTCCTTAGACCTTCAATTAAGGAATTGACTCATACATGAGGGCTGGAGTTTTGCTTGTTCAGTTTTGAAGATCCTGATCCTAACTCTCTTTTTCTTGGCATCCAACCTGATGAATGAAACTCTGTATGAATCTTGTTTCCTTGGTTCTGTGTTGCGATTAGGGACTTGATGTCTGAACAGACTGGTGTTTGGTGCAGTAGATAGTGAAACTAGCTAGCCGCTGTTAAAGATTAAAACCCTGAATGATTTGGAGGCCAAGATATCAGAATGGTTGTCTTCAGAGATACATGGAGGTCACTGACTGTTGCATTTCTTGTGTGTTTGCCTTTGAAAACAGTCCATTGTCTAAATTACAGGTATTGACTGGGCCCCCAAGAGCGATCGCATTGTTACTTGTGGTGCTGACCGTAATGCTTATGTCTGGAGTCAGAAGGATGGTGTTTGGAAGCCAACTTTGGTGATCCTACGGATCAACCGAGCAGCCACCTTTGTGAAATGGTCCCCTCTGGAGAACAAATTCGCTGTTGGAAGCGGCGCTCGGCTCATCTCCGTATGCTACTTTGAATCTGAAAATGATTGGTGAGCAGGATGATCTCTTGGGATTGTCCTCTACTGGCCTTCTAATAAATGTTGCCTGGAAAATACTATTACCAACTGTCACTTAATTGCTGAGCCTTCATCCTCTAGCTCAGTGTTCCTCAACCTTGGGAACTTTAAAATGGGTGGACTTCAACTCCCAGAATTCTGGGAGTTGAATTCCACCCATCTTAAAGTTCCCAAGGTTGAGGAACACTGCTCTAGCTCCCTCTCTTCTTTACCCAACCTGAAAGAAAGTGAGCTTGTCCCAGAGTTTATGACTACAATCCCAGAAAGATTAGCTAGCTCCATCTGTTCCCAAAGAATTTCCATTAGGTGCTGAAGAATGGAACTAACTTCGAAACAGAAGGTTTCCAATGCGAAGCTGAAGTTCCTTGGTTTTAGCAATTAACAAGTAACTAGTACACTGACTGAATTAGGAGTCAACCAGATTGGTGGTATGGGATCAGTCAGATCAGTTGTATTGCTCAGGCCCATTCTGCGGCCAACGTGGCCTGTTTGCACGGCTGTTTTCGTGCAGATTCAGCACCACAGCTTAAGGAAGATGATGAGTTTTCCTGTTTCCTAGGTGGGTGAGCAAGCATATTAAGAAGCCCATTCGCTCCACCGTCCTTAGCCTAGATTGGCACCCGAATAACGTCTTGCTGGCAGCTGGATCCTGTGACTTCAAATGCAGGTGAGAGCACTCAGAGCCCTTATGAAATGGATTTGGGTCATCAGTTTACACTGTTTTACAGGAGCTTGTTAAGGCAGCAAACATTCAATGTTTGACTTAGCACGCAGTAATTGCATAGGAACCAGCTTTAAGAAAGAAACTCTATTTTCTCTGGGAGAAATGCAAGTACTGGAGCTGTCAAATTGGTTTCTTTTAGCAAATACTTTTATCGTTTTCAGAGTGTGTTCAGACCAACACACATCTGGAAGGGCAGAGATCACCTCTGGGCTGTTTGAAACTCTTGCATTTGTCCTTCTTATATGCCATTGGCTCTCTTCTTCCTTGCTATTTTTCACTCTCTGCTTGTCCTCTTGCCATACTGTCTGTCGAACAACCTTCATTTAAAATTGTGTCTTCTGTGAAGCGTGGCTGTGTCTGAAGATGCCATATACCTTTATGTAAATTCATCCAAGTAAGGACAAGCTATGCAGGGTAGTTGCAGATCAGTCACTGCAACGGTCTTTTCTCAAGCAATTCTATTTTGTCGCCTTTTTCTTCCGAAAGAGTGAAACTTTCCTTGTCTCTATAGTCCAGTGTTTCTCAACCTTGGCAACTTGATGTCATGTGGACTTCAACTCCCAGAATTCCCTTCAACTCCCAGAGTTCCCCGAGGTTGAGAAGCACTGTTATAGTCAGTATGGTACTGTTTGTTCTAAGAAAGAAAATGTTCACGGAAATGTAAGTTTATGTTTCTGGGGAGATTTTGCAATGGCTCCCTTACTGTGGTTAACATCATTCTCTCCTGTTTGTGTGTGTGCTTGTAATTTTAATTATTTATTCATTTATTTATTTATTAAATTTATATGCCGCCCATCTCTCCTGGAGACACATAAAACATATAATTGTTATATATGTGTTTTTTGTTTGTTTGTTTATTTCTTTATTGAATTTCTCCCCCGCCCATCTCCCCCACAATAGGGGACTCTGGGCGACTTAGAGAAAACATTAAAACTATAAATATATCTAAAACATATAAAACATCCAAAATTTAAAACAATACTAAAAAAGGAAGATCCAAGAAGATGGAAAATCTAATTAAGTGTTGTACGCTGCCCAGAGTCACTTTTTTGGTGAGATGGGCGGCTACATAAACATTAATCAGTGTTTACCACCTTCTGTTCCCAGGTGGCCTGGAATCTTGCAGAGTATTGCTGACTTGATGCTGGCTGGGCATTTTCCCAGCTACAATAGTCATGAAAATCACTTGCTTTGAGTGCAGTGCAGTTTTACAGCAGCTCTAAAATGCTCTCAGGATCACGTTTTATATCATGTCATATGGATATTAGAGAGCCGGTTTGGTGTAATAGTGAAGGTGGTGGCCTAGAAACCAGGAGACTCTGAGTTCTTGGCCTGCCTTAGGCACGAAAGCTGTCTGGGTGACTCTGGGCCTCTCTCAGCCCAACCTAGCTCACAGGGTGGTGGTTGTGGGGAAAATAGGAGGAGGGAAGAGTATTAGGAATGTTTGCCTCCTTGAGTTGACCAAAATGTATTAAAGGTGGGATAAAAGAACAATGATGATGATGATGATGCTGATACTGTATTATTCTGGGCCTTGTGGTCCGGCATTTGTAGAGAACGTTAGTATTGTCAGGCGTTCTCCTTTCTGCAGTCTCCATCATCGGCTAATTGATCCTTCTTTAAAAAAACTGAAAATGCCTCGACACCTAAAACAACAGTAGAAGGATGGCAAGTGGAGAGGTGGCTGATCCGCTGTCTTGAAGGCTGTGTGAAATTGCCACATCTAAGTAAAGCATGAGGGAGCCAGGTGGGGCCTCTCTTCTGGAACTGTCTCCACGGATCGGTGTCACTGCTAGGAACGCTATACGTACTTTGAAGGTCCTGCTGCAAAAGCAGCCTTTACAGGATTAGACATATTCGATAGAGGGCTTTGCTAAGTAAGCAGCTGGAGTTCACAAAGACATTATTCTTACAAAATGGCTTTTCCTCCAGCCCTCAACTTAATGAGAAATGCAGCCTTGGATTTTCAAAAGGCAGCCTTTCCCATTGTCACCAGCACGCAATAGCAGTGTTTAATACTTCAAACGGATGACATTAAAGCCGTTCTACAATTCCCTTTGAATCTGGAGACTCCAAATAGAGAAAGTGGGCTTGGAAAAAAAATCCTTCAAATCTCGCTAAAAGCAATTTTATTAAATTGAAGGGCTTATTTTCCTATATTCACAGTTAACTGCAGTTTCCATTCAGGTTGTGAGAGCTTTTCATTCCTTTAAATAACACGTTCTCTTTCCGTGCATTCATAGAATTCACCTCCCTGGGTTTCTCCAAATGGTTCTCTTTAAAATTTAGCCCAGTACCACTGTCCAGTCCTTCAGTCCTATTTTATTTCAAATAGCTAGTTCTTGATTTTTGTCTTTTTTTCATTGCCTTAAACATGTCTGGTGCCTTGCTTACTGCTTGTTTTCATACTTAACATCAAAGCTTGCATCTTTGTCAACTCATTGTCAGAGACTTTATCAATAGATTTAACAGGTGTATTGCTGTTCTGCAATGTACTGGAGAATATTGATTGAAAATCAAAATGCATATGGCTAATTCACTTTTTTTAATTTTGGGGAGCAAAATGTTATTTTGCCTCCTCTGAGGCTTAAGGCAGGGTAACTATAACTGAGTTTTTGGGGCACCAAGAGTGTCTTTTAGCCATACGTCATTTATAGGGTAAACAAGTACCCTATAAAGGACCCCTTTCATTTTAATGTGTCTTAACCACATTATTGGAAAACATACACTCTGGGCTGTTAAATCCTGAGCTTTCTGTGACTGCATTTTCTGTGAAATGAATGACTTTGCCAAAGGGGGAAAAATCCTTAACATTTCTCCCTTACGTACAGGCTTGACTTTTGTCTCTCGCAGGGTGTTTTCAGCCTACATTAAGGAAGTGGACGAGAAACCGGCCAGCACACCTTGGGGATCTAAAATGCCATTTGGGCAGCTGATGGCTGAATTTGGAGGCACGGGAAGTGGTGGCTGGGTCCACAGTGTCAGTTTTTCTGCCAGTGGGAACCGCCTCGCCTGGGTCAGCCACGATAGCACGGTATCCGTTGCCGACGCCTCCAAAAACATGATGTAAGTAATCGCTGCGGGTGTCTGGGGAATGCCTCTGAATGCAGTCCGGTGCGGGATCCAGCCTTTTTGCCTGCCCACAGGGAGGGTCCCCAGCTGGAGGCTGATGCAGATGGGGCCCTGTACATTTTAGCCTCCCGCATCCAGGTTACGTTGCGCGACCAGCCGGAATTGAGAGGTGGGTCTGCTGGCTTCCCGGTTTGCAGTTTCTCAGAGGCGGTGCCCACATCCATCCTAATTGACAAGGCGATCCTTCCTTTTGCACAACTTTCGCAAGTTTCAGTGTGAGGCTGCATTATTAACCACCTGCCTTTTGTTTAGGCTCTCTCAACTGAAAACGGAATTTCTCCCCTTGCTGAGCGTGTCCTTTGTCTCGGAGAACAGTGTGGTCGCGGCCGTAAGTGTCTTTGCTCTTGCATCGGCTTGTGTTGGTGGGGAGGCTCTGAGTATTTCTGCAGGAGAGATCTCTGGGGCTGGGAAATAAACAGGAGCATGAACAGTGATGGACCGGTGAGTATCTCAGGGTCAGTTGCGTCTGGAAAAAGGACCATTAGTCCTTCAGTCATGCATTCTGAAGAGAAGAGGTTCAAACTGTCCTTGTGAATTGACTAATACATGAGCACTAGAGCTTTGTCTAGTCAGTTTCAAAAGCAGGT
Source organism: Python bivittatus (assembly GCF_059951505.1). Classification (NCBI taxonomy): domain Eukaryota; kingdom Metazoa; phylum Chordata; class Lepidosauria; order Squamata; family Pythonidae; genus Python; species Python bivittatus. The sequence continues at coordinate 4,633,884 of NW_028277083.1, forward strand.
TTCTCAGCCTTGGCCACTTTACGACGTGTGGACTTCAACTCCCAGAATTCCCCAGCCAGCAAGGCTGGCTGGGGAATTCTGGGAGTTGAAGTCCACACGTCGTAAAGTGGCCAAGGTTGAGAAACTTTGTTCTAAAGTTTTGCAGATTAAGCCCTTACCTTCTTAACAGTAAACCTAATTGATCAGATTTTCCTTTCTGGGTTTCACTCTGCTGTTAGGAGCCTGACAGTTGCGCCACATCTTAGAAGTCTCAGAGTCTCAGGTGTACAATAATTTTGGGCAGCTAATGAGATTCCCTATCAAGGACTGCTTGAGTTATTTCCTTGTACAGTAATCCAACACGTACTACTGTTTGGCGTTGATGATGATGATCCACCAGAACCTTTGGGGGCAAGGGAATGTAAGCGTCTCCCGGAAGTGCTTTGCAAGTGGTAAAATTGTGACCCTCGAGGTTGTAATTTCCTTCAGGACTAAACTGAAAGGGGTCGGAGGTAAGCAGTCGATCCAAAGCATCGATGCGCTGTTTTGTTCCAGGGCCACGATTGCTGCCCAATGCTTTTTAACTGTGACGACCGTGGCGCCCTCACCTTTGTCTCGAAGCTCGACATCCCCAAGCAGAGCATTCAGCGCAACGTTTCAGCCATGGAGCGTTTCCGCAACATGGACAAGAGAGCCACTACAGAAGACCGCCATGCTACGCTGGAGACGCTGCATCAGAACAGCATTACGTGAGTGGCCTGGGGCGAAGAAGAATGGGAGGGTTCTGACCCAGGCCCATAACTTAACCCGCTCTGGCTTCTGAAATTGGTTTGAAGCTGCATCAGCTAGAGGATCGGTCACTAGCTACTGAAATGTTTTTCCATGAAACACCTGAATTGGAATATTTAAGAATTGAAATGTATAGTTCATCTCCAGAAGGTTTCATATTTCCCCCAAACTGATCTGCATCCTGCACCTTTCTCCTTTAGTCATCAGGATACAGAATGAGAGCGTGTTTGTTCTGTACAGCTGGAAGCGTCTGGTGCTTACGTTGGTTGGGATCAACCTATTGCTTATGCTTTCTTCCAAGTTTCATGCTGGTTCTGTTCTCCTCCTCTTCTTGCAGTCAAGTGTCTATTTATGAGGTGGACAAGCGAGATTGTCGCAAGTTCTGCACCACTGGTATTGATGGAGCAATGACCATTTGGGACTTCAAGGTATGTTTGACTACCCAGCTTATCCTAGATGGGTTATGCCAGCCAACTCTATAATTAACATAATGCAGGCCAGCTCCTATGTTAACTGGGTAATAGCATAATATAATATATTGTTATAACAATAAACAGTTTCAATTCTATATATGCTTATCTAATGCAAATGTTATGCAAGTTAGTATTGTCGAAGTCTAGAGGCATTGTCCCTAAATTAGTTCCCTGGCAGATGACGCTACTCCTGACTAGTTTTATTAATAGGATCCTATCTCTGTTTTTAAAACGAAATCTCTTTGTTCTCCAGCATCTTTGCTGAGACTTCTGCAATAATCTGTATCAGACTAGGTTGGAAGATCCTAAAATAAAGTTTTTAGGAAGTTCGTGGGAGAAAAATAATCTGTTGTCTTCCCTTCCTTGTCCTTTCTCTATTCCCAAAAATATATTTGGAGAATCTGAGTCCCCTCTGAACAGTTTGAATTGCAACTCATTGAAACCCCAGTCCCTCTGGAGTCTGCATCTCTGTGAATTGTGGGTGTGGCATAATTTCGATTCTGTATAATTCCTTGTGTTTAGCCCGAAATTGAGAAGAAGAGACCCTAACCCAGTGACTATATTGCTGTTGTCAACAACAGGACGCTTTAGCAAAGCTCTTCCTTAGCCCTCCACCCCACACTCTGGATGGGGGGTAAGATCGGGTGGGCACACTTGGGTTACCTCCCTGCATTTTCATTGTAATGTTAGTTTAAATTGTGTTATAATTTAATTTTCTTTTTACATTTTACCATGGATGGAATGTATTTTCAATTATTGTTCGATGTATTGTTTTGTTAGCTGCTCCGGGTACTATTCAACTTGGGGTGGTGGGATAGGCTAGAAATAATAAACTGCAGAAACCGGATCGTTTTAGAAAGAAATTTGAGGTCCGTTGTTGAGTTTTATAGCGCATTCTAGATTTCCATAGAACTGTGGTTGGTATCGGTTGTCATGGTGAATAACCCGATTCATGTCTTCCTCTTTGTTTAGACATTAGAGTCTTCCATCCAGGGACTTCGAATAATGTAGAACTGATACTTTGTTCTCTAGCAAGACAGCCTGCTCTGAAGCCTGCACAGACTTGAAAAGACAGGGTGGAGATGAATCACTTTTTTAAGCACTGAAAAATGATGACTTGGTGGATTTCCCCCCCCCCATTCATCCCCCCAATTTTGGTGAAATGTATTGATTTGCAAATTGGCTGTGATTGTGGTATATATTTCGGTTTGTGGGTGGTTGTTGTCGTCGTCGTTTTAATTGTTATCGGTTGTTTCATTCCCTTCTTTACCAAAGCTGCTCCTTAAAATAGTTTATTGCAGGAAGTGTGAAATACTAACTTAAAAGGGGAGTTTTATGTTCAGCTTGTCTGCTAGAAAATAAAAATAAAAAGAAAGTTTAAAAAAGCATCTGATGCGTTTGTAATACATTTGCTCGGCGTGGAGAGCAAAGCCTGCTTTTTGCCATGGAAACAGGCCCAAGATGCGACCCGAGCTTTTGCTTTTAATTCGTTCCTGAGAAAGCATCCATATTGGAACCAGGATCAAGTGATTCTTTTCTGCTATTCCAATTAAAATATCGCGCAAACGCACACCCCTCCCTGGGGTGCTGCTTGGATGTTCAGGAGAAATCACAGCTTGAAATATGTTTTTAGTGGGAAAAAATAGCACATTTCCTCTGTCCTTAGTTTCAACTTGGACCAGATCATTATTGCTGGTTTTTGTTTTTGTTTTACTCACTTTCACAGCCCTCCCCAGTGACATGAGGACTTCTGGCATATGCCACCAACTGCTTTGGAACCCAAGGAAGCTAGTTTATTTCAGTTGGATGGGGAAGAGAATGGTGGGTTTCTCTCCCAAATGTTTTAGCTTCTCAGCTGTGCAACTGGCTTCTGCTTCTGTGCCTTCACCAGCGTATTGATTCAGAGCTATTACTTCCCTGCCTTCCCCAAGATCTTCTTTTCTAAAGCAAACTGTTTTAATTGATTAGGTGCCAACAGGTCATTTTCAACTCCTAGCATCCACATAGATAAGATTTTCTCCATGACAATCTGTCCCCAACCTGGTCCTTCAGCTCTTCCAATGGTGCCGCCATTGCCCCTGTAACTCAGTCCCTCCACCTTGCTGCTGGTCGTCCTCATCTCTTTCTTTCCACTTTTCCCAGCATTAGAGTCTTCTCCAGAGAGCTGGGTCTTCACATCATGTCTCCAAAATAGGATAAGTTGAACCATTAAAACCAAACCACTAAGAGTTCCATTTTTCCTGACTGGCTGGCAACCATGATCCAAAAGCCACAGATAGCCATATGTACAACAAGGCACTTTCAGTATGCTCTGGATGTGGGGGTATGACAGGGCACTGAGAGCATGGTAAAGGCCAAGAGAGGCTCCAGACTTTGCTTTCAGTTATGGGATACGCTCCTGAAACGAATGAAGACCAGTGGGATAAGCAGGGAGGCCTCCCAGCTGCCTAGAATGAAATCCCCTTTGGAATCATGCCTGAAGAAACGGGGTTTGAATGTTTGGTGTCTGCTTAGTTCCCTCCAGATCATTTGAGAAACTCCAATTTCTCTTGTTTTGTTGAAACAAGGAGAGAGGCCTGAGACATGATGAGAAGAAAGGTAATTTTAACTGAACTCTTGGCTTGCCTATGAGCATATCCAAGCTGTCCTCACTAGAAACCAGTAACCCATTTGCTAACTTTCAATCTAACCTTGCAGGGTGGTGATTTTAGGGATCAAATTAGAGGTGGGAGGGCTGTGTCTGCTATCTTGTTTTCCTAGAAAGGAGGTGGCATGTAACACGTTAAATAACGCAAACTTTTTTAGGGACCGCTTCAGCTCTCAAGTGCTAGCATTAAAAATAAAACTTTTCTGAAAGGCTGGAAACCTGATAGGGACTTACTGCTGAAAGAAGAAGAAAAAAAATGAATTGGACATTTGGGGATTAAAAAGGGGATGAAGAGGTTGGGGAAAAGTTTAAGATAACTACTCAATCGAAATGTATTTTTTTTTACATTTCTCTCGTATTTCTATTTCTTATTTTCCATCTTTGTTCTTGTTTGCTTTGTACATTTTATTATGCTGAAAAATTCTGTGTGTGTGTGTATCTCAACTGTTTTCTCCACCTACCCCCATTGTATTGGGACTCACTAAAATCCTTAGAGGAAAGAAACCATTTCAGTAAAAACACACAGTGTACATAAACAGAAGGGTCCAAGGTTATATACACATGTCATCAAAACAAAAACAGCTCAGGAAAGATAGAAACTGTTTGGCTTGCAAGGGACTAGATAGGTATTAGTCTATCAGGGAGACAGACTGGGAGATTAACCATCACCCATCTTGCTTCAAACCAAAATGTATAAATAGCTGCATATGGAATTAATCATAACGTGAAGATTCAGCTTCCGTTCCCCTTTCCAGAGATTTAACGGGCCAATTCATCACGTCAGTTGCCCCTTGAGCAATGCCCCGTGAGGAGTTATTTTGGAAAAAGCAAGAAGATAGATAGATAGATAGATAGATAGATAGATAGATAGATAGATAGATAGATAGATAGATAGATAGATGATAGCTTTTTCCAAAATAACTCCTCACGGGGCATTGCTCAAGGGGCTATCTATCTATCTATCCTATCTATCTATCTATCTATCTATCTATCTATCTATCTATCTATCTATCTATCTATCTATCTATCTATCTATCGTGTGTGTGTACACACAGACACACACACACCTTTCTGCAGTGCAGCTATTGCTTCAGTCTGGGCTTTGTCATTTGATTTCGGTTTAAGCCCGGCTTTACCATGTTCGAACGCCAGACATGAGTGAGAACACTTCGCAGGATGTGCATTCCTTTCCCACCCGCCCCACTCCGTTGCCCAAAGCGCCTTGGGCTTCTGGCCAAAGCCACCCCAGCGTTTCATTTTTAAGAAGATTTTTGCAGCCCTACCTTGCTGAGCCCACAGCTTCCTGCCCCACCGAAGCCTGCAAGTTTGCTCCCTCTTCACTACTCAGAAGGCATCACATGCAGAGAGAGTTTTCCAACACCCACTCAAGGAAGTGGTTACGTTTCTTTCCGAAAGGGAAGTCCTAAAGGCAGTCCTTGACTCCGACGTCTTCATTTCCTCTGGAGCTGGCTCAGCGGCTGTTCACGTCGACTGCACAGAGTCCGTGAACTCGCTGGGCCTCTTCTTCTATCTTCTTCTTCTCCCCCCCTCCACCAACTGAAACAACCCTCTCTTGACATCTTCATCTCCCCCATCCAAGGTAAGTCCCTGAGATGCTCCTAAGAAAACCCAACAGACTCTCTTTCACTTGCCTTCTTCTCCCTGAAGGTCTCTCGCTCGCTTTCTCGCAAAGGCATTTCTCTCCGAAATGATGGCAAAGGTCCAAAACTGGGACTGAAAAACTTGTTTGGCAAGGTTTTGCCCCACCCACCCACCCACCCTCTGCCTCCTCCTTTTCACTCTGATGTTATTTCCTTTCCATTCCTTCTGGCAACACTTTCAGGAACTTTGTCGTTCTCTCCAGGGGTGTTTCTAACCAGCAGTGATTGACTGCCGTGTGAGTTTTCCATCTAGGTGGATCTTCACAAGGCAAAGATGTCGAGGCTCCTCTGAATAGTAGCCCGCAGATCAAACTACATTTCTCCTTTGAAGCATTGTTAGATCTCGAGCAAGTCTTTTGTCTTTTTAAAAGGGGGGTTTGGTGGGGCCTCAGCGTTCGTTCGGGAGGGGCAAAAGGTTTGGGATCCAGTGCTCAACAGAGCTTTGGGCTACCTTGGTGGAAGATGCTTTCGTGGGTGAAATCCCACATCCTCCAGGGCAAAACGATATTTTTCATCTGAGGAAGTAGACTGTTATTTTCAGAGGGTTTTTTCCCTACAAGGTTCTGCAAGATCGCTTTGTTTTTTGCTATTCTGAAGTAATGAAAGAACCGAATCCCCCTTTAGCCTGCATACATATTATGATTTGTAATTGGCTAAGGGCATCATTTCAGATCAAGTGACTTTCTGGATTCCTGAGCCTTAAACTTGAGCAAAAATAATCTGGGTCTGTGTTCAGTCACCCGCAAATGCTGGAGGGAAAAATGGTTATTTGGCTGTAAAATGTGGCCAGCTTTTTGCAAACGTTTCTATTTTTCCCCTGGGAAAAAAAAAAGCCAGCATTAATGCTTATATAACAGGAGGGGTCTTTTGTAAGCAAGTGTAAGTGGGTTAATTTCATTTTGTGGTATGCATATTTTTATTTATTGCAACATTTATATATATATATATATATATAAATAATTTTATTACAAGTTTTAAAAAGGAAGATGAAAAACTAATACAAAGTAATATACAGTAAGAAGGGAAAAAGAAAAAGAAAGAAATCAAAGAGAAAGCTAAAAGTGCAAGAAAGGGGGAAAAAGTAAAAGAAAAATAGAAAAGAAAAAAGAAAGAAAGAAATGGCTTCCAATCTTCTTTACAGCAGTTATACGTACAATGATAAATTTACTTCTTATTCTAAAGTTATGACATGACTCTCTTCTTTCTATAATCTATCCTGTCTAATCATCAAAACCATAAATCATAAGTTCTTTTGTTTCTGTTTTACGCAAAAATTCCATAAGGGGTTTCCAGTCAGCCATAAATGTAGATATTGTCTTTTCTCTCATCAAAGAAGTCAATTTGGCCATCTCACCAAGTCCCATCATCTCTACCAACCATTCCTCCACTGTAGGTATTGCCAAACCCTTCCATCTTTGTGCATACAATAATCTATTTATTGCAACTTCTGTAACACATCTTATATCAGTAGACCTCTAGTGGGATTCAAGCAAAACACGAGTAGGAAATTAACCCCACAAATATCACAGTGAGTTACTGTATTGCCACATATAGCTTTCAAAAGCTTAGGGGAACCGCCAGGCGCGACGAATTCAACTTCTCCTCCAATCTGATTTTGGGGAGAGGGGTTTTCCAAAAGTGGGGTGCCACCACTGAGCAGTCCCTAACATGAGCTTTCCAGTGGTGAAAGAAAAGATCTTCCCTGGCAGATCTTCGCATTGGGATAGCTGTTAAACAGGACAAACAGTAGTCTCAAATGTCACAGTTGTGTATCCGAATTATGAGGTAGACTACAGAAATGCTGTAATAAAACTAGCCAAGGAAGCTGAAAACGCAGAAGGAGAATACGCCCCAAAGGTTCCTAGCCAGGACAGTGGGTCTGTTTTGCACAATTTGGAGGCTATGCTGTTTCTGAGATCTTCCTGCCCACAAATAACTGTGATGACTTTGCTGCTTGGAAGGTCTGAATCATGGGTGGATCTCGAAGGAGACCAACCACATTGATCAGGCTAAGTGTCTTTTGTCTCTTGTATCTGTGTGGGGGAGCTATACAGCTGGGTACTTCTACAGTCTGATTAGTAGTTCTGCAAAACATACCAGTAAATCTATTTGGCTCCTTTTAGTAGGAAAGCAGAATAAAAACCACCAGGCTGAGCTAAATGAGGAAGTTCAACCTTAGTTTCCAGTAGCTGCTGCAAGACGTCTGTCTCTTCACTCTTCCTCTCTGAGATCCGTCTGCTTCTGGCCTTATATGGTATTGCCAAATGGCTCTTGGTTAAGAAATATTTCTGCTTTCCTGTGGCTTTTTCTATGCTATTTACTTCCTTGCCTTTCAACCACACTGGAGGCTGTAATTCGAAATAGCCAGAATGGCGATCTTTTGAGAACTACACTTCACATTTTGCACCATTGATTAGAATGGGATGAAGGCAGAGTGATGGTTTTCCCTGGTTTTACTGTTCCTTTCTGGTTTGTTTCTTTCATTAAGCCTATTTAGAAAGCTTACCAGTGTTTTTCATGCCTGGACATGGTAGCATAAAGGACAGCTGTTGGGGGACAATTGTGGTTGGAGGGGCGTGGGGGGAAGAGACATAAGAGGGGGGGCTTGGGGGCAGTGGATTACTCATCCCACTGAGGTTACTCACTACTTCTAACCATCCTTCTTACCTACTTGGATAGGTGTCATGTCTGAATGAACATTAGTTTCACTGAACTAGAATGATGGTCTTCAGATTATGCATTTGACATGTAATCCTGCAGAGCAGTGATTTTCAAACTTGGCCACTTTAAGATGTGTGAACTTCTGGAAGTTGAAGTCCACACATCTTAAAGTTGCCAAGTTTGAAAAGCACTGCTCTAGAAGGATTAAAAGAGAAAGAATTGGGGATGACAATATGAAAGGTAGCCTTCTAAATTAGCCCCTGGAATATGCAGCTGAGAGAATTCACCTAGCTGAAAAACTAAGCAGGATGAGACCTGGTTAGTACTTGGATAAGAGACTATCAGGACATTTCAAGTCTAGACTGTCAGCTATATTGGGAAACTTCAAAGAAGGTAATGAAAAACTTCTCCTAAAACCTCACATAGCCATGTTCATTAAATCACCAGGAGCCCAACTCCATGGAGACTTTGCCTTAAACACTCTAGGCATGTTCTTATTTCTAAAAGATCAGATCTTCACTCAGTTGGGTTCACACACCACATCAAATTCTTAAGTCTGTATTAACAAAATCCAATTGCTGGGTTCACAAAAACATGAGGTGCCCACCAGGCCTGCTTTCCCACAAATTACCCAGGATTCTGTTGCATCCTAGTCTAGTGTAGTGTCTGAATCCAGACCTTAGATAATTGCTGACCAGTTACTTTCTCCCAGCTAGCTTTCTGTGACATGAGAAAGCTGAACTGTTTTTCTTCCTGGGCAGGTTAAGAAGCCATGGCTTATCAAAGCTTCCTGCTGGAACCCATCACCTGCCATGCCTGGAACAAGGACAGAAGTCGTAAGTCTGCCTTTTAGGAAGGCTGCCTGACCCCCAGAGATTCAGTTCCTGAACCCAACAATTGTGGCAGCAGGAAAAACCTTAAGGGGGAAAGCTGAAAGATGGGCTGAGGGTGAATGGAGTCAAGATTTTGACATGGCTTCTAATGGCATTAGGTAAACATGGCCTTTGCACCCAGTGCATAAACTGCCCCAACGTATAGCTTTACAGGCCTCTATAAGAGAGAGAACCAGTATGGTATTGTTGTGAAGGTGGTGGACCCAGGCTCTAGTTCTCCTGTACGCATGGAAGTTCCTGAGATGATTCTGGGCCAGTTCCTCCCTCTCAGCCCAAGAGCCAATACGGTCTAGTGCTAATGGTGCTGGACTAGAAGTGGGGACATCCAGCTTCTAGTCCCCCCTCAACTACAGAAGCTCCCTGGGGGACTTTAGACCTCTCAGCCCAACATGCCTCAGAGAGCTGTTATGGTGAGGAACATTAGGAAGACAGAATGTTCTTACATATGTTGCCTTGAGCTCCTGAATGAAAGGTCAAGCTATAAATCGAATACATAAATAATCTTCAGCTTTTCAGATCAGGGACAGATTTCTCCTCATAGGTAGCCAAATTTCCCCCCATCCTTGTTATCTCCCCAAAAGCAGATAATCATCCAGAACAAAGATGATGAGTGAGGGGGAAACAGTAGAGGTTGAATAAAGGTTATAGGGAGAAATGAGATCCAGGGTTATTCTTTTCATAGCTGGGAAGAGCCAACCTTAGGGCACTGCTGGCACAGAGGCAGTGTGAAAGAACGGAAGATGACTACCTTGGCATGAATTGATGCATAAAGGTGTGCAAGAGAAGGGCACACTTTGTGAATCAACCAGCCACCTTAGCAATCATTTCCTGCTCTCCAGCTGTGGGGATTGGAAAAATCTGCTCTGGTTGCCCCATTGTTCTTGAGAATGGTAATTAAAAATGGTTTTCTCAACCTTTGGAAGGAGACATTTGATTTGGAGATGGCAGAGTTGAGTGAACTTTGGAGGAACATTGGAGCTTTCATGCTGCCTGATTCTATGCTTGGAAAAAAAAATCACCTGATTGCTGCTAAAAATCATGGTGTTTGTAGCAATGGGTTAGAGTTAATACTGAACATGTCTGGTGAGGGGCTGGGAAGACCTTTGCATCTGGTCATCTAGTCCACCCACTCCATGTAGGATCTGCAAGTATAAAATCCCTCACAAGGGGCACAGAGAGGGAGAGGCATTCTCTGCTCGCCAATGATTAGAAAGACTCTCCCATAATGAACCCACCTCCTTCTCCCTTGGAATTTCCAACCCATTCATTCGACTCCTGCTCCCTGGAGAAGAAGAACAAGACTGCTTTCTCTTCTGCGCGGCTGAATCAGGGACGCTCCAGCCATCCGATAATAAAGAGCCATTTATCTGCAAATGTGTGTGTGGGTTGTGGTTTTTTTTTTTTGGTATGTTTCTTTTTTGTGTTGTTGGAGAAAAAGGAAAAACACAAAAAAGTGATGTTAAGACAGAAGAGATCCTTGCTGTCTACAACTGTGGTTTGATATGATGGGCCAAGATGCCTTTGTGTTGATGTATTCATCAAGCTGGTTTTTTGTCTTCTTCCCCGCAGAACTTGCCATCTCCCCCAATAATCACGAAGTTCATATCTACAAGAAAAATGGTGCCAAGTGGGACAAAATCCATGAGCTGAAGGAACACAACGGGCAAGTGACAGGTGAGGACAACCAAGTCCCCACTAGCTGGAAGGAGCTGATGGAAAGAAGGATGTTCCTTCTAGCACTGGGCACTTGCCCAGCTAGGCATTCTGGGAGTTGTAGTCCAGCACACCTGCAGGATGCCAGGCAAGGGAAGTCTGAGTTAGAGAAAAGGTGAGATGTCAATAGGCTATTTAAATCAGAGAACAAGTTTTTGGAACCCCTTGTCCCACCACTCATTAATGGCTGTGAAATAGGCAACCACAACACAAACAATCAGACTCTGAAGCAAGTAGGACAACATTTTGAAGAACCACCACCAAACCTGGCTTAAAGTGATCTCCTTTACAGGCATCGACTGGGCCCCGGACAGCAACCGGATTGTGAGCTGCGGGACAGACCGCAACGCCTACGTCTGGACCCTGAAGAACGACGTTTGGAAGCCAACCCTGGTCATCCTCCGGATCAATCGTGCTGCCTGTTGTGTCAAGTGGTCCCCGAAAGAGAACAAGTTTGCTGTGGGCAGCGGTTCCAGGCGGATCTCCATCTGCTACTTTGAGCAAGAGAACGATTGGTGTGTCTTGGCAAATGCAAGTGGGTGGGGTTTTTTGGTGGGGGTCTTATCCTTTCAATGCTTGTGGGAGAAACAGAGAATCACAAATAGGTCATGAACCTAGATTAATACATTCTGAGTTTTTCTTTAGAACTCTCTAATAGTGTTTGGATTCCTTAAAATGAGACTAACATTTCTCTCTAACGTACCCTAGGTGGGTCTGTAAGCATATCAAGAAACCAATTCGATCAACAATACTTAGTCTGGACTGGCACCCAAACAACGTCCTCCTGGCAGCTGGATCCTGTGATTTCAAATGCAGGTGAACCTTCTGGTTTTATTCATTTTCCAATTTAGCTTTTGAACCGTTTCCCAGGATGAGAACCGTAGGGGTGAAAAGTTCCACAGAAACTGATTTCAGCTGAACGTTGGCATGAATGTTGATGTATGGGCCTTTACCAGATTACAGAACTATTATTAGCTCGTATTGTAACTGGAAACGTTTTAATTTCAGTTGAGGTTTAACTGTTAGAAATGGCTCTTCTCCATTTTATTGATTTCCTGTTAAAAACAGTCCTAGAAACTCAGCTAGGATTATGTGGCAAGTTAGATATGATTTCAGCCTGTCAAGCTAGGACAGTGTTTCTCAACCTCAGCCACTTGAAGACGTGTGGACTCCAACTCCCAGAATTCCCCAGCCAGCCTGGGGAATTCTGGGAGTTAAGTCCACACGTCTTCAAGTGGCCGAGGTTGAGAAACACTGAGCTAGAAACTAGCAAAGTTAATAGCAGGATCATGGAAATGAGAGAAGCCGAACTGAAAAAAATGTTACAATGAACCATAGGAAGAAAATGAAGGGAAGTATATGTAACTACAAATAGATGTAAACTGAATTAACTGTAGAATAGTTCATTTATTTGGGAAAGATGGGTAATAGCGTTGAATATAAGGGATGGAAGGACATGGGAGATTATCTCATTTAATCCTCTGCCTAGTGCTGGAATTCAATGTCACAGTATCCCCAGCTGGATGGAATCCTAGAACAGGGAGGTGGTGCTTTTAGACAGCAATCTGTTATATGATTGTGTCTGATTATGCGCCATCAAGTTGATGGTGACTCTTGGAGACCACCCAGATAGATTTCCTCCAGGACAATCTGTCCCATATGATTATGAAGGGTGCGATATAAACATGCAATGGAGCCTTATCGTCCACCCATTGCATACTGGTTGATAGGATTATGGATCTAGCTGAAATAGTTCCTTCCCTGTTGAGTGTTACAGAGTCATCTGCTTTGTTTTTCTCTTTTCCCTTCAGGATTTTCTCTGCCTACATTAAGGAGGTTGAAGAGCGGCCAGCCCCTACCCCCTGGGGATCCAAGATGTCGTTTGGGGAGCTCATGTTTGAGTCGAAGAGTAGTTGCAGCTGGGTCCACAGCATCTGCTTTTCCGAGAGCGGGAACCGTTTGGCATGGGTGGGCCATGACAGCACCATCTGCCTGGCTGATGCCAACAAAAAAATGGCGTAAGTGGGATGGTTTGAGAGAGGGGGGAGAAAGCTGGGGGCAAGTTGATGGGTTGTAACGGGAAGAAGGAATAACCTTGAGGAACAGGAGGAAGAGCTGCAACCAAGACAACGGTCAGATAAAAGAAATCTGAGTCTGGGGCAGAAATGTAATTTGAGATGGAGAAGATGAAGATGGAGGGAGGGGGAAACACATCCAGACAAAATTATTTTAATCTTAAAATAATTAAATAATTAATGTTTATCTGACATGGGTAGACCAAAAAAATCACATGGGTCATGTAGAGTTCCTCAGAGCATGGCTGGCTGGGGAATTCTGGGAGTTGAAGTCCACACATCTTAAAGCTGCCAAGGTTGAGAAACCCTGGTTTAGACCACTGATGCATGGTCACTGATGATTTGAATGAAATCAGTCAATCCATGACTGGAGTTTTCACATTCATGCTTGAAACAAAGACCAAAGATCTGGCTGAAGATTCGCTTCTCCCCTCAGTGTAGCCTGCCTTTCTACGGAGACTCTACCCCTCCTGGCTGTGACCTTCATCACGGAGAAGAGTCTTGTAGCTGCAGTAAGTCATGCATTTTCTCTCTCGCTAGGTTTATTTTCCCATGAAAGATTCCCATGTAGAGGAATAGTATGGCAGTTTAACTGAACCGTAGATGAATTTGCATCAAAAAAATTATTTGCAAGGACAGGCTCGCCGATAAAAGGGACCATCCTCTGTTGGAAGGACTGCCTGGCTGGAAATTAGAAAAGAAAGGAACAAGGGATGTGAAGCTGCCCTCCACTTTTGGCCACCTGGCTGGCAGACTGAGCAACAAATCAAGTCACTTTTTCCCAGTTGTAAACACAGTAGGATCAAAAAAGTCAAGATAGTAGGCACAATGGTGTGATTGAAGCTCTGCCAGGTTTTTTTTTTTTTTTTTGGACGCACATAAAAAACAGGCAGAGCCTTCATCACACTGTTGTGGCTGCCCTTTGACTTTTTCGATCCTACCTTGTGGACATCCGTGCCACAGTATAATGAGAATTACTGTGCCTTCATTGAAATTATAGCAAGAAGTTATAAGCAGCTCTTTGCTTGCTTGTTCTGTCTTTTGGTGGCACATTCCTCATTTGGGGAAATGGGCAAGCAATCATCTGTGCTGGGTGGATAATGTCATTTTAAGGTTTAGCCAGTAGATGGCACCATACCACATGTGGATGAATCTGTGAAAAGTAGAGTAGGTCCCCTTCTGTTTCTGCTGAGGAGCAACCAGACTGCTTTCATCTAGCCTCCTGAGTGGCATATATAAATAAAATAAATAAAAATATTTGAAGCACAATGTAATCCTTTCTCAGCTGTACTGAACGACACATCCTTTATCCCCAGGAATGACACATTTGGGAGTTGTAGTACAGCCACATCTGGAGGACACTAATTTGGGGTAGCCCTACCCCAACCACAACTCATAATAATTGTATGAGTGAACTTCCTTGCAATTGTCTTTTGAGACATGGCCTTGACTTCTCTTTCTCCAGGGGCATGACTGTTACCCAATGCTGTTCATGTACGACGAACAGCAGGGAGCGTTGAGCTTTGGAGGGAAACTGGACATCCCCAAACAAAGTTCCCAGCGGGGACTCACAGCTCGTGAGCGCTTCCAGAACCTGGACAAAAAAGCCAGCTCTGAAACCAACAATGCTTCTTTGGATACAATCCACAAAAATAGTATCAGGCAAGTGTGCATAGCATCTCATTCCTTTATAAGATATTGATCAATTGATCAAGTTGGTGTAAATTCTTAGCAACCACATGGATAGATTTTCTCCAAGATGATCTGTCCCCAGCCTGGGCCTTCAGATCTTCCAATGGTCCTCCCACCACTGCTGTAATTGAGTCTGTCCACTTTGCTGCTCTTTATTTTCTCTTCCTCCTTTCTTCTACCTTTCCCGGCATTATAGACTTGTTATAAGATATAGACATGCCTTTCAAAGCATGAGCTGCTGGGTTGCAAAGCCACCTTCATTCAAACTAAGAAAACTGCTTGGTCAAGGTTTTCTTTAAAAGTTCATTTCCTTGCCTCTGAAACCTGGCTCCATCTTCCTTACAATGTCCTGAGCCATAGTCAAAATCAGCATCCTGGGTCAGCTTGGCAAATTTTGAAAACTTCTGTTGGAGGAATTGGCAGACTTTTTTTATGCCTTTAGGAATCAGGAAACTATGAGTCTATTAAAAACTTGAAAGCCCAACCAGAATTAACTTGGAAGAAGGGGGTTTCTATGACCTAGACTGGACCACAAATTTGCAGTTTCACCATCTAAAAATTGTAAAATAAAAATCATGCATTCTACCCTGTGATGGTGGCTCAGCTTGGTGGTAGAACATTTGCTTGGTATACAAAATGTCCATGGTCAGTGTCTGACATCTCCAGGTAGAACCCTTTGAGAAACGTTTGCTTTTATTCCCAGAAAGCTGCTTTGAGCCCTCCCAGTCCTTCAGTTACAATTCCCAGCATCCCTGGCTGGGATTTTGGGGAAAAGATTGCAGTTGGCAATGTGTGATTAGGGGCTGGATTCAATGTAAGACAACTCCCCCTGTTCCTGGAACCATCAGCCATGGATGATTTTGGCCACCTCTAACTGGTTTGTAGTGCAAGTGTTTTCTGCTTCAGATGAAAAGTCTCAGCCCAGGGATTCTCTTCTCTTCTAGCCAAATCTCTGTGGTTGCTGGTGGAAAGGGCAATTGCTCCAAGTTCTGCACCACCGGAATGGATGGTGGCATGAGCCTATGGGATGTCAAGGTAAGCCATGAGGGCCAAACCCCCTTGCAATCCACGGGGAATTGTCAGAGGGCAAGGAAACTTTCTTTTAAGGGGTTGGGATTCGGTCTGTGTCTACAAATCAGTCCCATTTAGGATGATTTGAATGCTTAAATATGAAGTTGGCCCACTGCAAAAACAGAGCATCGAGCTCTAGCATCTCCTGTATTTCCAGTAATAGGTCCCCCTAAATAAAAACAGTGGTTCACTGCAATGCAAGGTTTGACTTAGAGGTATGGCCACCTGTCTAGATAATCTCAAAGGTAGGATGAACTCCCAGCATCCTGGGAGAGTTAGAGGTGGTGATGCATCTTCTGGCAGAGATGCTTGGGTGGGCTCTCCCAACCTTGGCTGTCATTCTGCAAACAGGACAAGCTGCTTCCTGAAGTTGCAACAGGCCCCACAGCTGGCCTCCTATGGTAGCAGGTGACCCAAGCTCCCAGCGTGGGGGTCAGAGGAGCAGAAGACTTTGAGCCTACTCAGTAGGATGACAATCCTTGTCCTCTCTCACCCCTGCTGAGAAGCCCCGTTCCTCTAAAGGACAGGTGCAGAGAAACGCAAGTGCCAGAAGTTGTGCATTATGGTGGGGAGTGCGAGTGTGGTGGAAGGAAGAAGTCACGAGCCTAAATTGCAGTGGAAATCCAACAGTCATGTTCAGTGAGCATTATCTTCAGAACAAGGCTTTCATGGAAATCTGAACCCCTTCATTTCCTCATTTTATTCCTTATTTCCTTCATTTGAACCCCTCCACCACTTCAAGAGTTTTTGGCTTTGTCCGCAGGACGCGAGCTGTTTAAGGATCAGCTTGCCAATTTTTTTTTCTACTTTGGGTGGAATCTAACAATCGGTTGAAGCAGATCCTCTATCTTTGGGATGCGGAGGGGAATCCCCTAAATCCAGTGGCTTTCAGGACTGTAACTTAGGGACAGCCTTATTTGAGAGGAAGCCCTGCTGAAGGCTGCAGGACTTCTGATATTATCTAGGTAGGCTTCTGCTGCACAATGAGAAGAAATGGGATTTAGACGCTGAATGGTTCACTTTAGTATTTATTTCAGGGGGAAGCAGCTGCCTCCAATTTTCACCAGGCCAGAGAAACCCCTTTCAGACTACAAAACAACCCCCCACAAAAAAAAAACAGCATTCAGTGGAAATCTGGTAGAAAATTGAGGCCGGAAAGGGTGTTGAGATTATCACAGGCAAATGGAAGATGGAAAAATTTTCATTCCACGTTTTAAGTCCCAACTTGAGCCAAAGAAGAGGGGAAAGTGGGGGGGAAACAGGTATTACAGATTGATAGTGTTGTGAATTCAGGGTAAAGTCACCTTTGATCCCAGTGGATCCATTTCTAAGTAAACTGATGTCTGCTGCCCAAGTAGAAGTCTCTTTCTTTTGTGTTTCAGACCCTGGAGGCTGCAATGAAGGGCCTCCACATCAAATAAGCAGACGTTTCTCCCTGCATAAAATCCAGCGAGCACAGAGATTCCTGCCTTCCAAGGAAATCGAACAAAGCTTAATCCGTTCCTGCTGTCAAGAACCTTGAAAAGACAATCCCACATGCTACAAGCTCCAGACTTTCTTGAGGCCTTTTGGGCAGAAACCCAGAGGGTGAAAAAATAAAGTACATGCAATTAAAAACAAACTCTCGGTTCTGGGTTGGTCATTGGTCAGGGTTCTTTTCTTCCCTGCAGTCAAGTCAGCCTTTCTCAGAATTTACTGCCTTGCTTTCGGACCTTATTGGCATGATTTCAAATTTTGGAATTCCGCAGCCAGCTTGGCAGGATCCTGGGAACTGAAGTCTGTGCGGCTGGAGGGCAGATCAGGTTTCTATCTAAGGAAAAGAGGACTTAAGACAATTTGTCAGGTTGTGTTCGAGGGGTGCCCCAAGGGCGTAAAAGGCTTTTAAGGCCGATTTACACACGCAGATTAAAAAAAATGCCATTTTTCTTCCTGCCACCTGCATCCATGGTCCAGGGTTTGCGAGAAGGGGTAGAAAATTCTGCTTCTTCACTACCGTTTTGACTGGCAGGAGTAGCCTGCAAGTCTTGGCAGAATTTCAGTGTGTAGCAAAGAGATCTCTCCTTGAGAAGCCCCCTCCCACCATTTTTCAGACTTTGCTAGAAAAGGAGTGACCCCCCCCCCCCCGGTAGTCTTAAGCCTACTGTTGCTTCTACTTTGCTAAAAGGAGTACGTGGCATCTGGATTTCCCCCGGAAGCTAGACTGTGCCCCCACACTTTGGAAAGGAAGAATCCCAGGCCTTTTCAAGCTGAGAAAAACGGGTATTTTCATCTGGCCGCCTCCTGTGCGAAAATCCTCCTGGTGCTTAAATCGCTTCAAGCTTGTGAGAAGTAAGCCTTTTGGAGTTTTTTTTCCTTAGTAAAAGGGGAAGAAGTGAGTCAACGCTCCACCTATCCGCTCTTCCTTCCGACATGGTGACAGCAAGCAGAAATGGATTGAAATGCCAAAGGACCTGCGGGTAGAAAATCTCCCTGCTTTGGCATTTTAGGTGACTGAAGAATGTATTCTACAGGCCAGGCAGCCCCTTGGGAAGAGCACCAGACCAGACTGTTACGATAATTTAAATTTTATTCAGCCAAATATACAGGTTTTTGTTTCTCGTCTGCCTCTGTTCCAAGAAGATGCACAATCAAGAAGAGCGTTTCTCTGGTTTTCGTTTTGCCAAAGTTTTAAAAAGTCACTATCCATTTCCAGAGGAGGAGGAAAGAAATGAAAAGGACGGCTTAAAAAAAAAAATAACGGGGCGGGGAAGAGAAAAACCAAATAGCCAGAGGGCTAGATAGGGCCGAGGATTCCACACACCACCCCCTTGCTGTTCACTTCCCTGGGCTGTTCTGCAGTCAAGGGCCTATTACGAAGCGCATGGTGTTCCCCCCTCCCCACTTTGGAATTGCATCTACAGGGGTCAAAGCTACCAACCCTCACCCCTTCCCCAATCTGCCTAGTTCCCTGAAAGCTAGCTGAAAGCATTCCACCCCCTCCCCATCAAATCTCCCGCGTCGTTTTGCCTCCCTCCCTTTCGGCCACCGGAGAGGCGATCTGAAATCGAAACACGTCGAACCGTTCAGCCGGCGGCGTTTCCCTCCCGAAACGGTCATTATATGCAACCGTTAGCCATTCTCACGATCCTGCGCCAAAGGTTAAGAGTTCCCGGATCCCCCCCTTTCCCTCCCTCGCCTGCCCCCCCCCAATAACCCCATGGAATTCTGTGCCCAGATGAAGACAAACATGGAGCGGTCAGTTTCGCTTAAGAGGTGACGGTGACGTCGCTGCTGCCGTGCTCCTCCTGCAGCCTCTCTGGGAAGTGACGCCGCAGCGAGTCCGAAGGGTGCCCCGCCGAGCACGGTCCCTGGGATTTCCCTCCTCTCGGGTGGCCCGCGCTTACTTGTTGAGGGAGAGGGACTGCATCCTTTTGCCTGCCAAAGCCGCTTCGTCTTTAGCTGCGGTGTAAACCAGAGGAGGAAAAAAACCAGAGAGCTGAATAATAATAATAATAAAAGCAGCAATGACGGATTACATTTATACGCTGCCCAACTCCCAGCAACTCTGGGCGGTGGACAAATTGTTAAAAACATTTAAAAGCAAGTAATAATGGGGGGAAACCCCCCACAAAAACAACACCAAGCAAAGGAACAGGGATGGCAGAGAAAACCAACCTGGAGGGGAACAGAAAGACCAGATTGTGGGAACGTCGCTTCCCTTCCTTAGGGCTCCTGAAGCCTCACAGGAGCGCCATCCCACTTGAACATCAGCCTGGGTGTCCCCTCCTTACCTCTCCTCTCCTCTTCCTTCTTTTTGGCGGCCTCTTCCCTCTGTTTCCGGATTATGGCTAGCCGGGCGAGGTCTGCCTTCGCCTGCTCTGTTTTCCCTGCGAGGTGCATCTTCATGTACCTTTCTTTCGCTTTCTGCTTTTCAATCTCTTCTCTGAAAAGGTGGAGGAGGAACCGTTGGGAAAACATCCAAATAAACGTGGAGCTTTTCAGAGCTCCTCGTGCACCCAGACATGAAGGTCTTTTATCTCGACGGTTGTGACCAGAGTGTGTCAGGTTCATGGGAGGGAACAAAAATAGCCTACATTTCAGTACTGCCTGGCCATACAGTAATTTTTAAAGCTGCAGGAGGGGAAAATGATGAAATACGTGACTGCAAGTCGTCCTACTGAATACACTGATTTTCATTCAATGTAGAGCAGTGTTTCTCAGCCCTGGCCACTTTACGCTGTGTGGACTTCAACTCCCAGAATTCCCTTGCCAGCATGCTCCCTGGGGAATTCTGGGAGTTGAAGTTCACACACCTTTAAGGGGCCAAGGTTGAAAAACACTGATGTAAAGGGAATGAAATCAAAGTGCGTTTTGTCCCACCACCATGCGCTACTTCCAAAGGGTTAAAAAAATCATTATTCCACTTATACCTCCCTCCCAAACACTTGGCTTGCTCCAAGCGGGTTCTGGAAAGAGACTCACAAGCCCAGGACTGCCCACTTCTATCTTAAAGGGAAGGAAATGTCTTACCGTTCTCTCCGCGACAATTCCCTGGGGCTCTCCATGTCTATCTGGGTAACTTTTTTAGCCGTTTGCACGACACGATTGGGATTCTCAATATCGATCATGCCTTCCACTCCTTTGTGCTTTGGCTGCAATTGAAGGACACAATGGACACGGGAGCTGTGGCTGACCCTTCGCGGGGAAAGCCCAGGCTGGGATGCACGCAGAGGGCAAAGGTGTCCCGTGGGCCACCAAATCTGTGCATCCAGTACAGGCGTGCCCCACCAGCGGCATCGTGCTCCAAAAATTGCACAAACCACCCCCATCCTTTGAGCACCACCCGGCTGCGGACCCAGCTTCTGGGCTCCAAAGCGTGGCGTGTGATTAAGACAACTTCCATCTTCTAGCTCAAAGGCAGAGCTGTCTACAGCATCCCAGCTAGCCACCTTTCCATCCAAAGACAACATTTATTTGCTTTTGGTCCCTCCCTGGTAGACTACCACAACTGCATATCTCTAGGCCAGTGTTTCTCACCCTTGGCATCTTGAAGGTGTGCTGGCTGGGGATTTCTGGGAGTTGAAGTCCGCACACCTTCAAGATGCCAAGGGTGAGAAACACTGCTCTAGGCAGTTCACATCTGTAACTCCTCAAATGGGAAAACCACCCAAACGTGTATTAATTTACAGTTTAGCATACAGCCAAAGATATGGTAGGTAAAGTGTAACGGTTTACTCTGAAAAGCTTGTTGGAACACCTTTCTGGAAGATAATTAAAGTGGGGGGGACGCAAGATCTTGCGGGGGGAAGCTGTATGTGTGGTGGGGGAGCGCAGGGCAGCATTACACATATGTAGCAGTTTCGACCGGCTGAATCAAAGCCAGAAGCATCTCATCGCTCCTCTTGGTCCTGCATCAGGGAAGCTAAGCTCCAGCCCCAACCTCTTCCTCTACCTGATAGTCTTCACCCTCTTCTTCCTCGCTCTCATCCGAATCTAGCGATTTCTCCTTCTTCTTGGGTTCTCCAGATGCCCCAGAGCCTCCTTCCTCTTGCTCCTCTTCCTCTTCCTGTGGAAAGGAGAAGCATCACCAAACCAGAGCAGCTGCATGGAAGATTATGGTGGGATCAAAACAGCCGGGAGCGATTCATCTTCACTCAGCAGCTGGGGCGGCTTTCGGCCCGTTACTCTCTCAGACTGCCTGGCCTTGTGGAGGTGTTCAGAGGATTTATTTATTCAACATATATGGCTGCCCAGCTCAAACAAGATGACAAGGGAGAGCCTCCAATTCTCAGCCTCAGCTACCTCACTGTAAAATGGGAGGCAGGGGTAGAGGCATCAACAGGACTGGATGCTTCCTCCAAGGGATGAAAGCGCTATCACATTTTAAGCACCATATGATGTGGCGGGTACAAAAGGACAGGACCATCAGGATGTTGCTTTCATCATTTGCCCCCCCCCCCGCCAATTTGTGGACGTCCCAAGGCCAGATCTCCTTGGAGGAAAAGGGAGGAGAACGAAGATGTTGTTGTTGTAAACATTTCCTCTCGTTCTGGTTGATAAAAAGATGCACCTCTTAAAGGAAAGTTGCCCAGTTCCCTCCTTTGGCTCTGACGGACCCATTGCCTGACACTGTATCAGATGACGATTTTGGAGAAGCCTGGTTCCGTGTTGAGATGGTGTGATATCTACTGCTGTACTCAGTCCCTGAGTGCGACCTCAAGAACCTTGGGTCGACTGCTTGGGGGATCTCTTGGGGCAGTTATGGGAGAGATAAGTACTCTGAAAACTATCACAAACAGGGTTGTCCCCCAGTCTGCAGGAGGGAGGGAGAAGAGGCTTGCCCCAAACAGTCTGGACTTGGTCTCTGGTAGGAAAATCAGGGGCTAGGACTAAAACTGACATTCATCTACCCGCATTTAATATAATGCTTCTGACTGGCACCATCAGAACTTCTAAGGGTACTGGGACTGTAGCTGGTCCCAGTACCTCACACATCTGGTCGGGGCAAATTCCTTGCTTCCAGAGTAGCTGTGGTCTTGCTGAGTGCTTGGCAAGCTCAGCCTCCGGGTCCCTTACCTTGGCCTTCTGCTTCTCAGCCTGGAGCTGGGCATCGATCTCTTCAGGGCTTGTGTATTGTCGTGCTCGGCCTTTATGGCCCCCTTTTTTACCTGCAAGTAAAAAGTGGGTTTAGATTACTATTTCCCCCCGTTCCGCTTCCACTGGCAGGCAGGGCTGGACCCAATGGGACAAAAATCAAGTAACTTCTGAGCTTCAGTTTTTCAATGAAGGAAAGTGAGGAAGCCATCACGAAAGAACTCCACTGACTGCTGGGTTTCAAGAAGAAGCCCCATTTATAGAATCTATCTTCAAACCCTTTGGCACTTCTTTTTTAATGCTCTCCTTATTGACAGGCTATCTGGACAGAGGGCTTATTTCCATTTGTCCCTTGGTTTGGCAATTCTCAGGTCTGTTGTCATGTTGTTTTTCTCTGACTGTGAGAACTAACTCTCATACAGTGTCTCCTTCTCCCTGATTCAGTGGCACTCACTGACCCCTTCTGGGGCTGGCATCTACTCCAGTATCTTGTTTCTAATGAGATATTTCTTCTGGGAAGAATCTAGGGTTTGAGAATAAAGAATCACCACTAAAATATTGCATTAATGAGCTTGACTTCTATGTTTACTCAGCTACAAAGTACCAATCCCTGTGGTCCCCAGAGTTTGGGACACCAACATTCAAAATGAATGATGCATTTTCTAAATAAATCCTGTTGCTTTATCCCAAACCAGCATTTTGGTATCACTGGAGGATCTCCTGGCTGGGTTTGCACAACTCACAAGACGATACAAAAACAGGATCCTCCTCTGCAGCCCAGCATTTTATAGCAACCCAGCCACCGTCTTAGCACATTGCTTGACTTGATCTGCATGGCCGCCCAACTCACCAAAGCAGCCCTTGTGGTGTGAACTAGGAAAGGAATAGTTGGCACTACTATCTGGGGCATTTGGAGTGGCCATCAGTTGATGCCCTCCACTTCTGACCAAAGATAAAACTTATTCCAGATTTGCAAGTACCAGACAATTATTTCTGCTGCTGAAAATAATCTTCAACACCTCACACACACACACAGCTAAAAGCTTTTCCCCATTGTGCTTGTCACTGCCTTGGCAACAGCGGACATGGCATCTGTCCCACAGCAAGGAATCGTGAGCAGCTGTGGGGCAAGGCTCTCCTTTCCATCCTGGGTAGAGCCATACTTGCGGTCTCAGGAAGGGGAGGGCAAGATGGCTTCCCCTCACCATGCGAAAACCCATTTGCTCTGCCTGACTCATGGTCTGGGCTGCGGCTCAACTGCACATTCTCCAGCTGCTGCTTATGCGCAAATCTCCGTGCAACAAGTCATGTGCCCAACAAATCCAGCAGCTATGAAGTGTAAAGAAACTACGTAAGTTCCCAAATAATGCTTGGCAGCAAGGGGCACCTCCTCCTTCAAATCCATTTCCCTCTGTCAAAGAGCAAAAGAGGGGAACCCCCCTCACCTCCCCCCAGCACTTTGGCTAATTTCTCACTGAAGTGATAAAAGAGCATGAGGCAGCTCTCCTTCCTTTGCCTGCATATAGACACCTAGCCTGTGAGAGGCAGGCTAGAACTACTGTATTCAGTTGTTCTTCCTGTGTAAAATAAGGATATGGCACTCTTTTTCTTAAGGAAGATAGGCGGCCGGCGCTCAACCTCAAGGAAGAAAATGGTACCAGGAATGTGTGGACAGAAACATTTCTCTACGGCCCTGGAGCCTCTGACAACCTCAGGACAGTTGTTTGAGCTCAAAATGGAATGCTTCAAGTAGGAAGTCTTTTGAATTTGAAATGCTTCGCACATCTTGACTTAGCATCCATTTTCAAACCATCTTCTAGAATTCACTCCTCTGAGAGGCTGACATTCACACTGGTGCGGAAGTGAAGGAGAGACCTCTGCTTCCATCCCACGTAAGTTGCTTACCTTACACAGCAGTCTGGCAATTGCTGTGAAAAACCACATAGGATTACCCCAGCCTTTTCCAACCTGGGTAGCCTCCAGAGGTACTGACTTCAGTTCCCAGAATTCCCAGCCAGCATGGTCACTGCTGAGAATTTTGGAAGTTACAGCCCAACAAATCTGGAGGGCAGTGATTAGGAAAGGTTGACCCAAACTGTCTGCCTCAATCCTATACTTCTTGGTCACATCTGCAGTGGTGAGAGAGCACCAAACATCTATTGTGCTTCATGGACTAGCTTGCCCATCTCTCCATTTATTTATTTATTTTTCAAATTTGTCACCGCCCAGAGTTGCTCTGTAGTGAGATGGGCGATGATAAATTTGAAATATAAATAAACAAAAGGAAGGATGGGCAAGCTAGTCCATGAAGCATGATGGAAGATGTTTGGCACTCTCTCATCACTCCAGTCAGGCAATCAGGCTCACTTATTATTATTTCTAAATCTCACGATCAACTTCTGTACATGCGCAGAGGCTTCAATGTGACTAGCATTACATCAGAGTCATAACAGAGTGTTTCCTTCACAAAGAAAAATTAGCTTGAAAAATAATACATTTCCAGGAATAAAACTGAAATAAGCAAAGCTGCATTCATCTTCCAAAGGCAGCCTTTTCCATCATGGGTCCCCTGCAGATGCTTTGGTGCTCCTCTTTCATGTCTCTGACTCTTGCCGATGCCGGCTGAGGCTTCACGGAAGCCATAGGTCAACCTTTCAGGAGGAACCCACGCTGGAGAAGGTACTTTATAGCCCTCCATTCCTGTCTCTTCCGCTTTTTGCAACTCAACCATCAGCGGAAGCAGCTGGTTTCCAGTATAAGACAGTCTTCTCCCATCATCATCCACCCCCCATGGAAAGGCCTGTGGGAAAAAAGGCTGTTTGTGGAATCCTTGGGGTTCTCTGAGCTTGGTTGTTTTCTTGTAGACGTGTCATTACCTGTCTAGGTAACATCTTCAGTGCTAGAAGGGAGTGGTGTTTTCTCTCTCTTTATATACAGTAGGCTCCCCTGTCATTGTTGGAGGGGGTGTTGTTTTTTCTTGGTAATTCCTAGATTAGGCTGTTGTTTACTGCTTGATTGTTTGTCTGGTGTTAATCCCTGCTTATCGGAGTGTTGATTGCTGGCGAGGAGGCATTCTGGCCTTTGCTCTTTATTTCCAGAAGCCGATACATGAAAGATGGGCAGGGGCAAGGAAATGTTGGAGAAGGGCTCTATCCCATGCACGCAAAAGCCCTTTTGGTTCCCCCTGCCCACCCTCCTGCTTCTAGCACATCCACAAGCCAGGCTCAAATCCAGGGGCCAGACACCCTCCCCCAGGGCTGGAAGGGGAAAAGGTGGAAACAAGACGAGAAAAAATAAAGAGGAGGAGGGAGAAAAGCATCACGAAGCGGCTGCTTCCGAAGAAGGTGCCTCCGCGGCCCGATGGGGCCTTTCCGGGGCTCCCGCCGATGCGGAGCCTAAAGGGAGAGGCTCGGGCCCGCGACTCCCCCGCCCCACTCGCTCCCACGTGGAAATGGGCGCTTCCAGCCTCCCGGGGTCTGCTCGGCAGCCAACCCGCCGCGAGCTCCTCCGGCAGAGCCAGCTGATGCAATCGGCCGAGCCAACCCTCCGATCCCCGAGGAGCGGCGGCGAGGCAGCCCGGCTCCCCCGCCGCTGCCCGGGCACCGGATCCCCACCGGATCGGGAGGGTCAGCAAGGCAAGCCGGGGAGTGCGGGGGGCGCCCCCCCCACTTCGGCGAAGTGACGTCCCACCCCCTTATTCGACTCTAACGCCCCCACTTGTGTGACTGTGATTAACGCCCCACCCTTAATTCGACTCTAATTAGCACCCCACCCCCTTACTTGACTCTAACCCCACCCCCAATTGACTCTAATTAGCACCCCCACCCCTTATTCGACACTAATTAGCACCCCCACCCCCTTAAGAGACTCTAAGGGGCCTGCCCCAGGGAGAATCTCGGGATTCCTCCCCCGAGGCACTTTGGGGGCGGCAGTGCTTGAATGCTGTTCCCCCCTCCCCATTTTAGGATTTTTTTTCAAGGAGAGAAATCGGCAGGAAAGCCCTGAAACCCGTCCAAAGCGGCTCAAATTCGTCCCAATCCTCTCAGCAGAGGGGCCGGACTACAATGCCTATGGGGCGCAGCCGGGTGAGCGGGGACGACGGGGTGTAGTCCAGCCGCTTTAGAAGCTGGGTCTTCCCAGGAGTCCCCCCGCGGCGGCAACGGCCGCCGCCACTGCCTCCCCGCTCGGCTCTCACCTCCTTTGGGCATAGCGAGGTCAGGCAACGATGGCGGCTCCGACGGCGAGCGAGTCCTCCCGCCTCCCCTCACGCCTCGCTTCGCCCCGAGCTGGGAGGCGACCCGGAAACGGAAACGGAGCCGGCGTCGCTCTAGGTCCCCAGCCACCCCTTTCCCGTGGCGAGCGCCCGACGGCGGCCTGCTCTGAGCCTCTCATGTCTATTTCATTGCCTGACGGAAAACGGAGCGACCTTGGGGGGAAACGGAGAGCCCCTCGCAGCCCTGGCCACGCCGAAGAGGCGGACGGGTCGCTCGAGGGTTTCTTCTGAAGGCGGGTCGCCTGAACTCTGGCGCAACGCCAAACAGGCAAGGTTCTCGGACGGTCGGACGACTAGGAAAAGCCCCCCGGGAAGCGTCGGCGGTGGGAAGGAGGGCCTCGGCTGCTGGTGACGTCACTGCGGGGCGACGAGAGCCCCGAAGAGACGGAAGAGCGCCGTGCAGGAGGAAAGCAGCGCCCTGAGAGCGTAAGTGGCTCCCCTTCGTGCCAGGGGAGGAGGAGGGCCCCGAAGAACCCGACTGTGCTCCCTCCCTCTCCGGCTGGGGCATGTTTAAGGTTTCGCTTCGTGGCAGACAGAAATCCGCTGGGAGAGTATCTTGCTGGGAGAGAACTCACCGGTGTAATTTCTACCTGCTCTGTCGCCATTGTAGAAGTGGCCTTTCCCACTGAGGGAGACAGGCGATCCTGCTGTCGCTGCTTGAAGAGGGGAGCTTCGAAAGGGGAAGAATATGGGCTTGGATTCCTCTAGGCTGGCGTTTCTTAAGCTTTTTCTTCTCAGGACCCCTTCCCACTTTTAAAAATCATGGAGGACCCCCAAGGAGCTTTGGTTTGTATGGGTTATATTGATCGATATTTGCCATATTCAAAATTACAATTAATGCATTCATAGAATACAGGTAGTCCTTGCTTAGCGATTGCCTTGTTTAGTGACCATTTGAGGTTACAACAGTGCTCAAACAACTTAGCGACCAGTCCTCACATTTATGACCTTTGTAGCAGCTCTCTCCTCTTGTTTACTTGTTGTTGTTTAGTCGTTAAGTTGTGTCCGACTCTTCGTGACCCCATGAACCATATCGCGCCAGGCCTTCCTGTCCTTCACTGCCTCCCTGAGTTTGCTCAGTTTCATGCTCATTGCTTCAGTGATGCTATCTAACCATCTCATCCTCTGCCGTCCTCTTCTCCTTTTGCCTTCAATCTTTCCCAGCATCAGGGTCTTTTCCAAAGAGTCCTCTCTTCGCATTAGGTGACCAAAGTATCTGAGCTTGAGCTTCATTATCGATCCTTCCAATGAGCAATCAGGGTTGATTTCCTTTAAGATTGACTGGTTTGACCTCCTAGCAGTCCAGGGGACTCTCAAGAGTCTTCTCCAGCACCACAGTTCAAAGGCATCAATTCTTTGGCGCTCAGCCTTCTTTATGGTCCAGCTCTCACAGCCATACATTACTACTGGAAAAACCATAGCTTTGACTATGCGGATCTTTGTCGGCAAGGTGACGTCTCTGCTTTTTAATATGCTATCTAGGTTTGCCATAGCTTTCCTCCCAAGGAGCAAGCGTCTTTTAATTTCATGGCTGCAGTCTCCGTCTGCGGTGATCTTGGAGCCCAAATAAATGAAGTCTGTTATTGCTTCCATTTCTACCCCTTCTATTTGCCAGGAATTGATGGGTCCAGATGCCATGATCTTAGTTTTTTTAATGTTGAGTTTCAAGCCGGCTTTCGCACTCTCCTCTTTCACCCTCATCAAGAGGCTCTTTAGTTCTTCTTCACTTTCTGCCATTAGGGTGGTATCGTCTGCATATCTGAGGTTATTGATGATTCTCCCTGCAATCTTAATTCTGGCTTGTGATTCTTCCAGCCTGGCATTTCTCATGATGTACTCTGCATATAGGTTAAATAAGCGGGGTGACAGTATACAGCCTTGTCGTACTCCTTTCCCTATTTTGAACCAATCGGTTGTTCCGTGACTGGTTCTAACTGTTGTTTCTTGGCCTGCATACAGATTTCTCAGGAGACAGGTAAGGTGGTCTGGTACTCCCATCTCTTTAAGAATTTGCCACAGTTTGTTGTGATCCACACAATCAAAGGCTTTTGCATAGTCAATGAAGCAGAAGTAGATATTTTTCTGGAACTCTTGTGCTTTCTCCATGATCCAGCGAATGTTGGCAATTTGATCTCTAGTTCCTCTGCCTCTTCGAAACCCAGCTTGTACATCCGGTAGTTCTCGGTTCATGTATTGCTGAAGCCTAGCTTGTAGGATTTTGAGCATAACCTTGCTAGCATGTGAAATGAGTGCAATTGTGCGATAGTTTGAGCATTCTTTGGCATTGCCCTTCTTTGGAATTGGAACATAAACTGACCTTTTCCAATCCCGTGGCCACTGTTGCGTTTTCCAAACTTGCTGGCATATTGAGTGCAGCACTTTAACACCATCGTCTTTTAGTATTTTAAATAACTCAGCTGGAATACTGTCATCTGCACTAGCTTTGTTCTTAGCAATGCTTCCTAAGGCCCACTTGACTTCACTCTCTAGGATGTCTGGCTCAAGGTCAGTGATCACACCAGCGTGGACATCGGGGACATTAAGATCTTTCTTGTATAGTTCTTCTGTGTATTCTTGCCACCTCTTCTTAATCTCTTCTGCTTCTGTTAGGTCCCTGCCTTTTTTGTCCTTTATCATGCCCATCTTTGCACTAAACGTTCCTTTCATATCTCCAATTTTCTTGTAGAGATCTCTAGTCTTCCCCATTCTATTGTTTTCCTTGATTTCTTTGCATTGTTCATTTAAGGCGGCCTTCTTATCTCTCCTTGCTATTCTCTGGAAATCTGCATTCAGTTGCTTATATCTTTCCCTTTCACCCTTGCTTTTCGCATTCCTTCTTTCCACAGCTATTTGTAAAGCCTCATCAGACAGCCATTTTGCTTTCTTGCATTTTTTTTCCTTTGGGATGGTTTTAGTTGCTGCCTCCTGTACAATGTTACGGACCTCCGTCCATAGATCTTCAGGCACTCTGTCTACCAAATCTAATCCTCTAAATCTATTCATCACCTTCACTGTGTACTCACAAGGAATATGATCTAAATCATACCTGAGTGGTCTAGTGGTTTTCCCTACATTCTTCAATTTAAGCCTAAATTTTGCAGTAAGAAGCTCATGATCCTCAAGGAAAAAGAGAAGGAACCCCAGTTCAGCTGAAGCAAGTAGCAAAAAGCAGAGGAAAACTGAAGTAAAATCCTGAGCTCAGTCATGATTGCATGATTATCAGTTAGCAATCGCTTTGCTTAACGACCGAGTTGCCGGTCCCAATTGCAGTTGCTAAATGAGGACTACCTGTATTTATTTACTGAATCATGTAAAAATAACAATATTAAATCCATTAGATATTAATATAAATAAAATATTTTTCATGAAAAGAACATGTTTTTAACACATAAAAAAACAATACAGTATCATTGTTTTAAAATTTTGCAAATATCTTCAATATCTGGCAAATAATTTTGATTTCCCAGACCCCTGAGAGGACCTTGGAGGACCTCACTTTAAGAAACACTGCTCTTGGCCAGCCTTCCCAAGCCAAGTGTTGGGAATATCGCAAAAAGAATT
The DNA here is from genome assembly GCF_059951505.1 of Python bivittatus. Lineage (NCBI taxonomy): Eukaryota > Metazoa > Chordata > Lepidosauria > Squamata > Pythonidae > Python > Python bivittatus. Next base: position 4,663,945 of record NW_028277083.1, read on the forward strand.
TGCAGCCCATTGTGAACAATTCTGGGGATTTGGAGCTATGATTCCAAAACATCAGGAGGAGGGCTGTTCTAGGGAACTAGAAAGATATGTGTGTGTTAATAATTGATCTAATTGGGTAAAATAAAAGGCGACAAGATGTGATCCACACAGGATGGCATTATTCTTTTTGCTGGAATAACTGTTTTTAAAGGAACAGTTTCCTTAGGGCAGTGTTTCTCAAAGTGTGGTCCTAGGACCCCTGGGGATCCCCCAAGACCCACTTAGGGGTCCAGGAAATCAAAATTATTGGCCAGCCCTATGTTGAAAAATATTACAATATTAAAATCCCATTAAACAATTGTGAGAAGCAATAGTGGCAGTGAATGCGTTGAAATTAATTTTTAATATGGTAAATATTGATAAATATAACCCATACAAACAAAAGCTCTTTTGGGGTCCTCCATCATTTTTAAGTGGGAAGGGGTCCTGAGGGAAAAAGGTTTAAGAAACACTGCCTTAGGGTTTAGTTTGAATAGCTGTGTATAGGATCTCACTGTCCTAGGTCTCCTACTGACATTTTTATGCCACCCCTTTCATTAGGTTTCTCCCACATCAGACTATACATACATCTCAGCTATGTTTCTTCTGCAGATTCTTTTTCCTTTTCGAAGAGATGCCCAAGGTGAAGAGGAGCAGAAAACCTCCTCCAGATGGCTGGGAATTGATTGAACCAACCTTAGATGAACTGGATCAAAAAATGAGAGAAGGTGAGACACACAGTGAGGCTGGCTAGGCTGTGTGCCTCAAGTGATCTGATGAGACATTTCTCACATCAGATCACTTGATGCTCTGACTTCAGTGATAGGAAAGATCCATGATGTCACGTTAGTGATAGATCAGATCTGTGCATAGGCTTCATGTTCAGCTAGTTGCTGAAATTAGGCCATTTTTCTAATGTGATGACTAAAAATGTGTCCATGTGTCCCTTTTTGTTTGAGAGCCAATTTGGTCTAGTGGTGAAGGCACCAGGCTAGAAAGCAGAAGACGGTGAGTTCTAGTCCTGCCTCAGGAGTGAAAGCCAGCTGGGTGACTCTGGGCCAGTCATTCTCTCTCAGCCCAACTCACCTCACAGGGTGGTTGTTGTGGGGAAAATAGGAGGAGGAAAGAGTATTAGGTATGTTCACCGCCTTGAGTGTTCTGTGCCTTTTTCCTCCTCAGCTGAGACCGAACCACATGAAGGGAAAAGGAAAGTGGAATCTCTTTGGCCCATCTTCAGAATTCATCATCAGAAAACACGCTATATTTTTGATCTCTTCTATAAAAGGAAAGCCATTAGTAGAGGTAAGACAGTCGGCAATTTGATCTGAGTGAATAGACCTTGTCTTTTTGTTGCGTGCGGGAAAAATAAAGTTGTCAGCCCTTCGAGGTAGGCCAAGTCAGGAAACAGACCACACAAAGAATACTGGAACTCTGTTGTTATGGGATATTATAACAGAATCTTGAAAGCTTGGCAGAAATTCTCTGTATCTCCTCCAAAGAAAATCAAGGTGGGGCAATCTTGAGTTTCTTTCTCATTTCCTTCTTCAAGGCCATTTAATACTCCTTTACCGTTCATCTTTCTCTTTCCAGATTCTAGCCCATTCAGTCAGAAAGACATATTAACCCTTTCATTTATATTTGCCCTGTATAGAGTTGTACGAATATTGTATCAAAGAAGGTTACGCGGACAAAAACCTGATTGCAAAGTGGAAGAAACAAGGGTATGAAAACCTCTGCTGCTTACGTTGCATCCAGACCCGCGATACCAATTTTGGAACCAACTGCATCTGTAGGGTGCCCAAAAGTAAACTGGAAGTGGTAAGGAATGTTGTTTTAAGTCGTTGTAGCAATTCTTTTGGTATCGACTTTCTTCCCCCCTTCTGTGCATATTCAGAGGCCCAATCATGCATAAATAGTGAAAATACAGCTTTTGAAATTCTCATCCTATAAAAAATATCCCCGCTCTAAAATCAAGTTTTCTCAGCCTGGGAATCCTCTTTTTTCTACCTCTTGCATTACCTTACAGTTTGATCCTTTTCAATTCACACATTGGTTTTGTTCAACAGGGGAGAATAATTGAGTGTACTCACTGTGGTTGTAGAGGCTGTTCTGGATGAAGCATTCTTCAAAAGCAACCCCCTTTTCAGAGGTTCTAAGGGACTGTTTACCATCAAGGACTGCTCATAAGAACTATTTTTTCACAACAAGCCTGCCGTAAGATGATTCCCTTTGCATCCCGAAATAGAATAACTGAATGTGTAAACGCAGTAGTGTGTTTTGATGTCCTGTGTAGTCATTGTATTTTAAAATAAAGTCTTGCCTACTTCTCCCAAATGATGATGAGCATAATTCTGTGATTTTGTAATTATTTTTATGCACCAGTTCTACCAATAAAGGGTTAATTAAGTACTTCTTTATCCTCCAGTGACTTGGAAATATTGGGGTCGCTAATACATAATGATCACTAGTGAATATTACAGGATTCATGGGACTCAACAACTCCCATTTCAAATACAGAAATCAGGGAGTTGAAAAGTATTGTATGCCATCTTAAAAAACTAACGGTCACTTTGAAGTTCCATGAACATTTGTATGACTACTGCTGGATAGTGAGAGGATAGAAAATACCCTTTACTTTGGGAATCTTTACTGAACCCAAACTTTATTTAATTTCCAAACATTTACCTGTGGTATATACCACACAGTGAAGTTTATGTGGTCCGTTCAGTCTTCTCTGTCGATATTCAAGGAAAACACGGCAGCAAATGTTGTTCCGTGGTACCTGTACTGCTTCACAATTTTGGGTTCTAAATATTTTCCTTTGAAGAGTTATAACATTTAATAGTTACGTGTCATAGAAATGGCTTTAGAAAGAGATGAGGGATCTGCTCAATCACTATAAAACAAGAATAAACTTAAATTTCCTTTGGAGTGGGAACATGATGCTAGATCTGTAACAAGAATAGAAAAGCATAATTTATTAGGACAGTATATTGCTAAGTATACTGCTAGATCTTGTTTTTGTTCCAGATAAGTTTGGGCTGCAATTGTATATACACCTAGGGGTCTATTTGAGCTTGAGGTGAACAGATGTCCATAGAATTAGCAGTTTAAAAAATGTGCCAGTATCACAACTGATCATCATTATGAACTGTCAACAATAACTCTTTTATTTTTTCTCCTGGCTATCGTGGTCTTGTTCCAGCCCTGTGCTATCTTTGCTTTGTGCCAACTTCTTGTTTCTGTAATTTGCCCAAGGATGTGGTGTTTCTTCTCCTGGCATCCATTTAAGCCAGCGGAAATAGAAAGCTCGGAAGCCATCAATTTTCTCTAGATAACGGTCCCTTTTCTGGTACTGTGAGAAGAAAACAAATGGGAGTTATTAAAAACATACCTTGTATCAAGACAGAGAGGATGGCATGAGCTGGTGTTAAACTCTCACCAGAATCAATATAATTTAGAAGCACTATTCTACATCCAATTGTTTCTGGCATATCGTCTAGGTTCTTGGACAAAGACATACAGGTAGTCCTCAACTTACGACCATTCATTTAATGACCAAAGTTATGACAGCACTGAAAAAAGTGACTTATGACCAACCCTCGCACTTAATGACTGTTACAGTGTCCTTGTAGTCATGTGATCAAAATTCAGGTGTTTGGCAACCGGCATATATTTACGACAGTTGCAGCGTCTCAGGGTCACATAATTGCCATTTGCAACCTTCCCAGGGGGCTTCTGACAAGCAAAGTCAATGGGGGAAGCCAGATTTGCTTAATGATCACAAGATTTGCTTAACAACTGCAGCAAAAAAGGTGGTAAAATTGGGCACGACTCACTTAACAACCTCACTGCTTAGCAAGGGAAGTTCTGAGCCCAACTGTGGTCGTAAGTTGAGGACTACCTGTAGAGTTTCAGGCTTATAGGCCTGACTTTGTTTTCAAAGTCCCCCAACTGGAATGAGGTCTAAGTAAAGATTCCTGGGATTCAAGTTTAACTCCTAGTAATTTCATGGAGAATGCCATGTAGTTCCTCTGCTATCTTCTGCGGTCTCTCATCTGGCTATTAACCATGTCTGAGCTCTTTGAGATTAGCCATGCTTGGCTAAGTGCTGCCACCTAGATGTGCAAATGTGGCATTATAATTCATAAAGGGGCACTAAATTGCAGAGAAGCAGCATTTCTGAACACAGGCTCCCTCCAGGAATCTCTTTTTACCATACAGAATTGGAGCAGGGCCCCAAATCTAGCTTCTCTCCAAAGATTCCTTGATTCCAATAACCTCATTTAGCAATTGAAAGACTTTGCTTCTGTTCAACCACGAAGTGGGATGGGCTAAGGTGGGAGATGAAACTTTTGCTGACCCAGCACGAGTCACCCCAGAGAACCCATTCTACTTCTAGCCCACGTCTGGTGCAGGACACAGCACGAGTGCAACGAGCATGTGCAAGAGTGCTAGAACTGGTGATGATGGGCCATCGAGTCAGCATCACTTAGCTGCATGGATAAAGGCGTGAATGGGATTTTCTTTGGAGGTGGAGCTTAAAGTGGGCATTTCACTTCCCAAGTAAAATATGCTTAACTTAGTTTCAGTGTTCATGCCAACTTAACGCCTTCCAAACCCTTTACATAAAGTTTACGTTTCTAACTTTTTAGGCGTGGCTTAAACCAGCTCAAGGCAAGTTTACGCAAACAAAGAAGTAGAGGATATCTTACCTTATCAAAATTAGGAGGATACTGGGCTGCAAACTCCAGCTGGTTAATAATAATTTCATTTGGAGCAACCTGATTCCTGCTCATGTCTTTTAGGATCTCTATGAGGTAAGTGTAATGGAGTCTCTTCACGGCTGCGTTTATAAGTGCGCCGTAGATCTGCACATTGGGTTTTATGCCAGATCGCTGAAACAAATAAATAAAAAGTCCTGAAACTGAGGCAAAGACAGTTGTGAAGAAGGGACGTACCGGTCTCTGTAGGAATCTAGGCAAAGAGGGAGGAGTTGACAAACATTTATACACAAAAGATTACTGCCTCAAAATTTTCAATTCACAGCATGTTAAAAAAAGCAACACCTCAGAGGTGGGTTATCTACCCCAGGCTTTGGAGCCCTGTGACTGGTTTTCCCCTTCCCCTTCCAGGAAATTATCTGAATCTCGGTCCTGGAATGGTTTACATTTTTTAAAAAAGAAGGAATGAGGGGAGGGAAATCACACCAAGTGCAGCTGACCAGAAGAGCTGACTGCTCTAGCTTGCAGCCAGGACAAGTACTTAAAAGCAAGGCCAAGTAGATTAGATCTACTAACGTTAATAAAAAGTTTTAGTTCTTGCAGGCCTCAACGTGGCTCTCTACCAGCAGCCCCAAAAGTTATAGAAGCTAAATTCCTTTGTACCTTCATGTCTGACAGCAACTGCGTTCCATCTTCCTTTCTGCGGCAGGCAATGGCTAAGTTACAAAATGTATATAGATCTGGTGAAACTCCTTTCTTCAACATTAAAGGCAACCAGCCCTGTAAAATGAAAAGACATTAAGCAAGGCCGTACACATTCCCCCAAAGCTGCAATAACTACAGATTAAGCTAATGTTTCTTGCATATCATCGTAGCCCCCAAAGTTTGCCTAAAAAATAAAGCAGGAATGAAAAGTGTTACAAAGTTCTTACAAAGCTGAATTTGGCTAATGTGGCGCTCCCACCCATACGGTGATGATCTTACCTTTGCCCCCTCCAGATCAGTCCTCTTGCTCTTTTTTCTGATCAAGGTATTGAAAAAAGCTACGTTTGGTTTCACGCTATTTTCCTCCATGACAGTCAACAAAGACGCTTCTGACGGGCTGTCGGGCTCTACATTTTCAGCTAGCAATATGAACGTCCTAATATTTCCTGCCACCTTGTCATCCTTCATTTTCTTTAAGAAACCTTCCATGTTTCCCATCAGAGCTAGTCGATCAGCGGGTGTTGCCACAGTCCCTAATGAAATCACGTTGGGACCTGGGCTCTGCAGATCCAGCAAGTTGGGGAACGGAAAGGTAGGCTCCGAGAAAGAGTTTTCTTCTGCTGACTCCGGAACCAACTGGTTCTGATCAGAGATCACCAAACTCCTGTCCGTAACGCAGCCTGATAGATCAGAGCTATCGCTTGTCTTTGGCTTTGTACAGTCCTTGGTACTATCCCTGTTTCCATCATGTTTCTCAGTTTTTGTGTCGTTTTCTGGGAACATACGTTTTTCCAGGGCTTCGACATTCAACGACACTAAAGCCGGAACATTACCTCTTTTTCTTCTCCGATCCTTCGTTCCTTGCTCCCTGCCAGAATTCAGCCTCAGGATCGTTGGGCGTTCCTCTGAGGGTCCTAGTAACAGTTTAGAAGCCACACCGGGGTCACCAAGGCCGCAGTATTTGGCAGCCGTAAGCATCAAATTGTAAGTGTACTGATCGGGTTTTAGGTTCAGCTTTGCCATCTGCTGCCAAACCTGGTTCAAAAAAACCAGTACTGATCATTAACTGATGCACACTCATTCTAGACAATTAGAAAAGTTACTGCCCAAATGGAAATAAAAAGATGTAACCGCAATCTCAACATCCTTATACTACAGGGAGATTTATTTACTTTTATAGAAAAAAACGCATATATGCCGCCCACTCCAAAGGTGATGAGACAGAACCAGCCCAACGCAACTCCCTATTTAAAAAGCGGTAAACAAAATTCCCCGTAATAAAGTCGGGAAAGGGAGCACAGGCCCACCACCTGGACCAAAAGCCCCTCCGAACGTGGTCTTAACCAGCTTGGGGGAAGCCCTCAGATCTCAGGAGGCAAGTGGTTCCAAAGCGTCCGTGTGGGTGGGAAGGTTGCCATCAGTGCAGAGACACACCCTTGGGTCTCCACTCCCTTCATCTCATGCAGGGTGGAGACCTTCCGACCTCCAGCGATAGACAAACAAGACAGGCTAAATCTGGATCAAGAAGACATTTCTCTGCCGTGTAGGGTTTTATAGGTCCAAACCAACACTCAGAATTGGACCTGGGAACTTAATAGTAACAAATGGAGTGACTGAAGCTCAGATGATACGCTGCTAATCCTGAAGTAACAGCGTACTAAATTATTTGCAGAATTTAGCGTATTTGGTTTGGTTTCCTTCCAAAGACAGCCCCCTTGAATCCCCAAAGCCCCTTCTGCATAATAAACTGGAATTTTCAATCCATTTCAACATCTCCTTCCTGGATGATTCTACCTCACGCAACAATAAACTATAAGATATCCCAATGTACAGATTTATATTAAGGGGGTTTTCTCTTTGATTGTGCTTGCAAGATTAATAACGTAATGGATAAATGCATTAGAGGAAAAAAAAGCACAACGTGACACCTTAAGAGAAATAGCTTCAGCCAATGAAAGGGGAGAAAGAGCTTGGTTTGTTCCCACCATGGGAAGGGAGCAAAAAGCAGAAAGCAGACCTGCAAAGCGTAACGGAACCCGTTCTCCTTGTCGTTTATGCATCCCATGAGCAGAACGTTGAAAGTATCCGTGGTGATTTGATGGCCCTTTCCCACCATTTCCTGAGAAAAGGCAAGTATTCCATCATTAATTTTCAATGCAAAGATGTAACAACCGATCAGCTGTTCTGTAATCCAAATACAAAATTTCCAGAAAACAGATCTCTAGAAATTTGCCACGACATTTTTAAGAACTAAGGATGTGTTCTTTTGCTGAGGTCACCTGGAGAGCTGCAGAAACCAATCTGTCTTAGGCAACAAAATACATCCTGTGACTGGTTTCACCTACTGTACTAAACCATCATACACTTTATCTGGTTTTGGCTTAATGTGTTGTGTGAACTAGGCACTACCTTTTATAAACCTGATATATGGCTGTACAGCAACGTGTGAATCCTGCCATAGTCTAAATCTTGTGAAGACTGGAAAAAGTCTTCTAGGATTCCAGCATCCATTTCTTTGCAAACAAACAGGAGCTTCTGTTCTGTTGTTTATACAGGCTATTCCAAGGCAGGTGAAACAACAGTGAATACCAAGGGATACATTTCATAACAATTTTCCCAGCTGCAACCTCAGAAATTCCTGTTGACATTTGTGGAACATAATGACACTGCTTAATTATGGCCCTAATTGCCCAGAGTCGCTGGGAGTCAGGCGGCATATGAATTTAATAAATTATTATTATGGAAGATTCATGTCCTATTTTGAATATCAATATGAGGTTTCTAAGGCAGCTGATAGATACAACTTTACAAACAGACCTAGACAGTCATAAATTTATACCAACCCATCCTTTTTTACCTTTAGTACATCAAAGCACATGTGGAGATCTGAACACAGAGCACAGACTTTCAACAAAGCGCGGTATGCAATTGGATTCAACTCCACGCCTTTTTGTATCAGTTGCTGTCGTAACTTAAGTGCACTCTGCAGACCGCTGTCTCTCCAGGGTGACTCCGCGCAGGCATTGAACAGGGCTGTGTATGTGGCAAGGGTTGGTGTCAGGTCTCGCTTTTTCATCTGCCTCCCAATAATGTAACAAGATAAAAGCTTAATAGAGAAAAACACTAAAGCAATCTGTCGTCTTTGCGACAGATTATACATCATTTAGAATGAACGGGGTGCTTTCAAACTATTGATCAGAACGAGTGTAAGTTACATTCATAATCTTATAAATGGCTGCTGTGCGAGAATACTGTGAAGACTTCCTCTAGAGGAGTGTTTCTCAATCTTGACAGCTCTAAGATGTATGGACCTTTAACTCCCAGAATTCCCCAGCCAGATTTGTAGTGTTATTTAGGACATATATGAGGAAGCATCAGTGGGAAATCAAAATCAATTAGGTTTCCAATTGGACTGGATCCAGCCAATCGCTGATTTAAACCTGCCATTTGTTCTTATTCATTTAAACCAACCCCCCATCTCACAGAAATTCCCTTTGAAAGAAATTTAGCTTGCGGTATTTACATCATTGTAGAGCCTGAAGGCCTTCTTCAGGTAGCCAACCCTGCCGCATCCACCAATCAGCACGGTGTAGTTGCGCTCCTCTGGCCAGAGACGTTTTTCCTTCAGCATTTGTACCTCAAACAGATCTAGGGCCTCTGCCAGCTACAGAGGAGACAGTTAGGAAGAGGGTTAACTGTGGAGCCCCACAAAGGTGGACAAGTTCAAGGAAGTCAAAACTACACAGACTGCAGTAATGCAAATCCGGGGTACATGTAGTGAATTCATTAAGCCAGAGTCTCTCTGAACGACTTGAAATGTTTCTTCTCACTACCTAGGCTTAACTACCACTGATCAGATAAGCTACCAATGGATTGGCCTTCAATCTTTTGATCATTTCCTTTATTCTCCCTTCCATTTCTTTCCCAGCCTCCCCACCATCTCTCCTATTAACTTTTTAAGACCTGGAAGCAACCATGTACACACATGCAATCTTTCAATTATTGTGTAAAATGGCTGAACCATCACATCCTGGGTCTTTAGCTGGTGGCTCGGAACCACTGTATGGACTCCTGGCCAACCAAAGTTGAATTGAAACGTTCCCATTATCACCACAGAAATACAGGAATAAAAATTAAGAAGCAAGTCCTCCAGTGCATGGATGGGCTAAAGGTAGATTCCAGGTTTGAAAAGATTAGAGATGACTGTGTTAGATAGCATAAGGAGATCCCTCTCTATTTTATCTTTTTGAACTCTGTGCCGTACTAACGTACAAGTCACAATTCGCATACAGGAGGGTTGCTGACCTTGCTGACGAGAGATCAAGGCAGTTATAATCCGATGCATCTAACAGACTCTCAAGTGAAGAGAAGCCAACAGCCTTCTCTAGAATTTCCAGAAAATATATTTTCTGCTACCTATTTTTAACTGGAGATTTAAGGCACTGATTTTTTCCTCCCTCCTGCAAGTAGGTTCTCAATCCTCATTCACCCTATAGGGTAGACTAGACTAAGAAACCAATGCCTGATTGTTGCCTTGGGAACAGATCTTCCCCCTGTCCTCCAAGGCCATTCTCTATGCCCTCTACACCCCATCTCTTAAAAAAGGAAAGAAAAACATAGCCAAGGAAATGACCTTATTTTCCTTTATCAATGCCTTGCACTGCAAAAAATACCAGTACGGGGTATTCCTTCGACCTTGTCTCGGTTTTATTTCTGGCTCCTCCTCATCCTCATCTTCAGTTTGAAGCTGTAAGTTGTGAAAATCAGCCGAAGTTGCACGAAAAAAGCGCCTGGAAGAATATTTCTGAGTCAACAGCCCAAAGCTTTCATCAGCATCAAATTTCTCCTCTTCCTCCTCTTCTTTAGGAAGCACTTCTGACGAGCTGCCCATCTCTTTCAAATCTCGGTTGTGCAACTTGTAGACGGCCAGGGATGTGGTAATAAGCCTCCGGTCCAGAAAACCTGTGGATTGTGGGCTTTGGGGCCATATCAGTTTTTTTCCAGGAACGGCTCTTAAACTGTGTACGGAACAAAGCCAAGGACAGGCAGAACCTCTTTGGGTAAATGCTGCAGAAAAGTGACGGCACACCCGCTGAGGAATCATGCTGATCTCGCCTTCCTTTCTCTCATCACCGGACGAGGGAGCTGTACCCTGGAGTCCAGATCCAAGGAATTAGGATTGCAGTTCAAAACAGTGTCACCTGCTTTCCTGGGAGAATCATCCAAAGCAGCATGGAAATATTTTTATTGTGTGAGCCATCCTGCAAATGAAAAAAAAATACATTAAATTAATGTTTAAATTAAAACATTTTTATCAGGCCTCCTCTGACCCTGGTGGGAAAGGCATTGAAAGCCAGGCTCAAGTCCGTCCTCAGTCCAGAAGCAACCTGGGAGGCTTTGGGCCTGTCCCTCGCGCCTTCTCTCTCTTTCTCTCTTTATCGTGGCAGCCTACCCTGCAGGGTTGTTGTTGAGGGGGAAATGGGAGGGAGGAGTGCTATGTGTGACCTCCTGAAGGAAAGGCGGAGCGGATTAATAAATAGATGAAATAATGGTCGAGCGAGTTTGAGATCCCCTCTTGAAGGCGGCCAGCCTCGCCCCAGCCACCCTCACCGGCTCAGTCCGCGCGGCCCTTTCCTCTCGTTCTCCACGCCCACTAGAAGGCGGTACTTCTCCTCAAGGGCGGGACGTCGCACCCCTCGCCCTCCACGGGCGTGTGCGTGGATAGGTCAGTCCATCCCCTTTCCCTCCCTATTGCCCAATCAGAACAGACCTCCTTTTGATTGGCTGGAGGGGGCAGGAAAAGTCCGCCTCCGGGCCTCTTCCTCACGGGCTCGGAGCCGCTCCCCCATTGGCTCAGCGCGGGGGACGACGAGGCACGAGTCCCAGCGTGCCTCGCGCGCGGGGCTGCGTTCCGATTGGTCCAGCCGGTGGCGCGCGCCTCCTCCTCCTCCTCCTCCTCCTCCTCCCCCCGCGCTTCGGCCAGTTTTCCCTCAGGGCTGCTCCCGGCTGAGTTGAGGCGCCTCGCGCGGAGGTCCCGGCTCTTTCACCCCACTTAGTCGGCCTCTCCCCACCGCCGCCATGCAGGAGCTGATCGCCAGCGTGGACCACATCAAGTTCGACTTGGAGATCGCGGTGGAGCAGCAGCTGGGGGCGCAGCCGCTGCCCTTCCCGGGCATGGACAGTACGTGAGGGAGTCCGGGGACGCGAGAGCCTGGCCAGAGGCCTTCCAGCTCGTCAGAGTCCAAGACGGTTTAGGATCCCTAAACTTTCTCCCACCCAAATTGGTTGGAGGACCGTGCCCGTTCATCCCCTGGCCTGGACAGCCTGAAAGACGTGACACTAGAGGGAGGAGGGAGGAGGAGGGAGGAGGAAGAAGCACAAACAGAGATTGAGCAGGAATGGGTTTCTGTCGGGAATTCCCTTTCCTTTGTATAAAGGCATAAATTAAGCCATGACATCCCCAGCCGGCTGGGTGACTTTGGGCCAGTCCCTATCTCTCAGCCCAACCCACCTCACGGAGTTGTGGGAAAAATAGGAGGCAAAAGTCTTAGGTGTGTTCACTGCCTTTATGTAAAAAAAGGCAAGGTAAAAATATAACAATAATAATCTTTTCCTGAAATAATGCCTCACTGGCTGCATTCATGCAACATGCTTAACCAGGTCAGCTGCATCTGCATAGCTTGGTTAGGGGTTTGGGGAGTGGCTAAGTGGGTTGTCTAAATCTAAATGGTTCATGGTTCTTTGTATTGGGTGAACTCCGGACCTGGGATCATTCGGGGACCTGCTCTGGCATGCTGTGTGAACGCAGTTGTTGAGGTCAGTGGGACTTCCAGGTAGAAGACAATGCAGGGAGAGGCAACCTTTGGGTGCCCTCCAGATGTTTGGGATTTTAACCCCCAGAAGTCTCAGCAAGCAGCCAGAACCAAAGGATTTTGACAGTTGTAAGCTAAAATGATTCTTCCCACTGCCATTCCCTCCCCCCCAACACCCAGCGTACCCTTTAAAAGGACAGAGTATTGTCTTCTACAGGATGTGATGCTCCCTGGGCATATACCTATATATGCCTTCTTAATAAAGGGTTGAAAATGCATCCCCAGGTTTGTTAGATATTTCAATAAAGAGGAAATTATTCTATGATGCTTTTGGTTGAAGAATAATACAATTCTTCAGAGAAACTGTAAATGTATTATGATTGGCCTGTGTTCGTGGTCCACACAGACTTATTTAAAAAGAAAAAAAAATCTGGGAAAACCTTTTTTGGATTTCAGTTTGTTACATAGTCGTTAAGGGCACAGAAATATCTAGAAGTGTTTTGAGCTTTTAGAAAATGGCTCTTAAAACATGTTTAGCCATGAACATCTGTCTGTATTTGTCTGCAGTTTGATAGTGTAACTGATCATTAAAAAAATTGCTTAAACTGTAACTGGGGTAACGAGACCTTCATTGTGCATCTTTCTTCACAGAGTCGGGTGCTGCTGTCTGTGATTTTTTTTTAAAGGCAGCTTGTGGGAAAGGTAAGCTATGACTGCAGATATGCTGGAAGGCTGAAAGAGAGGGGAGGAGTTAAAAATTCATCATCTTCTTTATTGTGAATCATTAATTACTTTTTATTTTATCAGTGCATCAGTATATATAGTGCTTTATAGAGAATGTATAGAAAAGGCAGTCCCTTCCCCCAAGATGTATATAAGAGGGATCTCTATCCCATAAATGAACACAGGATGATAAAGTATTATGTAGCCAGAGGATGTGCAAGCAGACTGGCCGCCCAGTTTTCAGGTTACAGGAGTTCCTGATGTTCCATGGGAAGAGAGGAGAAATTGCTTATGAAAAATCCTTTTCATCACCTATATTCAGAGCCTTATTTTTTAAGTCTTATTGGTTTACAAATTGAACTATCAGAATAAAAATCATATGTCAGAAAACTCAAATAATTATTACCTTAAAGAATGGAAACCATTGATGGACTATTTGCAAAATGCAGGCGGGGTGAAGCTTACATGGGGATTTGAAGATTAGATTATAAATGTAATGGGATATGTTTTGACAAAGAATTATTCCTATTTAATGCATTAAAAACTAGCACTTATGATACTCTTATTATTCCTAAGACCAGAGATAGATTGGAAGTTATCTATTTTTCATATCTTTTTTCTTTTTCTTTTACGTTATCTCACCTTTTCTTTTCCTTTTCTTTATAATTTGTATTTTCAATTTTCTTTTTCATTTCTAACTTTTAACCTTGTAATTTTAAAACCCCAATAAAATATTCAAAAAAAAGAATAAAAATCATATGTCAAGATCTCATAGCGTAAGTTTGTCTTAAAACATGGTAACTCTTGGTCATATTGGTCTAGAAGGCTCTGCTGGGGAAAGGTTGAATTTACTGTATGAATACCTTATATTTTTTTAAAAAACATGTAGATCAGCTATTCCCTTGTTGCCTTAACATGTTTCATATCTGCAAATTAAAGCAACATTATAGCATAGAGGTATTTCATATTGATTTCTTACCGTGTTTCATATCTCCTTTTCATATTCCATGGCAGGAGGGATGTGTCCCTTCCGGCACATCAGTGGTGAAAAGACAGTAGTCTGTAAACACTGGTTACGAGGACTGTGCAAGAAAGGGGACCAGTGTGAATTCTTGCATGAGTATGACATGACCAAGATGCCAGAATGTTACTTCTATTCAAAATACGGTAAGGGAAAATGTAATAACGAATTGCTGCTGTTTAAACTTGACTTTTACAGGGGGATGGGCTCCGTAGGTTACCATGGAATGCATTTCATCCACTGTTGTGGCAAACCTTACTGTAATGAGTTTATAATCTCAAGTTATTTGAGACGCTATTGGAGGAAATGAGATTTCAACCCAAAGTGCATTGATTTGTAAGCCAGTCACCTGACTATTATGCTACCATTTGGTGACATTTTGATTAGGGTGTTTTGAATCATGGTAGAGCAAATGATTGCTGTACAGTCAGCCCTGCACTGATTACTGATAATGTGCTTGGCTTTGCTTTTTGATACGATTTTTAATGTTTAAATTACCAGTTTCTTTACACCCCTGCTCAGCGATGTGTACGTGCACAAGATTAGCACATTGCATGTTACATCTCAAAGTGAGTGGTGATGAAAGGTGTCGGTGCTGGTCATAAAGAAAGTGCTTGACTTTCTTAATGCTGCGTAACTGTTCTTGAAACTGGCTTTTCATGACTTGGTGCGCTGAAGCTGGTGATTGTCTGTTGCAGGAGAATGCAGCAACAAGGAGTGTCCATTCTTGCATATTGACCCAGAATCTAAAATCAAAGATTGCCCTTGGTATGACCGAGGTTTTTGTAAACATGGTAGGTATTCAGCTTGTGACTGTTGATAGCTGGGCTGCCTTTGATACACAGACTTGAAGCTTGGCCTTTGATACATGGTAGTAAGGCCAGCTTGCAAAGTCTCACGCTTGACGTTTGGCTCCTTGAAAACTTACCTTCTTCACTTCTGAAGAAAAACTTGTAGTTATACTTGTAGTTATAGAGAATTCAAGCTCTTGCTGCTTGAAAACTTAGAAATCTCAAGTTGCCTTTGGTGAGGTTAGTGTTAGGGGGAAAGACTTGTGTGGCCTGCACGTTCCTTGTGTAACGTCTACATTCGTTGCGTTTTATGTTGTAGGTCCTCTCTGCAGACACAGACACACACGGCGTGTTATTTGTGTGAATTATCTGGTAGGCTTCTGTCCAGAAGGGCCCGCGTGCAAATTCATGCAGTGAGTATGTTCCAGGATCTGTCCTAAAAGTCTCCCCTCACCTTATACTACTAAGCCACGTAGGTGTGCAGTTTTCAGAGAATTCACCTAAATCCTTTCCTAAGTGTCAAGCTCAGGTTTCACGCTGTCTCTTAAACATTCATCCTCAAAATATTTAGCCCAATATTACAGTTTCTGTATCTGTCAAGCAGTATTCCCATTTTCAAGAGGGTATGGCTTCTGTAGCTCAGCTTGAAGTACTCCTGGGAGAATTAGATTCTAATCGTGCTTTTTTTTATCAGCTTGGTCTTCCTATCTTTCCATACGTACATGTTCTTTTTCTTTTGAAAAATAGTCCTCGATTCGAACTTCCCATGGGAACTACAGAGCAACCTCCACTGCCTCCGCCAACACAGCCGCAACAAAAGGTAAGCTAGATCGCTTTTTCAGCTGCCTCAGAAGGTCATTTCCAAAGGTTTCAGACTTATCATCTTTGAACTTACTTTCTTAAAGAGAACCGGGTCTGTCTGAACAGGTGAATTGTACACATTTATTGCTGCTAGAGAGGCTCTTCCTTTTATAGTGGCACTTAATGATTGTGGAGGAGGAGGAGAGGAGTAATTTATCGTGTGCTTTTAACTAAGGGCACTACAAACGTAGGCTAAAACCACAGGTAATACTACAATCAGACTGCCGCAGGATAATAGCGCTGCACAGGAAGACATTACTCACTTAAGGGAAGAGAACATTGGATATGTTTAATATGGGCACATCTCTTCCTGCATACCTAGAGCATTTGAGGTAGAGTTTGAGAGTCCCACCATCTTCAGTTGAATGGTGCTCTTTTTTCGTTGCGGCATTTGTAAAAGCATAGCCAAGAAGAACGTATCTTGGGAGCTGCTTTGGAAGTCTGAGACCCAGAGCTGAGAGAAAAGTTTAAGCATCAACCACTTATCTACGAGCTGGGCTTAGATCAGTGTTGTCCAAACTTGGCCACTTTGAGTGGACTTCAACTCCCAGAATTCCCCAGGCAGCATGGCTGGCTGGGGAATTCTGGGAGTTGAAGTCCACTCATCTTAAAGTGGCCAAGTTTGGACAACACTGGCTTAGATGATGCTCTGATCACTCGGCAGGTCCCAGGACTGCAGACTCATGGGAAGCTCGAAAGGATTCACAACACTGTAAACTTGTCCCGGGGTAGTTTTAGGGAGGTGTGTGGATTACCTTTTGCACCGTGGGCCCAAGTCTGGGGCAACATTCTTCTGATTCTTGTCTGATGTTAGCAGAGATAGCTGCCTCTAAGGTGCTTACCTGTTGTGCGGGCTGTTTTCCCTCTTCAGCAAAGCAATAACACGCCATTACAAAGGTCATCCTCTCTCATCCAGCTGACAAATCAGAACTCTTCTCCCAACCAGCAGAGGACTCCACAGGTCATTGGGGTTATGCAGTCCCAAAACAACAGCATAGGGAACAGAGGCCCACGCCCCCTGGAGCAGGTCACCTGTTATAAGGTAAGGCAAGCTGCCAAGGCTGCGTATTCTTAGGGAATGAAACGTGCAAGGGATTTTGGTATGGGCAGTTCCACCCCCAGCCCTGACTTCTGGAGGTGAGACGGTAACAGACATCATGCTTTCACTGTTTAAAAATTGGATACTCCCTTCTGATTCTAGGAGGTGGAATTTGAGAAATGACTCTCATCTTTGTGAAAAGTGAGAAAAGCATGTGAGATTTTTTTCCTTATTTCTACACAAAGAGGAGGACATTTTAAGAAATCTGTACCATTATAGTCTAATACGGACAATGGGGAATGAAGGCTAGTAATAGAATAGGTTGGAAAGCGTTAGCTTGAAATCATAAATAGATCTTGGGAGAACTGTGTTGTAGGCCATAGCTTTCCCTTGGGTAGTTACTGCAGTGCCAAATTCAGCTGTACGGAGTGTTAAGTTTTCATGGGAAAACCTGCCCATGGACATATATCCCGCCTGTCCAAATACAAACGATGGGGTATAAAACAGCAGCCGTTTATTGATTTATACTACAAGAATATTATTTTGAAAGAGACAAAGCATTGATGCTTCTAACTATGGACCTCCAGAGTGGAGCTACTTTAGAAAAAACCAGAGGTTCTCTATGATTGTGAATATCCAGATTAAACTGTTCATTAAAAGCTTCTAGTTGTATGTACTTTAATAACATTTTTCTCTTCTCCCTAGTGTGGTGAAAAAGGACATTATGCCAACAGATGTACCAAAGGACACTTGGCCTTCCTTAGTGGGCAATGAATCAGCAGACTTTACAGCATTTTTATATATATATTTGGGAGCTGAATTATCTCTAGTGTCATCTTGAACTGTTGAACCACCTTTTTTTATACCGGCACCAAAGGACTGGCCAGTGAAAGGACTACTTGATTTGCAACTACTTTTTTTTTTGGGGGGGGTATTTCCTTGTTTTAATTTTTAAGGCTAGAACTTAGTGCCTGCCCTTGTTCACAGAATGTAATGTGAAAGCAGCCTGAAGAAGCAAACTTAATACACAAGCCTTCTAAAATAAAACATTTGGGATAGGGATTTTTGGTTCAAAACTGTGGAGCTTCTCCTTCAAAAACATTTAGCCTGGAGGTCTTTGTTCTTTCAGCCGTCCTTGGCTATGGCAGAAGATGATAAATATTTGCGTGTGAGCCATTGCCCAGATCCGCTTTGTTTTGCATCTTTGTGCTCCTTGTCTGGGCTGAAGGCTAATTCAAGGTGGAATTAGCGACTCAGCTGCTTGCAGCAGTTCATTTTGTTCAGGAGAAAGAGAGGGGGTCCACTGTGAATTTGCCTGCAGCTATAGCTTCTCTCTGAAGTTTTTTCCTTCTTTTTTTACTGCCATGGTTAGCAGCTGAACAAATGTGGGCAGAAAACTCCAAATTATTAAAAGTGACCTTAGGCTTATGGGAAAACCAAATCTTCTCTTCATTCTGAAAGCAATCTAAAATGTGTGCCAGTACAATGCAATTTTAATGTGCAAAACACATTAAAAAATTACCAAAAGTTCCCTAGGAACAAAATGTTCTGACATCCAAAATTCTCAATTAAAACCCTTTTTCTTAAAATAGAAAACAAAAGCCTAAATTCACCTTAGGAGTAACCTGCAGCCCTCTATAAAAACCCATTCTTTTAAAGACTCTGCTGCAGAACAATATTTTGTCATATCATTGTTTCATTTGGAAGAGAGTTATCAATATGTAATTCCACTCACAAATCTGAATTATTCTGAGAATCTGAATTGGAGTATATTTTCTAGTCACTATGGTGTACCATATTTCCTATGCTCTCAGCTTTCTCCTTTACTCTTTGGAAAGTAAGCTATATGGATTTGAGCCAGTATGATTTCCTTTATAATTATAACAGCTTTATACTGCTAACCTTTCTGTTTGTTCTCAAAAATCATTGTCACTGTAAACAACTAGAGAAGATGGATGTTCATGAGTTAGTGCTAGTGAAGCAAACCCTTCAAACGACAAAGGCAGCAAAATGGCAAAGAATCAGCCTTAAAAAAAAAAGCTTTCGGGTATTGTTCAAAGCTTGGCATTTTTCATCAAGAGAAAAAAGAGACAACTGTACAATTTCAAAAAAGATACATACTAAGTGTGTTTAATATTCTAGATCTTGGTGAAGCTGGAATTATATCTTCAAATACTTACTATTTTTATAGTTTTAAAGGAAGCTTTTTTTGTATTCTCACTCATCTGTCTCCTAGTATTGAAATTAGTTCTACCAGACACAGACTGAATATTTTATTATTGGTCTCAGCATACATTTGCTATTTTATAAGAGAAATCCAGAGGTCGGTTGCCTTTAGTTGACTGGTCACAGCAAGCCAACTTCTATACTTGTCCAAGGATTCTCAGTGATATTTTCTCCAGCGCTCCTCCTCTGAATAATCAGAACAAACCAGTTTGGTTAGGTTGCAATTTTCTTAAAATTCTCATACAGAAACTAGTGTTTGTTTTAAACATTTCTACATATGGCCAGGGAAATCTATGAATAAGGTAACTGAACTCTTAACAGTTCTGTCAACCCTATCTGGGCATGGTGAATGGAAAAAAAAAAAGATGGAAGTGCAGTCTAACAGGAAAAGCTTATGGGGTACTGCCAATTCCTGCTCTTGGTTGCAATTACCAGATTTCTGGGAAAATCAATTTTAACCAGCACCTGGCAGAAGGTCCTTTGCAGCTACAGTCTCAAAGCCCTATTTCCCACCTGTTCTATTAGATTACAGGGCTGGTCAGAAGCGAGGTGACATACCGTGAGTAGGAGTCCTAGAAACAGAATTTGGCCAACGAGTTTAAATGGTGGATAGAACTAAATAAAATTCTCTTCAAGGCCACAAACATCCAGAGCGTCTCTAATGCAACACTGATCGAGAAACCTGCCTTAAGCTGCCAGAGCAGCTTGTGTCTATTCAACCACAAAACCACAATGCAGCGGGCCTTAGTGTAGGTCTCCCCCTGCATTGAGCGAACAGGGCCGTGGGCCTGGCTATTTTACTCTTCCTCTCATGCAGTCTTTCATGTTGAGGGGCTTTACTCATGTCATATGAATCTGTCGCCTCTGCCCACTTGCAGGAACCAGAATTTAAAATAAAATTGGTTTCAAATCCAGGTTTTTGTACGTTGTAATTTGGTTCCACTGTGTTGGGATGATGGAAGCCAGTCTCTGAACGCAGCCAGAAACATCTGCCACCCCATTAACTTCCTACAGAATCTTGGCACATTGTGTGAACATCGTGTAATTAAAAAAAAAAAAGATTTTACTTACTAAGATGGTCGTATACTGTATAATAGCTGAAAATCACATAAGCCGTTATTAATATGGCCGGACCGCTGATGCCACATTTCTTCACATCCCAGTATTTTGAGTAGAACCTGTTGTGGCCTAAACAAAGTGGAAACCCACCTTAGAAGCCAGGGTGATGGACACAGGTCATTAAGAATAATAGCTTGAAAAATGGAAGAAAACGCACATCTAGTGGCAACAAAAATAACGGACAAAAGGAGGAAAACCTGAGGCCACAATTAGAGATCATTTTTACCAGGAAGTGAATCTCGTTAAACTTAGCAAGTTAAGTGGGATTTTTAGCCAGGAGTCCTTGAAGCTGTAGCCCAGAACAAAATTCCTTTTTCAATAACTAGAAAGTTTTACTACTCAACCATTCCGCCAGCAACCACTGATCAAAGCGTACGGACCACGTTAAAATACCAATTTAGAGGTGCAGGAGACACGCTCAAATTCCGGGTTACGATCCCAAGATGAAAACAGAAGCTTGCAACGCAACCGTACGCTGCAGAATTCAGTGGAAATTGTAGTAGCTAGTTGAAATTTTGGTTAATAACTGCAGGTGAATCACATATTTTCATATCTTGACTGCCAAGCCAAAATACTTTCATGGAGTTAATAGTTTTACTAACCACATACTCTCTAGTCCTGTGTTTCTGAACATTGGCAACTTGAAGATGTCTGGAGTTCAACTCCCAGAATTCCCCAGCCAGCCATGCTGGCTGGGGAATTCTGGGAGTTGAAGTCCAGACATCTTCAAGTCACCAAGGTTGAGAAACACTGCTATAGCCAGAGTATTATTGATGCAAACTTAATAACAGAATTTTGAAATGCTACTGTCATGGAAATTCCAATATACATCTTGTAAAATTCCTAAGGAACATTCCCCCCCAAGACACATTTTCCAAATACTAACCTCTCCGGCAAGCTTCAAACATTGCTCTGGGGGTGTAGTTTAGTGATGCTAGCCAGGAGGGCAGCTGACCCAGTTTCACGTCCAGGAGCTTCATATCTTTAATAGGTACTAGAAAAGGAACCCAAAACATGGAAAGGGATGCAGCATTTAGGAATTATCGCCAAGAGATCAATATAATTTACAAGCGTATCCCTGTTTTAAGTCTCTCAAGAGCAGAAGAGAAAATTCAAACCCTTTCTCTTTCTAACAAATCTCTGAGTTCCATTATACTGAGATGGAGATTAAAAATCGTTCCTTGGCGGAGTGGGGATGCGGACCCAGGTCTTCCCACTGTCCTGTTTTCACAGCCCTGGCTCTCGATGTAAAAACAGAATATTCAAATGTTGAAGAAAAACAGATTTATGTCCCTATCAACATGCCTTTTAGGGACTGGGGGAGAAAAAGCAGCCCCAGAAGATAAGGAGTTGGTTAACCTCATTCTCTGCACCCCAAGCCATTGTAGGAGGAAGCCCTATTCATGTACAGCTGCAAAAAAAGTCAGGAGCCCGGTAGCAGGTTGTGTGAAAAGGTGGACGCTTTCGTGGGCTGCAGCTCCCTTCCTCAGATGCACAGATGTAGGATTTAAACTGGGATGAGATGGAAAGGGGGGTGGAAAGAGAGGGGAAGATGGCTGATGAGATGCAGGTCAGATGCCAGACTGATTAGAGGTACCTTACCAGTTAACATCCGCAATGGGTTAAAAACCCAGTTTAAATCCTCCATCTCTCTAGCCCAGTGTTGTTCAACCTGGGCAACATTAAGCTGTGTGGACTTCAACTCCCAGCATGGTGGCTAGGGAATTCTGGGAGTTGAGATCCACACAGCTTAAAGTCGCCCGGGTTGAACAACACTGGGCTAGCCCCTCCAAGCATCTCATGAAGGGAGTTGCAGCTGGCGAAAACTTCCTCACCCCGCTGCAGAAATCCAAAAACCACATTCAGCCAATGCTTTCCCCTCTCCCCTTCTCTTTTAAGAATGAGGGAAAACTGTGGCAGGCCAGCCAGGTTAAACTCCTGTCGGGATCATTTTGCTTCAGTTCCAAAGGGAGGCAGGTGATCCGCTCTTCAAAGCAGAACTTTCCTCCAAAAGACAAGAACCACATCCCCCCCCCCCCCCAATTTTTGTGCTTGCAAAATCTTGGGCTTGGGAGGATGGCTAGCGCGGTGGTCGGCTGCTCTGGATGTCAGCACGTCATGCATTTTCTTTTTTTTTATTATTATTCTGCTTTTAAGTGCAGGCCGCCCACCTCCAGCCCAGGGCATGTGCATTTAAGAAATAAAAATAAAATCCCACCTTTCTTTTCCCCCAAACTCTTGCACCGTTTCTTTCTGCATTTATGGGGAGGGACAACACAGGTCTTTGTGTGTGTGTGTGGGGGGGGGAATGAAGCTTCCCCTACTGCCTTTCTGCCTGGCGCGCTCGAGAGACAAGGCGAATTGGTGCCCTCAGCCCCCGCCCGGTGGACTCCAGAGTCCATGAGCCCCAGCCAGCGAGGCTCATG
Organism: Python bivittatus; assembly: GCF_059951505.1. Classification (NCBI taxonomy): domain Eukaryota; kingdom Metazoa; phylum Chordata; class Lepidosauria; order Squamata; family Pythonidae; genus Python; species Python bivittatus. Next base: position 4,686,410 of record NW_028277083.1, read on the forward strand.
GGTGCTAGAGTCCCAAACGTCCGCAAAACGCGTCCGGGCTGCCTCACCCGGTTTATCTGGGAGGAAAGAAGCGAGCCTTAGGCCACGAGAAAGCCGGGGGTCACCTTGGCCTCTCCCGCCCCCGAGAAAGACTCACCCGGTCGACCCGCCATCTTGCGGCTGCTAAGGAACGTCCTGGAGTTCCGTCCGCAAAGGTTGCTGGGAAGAGGTAGAGCGCGCAGGCGCGGGAGGGTCGCCGGGCAGAAGGTCGTCCTCTCCGCAGGGGCCTCCTGGGGGGGGCTAGGCGAGGGGCGGGGCTGTCCGGAGCAGGAGACAGCAGGCGGGGAGGGTCCCGTTCGCTTTTTTAATAGCCGGAATTTAATAGCATCTTAAATTTAAATAATGTAATAATTTAGTTTAGTAGCATCTTCATTCTCTTCGCCCGCCAGGAAGCCCCCCTTCTGAAAAGGCAGATCCGCTCTGCCCCCGCGTCCCTCAAACCTTTTGCTCCCAGGACCCCCTCCCACTTTTAAAAACGATGGAGGACCCCGAAGGGCGTTTGTTTTTGCGTGCTGACAACAACATTTTATTTTATGGTCAATGTTTAAAAGAAAACTTTTCCCCAGGGACATCTATTTTTATGATGCTTTGGGGGTCAGGGTTGGGGGGTTCAGTATTAAGGCTCCCAGATCCAGGCTGCAACAATCCGTTGGCCCCTGGGTGGCACCAGAGAGATACCAAAAAGCCTAATTTTGCCTCCCTCTAGCAACAGCCTCCAGTTCTACAGCCCAGATAAGGGGGCCCTAATTCTTTCCACTTGGGTGTAGAGAATGGTGTCAGCACGTGGCGGAACCTGGATCATCAGCTCATCCGGGCTGTAAGAGAAGCGGGGTCAGGCTCTGCCTGGAAGTTGGCTAGAAGACCTTGAGGGAATCCCAAGGCTGTTGGGAAGATGTTCTCCAAGGCAGCGGGCAGCTATTTCCATGTTTTGATTGATTACATGCCATCAAGTTGATGTCGATTCTTAATGACACAAATTTTTCCCAGGACACTTGATGTCCCCAACTTGGTCCTTCAGGTCTTCCAACAGGGCACCCACCACCACTGTAACTGAGTCCATCTATCTACCTCACTGCTGATTGTCCTCTTCTTCTCTTTCCTTCTCATTGATTGATTAATTATGGGCCATGAAGTTGGTGTTGACTCTTAGCGACCACTAGATCAATTCTCTCCAGGATAACTTGTCCATAATCTGGTCCTTCAACAGTGTATCCATGCCGCTGTAGTTGAGTTCAACCACCTTGCTGCTGGTCATCCTCTTCTTTTCTTTCCATGTGGCCGTGGAAATTACATGGAAGTGTCCATCCAACTGGTCTCAGCAAAGGAGGCTTTGCTGCTTTTAAATGGAAAATGAATTGCCACCATGTAATTTCACAAGCAGCCATTTCAGAAAAGTCCCAGAAGGTGTCAGTCTTGTTTAGCAGAGCAACTTCTATTCAGAAATAATTGTCCTATTGGATGAATAATCAGCCATCTATACCTTAAAAAAAAAAAGGCTTATCAGAGTCTGTCAAGTGCAAGGGTGAAGAACCTACACTTCTGAGTTTTACTGAACTATGATTCCCAACAGCACAGCTGACAGCTAGGGATGCTGGGAACTGTAGTTCAACATCTAGAGAGTCAGAGTCTGCTCAATAATAGGACTTTAATTTAACATTATTGAGGAATTTCATGTATGTTTCGCAGACTAAGATCCAGCTGGGTCCTTTACGGTAGATACTCATGTTCTGTTCTCACATGGCTGATTTTACCTGGGAAGAAGTTATCAGAACCGCCCCCCTCCCCGCAAATATGCAGCACCTTAGATTGGCAACTGGTACGTTCCACAAAGAGGGTTCCATATGTATGATTGCAGTCATAATCTTCCCAGTTGTAGCCTATGACTGTGAAAGCTGGACCATCAAAAAGGCTGAACAAAAAAACCCTTGAGGCCTTTGAACTGTAGGGCATTTTTAAGGACTGCAAGAAAAACAAATAATTCAATACTAGATGAAGTAGAACTAGATAGTTTACTGGGAACATTCATAATGAAGTTAAAGCTTATATATTTTGGACATAATGTGAAGGCAACCATCCTTGGAGAGGACCCTGATGCTTAGAAAAATGGAAGGCACTTGAGTAAGACGTGGACAGAAGATGAGGTGGGAGATATTTCTCCTGGGGATATACGCAGGAGCCTACAAGAACTCAAAGAAGCAGCTACTGAGACCAGCAGTCCTGTCAAACCATTTTCCATCAAGTCGTAAAGGGTCAGAAGTGACTGAAAGAAAAACAGCAAAAACAATGACTTCCATCAGGGCTGGCCAGCCTCTCCCCATGACTTGGATGTGCTCTAGCGCCTTCCCCTGTTCCCAGAATCCTCTGTGTCTCTAGCCTGGTTGTCTTTTTGCAAGCAAGTTGAGATATGGTGTTACAGGTCCTCCAAAAAAGCAGAAATGTACTGGCTTAACTGCAAATCTCTCTCTTTGGCCATGAAATGTCACCTATTATACATGAGAATCTGAGTTCTTTGTGGGTCAAGAGGCAGAAGAAATGTTTCCTGACAATCTAAGAGATCTTCCAAGGCAGCCTGGAATCCATAATCCCTAGAGTGTTATACAAGAGTCTGGAAACTAAGGAGTGTCCCATCTTGCAAAGATGGACCTTTGTAGGACGCGCTATACACGAGGAGGTTTGTCTCCTTTTCCTCCCCTCTAGAAGCTGGCTAGAGGCACAATTCTACATTAATTCAGATTCCTTTCAGAAAGAGCCATCTCTGTTGCCTGAGAAAATAGTTATTTTCAGGCAGACCCACTCCTGGGCAGCTATGTTTAGCAACATCTATTTCTGTTAGATGGGGGAGAAACAACTTAATTGCTAAAAAAATAAAAAATAATAAAAAAAGTCCATGGCTTTAATGTAATTCTGTTACATCTTCTGCTGCTCGTTGTTTTGTGTCACTGCAGTCACATTCTTTGGGCAGGTTAGTAGCCTCAAGAAAGGGCTTCTCTCAACCATGTTCGGAACGGCTCAAGTCAAGCGCAAACTGATGGCAATAGCAGAGGCTCCGGGTGCATCGGGTAGATTCCATTAGAGTGGAAGGAAGACAAAAAAGAAGGCAGGGGGTGTCATCGGGTTTCAAACGGGATGCTTAAGCTTAATCATTCAGGTTTTGTCTTGCCTATTCTTCCAGCAACAGTGCTGATTGTCAGGTCTGAAGATTGCAACCTTTCTGTTTTTGTAATCCACCTTTCATGAGTGCCTAAGTGTTCCTACAGGAAGGCATTTAACTCCATATCCCTCCCTCCCTCCCTCCCTCCCTCTCTCTCCCCCTGCCTGCCTCCTTCCTTCCTTCCTTCCTCCCTCCCTCCCTCCCTCTTTCTTCCTCCCTCCCTCCCTCCCTCCCTCTCTCCCTGCCTGTCTCCTTCCCTCCCTCCCTCCCTCCCTCCCTCCCTCCCTCTTTCTCTTTCTTTCTTTCTTTCTTTCTTTCTTTCTTTCTTTCTTTCTTTCTTCCTTCCTTCCTTCCTTCCTTCCTTCCTTCCTTCCTTCCTTCCTTCTCTCTCTCTCTCTCTCCCCTGCCTGCCTCCTCCCTCCCTCCCTCCCTCCCTCCCTCCCTCCCTCCCTCCTTTCTTTCTTTCTTTCTTTCTTTCTTTCTTTCTTTCTTTCTTTCTTTCTTTCTTTCGCAAGATCTGTATGGACATAGAAAACTATGTTATTGCAGAAATGTTTCTAATCATGGAAGATCAAGAGCCCTCCCTGGCACCATGCTTTCTGATAGCCTGCTGATGTATTAATTTGCTGAAATATTTCTGGTCAATGACCATAATAAAGTTTTGGGTTGATTTGATGTGCCCAAAATATCTTTAAGGCACGGAGCCAGCTAGGTGACCTTGGGCCAGTCCCTCTCTCTCAGCCCTAGGAAGAAGGCAAGGGTAAATTTCACTTCTGAAATCTTGTCAAGAAAACTGCAGGGACTAGTCTAAGGAGTCACTAGGAGTCAACACTGACCTGAAGGTGTGGACACACACACTGTAATAGATGGTTATGGAAGAACAGCCTTCCTTTGCTGAATTCAGGCTAGAGATAAGAAGGTCTGCTTACTTAATAACTGCCAAATGAAAACTGTTTTATTTGTCTAAGTTTTCAAAGGCACATTAATTTTGTCTTTTTAGATGTTGGTTCAACTCACCTGGAGAATGTGCCTGGAAAAAGAGGACCTTTTCCTTGTGAGTGGGAGAGCTAAGACACGGAGAACACAGAAGTGTGTGTGTGTGTGTGTGTGGAGGTGGATTGTTCAATCCTAAAAACACTTTGTACTTTTCATTTGAACTTAGGATAAAGTGGCCAATTAATTTACTCAGGGGATATGGGGAGTGTGCAAATTCTTCATTCTCACCTACCTGCTTTTATTCATGTTCGTGTGATCTCTGGAAGGTTGAACTACATTTATTTGTTATCCCGGATGGATGGAAATGTTTTCCTTCTGCCATTTCTGCACTGGTCAGGGTTACAGGTCAGTTGAGTAGTTAAACAACTATGTTCCTATCGTTAGTACTGTGGGAAATGTGGTCACTCCCTGGCTGGATCCAAGATGACTCTCTTTTCTTGGCCCGCCATGGACCATCTGCAGCAGTAGCAGAACTTAAGTAGAGAGCTGGTCCTTCCGTTAGGGCTATGCATGACCCCACCTCAGCTGCCACAGATACATGTAGGCCTGACATGGAGCTCAAGAAAGCATTTTAAATCTCTTTTGCACACCTGCCCACCTAACATCACTATAACTTTGATTTGTCCCCTCTTAACATCATGTAGATAAGGACAATATGGAGATCCATGCATAAAGTATTCAAGAATGATAACAGCGGTAAGTTGCAGCTACCTACATTTTGATTAAATATAAGAGGAAACTTTCTGATAGCGAGATCTGTACCCGAATGGAACAATCTGCCTATGGAGTTTGTGAGGTCTCCATGTTTAAGAAGAGGCTGGACAGCTACACCACGCTATAATTCTATGAAAATCAGGAGTTTTAAAAGCCCTCAGCAATGTCAGGCTCCTAATAAGCAAAGAGGTTTTGGTTGGAAACAGTTAAGTTTTTGGGTCTCGTCTTTGGATTCATTCCTTATTAGCTGTAAAAAAAAAGCCTTTGTCTGTCTGGCAGTTAGAAATCTGATTGCGAAACCTGGCTGCTGTGCATTTGAACAGAATTGAACGTGGCCTTTTGGAAATCAGTACAGACCCTACTTGTCTCCTTTCCCATCCCTGCCTTTCAAAGATGCCTCGTAAAGGCTTTGGCTCGCCCCACAACAGGCCGCTTCTCCTTGGACTGAAACCACAGTCCTAGTTTGCATCTGGCCTTTATGTTCTAGCCGCACTTCCAGATGTTTTACAGGAAAGCTACTTTGGGCAGGGAAAAAAAAAAGAATAAGTTAAGTGTCTTTGTTAAGGGTATTTCAGGCTGAGGTTGGCTTTCCAGTTTGACCCTGTTGCAAAAAGTAAAGGCAAAAAAAGCTTGCCTAAAGTTGTTCAGCCAAAGGCAGTGATAAATCTCATCACGGGGCGTGAGTCCTTGGTAGCTTGGAAACACAATTTGTGCTGTTCTGGGATGGGGGTGAGAAATCTTGTAACCGAATATCTCAAGCTTCTGCTTCAGTTATGAGACTGGAATGATATCTGCGGGCCCAGGGGGAAGGATGACAGAATGTGTGAATGGTGGCTTGGGGGTGAGAAAGGCAGGAAGATCTACTGTCAGTCGATCCCAGATCTGGCTGCCCACATGGGGCTCCCCAGGGCCAAAAGAAGTTACTCATCCTGGTTGAGACCTGTGTAGCATGTAAGCCAGAAAGCCCTTCTGAAGCAGCAAGCCAAGACGCCCTTTCCAGGGTCAAGATGCTCAAAACAATCCAGGAAAAAGGAAACATTTGAAAAGTGTCTTTGGTTTCAAGGGCTGTGTGACAAATGAACCAAGAGCTGAAAGCCAACCGGTGGGCTATGTGGATGCCCGCTGTGATTAATAATCATGCTGGCATTTTGCATGGATATCTCACCATTCATGAGGTTGAGAAAGGGCTACACAGCATCAGCTGTTCTAGATCATCCACTGTGTGAAGTTTGTTCCTTCGTGGTTCCTTCCTCTCTCTCCTTCCTTTTCCCCCTTCCGAGGACCTCTCTGCAGATTTTTTTTCTTTGAAATGTGGTTCTTAAATTTGCCTGCCACCCCAAGCTGTGGGACCCTGGACCCCTTGGCTCCATTGCTCAGAGCCCGAACATACACACAATCCAAGATAAATCAGAGCTGGCTCTACTATTGTGCAATCCAAGGCAGTTGTCTTAGACAGCAGAGGCTGGGAGAGGCTGAGAGCTTCTTGACCACTTCTCTGACCCCGCCCACTTTTCCTATTTTCCTTCAATAATGGGCAGGGCACCTAGCAAGCAGCAGAAGGCTCCAGGCAGACCCACATGGTTGCCCCTCATGATCTCATCCCTTCAGAGCTCTATTTGGTACCAGTCGCCTTCATTGGGCCCATTATGTTGAGACCCAGCTTCAAGTCCACTTTCACTCACTGAACCTTTAGGTGGCATTAAGCCAGTCACTCTCTTTCAGCCTAGCCTACCTCACAGGGCTGTTACTGGGGGAAATTGGAGAGAGGAATGAGTGTATGACACCTGGAGCTCCTGGAGGATAAAAGAAGTTGCCATATATCTTTTCTAGGGGCACCCCCCTGGGATTTCTTCTTCTCAACTTTGGACATTCATTCAGTGCCATCCCTATCTCTCAGTGAGCTGGGCAAAGGGAACAGGCTGATTAGAAGAGAGAAGGATCTGATAACATTTTGTTCCACCCTCCATGCCTACTGTGACATTTCAATCTGTTTTAAACATCTGCTATGTCGTTCCAGGAGCTTCATATTCAGTTGCAGCCAGGGCGAGAGCTATTTTAATCTCTAATCATCTCTCTCTCTCTTTCTCTCTCTCGCTCTCCCCTCCTCCTCCTCCTCCTCCTCCTCCTCTTTCTCTTTCTCTTTCTCCTTCTCCTCCTCCTCCTTCTCCTTCTCCTTCTCCTCCTCTTCCTTCGCCTTCGCCTTCTTCTTTGCTTTTGCCTCCCTCTCTCCACACCTTCATCTGCTCTCCTGCCCACATACCTACAAGGGAATCCCAATTTTGGAAGCTGTCTGGAAAGGCTGGGGAGAGGACTTCTCAGTCAGCAGGTGTGGAAGCCACTTATTTTGGTGGTGTTCATTGAGGAGGACCAAGGTTGGACCATGGCTGTTATTTCAATAGCTGGAAAATAACCATATTTCCCAAGACATTTAGGTGCCTGGAGCAAAGGACAAGATGGCCTTTGCCCTTCAAACCACCAACAGAAGATGAGCAGGCTGATGGCTGATTCATATTTATAGTGCATTAAAACATTGCAGGATACTTGTTTATTTATTTATATTTATTATATTTACATGTCAGGAGTAGCCAATGTATGGATCACCTGTGGCTACTCAGATCCATTTTTTGCCCCTTCAAGAGAGCCCCAGCATGATCTCCAGTAAGGACAGAAGGATTCCTACCTGCACACTTGGAGTCATTTATACTAGAGATCACTGTTTATAGGTCACTGTTTCAACCTGCTGCCTCCAGATGCATTAGACTTCAAGTCCTACCATCTGCTCAAGTCAAGATGTACATAGGTTTGTGTGTTGGCTTTAATTTGCCTCCTAACCCACTTGGGCAGGTGGGGGTGGGTGGGTTTTCAGTAGAACAGGATGATGAACCCATTGGTGCAGTGAATTAGTGATCGCATGGGCCATCAGACCAGTCTGCTTTGCAAAAAGCACGACCCTCTCTCCTACTCTATCATGAGCATTCCCAACTCAATGCTTTCTGTGCCCAAACTTTGCAAGAGGGAAATGTTCTTTGCTGCCCCATCCCAAGGGCCAACCCACTGACCTCCTAAGGTCAGTCCACACTCTATTTAAAAATAAATAAAATAAAATAAAAATCATAATTATGATTTAGCAATTCTTTGCAACTCTGCAAAGAACAATAGGTTCTCCCATGTCAACCTGCTAGTCAGACATTCTCAGAAGCGGACCATAGCTTTCAGTCATCAAACATGCCATGCCAAGTGAGATATCACACTGTGAGTGCCTCCACTGAAATGATAAATGGACAGAACAAGGAACACAGTGCTCTGGGCAGTCTTCAATTTCACTGGGAGCCTGGGATGCTGAACCGTAGGCCTAAATCTCTTGCCTTGCTGATGGTGATCTGGCCACCAAGACTGAGGAGGCCCACGCTGAAGAAAATGGAGACCAGTGTGTATAAGCACCTCCAAAAGGAACTACCTTGCAATCAAGAAAGGGGGGTGTAAAAAGAAGGGAGGCGAAGCAACATGGCCCTCCCAAGTTACCACTGGAGCATGATGGGGGCCTGTCTTGAAGCGAGGACAATGTTTGGTGCATCCTTATTCTACCTTAGGAAGGACACAGTCCTTCAGCCAACAATGAGATAAAATTCAACTGTCCATCCAGTCCTCCTAGCTTCTGTAGGTGAGAGGAAGGTCTCCATCTTGTCATTCTTCTCAGGTAGCAAAATATGTTGCGGTGGCTCACTTGGGCAGGAGATACGCTAACCACAGTTTTGGATCCCCGTTCTTCTCTTTTTTAATGCTTTCCAGGAATCTCTCCCAGTTTCTCTGGGCAAGGAAAGATTGTTAGGTCCCACACGTGATTCTGAGTCACCCCTGTAACTGATACTCATTGTTAGAGATGACTCTAAGCTGCCTACAGAGACATCATTCAAGTTTATAGAACAAAACAAACGGAGCCCAAGAGGCTTTAAAGAGCTGTTCCCATTGGTATCATTACTAGCAACAACTCCTTATCATTAAGTCAACCTTCTGAGAATTGCCTCTTGGTAGTTTAAGGGTTGGGTCATGGGGGGCCACACGCTATGGCCAAAATACACAACCCTGGACCCAAACCTTCCGAGATTGCACTGCTAAAATTGGAGGAAAATACCAATTTGGGCCAGCATGATTTTTGACATTTTGGGCATTCCAGAAATAGTTACTTTAAGCTTTGTTTAAGACACCTATTTTCCCTTGACTGCTCTCCAACCCTACCTCCATCTTTGTGAACATTCCAGCCAGTAATTTCTGGTGATCTCACCGTATCACCCTCTCCCCAAAGGAAAATATACAAGCATATTAAAGTGTAGGAATCCCAGTTGGGAGTGGGGGGAAAGAAGGCCATGCTATCATAAGGTGTGGAAGCAGAAATAAGTCAAGAGTTTGGGGAAACTAGATGGTGACTTCCAACTATGGGGACAACTTTGCACTCAGGCTATCTACTGTTGATGTTTTGTTTTTTTGTAAAAACCCACCTCTCTATCTCTTCTCTTCAGCGGAGTCCCAAGGAAACCATGGAACCACAGGATGTACGAGTTGATAGAGGTCTTGGAGATCATTGTCCTGCCCAGGGCGCTGCTGTAGCATCCTTGACCGATGGCCATCCAACCTGTGTTTCAACATCTCCAGAATGTTTAGCACCTCTTGAGATAGGTGGATTCATTGCACAGCAGCTGTTATGGTGAAGACCTTCTTCTTGATGTCCAGCTGAAATGGACTTCTATGTAACTTACACCCATGGTTTCTTCTGGAATGATTCAAAATGACCCAAACCCTAATGCAATTTAGAAAGAAGGGAGATGCTGGCCACCAATGGCCAGGGTCTACTGTGCTGTGAAACATAATACCAAAATAACATTTTCCCCCTCCTGTTTACTTCTTTCCTCTTCTTTTATTCCTTCCTGGCCATGAATTTTAGATGGCATGCATCCAGAGACAGGGGCTGTACAACTTAGTCTATTGCAAGGTTGTTATACAACTTAGGGTACTGCCCCATTAACAAGAACAAAGATCTAAAGCATTGCAGCCTTCAAACCGAAAGACTAGCTCCTAACGCCCACTTTTACAACTCAGAAAAAAATAAAGCAAACATATTTTTATACTTCCAAGTGAATGAAAAATTTCTCTCCCCCTCCTCCGTTGATTAAATTCCCGTTTCCCATTCTGAGGGGTTTCAGTGCGTCAGATGCGCTTTCCCCATTTGTAGTGGGAGGTATGCTAATAAGCAAAGCGCTGTTGAAAAAGCAAAGCAGGGGAGCGTTCTTCTCCCAAGACTACGGAAGGTGCCACCAAGTAACCTGGGAAGATTGTCCTGCTGGAAGATTGCCAGCTGGTTGGTATTTACAAGAAAAGACCTGGCATTTGTCATGGAAAACGGGTGTTTTGTCCTCACCACCCCCACACCCCAAACCCTTTTCAGAATCAAACGGTGGAACAGAAGTTTCACATCTAGGTTGGCTTTCATACCCAAGGCTCAAGGATGACGCTCTCAGCTTTCCAGCTGACAAGTACTTTCCAAAATATAATCAAGTTTGGAAACTTGGCTGACTCTGCTCAGTGGTATGGACAAGGAAGAGGCATGCACTAGGGCCAGAAATGGAGACACATTTCTCTCCCCGCCCCCCCCCCCGCCCCCCCACTGCCTCGCCTACCTTCCACAATGGCCCAACATTTATTTCGCATTTCTTTTCGTGCACGTTCTCCGCTTGTCTTGGGCAGAACAATTCCAGGGGCGGTTCTGTTCTTTAATCTGGACTTTCTTTCAGAGGGGTGATCTCAGAAGAACCAATGGCGTTTTCATAATATTTTATTTGTTTCCCAACATCTCATAAGTGGAGATGAACAACAAGTGCGTCTTTCTGGGAGAATCCAAGTTACCTTGATGGACTCTTTGATCTCTTAGCTATAAATTAGCCTTCGCCAACGATAATGCAAATCTTGACTGGCTTCCATCCTGTTGGATTTCTTTTTGGGGGAGGAGGGAGAGATGGGAATTCGAGGGAACTTCACCGAGCAGGTAGACACTGTAGTTAAGGGTTGTCTCGTTGCGTGGGTCAACTCCTCCAAGAACCAGAGACTTGGGTCTGAGTCTCAACCACCTTCAGCTGCCACTTCCTCAATCCAAAATTCCCCATAGCTTTGATTGTCCTTGGTCTCCTGCTATTAATTGACAGAACAGCACAAAGGATATCATCCTGCTAAATTATTTGAGTTCTGTAATGGAATTCATAACAATACCCCACCCGTCCTTATCCCTCTTCTCTTTCAGAATCTTTCATCAATTAGAGGCAGATATTTTTAAAGCCACTAGAATATCCATTTGCTCTTATTATTTCTTAATAGGCCCTCATCAAAGAATGAATAATTAAAAGTCCATTTGCTTCGAGTAATTTGGGCTCAAATGAAAAGGAAGGAGGGGTTTTTTTTATAGCTGGAGAAAAGTTGAGATACCTCTCTGCCCCCTCCCTCTCCTCCCCCTTTCATGTTCTTTCGATTGGGATGCTCAGTTGTTCTCATCCCAAAGCCCTTATTGATCTCTGTGTGGTCTCCAGGGGAATCATGCTCCACAAAGTGAGAAGAAGACCAACGAACAGGCAGGGCCAGAGCAAAGAAGCAGGTGAAGCCAAGGCAGAAACTCAACATTAATGATAAATTTCATGTGCAATCCAATGAACTAAATTCAAATGAATGAAGTACCGATCATATGTTATTCCCAAAGCAGTCATATTAAAAAGTACAATTCTGCTGTATTTCTTGTAAGGATTTGAGGGGGGCAGCACCTAAAAGAGACAGCTCCTATCCAAGTCTAAAACTTTGACTTAATGCCTCCGGATCACCTCCTGGTCTATAAGTAGATACAAATCTTTTTTTTCCCTTGTCCTTCAAAATAACAACAATGCCATCGTGAATGAAACATTTCGCACACTTTCTAAGTGTGTCTGTATGCACATCTGTGTGTGAGAGAGAAAGAGAGGGAAAACAGCGGAAGGAAAGTGTGTTCAACCAGTCAATAATTTCTGCAGAGGCTTTTGTTGCAAGCTTGTTTATTCAATTTCCATCTCAACTGATGGGCCATCAGGGGGTTGGGTTCATCCACTAGCCAAGAATGAACGAGGCGGCTTCAGCTATTTGACCTCTGCGCCCGTTATGATTTTTTTTACAATCTGGCAGATTCAAAATCTGGAACAATTGCTCTTCCAGCGATCCCTGGTGACTGGCTTGGCAGAAAATCCAGCCCACCTGGGTGGCCCTCCGTGCTCCCGGAGGCCAGATCCAGCTTTCGTCTTTCCAGGAGAAAAGGCCGTGGGGCTGTAGGCGCAAGGCAAGGGTTCTGCCCCAGTTCCCACCTCTAAAGGGCCAGGCTGCTTCACAGGAATTTCGGTCTTGAAAGAGAAAGAGGGAATGTCATGTGGGCGAACGGTGGAAAAGTACTGTTGCTGATCCAATTGTTCTCCAGTTCGCTTGGAAAACTCAGAGGCGCTTCAGAGGAGGCGGTGATGCTAAATCTGCCAGCCCTTTGTGCCAGCGAGTCTGTGCTAGAATTGGCTGGTGAGACGAGGAAGAATGACTTCTTGAGAAAGCCCAAGAGGGGGCCCAAATCATTGGAATCTTAGATGGGGGCTGCGATAGGACTTTTCAGGGCCAAGGGTGCCCTCTCCGAAGTGGAGAGACTCTTTGAGAAAATCAAAGAGACTCTTTGAGAAAATCAAAACACGTTGCATGTGATCTAAGAGGTTAAACCAAGGTGGAAGGGGGGGGGGAGGAAGGAAGGAAGGAAGGAAGGAAGGAAGGAAGGAAGGAAGGAAGGAAGGAAGGAAGGAAGGAAGGAAGGAAGGAAGGAAGGAGGAAGAGTGAAGCAAAGAAGCTAGCTATATGTATTCAAAGAACTTTTCAAGGAAGGAAGGAAGGAAAGAAGGAAGGATCGAAGGAAGGAAGGAGAAGGAAAGGAGGGAAAAGAAAGAAAAATAAATCAAAAGAGCCTGCTAAGCTCTGATTCAAGAAGCTTTTGCTCTCCCATCTTCAAGACGGACAAGTGGCCTGCAGTGATTTAAACAATGGGCACAATCAGGGCTGCCCTCTTTCATAAAAATAGCTGTGAATTATTATTTACATTCCTAATCGAAAAAGATTTACCTACCTCCTATTGCTCCATGCATGCAACCTTAAAAAATATTGTGCCTGATATAAAACACCTTAACCCTTTCAATGTATGTAGAGGTGAATGCACAGCTCAGTGTCAGCGTTCCTGGGTCTGCATAGCCTTATATACGCACCCCAGGCAAACTGCAGGGCAGGGAAACATTCCCGGGGGAGGGGGCGAGCACATCCTGTGCGAGTCCAAAGACCTTACTCATGAGCAAACCTGTTTATGACCACAAAGCCAAGGAAGCCCCATCATGTGAGCAGAAGTGGTGGGATACGCCGTTTTAAAAACCCGCCCGCCCTTTGCTGAAAGGTCTGGCACTGCTGTAGGAAGCGCTTTACATTCCTGACACGGCTGGTTTTGCAGCAGGTCTGCAGATTTATCAGCTCCAAAATTATCTTTCATCGCAGCCCCGCTGGGAAATAAAAGGCAGCGGGCTTCCTGATGACAAGAGGCATCTCTGGGAGGCGCAAAAGCCAAGGGATGCCAACCAGGCCGAGCCAAACTGAGCCTGCCGGTTTGAGATAGACGTTCCCGAGCACGGCCGATCCTGCCTGGGTGGCTTCTGAATCCAAGCTGTTGATCTCACCCCGAAAGGCCTTCCCTTTTCTCTGCATTCCCGGGCTTAACCCTTACCTCTTGTTCGGTAAATGCTTCGGAACGTTTTTCTTCTCTTTCGCCAACATCGGTCTCTGCGACGGGATGCCTAGCGATGAATAAGCTGGGAATCCTAGTGAGTCATTTCTGGAGGGTACGGGTTGCCCGTCCCTGCTCTAAAAATGCAACTACACGTGCATTTAAGATGTGCGGGGGCTGCAAGAAAGGGGTGCAGCGTGGAATGTTCCTGTGCAATACAGTAAAATATGGCTATTATTATTTTTTATTATTATTATTATTATTATTATTATTATTATTATTATTATTATATTTTTATCCTGCCTTTTTTATGTATAACGCAAGGCAGCAAATATACCTATCACTTCTTCCTCCTCCTATTTCCCCCACCACCACAACCCCATGAGGTGGGTTGGGCTGAGAGAGAGAGACTGGCCCAAAGTCACCCAGCCGGCTTTCTTGCCTAAGGGAGGACTAGAACTCACCGTCTCCTGGTTTCTAGGCCAGCACCTTCACCAGGACACTAAACTGGCTCTCTTAACTCTCTTAACATGCTTTTACCAGAGGTGTTGTAGAAAAAAATCATAGATAGATAGATATAGATATAGATATAGATATAGATATAGATATAGATATAGATATAGATATAGATATAGATATAGATATAGATATAGATATAGATATAGATATAGATATAGATATAGATATAGATATAGATATAGATGGAGAGCCGGTTCGGTGCAGAGGTTAAGGCACCAGTTTAGAAACCAAGAGACCGTGAGTTCTAGTCCTCCTTTAGGCACGAAGCCAGCTGGGTGACCTTGGGCCAGTCCCTCTCTCAGGCCTAGGAAGGAGAAGGCAAGGGCCAACCACTTCCGAAATCTTGCCAAGAAAGCTGCAGGGACTGGTCCACGTCGATCACCAGGAGTCAAGTATGACTTAAAGACCGTGTCAGAGTCAGTCTGATCTAGTGGTGAAGGTGCTGGACCAGGAGCAGGGAGACCATGAGTTCTAGTCCTAGTTCTAGTTCTAGTTCTTAGGCATGAAGCTATCTGGGTGACCTTGGGCCAGTCCCTCTCTCAGCCCTAGGAAGGAGACAAGGGCAAACCACTTCCGAAAAGCCTTGCCAAGAAAACTGCAGAGACTTGTCCAAGCAGTCACCAGGAGTCAACAATGACCTGAAGTTGCACACACATACACATATATATTAATATTAAAATAAAATAAATATTGCAGTTTTCTTAGCAACATTTTTGGAAACGGTTGGCCCTTGCCTTCTTCTTCCTAGGGCTGAGCGAGGGACTGGCCCAAGGTCACCCAGCTGGCTTCGTGCCTAAGGCAGGATTAGAACTCACGGTCTCCCAGTATCTAGCCTAGTGCTTTTAACCACTAAATCAAACCAGCTCTCTTGTTTTAATTTAGTGTGTGTGTGTGTGTATATATATGTATATGTATATGTATATGTATATGTATATGTATATGTATATGTATATGTGTGTGTGTGTGTGTATATATATATATATATATATATATATATATATATTTACTTGTTTTTAAAGTTCGACACATTGGAGGCCTGTGGGTGGGAAGGACTGTAGAATATTAATCATAACAAACGATTCCTATTATGTGACAGTTTAAATATAACTACATCAGCCATTACAACTATTTGCAATTGACAGTGTAGGGCATGAACTCAGCCATAATAAATGTCACAGATTATTCTGTTGTGTGAACCATCTATTATCAGACAACTTCAGTATGGCATCCAGTTGATTGATTTGAGTGAAAGTTAATCCTTTCCCCGAAAGACTTAAAAGCTTGTGTAATGCAGAGAAAAACACTCCACAACATAATCTAAACATTGGGATCTGTCTTGACTTTAACATTCTCATTCCAGATGAAAAAAGGGAATTATTTTTTGCCCTGTTTAAATTAAAAGAAAATCTTGCCAGCACTTGGAAATAAAAGTAGCTTTACCTTTCAGAGCAAAGCAGATGGTTTACATGATTAAACTGACTCTAAACTGGATTTTCATATGGATTTTCAGATTTAAAACACACAAATACTCAGACACGCGGACAGCCTGGAATGCTATAAAGTTGATGTTTAGCCATGTAGGTTAACCTTGCAAAGAGAGGAGACACAGGGGGAAAAAAGCAGACTTATTGATATATCATGAGCAATATTTCCATCATTGTGTTTTTCACAACGCCAGGACCATGGACAGAGAACCAGGTTTCTCAGAAGAAGCTGCTCTCCATTTTCAGCTGCTGAAATCTGTCCTGTGTCCTTCCATCTTCCTTGGGCAGGCCTATAAACCTCCAAGAAAAATGGATACATTTTTGGGAATTAAATAACTTTCTGTCTGCCTGGGCTAGGCTGAAACCCGTTTTGAAATTTTCTTTCTCTGCCATAAAGGCTCCTTTAAAACAACAACTGGCAGTTTGGGAAGCTTGAGAATTTCTTTTAAATTTCTCTGAGCGGAGCTGACTTTCTTGCTGGAAGTGGTGGTGTGAGCACATTTTCCCCCCAATGCCCATCTTTCCCTTGTTCTCTGTATCCTTCCTTATCTAGACTTCTTCCTAAATTTGGGATTAATTGAAACGTGGGAAATGAGGGAGACTGGAGCATTTTATTTTGTTATTAATTTGTAAGCTGCTTTTCCTCCAGGAACTCAAAGCTGAGTACATAATGCTTCTCCCCACATTATTCCCCATAACAACAACCCTGCAAAGAAAAGAAAAGAAAGAAGAAAGAAGAAAGAAGAAAGAAGAAAGAAGAAAGAAGAAAGAAGAAAGAAAGAAAGAAAGAAAGAAAGAAAGAAAGAAAGAAAGAAAGAAAGAAAGAAAGAAAGAAAGAAAGAAAGAAAGAAAGAAAGAAAGGGCTAGGCTAGAGAATGACTGATCCAAGTCACGCAGGGAGCATCCAGGGTGGAGGCTATCTTGGCACTAAATAATGCAAGAATGTATGAAATGGCCACTGTCTTCTCCTTTTCAAGGAAATGCCGAAAGCAAATTCTTTTTTTCATGCAACTGAATCAGAACTGATAGGAAAAAAGCAGCAGGATATATTTTTTCAGCCCTTGTTTATGGGGTCCTCTAAATTTTGGGTTCAGCCACTTTCTAGTTTAAAGAACACAACAGCGACGACAACATGGATGCGTACAGAACAGCCCAGTTACAACAGAGGTCCGCATCAGCTCAACGCAAAGCCGTCTTATTAATCACCGAGTTCACGACTGCAAAACGTGGTCAAGGAAACATTGCTCTTATCCCGGAAGGGATCAGCAGAGATTTGCAAATCCAAATGTACCCATTAATCAAGACTTTGGCCACAGAGACAGGGAACTCATGTCCAGACATGCATTTACCAATGAAAGTCACTCCTCCGTTGACATTCTGGTCTTCCCTGGCAGAAAACAGAATTATTTAAATGGTTTGCTACATGACCCAAAGACTTGCAGATGTTTCTTCCCCAGCATCACGGCAGCAACGAGAGAAAAGCACGTACCAGGAGTACAACACGGAAACCTTCTTGCTTACCAGCTATAAGCCGAATCGCTGAGCTTGTCGTTTTAAGACAAAGATACCTGCA
The DNA here is from genome assembly GCF_059951505.1 of Python bivittatus. NCBI lineage: Eukaryota > Metazoa > Chordata > Lepidosauria > Squamata > Pythonidae > Python > Python bivittatus. Next base: position 4,703,686 of record NW_028277083.1, read on the forward strand.
TTTATAATGGGTAGGAATGAAGCCCTGATCAGATGAGGGCTGTTGGCTGAGCTTCAGAAGGAAGGCATTTGGAAAGACATCTTAGGTGCAGTATGGCAAGAAGGAAGCCAAGGGGAACGTCAAGGACTGCCGTCTTCCCCAGGGGCTAGAAGACCCCCATGGCTACAAACATGGCAGAGCCTATGGCTAGGGCGAACTTTGAGCAGATCCTCAGGACCTTCAGGGGAAGAGGCAACTGCTTCTGAGGTTCTGTAGCACCATTTTTACCCATGCCGGTCATCCCTCAACTTCTGCCTTGCTCTTCAAGGTCCTCTCAAAGTTCTGCTTCCATCTTTCAAAGGATGACTCTCACCACGGGCTAATCTCTCCCAAGGCTTTCTTTGGAGCCCCAACAGCTGCTAAGACATTTGGTGGAACCGCTGGGGATATGCCGTTGCGACAGATAGGACGGAGAAGTCCTGGTTCCAGTCTTTCCTCAGCTACCAATGCATCGGTCATCCCTCCCTTCTCAGGCCTACCTGACAGGATTGTTGTTAAAGTGGCTAAGAGTAGGTTAGGCATTGCTTTGGAAAACTCTGCAGGTTTTCTGAAACAATGATTTTTTTTTTTTAAAGGGAAATCATCATTTAAAATGTTAAAATGGTAACTTGGGAGAATTACTTTGATACCAGTCCTGAGGGAAACCTCATTTTCATCCCTGCCTCTTCATTAAGGAGCAATGGAGGAATTAAGTCTTCGCACAGTTTCATTCCAGTAGCTCGGCTCTCCTGTGGTGAACATCCGGGCAGATGAGTAAAGGAATTATCCCCTGGGCTTTTGTTAGCCATTTGAAGATTTTCATTCATCTTGGCTAAGGAAAAGAGAGCAAGAGAAAGATGTTCTCCTTTAACGCTAACAGAAAAACAAAATTGATATTAGAGGCAACGAGAGCACTGATGGTGTGTTACTATGGTTACTTTGTGCAAAGCATCGCATTGGCCTCCCAACGGGGTTGTACCCTGGAGTAACTTCCAAAAGGAAGGCAGGTTGACCTTCCCAGAACTCGCCGTTGCAGCAGCAAAATGCAGGGCCTGGGGAGGGAGGAGAGAGAGAGAGGAGAGAGAGAGAGAGAGAGAGAGAGAGGAAGGAAGGAAGGAAGGAAGGAAGGAAGAGAAAGGGAGGGTGAAAGAAAGAGAAAACAGGAAAACAATAAGCAGAGTTACACACACACACACACACACACACAATCTCTCTTACACATATAAAAATAAACATACACACAGTTCCATTAAAAATTAGTAAAGACCCTTGAAAAGCATTATAACCTTTAGAGGGCAATATGTATTTCCAAAAACCACCCAGCAACCCACCCCAAAATCTGGCCTCAGTCCAATTCTATGTTCAGTGTTTCTTCCGACCCCTTTCTAGTACCAACAAGGATCATAAGACCCCCCCCCCATCTCAGATTCCCTCTTCAGTGGCACCATTAAAAACAGTGGGCTTCAGATTAATTGGTTTCCTTGTGAATGCAGGATGGGATGTTTTGGCCCCCAAGCGCATTGACCTTTGTTGATTCCTGAACCAGCTTATTTTTGTCATGGTTCAATAAATATTTCCCAAGTTCCAATCCTTCTACACCTTTCACTCTTCACTGATGTCATTTTCCTCTCTGGTGGCCTCAGGGCAATATCTTTGTCATCACCCTAAATCCATTTCTGTGTCTCCTTCCTGTTTCTTCCTAGCATTTCACAGACTTGTTGACCTTCCTTTCCCCATCCCTAAATAGACTTCATCGCCCAGAATCCACTGCTTTCCCCTTTGCAATCTCTTGGCGCTGGTTCACACTGGTGTTTGGAAATCCTCCACATTTCCTGCTTTTGGTGCCAGAGAGAAGAATTCTGCCTCCCCCCAGACTCCCCTACTGATTTTCATTCACTTTGACAATGAATCAGCTTTCCCCATTTTTTCCTCTAGGAGAAGAGCGGAATTCATCAATGGAGTGGGCTGTTCTGGTGCTTACATAGGGATCAGTGATCAAGGGGTGCGTGTGAAGATCTTGTGTGAAGCCTCCTTAGCCATTGGAAGCCTCCCTGGTGGCATTTCTCCTAGGGTTTTTTTTCTTTTTCTTTTCCAGTCGTGGTGTTTGTGCTGCCTCTAAGGCAAGCCCTTCCACTGAGAAATCTTTGGGGAATTTCTCCAAAGGTTCAGAGACAGCACCACCCCATTTCCCTACCACAAAGGTGATGGAGAATCTTGAATGGCCATGGTCATCTGAATCTACTGGCTTCCCATCTCTTCAACCATGACTGAGTGACCTGGTCCAGCCCACACTTCACCTTTGAATGGTTGGCTGGGCCCACCAAACCTGTGGGAAGACCCTCATCAAAGGCTCAATTTGCTCCCATACACATGAACTGAAATCTAATGTGGCTTATTATGAATCCTCTCGGTCGTGCATTTAAGAATGTCCCCGTCTGTCACATTACAAATGATAAATTAATAACCACTTCTGGAGGTCTCTGGGGGATTCCCAACATCTGGAGAGGTTCAGGTGATGTCCTCTGCTTTATATCACAAGAAGATGGTGACATAGGACATTGCCTCCAAAAGAGAAAACAGTTGACTCATTCCTCCAGGTGATATGCTCTTAATATAAAAGCAGTGATCTGCATCAATAGCTGAACACATTTGTTCAGCTGGATCTGGAAGAATATAATGGCCTTTTCCCTTTACACAACCAATTATTTCCTGAACGTCTTCATCTCTTTTTCAAATCTTCAGAGAATAAAGGAGAAAAGAATTCCATTTGGTCTTCTGGCTCAAGTGAAAAAGGCACAGGGGTTGTGGTGGTGGATACCACGACCAACAAAAGCACCCTGTCTTTTCTTTTTTCAAACAACCACATCGAAAGCAATTGCTTTGTTCTGCCTTATTAAAGGTAGAAAACCCAGCGCTGGATTCCTGGCTTACAAAAGCTTTGAAGGTCGAGCCGGCAGAGATTCTCCAAAGGTTAAGATACGCGGCAGGCAACTCGAAAGGCAAAGATGTCACGAAAGGGGAGGGGGTTGTGTTCCCCCCACTTCATTAATGTAGCAGCTGAGCTTTCTGTTCAGCCTGGAGCAGGACCAAAATGGATCATGTTAACCACTCCAGTTTCAGACACCAGCCATGAGCACTTGCTGGCAATCTATCCGAGTTCTGATGTCCGGAGGGTTATTTACTTGGCTGAGCCCTGGGGGCCGGAGAGGCATTTGCAATGGTTTGGTTTTTCGGTCCAAAATGACCCGTTTGGCACAGTTTCAGGTGGCATTCTCGGAAGGCTCGGGAGATAGATTTACAAATTTACGAATATCTTTTATTTTGGATGGGCTGCTTCACTTGATTTGTTGACACAGCAGCTCCAAAACAAGATTCGGGGGGGGGGGGCAGCGTGTCTCCAAGGATGTTTTGAAGGGGCAACCAGAAGCTTCAGGTAGCCTGCAAATCTCTTTTTTGCAGCCCCTCTGGTCTGGTCACCGCAGCTGGAATTGGCTGCAGAAGTTCCTGCTGTTAACAGGTGGGAAATACCTCCAAACTGTAGCATAACCCCTAAATATAATAGTGGTTTTTTTTTTTTAATAATTTGTTCTAAAACTCCTGGAAAAAAACAGGAAATCTTGGTTCATACCTGTGACCTGATGCCAACCCACTTTGCATTATCAACCCCCTACCCACCATGGCTCAAGTAATAAGTACAGTCAACAAACACCTGGGCAGAAATGTCTTCATGGGTAAATGGTAATTAATTGAAGGAAGGTGCCAGCAAGTGGCTGAGAATGCTAAGGGCTGTAAACATTGGGGTGGATAATGCCATTCCATAGTTTAGTCTCTAGGTGGCACCAAACTTAGTTAATGGTGGCCTTGATAGGGAATAATCTTCTCTTTGTAATACTGTCCTGTTCAAGTTAGGTTTCAAGACAAAGAGTCAAATAAAGGGAGAGGAATATGGGCCTCAAAGTTACCCATCCATAGCTAGCATTTCTTGGGCAACAAGCTCAGCCATTCACAGTCTTCCCCAGTGGGGTGAGTTGTATTGGATGTTTATTTCAAGTACAATCATGATTTCTAAATCAACATCATTTGTGGGTTGTTCATGTTCATGTCCTTCAAACAGAGGGCCGTCCTCAGCGATCTCTTCAAAGAGAAGCTTCCTTCAAAGAGAGGATTCTCCGATGTATCCCAGCCCTGCCAACAACGTTGAAACACATCAAACAAAACTACTTTTTAGAGTTGTCAACCTAGATTTGAAAAAGTTTGCAAAATGGGGAGGATACCCTTCACACAGATCGCGGTTCTTTGACTTCCTTCCCAACGTTAGGGTTGCTGATTTTTTCCTAGCCCTTATCTGAGAAGACCCATTTCTTTGGTTTTAGAATATTGGGCTATTATATCTACAAGAGAACGAACAGGAGAAATACGGGTCAACTTCAGCTTTTGTCCATGGCTTGTAACAAAGCAGGCAAGGTTATTCCTAGCTAGCTTGTCAATTATCTTGGAAAGAATGATCCACTAAATCACTCAGGGGTAGGCGAAAATATATATATATATATATATATATATAAATATATACACATATAATTATTATACATTATATAACAGCACATTCAGTTTCTAGAGCTATACATTTTATATAACATTATTCTCCATAGCTTGATGTGAAGCAGAGAGAAGATTAAGGGGCTGACGTAAGAGGAGGAGGAAGAGGAGTTATTTGCTAAGTTTGCATTGCATACCTACATATTTTTTTTCAAGTGGCTCTATGCAATAGTTTAAAAAATACATAGATACATATATATAATATTTTAGTCTCTGGGACCAGACTGTACAATTATATAACATAATTTAAAAAGCAAATACTTTACTTCAAGATTCTTTTCCTCCTTTATAAATATTTACGGTGCTCTACATTTAGAAATTCATGTCCAGAACATCACCCCATCCATCCACCCTCCTCAATCAGCAATAAGAATTTAGTTAGAAAAACAACAGCAAAACACACAACCAACCTCTTGAAAGAAAACCACCCTTGATAAACGGTTCTAATTCTACCCCTTTTTGAAGGGTTCCAAAGCAGCTTGTTGGGTCAACAGACAATGACTGGAACCTGAATATAAAGGCATCTATGCAGCAGCATTGGGGTGGGAACAGGTCGATCGTGGGATCCCATCTATGTGTGCTTCTAAATCACCTTCTGTTCCTTAATTCCAGTGTCCTTCCGATGTTTTAGCTCATCACCCTGGCAAACAGGTTGGGAAAGGCAGTTTAGGTACCAGGTTGGTTGTAGAAACAGGATACCAACATGTCACAAGAGAGAGACAAAATCCTTAGGGAGCTCAGCTTGACTCCTGGTGATGAGAAGGATACATCCACGCCATCTTCTTGCCAACCCTATGGAAGTGGTTAGTTGTTACCTTTGGCCAGGATTTTTTTTCAACTTCTCCATCTAGCCTACAGCTCTGACCCTCCTGGTTGGCTCCCATCCATGGACTAATCCGTGGTAACCCAGCTGAGCTGATAGATCAGCTAACGTTGGATAGATGCTGCCACAAAATTGGGCTGAGCATATGTAAGTTATAGAAATGAGTTATATGGTGGTGACCTCTCCATTATAAATCATGGGAAATGGTCTTAAAACCATAGTTTAACCCCATCCCCAAGATCTCACTCAAACACTCATTAGGGGACCCGTTTCATTGGGGGATGGAGATATAAATAAGTAAAAAGGGCCTCAACCATGCATGGTTCAGTCTTTCAAAGGATCAGATGGATAATGCTTTTCATTCAGGGCAGTAAATGACTCAGTTCAAATACAACTCCAAGAATCAATATTCTGGGGTTTCCCACACAATCCCTTTAATTGGACCATTGACTTCTATGGACAAAGAAAGTGAGAGAAAGTGCCTTTGCATAAGATGTGAACAGAAGGAAGTTGGGAATAGGAATGGATCCTTTGGAATCTTAAAAAGGCCTTAACCGAAAATTCGTATTATTTTGTCGCTACTAATCTATGGCACATGAACTCCCTGGGATTTGGAATCAACAACCATGAAACCTGCGGAACACCAGAGTAAGTTTGCAGTATATTTCCCCAGGGCTTTGTTTTAATTTAATTTAATTTAATTTAATTTAATTTAATTTAATTTAATGATTTATATTCTACCTTTTTGCCCATAGGGTACTCAGTTGACCCACGCATTGACACAGCCTGCCTCCAAAGATTCAGCTAGCCTTGACTCTGGTTCAGGTTTTGTCTGAGGACCCAAACTGGGGATTACAAGCTAGAGGAGATCAAATGTTTTAAGAAAATGTTTTAAGGCCATAGAAGCTCCAGTTGCTAAACCTGCTCTGACTTCATAACCTTTAATCCTACAACGTCTAGGAATGATGGGCTGAAAAACATACAATTGCCCAACTTCATTGTCGGGTCTCTGGGAAAAATAGTCACCCTGGACATCAGGATCATGTAGAAATAATAATAAACACTGTTTAAGTCTGAAAGGGGTTGGCCCCTTAGAGTTTTAATGGCCCCAAGTTGGGAATCATCCTAGTGCTTTGTACCCAGGATCTTTAACCTTGATTAGTCTAGCTCAGTGTTTCTCAAAGTGTGGTCTGAAGACTCATGGGGGTCCCCCAAGACCCTCTCAGGGGTCCACATAATCAAAATTATTTGCCAGCCTCTGTTGAAAAAAAAATACATCCAACAATCGTGAGAAGGGTAGGGGGCAGCAAAAGTGTCAATTTTAATTTTTAATATGGTAAAGGTCGATCAATATAACCCATACAAACAAAAGCTCTTTTGGGGTCCCCCATTATTTTTAAAAGGGGTAAGAGGTCCTGAGAGAGAGAGAAAAAGGAAGAAACACTGATCTACCTAGACTTTTCAACCATTAACTGCACCTTGACCATCCCTCCAGCCCAGCTCATTTCAGACCATGGTTCTTGACTTATGGGCAGGACTCATAGCCTTCTTGCCTAGAGATTGTCTCAGCTCCCTTATCCTGGTTCCTCACTGTCTCTGCAGGACAGGTTGACACTGGTGTATTTTCAAGATGTCTGCCAGCTTTGGACGTGCCTGAAAAGATAGGGGTGCCAATGGCAGCCTTAAATCCACATTTTAAAGTTGGAAGCTGGAGGATGAAAATTTCCCCAGTTTCTCCAAGGGGAGAAGATGTTCTCCAGCCATTTCTTGAAAGCCTGGCTTGGCCTTCATGATGGTGCCCGTAACATACCTTTTTCGTTCCCCCGCTATGATGTTTTGTAAACAAGGATTTATAATTTAACACATTGTATGAACCCAGCCCAATGGGGTTACTTTGGGTTCACAAGAGGCTTAGCCAGCAGTGGCTGCTTAACCATAGTTTAGGAAAGCATGGTTAGGCAAGCCATAGCTTAATGCAATGTGTAAGTACAATAGTAAGCTTGCCAAGGTAGAAGATGATTTGCAAGCTTTGTGCCTGCAACATTAACTTGGTTTGCAGGTTCCTTTGCAGCTTTCCCAAACACTGAGATTTGCAGAGTGAGTTACTCTTAAAGGCACAGAAGCAAGGCAGACCAGCATCTGCTGTCTGATCAGTTGGCAATGTCGGCTGGCTCCCTTAAATCTCAGAAGTAACGGCTTCTAATTTTAGACAGTTTCTTCAAATGCTCGCTCCTTTGCAAGCTGTCTCTGAACACAGTATGTCCTTCAGCTCCTGGCAGTTTGCTGGAGGGCAAATTCAGCCGTTGCGAGACTTGGTTTTTCTCTCTTTCTTTTTTTTAATGTTTGGCTTTTACAGTAACAGCTAATGGTGGATACTCGGAAACTGGTGGCCAACGTAACATCTTTCACATTTATTGCTGACGTGATCTGCTGCTCAGTTTGGCCCATGCCTCCATCCAGATGGATGGACATGTGACTCTGATTAAGGCTGGGGACTAGAACAGAATGGTGCTTAGAAGCAGCAGAGGAGGAGAAGGCACCCACAGGGTGAGGTTCATGTAAGGTGGGGAGGGAAGGGGTAGACGCATGGCTTTTGGCGCAAAGATCCTACAACCCTTACCGAGGGAATGGTTAAGCCCTCTCTTGCTTAAAGAAAGTCTTCTGGTCCAAATAGTCAGAGGGAAATCAGCTGAGTTCATTTCTCTTGGGCATCTGCTGTTTTTAAAATCAGAACATCCGTCTCTGAGGAAGGATGCTGCGATGGGTGAGGGCCATCGTCAACGGATGATATTATGGTACTCAAGGCAGAGCTTTCCACATCCCCCACCCCATGGCTGCAATCTGTGTTGTGTATCTCCAGGAGCTCAAAGCAATCAGGGATGTAACTGGCAACTGAAATGGACTGAGACTGTAAAAGCTCACCGAGTTCGGATCTGGTTTGTACTTCGATGAGAGCCCACCAGGAAATCTCAGGGTTGCAGGGCTAGAAACCCTTTTAAAAATGCCCCAGAAGAAGGCAGTGGTAAATCACTTCTGTATGATTGCCAAGAAAACTCCCAAGGATGCATCCGTGTGGTCACCAGGCATTGAAGCTGACTTGAGAAAATCTCTACCATGACTTGTGGAACGGCCCATGAGAAGCACTTATGAGGGAAGCAAGCTAAGGGAGCCTAAGCTTTCTGAGACCCCAAGGTCTCCCTGTGGTTCATCAGTCTGCCCACGGAGGACATCTTGCTTGGTTGCCCATGATGGCTTCCTCATTCCACCTAACGGTAGAACCAGCCCTGGAGTTCCACCCCTGGACCCTTTCTCATCGGGTTGCTGTTTAAACTTCTTTTACCATCCCCGTGACAACATAGTGAAGTCAGAAAAGGGTTGTCCATCTTAGTGCAAAGGAATTCCACCCCTTGGCAGTATGTATATCTGAAAAAAACACACCTGGTTCTGTTTCCTGATATTTTCGTCTTCTGAACCCCTCTAATGCAATACTATTCTTAAAAACTAATTTTCAACAAAGAGAAGGAAAGACTCCCTACTCTCACTCAGCATGTGTTGTCATTCCTCCACAAGGCATAAAACTCAGAAGTGTGTATGCGTGTGTTTGTGTGTTTTTGCTGCAAAACCCACGGTGCCTCCATGTAGGACCTGCTCTGCAGGACGTTCTAACACTGGAGCTCTACCACCCTCTGAGGATCGGTGCCAGTCAGTGATTATTGCACTTAATTTTCTTTAAGACAACAAAAACCAAGATCCAACAAACCACACTAGTTCTCAGGCATTCCTATGGCACTTGCATTATTCTGCATAAATTTTTGAGAAGGTTAGTGAGAGGGAGAGGGGAGAGACCAAAGAAACTCTCAAAACATCTAGGAGACCCCTGAGTCATATTTCTGATTCTCTCCGATAGGACCTTTGATCAAGAGGTACAGTAGCTGGCAGCCTATCGAATTCAGGCTGGTCACCTGAGCATGGATTGTCCAAACCTCTACTATCGTCTTCCTCCTCCTCCTCCTCCTCCTCATCACGGCTCATAAATGCAAGCTCGTTCTCATAGCAGAATGAATTGGTGCTTGGAAGTAGGAATTTGTTTTCCATCAAGTCCTTGGCACTGCAGCAGGGAGTTGATGGGACCTCATAGGTTTTGTGGAAATGCGAATAGTCCACTTTGTATTGGTTTTTCTCCTCAAAGAGGACAGGCTCAAAGCGGTGGCCCCAGAGGATCTCATTGGACAAGTACGAACTCCGAGCTTGTGTGGTCATGGCAGTAGCCTCCACCATGCCCTCAAGGATAACCACAATCTCAAAATCATCCATTTCCAAATCTTGACGACTAATCCCAAAGAGTGGGCTCTCCTCATTGATCTCATGAAGGATCGTCAAGGGGGATACCAAAAAGATACGGTCCAAGCCTTTGTCGAACCCAACATCTATGTCAATTTGGTCAAGGGGGATATATTCCCCCTCCTCAGTGATCCTGGGCTTAAGAAGCTGAGCTCTGACATGAGCCTCAACAATGTGACTCTTACGGAGATTGCCCACCCTCCACATCAGGCAAAGCTTGCCATCCCTCATGGCCACCACCGCATGATGACTGAAGAGCAAAGTTTCAGCTCTCTTCTTCGGCCTTGCCATTTTAGCCATGATGGCGCCAATCATGAAAGAGTCGATGATGCACCCTACAATAGACTGAAGGACCACCATGAAAACAGCCAGAGGGCACTCCTCTGTCACGCAACGGAAACCATAGCCTATTGTCGTTTGAGTCTCAATGGAGAAGAGGAAAGCAGCCACAAAGCCATTCACCTGGAGGAGGCAAGGGGTGAAGGTCTCATCTTTAGTTGGCTTCTCGATATCACCATGGACAAGTGCAATCAGCCAAAAGATCAGGCCAAACAATAACCAGGACACTAGGAAAGCAAGGGAAAAGAGCAGCAACATGTATCTCCAGCGGATGTCCACACACGTGGTGAACATGTCAGCTATATATCTCTGAGGCTTATCATCCATGTTGGTAAATTCGACGTTGCACTGGCCATTCTTCTTAACAAATCGATTCCGGCATTTCCTCCGAGTATGGATCTTACCGTTGCCAAAACCATTCACTCCAGGCATGGCGGTCAAGATCAACCCGTCTTCCTCAGAAGACACTATGCTATAAGGGTTGACTCTGCCTGTACTCATCCCCAGATTGGCCTGTTGTAACTCTGGCTGTCTTGGAGGATCTCACTTTGCCTTCCTCCAAATACTGCTTCTAAGAAAAGGGAGGAGATTCTCAGGTTTAAATGTAAACAGGCAGATAGATCCGAGTAGAGTCTCTGCAACAACAACAACAAAAAGACATATGAATTATCTCACGGAGAAGCTTTGGATAGTCTTGCTATTCTTAGGAACTTGTTTGTGGGGCATGTTAAGAAAACAGTGATCCTCCTAATACAAATATATTCCTTATCACACAGGTAACCATGGCTGTGTCTTCATCCACAAAAGTTGGGAGGATTCACTCTTTTCGTTCAGGAAATAATTCCACATTTTTTCTTTTCATTCCCTATGTATTTTTCCTAATACTGGCAGTTCTTATTTAGAGACTGCCTCATTTAGTGATTGTTCGCAGTTACGACAGTGATGAAAAAGTCACTTTGTGACCAATCCTTGCATTGACAACCTTCGCAGGTCTGTAAAGCAAAGGAAAGCTTTAAAGCTGTAAAGCAAAGGAAAGTCAGATCATAAGCACCGTCATGGTTTCACTTAGCAACTGCTTCACCTAACGACCAAATTGCTGGTCCCAACTGTGGCCACTAAACAAGGCCTATCTGTATATCTTACCTCCCCAACTTCCTGAAATCATCCAGAACTGGAAATGTTGGAGATGTGGATAGTGTAGACCAGTGTTTCTCAACCTTGGCCACTTGAAGATGTGTGGACTTCCACTCCCAGAATTCCCCAGCCAGCCATGTTGAGAAACAGTGGTGTAGACCAATTCTTATAAGTGATTAGGAAGCTAAGCACAGTGTGTTAACACAGCCAGTTTGTGGCATATACACGCTCAGTATTAAATGCAGGACAAGGTGGAAGATTGCTGTTCCTTTGATTGATGGAGCTTCTCAGTATGAATAAGTGAAGAGACGCTGAACTCTGGCAGTGCATCAGAGGATTGTCTTTTGTCTAGATGGCAACTATCAGCAGGTAGCTCCAAAGCTGCCACATCCAATTTGAAGACAGTCTGGGCTTGGTTGCAAATGTAATTCACAGATTCGCATGCGGGCAAGAAGCCTAACCACACTGCAGGAGTAAGCAGAGCTGACCTGGGGAAACTGTATGAGTGCAGGTAAATCAGGCAGCAGGTGAATTTCCGGACGCCAAAGGTGTGCTCCTACTTGTGACCCTCAGGGAAAGGGACAGGCAACATTTTGGGGGACAAAGGCCACAACTGAGGTTTTTTGGGGGGTGACAAAGGCCAAAAAGTGGGTATGGTATGTGAAAGATGTTTCATTTTGAACCGTTTTGAGTGTGAAAGTTCAGGAAATGGCTTGTTCCGAGGGCAAACTTGCCATTTCAAGTGTGAAATGGGCTGTTTTGAGCATTTTCTAAGCACGTTATGCTCAAACCAGTCATTCCAAGCAGAAAACATTGCCAAAATTCTTCCCCTCCCACTGGGCTTGAATGTTGCAGAGTCTCTGTTCCCAACTTGGTGCCTTTCAGACGTGTGGCCGCAGCAATGCCAAAAACGGCAGCAGGTGGACAATTGTATCATCACACACATGCCATGATCACGTGCATCCAAGAAAGTAAATAAGTCACAACGTTTGTGTGATGACATCCTTGCTCTCCTGCCGTCCCTGGCCCCTCCTGCCGTGCAGGGAGGCCATTCTCAGCATTCTCAACGGGTCGCTGGAAAAGAGAATCGGTGAATTTCAGTTGCCGGAATATCGACTAGGTGGCCCACCGTAGACTTTCGGAACCCAGATTCCAGGTTGTGAGGTCCCAAGTGGATTTTGGCACGGAAGGACCGTGACCTAATTTTTGTCGAACTATGTGCTGGCTTTATTACCCCCGTAACGTTGAAGCTCTCTCCATTTTTAAAACATGTGCTTTTTGACCAGACCTCGCGGACACCCCTGGCAAGGAAGTTGGTGGAACAAAGGCACGCCACCCCCATGGAAACCTAAGCAAGCTTTCTTACATTAAGAAGCATGCCCCCCCCCCTTTTGAGTCATTGCTGCTTCTGTGGCCTCACTCAATGACCGGTGGGCAGCAACGTCCAGCGGGAGATTTTGGGAGAAACCAGGCTTGGCAGATCCATAAAACAGGAAGGGGGGGAAACGGAGAGAAAAGCTGAAATCGACCAACTGGTTCATCCTGAGCAGGGCGACCTAACGTTTTTCAGGCCAAGTGCTATTCCGTAGCTTTTCAGCAGCTGAACCAAGGCTAAATCTGATTTCGCTGCGTTTACATTTTAATTAACATTAAATTACATCCAGTCAACATGATTATCTCCATCTATTTAAAAACATTTGCCTTCTGTCACCTTAAACATTACAAGCCAGCAGTGGCTTTCAGAGAGGTTGTGGGATTTTGGCTGGATAATTGCTCTCCTGGGGGGGGGGGTCGAGATCGCTCCCCCCCGTTAGAGGATGCCTTCAAAGCAGGCAGGCAAAGTAGGACACATGGCTTCGCTAAGCACTTATGTCCTTTCATTCCACCCCAAAAAGAAGAATATTCCTGGGGGGCCTCTTTAAAGTCCTATTTCCCCAATAGAAAATGCTTTTTGCCTAACTGTGTTTGTTTTTTAAATGGAGCAAACCAGCTTCTTTGCTCTTGTTCCAAAGGCTGAACAAAAGCTGACATTTAGCACCCTGCAGAGAAGGGGGAGAGGAGACGGTCTTAAGGATGGCTCTTCCAAGTGGCTGAACCTGGAGTTGTTCCATTAGTCACTGTTGGTTAAAAAAAAAAAGAAGGTAAAATCTCATTTAACTCATGCTCCATGCTGTTCCTTTGGCAGCAACATGGGAGTTGCTGCTGCTGTTGTTATTACAGGTAGTCCTCGCTTAATGACCACAATAGGGACCGGAAAATTCATTGTTAAGAGGGGCAGTTGTTAAGCGAGTCACACCTGATTTTACAACCTTTTTTGCAGCAATCATTAAGCGAATCACCATGGCCCTTAAGCGAATCACATGGTCGTTAAGTGAATCATGTGGTTCGTCATTAATTTCACTTGCTGGATGCTGGCTGAGAAGATTGCAAATGGTGATTATGTGACCCTGGGACGCTGCAACCGTCGTAAGTGCAAGCTGGTTGCCAAGCGACCATGATCACATGACCATGGGGGTACTGTGATGGTTGTAAGTGTGAGGACCAGTTGTAAGACCCTTTGTTCAGCACCACCGTAACTTCGAATGGTCACTAAACGAATGGTTGTTAAGTGAGGACTACCTGTATTTTATCCTGTTTTATGTATTTTGGTCAATTCAAGGTGGTAAACATACCTAATACTCCTGCCTCCTCCTATTTTCCCCACCACAACAACCCTGTGAGGTGGGTTGGGCTGAAAGGGAGGGCCTGGCCCAAGGTCACCCAGCCGGCTTTCCTGCCTAAGGCAGGTCTAGAACTCACCATCTCCTGGTTTCTCAGCCATCAGCTTCCCCCTATACCAAACAGGGTTTCCATTATTTGCAACTGGCTTCTTCCGGGGTATTTTTTGGACTTCCCCATCCAGGCTGCATTCCTGGGATTTCCTGATGGCGATTCATCCACACATTAACTGAACATCTCTTTTTGGGACAAGCTCTTCCGCTTCTTCCACCCCAATCCCCAACCCAACTTTTTCTCCAGCATAGAGAAAGTCGCGAGATCTCCCTTACAAACTGTTCTTGATGGGAATGCAATCTGGCTGTGACATCTGTCACCCCTTGATGGCTGGGCTGGATCCACGTTCTCATTGGCACTTTTGAACTGAGAGGCCCCCAAAGGAAAAAAAAAACGTGGCTTATTTGAACATTCCCTTCCCATTCTTTTCTTCACTGGCTCCTCTGCACCATTTTTTCTCCAGTTTTTCCTTTGGGGTCCCCTGAAGTGCCCAGATACCCAGTGAATGGAAGATTGTAGCCCCCCCCGCCAAATATTGAAATAATTCCTAGGGAACCGTTGATTTGCCTGTTGTGTGTGAAAGTCTGATCGGTTCTAATCCTGAAGCATGTCTCATGGATTCCTCTCCTGGCACAGAGACTGGGGAGAACTGTTCCCTTCTTCCATCTCCCCAGAGACCCTGGATCTGGTTTAATAGATCCTTCACAGGAGAGGAATCGAGGAAAAGATCTTTAGGGAAAAAACACCCTCAACTTACGAGCTCCCTGCATCAAGAAAAAAAAATTCTGTTGAAAAAGAAACAGAGGGAAAGCAAGCCACCACTGACACGCTTCTCCCAAACGCATTCACGATTCTAAAACTGGTGGTGGGTGTTTGACAAGGTGCTTGGGGAGGGGGGGCAGATGCAATAATTGCAGGGTTTCAGGGGAACAAGGCAGAGACACTCGTCTCTTCCTGTATTCCCAATGAGAAAAGGGGCAGATCCTTGAAAGACGGGGCTAGAAAGAGCTGTTCTGCTGCAGAGGTTAGAGCAGTGTTTTGCAACCTTGGCAACTTTAAGATGTGTGGACTTCAACTCCCAGAATTCTGGCTGGGGAATTCTGGGAGTTGAAGTCCACACATCTTAAAGTTGCCAAGGTTGAAAGACACCGAGCTAAAACAACCCTTTCCCAACCCAAGAGGGGAGAACCCACAGCTTGAAGGAACGCAGGAGTTGATCTCCTACACCAGTGTTTCTCAATTGCATGCTGGCTGGGGAATTCTGGGAGTTGAAGTCCACACATCTTAAAGTTGCTGAGGTTGAGCAACACTGGGTTAGAGAAGAGGACCAGGTTTCTGGGAGGGAATGGAAATCTTGGGGTTGGCAGCACAGCGTACTACAGAGGGCTTTCGGGGTTATGTGTCGGTGGGACAAGTTGCGAAAGCCCACAGGACAGAGCTGTCTATTAAGACCGTCTTTATTAAGAACAGCTCAACGGGTTCCCAAAGGGGAAGTGAGCAAGCTTTTAAGGCTCCCTTGACTCTTCCAGGGGGAAGAAGCCAGATCCCTCAAAAGCTCAGGAGAAATAGCAAAGTAGGATGTTTTTTGTGGCATGCTACCAAACAACCCAAGATGCAGCTTTCAAAAGTATCCCAACGAAAGGGCTAAGATTTGGAAGGCGGACTGTCCAGCAAAGCTTCTTGGTGCCACAGATGGCCTTCGGTTCCTCCAAATGCCTAAGGTGGAGGAGAAGTTGGAGTTTTGGAACCGATCGCGGGGTCTGCTGTTCCGGGGGCTCAAAATAGCTCGGATGCCTTTCTCTCTTTAGCTTATCCTGCTTCTCCAAGAGCATTTCCTTCCTGGAGCAATACACATGGACCTGTTCCGGCACATCGGCAGCTCGCTTTCAACTCCCTGTTGCTTTAGGAGCCATCAGAACACAGAGGTTCTTGCTGAGTTGGCAGTTATGGGCAATCGCTTCAGGCACCCAGTTTTTGCTCCCCAGAAGCTAGCGGTAGGTTTCACAGACAGTGCAAATCTGCAAATCTTTGCTTTTTTTTTTTTTAATCGGATAAAAAAGGGTCAAATCTCTTTTGGGTCAAATTTGAGTTTGGGTGACTTCCTGGTTCTCCCCAAAGCCATTTTCTTGGCAGTGCTACCCAAAAAAGTTGGTGACTGCCTCCTTCCAGAATGTTTTTCCGCTTGCCCAGTCTAGCCACCCAACATGAGATATCCTGGTGCTTTCTTATCTAGGTATTAACCATATCCAGCTCTTTTCAGGATTCAGCTAAGGTTGCTATCTAACTGCCCAGAGATGTTGGGAGCGGGGCGGTGTAAAAATTTAATCCATCGATAAATAGCCAGAACGATTTGGAGTTGGGGGGGTGTCCCAGATGCAACCGGGCCGCATTAACCACTTTTGTGATACGTTGAAGTAAAATGCATTTTTATTTAAAGGGGCAGGCAGGGAAATCTGTAAGAGCATTAACGGGAGCAGCTAAAACTCCTTAACTGCACACCCCACTGTTTGCCTTCCTGTTTCCACCTGCTGTTGAAACAAACAGCACGAGCAATTTATACACGGCGTGAAGAAATACAGAATTCACAGGTCTCCGTCCGTGAAAGCTAGCACCTTGCCCAGTGGGGTTGCTGGGGTGCATCGACATAGGCCACCGAGTTGTGGAATGGGCCACAAAGGGAACTGATAAAGCCCAAGATGTTGAACAACTGAGTAGAAAAGAGGAGATGTCAGAAGAGGCTTATTCTATCATTGGCAAAGGTCCGTCCCGGAGCCGCCAACCTGTGGGATTCTCTTTATCTCACTTCATTTCGACGCATGCCCTTCGTCCACCCCAAAAGGAGAAAAGTCACATGTGCACGCAGGCGTTGAGCCCTTGGTGGACTCTTGAAAACAAGCCAACTGATCTTAACAGAACCTTTTTTTGCTCAGAAAAAGTCTTTTCTGAGTCTGCTTCTAACACTAACTGGCATGAGAGCAAATATTTTGGGTTGTAATCTCCAGCTGATGGCTCAGTTGATTGTATGACTCTCCAAAGGTGGTTTATTCACTCAGTCATGGTTACGCCAACCGTGGCCAAGTGCCTAAAATTATCCATTTTTTTCCTTATAAAATCCATATGTTTTTAGCTCATATGAAGCAGGTATTGAATACTGGAGATTGGAAGAAAGTTAATGGCAAATCCATTATACAGCATCACATTTCCCAAAGTCATAGAAGCATCAGCAATTTTAGAATGACCAAAAACGAAGCAAGCGGAATCTTTCAGAAAGGAGGGAAAGAATGGCTATAAACGTCCCATTATTCTGAACTCTGAAAGTGAGGGAAACACTCCAGAAAGTTCCCAATAAATAAAATGTTACTTATTGGATGGGATTTTAGCTCACCGTTCCTCCAGGAGACACACATAACACGTCCACCTCCAATTTTTTCCCCACCACAACAACCCTGGGAGGGAGGCTGGGCTGAGTGGGTGGGTGTGGCTGGCCCAAAGTCCCCCAGGGGGCTTCCCTACCTGAGGATGGACTTGAATCTGGGCCTCCCCCAACTCCTAGTCCATACTTGCCCCCAAACCCCAATGGGTTTGAGAGTTATCACCTTTCAGACTTATTCCTGCAGCTATGTCTTTACGTTTCCATTCCTCGCGATATGCAGGACTGAACCAGGGGTTCTACCTGCTCTCCACCATGCTGGCTAGGGAATTCTGGGAGTTGAAGTTCACCCCTCTTAAAGTGGCCAAGTTTGAAAAACACTGTTTTAGCTATACACACAACCGTTTGCTGAGCACTAGAAGACCCAAAAAATCTACCGCTTCCCTGAACTATGTCTCTCCATGTGTCTGGAAGCTAGTTTTCATCAACATTTGGTAACCCCCTTTATGCCAACTTCAGAAAGCAGCACCTGCTCACTCAAAATGGCTTGCAAGCGTTTTATGTTTGCATTCTCCAAATTCACAATTTTGGAATCTTACTGCCTGTACAGATGGGCCAACTGGAATGACAAGGCAGACCTCACAAACCCTATACACCCATGTGCAAGGCACATTAACCTCATGAAGAGGTTGCTCCTTGTACCATCTTCCTGTTGTCCCCGGAGTCAATAAGATCTTGCTTCTTTTCAATAAAGTATCTTTTCATAGTGCTTTTTCGCCTGCATCATCTCAGCAAACTTCAGCAAGACCCAGAAGGGTTAGCTAGAGTTTTTTTTAACCCTTATTACAGGCCACCGGGCCAGCAAAGTCAGAGACTTCTTGCGAATAGCTTGTACAGTTAACCCTGATCATTCTGGTGCTCTCTAATGATAAATCGGTGGCAAACCGATGCTAAGCTGATCTCTGGCCAGAAGATGAGTTCGGGAGAAACTCCGTGGCTCCCCCTTCTCTGAGTCCTCATGCCCCCAGTGTTCAAGAAAACGCAATGGTTGTCTGAACTTTCCAAATTCCTTTCTGCATTTCATCTCTGACCCCGGAAGAGTCAAAATATCGCCTTGTATGTCCCTGCAACATCACAGACTTCTTTTCCACTCCCCTCCCGGATGTTCAGAAATTAACTCTCAGCGTCTCAAATGCCGGGATCCGTTTAAGTTCCCATCTGTTTTTCTCCGCTGGCTCAGTGTTCCTCCAACAGCTGCCTGGCGTTAAGCTATCCAGCGAAGAAAACTGTTCAAACCTGACCACGGTCAGCCCAGAAAAGCAATCCCTGTGAAATCCTGCCCACTCTGCCGTGCCCCCAAATTGGCACCTCCAGTTGCACGCTTAAAATATTGGGTGGGATTGTTATTAAACCAGTGACGTAGATTGTATGCATAACATGGGTTCAACAAGTGATCGTATCTTTAGCAGGTCTTTAGGGGAAAAAAATCTTCCAGCAGGACAATCGGGAAGGACTGAGAAAAGCTTTATTTAATAAGGAGAAAATGTTGCTGAACCTGAGTCTTGCTATACTTTTGCTTGATATCATCTTTATTTGATTTCATATCATCTTTATTTTTTCCCCCAATGATACTATATTTTGGATCTTGTCATTTCGATTATTTTCCTGGTTTCTCAGAATCAGAGATGGCTTGCCAGGCCCCAGTGTGGTTGGTTTGCTAGCTTGTATAAACTCAGCTAACAGGGCTTGTCAAACATGGTCTGCTTTTTAATGTGTGGTGGAAAAACAACCCATTACAGCTCATTGGATAACCAGGGTGTTTCATTTGGTGCAATCCCAGTAAATCATGGTTTTGAAACATGGGTTAATCGGCCAGAGCTAAACAGGGTGGATGAACCAATTCAAAATCTCTTTTGGCCTAGTCTACCCTACAGGGTTCCTAACAAGTTCACATAGATAGACTTTTGGCTAAATTTAGCTAAAGCACAAGAAGGACGTGTTTTGGAAAGTCAGTATAACCAAGCTCCAAAAAAGATCTTGTGGAGTGTTAAAGGCTAACGCATTTATTAGAGCGTTGACACAATGTCTTTAAGATACCACAAGTCTCTTTGATGTTTGGGCTGCAACAGATTCACACAACTGATCTGGAAACCACTACAGAGACATTGAACAATCTTGCTGCAAGTGACTTAGAACAGTGTTTCTCAACCTTGGCAGCTTTAAGATGAGTGGACCTCAACTCCCAGAATTCCCCAGCCAGCCATGCTGGCTGGGGAATTCTGGGAGTTGAAGTCCACCCATCTTAAAGCTGTCCAGGTTGAGAAACACTGGCTTAGAAAGGGATAGACATGGCTTCTCTTTGCAGAACTTCTGAAATAGCCATGCATTTGGGGTTACTTGTTTGCAATCTAACCACTGCCCTTCCCATCTTACGGGCCATTCCCACAGCAACAACCTTGGATTTATAAAGGCTCTAGACCCCAATTTAGGTTGGCCACATCAACGGTCCCCCCCTTCGAAGCAGGTCGAAACATTGGGCAACGCACAGAAACCCCAACTCTTCCCATGACCTATTTCTTTTAAACCTCAGCTCTTGATGCGCATTCGTAAATAAACCTGTCACATTTCTTTCTAAGAACTGACAGCAAAAAATAGCTCCTTCGTTGCACTGCTTACATCGCAGGGGCCTGAAACCAGCATCAGAATCGAGCTGGGTTTAAAAACACACGCGTGCACGCACGCAATTTTACAACTTTCTTGCAAATCACACCCTCGCTGTTTTAATGGATCTGAATTTAACGCCCAAGGTGTTACTCTGTCTGGTACATTGCTCTGAAGAGCCTTGTTTCTAAAGATAAAAGCTATTCTAGTCTGCTGCACTGCAAAAATGTAAGCAAGGGGAGAAATATTGGATTGGCAGTTAATGGCACTTTCCAAATATATAACGCGGGGGGGGGGGAATTAACATTCCTTGTTCGTGCAGAAAGATGCTACTATTTTGGTAGCACAATATTTTTTTCTGCGATTTCTTCCTCCCCCCCTCTTCTTTTAGATTAGTGCCCCTTTCAACACTCAGGGGATAAGGAGAGAAATACGCTGTCAGTGTGCCATTTTCTCAGAATGGCAAAGAATTATTTCAATTATTAAGCTACATAGAATGTATGTTACAAAGACTCGGGCGTACCTGCAACGTTTGAATATAAGTTGAAGGGACATTTCAACTTTAGAACTTTAAATAGAAGTTTGAGACACCTTTACAAGGATGATAGATTTCTATTATTATTAATCATAATATTCTAGTACATTATTTCTCTTACTTATTCTATAGTCTGCTAATAAATTGCTATTACTAGGGCTCCAAACACCTATTGGTATCCTCATCATTATAACAGGGGTTAGCAACTGGTGTCCCCTGAATCAAAATCAGCCCTCTAATTCCCTCATCCTGGAAACTGAAGCGTGGAAGTTTAGCAACGGAGCATTTGGGACGGGACTGGATTTGCTCCATCACTCTCTCATCTAAAAGAGGACTTTTAGTCAAATGAGCGGCTAGCCAGGATCTCTGCTGTTCCCAGAAATGTGATTTCTCTGGGTCAGAGCAAATGCTACGTAGCATTCACTGATGGTGGAGAAGCTAGATTTCATCTGCCCTTTTTCCAAGGCAGATTCTCCTAATCTGCAGTCCTTCTGATTTTGGGAGTACAACTTCCATCAGTTGTCCGATGCGTCTGGAGGTCAAAAAGTTGGGGAAGTCTGAGTCAAGGACATTTATAAAAGGTGGCCTTGCAACTTTCATCTTCATCTGTGTGTTTTTTGACTCCTGTCTAAATAGGACCCTTTTCACAACCTTCTCCCCTCCCTGAATCACATTTTGGGCTCTTGGTTTTTCTATGACTTTTCCTGCCTGCAGAAACCAAGATGATATAGTGAGGGAAGAAGCAAACGAACAGTCTGTGAAGAAATGGTCACAGCAAGTGACTCGATGCATCAATCTGATTTGCTTGGGCACACCACAAAACTAAATCCTAAACTAAACCCTAAACCTAGTTTATGAACACTTTCACCTCCCACAAAATGTCCAACAAATCAACCATCCTGTGGGTTTCAGGGAGACTCTGGTTGAACCAGTTGCCCAGACAATGATAGGATTCCTACAACCTCCTAGTCCATAAGCTACCCAAGTCCATTTTCACCTACTCTAACATGTTGTGCAAATGTGCAAATTGTGCCAATTTGGAAAACTTCCCACATTGAAAGATCACAGTCACAGGCATTATAGAGTGAGCGCACAGGAGCTGGGAAGGATCTAACGTGGGTTTTTAAAAAGCAGGAGGAAAGTCAAAACTATATTGGATTTACAAGATCAGGTTGGTCGAACATGATCTGAGATTGTAAGCCTGCATGGGCACCAATGGTGGAGGGTCAAAAAAGTCAAGATGGCAGTGGTGGCCACAGGATTACCCCCCCCCCCCTTTTATGCATGTTCAATCCCACGGTAGCCATTGCCATCTTGACCTTTTTTGGACCAACCCCATGGATGGGCGTGCTGTTTGATACCAGTGCTTTGAAGCATTTTCATTTGTGATTTTAAGCACCAACGATATTGATGAGTAATTCTCAGGCCAGTCAAGAACAATTCTACTTCCATTCCCATCCTCTAATTTGTCCATTTCTTTTCTTGGATCACCCCTCATCCTGATAAGATCTTTCATAAATATGGAGAGCTCCAAATAATCAAAAAGATCTTCCTCCCTACAGGGACTTCTCCAAACAAAGAAAGCTTTGCCACTGGGTCCTGAGAAAATAGGCGCTGCCTACTTTTTTGTTTTTAATCATCCTTGTTGCTAAACATTAGTAGGAGCTGAGCCCTGCATTCTTTTTCTGGCAGACTTAGAAAGAATCAATCTCTACTGAATTTGGATAGACCGGGAAAGTGCATGTTAACATGAAAAGCTCGACTGATGGGGAGATCTCAGCATCTTCCCAGTGGACAGGAGGCCTTAGCCAACCCGTTGATAAGCCATTCCATGAAGCTCGCTCATGCCATGGTGAAATAAGCAACTTTGGGGAATGGTTTTGCCTGGAATAGAATCCATCAGAGCTCCTGCTGTTGCAAATTTCTTCCCTTGGATGGTGACTTTCTTCATTTCAAGGACTTCCTGGGTGGATACAACTGCCGGATCAATTTAGTAAGCATTTACTGGTTACTGGGAATGCTTGCTAAAGAGAACAAGGTATTTCTTTGATGGCTTAGCAAGCTTGCAGTCTTAGGGTCATTCAAGGCAAAACTCAGAAGGCAAATGAGTTTAGGGAAAAGAATTGAGAGCTGAGGGCTCATCCTCTTGTCCTTCTAATGGTTTTGAGGCAACACATCCTCAGGAGGTTGCCTTCTTTTCATCCCTAGCCCATACAGAGGCAGCTTAAAGAGAGATCTTATGCTTTTCCACTTTTAAAGTAGCATTCCTCCTCTTCCCCAATGCAAGCGTTGGTGCAGACCTAATCTAAATTCATCAATGATGTGGTTGATGATATGACCAAGGGTTAGGATTTGCTTGGCTGTTATTGGTTGGTGGGCTTGGGCTCCAGGTCAGACAGACAACTGGCTTCTACAGAGCCTTTGGCCTGCAGAATGCCTGAGCAGAGACTTCTAAAATGCTGGTTAGCTCTTACACTGGTTCCTTTAGGGCAGAGATTTAGCCCTCTTGAGAGCATGAGTCCTGTGTTGTACAGGAGGTCAATATAAACTGCCAAAGAGAGCTGAATTCTTCCCTTGTGTGCTGGTGTTGAGGGTATTACAGGTTCTACTCTGCTTCTACCAACAAAGAGGGTGGAGTAGGCTTCCCATGCCTGTATTCTTACTGTTTAATTAGAGGATGGGGGTACCATTTTGCCTACTCTCCGACTACTGTGACATCCTGCTGGGCATGGCCTCCAGCTGCCAACCCTGCCATTCTCTTGCATCCTTGTCAAGGATAAAGCTCTTTCATTAATGGTGGTTGCTCCTCCAGCTTCCACTCACATCCCTCCTTCAAGCCTGGGTCCTTTCCGTGGACTATTTTGGGTTGTGGGTTTAGTGCTCTTTCAGGAGAACGTTAGAACCTTCACCAGAAATAACCCGCAGCTTGACAGGTGGCGAAAACCCGCCATCGAAGCATCTGTCTACACTTGCCTCTCCTCTTAACCACATGTTAAGGAGACTGATGGACGGCTGTTTTCCCAGAACAGCACGGGATGCTTGTTAGAAGGGGAAACCAAACCAAGGGGACCCCCAACCCCTTTTCTTAACTTGTTTCTCGTAAAAAATTCAACGGCCTTGTTGGTGAGGCAGAGTAAGCATTGCCAATGAGGGCAGATCACTTTTACTGGCATTCTTTTTTGCCAACTCATAGGCTGAAGGAAAGTCCTTTCACACCCTGAGCTAGTGAATTCTCTGTCTTGGTCAGAGTAAAACATTGGGTGGCTGTGGGGTTTCAGGTGATTTATGTATTCATGGTTACATTAGACGGATCTCCTCCTTTTCCTCAGACCTCAAGGGGACTTACATTTAGAGCCCCAACCACAATCCTGTGAGATGGGCTGGTTCGAGAGGTTGTATGACTGCCCTGTGGCTGAAGATGGATTCGAACCAGATTTTCCCCAGTCCTAGGCCAACATATTAACCATTACTGTATAGCATATCAGCTCTGTTTTTCTTTTTTCTTTTTTTTAAACGGATCTAAGATTCAAGTCAGATCACTTTGGTGCTAGATCGACTTTGAGCATTCTTCTAGTGTTTGGGAATCCACTTTCTAGCGGTAGCTGAAAAGACTTATCTGACTGTTTTTTCTCCTTAGTTTTAGGTAACCTTGAAAGGCCCACACCAGATTGGCTTCTCTAAAACTCTCTCACCCACAAGCCCCTTTTGGCACCCGTTTCTCACTTACCTCTCACTGCACAGATTTCATCAGATCCCCCATCCTTCCTTTAAATCCCAAGACAGAATGGATTCTTAGATCTTTCTTCATTTCCCACAAGTCTTGTGCTTCAGCTCGACCCCTTCGGCAGATAATCCAGTGCTCCATTAGAAGCATGAGGACAAAAATCTTGGAAAAGAAGTAGAAGAGTGGGGGTGGGGGGAAGGAAAGGAAAGGAAATAACAAAAAAACCCAACCTTTCCCCCCTCGAGTGGGAAAGAAATTGATTAAAAATGCAGCTGCAAATGCAGTTGCTTTAAAAAATGATAAAAATATATATATAAGATCCAAGACAATCCAGTTGCAGGAGGGTTTAAGGTCAAACTCTTCTCTGTACCTTGTTGGAGTCAAGTTGGGAAGATGCCAAAGGAGTGATCTGGGGGCATCAGCACACCCAGACAAAGTCTTCTTCGGGATTCCACTTTAACCGGGGTTGGAAGTCTCCGCGGTTTGTTCCCCCAGCGTTGCTCGGCTTCCCTTTGCTCTGGAGTTGCAGAGACTTTCCTCTTGTCTTCGGCTCTGTGCTGTTGGTGGCTTAAGCTGTTGTAGAGGGAGAGAGAGGGAGTCAGCGCTGTATTTTAGTGCAGCTAAGCCTCTTGACTGAGAATATAGCACGGGCAACCAGCGCGAGAGAAATTCTCCTACAAACCTTCACTCCCTCCTACCGCTTATGCACAAGAATAGCAACTCTGGTAGATCTTCCAGCCCTCAAAAGAAAGGGGGATTCTCTTTCCACTCCCATTCAACTCCTGGAAACTTCTCAGTATATCCATACTGTTTTGTTTTGGTTTTTTTGTTAGCCTCTCCATCTAGCCTTGAGCCCTAGGTTTTCCAAGCAGTCCCATCCGAAGATCCCCAACTCCAACCCTGCTTTTCCACAAGTCAGGTTTTGCAAGATCCGCTTTATTTCCTTGCTTTTGGGGACCAGCGCCCCCTCTCTCAGGACAGAAGCACCTGGCTGAGGTCCCTTCTGATCCTGTCCTGAAGCCCCCGGTGATCCCTGCCTTTAAATCATGGGGGATCAACCTGTGGCTGACTGGTTTTATGCAGCTTCTGAATTCCATTTTTGTGAATGTGGCCAGCCGAGTCTCTTCTAAGAATGAGGGCTGAAAACAGAAGGCCCCATTTCTGCAATTTCAACGTTGGAAAATTAAACTAACACCCCCCCCCCCCACGCCACCAAAGCTGAATTCAGCCAACAAGTGAATTCCAGTTGTTAGGTATTGCCACTGGTCTCCCAAAACATTTTAGAGCAACCTAATTTGATCACAGGATGGTAGAATAAAGCAGAGGCACCTGTTAAATGTTGTCACCACCTGGACAGGCAGTAAATACAGGTGGGTTCCTTCATTCAACTTTGCTTTCTGCTCTAAAAGTCAGATTTGTATCCTCTGATGCTTTGAAGAACTGTATTAATTTCATGGGGAATTTATTGCCGGTTTCTCTGCCCCCTGAGAAGGGCAGCTGGTCAAAACATTCAAACAAGCTTTGATGGACAGAATTCATCCCCTGTTAAAACACAAATGTTTTTTAAATTCAAGTTTCTAGCCCTCTCTATTTATTTTCCCCAAGGCAGCTCTTCCCTGATTGGTGGCATGTTCCCTGCAGCTGCTGGCTGTTCTGTAAGAGATGATCCTGAAAAGAAATTAATTTGAAAAAATGCCAGATTTGGGATTACCAGCATTGATTGTCAGGCGACATCCAGATTGTCAGGAGCAGGGGAAAAGAGGGAAAAAAGAAAAAAGCCTCCGCAGCACAGCCACAAAATGCCAATTATGGTCAATTACAGTTACAAAATGTCAGTTACTGTCAATTACAGATCTCAAAGGCCAACGGGAAGAAATAGGTTTTCCTCCCCAAATCAACAGAGGAGGAGAGATGGTGCAAAGACTTTTTTTTTTTTGCAAAAGTTCCGCAAAACCTGCTCCCAAAGTATTCGTTCCCAAGACACTTGACCTGAATCTGGGAACAGCTTGCATCGGTTCTTGTCACACCGCGGTGGATCTTCTGCATAAAACTAGGAGAACGAAACGCAGCATATTTGGAATATCATAAAATTTGAACCCAGGACCCTCAGTTTGGATTTGAGTCAGGCTCTGGGAAGGAGGGTATCCTCTTCGTATGTTTTTGCAGGTTTTTTTAGCTTAGGTCCTCAAAGAAAACAATGCTCGAATTCCTTCTTGGCTAGAATTGGGGTTTATATCAGTCCCCTTTTTTTGAGGGGGCAACCCTGTAGTTTTTGATGCTTTGGGATGGAGGGCGCCATCTAAAGCTGTCATGCAAATATTTCCATATCCCTTAAGAGATTTTGTCCAGCCATCAAAGGAGCAAGGAAATAAAATGAAATGGAATGATGAGTATCCAAGGATGTCAAGTAGAAAAATGGGACGATTCCACAAAGAAGGTGGAGATGTTTGGGTCCCCCCCAAAATTCTGACAATGAGCACAGTGAAGACACCATAAACATTTAATCTGGAAATACGCCACCTCGTTTCAAGAGGATTCTTCTTTGGGCCCGACGCATTTGTTTTCTCTCCCCTCTCTTTTTAAAAGGCCTTTGAGTGTGAACTTTTCACTTTTTTCCAAACTTCTGGCTCGTGGAGAGAAGGTTATGCCGTAAGGAGAAAAATCTTGTGCGGATCTCTTTTTATCTTTGGGAGATGCTCGTGTCCTCCAAGGCACTCCTGAAAAATAGAGTGAAAACTCTTCTCTCTCCCCTTCCCTCCCTTGGTCTTTGCTTTGTTTCATTCTTCTCCCCAAATGACACCTTTTATTCCTTTTTAACAAATAGTTTTATGTGGCCTGGCACCATGCAAAAGGGGCTCCACCATTTGGACATGAGAATTAGTAGGATCAGGAACAGGCTAGGATCCAAAATCTCATGGGGGATGAAGAGAAGCTATTGCTTAGAGAGAATGAACAAGAGTGCTTTGTAGAACGGTGATTTTATTAATTAGATATCTCTAGTTATATCTATCTAGCTATCTAGTTATCTAGCTATCATCTATCTATCCATCTATCATCTCCATCTCCATCTCTTTATCTACTTTCCTCCCCTCCAATTGTACTCTTTCATTTCCCTTTCTTTCTCCTTCCAACATGCTTTAATGTTTAATAGGGCAGAGCATTTATTTGGCCAAACAACAATTAATCAATACAGTCTCTCTATTTTGTCTCGTATATGATGATAAGCAGCTCTTTAGACAAGAATGCAACCTGTGGCGTTGCCAAGGCCCCAGATGTTTCCCTTTGTAGATGTCTTCGAAGGTTGCTACTAAACTAGGAGAAGAAGGAAATTATTAAATATTCAGGGAATCTATATCTATCTATCTATCTATCTATCTATCTATCTATCTATCTATCTATCTATCATCTATCATCTATCATCTATCATCTATCATCTATCATCTATCATCTATCATCTATCTATCTATTTATCTATCTATCTAATTAATAAGGTTGCCCATCTCTACTGCTTCTGGGCAAAATAAAACAATGCAAAATAAATATAAACAATTCAAGATGATATAAGCAAGGCAACCAGCAAACCTCTCCCCTATCACCTTGTAATACATGCATACCTTAGTACTGTAATATGTACATTGTAATGCATGCACACATGAACTATACTTAAATTAATGTTCATTTATATTTTTGTTTTGCCTCCCCCTTTTTCTTCCTCCTAACCTCTTCCACCACTTTTTCTAAGCCAAGGGCCACACTTGGCTTTTGAGTGACGTCGTCAAGGCTATACCCCAAAAACAAATGGATGATGTCAGGTTCAAATCCCAGTTTAATTAAATATGAGTTAATGACACTCTCTCTAGCCATTCACTCAATAATTTCCTTTAATTTTTCATTAAATATTGATTTTGAGAACAACTTTTGAAGGTGTTGGTGAGGGCTGCACCCAAGCCAGATCAAGGACCAGAAAAAGATAATAGGTTTTGGGGGACGGGGGTAGAGTTATATTTATTTTGCATAGCAAACACCTGTAGAAAATCTGCCAAATGAACATGACAGGTAACACACACACACCTGTACAGTAGAAAGGTTCCCTAACAAGTCCAGCCCTGTCATTACACAAACAATGAGCTCAGCCAACCAGCAACCATCTAATCAAGATTCTAAACCAAGCCTGGTGCCCACCAGATGTGTTTGATGTCAACACTTCTGCAGAGCATCATATTGAGGAAGATTGGTATAGGAACAAAAGTAATAGAAAATAGCTATAGAAAAAATATATTCAAACAACAAATACAGGTAGTCCTCATTTAATGACCCCAATGGGTCTTGGAATTTAGGTCACTAAGTGGTACAGTTCTTACGTGAATCATCATGTGACCAGACCAGATTTTATTACTTTTTTTGGTTGTTAAGTGAGTCACTCATTCCCCATTGATTTTGCTTGCCGGAAGCTGGCTGGGAAGGTCACAAATGGCAATCACGTGACCCTGGGACGCTGCAACTGTCGTAAGTGCGAGCTGGCTGCCAAGTACCTGGATCGCAATCACATGACCATGGGGGTGCTGCAACAGTCATAACTTTGGGCACTGGTCATAAGTCACTTTTTTAGCACCATCATAACTTCCAGCAGTCACTAAACAAGTGGTCGTTAAGTGAGGACTATCTGTAATTGTTGTTACTGTGACCTGGAGAAATCAGGCCCAGGAGGAGATAGTTCTTCTAGGATGATGCTAGTTACCCAACAAGTCAGTCTGGGGGGAATAATTAAAGTCATGTTTTCACTTGTTTCATAGATGCCAGACTGACTGACAAAGGAGAAAAAAGATGTAATCCATTGAGGAAAGCTTTTTAAAAAAAAAAAAAAAAAGAACTGTGAATATAACACCCAGATCTGTATGACAATGCATTTATTTTCCTAATTCTAAATTGAAGTTTGTGGGATATTTATTTTCTTTGAGGAGAGGGCAATCATAACCAGGGTGTTTAGGAGATTAATATGCATTTGACCTGTGTTTATCTTCAGTCGGATCAGCTGCTGTAGCTCGGAAACCATTCAAATGCACAGAAGTGAGCGTAGAGCAAGGGGACGTGAAGGTCCCTTTCACTAACTGTTAACATCTAACAAAATAGGCATTGCACATCAAGACAGTTGTGTTTGTGGCAAAAGCCATGCCAAGGGTGCCATTGTGTTGCCAAACAGAGGAATCTAGACAATATAAAGAGCCCATTTGGGGCCATTTCAGTCTGGCATAACTGGGTCTATTCAAAATGCCTGGACACAGATGTAGGATTTCTCTTTAGCTGAGCAAGACTATCATAGCCTCGTGCCAAAACAGATTAACACCAGCTGGGACCCAAGTAAGCCTTCTCTGCAATAGTGAAATCTTTGTCTGGTGGTGGTGGTGGTGGGGAGTTCTTGCTGGAATAAGTTTCTCGGTGCTGTTTAAGGCAACTCTTCAAAGCCATGGGTTGCCGTTGTTAATCCACATTAGTAACCCCAAGACAAAAAATTGAGGGAAGTGGATACAGTAGAAAATAAAATGGTCAGATCATTTTAGATCTGCAACCCAGTTGAGATGGAATGTCCATCACTTAGAAAAACACAACAGCAAGGAGCTAAGTTGCTTTCATCCCTCTATGTTCTTACCACAGATGTTGTGAAGTTTGGATTTCCCATCTTTGAAGCAAGGAAAAGGAGCTGTCCAGCCAAAGTGCTGGAACCAGTGTGCATGATTTCAAATTTGGTAAAGTGAAACATTGCTCCACCAACTTTTGAGTGGAAACTGAAATGTTCTCCAAGTGGATCAGTTGCCCTCACTTTATCTTGGAACATCTGTGGAGACCCTCTGTTGGAATACAAATTGGTTTTCTGGGGTCTTCTTTCCAAACAAGGTCTAGAGATGGCAGAACTCTGGTAGCCAAGCACCGTCATCGATCCTGGGATCTCAAGGTCATTTTCGAAGATCTGAAACTGTATGTGTAAGAGAGAGAGAGAGTTGCTATTCAAAGTTCACTGAGGTCCCCAACTGAGATATTTTCCAAAAATAGTGATCTTAAGGTGTATGTGTGTGTGTGTGTGTTTGCGTGTGTGTGTGTATAATTCCCTTTGATCATTGCATGTGCCTAGGCAGATGATGAGGTCCTTGACTTGTCCAATTGAATTAGAAGGAGGTGGAATGTAATTCTTCTAAAGGAGATATTCCCTGAAATATTGACACCAGGGAATAAACCTTTCTAGTTTTTCAGTGCTGATGAAAGTTTAATTAGAAGGTGAGCTATTGGATTTACAGTTTGTGAATGCCGCGATTTCCCATTACTAGTACTTAAAGCTGTATTTTAAGATGTAACATGTTATTACATAGTGTACTATGGCTTTATTGCCATAAGATCTATGATATATTCTTAAAGCTTGCACTTTGCCTTAGTTGCCTTTAAACTGTATAAATATTCTTGGAACTAAAGGTAATGTTGGAAAGCTGAACTTCATTTTGCAACATGGAAGGAGGAGGAGGAGGAGGAGGAGGAGGAGGAACAGGGAAGGGAAATACCAAGAAAGACATCCATGGACAGTTGATTGCTTATAGAGGCCAAGTTGGTGACCCCAGAAATATAAGTTCAAGTGACTCCCTGAACTGAACTTTGGAGGGTTCAATGAGACCAGGGCAAGATTTCCCACAAGGTACAGAAACTAAGTCATCACCCTAAAGCTCCTGTCAGCTTCTTAAAAATATTCCACAGGCCACAGAGACAACAGATGACCTCCAGAGAAATCCTTCCCGGGCTGAGCCAACGTCACCGAATCATCAAGCTAGCTCAGGGTCAACTGGGTTACAGGCGAGACGTAAATACTTTATGTAACTGGTTCTGGCAGTCATAATAATAACCATCTTGCTACCCAGGGGAGCGAGCAGTCCTGAGTGAGAGCCGGAGAAACGTGATGGTGCAAGGGCAGAAAACATCCAAGTGTTTGAACCTCCAAGGCAAATGCTATCCATGTTCCAAGCTAGCAGGAATTCCATGACAAGAGAAGCAACCTTTCAAGACTTATATTTGAGAGGGTGAGGGAGGGCTCAGTAATTCAGCTATGAGCTAAGATCTGGATTTAACCCACTTGAAGGCTTCCCTGAGGGAGAAGAAGAGGCACAGAGAGCTCTTCCTGTTCCTATATATGTTGGGTGCAAGCTGTTTGTTCCTTGGTTTAACCCTCTGGAGAAATGTGTTGCTTCAATAGCTCCCGGTGAGAACTATCTCACAGGAAGAAAGTTAGTTTGTTAATAGGATCTCTGTGGCTTCCTCTTGAGAGCTAGAAGGCCAAATATCACTGGTGGGGGGCTGGCTCTCAGCTGATGGGTGATCGCAAATTAGAGATTTTTTAAAATCCTGCACGAGTGGTGAATGGGGCACATTTTTCAGCCCCCGAAAGCTAGAACATTTGCTGACTTAGGAATGGCACATATTTGCACACCTGTATATACTGCTACACACACACGCACCAGGACAGGAAACTAAACAATTACCCCATTCTTCTCAATCCATATCCTTCCTCCATTTGGGCGACTTATATAAAAGCAAGTTTGGTAAGTAAGTTGAGTACAATTTGGGGGAGTCTGAGTTTCACATGCCGTCCAGCAGAAGCGGACAGTTGTTGGCCACAATCTGGCCACAAACCAGTGGCCCCTGGATGACCTACAGCTCCCACCCCAGTTACATACTGTAGGGTCTGGTGAGCAATGAGGTCTCTCTGCCTGTTTCCAAGCATGAACATTTTACTGGCAACATCCAGCATTTCATTTCCAGCTGACCATCAGGAAAAGCAACAGGGCTCTGTGGAGGGCAATTTTGTGTTCAGAAGTGTTGATCTCCTCCAAGAGAGTTTTACTTCTGTCACAGGCAGGATCTTAAGGAACCTAGACAGCTGCATGCCAGAGGGGTTGACAGAGAGGCCATAGAAACATGACCTCCAGGAAAGGGGAAACCCTTTCAACAATTCTCCTTATGGCTGTTAGAAGTTCAAGAAGAAACACATCTTCCTCTAGTTCCAGGGCTATAAAGGAAGAGAGGATATTCAAAAGAAAGGCAGATTTTTTCTTGAAATGGACAAGGGTAGTTACTATGAGCAGTTGGGATAATGAGTTAGGTGTTTGGGGAAAGAGAGAGAGTTGCTTCTCCAGTACCATAAGCATATTATTCTTAATAATGAATCTCAAAATTAGCAATAATCATGACCAGCTATTAATAATTTCCTCCCCAGGGTAGCTTGTGGCCAGCTTTAAAAGGTACTCATGGGAGTTTTAAAATTGTACTTGGGTGATTTTAAACATGGCTGGATCATGGATCATGTTTTTTAAACAGGGCTCCATGGAGGGGGAAAAATTGAGGTTGTCCAAGCCCCTTAGACATCCTTCCAATAGAAGAAAACAACCTTAGACAACTTTCTTAGTCATCCTTAGTCATCCTTCTTAGACATCCTTAGAGAACATCCTTGTTAGACATCCTTAGACATCCTTATTTAGCGGTCTCAACAGGAGCCCTGCCTTCAGATATCAGAGATAGAGACACACTGACATAGAATAGAATGGACCCAGAAATGTTCTTCCATTCACAGTGACCAATAACTCCACTCTGATCTGAATGGAACTTTGGTTTGCTTGAGGCAGGCCTTGATTGGTGTAGGAGCATCCCAAAGCTGTCATTTCCATTTGAGGTTTGCAGGATAGGGGCCTTGATACATTGAATGATAACAGAAAACTGTGTCAACATCACCCAGTAAGTTTCATGGCAGAGATGGCTCTGAAGCTGAGTCTTCTGGTTCTTGTTCAGTGCTTTAATCTGTTATAATTGAAGTACCATTCAGGGTCCCCAACTTAAGACAGTCAACACCAGCACCTATTTTGCCAAACCAGAAGCATTATACTGAATGATGATTGGTGATTAGCTTTTCTACTTCACATTTGCCCATTCTGCTTTTAAGGGCATCTGAGTGGCTGGCTATCTGCTTGGCACCAAGCAATTCCATGCATTTGGAAGGTCTTATTTTGATCGATCCAAAATTTGCCCTCTTTTTCAGGAAATGACCTCCACACACCCTTTGGTTGAGTCCCGCAGAAAGGAGAGAGAGTGAATTTACTTCTTTGATCTTCCTCAGGAGTTCATTCTGTGTCTCTCCCCTGCACGATGCCAATTACTAACTTGAAGATTTCTAGCTGATGAACTTACAAACCACTTGACTTGCTGCTGAGCCATTAGTGACAAAAGAGACAGAGAGAGACCCCAAAACTCTTTTGTTCAAGTATATTATCTAATCCCTTTAGGAGGCACCTGGGGAGTTAAAAGTAGCTATTCTCTGCAAGACAATATTTGTCCTGGTTTTGCTTTCTTTATTCCTTCTCTCCCCCACCCACTCCTCTTATTGCCACTCTAAGTCAAGATCATCTTTATTCATCAAGCATCTTTTAAAATGGATCCCAAAGAGCAGGCTGTAAGGGGGAAAGGATAGGGTGAAGTCAAATAAAGTTTGTCCAAATCAGTGTTCTTCAAACTTGGCAACTTTAAGACATGGGGACCTCAACTCCCAGAATTCCCCAGCCAGAATTCTGGGAGTTGAAGTCCACATGTCTTAAAGTTGCCAAGTTTGAAAAACACTGGTCTAGATCATATTGCACTGTGTCCCATTTTCCTTTTGAGGATACCCAGCTAGATGGCAATATCTGCCCAACCTTAGCTGATTTTGAAAAGCTAAGCAGGTATGGGTCTGGTTAACGCTTGTATGGAAAACTACCAGAATATCAAACGGCTATAGCTAGATGAGAAAGTAAAAGAAACAAGGAAAGTCATCTTAGAAGAAGGCAATGGCAAAAACCTTCAGTACTGTTCTCAAGAAAATCTCATGGACCTGTTCATGAAGTCATGAAGGGTCTGAATTCATCCAGTTTTCTGCATTCATTTGTCAACTAACCACCAACTAACCACCAAGGCTGCTCTTGTACATCATGTCAGGTTAAAGTGCTGTTGACTAGTTTGTGGTTAAACAATCCAGGGATTGGACCCAGATTTGGTTATGTGCAGAGCAGAACTTCAAAGCCTTCACTATTCAGCTATTGTTTCTTCTCTTTTGAATGGGCGTTCCAGCATTAATAGGTTCCTAGTATTTCATACCATAAAATAAATCAGCACCGTTTCTGAGGATGACCATGACCCATTGGAAGGAACAAGGTAGGATAAATCTTTCTCTTGTTTCCTGGTCTCCCCATGGGAAAGAAGATGGATACATCATAACATGCATTGACCCAAATTGGTTTCTTTTTGCTACTTAGGGATATATTGACCTCTGGGAAAGAAATATAGCAAAGAGAGCTCAGATAATTTGGAACTCCTTCAATAGAACCATACACAATGTATGAAGCTGATGGAGGCTGAGAAAATTAGGTCTCGAGCATCTCTAGAAACATATTGTCCTTCATTTCCCCAACTGGCAGAGGACGATTAACCAGACATTTAGCCACATTTTTGATACAAGAGAAGCCCTAAACTATGGGTGCATCTTCCTAATTGTGCAGAAGTTTCACAACAGTCTCCTGCAACTTGATGCCTTCGGGATGACAGGGTTGGCTGAGGATGATGGGTGTCATAGTCCAACACACTCCAGCCCAGGGGAGCCTGCTAGAGCAGCACGCCATTCTGTAATGCTGTATTTGCATCCTTTTTTATTTTGAACTCATTTTTTAAAAAATCCACTGTCCCCGTTGGCCAGCTGCACGCCCCACTTTCTGGCTCAATTTTTCTGCTGTACAGTTTAAGAATAGAAGTGTCTCCTTCTCTCATCCCCAAAATCTTTTCTTGTTCTTTCTGTGGTTAACCCTTGCTTTTCTCACCAGCTGTTCGCCCCACTTTGGGGCACCATTTTTTCCTCATTTATTGGCAATTGACACTCCTTCCTGCCATGTAGCCCACAGCTCTAAAGAGGGTCCCAAGCTTGGCTTACTGGAATCCAAAAAATACCAGCATCTATTTCATGGGCTATGGGAAGTAAGACGAGACGTTTGTTAGAAAGAAATGCAATGGCCATCTCGCCAAGGTTCCTGAGTACACCAGAAATGGGGGAGAATCAGATTTAAACTGGAAAACCTGCCTTGAAGAACATAAGCTGAAGCTTGCCAGATTGGGCCACAATTCAGAATTCTGTGTCACAGTGTGGCCAACAGCTTCCAAAGTCACTGGATTGAAGTTGGCATCTCAGATACCCTACCTATAATTCAGGGAATTGATTAAAAAGACTTTTTAGAACCATAGGGTGGAAGGGATCTTGGGAGGTCTTCTAGTCCAATCCCCTGGGCAGGAATCCCTAGACCATGCCAGACAAAAGACTATCTAACCTTTGAATATCTCACTGATGGAGCCTCCATGATTCCAGGAAGCAGGCTGTTCCACTAATAGCTCTCATGCTCATGAAATTCCTCCTTATTTCAAATTTGATAGAGCAGCCATGAAAGCCTTGGAAAAGATATTTAGATGCCATGATATCTAACAAAGGTAAAAATTGTGCAAGCTGTGGTATTCCTTGTGACCTTCTATGGAAGCAAAAGTTGGATTTAAGAAGTAGGATAGGAAAAGCATTGATGCTTTTGAACTTTGGTGTTGGAGAAGACTCTGAGAAGACCATGGACAGCCAAGAAAGCAAACCGATGGATTATCAAAGAAATCAACCCAGAGTTCTCCCTCGAGGCACAAATGACCAGGCTCAAATGATCCTACTTCAGACCCATTATGCAAGACCCAGCTCTTTGGAGAAGGTTCTGATCGTGGGAAAGATGGAAGGAAAGAGAAGAAGAGGACGACCAGCAGCAAGGTGGAGGGGCTCAGTTACAGTGGTGATGGGGGCACCACTGGAAGAGCTGAAGGACTAGGTTGGGGACAGATTGTCATGAAAAATATCTATGTAGTTGCTAGGAGTCGTAAATGACTTGATGGCACATAATCAATAATCAGATTTGGACCTCTCTTGGTAATTCTTCCACCTGTTGGTTCTTGTCCTACCTTGGGCACCACAGAGATTAAATCCACATCCTCTCCCTGCAAAAGCCCTTCAAGTATTAAAAGACTGCTATCATGTCTCTGCTTAGCCTTCTCTTCTTTAGGCTAAACATCACTCAGTTCTTTTAACCATTCTTCTTAGGATTTAGCTTATAAACCCTTCACCATCCTTCTTGCTCTTCTCTGCACTCTTTCCAGTTCCTCAGTATCCTTCTTGTATTGTGGTGACCAAAACTGGCTGCTGTATTCCAGGTGGGCTCTGGAGGGGAACTATCCAGTGGAGGGGAACTATCACTTCAGGACAACCTTCTGTAGCCTCCATCCCCCACGTCTAGCCCACTTTTGAACCAACCTAAATTGGTGACTATCAGCCGATTCCACACTTCACTTTAGATCGCATAAAGAAATCCTGCCTTTCCCCAAAACCACTTCCAGATTTCCCTGCTATTGGTGGATAATGCCAAGCTCTGACACGAAGAGAAGAAGAGAAAAACTTCAGATTTCCACACCAGACATAATTTTATATACCTTTTCCCCAAGCTAAACAATCCCAAATTGTCATCTTTCCCCTTAAGGAAGCTGCCTCTGCCCCCTTCATCCCACCAATCATTTTAATCCCCCTTCTGCAATCTTTCCAGGTCCACAATATCCTTTTCGAAGTGTAGTGATCACAAGTGGGTACCATATTCCAAGGGTAATCGTACCAATTTTAGGGTTGTTGTTTTTTTAATGTACAGAAGAAACCAGAGCATGGGCA
The DNA here is from genome assembly GCF_059951505.1 of Python bivittatus. Lineage (NCBI taxonomy): Eukaryota > Metazoa > Chordata > Lepidosauria > Squamata > Pythonidae > Python > Python bivittatus. The sequence goes on from NW_028277083.1 coordinate 4,740,786, forward strand.
AACCTATCCTTGGTGGAGTCAGGAGAGATAGATACAGTCTTAGTTCCTTTCGGGACATCCAATTAGTTCCCAGGTTTAAGAATGTTTGGGGAATATGGTCTGACTTCTTGTGGTTTCATTATGCAGTTCCTACACCCTGTTATTCATTCCTTGCTTGATTTCCAGAAAAGGCATCTTTCAGAAAAAATACCATTTTAAAGAAAAATGGCAACAGGGAGTCCAGAAGTCCTTCTGTGTTTTTGGAAAGAGGGTGTTTGGGATGAGCCTTTCCATGTATGCCAAAGATAATTTGTTTAAGGCAAATTTGATCTGGGGGATGTGCTTGTTTTGTAAGTTTCTACCATGACAATCCCGCAAGCCCATTTTCACAGCCGAATGCAGCTGGAAATACAGCTTGCCACCATATTGCAGAAGAGTTTGCTGCCTGCCCAAAATAAATTCAGGATGTCAGGATGATAAAACCATTGTGGGCTCTGAAATGGGAGACTGTCACAGCATGAGTTCTCCTGTAATTAATGGCACTGCCACACACCTCCCAGTTCGGCTAAGAATAAAACACTCCCTTGGCGGGACCCAACATTTTTTTTTTTAAATCTCTTATTTGGGTTAATTATATTTTTGAAGTGACGACACACATTTATTATCTCCTTTTCATGCTTCATTGGAAAGTAAGTGTCTCATCTTCTGAGCCCTTTTTTTCTTTTTTGAGTTGAAAGAGGCCTGGGTGCACCTTTGGAAGATAGATAGATAGATAGATAGATAGATAGATAGATAGATAGATAGGGATGGATGGATGGATGGATGGATGGATGGATGGATGGATGGATAGATAGATAGATAGATAGATAGATAGATAGATAGATATGGATGGATGGATGGATAGATAGATAGATAGATAGATAGATAGATAGATAGATAGATAGATAGATAGATAGATAGATAGATAGATATAGAGGTGTGATGGAATGTGTCTATGAAGGGAGAAGTGATGTGATGGACTACAGTAACGCAGCAGGTTCTCAGGAAGGAGGGAGCACATTCCAGAAAGCAGGGGTGAGACAAGAGACAACACAGTCCAGAGCAGCAGCGTGGGAAGCGGAAGAGATTTAGGATAGCTCTCCCTAGAATCTCCCAGGGTATATCCACTAGGTTAGAGTAATACAGATTTAGTCTGGCAAGATTCTGTCTATATAGTGTAAGCAATAAAAGAACTGAGCTTATCTGGACTGTTTCCCTGTCGTTCTTGGGCTGGGCCTGACAAGAGGACTCTTTAAAGTCAGCAGAATTAGATGACAAAGTGGGTGAGGCCACTGAAAACATGTAACGTGAACTACAACATTAAAGGACAGGATCACATTTATTTTATTAAAAATGTAGATCCTAAAATCATATTCAGATGAATCAGTAGAAGTTTGTAATACAATGACTGGAGCTGAAGTTGCTAATGATTGTCCATTTAGATTACTGAAATAACAACATGTCTTAATCTGATACTTCATCTGCATTTTACCATGGATTTTAGGCATCGGCACCCAATGTTATTTCAATGAGGGTGTCTAGATGTTCCAGTTTGATTAGCAATGACTCATATGCGAACATAAATACCTCAACTGCTTAGAATTACTATGATTATACAAAGCTATAAGCCAACTTTATGTCTATGAGAAGTGATGTGCTTATCACTGGTCAAGAAATCTGAAGGAGGAATAGAGGAAATTATGGAGTGATTCTATTTCTATAGGATCTACCAAGGCTTCTGGTAGTTTATACCCATAAAAACAAAATTAAAACCAAAACAATATCTAAAACTATAATACCATAAAGCAAAGATACAGATGCCATCTGCTCATCAGTCCCCAAAACTGGACTGATTCCACTTTTATTAACTCTGGATGGCCATTGGAGCACTATCTGGCCTTGAGAAGGAGGCTCTTCCATAACCCAAGGGCCCCAGTGAAAAATCATTGTGCTGTGGGTCGCTGATCCCGTCCCTCTTGGTACTGAGATGCCCCTAATAGATTTTGTGAAGAATATGCATGGGATGGGCTGTTTCTGCCTGGAGAAGGCATTTCTGCAGCCACATGATGAGAGACACATAGAGCTTTAGAGAAAACCAGAACTTTGGACTGTCCCTGAAACCTTCTGCTAACCAGTGCAGTGCCTACAAACCAAGTGCTCTATCCCTGCAAAGACTCTCCTTTGCCCACCTGCAGATGGTTGCATTTCCATCTTGCAGTTTCCAAGTGGTCTTCAAAGTCAGTCTATGTAGTAGGTGTTACAGGAGACCCACACCTTCATGTGTCATGCCATGGGTCATCCATGCACTCAGGCTTCCCTGATAACCCAGAACTAGCAGCTTATTCCCTGGAAATCACCGAATGATCCTTGACAAATACTCCTATTGCTATAGAAACAGAACTGCAACAAACTGTAATTCTGCCACGTTGGATTTCCATAGCAAATCATTCTCCAGTTGCCAAATTAAACTGGGGAAAATGGCAGGAAGTAAGGCCTGACTTGAGTCTTTCTTAGGCTGCCCCAGACATTCTGCTGCTTGAGGCAAGAGATAAAATGGCACCATGCCATTCCATGCACAGCTGAATCTGCCTCCAAAGTAACTTCCAGCCTTGGACTACCAATCAATTCAAAGAAAGGTGTGAAGTGACTGTCAGATCCCTAAAGCCTCAAGAGTGGGGGAAGCCAAAATGTGCCCCTCTATGTGTGGTTTGGAGGGGGGCCTGGAGGGATGTTAAAGGGCCAGATAGATACCTTTTCACCCCTTAAAAGCCAATGGAAAGCAAGCAAAGTCTTAGGGTCTTCCTATACCTGCTTCTGATAACTTTCCTCATAAAAATAGAACAAGATCATCAGTTTGTGTTTCGCTTCCAGGCCTCCTTACACACTGTATCCCAGTGTTAAGCAAGACAGTTGGCTTCCCATTGTGTTGGACTACAGAACCCAGCATCCTGGTGTAGGTGATGGGTATGCAGCCCGGCTCATATGGAGGAAGCCAAACTGGGCGAGGTCTTCTCAGAAAGGAATTTTTAAGACCTCATGCAATCCTTTCCCCCATCTCCCCTACAATAAAATCTCATTTCCTCATCATCCTCTTGGCGCAGAAGGGGCAGGAGCACACTTCTTTCCTAATGAAGAAACTAATTAACTTCAGGTTTTATTTTTCAGGGGAAATTTAATTTTTTAAGACTTAGAAACTCTCTGTTCCCCAGCGCACTCCAGAAGAGGGCTCTTGTCACATCCAACCAGATGGTGACAAACTCATTTGATGACTATGGGCTTCATTCTCTGGTCACTTAGGGTATTCTTTGAAAGACGCGTGTCATTTCTTTTGCACAAGATCTCCCCTTCTCATCCCTTTGTTATCCTAAAGACAGTGCTGTTCCCTTTGGTGAAAATAAATCTAACAGCTTTAGAAAAGCAGCACATCTGGCTGTGTAAAATCAAACCCTCTTAGTTTTGTAGGCTTAGTTTTTGTAGACCAAATCGGTGCCATGTCATCAGGGATAAGGGAGTTGTTTTCTCACGCCTTAGGCATTGTGCTTTTTTCCAGACATTTTCATTGTGGCTCCCCCCCCCCCCCCCGCTAACACTGAGTCCAAGCTAGGCCACTTTGTCCCCATCTTTCCCATTCGGCAGCCATGCCACCTGGACAATGAAACAGACATGATTTCACTTGTTGGAGAGCAAAGGGTGAGAGCTTTGTTATGTTTAGATTTCAACTTCATTATTTTTAGCATTCTCTCTCTTTCTGATGCCAACTGCCGGCCACTAAGAAATTTCATTTCATCCGCACTCCAAGAGAGCAGCTAGGCTAATTAAATCTCTTAAAACACAGCTTTAATTTTATTTTGGTCATACAGATCTCAGATGTATTTCTTTGCAACTCAGAAAGCCCTGTGGAAGAATCTTTTCTTTCAGATACACACTGAAAAATGTTTTTTTTTTTTTGGAAAGGGGACTCAATGGTTTTGGGTGGCACCTTTTCTCCTTTTTTCGGAGGCAACAGAGATGCAGGACAGTGCGGGCAAATGTGGAGCGTAAGGAAGATGACCTTGACAGAAATATGCAGGAACCATTACCCAGACAAAAAGGCTGAAACATTTTTTAAGCCCAGAACATTGAGATAAGATTTGGAAGTCTCTCAGTTAGACACCTCCCTGATTCACTGGAGTGTAAGAAGGAGAAGAAGGTTCAGCACCATCAGACTTGTGAGATTCTGTTATTCTAGCCAGCTTCAATAGAAGTTGTTTCAGTCTTTCTATTGAGTTGGTTTCTTGGTCTGGTCTACCTAGTGGGGCTGACAGAAAGAGGCTGTGGAGCTGGAGAAGAAGATTTGGAGACCTCTCGTAGGAATCAACAAAGGTCCAAGCCATACATGGGTCTAGATAGCTAAAAGGATCCTATTTGTTCAGCGCATCTCTCTTTGACCATCGGCATAGGAAAGACCAGGGGAAATGAATCCAAAGCCAGCCAGACACGTCAATAAACTTTCTGGGATGAACTCAAAAGATAAGTTAGAAGGTGGTGGAACATCATGATTCCATCGTGACTCCAAGATTAGGAAGGCCCTGAGCTCATGGCTGATTGACTTATGCCAAAAGAGCCTTATGCCAAAAGAGCATCTAGGAACTCATTTTTCTTTCCTTTATTTAAGAAAAAAACAAAAAAAGCCCCACCAAAAAGCACCAGCCAGCCTCCAATACAACTCACCTGCCCTTTTTTCTCTGTTCCATTTCAGCAGGAAACAAAAACACATTTTCTTCTGCCCTGAGATCCACGGGGGCTCTTGGCAGAATCCTCTCTGCTTCTCTCTGTCATGTGATCCTCTCAAAATTACATGAGCAATTAAGTCATAATTAGCCTCTTTCACAAAAAAAGTCATCTGAGGCAAGGCTGAAGCAGCCCTGTGGCTCAGAATGGATGTTCGGCATCTAAGTTGGGGAAAATTAATCTCAATGTTGTCTTATGGAACAGCTGACTCCTGATCCGACATTAAGGTGGGAGTGGAAGGTGACACTGGAGGAATTTGGCTGCTCTGGAATTTTGGACGCGACAATATCTTTCTTGCAAACTAGTAGTAAAAATCCACAAGGTTCAGTAGACTTTCTTCTGAATCAAAACACTCCAAACTCTATTCTGCTTGACTACTTAAAACCTTCTCGACCACATTGCCAACCCTCCTAACTCAAGAGAGAACTTTTACATCAAACAAACAACAACAATTTTTAAAATACATCTTTACCAGCTCAGCAACTGATAAAAACGTATGCCAAGATGAGAGGAAATTCCAGGAACTGATTTTTTTCATCTTGCCCTTTATTTAGCAATTAGTTTTAAATCATCATCTTCACCACCATCATTTCTAAACTCCCATTCCCGTAATCCAAACATTTTGAGCTTTACTCATATAAAAGAGACAAGCTGACTCCCTTCCCATTTCTTTGATAGGCCAAGGACTGAGAGATAGAGAAGAAGCAGAATATGAATTACATTTCCCTAGGCTTCATTAAATAAAACATGGATTTTGAGGGATAAAGAGAGAGTTTTGTTAAATATTTTAGCACATCCATCACTTTAGGGGTCTTCCCTCCCCCCCACTCTACGGGGAACTGTAATTTCAATAATTTTGCATAGTGATTCAATAGGTGCCAGATTTATTTAAAAATAGCACCTCTGGAACATGGCACTTTCCTGCTTAACTTTGCATGAAGAGGTTGATGCATAAATCCAAAATGATTGGCATCCAGATTAAACCAGGTTAGATATGCCAGAAGCTACAAAGGACCCATTTATTAATCAATATTGGTGCTGAAAGCCAAGATACCTTTACGAGAGATATTTTTATGACTCTAAAGGCAAACGTTGCTTTTATTGTTGAAATCTAACCGTAAGAAGGGAAAAAAAAACATTTTAAAAAGTTGGGGGGAGAGAAAGCAATGCTTTTCTTATTTGTCAGGCAAGAAACAGGATGCTAAATTATTTACGCCTTATTTGTCAAGTACAAAGCAACAGAGGCCGCGTCTCTATTCCTAATGAAAGGCTTGCTTTCCCCTTTGAAATCCATCCACACGCACAGCCTGGATCTTGCTTGCTGCTCACGGCTTCTCCTCTTGGAACTGGCTAAATATAACGAAGCAAAGACCAGCACAGAGAGAGTTCCTGCTTAGGCCTTTGACTGATTTCTTTTTCTATTAATTACTGTATCCATACCCTGTCCCAATCACCATCCTCTGGATGAAGTGTTTTCAGGTATTTTTTTTCCACCTGGTGGGTCTGGGCTGAGAGCCAGGGTCTTGTGTTTCCGGATCAGTTGTTATATTGAAGGCAATGGCTGGGTGTGGTGGTTCCATACATGCTTGGTAGGTATTGTGACCTGGTAGGTCTAGGGTTGGCAACGGGGTTCCTACAAGAAACAGATGCTCCAGATAGCTGCGTGGTGGCCCATCAAGCTCCTTGCGCTATTTGGTTAAAATTGATTTTAATAAAAGAGGAAATAAATTGGAAACAGGCGTACATCAAAGGAAAACACCAGCTCTTGGTGGAGAAGGCCTCTAGACTCCAAGCAAGCTCTAGAGATAGTCTTTAGACCAGGGGTCCCCAAACTCTTTAGCTCATTGACCCCTTCATGAAGTTTCAGATTGTTCATTGACCCACAAGCATTTATTATATGAAAACAATTTAATAAATACTTTAACTAATACTAGTATGAATAATTATAACAGATGATGACTTCATAAAAATAGATATTTAGTATATGAAAAATATAAGATTTAATATATCTTTTTTACTGACACTGTTGATATCCACCTCACCTTCAGGACTAGAGACTGGCATGGAGCTTTACAGAGACCCCAAAAGATTAGTTGACCCCAATCGACCTCCCATCATTTATCAACCAGCTATTGACCCCCAGCCATTTACTGATTCCCTTTTGACCTCCAGCCATTTATTGACCTCTTGGATAGTCCCACTGAACCTTGGGGATCAATATTGACTACCTGGGGGAACCCTGACTTAGACAATAAAAACAGTGGATCCTTATGGTCTACAGCTCTGCTCCACAGAATCCCCTTGTGCTCAGAAAAAGGACAGTGTTAAGCTAGCGGTGGTAAGCAGGGGTGTCCACATGGTATGGTCAAAAATATCAAGTGGGCAGGCCACACACCTAAAAACATAGGCAGAGCTTTGACTACACCATCTCAGCTGCCATCTTGACTTTCTTATGCTTTTTTTTTGAAAGGACAAGAAAGGCAAATGCCAGCAAATGTGGGGATGTTTGCCACACCATCAGCCCCTTTTAAAGTGGCTCTCTGATGAACATCCAAGAAAATCTGGGTGCAGATGTTTCCCCCCTCATTCCCCAGTTATGGATATGGATACAGATAAATGCTGCTTCCTCTTTGAACCAAAAACCGGAGCCTCCAATGGCAGAAATATGAAAGCCATCAGCAATTTCTTCTTAGAGACTGATCATTAAAGAAGACAAATTGATGCTGATAAAGTCAACACCCCAGGTCCCACTTAATTGTGCCTGTCATTCCCACAGCATGGCCCTGATGGATCGACCCAGAAACTCGAAGCTCGGCTGAGCTGGCTAGGAAGTCAAGAGACTCATCTGTTGGATCATTTTTAGAGGGGGAAATAATTCCAACGTTGCTAAGACATTGCTAAGATAGCCCTATTTCTGATGAGTGAAACTCGAAAGTGGGACTTGAAAGGTATGTGTCAAGGAATTCTCATTCCACGTCCCAGATAGAAGTTTAGAATGTACTGATTTTAAGTCTCTTGCACAATGGCAGAGTTACTAAGAACAAGACTTAACTCCAAAGCACTTCTGAATTTGAATGGCAAACTATTTCATCGCACCACGCATCATCATCGGCTTAGACTTTGTGGATTAAAGCACAATTTGATCCTTTAAGAACAAACTGGAGATAGCCAAATATTAAACTTCTTGCTAGGATGGGCAAATATTCACAGGTTTGGGGGAGGAACAGGGGGAAATTAGCATTTTACTTCTTCTCTTAAGTGGCTCAAAAATGAAAATCCTCTTCCAACTCATTTCCCCTGCCCCAAATTGGCTGTCAACTCTACTATGCTGTCAGAGAGAACAGCAAAACAAAATCAAGCCGTTCTTAATTGGCAACGATGATGCGCATTGGTTGGTAATAGGCTTCAGTGAAATGCAGATGGCTCTCAAATCTTATCATCTTCTGTCCTCCTGGGTATGGTCTTCAATCAACTTGTCTCCTTTTGGCAGGTAGTGACCCAGAAAAGAAGCTGCCACCTGTATTTCTGGGTGCAAGTCTTTTTGCTTTTCACAGGCCCAGACTGACATTTCAATTAAGCTAGGTGGGTTTGTGGAATGAGGGACGACATTTTCCACAGATGTGTAATTTAAAAAATTGGGAAAACGTAAAGGTAAGAAGGAAACTGTAACAGGAACCCAAAGGCACCTTTATACAAGATGTTCAGGATCAGAAAAGGCAGGGGTGGTGGTGAAGGTCTTGGACTAGGATCAGGAAACCCAGGTTCAAGTCCACCACCAGCAATGGAAGTTTTCTGGGTGACCTCAGGCGTGTTGTTCTTTTACAAAGATGTGAATGGCACGAGCTAAAACCACAACAGAATCCAAAAGGTTTGTTGCCCAAGTGAAGTCGCACTCTGAATAGGAAGCCTAGTTCCTTCCTTCTCTGAGTAGACCGGTTTGAGTAGGTTAAATTGCAGTGGCCAATCCAGATCTAATACGCCATGGTCCTGGACAGTTCTCCAAACCACAAGAGGCAAGGGTAGCTGATGGTAGCCTTTGTCACTCCTGAGGAGAATTTTTGGGATCCTGAAAAGATTTATATGTCTTCTGTATTATGGCAGAATTTTCATGGACTACAGAATCCACCTTCAGTGGGAATCAAACTACAAAGTTTATAATAGGTAAAAATACTCTCAGGTCAAGCTGTGCTAGTGACGATATCTATGACTTTTCTTGCACTGAAGATGTTACCTAGCCGGGTAATGAAACGTTTGCAAGAAAAGAACCAAGCTCAGAGAACCCCAAGGACTCCACAGACTTTTCTTGGTCATTGTAAGTAGAAATTGCTTTGCCAGTCCCTTCTTTTTCAACTTTCTAGTGTACCTTATAGCCATGAAGTTCCCTGCTGGGCTCCTATCCAAGTACTATCCAGTTGAGCCTGCTTCAGTTTCAAAATCAGCCACAACTGATTACATGCTGACACTTATTGAGGAACAAATGCTTGTGCCCGATAACAAGTAAGTTCATATTTAAGACACCACAAGACTCTTCCATCTCTCTCTCTCTCTTTGATGTATGTTCTTCTAATAAGTGGCTTCACACTGTTGGAATGTGCGCCCTTCTCAGATGTCATTTCAGATGCGCTTAGAGCTTCTTCCAGCATCAGGGCTGCTTGGGGTCAGCAAAAGCGCCTTCTGTGCCTTCAAGACAACCTCTCCATCTTCATCCTGCTGCCTCTGAGCTTCAACTAAATTGACTTAACACAAAGCACCCGCCCTATGAAAGCCTCGTTAAAAATACAACATAACTGAATTGTTATTGATCCTTCATTTGGCATGATCATGTTGAAGGCTCAGCTGTCAGCAGAGAGATGCATTTTCTCTCCTGGAGGTTGCAAAATGTGAGACCAATTTTCTCAAGGTAACAGCTCCAAGCAAACATGTCCTGGGTTGTTTCCTGTGTCTAAGAAGCACCGAGCCATGTTTTTAAAATTCAAGATCCAAACAGGTCCTGCCTAGACAGGAAGGAGAATTTAAAGCACTTCCTCTTTTAGCAAGACTTCTGAACACAGCCTGAGTTCTCTAGTGGAGGGGGGAGTATCCCCACCTGGCCAGAAGCCCTTGGAGAGCATCATGAAAGTTAGGGCTATCCTCAGTAAATAGGGCCATGGGGTAGGAAGTTGTAACCCAACATATTTGGAAAACATCACATTGATGGAAATGGCTTTGCAATATTTTGCTACTCCTTGGCTATTTCCTCTTGGCTGGATTTCTAGAAAGCTATCTCACTAGGGTAGATCAATAGCCTGTTCAAGTCCAACATCTCCAGTCTGCTTCCTCACTTCCCGTTCCTTCTGCAGCTTTGGAAAACTGCCAGAGAACTATTGATTTGTCGTGGAGTAAGAGGAAACCTCTTCAGGTTTCATGGTAATAGCTGCAGTGTAGTACATGTAAGAATTGAAGCTTTCCACAAAGTGAGTGAAGCAGCAGCTCTGGGCACAGCATGGTGATAGGAGGCCCATTCTGTGATCACAAAACCCACCTCTGGTTTTTCTTCATGCAGGAAAGGGTCAGCACCTTTACAAAGAGAAACGAGGTTCTTGTTTGTTTGGTGGAAAACAAGGAATGATGGAGGAAACTGGTGTGTTTAGCCAAGAGCAGCGTTTCTCAACCTCAGTGACCGTAATGGTATGGGGGAATGACCTTGGGAGACAGGAGGAAAAGCCACAGCCAGGGGTACAGTCGGACAAGAGGGAGCTTAGCCTGCAGCAGGAATGTGGGCATGGCAAATATCTCAGAAGGGCTGTAAAGGCAATGGGGGAGGGTCTCTCTGCCAACCTCTTCTACCCATCTGCATGTCTAGCAATCCACTGACTCAGGAAAATACTTAGACTTCCATAATTCTGGATCTCTCTGCCTCTTCCCATGCTGATGTACATTTCTAACAACAAGACACCAATCACTTTACCACCAAGGTCTGAACAGTCTGGGTTTCAACCTCCTCATCAATCGTGAGTTCACTGCGTAAGAACAGGCCACTTCTTCTCAAGAAGCCAATTGCATAAAATGATTGTAAAGATGAAATGGGGAGGGGAGCATTATGTATGCAGCCGTGACCTCCTTGGAGGATACAAGGAATAGAAATGGGATAAGGGGAATTAACAACATTCGCAGTACTTAGGAAAGCTGTGGGATTTCACACGGAGAATATTCTTCTTCCCTGAACTTCTCCTGGAATTGCTGAGAGGAACATGGCTCATGCTTCAGTGACATCAACAGCCATGGCACCAATCCTTGACATCCTCTCAAACCTATCTCTACATCTACCGCTCAACACATCAAGGAAAATGTGGGCTCAGGGCTAGGAAGACCTACTTTCAAGTCTTTGCTCAGCCACAAGTCTCACACCAATCTACTAGAAGACAACAGTCAGGAAAACCTAGAAGCTACCTGCAGATCATTGAAGGACAGCAAGAAGAAGTCTTCAGATGTTTATCTCTTAACCACATCTTTCCCATTAATTGCCAATCTATATTAAAAAAAAAAAAAAAACTTCAAGCAGCCAGTTCAAGAAACCAGGTAAATCATTTATCCTGTAATCTTAAACAGAAAAGCATGTTCTGACACTTGTGAACAGCCTTTTTCTTCCTAGCACTGCCATTAATTCCTTCTCCTTCTTGACAGATTCGTCTTTTATACCACTTTACCCACACCCATACTTTTGCTCTAAGTGTTTGCCTCTGGGCGCTGTGTAGTCCTTTGCATTCTCCTGGGTGTCGGAGCATCCTTAGAATTCAGCTCTCTTGAGCAAGTAGAACATCAGTTAGATTAAATTCTGCAGTTGAGACAGGAGCGCTATAGTAATACAGTTAACTGAGAACAGCAAACACATTGGGGAGGGGGGCAATTTTGCAAAACTGGTTCTTTTCTTCTTTCTAAATATCTAGAATAAGAAAAGGCAGCTTTGAGCTTCTAATGTAATTTCAGTATGGTGGATCTCTCACCCTTTCTCTTTCTTCTGTGTCTTCAGTGCCTGATGCATTTGTAACACACCTGCACATAGCTATTCGATGCGGGATTGAAGGGGAGGGAAATGAAGGCCAGGGAAATAGTTAAGTAACCAGCACCACGACATCAGCCTTCTTCGATTTCTTTTTCGAGTTGGTTTCAATCCAATTTAGGTGTTCATGGAGATTATCTTTGGTACAATTCTTCCTCCGCCTTTTGCCTCCGTGAGTTTGCATTCAGTTTGATGAAAGAGAATTTGTGTTCCACGTTTCTTCCCAATTTCTCCAGTGACAGCCTTGGGGCTGATCCATGCATTTTGGCGCTTCCTTAGTCACTTCATATTGGGGCAGCATACAAGGTGATCAACAAATAACCCCGCCCCAGCGACAAGGCGGCCAAGGGTGGGCGTCTGTGGATGTCCAGCCTTGCATTGTACAATTGAAACGGTAGAATTGGTAAGAAAATAGTCTTTTTTACAATCCTCTTTCCAGTGGTCTGCAGCAGGAGCAACTACAAGGAGAGTCAAAAAGGTCAAGATGGCAACCATGACCTAGTGACTTTTTGACCTCCCTTGCAGATGCCCATCTACAGCCTCTCTGCTTCTACTCCATCTCAAGAGAAGATATTTGAAGCCATTTGCCTGCAGAGTCTGTAGGGGGGGTGACTGTCCTTGAAGAACAGCTGGAGAATTTCTCCTTGTGGAAAAAGGCTGAGAACTCTTCTGCCCCATTTTTCTACCCTGAGCCATTTTAAAAGACCATTCGTAGCCAGGTCTTTCTAGAGCAAAGGACCTCTATGTTCATACCACACTCTATGCCCTAATCTTGCCCACCTCCTTTAAATTCTGCATGTTGTGTAAGCGCAAGCTCCAACTATAACATGGATTTGTATTAAGTGTCCGAAGTACTGTAGGACAATTTGAGCCTGTGATTGGTGCCTCGAATGAGAACTCTGGGTTGGTTTCTTCGATGATCCATTGCTTTGTTTTCTTGGCTGTTCACAGTATTCTCAGGAGTCTTCTCCAACACCAAAGTTCAAAGCCTCAATACTCATCCTACCCTGCTTCTTCAAAATCCAACTTTTGCTTCCATCGAGGCTCACAAGGAATACCACGGCTTGCACTATTCTTATCATTATACAGACACATCATGGCATTTGAATATCTTTTCCAAGGCCTGCTGTATCAAATTTGAAATAAGGAGTTTCCTGATCATGAGAGCTATTAAACAGTGGAACAGCCTGTTTCTTGGAATCATGGAGGTTCCCTCGCTGAGACATTCAAAGGTTAGATAGTCTTTTGTCTGGAATGGTCTGAGGATTCCTGCCCAGGAGATTGGACTCAACCCATTACTCTGTCCAGGTTGGGATTAGTTGCAATCATCTGTCTGTTGCATCCTTGGTCACAAACCAGGCTTTGCTGTACTGTACCCCCCAAGGGATTGGTTAGTCAGTCCTCTGTGCCTCTCCCTGCAAATGTTCATTCAAGACAAACATTCTTTTTAGGGCTTTTTGGTATTTTAATCATTGCCCAGCTCTGAGCAAGCTGAATATAGAGGCCAAAAAATTAGTTCTTCAACTTTAATCAAATGGACAATGAGAAGCTAATACATCAATTACAAGGTCTAATGATTTCACTCCTGCCTTGTGATGGTGGAGGAACTGCTCCTGCCGTAAGTTTGCCTCCTCCAGCAACCAAGGACCCATTATATTAGCCGCACAATCGCTTTTCATTCACATCCATTTTTTCCTCCCCATTCCATGACAACAGGGAGTTTGTGGTAGAGCAAACAATGACTATTGTCCCTTCCTATAATCCTCTACAGCAGCAAGAGATTACTGTCTTGAAATTAGAGCTGGAATCTGGTCATTGGGTGTTATGGATGTTTACTTGTTTAACCAGTTTGGCTGGTGCAGATGGGGGCATGAAGTTTGATTCTTTTTGTAAAGAGAATTGGGAAGCTGTTTGAAAATTGGCTCATAGACGAGTAAGAGCAAAACACAAATTAAAAACCCAGAGCAGGACAAAGTGAATTGCACACATTGGCATGTTCTTAGAAGTAGGTTCTTCCAAGTTTGAAAAGTATCTCGTTAATGGAGACCTGAGCAGATTTAAGGGAAGGACAAGAAGGGAAATCCTGCTTAATTGCATCAGAAGGAAAGAAACTGTGAACCTGTGCATAAGTGCACAAACACACACAGTGTTTCTTTGGATGCACAGCCACACCAAATTCTTCTGCCTCTAAAACCCAAATTACCTTGTGTCAGTCTCTCTCTCCTTTGGTCTCACTTACCCCTCTAACTGCTGTGAAGACAGAAATGAGATGCTGGCTTTGAAAAATTAGAGAGATGTACAATTGGATTAAATTTTAGAAATACCGGTGGCCCAAGCAGAATGCAAAGATAACCCAACAGCACCACCTTGGGGCAAATCAGTAGAAGGATGGTGACCTCCAGAGTCCCTTCAATTTTTATTTATTTTTTACAGCTAGATGGTGGCTTTCAACGCTTGTTTTGGATATCAGTCCTTCGTTAAAGGAAGGTTTGCTACAATGGCTGATTCAGAGGCATAAAGAGTTGATGAAGGCCAGGAACAGCAGTTGCTCATCTTCTGTGACCTCTTTTGCAATAGGTTCCCCACCCCACCCCAAAATCAGGCAGACAAAAGCCAGCAGCAACAGGGGGATACCAGGCCAAGAGATTTAGATGAACAGCTCAATGTCTTAAAATGAACATCTGGATGCCAGACGGCCTACTTTTTAAGTGAAATATAAAAACAGGATGTTATAGCCCAATGATATGTACAAACTTTCTCTGTTCTTGATCAATCTAAGAATGTGCTCTCTGATTATGTGCCATCAGGTCGGTGTCAACTCTTAGGGACCACATAGACAGAATTTCTCCATGATGATCTGTCCCCAACCTGGTCCTTTAGGTCTTCCAACAGTACATCCATCGCTGCTATAACTGAGTTCATCTGCTGGTTGTCCTTCTTCTTCTCTTTCCTTCCACCTTTCCCACCATCAGAACCTTCTCCAGAGAGTTGGGTCTTTGCATAATGTGTCCAAAGTAGGGGAATTTTAACCTGGTCATTTGTGCCTTGAGTGAGAATTCTGGGTTGATTTGTTCAATGATCTGTTTGTTTTTTTGGCCGTCCATGGTCTTCTCAGGAACCAGTATTGTCTAAGGTACTGATTCTCCAATTTAGTCTTTCCAATGTCATGTTCTCTTTCCTCCAGTGAGCCAAAGAAAACTTCCTTTTCTGATCAGTGTTGGTACAGACATATTTTTGCAATATGCATAGATCAATCCTTGTTTGGAAGACTGCTGAAGCAAAACTTCAGCTCACGGGAATTCAGCAGATATTGTTCTGCAAAGCATTATATTTTCCTAGCTTTCCTCTAGTGGCATTTATGACATTTACCCATAAGTATCCTGCAAGCATTGGATCTGAATTGCTAGCAGTTTTATTTTTAAAAAGCAACAGGCTATATGTCTTCCTTAGGAATAAAAGGATTAAGGGAGAGGACAATGCCAAATGCAGAAAGCTTAGATGAAATTTGTTGTTCAGTTGCTTCCGACTCTTCATGACCCAACAAACATCATTAGCCTGGATTGTCCATCAGAAACAGCTTCAAATTCTTGTAAGCTCCTGCTGGTGTCATCAGCGAAAACATCTAGCCACTTCATTTCCTTTCAGCTTCCTTTCTGATTGCCTTCAATTTTTCCAAACTCCCAAAACACTCCAAAGGATCTTGCCTTTACCTTACCCATCCAAAATACTTAAGCTTTCGCCTCGCAATTAATTATTTCATTGAGCAGTCTGGTTTCCCTTCATCTGATACTGAATTATTCATTCACCTTGCAATCTAAGTGGTTCTCAATTTTTCCCCCAACACCATGTTTAAAAGGCATCCATTTTCCCCCCTTCCTTCAGGCAATGACATCAAAAAGGATATTAGAATTTCTCAAGCAGCCGAAGGACAATAGAGGGAGAAAGAGAAGAGTTTGCAAAAATCTAACCAAAGACTGTTGGGTCAACAGATTGCTGGCCCCTCCACTGCCCCAAGAATATAGGCAAATGTTGAGAATCTTGGTAGCAAATTGCTTCATTTAGACACATTGTACAGTAGCCCATACTTGTTCCATTTGGGAAGTACATATTAACTCAATTTGACACAAGATTTAATATTTTCAGACGGTCATATTCTTTTGAACTACATTCCTGTTGCATGGAAGTTGACCTCTGGATAAAGAAACTGGATTCTCGATGCCCTACTTATAGATGATTTATTCTTCAGCACTCCAAAGATAAAGATGTGGGCTGAATTACTCAATGATCTGCAGAATTGATGTTCTCAGTAATCTGCAAATGACTTATCAATGGAGATTGGCTATGGATGATAATATGGCTACCATTCATTGAAGCACAGAGAACCTTGATACACACATCCATGAATTTATGCCTTCTATCTTTTAGTGTTTTTTGTACACTATTTTTGTTTCTTCTACTCAAACAATAAAAGCAACCCCCCCACCCCCAGTACCTAAAACAGGACTACAAAGAGCAGAAACATCATGCATTTTCTCTGGCTTTTGCTTAATATAACGGGAACGTAAATGGGCTGAGATTCAAATCGATGCAGAAAATCTTTTTCCAGCATCAAATGGAGATCATTGAGTTTGGCCAATTGGTTAGAGAAGCCTTAGATGTGCACATAACTGTCAAATCCATTTGAAGGCATCCTGTTTGATCTGATCCAGACTGTTTAATCCAATTCAGGAAGCTGCCTGGGTTTCAAGATCCGACTGAACACTCCATAAATCTCAGAAAATCAAAGCTTTTGCGCAGCCTTACTTAGCGCGCTACAGAAATCCAACCCCTCCATTTCTGTTGAAATTTTCTGCAGGAAAAAGAAAAAGAGCGCCACGCTTTTTCAAGAACGCCACAAAAACAGAAACTAGATCGGGGGCTTCTTTTATTGAAAACCAACAACCAAGTTCGTTATTAGAGAGAGTCTTCCAAATCATAAAAGCACCCAGAGTCCTTGTCTAAATATAAATAGTTTTCCATTTCTGCTGGAAACTCCTTTTGGTGGAGAGAGGTGGAAAGAAAAAATAAATGGAGGGGGAGGGTGGGAATCATGTGCTATCAAGCTCTCCTCCAGCGAAGATCAGCCTGGAAAGCCGGCGGTCGCTTTTGCACCGCGGAGGACCCAGCTCGTGTTCCACAAGCGCCCTGCGGTCATTTCATTTGCTGGGTGCCTAGACCAAACCAGGTTTTTCTTTGCAGGGTGGAGAAGAGAAGGGGGTGGGGGAGAGGAAATAAACCCTGTAAAATCCAAACGCATGCATTTGAAAAAAACAAACGTCGAAGCACGGAAAGAAACCGGAGCGACTCAGGGAGCGATGGCCAGGCACCCTCTCGCTCATCCAAAAACCGTAAGAGAAAAATAGCATTACAGAGCCCAGCAGCAGCAGCAGCAGCAACCTGAAACCCATCCCGTTATACTCAAAGAACATTGCAGGGAAAGCGCTAGAGAGCTGCCTCCCCAAAGTGCAGAGGTTAAAAAAAAAAAGCAAAACAGAGGATGCAATTGAGAGAGAGAGAGAGAACGGGTGGCAAAAACTCCTTCGTGCGGGTATTTTGTTTTTGGAAGGCAAGTCGGTTCAAAGGATGGCGATGCAGCGGTGGCCAATTTCCTGTCGCCTCGGGGTCATGTCAGGTCTTTGACCGAGCCTGAGAACCCCCCCAAATCAGGCAGGATCAAGGCAAACCCCAAAGCGAAACGTTAAGTTACATAGAGAGAGTTAACAGAATCGTCTCCCCGTATCTTTAATGAGGTTGCAATTTGGTAGCATCACTGGGGGGGACGAACATCTGGGAGGGGGTGATACAGACCCTACTGGTCTTCAACCCACTTTTAAACGAGGTTCAGGCCAAATTAGGAACAGAGGCTTGACCAGCAGCTAAGACCTATTACGAGTGTGTCTTTGGAAGAGGCCTCGCACCAGATTTAAGTTTCTAGGGAGCCACCTATTTATCACCGCTTTTGGAAACCGCTTACGGGTGGCAAAGGCAACCCCCAGCCGATCCTGGCAAAAACAAAGTTTGCTTGGGCCTGGTTAGTACTTGGAGAGGAGATCCCCCAGGGTCTTTCAAAGCTACCGGCAAGAAGGGGAGATTTCCTTTAAAAAGCATCTTGCGGGAGGCGGCGTCGAGCCCGTCTGTAATGTCGCCAAGGCTGAGACGTTTGATCAACAGGGACTAGCGACTCTATCAGCCTCCAGGGGAGGCGGCTGTTGGTGGAGACCAAGCCGTAATTTGAGGTTGCTAAGGCTATTTCTTCAGACTGGATAGATTAAATAAATAGGTGGATTGATTTCTTAGCACCTAACTCATACAATCCTGACATACAATCACTTCCAGTGTCCTTAAAATGTGCTTTCCCTTTTTTGGGTTTTTTTTTTTTTTTGGTAACTGTGTTTAACATTCTCCTAGAAATTTCATGTGCTGGTGCTTTCTCCAAGCCTATTCTGCATCTATTCATCATTTATATGAAATACACACACACACACACACACACACACACACACACACGCATACATACTGAAAGATAATTTTCTTCTTCAGGATAGCAGGGCGAAGGGAGAAAATCCACAGAAAAACAAGAAATGTGAATACAAGCCATTGGTAATGTTTCCTTTTTGGGGGGGTGAAGGGCAGAAAGGTCTCACAGAAGCAAGTCTATAAAAAGGGAAGAATTCTGCACATTATTCGGTTCTTTGGAGGTGAGATGCAGAAAAACATTTCATTTGTTCCCCGTTTAGAAATCATTCACACCCACGTTCCTATGAATTTTTTTCTGCGAAAGGAGGATACAGAAATGGGCTCGATGCAAGAAAAGCACATCCTTCACAGGCAAATAGTCTCAACTTCAATCCAGATGTTCTTGGGCAGGCAGAAAAGGCCATAACCCAGCCACCAGGGTTCTAGCTGTGGCGAATTCCACACATCATGACAAGCCAAATTGTGGTGTGCGTGTGTGAACCCAGCCCCTGTAGTTCCTAAACCATGACGGATGCCTCGGTGCAGATCTCATCGGCCTCAACACGATGGGGGGTGCTCGCTTTGGCAACTGTAATCGTGGCTGATTTATTAGCCGTTGGGTTTGCCCAGTAGGCTAAACTACAGGATTGGCACGAAAGGAAAAATGGGTGCAAAGATCTGGGTGGGTGTAGGTAAGTTTGGTGGAGGAACAGTGTCCTCTGTTTGAAGGGAAGTGAGCACCTTGGTGGACCCATTTTGGAGCTAAGGAGTGATGGGGAGACTGAAGTTCTCAAGGGAAGGCAGATCCTTCAGCTTCTAACTTTTCCTGGCTGTGTGTGGACTTCCTGCTTCCAACAATCTAGGAAAGACGACGAGCATCGAGAGAAAATGGGAATTAGCCCATAGGATCCACACCGCTTCCCAATTTGGATGTGGGTGAAGTGATCCACCTAATTCCATCTCTTGAAACCAAATGGGGGACCACCTCCTTTTGGTTAACATTTTCAGCCTCCAGAGGCAGTGATATCTCTCGAGAGAGAGGCCCCACGATAGCTGTACCTTTGGGTTTAGTTGTGGTGGCTCGGTACGCCCATTTTCAAGGTGAAATGTACCTCGAAACCTTTGTATGTTGAAAAGCACAGCTCGGCTTCTGTATTTCAGCCACGTGATCCGGGAGCTGGCAAAAAGAAGACCTTCTGTAGATTGAGAAGACCTATGGTCCTCTGGCGGCTTATACCAACACTAGCGAGCAACGTCTTTCTATGTGAATTCTTTGAAGTAAACACTGAAAGAGGTGACAAAACTGGAGTGGGTGGATGCTTCACAATCCAGCAACATGGGTAACAAAATTGGGATGTAAAATCTTTCCTGGAGGGGTTTTTCGGGGTGGGGAGGAGAGTGGAAATTGTTCCTCTAAGGCAGTGTTTCTCAACCTCGGCAACTTTAAGAGGTGTGGACTTCAACTTTCAGAATTCCCCAGCCAGCATGGCTGGCTGGGGAATTCTGGGAGTTGAAGTCCAGACCATTTAAAGTTGCTGAGGTTAAGAAACACTGCTCTAGGGTAAAAAGGAAAAAAAAAAAAAAAGAGAGAGAATTGCAGAAAACATAACACGTACTTACAGAAAGATCCTATTCTAACCCTCTCTCTCCAGCTTTGATTTTCTACATAAAGAGAGTTTTGACATTGCAAAGCGTAAAAACCAACACAAGTCTCTTCTTAGCAGCGGCATCTGTGGGTAGATCTTTAAAAGGGGGAGCGGGGTGCAGTTTTGCATTAAGTCTGGAAAATTTCTGAATGTCCACAGCTGCATTTTGGGGGAGGATCCGATGCGGGGAACGCGCTCAAATTCACCTCAGCAGCTGGAAGGGCAGTGGAGAATTGCGAGGACAGCCCTCAGCCAGGCCACCCAAGACGGCGCTCTGGAGCTAGATTTCTTCAGGCAGGCCACCACCAGGCCACGCCACGCCACCCGCCGCGGCCTCTCTCTCGAAGACCCGGAGAAGTATCGCGCGAGATGGAATTGGGCTGAGGGAGGTTGCGGACAAAGACATTCGTTCTGTTTTGTGCAAACCGCCGTTAATGCTAAGAAGTTTCCGACTGCCTCGGTTCTTCCCACCGGGAGAAACCAGAACGATGCTCCTCCAGTTTATTCAGCGTGACGGTGAGGTCTGGGGGATTTAAGAGTCTTCCCCGAGGATTTCTGTGACGAAGGAAGCCATCTCAGTCACTTTGGTGTCATGTAGAGTGAAGAAGGGGTGAGCCTGTTGGAAAAAGAGAGGAGGAGGAGGAGGGGAAGAAGGAGCAGGAGGAGGAGGAGGAGGAGAAGGAGAAGGGGATGAAGAGAAAGAGGAGGAGGAGGAGGACAAGAAGGAGGAGGGGGATGATGAGGAGAGGGAGAAGAAAGAGCAAGAGGAGGAGGAGGACAAGGAGAAGGGGATGAAGAGAAAGAGGGGAGGAGGACAAGGAGGAGGAGGGGGATGATGAGGAGAGGGAGAAGAAAGAGCAAGAGGAGGAGGAGGAGGACAAGGAGGAGGAGAAGGAGAAGGGGATGAAGAGAAAGAGGGGGAGGAGGACAAGAAGGAGAAGGGGGATGATGATGAGAGGGAGAAGAAAGAGCAAGAGGAGGAGGAGGAGGACAAGGAGAAGGGGATGAAGAGAAAGAGGGGGAGGAGGACAAGGAGGAGGAGGGGGATGATGAGGAGAGGGAGAAGAAAGAGCAAGAGGAGGAGGAGGAGGAGGACAAGGAGAAGGGGATGAAGAGAAAGAGGAGGAGGAGGAGGAGGAGGAGGAGGAGGAGAAGGGGGACGACGGGGAGAGGGAGAAGGTGATGGCTTCAGCACATGGGAAGAGAAATTGGGACGCTCTTCACATGTCCGGCCATCAGCAAAGGTTGGAAAACAAGACACTTGCAGCGTTTCTTGCAAGCCCCGAACTAAAAAGAATACGCCCTCCCAAAAGTCGTTCTTGGCTTTGGCAGCCTTGACTTTTAAAACGGCGCCCCCGTGTTCAAAACAGGTCAGCCGGATTTCACTGCGAGGGCTAGGAATTGTGGCAAACCCAGATTCGAACAAACCATCCTGCTCTTTCCAAAACGTGTTCCAAACGCTTGGCGGAACGGAGCGGTTCATCTTTAGGATCCTGCCTATTCACGTAAAATTATTATATGCCAGTTGAGGATGGTTGGCCTCCTACTGCAGACAGGGCAACGGAAGCCGGGGAGCAACGGCTGGTCTCCCTTCCCAATTTCCCTTCCCTTCCCCTTCCTTCCGTATCCAGTGCTGGCCAAACCGTCTCCCATCAACGCCTAATGCTTTCTACAGAGGTTGCTGAGCCAGATGACTTTCCTCCTGAAACGCCACGTTCAGCTGCAGATCTGGCGCTACGGTGAAGGGTCGCCCTGGGCTCAGCTGCTGAGGCCTGATTGAAACGGATTGAAACTGGGCCATAAGAAAGAAGATCCAACTCACCATCAGCTCTAAGTAACTCATTCGTTCAGCGGGATTCTTCCTCAGACTGAAAAAGAAGACAGCCGGAACATCAGCCCCAATCCAAGCTTAAAGATTTCTCATTGGAACAACAGCAACCCCCATTGCTCTGCTCTTAACCGTGATCAGCTATTACGGCCTATTTCATCTTCCGCCGTGTCCGAATGTAAACACCCCTGGAGAATTCCAGACTATCAGGGCCACTCTCGTTGTTCTCCTTTGCTTTTAAAAATCCTACACTTCTGTTTTACCATTTGGGAGATTTTGGCAGGACATTCTCAGCCTACATTTCTTGGTCCACTGTGCAGAAAGCTTCTGCTTGCTGCTACCAGAACTGCAGAAAGTAAATCTGAAACGGTAGAGCAACCGCAGCTTCTTTTCAAGATATGGCGGAGGGCGGAATGACTCCATTTCTATTTGGGGGCCAACGGGAGCTCTTTCTTGCTCCCCCAATTCCCCAAGGCACACGAGAAATATTAGAATTTTGATCCAGACTGCGGCCACCCCAAGGGAGATGCGTGTTTCTTTTTAAATCAGGTTCGTGCAGCTCTAGATTGCAACGGGATGCGTGCCTTTCCACCACATGAAATGCAAACAGGGAGACCAGGCGCATCTTGGTGATGGAAAGTCACACAGAACAGCTGTTTGCAAGCAGTGAGTTGTAAAGCTGAGTTGTAAAGCCTGAGTTGGGAATGCCACAATTCCAGCTGTGCACCCAAACAGCAAGCAACGGTGGCGAGAAGCGATCCGTCTGCGAGTCAAGGAAAATGCAACGCTACGGCATTATAAAAACCATTGTTAAAAGTTTCTAGCCCTCGTGATTTAGTTTCTGGAGGGGCACAAATGGAAGGATTCTGAATGGGGATTCCACATCTTGTCTTAGTTTCTGAGCCTGTCCATGGTTTTAAAGCAAAACTCCTAAAAAGGCACACTCACGCCCACCAGAGATGGAGGATCAGAGTTGAAGGCCACATTTGGAGGGGATCCTGCTTGGGAAAAACTGTGTTCAGTTACTACACAAGGTAGCCGAACACCAAGGAACTTATCACATCCTTACCAACGTGAGTACAATTTTGGAGAAGAGAATTGTAGTTAAGGACCTTGATGTGATGCAGAACTAAATGTGGAATCTGCCATCTCACAAAAAGTTTAGGCTCCATCATGTGTGGGGCGCAGAGATAGCAGAATTTTACATACGTGGAAAAAAATGCACCCTCCTGATTTTGAGGAATGGATCCAAGTTACGAGTCTCTTATCTATTTTTCAAAAGTCTCTGGGTCCTAAATATGAGAAGATGAAGCCTTACATTTCTTTATGGGATTTAATTATAAGCTTCAGGAATGAATAAATTCCACATGGATACCAATGGATATTACACGGACGTTTTCTCTCTTTTCTTCCCATTAATTGCCCTTTTATCCTCTCTTCTGCCATGCTGAATTTATTTCAATGTTGTTAACTGGGTCATTTTCTCCTCTTCTTCACTGCATACCCAATCTTTCTCTTCTTCTCCTTCCCCCCCACCGTTCGTGCTGTAGTTTTCTATTTCCCCATTTAAAAGAAAAATAAAATAAATGCCACGCAGAGGAATTTACCACTGGGCGGTGAAGTCGACAAAGTCTCTGGAGAAGCGATCGGCTGGGAGCTGAGGTGATGGTTCTTCCACTACCTGCTTAAGCTGCTGGAAGGGGGTCCCCCAGGAGTCGTAGGGGAAACGGAGAATGGCCATCTCGATCTGGAGGGAGACAGAGATTGGATTTGTCCAGCATCTGGCTTCCTACAACGGCAGGGGAGATGGTGGAAGGAACCTGCAAGTGGGACCCGATCTGAGAAGACTCCCCAGGCTGCCGTTGCCTGACCTGATGTTGCCTCCAGATGTGCTGGAACATCAACTCCCAGATTGCCCCTCTGCAGTCACACCTGGAGGGCAGCTACATTGCCCCTTGCAACGGGGTGACTCTTATCCCTCTGAACTGCTATACTCCCTTCTTAAAGCCATTTCAGTAGGGGAATCATTGCCATTTCCTGCGCTCAGGAATCCCTCTGGATCCTCTAAAATCCGTTTTGTTGGGAGACCCATAAGCTCTACGAAAGGCGACCCAGAACGTGGAATGACATTGGTCTACTTCTCAGAGGCCTCTCTCTTTCCCTATCCTGTCCCCCCCCCCCCCAAAAAAATCTGCACGGATGTGTCAAAGAGGTTGTCAAGTTTGACTCAACCTTTACTTTATTATTTATTTCGGCCCCCTCCAAACCGCGGCTTTTCAGAAAGCCTAGCCTGCAGCTGCCATTGCAACCGGGGACAAGGAGTTCCACCCGCGGGGCGAAACACGTTTCTAAACTTATCTGCATTTGCACGAGATGCTCTTCTTTATCCAGGGGTAAGAAGGGGTGGGGGGGGAAATAAAAGAGAAATAGACAAGAAGGAAGAAAGATACAAAGAAGTAGCTTCTGATCTTCCTTACAGCAGTTGTAAGTACAAGTTTATCTATGTTTTTGGCGGACTGGCAACGCTTTATAGACTTTTTGCGTGAAACAGGAAAAAAAATGAACATATGATTCTGATGATTAGACAGGATAGATTATAGAAAGAAGATTTATAGATTTATAGATTATAGATTTATAGATTATAGAAAGAAGAGTTATGTTGTAACT
The DNA here is from genome assembly GCF_059951505.1 of Python bivittatus. Classification (NCBI taxonomy): domain Eukaryota; kingdom Metazoa; phylum Chordata; class Lepidosauria; order Squamata; family Pythonidae; genus Python; species Python bivittatus. Next base: position 4,765,249 of record NW_028277083.1, read on the forward strand.
ATAGAGCGGTGTTTCTCAACCTTAGTGACTTTAAGATGGGTGGACTTCCGCCCATCTTAAAGTCAAGTTGAGAAAGACTGCCATAGAGTAAGAGGTAAATTTACAAAGGAGGTTCTTCCTTATCCGTGTCTTCCACTGATCATATAAGAGTTGTTGTTACTGTTATTATTATAATTATTATCCTTATAATCTGTACTATATAGCCACAGCAGAGCACCTATCCGGTCTTCACGCTCTGCGGCTTGCCGGCCACCAAGATCTCCTTGATTTCTTACCAAAGTGATCCCAAGACTCCACACGTCTGATTTCACATTGTACCCCTTCTGGTTCAGCTCAGGGTTTATTCTTTCTGGCTGCAAAACAGAAAAGGGAGAATTCGAATGGTGGGCGCCGCCCAGAGTCAGAGAGTGGAACAGGCAGCTCTGTACATTTAATCAATTGAATAAACCAACTCAGTCGAAGTTGTTGGGAGCCGTGCGGGTCCTGGAGGAATACCTGCACTCATCGTGGCCAAAAAATTCCTCCAGAGACCTTAGGGCAATCAGAAGGCTCTAGTCTGACCCTACCTCGAGGGTGGTTGTGAATTTTGGGAGGATAGAATTGAGCCAATGGACAGCTTGCAGGGATTGGGGTAGATAGAGCAGAATATAGCCATAATAAACTATAATAAACCAGCACACAACCACCTTTGCCGTCATGTTAGTCTGCAAGGTTCGTTGTACTTTCAGTCAAACCCCTGATGGATGGACAGACAGACAGACACAGACAGAGGGACAGACATGGACTTATAGGATGCTCCAATCAACCATCTCTGTGCAATGTACAGCTCCCAAATTGCTAATCAGGGATTAAAAACCGAATGATAAATAATCAATTTTAAAACTAAAACCATACCTTGCAAATAACCATCTGAAAGCCGGGAATCAACATTCCATACAATAAAACTAATTCATTGTCCAGAGAGTCCTCTATTTCCCCCTGGACCTGAAGCCTTGGTGAAATAACCATGTTTTCCACAATTTTCTGAAAAACCGGAGGGAAATGGCCCTCGTCTTCCCTTCCTCTTCCATTCAAGGCTCCTTGTTTGTTTAAACGAAACCCCAGAAAATCCAAAACAGTTCCTTGAACAAGTTGATGGGAATTAAATGTGGCTCAGAAATAATGGCCCTTTGCGTTTCCTTCTGTTTTGGAGAGCCAATTTGGGGGTTCACAGCACTGGGGGTGGCTGGTGGCCCGAGGATGTTCTAGGCGCCTTTTCCATCTGCACTGTAGTTTTAACTTTTTAAGTTTAATTTTAACTTTTGGTTGTCTTTAACCTGCATATTTTTTCTAGAATTTATAGTTTTGTTTTTTACTTGTAATGCCGCCTAGAGTCCCTTGTGTAGCGAGCTGGGCGGCATATATAAATTTGAAAAAGAGATAAAAATAAGTAAATAAATTCTCTGGCAGGGAAGCAAATTAGAATCAGAGGAAAGGAGGAGACTAGGAGAAAAGGACGGGAGACTTCTCCCACCAACAGACCCTCCCCACGCCTCTCATTGACCCCACACTCACAGCCATATAAGGTTTGCAGCCGGCATCCAGAGTTTTCGCCACCGAATCCACCAAGTAACCGCTGATTCCAAAATCGCACATTTTCACATGCCCCTGTTTGTTGATCAAGACGTTGGATGGCTTCACATCTGCGGGTGGAGAAGGGAAACGGGGCAGACTCACTTTTATATTACTTTTTAATTTTTCTATCAACCTCTTTTATTCCTGGTGGTGGAAATATTCTGACCCTGAAAGGCACCATTTGAACAGAATTTAGATTTTTACCTAAAGACTTCTGAGATTGGTCGGAACTTAATAGAAATGTCTCAACCTTGAAAGAGGCCATCCCAACCTCCGTTCATGAACATGGTTTGTTTCGAGGTCAGAAGACTTACAGGATGGCCAAAACTCCACGTCAACCATAAAACATTTTGCACCTGTATACTGTATGCAAGGGTATACAGGTAGTCCTCACTTACCAACCACTCATTCAGCAACCATCCAAAGTTACAACGGTGCTGAAAATTTTTACAACCATTATGACCTTCCAGTGTTCCTCAGTCACATGATCACCATTAGAATCAGTACATGTTGTCCTGTGCCTGATCTGTTGTTTTTCCTTTTTTCCCCCTTGCAGAGTGGAGAGATTGGAGAGGAAGGGATTACAAGAGAGCAAGCAAGCAGGGGGAATACACTGGCTGTTTGCCGAGTGTGCTTGCGGCTGCTGGCACCAGCGCATTGCTTTTGATGTGTATTCCCCATGGGGTGCCTGCTTACTCTCTTGTAATCCCTTCCTCTCCAATGAACATAAATACAAACATTAATTCCCTTCTGATTAATTATCCAGGACTGGAGTGAGCACTCCAAAGGGCATGAGAGCTGTTAGGAGGCAAACCAAAGCTGAAGGTATGAAACTGATTAGTCTTGTCAATTTTGAGCCAGAAAACACAGTAGCTGTCACATGATTTCCCACTGAGCGACCGCTTCGCTTAGTGGCAGAGTTGCCAGTCTCACTTGCGGTTGCTAAACAAGGACGACCTTGTGGCTTAAGGAAGATATCTAATGCTTGAAGCTAGAACCCATCTGTGTTATTAACCCTGAGCTGCTTTTCCTGTCACCCTGAAAGGATTTTGACCAGACACTTACCTCTGTGAATCACCGAGAGTTTACTGTGGAGATGCTCCAGTGCTCGCACAATCTGGGCAGGAGGGGAAGAAACAGGAAGCGCCAGTTAGTTGTGGGACGCTCGCACAACTACATGTTCTCTGGCTGCTGTATGGAACAGCAGCTCGTAAACCGTCTGACCCAATTATCCCTTTTCCTGGTCTCAAATACCACTACAAAAACCCCAAACTCTGTTGTTTTACACAAGCATATCAGCAGCCCCACACCAGATCTTTGATTCACAAGCAAACAATTACGAATTGCTGTAATACCCCTGGATATGCCCAAAGTACTCCTTTGGGGGTAATTACCCCCAGTTTAAGAACCACTAGTATGGAGGAATAGCTGAGCTGTATGAAGGGGCTTTAAGTCTTCCATCTGCATGGTTGCTTATAGTCAACAACAACTTGATGACACATAATCAATCAATCAATCAATCAATCAATTCCCCCATATCAAGGTTTGGAGGAAACTAATCTAACCAAACCTTCCACTGGGATCTGGTATATCTTTTTCCTCCAATTAGTTTCAAGGACACATTCAGAAGTTTTCATTTCCATTTTAATTAAGCCAAGTTTTTTTCGGTTGTCTGAACCAGGACCCAATGGTAGGGATGTTGAGCATGGAAACATGCAAGCTTCAAGGTGCTGTTTTTGAAGCTCAGGTTTCTACTGACTGCAGTGAAACTAGGGTTTGGTTAACACACCGGACTGTGGAGAATCTAGTAATGGAAGAGAGTGTTTTTATTCCCATTCCAGGAAGGAAAGAGGGAATATTATTTGCCAGCTAGATTTATAATCCTGAATTATAATTCAGCTTTGCATCTGAACGTGGGCTACTATGTCATTCAAGATAACACTCACAGACACGGCTATTTTTCCCAGGATATCTTCAGGGATGGTCTTCTTCTTCTCCAGAACCTTCTTATAAAATTTATCCAGAGATGTGTCCATCAACTCCATGCAGATCCACACATCACCCTGAGAATCCAGCAAAGGCAGAGAAGAGATTTTATTCCTCTCTTAATTTTGTTTCAAAAATCTTAAGTCACTTCTCCCCTCAGTTCAGACGACTCATCCCATTGCTATTTAGAAAGCGGAATTATGCTTTGAAATTGGAAATGACACTTTGGGGTGACCCGCAGGCGAGTTGATACTCGAGTGACAAGGCAACAATCCCATTGTTTGGGCTCCCAGATCACAACAAGAGAGCTAAGTATCAGCTCTTACAGAAAAACAGGGCTGAACAACATGTTTCTGCCCATGTCTTCTGGACTACAAGCCTAGCCTGAAGCTTCAATGCTCATGGTCTTTGGAACTAGTAGTCCAAAGCAACTGGAGGAGAAAACTATGATCTCCTCCATAGCTCGTCTTAATTGCCTGGCAGTTCAAGCCACAACCAGGGTTCTAAACTGACAGTACTGCAAACCATGGTTGGATATGATGTTTGGCTTGTTCACTGTAGGAAGCCATGGTGATGACCTTGGAGAAACCATCCAGAAACCATTAAGGTGCTGAAGCATGTGCTGACCCCAAAGGATAAGAAAGGGACTCAGACTGGCTCCCTTGGAGTATAACAGGAAGGGAAGGGGGAAAAAACAAGATTCTGTTACTCCAGCCCAGTGTTTCTCAGCCTTAGCCATTTTAAGATGTGTGGACTTCAACTCCCAGAATTCCCCAGCCAGCCATGCTGGCTGGGGAATTTTGAGAGTTGAAGTCCATGCATCTTAAAGTTGCCAAGGTTGAGAAACACTGCTGTAGCCGGTCTCAATAAAGTAGAGTTCTTGTCTTCCTGTGGAATCTGTTTCCTGACCTGGTCTACTTTGCAGGGCTGACATTTACAACCGTCAAAGTAAAAAATCAAGCAAAGCCAAGCAACCAACGGAAAGGATAAGGTTCAGATAAGACGTGCCCAGATTCCTAACCAACAAGGCTGTTGGCCAGCCGAAACAGAGCTAACGTCTGAAGGGAACCGTGTAGTGTGGGGGAGCACTGGAGCTCCCTGAAGCCACGTTGCCAAGTCCCGCTGTTAAAAGCCACAGCTTTAGCTTGTGCTGAGCAAGAAGAAACCCCAACAGATTTGAAAAGGAGAGTGGGCAAGAGCAGGGAGACTGGATTACAAATCTCCAAGTGACTCAGGGATGGTGGAGGAGAAGAGGAAACAGCACTCTGTCTTCCTCTTTGCTCATCAACTGTTCCCTAAATGGTAGAAAACATCTGAACCTGGACTGGCACCAGCAGGCCCCGAATTTCCTCCGTTACCTCTCTGAAAAGGGCTCCATAAAAAGTGACCGTGTAAAAGCAATCGACTGTCCTCATGGAGACGTCCAAATCCATCACTAGTCTCTTCTGCTCCTGAGTATTCACAGTGGCTCGGATCCTCTGGGTTGGAAGGAGAAGAATTAAAATCAGTGGTGGAGCCCCAGAGGTAAAACCACCTTCCCAACCTCTTCGACCTTGAGATATCGGACCACAACTCCCAGAATTCTCAGCAAGGGCTCTGCCGGATGGGGAACTCTGGGAGTTGGCTGTACACTCTACAAGATGGAGCAACACTGATACACATTATCAATATTGACTGCTTTGGGGCACGATGCTAAGCCATAAAGCATTGTTTGCAAAACACAACAGCTGGGTTGATACATGTGGAGGGCAGAGGGAATAACCTCGAGGGACAGGAGGAAGAGCCACTGCCAAGGCAACAGTCAGATAAATGGGAGTTGAATAGGACATGCATGAACCTCTCAGCTTCTCCCTAGTCCATACAAAGATGTAGGGAGAGAGGGGGTGTAACGGTCTGTGAGAATATCCTTGAGAGATGGGAGGAGGAAGAAACACTACCAGGGCAATGGTCAGATAAGAGGTAGCTGAGCCCGCAGAAGGAGTGGGGGCATGGCAAACATCTCAGAAGGGACTCTCCCTAGTTTCTTGGACTGTAAAGGTGAGGGGGGGAGAGATGTACTTTCAGACTTGCAAGAGTCTGTTACTGTAACCTCACAATAAAGGCAGGGTTCGCACCCATGGTTTTTGTTTCTTGGCCGGACTACCTCAAAGGGCTGACGGGGCAGCACATTCAGACTTGTAAGATTCTGTCACTGTAACTGTACAATAAAATTAGTACTGGCCCACGTGACACCGGTTTCCTAGTCTGATCTGCCTTGAAGGGTTGACAGTGCCACACGCTAGGTCCAAACTGTTGAGCCCCTTTGCTAAGGTTCTCACCTTCACAGCCATGATTGTGTCGCTCTTCGCATGATGCACTTTTTCCACCACGCCGTAAGCACCCCTCCCCAGTTCTGAGATGCTCACCAAGTCATCAGCCTCAACTTCAAAATTCTGCAGGTCGGACGAGACATTGACGGATGGAAAAACAGGGTAAAGAAATTACCAATCGGTTAAGAACATGGAAACAGGTTTCTTGCCCTCCACGCCAGCCCCCAACAAACCACCACGAACACTCTTTACTAAATGTGTGTGAATGTGCGTTAAAAAAAGAGATACTGTAAAGCAGCATTTATCAACCTGAGCGACTTTAAGCCAGCATGGGGAATTCTGAGAGCTGAAGTCCACACATCTCAAAGTTGCCAAGGTTGAGAAATACGCAACTCCCAACTCTTTGGCACTATCTTTATTCCTGAGAATAGTTCTGGATCTTCTTAGAGGTATAAAAAGATGGACTGCTATGCCTAACAGTTTTGCTTGATGGTGTGCCCAGAAAAGGTCCCAACAGGTATAGCAACCATCTTCTGAGGCTGGAGGAGACTCGGGGTCCGGAGGCAAAGCCATTTTGGCGTTCCCCACCACCGCAGCTATTCGGCAAAGAGGCAACCTCTGGACCTCATTTGGAGAGAGCTTCCACAAATGTGCTCCCAGAAAATTCCCAAGGTGTCCCTGGACCAACTGATTCCCTAACCCGCTCATAAATAAATCATCATCTTTGTCATTGTTGAGAGAAGGCAGAAGTTTCACAATGCTGCTGAGGAGAACGGGAATAGAGCTTTGCCATGAAATTAAATAAACATACATACATACATATATAAAACCCACTCTTAAACCTAAGTAACCAACTGTAATTCCATCTTACAGGAAAGTCACAGCAAAATGGCAGGGTGCCTACTATGCGGGGGTGGGGAAGCAAGAGACCCAGGGAAGGACCTGGGCTTTACACTCCAGATTCCTTCTGCCACTTCATGCAGCTATCGCTATCTTTGATGGCATGCCATTCCCCCTTGGAAGAACAAAGCTATCTCTGTTCCTAAAACTAAGGTCATTCTTCCTCGAACGACATACAGTTTACAGGACAGCTTGTAACTAGAGACCTCCGGCTATTTCTAGCTGGTGTGGTGAGCGTGAGGGTCACCCGCGCTCCCAAGAGTCCAGGCTGGGTCATCCCATAGCCAATGGAAAAGTTTCAAAGGCAGGAATAGAAAAGGCTCTCGGGGAGGAAGGGAGACGGTGACCGCAAGTGACCCATCAATTACCCGGTCAGGGCAGGCCTTCCACCCAGCAGTAATTGAGGGTGGGGCATTGTTTGCCACAAAGAGGAATATATACATATATAAAACCCACTCTAGGTAGGAGGAGATTCAGAAGGGCACTGAGGTCAGGTTCAACAGAAAGCAGAACTATAAAAGGAGGGCTGGGTTGCCGTAAGTGCAGGTAGTCCTCGACTTACGACCATTTGTTTAATGACCATTTGAAGTTACAATGGCACTGAAAAAGCAACTTATGACTGGTCCTCACATTTACAACCATCACAGCGGCCCTGCAGTCACGTGATCAAAATTCGGGTGCTTGGCAACCAGCATGTATTTACACAGTTGCAGCGTCTTGGGGCCACGTGATCGCCATTTGCAACCTTCCCAGGGGGCTTCCGACAAGCAAAATTAATGACCATGTGATTCGCTTAACGACCAGGGCAAAAAAGGTCGTAAAATCAGGTACAACTCACTTAAGGATCGCATCGCTTAGAGACAGAAGTTCTGGTCCCAATTACGGCCTTAAATCGAGGATTACCTGTACTTCCAGATGTTTTGTAGGTGTTATCAAACAAGCTTCGTGGGGAAGCGCGTTCCACAAACACAGGAGGACACCTCTCCTACACAGATGGATTCTCACCCACCAAACCATGGCTTGGTGTAACTATGGCTGGTGTAAGGCTGATCCACCCCACACAGCTAGCACTCATGGTCTACAGCAGTGTTTTTCAAACTTGGCAACTTTAAGATGTGCAGACTTCATCTCCCAGAATTCCCCAGCCAGTATGCTGGGAGTTGAAGTCCACACATCTTAAAGTTGCCAGGTTTGAAAAACACTGGTCTACAGGCCACAAATGTGAGGAAAACCTATCTTGCTTAGTAAAAACTAAGCAAACCACAGAGTTACTCAGCGTCATGCGTGCACCCAGCCAGCCTTTTCTTTGTCCTGTTATAAGACCATGAGGAGAACCTCAACAGGAAGATGGAGAAACCACCACACCTTGGATTTTGTCCCAGCTGACTACCTGCACACAAGTTTTATCTACATCAGGGTTTCTCAACCTTCTCAACTTCAAGATGTGTGGACTTCAGCTCCCAGAATTCCCCAGCCAGCCACCTTAAAGTCGCTGAGGTTGAGAAACCCTGGTCTACATGAAGAAACACTTGCACGTAGGGAGTCTTTGCACGGCTTGGCTTTTGCGAGCCTCTCCTGACAGCTACATTTTGATTTTCTGAAAGGCACAGGAGAAACAGTAAATCAAAAAACTGTGCAGAAGAAAAGATCAAAAGCGCAGATGGAGGCCAGGTGAGAAGAAGACCTACCTTTTCTCCAATGGTAATAAAAGTCCTGGAATCCAAGTTCCTCGGAGGTCTGTAAAGGAAACAAAGGAAAGCAGCTCACCCAGTCCCAAAATGGTTCTGGAAGAGACACTGTAAGAAAACCCAGTGCACATCTCCTACACTCTACCCCAGTGTTTCTCAACCTGGGCCATTTTAAGATGAGTGGACTTCAACTCCCAGAATTCCCCAGCCAGCATGGCTGGCTGGGGAATTCTGGGAGTTGAAGTCCACTCATCTTAAAGCGGCCCAGGTTGAGAAACACTGCTCTAGCACGGAAAAAGGTAACAAGCTAAAAAGGGATTCAATCAAGTTGCAGCTTTAGCTGATCGATCAGCAACAGCCCAAGGTGAAGCGGCAATTCATCCTTTCTCGTGTTCTTACCTTACAGCAAAACCTCAATTTAACAGACTGTTCGGGGGGCAGAGTGTCTGTTAAATCCAAATGGGCGTAACCGGTGCCCTTCGGGGGATCGTGCAATTGAAATACTCACATCAGTTGCCCAGGTTTATATCATTTGGGCTACCAGGTCATTGACATCAATTACGTAACCAGGCAAGCGACATAAATTGAGGCAAATGACGTGAAAACATCAATTATCTCATTATATCATCGGATGCCAACGACATAAATTACGCAATTGTCCAGACGGATTCAGAAACAACGGACTTTGGGAGGGTCGAAGCCTGAAATAACATTTTCTCCCTTCCATCTGCAGTCTGCGAAACGGAGGGGGTCCGGAGAACCCAATTTTACTCATTGGGTAAAGTTCTGGTTTTCTCTCTTTCGGGAAGTATTAACGGAATTGCTTCTCACACATCTTTCAGCATCTTGGGGACAATGCTTCAATTTAAAATGGTCTTCAGCCAAACTACTTTTAGCTTTTACTTGGCAGGAATCTGCCAAAGAGGTGGAACAGATCTTACGTTGGAGGGACAGATGACTGCTTGTTCACCGATGGCATTCTTAAAATGGGGGGCCTTTTCTTCTTGGTTCCTAGAAGAAAGAGGACACTTTAAAAAAAAAAAAAAAAACCTGCTTGAGTGTACAAGGCTTCTGCTCATCTAAGGTGCTACAGTATAGCTTGTCCAATTGTGGCTTACTAAAAACACACACACAGCGGCTGAGTTCACATCATGTGCCAAATCCAACCTAAACGAATCACTTGAGTGAATCAGGGTTATGAGAATGAATGGAGAGCGATGGATAGGCTATGAAGCATCCATCTAATTCAAAATTCTTTCCACTCCAGCTCTTGCTGTATTGGCATCACTGTCTCACAGCCCAGCCTACCTTGCAGGGCTGTTGAGAAGATGAAAACAGGGGGGCAGGATGAATACCTGTCAACTGAAAGAAAGCTGGGATAAACAGGTTCCAAAAATGAAGAACTTTGGCTGTACTCTCAGAGATTGCGAGTGATTTCCAGTGGTGGAGGATTTTTATTTTTTTTTTAAACGTAGACCTAACTTACCAACTTTGCGCTTTTCCAAGGATCCTTTGGGATCTGTAAGGGAAGAGGGGGCATGTTAGGAAAGCGCAGTTGTTAACAAAGCCAGAATAGCTGGATTGACCATAGGCGGGAAAAAGCCCATGGAAGAAATACTTTTGTTTTTGCTTAATGACTGCAACGGGGAGTGGTGGGATTGCTGTCACTAAGTGATGTGGTCACGTGTCTCATTTTACGACCGCATCGCTTAACAATGGAAATTCCAGTCCCAATTGTGGTCGTAAGTCGAGGACTACCTTATTTCATCAACTATGCAAGTATGAGACTAAAATTTTGCGAGCTATGGGGTGAAAGTGCACGTCACCTAAAACCAAATAACACACACGGGGGCAGAATGGACCAGAGGCTTCATGCAGGCCCATTCCACCTTACTGAGGACAGAGAAACATTACACTTCCTTTCTCTACTTGTTTTCTATCCAACTGCCTGATGATGAACTCCTGAGAGTTGAGGGCTATCCTCTCTAATCCACGCAATTAGCTTGATGAATTTAGGATGCTCCCAGATGGCCCATCAGACGCCTTGCAAGTAGGGCATCAGATTGTATCGTGGTTGTTCTGCTGTCCATGGAAGCATAGCTGAACCAAACACCCAAGCCCACTACTGTCCAAACAGCTTGGGATGGCTAATCACATATTTAATTACACTTTCAAGACACCTTCTTAACCTCTTTCGGATTGGAGATCTCCTTCTCCTAGACACAGACCATTCCGGTATTTTCCATATCAATATGGTTTGATTTTCTTTCTTTGCCCCCAGTGAACCAGTCTTAGGTTTGTCTGTGCCTGGGAAACTCTCTACATCCAGGTAAACAACTCCATTCTGATTCAGAGGCTTCCTGGTCCTACTTAAATGTAAGTCAGCTCCAGGCTTCCACCTTCCAATTCAGATATGATCAGAACCACTAGAGGTCCCTCCATCTCTAGAATTTCCAAAGCCGACCAAACAGAAGGAGACCTAAGGCCACATTCTCTTGCCAGTTCCCACAAGTCGTTTTTGAATCTGTATTAAAAAAAAAAAATCAAGAAAAGAGGAAGGGAGGGAGGGAGGGAGGAAGGAAGGAAGGACGGACTTCAGAAGGTGGTATCGTTTGACACAAACCTTCTGTTTTCTCAAGTCACCAACATTTCCCCAATGCTGACGACAATTGATGACAATGTGCAAAACTGGGGGTTTTGTATAACTACAAAATTTGGGGCATGATGCAAAAAGCCATGCAAAAGGAATGTTATATTGGATGGCTACCTTGACTTTTTTATATATAAGGGGTGAGAAAAAAGCAGCAATTGTGACCAAGTGACTGGGTTCACATATTACAGTAAGCCAAGGTTTGTTTCAACCGTGGTTAGTTGAACAAGCCATGGTATCCTGGTTTGAACCTGATGCAAAGCTCTAAACCCTACAAAGAAAGGTTAGGAGGTCATCTAAAAGCTTGCTGACGGAGCACAGCTCATCCTTTTATAACCACATTTATTTTAAGATTGTACACACCATCCTTCAAGCTACATATTTCTCACTTCCATAAATGTTTCCAGGGTTACAGCATTAGGCAGCGCCAAGGCTCACTTGTCCCCATGTCTTCTTCTCTTGCAGAAACAATTAAGGGAGCCGAAAATCATTGTGAATCTCTCGGGGAGCCCCGCTAGAGGAAGCGCGACATTTCTGCAGGTTTCTCCGCCCCATTGAGAGTTCACCGCTCAAAACACAAGGCAGAAATCTTCCCACCCCGGCCCCAAAATACAGAATAAAGTTACTCAAACAGAGAAACACATTGCAAAACGCAACCTGTAGTCAGTTCCCATTTTATTCATCCAGAACAAACCCAGCATTGAGGCTTGACCTGAACAGAACACCGGATACTGAACTTGCAACTGTACTTCCAAAGAGCAAATATAAATCCATATAAAACTGCACTTCCAGAATAAAACATTTACTTGGTGTTACTCATATGGAGCTCAACCACGACATTATTGCTTAGCACAATGCATACATGATCCTTAGTGGAGTATCTCAAATCATGATCGCTTGAGTTCGGGTTAAACCCAAGCCTACAAGGTCCTTTCCATGCCGGTTTCAAACGATGACCTCCATCCTGAAGCAACAAAGCCCACTTTGTCAAGTGACGCCGGGCAGAGACTGCAAACCAAACATTGGCTTGCAAACCATGACTTTCTCAAGAACGCCTTGGGTTTGGCTCACTTCTGATCCCTTTGCACATCTCTGGCTAACGTCAGCCGCAGAACCTGGTTCTCAAACCTTGCTCGCCTCCAGGGGTGATTGAAACAGCGAGAAGCAAAGAATGCACAGAGGACGGGGCCGTGAACATCTAGTCCAATGTTTCTTAATGGGGGATCCAAGTACCATTAGGGGCCCCCCCGAGACCCTCTTAGGGATCCGCAAAATCAAAATGATTTGCCAGATATTGAAGATATTTGCAAACATTTAAAACAATGTCACTCTTCTCATTATTACAGGTAGTCCTCAGTTTAAGAACGAGTTCTGTTCCCAAGGTCTGTCCTTAGTCGAATTTGCACGTAAGCCAGAACAGTATTGTTGTATAATACCGTAGAGGTAGTATTGTGTAATGAACTCAAACCATTGTGTATTTAAGTCAAATTTTGCTATAGTAGGCTCCATTCTTAACTACGGATCGTCCTTAAGCAGAGCGTTCTTAACCCAGGGACTATTGCATTTTTTATTTGTTAAAAAAAAAGGTTTTTTTTTCATGAACACTATTTTATTTATGTTAATATCTCACAGGTTTAATATGGTTATTTTTGCATGATTCAATACATAAATATTCAACGAATGCGACCATTTTAATTTTGAATACAGTAAATACTGATCAGCGTAACCGATACAAACGAAAGCTCTTTTGGGGTCTTCTGTAATTTTTAAAAGGGGGAAAGGGTCCTGAGAGCAAAATGCTTATGAAACCCTGATCTGCTGAGAATAGAAATCCACTGGCATCCGACTGAACAGCAATCACACAATGGCAATTTATTCGAGGATTTTTAGTTCTGGAGAAGGCGGCGGTAACAGAGATTTCTCATTTAGCACAATGGAACAACGGGAAAAGGTAACTTCCCCATTAGCCATTCCTACTTTGGATAGATTTAGACTTGTGTTTCCCAGCTCTGGCGTCTTCCAGCTGTGTGGACTTCAACTCCCAGAATTCTTAGCAATGGCCTGCCGACTAGGGAATTCTGGGAATATGAAATCCACTTTTCTGGAAGTTGCCCAGTGGGAAAGCAGTAGTTTAGATGAAAAAAGTGCTTTAAAACACATGGATTTCCCAAGTTAAGAATCTAAAGGGGGTGTGTGTCTGCTTAGGACAAAATTGGCAGCTTTGGGTCACATGTGCCCCCCCATGCCTGTTTCTCTAGTCCAGTGTTGTCCAAACTTGGCCACTTTAAGATGAGTGGACTTCAACTCCCAGAATTCCCCAGCCAGCATGGGTGGCTGGGGAATTCTGGAAGTTGAAGTCCACTCATCTTAAAGTGGCCAAGTTTGGACAACACTGCTCTAGTCCCTGGAGCCAACCTCACAATGCAAAATAGTACTAAAAATTATGGATTTTTCAGCCTGGGTGGTGTGTTAAACGGGTGGGTTAAACTGCAAACTGTGATATTCTTGGTGTTAAAAGAACCCCAAACCCCTGAGAAGGGGGGGAGGGAGCCCCCCTCTTCCAGCCCAATTGCAATTCATGAGTGACCTGTCATCAGCCAGTTCTCCTGAGAGGGGGGAAAATGCAGCCCTGGAGGAAAAAAAAAATATCGCTGTCCTTGATTTGCAGAAACAGGATGCAAACGACGGTTTTCTCCAATCCAGATGTCTGTTTAGAACAGGAGTATTCCTCTGACCTCATCCCCAAAGTGAGTTCCAAATGCAGACCAAAAGGGAGACAACTATGAAAGTCAGGAGCATGGAATAATCCTAGGAACCGTATTTAACGGCGTGCAAAGGCCAACAAAACCAGGTTCAGCTTTCGTCGTCCAGAGACCAACAGCTACTTTTGGGCACCCCAGGTGGGGTTAAGCTCTAACCGAAAAACCTATCTGGGGATTCCTCCGTTTAAAAGAAAGATCCTTAAACGGTGATCGTTCCAGCCCAATTTGTCTTCTTTTGCAATCTGCAGCTGTCAGAGCAAGCGGGGAATTCTCGGAAGACCCCAGAGACCCTCTTAACACCGACCTGAGAATACCCATCACCCAATTTGGCCGGGTCTCTCAATGCAAAACGAGATGGCTATTTTGCACACCCAGATTGAGTCCAGCTGGACCGGAGGAAAAGAAAAAAGGATACTCAGTTGGATTAGGGGGGTTCCCAGCTGGAAGTCGGAACCCCCCCCCAATCCAAGGGGGAGCGCAACAACTTGATGCAACGGCTTGATTTTATGAAACGGCACGTTAAAAAAAAAGAAAAGAAAAAAACTAGCGAAGCGTGCTGCTTGCGTAACGACCCTGCTGCCTTCTGCCCCAAACTTAGCAGCGAAGGAGAGTTAGAGGTGGATGTTCGCAAGGATTTAGGAAAAGAAGGGCCTGGCTAGGCTGGAAGACAGAGTAAGCTTGACTTTGCCGCAGACGGTGAGTACCCCCTTAGTCACCCGATGTGACTAACAGCGAGTCTTGTCAATCTAGTTTTAGGCCCTGTAAATCTTTTCATAGCTACAGGACGGGCATATATAATTTCCTGCGTCTGCGATCCAGAGGGGAAGCCGGGAAGCACACACACATACGGGCTTATCCTGCCTCGGACGGGTCGCTCAAGTGCAAAAAAATGAGAATACTAACTCGGCTCTGGATTTGGGAACAGCTGTGGAAGTCAGGGGAGGACTAGAGGAAGGGGGCCCCATCTGTGCTGCAGGCAGGAAAAAAGGCCCGTGGGCCTGCGTGGCATGCCCCTCCGAGTGTAAAATGAGGATGTTGGATCTCAGCGCAATTCAAAACTCTGCCTCGAAAAGAGCCAACGTGGCCAGCTACGTTAGATCTGTGTGCCTTAACTAGAAGGCGTTTCTTAACTCTGCAAGATTTATCGGGGTATTGCTGGCAGGAACTTTTAAGCACGTAGAGTCCTTGGTGCTCTCTGAGCTTGGGGGTTTGCTTGCAGACGTTTCATGACCCGACTAGGTAACATCACCTGGGCGAGGGAGGGTGCGGTTTTCTCCCTGTTGATATACAGTTGCTTGTCCTACCACTGTTGGTAGGGTGCGGTTTTCTCCTTGGTAGTTCTCCTTAGGGTATTACCTTATTATTATTAGGATAATACCCTAAGCAAGGAACTACCAAGGAGAAAATCACACCCCCACCAACACCAGCAGGGCAAGCAACTGTATTTCAGCAGGGAGCAAACCCCACACTCCCTCGCACAAATGATGTTGCCTAGTTGGGTCATGAAACGTCTGCAAGCCAGCCACCGAGTTCAGAGAGCACCAAGGACTCCACAGTTCAACCCTGAGCTACAGAGAGTCTTTTCTAGTGGAACTTTTAAGCATGTCCCTGAAATGCTGGCATCTAGAAAATGGGGGCTTGCCTTTACAGAAAGCTGAGATTTTTCAGAAAGCTGAATTCAGTTCTCCCACAAACTGGGAACGACAACTCCTCTTCCATCATCCATCGAGGAAAAGGTAAGCAGAAACCACTTCTGTATTGTAACCAAGAAGACTACCTGGACGGAGGGAGATCTGACTTTGCCACTGGCACAAACTGAGCTGGGAGGAAGGTTCAATCCTCTGGAGGCATGCAGCTTTTTGAAAACTTCTCCAGCTCCAGGGCCAACTGACGCTTATCTTAAAACCTCGCCTCCACCCTCATCTTTTCAAGCCCTTAAATTGTTTCCATGCATTGCAAAAAGAACCCAGGTGGGGGCAATTCCCACTCTGCCTTTTCCCTTCCAACAGCCCCTTGCTTGGCTCACAGACAAAGGCACTAGTGGGGAGATGCATGTACTCTTCTTCACGCAATGAGGACTAGCAGCCTCAAGCCCACCAAACAGGCCCCAACCCAAGACTTTTCATCTCCACTGGCTTCATGTCATTTCCTTGGTGGGGCCCTGCAACGCCCCGGAGATGGAAAAGGACGGTCTGTAACCTCAGCTTTGGATTCCCTCCCCACCCACTTGGGCTGCATGCAGTGTGAACACCTGAAGCCGGGAGTGTGCGGAAAGAGGAATATTTGGGTGACTCGGATCCTGGCCCAACAAGCTATGCAGGAAATTCCACCTTTCTGTTTGGAGGCTTGTCAGCATGGCAACAGGACGGGGTGCCATGCTTTCTTGCGCAGCAAGCTCCCTAGGGACTCACATGCATGCCCACACAGGTGGTGCAGAAAATGCAACTTGCACATCCATGCAATTTGCACACCCATGAAGCTTCCAGTTTGCAAATGCATCGGCCAGCTGAGGATGACCTAAAATAAACCGGGGGGGGGGGGGGGAGGAATGCAGCAGGTTGAAAATTCCCTTCCAAAAGGAATAGCATATTAGTTGCACCACCTTCTGATTTCCTTCCAGAACTGCTGCCAGTTGGGGTTTAGCAAAGGCCTCGCACGGGATTCTGCTTTTCTGCAAAGCTTGCTGTATTACTTCTTACCCTCATTTTTACGCCAGCAGTGATCAGTGACACGTGGAAAGCCGACATCAGAAAAACAGACACAGACAAGCACGCAGAACCTTCCGAAACGATTCAGCAACAATATTCAGGTTCAAAACAGCAAGGTGGCAGAACGGATATTAAAACCGATCTGCCGTCTGGAGCAATGCCAAAGGTTTAAGCATCCATATCCAACAGTTGTTTGTTTATTTTACTTTACTTATTGAGCAAATTTATACGGCTGCCCGTCTTGCCATCAACTCTGTCTGCAAAGGCAATTCTAACAGGGCTTTCTCGGCGAATCTAAGTAAAAACTGGAGATATATCTTGGCCGGGTTCATTTTTTAGGCAACGCAGTATCTCACATTTTAATGCTAACGATGACCCTTTTAATGTGGCGCAGATTTCTGCTTTTTGGGTACGCGTAGACATATTCTACAAAAAGGTATCAAGTTCGGTATGGCTTTGGTGACATTTCGGCACCTTCCCCCCGGTTTCTGGTAGCCAAGGCAAATATTTCTGGAATACCTTTTGCCCAGCCCAGAGCAGGAAGCAAAAAAGCTGAACTATTCCACGCTGAACTAGCCGTTCCAGCATGGAAAGGAGCAGACATTAAAAAAAAATCCTCCACTCCTCCTGGGTACATCCCTTTTTGGATCCAGAAGAGAGATTCAGCGGATGCTTTGATCAGAGAGCCGCCCCCGCACTTTCTGCCAAATGCTGACCCTGAAAGAGGGGATGGGGATCAAACTGAGAATCCAGGTGGGCCGCTCCTAATAGCCCCCCCAAGTGGGAAACCGAGCCATTACCCAGGCAAGTGAAACGATCGATGCTTGGCTCGCCTGGAAGCAAGACTCAAGTCGCCCCAGAAGAGTAGGACAGCGCTGCTTTAAAAGCCCGGGAAATGCGGCTGTGCTACCATTCGGTTTCTGACGGATCAAACAAGGGCTGATCGCAGCCAGTCTGATTTGGGGTTGAGACCCACTGGGCCTGTTTTAGAAGGCAGGGAGAGCTCGGATGTGTTTGCTAGCGGGCAGACCGATGCTTCTGGAAAGCTGCAAAGCCGGACACGCGCAGGCTGCTATCGCCCTGGCTGTGTTGCTCAGCAACTGTTGCTTATGGCCGTGGAGGTAACATATAGCAAGCAAGGCTCCTAGCTGTCGCTAGGCCGTGACAGCTGTGTGTGTGTTCTGCGAGGGAAACACACGCGCACACCCTAATCCCTGAAAGAACAGATCGTTACGCTGAATTACAAACATTGAATGTGTGGTCCCCGTAAAGCGATGGAATTCCCCAGCAAAAAGCTTGGGGGGGGGGACAGACTCCGATTTTCCCTGGTCCCTTACAGAACGGACGGAGTGAAAATGGGAGCTTTGCGGATCCGGCAGGAAGGAGAGAGGGTGCTCCGAGCAGATCCGTGCGCAAGGATCTTCACCGCTGGCTTTCTGATGCTTGCACAGGTGCAACAGGGAGCCTGTCGTTTGCTAATGGGTTGTACGCGCACTGCTGCCGAGACCGCGGATCTATAGCGGATCGCTTTTCTACCCTTGCCAAGAAATGAAATTCACTCGTTTCTAAAAGGGCATTAATCCGCCCATCTGAAAGGTCCCGAGGTTGCGAAACCCTGCTCTATTAACAGGTAGTCACTTAGCAAAAATGGGTCACCTCTATTTGCTGAGCTTCCTCCTGTCCTCAAATAGTCTTTAAGACCCTTTTTGAGGCTCCCCCGGCCCCCATCTTGCACTGCCCGGTTGGTAGCCCTCTCCCACCGTCCCAAGTCATCTGAGAGGTCAGTCCAACAGCGGTTGAACAGAGGCTGCCCTTTAGACGGACACAAAGGAAGTCCCAATCCTACAAACTCAAAATCCAACCTTCTGCCGTCGCGCCGCTGACCTCTTCTCACCACCCAATTCAGTCTTTCCACGTGCCAAGATTTTTCCCCTATTTTTTTTTTTTTTTAAAAAAAGCATTCATCTGGAATTCTCCTCCTAGCCTTCCCCGTGCCGGTTCCAGAAGATGGCTGTGAAACCGCCTTTGTTCCCAAAGGTTTTCTGGCCCGTCTGAAGACGGTGATGTCATCGGGGTTTGAATCACCAAAGGATCAGAGAAACGCATTCGCCCCTTCGTCCTGCAACGACGGGATGGATCCGCGAGACAGGCGGCTTCTGTTCGTCTGAAAAAAAAAATCGTGCGGGCCCTGGGCCTTCGGGAAGCCAGAGCGTGGCGAGGAGAAAGGATATAGCGCAGGGAAAAGAGCGTGGAAATGCTATTTCAAAAGCAGGGAAACTGGGTCAGTGCGCAAGGAAGGACAAGAGGACACCCATTCCGCGCCGCTGCAACGTGAGCCTCAGGAATCCAGCTGGAAAATCCGGGTTCCGACTTCGTGCCACCGCGAAAAATCCCTGCCCGCTCTCACATTCTTTCACAGCCGCCAACCTGCCTTGCAGGGTTTTTAGTAGGTGAACAGCAAATTCACAAGCAAGCTCAGGAACCACCACGACAGAGATTACAACGGCGTTTCTCAACCCCGGCCGCTTTAAGGGGCGGGGACTTCAACTCCCAGAATTCCCCAGCCAGCATGGCTGGCTGGGGAATTCTGGGAGTTGAAGTCCCCGCCCCTTAAAGCGGCCGAGGTTAAGAAACGCTGGCCTACAGCATGCACGCCTAGGTGCCGCCGTGCAACCTTTGCTTTTAAAGCAGGTACGTCTGCAAATGCAGGGAGGTCTTGAGCACACCGATGCTCCCTTTGGGCTCCTCAACAGGCCCGTGCAATTCCAGCTCCCCTTGGGCCAGCCCTGCGAGGTAGTCCGGACAAGCAGCCCCAACCCTGAGTTCTAGCCCTACCTTTATTGTAAGGTGACAGTAACAGAATCTTGCTAGTCTCACTTTTACTCCCCCCAAAACAAGGCAGGGTCCCTTCTGAGACGCTTCCTCCACCCCCATTCTTGCTTTGGAACCCGTTTCTCTTCTCAGTCCCTCGTCTAGGCTGCAGCTCTCCCTCCTGTCTCCCGAGGTCATTCCCACAGCCCATGACAGCTTGGCGCTCAACGTCTGAGTTGGCTCACGTGAGAAACCAGGCTCTTCAATGCTGCCAGCGAGGTGGGAGAAATTCCCAACAAGTCCTTCTCAGTGAGGGCCCCCACTGAGTCTCCCCAGAAGGAAAACAGTTCTGTGCTCTTCCTTCTCCGGCATTTGCACAAATTAAGAGGAATATTACCGATGCCATCTCGGGAAGAGGGCAAGGGGGGCGGAATATGATACCCTACGAATAAAACTCTGCTGAACGGTTTTGCCAGGCACAAAGAAGTCCACCCCACCGGTCTGTGTCAGACTATGCAAAATCTTCCACCGTGGAATTTTCCCTCTACAAAAGCAGTTGGCCAGAAGGGGCTGGAGGCTGAGAACAGCCCATTCTGAAGTCAGAATGCCCTGTTTGGGGGTCAAAATGTTCCATGACGTGACGTTTCCTATATCCTTGGCCTCTGATTTTAAGCAATACACCAACAGTGCAAGAACACAAGCATAGGGGTCCATTTCTCCCCGGTTCCAAAACGTCCCGCGATTTCAACTACCGGGGCAAATTCAAGCCCCAACCCACGCGCGTCGCGTATTGCAAACCAGCAAAAAGACTTTCAGCTCGGGAAGAGAAAGTCCAAACCTAAATAAAATCAAACCATTTTGTCCAAATTCTTGCAGGGGTTTGGGACTGGAATTTTGAACTGGACAGGCCCTGATCTGTAATCCTACCTCTCCGCGAACTCACTGTGCGGGTTTGCATAATGCATCTTCCTAATCCAGTTTATCGACAGGTCGTCCTTGTTGAGCGACCACCATTGGGACCGGCAACTCGGTCGTTCTGCGAAGCTAAGTGGCTAAGTGAAACTGGAACGGTGCTTATGAGTTTCCTTCGGCTTTCTTTTGCTTCACAGGCCTGCAACGGCCATCCAAGCGAGGACTGGTCACAAAGTGACTTTTTCATCACGGCTGTCACTGTGAGTGGCCACTAAACGAGGACTACCCGTATTGTTCTGCAGGAGCAGCACACTGGCCTACCTCACGAGGGTGCAAAAACAGCACATCCCATCTCTAGGAATTGCAGCCCAACACGAGCAGCGACCGCCAAGGGGAAGAACGGCCCTTATGCAACGGGGGGGGGGGGGGCAGAAAAAAGACTGTCTCTCCCCCTGCAGCTTTTGGAAACTCTGTCTTCCTCCCTTCTCGTTCAAGATTGTAGAGCCCTCTGCAATGCTCCCTTAACAATGCTAGCCATTCTTTCATTGTAAGAGCAGAAACCTGCTTAACACATGTATGTAAACACAATGAATTCCTGGGAATTTCATCTCAGATACCAGAGATTCTGCGCTCGTGCGATAATCCAGGAAACAGGCAAGAACACGCACCACATTCTTAACTTTTCTTAATCTCTCTATATAATAGCACAGGAATGAACTCTTTTTTCAAACCGAGCACTGCATTCGGGCACGGGGGAGGAAAAATAAATAAACAAACAAACAAACAAACAAACAAACGGGCAGGGCAGGGCCAAAACCGAGTTGAGTTTAATTTGCGTACAGGGTAAAATCTCCTGTCAGTCAGGCTGAGTTTTTGGTGACTTCATTGCTTTTTTGGCAACAGTACAAAAGTGGCTTGCCGTCACCTGCTTCCAAGGCTTTTTGCCATTCCCCGGTCTAGCCTACATCTCCTAGTGGTCTCCCATCCAAGTATAACATCCATTCCTATTTATTTAGCAAACGTGTAGGCCGCCCATCTCATATCCCTGACTCTGAACGTTGTGCTCCGTCACACTAAATATCACAATTTGAGAAAATCGTGGGGGCGGGGGGACTGCGGGAGATCATAACCGGTAGCCTCAAATCCCCCCCCCCCGTTATCATGATATTTAAGTTTCCCCATCCGTAACCAACGCACGACCCGCACGACGGCGTGCCATCTGCAGCTCCGGCGAGGGACGAGGGCACCGCCAAGCACGCGCAGAGTGCACCGCCCCGCCACAAGCCCTCGTCCCGCTGGGAAGCAGGAAGCCACGCCCGGCGGGGGGGTCACCAGGGGTCGTGAGAAGCGGTGCCCGGGCACTAGCGTCAGCCCGCGGGCGGCTTCGCGGGGAGGGGGGCAGCCGGCGGGGCGCTGCAGCGGGAAGGCCGGCCGGGCCTCGGGTTTGCAGAAGTTGCAGCGGAGGAGGAAAAGGGGAAGCCGCGCTCCTCGTTCAGAAAAGGAGAAAGAAGAATTGTTTAAAGGCCCGGCTCTGCCCGCCCGGCCCAGCTGCAAAGCCTCCCGAGGAACGCCGCCTGCCCAGCGCCGGCCGGAAACCCCCAAGTTTTGCACGGCGCCCCCGGCCCGGCCCCGCCAGCCGAAGGCTCGGAGGACCATGCCGGGGGCGGGGGGAGGGGACCCCCACCCCCGGGCCGTGCAAAGCGCTGGGCTGCCGCCTGCCGCCCCCCCCCCGGCACCAGCCTCCCTGCCCAGAAAACCCGTGCAAAACTTTCGGCGCCCTCGGCTCGCCCCTCCCTCCCCTCCCCTCCCCTCCCCGGGGCGTTGCAAGCCCCGCAGGAGATTCCCCGAAACCGCTGCAGAAGCGGAGGGGCTTCCCCTGGGCGCGGGGCGGGGGGCGAGCTGCGCCGCCCGCCTCCCCCTCCCCCCCTTCCTTCCTTCCTCCTCCTGGAGTTGCAACACGCAGCTACCTTGTTTTCTGTCCATGCTGGTTTCCCAGAAGTGACGGAACAGCGAACCGCACACGCCTTGCAGGGGTGACTGTGTGTGCCTGAGTGTGTGTGTGTGTGAGTGTGTGTGTGCGAGAGTGCGTGTGCGCCGGAGGCACCCGGGCTGGCTGCAAAAAACCGGTGCCAGCTACTCCAAGGGCGGATGCGCGCGGCGACGGCCTGGGGGCCCCGCTCGCCCGCGGCCCATCTCGGCCGCTCTCGCGCCCTGCCCTCCTCCGCGCTGGCCCCGCGGGGCGCCCGCCCTGCACCGCCGCGGAGGAGCGACCCCCTCCTCCTGCTCATCGTCCGGGGAGCGGGAAGGGGCGTCCCCCGCGCGCCCGCCCGCCCGCCAGACCCGGCTCGGAAGGGAGAGGGATGCACGGCCAAGCGCAGCAAAACTCGGAGTCGGGCTCCGGGGGCTCTTCCCACCCCCGGGGCCGAGGTTGCCCGGGGGGGGCTGCTCAGGTTACATGTGGGGGGGACACACGCGCGCGCGCGCGCACACACAAACGCGCCGCAACCGAAGTTGTAAAAAGAGCTGCTCGGGCAGCGAGCAGACAGGCGGCCCTTGACGTCAAACAGGAAACTGGACGGAAGCCAAAAGGGGGCGGGGCTCCAGGACTGCCCTGCCCTTGGTGGGGCGGGGCGGTGAGGAGAGGCTACGGGGGAGGGGGCTACCTCCGGGGCACCCAGCAGGGTCCCTGCTCCTTCGACAGAGGCAGCAGATCTTGCCATGCAGCACCCCCCACCCACTGCTTGCTTTTCCCACCCCTCCTCTCTTTCCCCCCCTTTTTTTTTTTTGCAAAATCCACCCCAGCTAAGGGGGAGCAGAGGGGCATTTGAACCCAGGACTACCCCTGGATGCTGCAGCCTCCCCCCATCCCCTCCCAAAACGCTGCAGGAACCTTCCTCCCAGTGGGGAAATACAGGGGAGGGGGGCATCCCCCACCCCTCAATTTCTCTGTCTGGAAAGAGGGGAGAGTTTCTCCCTCGGGGGTCCCTGCCCAGCTTGAGTGTGAAGGCCAGTCGCTCTTCGGGACCCCGTTTGGTTTGGGCTGCAACTGGCAACATGGGGATAGGGTGACAGGTTCCTAAATAAATGATGATAAGATGAAGATGAAGATGGTGGCGGAAGTCAAGCACCCAGAGAGTTTGCAAGACCAGTGCAAGAGGCCAAAAGGGGGTGATCATTTATCACGGGGGTCCAAGAGGGTTTATAGAGACCCCAGTGCAGCTAAAGTCCAAGCAGAGAATCTGGAGCAACGTTTCTCAACCTTCACAACTTCAATGGGGAATTCTGGGAGTTGAAGTCCACCCACCTTCAAGTGGCCAAGGTGGAGAAACACTGATTTTAGAGGCAACAACTCACACAGCCGGGCGCAACCGTGCCCACTCCAGCGCCGCCACCCCGTAGGAACTTGGCTGTTCTTCTCAAGGCCAAGATCTTGCAGTTGAGACCTTAAAAGAAACTGGGCGCCGGGCATCCACGGGGCTCAGGGTCCGAAAGGGCTGGGCTGGGGACACAGGAACCCGGGCACCAAAAGCAGGGCTCTCAAGAAGCCTGAAAAACCCACACATTTAAAAATAAAGGGCAGCCCTGGCGTCGGGGGACTGGTTTTGTTTGTGTCCGCGGGTCGCCAAGGAACCTTGCTGGACATGCCCCTGGCAATCGCGCTTCCCGGTCCCCGGAGCAGCCTCCTCTGGTGGCAACCTGCGTCAGGAGTGAAACAGGAGACCGGCTGGCGCGCGGACAAGTCAGATGCCAGCAGGGAATGGAATGATAACCTTATACCAGCATGGTATATTTTGAAAGAGGGGTGGAGGAGAGAGATAGAAAGCAAACACATGCGCGCGCACACACACACACACGCACGCACATGGCTTCTCTGCAGGATAGACGCAAAGACCAGCGGGGGGGGGGGGGGAAGGTTCACGCTGCCTGGCATGCCCTTAGGAGAAATTGCCTTGGCAGCCCTTAGGAGAAAATGCAAGGGGGCCCGGTTGGCAGGCTCTCGGTTCAGGCGCAAGCAAGCAGCGGGGGAAATCCCCCCCCCCCCGGCCTCTCTCAAAGGCCTCCAGGCAAAGCTGCAAGGACCCAGGCCGGTCCGTCTCAGGGGTAGGGTTGCAGGCGGCAGACTTCAGGCCAGGCAATGCCAGCGGGGTGCCCGCAAGACACAGGCCCAATCGCAATTCCCAGGAGTCCACTGGAAGCGAGAAACACCAATATCCTACTGAAATCTACTTGCACAGTTGGTAGATTTCTGCAGAGAATTGTTCTGCAAAGAATTGCAAGAAGGGTTGGGGGGGATTTTGAGTTCCGGCAGCCCCAAATGGGTGGCTCACAGACTCTCTGCCTTGCACCTCAGAGACAGTCCACGGTCCCGAAGCAGCACGGATACAGCAGGACTTTGGTCCCCCCAGAAATGCACCCAGCGGTGGTCTTCCCCGACCCGCTGCCCTCCAGCTACTTGGGACTGCAATTCCCACTGGCTCATGCAGAAGACGACAGACCAACTCCTGGATGCTCAAAGAAGGGTTCCAAAGAAGTCTATCGTCGTGACCCCCATTTTTTCCCTTCTTTTTTGAACCTTACTTGGAAACAGAACCTTAGATTCTGCTACGATCTGCTCAGCCGGACGCTTAGAATCATTAAGAACAGTAGAAAGGCTAGGAGGGAGGGCGACAATTGCTAAAAAAAGCCAAGCTGGTATAAATCGAACTGAAAGTCAAACTTTTTTCGCACACAACTTGGAGCCAAGGATGGAAAACACCAGGCTTGCATTAAAAAAAAAAAAAAGAATAAAAGAAACAAGCTTCTAGTCCTCATCCATTTCCCTTTCCTCCTAAAAACCATGCCCTTCTGCCCACTGGATTAGAAAGTGCAAAAAGCTGAGTCAAGGGTTAGCAAGGGGAACGTGGGGGGAAAAAGCAAGCATAAATAAGTTATAGAAAGAGGCCTACGCGAGATCAGCTTGTAATCTATCTACAGAAAAATTCCCATCCTCCAGCGAGCTGCCCATTCACAAGTGCAATTTTTATGGGGGGGGGGATTTGAAAATAGGAGGCGGTTACCAATACCAAGTGTTTCCAGATGTTTTGGGCTACCACCCCCAGCTGGCTGTGATGGCACTGTAAGAATAGGGGGGCAGAATTTTGAACACACTGAACAAAAATAGATGCACGTAAGTCATCCGAGGCTTAATATACTGATGTTCCTTGACACTTCCAAAAAAATGCAAAAAGTGCAAAAAAGGGGGGGGGGAAGTTGGGGGAATCCCAGTAGGTGCTCAGGGACGTCATGGAGAATGAGGGAAAAGGAGACCGACTGCAAAACTTTCACCCCGGAGCAAGAAAGGCCTTGAAAGATCCCCATCTTAAAGAAATCAAGTTCTAGGACATTATTTGAGGGGATTAAAGATCAAGATTGCTAAAAGTAAAGGGAAGGAATATAAAGTTGGTTTATTTGATCAAGGTTAAAATAGGTATGTTATCATCTCTGATAACCCTTAACGGCCTTTTGCTGATCAGGACTGAATGACGAGGCCTTAGGGACTTGTTTATAAATCAGAGATGGGATATGGGAAGAAGAGATCATTGGATGTATTTTAAGAGAAGGTGATAAGTTGCTAAAATTGTGTATACCTCTTGTGATGAAGGGGGAAGTCATTTCTTAATATGTTTCTTTTCTATAGTCTTTTTTCTTTCTACTTTTCTTCCTTTTTTTAATTTTCCGCACTTTCTATTTTTTCTTCTTATTCTTCTATTTTTCTCAGTTTGTATTCGTTCTTATCTTTTTAATTGTAATGTTTAATAACATTACTGTAAAAAAAAAGAAGAAGAAGAAGAAGAAACATTCCTGTCTTACATGCTCATTGTATATTGTTGGAAGAGAGCCATGTTAGTTTAGGGTAGCAAAACATCAAAAAGATCTGGCAGCCTCCTTTCCAACTAACCCGTTTTATGAAGAGGTAGACATTTCTGCAGGCTGGAGGTCCCTTCTCCAGATGCACAGAATGACGACTCCAGTTGGGTTACCGCCCCATGCATCGAAATCAGACACGTTACCATTCCACGTGTCGGAGGAAAAGAGTCCAGTTCATGAAAGCAGATGCCTTTTCATAAAATGGGTTAGTTGGAAAAGATGCTACCACACTCCTTTGGGTGATCACTGCATGAATCTGGAACAACCAACCCCAAGCAGAGACCAACCTCTGGACCATCCGATCCTAATTCTCCATTGCAGAATCCTGGATCTGCAGGTGGTGATCAGATCTGGTTGGAAACCAAGCTACACCTCTATCAGCCAGAAGGAGGTTGCTGGTCAATTTCTCCCTTGGAGAATAAATTTAGCAAGCCCCCCTGCCAGCCCGAAAAACAGAACAGCCCCCCACCACTTTAGCAGAAAACAAGATCCCAGAATTCTCAAGGATCAAAAGGATGCTTGAAGGGCACTGAAATCTGGTCCTTGACTTGTCCTTGAGGAACAGTGCCAAATTAAATGGTTGGCCGCTGCCAGAGTTCAGAGGAAGGCTGTATCTGAAGGTGAAAACCCCAAAGTTTCTGTGCAGCTGGAGAAACTAGTTTCTCTTTTCAGCTTTAAAAATGAGTCAGGCTAAGAAGCAATTGGGCCTCCGACTCCTTTACCTCGTCCATCAGAGAGAGAAGAAGAAAAGATGTCATCTCAAGAAAATGCTCCATTGATGTTAACCATGTACATTGATATTGGGATGGGATGGGGGGGGGGAAGAGAGGGGAAAAAAAGGAGCTGAGTTGATGTAACCACAAAATTCTTACGTTATGAGACTTTGCCTGCAAGTCCTATAATAATGGGATCCAGATGAGTTGGAGAACGGGTGATTTCCATATACAGATATGCTGAGGTTTGCAAGGCAAAAGTTAAAAAAAGAAAGAAGAAAAAGGGGCTTACCAACCCTGTGATCGCCCTTCCATCCAACTTTGCTGCAGATGGGGACTGTGATCTCAAAAACCCCCTGGGGAAGGAAACACCAGCACACACTTGCACACACATTTTCAGCTCAACAGAACTTTCCAGCTT
This sequence comes from Python bivittatus, assembly GCF_059951505.1. Lineage (NCBI taxonomy): Eukaryota > Metazoa > Chordata > Lepidosauria > Squamata > Pythonidae > Python > Python bivittatus. Next base: position 4,792,630 of record NW_028277083.1, read on the forward strand.
CTGCAAGATACCAAGGTTGGCCAGGAAGGAAGACACACTAACCACCTCATTACTTCCAAACACAGATCGGTAACAGCAAAGAGCTCGATCGGACCTCGCGGAGATGGCTTCAGTCTGTGGCAAGGGGTCATGTGCATCAGTGTGCAGAGCTGAACAGAGTGGATGTCACCTCTGGGAGAGACGCCAGGTGGAAAAGACCAGGGCAAGCAGGTGCCCGCGTGTGAGCAAAAGCAGGGGAATTTAGATTTGCACACACCTCCTCCCAGGAACTGGAACAATCCCAAAATGGTGTTAATAAATAAAGGAATACAATCAAAGTTAGATGGTGAGCCCATCTTTCTGCACATGGATTGGGTTCACCCACTGCTCGAAAGCATAATGAAACAGGTTTGGCTGCTGTACTAAAAGCCATGTGGGAACTCAGCCAATGATGGTGGATAAACCACAGCTTATGGGTTGGTGGGGAGTTGTAAACCCAGCCCTTTCTGCTGCACGCACACTGCGATTAAGCAATCCAGGGTTTAGTGTGATGGGTGAACAAAGTTACCCTTTCGTGGTATCTTAAATGGGACAGTTATGAAAAAAAGGGGGGGGCGCATTTCAGAGAGACAGAGATCAGAAGTTGCAAGGCTTTTAATTGTGGGGAGGGGGTGTAGAGAGACCTGCCATCCAAAATGACAATCTGGAAGGGCGCCAGCCCGTGCCCACCCATTTGCTGGGCCCTGGCATCACGCTAAACCAAGTTTGGGTGAAGGAGGGTTTCTCTACTTGCAGAAGATATTAAGCCTGGAAGGAGGCAGGAACAAGCCAGAGAGGCTGGGTTCACATGTGGCATTCAGCCCCTTGCAACCAAACACGCCCGTTACCATTTGCGTGGGAGCCCTCCGGCTTCCCCAGCTTGCACATCTGCCTTTCTCAGCGCTGCTTGCCAAATTATTCAATTTTCTATTCTCCAAGCCAGGTTGAAAAGATCTGGGAATCTGAGCTCCAGGGAGCCCACAGCAGAGCTAACCTCTTTGCAAACCCAGACGGTACACTCAGAGTTCCTGAAAGCCATGCGCTTCTCAGAACTGGGAGCAAAGGGAAAGGCTGCACAGAGGCAACAGTGAGTCAGCCACAGACCGGGATCTTCCCGTGCAGCCGTAAAGCTTGCAACTTCGTGGAAAGAAGCAGGGAGGGGACCGCGAGATAGGAAATTACTTCTCAGGAGGCTGGGGAGCCTGGCGCCCCAGCCCCAGAGGGGAGGGACGAGAGCCAGCAGCCCACCGCAAACAAGGAAGGGGCTGAGAGGCTGGCTTTGCAAAAGAGACCACGTGCCACAAGGCGGCAAGTGCCACAAGGCGGCAAGGGCCCCGTCGCATTTCAAGCCAAGCCAAGATAGGGGTTTATTTATTTACGGGGGCTTGAACCTGGCTCCAGCCCCAAGGGACGCTCCAGGGCGGTCACGTTTCCTTCTTTCGGCAAGAAGGACCAGCAGGGTCCCAAAAAGATGACTAACACTAGTCAGCAAAACCCCAAAGGACCTCGTGCACTGAGGACCGATAAATATCCAGATGCAAGCCAGAGGGGGAAGCTCCCCCGGTCACCCCAGATCCCATTCCAGGGCTCCCTGAAAAAGCCCGTGTTTTTCCAACTTCCCTAAAAGCCAAGATGACGATCATACTGAGGATGAATCCCAACAAGTGCTGTGGGATTTCCAAGAATTACCTGAAAATCTAGCTCGGCGTTTTTCAACCTTGGCAGCTTTCAGACGGGTGGACTGCAACTCCCAGAATTCCCCAGCCAGCCTTGCTGGCTGGGGAATTCTGGGAGTTGCAGTCCACCCGTCTAAAAGCTGCCAAGGTTGAAAAACACTGGTTTCAGGCAAAAAGCAGCAGAGATGTGGGCGAACGTACTTTGCAAGTCGCCTGGCAAATTTGGAGCAGCAAATTCTCTCGAGCCCCTTTCCCTGGGGCGGGGAGACCTTTTGCAGAAGTTCGGAGCGATAAAGCCCGCAGCCTTTGCTCTGGCTTTCATTCACAACCCGCCCGCCCACACTTGCAGCTCTTTCGCCAGCCCCAGCCGGACACACGCACACTCACACACGCTTTTTATACTGTTGCTTTATTTGGCGACACCGCATCCCCCGGGCTCCCCAGCCAATGAGAAAGGAAGGGAGGCGACCGGAAGCATCAACAGCTGACCGAGTTTGAAATAAAACGGGCACGGATGGGGCGGAAACGGAGGAGCCGGCTTACGCAAGGCGAGGGGAAGAGGGAAGGGACTGACCCTTGGAAGAGAGGAGGACCAGCCCAGCAGCAGTGTTAAGGTCATTCTGGCCGGCCTGCTCTTCTCCAAGCCGTCCGGCGGTTGCGCTGCTCCCAAGCCAGCATGTCGCATCCTTTTGCAAAAGCTTGACCTGGATTTCTTTTGCAACGGTCCTCTGTTCCCAAGTGGACACCTGCCCATCTTACGCTTCGTGCAACTTCCGTGTTTTTGAGATCAGGGCAGGCTCTTGGCTGTTTCCTCCAAGCCTTCTTCCTCTCTTTCAAACATCGACCGATCGATCGATTGATCAAATTGGTCGCCACCCATCTCGTTCAAAAGCGGCTCTGGGCGGCTTGCGGAAAGGATGAGATCAATTAAATACAATGTAAAAGAAGTCTTAAGTAATACATCGATTCCAAGAATGGGTGGAATTGGCGAGTAGCTCAGGGAGTGTCATCAAGGTGCCAGCCACCCCCAGGATTGACCAGATCTCCCATCGCCCCACGCAAGCTGGCCGAGCCGGGTCTTTATCCCTGTCCGGAAAGCCCACACCTCTGGGGGGAGAATATTCCAAAGGGCGGGGGCAACGGCAGAAAAGAAGGGAATGCGATTGACGGGGCTGGTCCTGCATCTCGTGGTGCCACGCCAGGGACTTTTGGACAGGCGAGCCTAGCTACAGGAGGGCTGCGCCATTGCGCAAGAGGACGGAGCAGAACCCACACACAGTCTGGGGGCAATAAAAGAGCCCCCCAAACTTCCAGGAATTTGGAGGCCCTGTTCTGTTCCTGTTGCATTCCTATCCACAAGGTTGCGTTAAATATTTGTACATCGCTCAGCAAGGAGGACTCGCTGCCCAGGCCATGTAGGTAGAATGCAGCCCCCAGACCCATTTCCCCCCTCCCTGCCCACAAGTAATGTAGATTTATTTGGAGTTTTTTTGAAAGCAAACAAACGGAGGTTGTTTAAAAACGAAAGAGACTCAAGCAAGGGTGCAACACCACTAAAGTGTGCAATTCCACTAACGAAACACAGAATAAAGTAACAGTGTGTAAAACCACTAACGCCGCTCCCCACCCCTCAAAATTGCAAAACAAACCAGCACACCCAAAGAAAAAGCTGGCTTGGGTTTAAGAGAAAAACGGATTTCAGTATTCTAGGAAAAAACAGTCTCGAAAGCCTGAAGGTGCCTGCGCTTCAGAAAATGCAGAACTGAAAAACTCCAAGCCTGAACAAGATCCACACCGAGCACTAGAACGGTTAGAAAATCTCAACCCTCACGAGAATATGGTCTGGCTACCAGCAGCCTTTATCTTCTGCAAAGTTCTTGAGCCCATTTCCAGCACAGCCCCGCCTTTTCTGGTCGGTCTTTCGGTTTCCGGCCTCTTACAGCATCCAAAGCGAGACTTTCTTCCCAGAAAGAATGCCCCATTCATTGCTCTTTGCATTCAGTACCTCCAGCTCCAGACTCAACCCCGGCTCTTCCTACAGCATTAATCGTTTTATTCGGATGCTTGGCTAATGGACGGCCCTTGTTCCGACTAAGCACCTTTCCCACCACATAGGGTTGGGGCCTCCGAGGGGCTGGCCATCCTTGACACCTCTTTCTAACCAACACAAATACTACCTCCCTTATCTGTAAATGCTGAAAATTGGCGGATGGATTCCTTGGGGTTCTCTGGGATGCAGAAAAATTAGAGCTTATCAGTGATATACTCAAGGTGGCATCGTATTTTGATCCGCATCTAGGATGCAAGAACACAACACACCACTTGAGAGCCACAATGAGCTACAGAAAGCAACCCCTTTTGTGCCCTCTTTGCTTTGGCAGATGGATGCAGCCCAGATAGGGGAGTCCTATTAATTTCCACCTCAAAACTCAAAAACAGAAAAATTCTGCTCCTTCCCACCCACAACACAACTCTTCCTTCTCCAAATAAGCTGGGTGTGGTGACTAGCCACCTAACTCCAAGACAGAAGACCTCCTTTGCCTCTACACATAGTCCCCGGGTTAAGAATGCCTGGTTTAAGGATGACCCATAGTTACGAATGGAGCCTATTGTAGCAAAATTCAAGTTAAATCCACAATAGTTCGAATTCATTACACAATACTACTTATACAGTGTTGTACAATAATACTGTTCCGACTTACATACAAATTCGACTTAAGGACAGACCTTGGGAACGGAACTCGTTCTGAAACTGGGGACTATCTGTATAAGTCTTAGGTTGGGCTGAAACCCAACAATTCCAGGTATAACTTTCTGAAATTTCAGCTCCTATACTTTAATTCACTCACTAATTTTGCTTCCCTGTCCCCGGTGGTCTGCAATAAGCCATTAAAAGGACAAAATATAATTACAGCCATAAACCAGGATAGCCACCACATAGCCATAAAATGAATAGACTAAATCAGTGTTTCTAATCCTTAGGAACTCTAAGATGTGTGGACTTCAACTCCTAGAATTCTCCAGCCACCCATGGGGAATTCTAGGAGTTAACTGGCCAATTAGGTGACAATGACTAAGGATGCTTGGTGGAAAAGCTCCATCCTGGAAGCTTTACTAGAAAAGTCCACCTGAATTCTGGCGGGGGAGGACATTTTACAAGGCAGGGGTCCCATTTAATTCATCATTGCTGGTCTTCCATCACTTCTTGTATCTGGGGAACATTCAGCATCTCCAATGGAGACAAGTCAAGGAAAGGGTTGGTGTGATCTGGAAGAGGTGATCTTCTGCAAAGAAAGGGTCAGTTCCAAGAACATCTGCCCTTTCTATGCTCTAACTGGGTTCTCAGCACCTGTTACCATCAGGCACGCAAAAAGCACATTCATGGGCAGAGTTTGAAGAAAGAAATCACGTAAACCCCAGTGGCGTGTGCAAGTGACCGTGCAAAGCCCATCACTATAAAAAAAATGTGGACATCTTTGCTCATGGTCCTTGAACTTCAGGATCTAGGACACAAGGATCTAGGACATAACTGCAGAATGGAGAAATCCCGTGGCCTTGCAACTGTGGTTGTGCTAGAATATAAGAGCCTTTCTGGAACTAGGTGAGAGCTAATCAAGATGCTGTGCATCTGCAAAAGTCGCGAGCAGGTCAAATGGGTGGTCATGGTGGTCCCCAGATCTTCCCCAGCAACTGGTATTCAAGCTTGGGTGCCCATGATTCAAGAGGTGGTAAGTATCTCATCCTTTTTTAAAAGCACCTATACTGGTGACCATCCACGATAACCAATTCCACTGTTTAACTTAATCTTAAGTAGAGCTGTGCTTCCTTTTGTAGGTCTTAAGTCTCCTCACGTGTAGCTCCAAGGAACTTGCATTTTAATATTGTGAAAGAGGAAGAAGAACTACTCTGTGCTCCCATTTTCTACACCCTGTAAGAACTTCTCCATCTCTTCTCATATCTCCCCTAAGCGTCCTTTGCTCCAAGCTAAAACAGCTGGAACTACAATTCTCAAGAACTTCAGCATGGTCAACGGGAATTGTAGTACAAGCATAGTTCCACACAACTGGTTGAGGAGAAGGCTTGAAACACTTTTCTTTGTAGGGTCTTGCATCCAAAAATAAGCTGTTCCCCAGGAACCCAGGGCTGGTAAAATATGATAAACTCCAGGAATTTAATCCCTCAAACAGGACAGAAAAACAATGGTAGAGTTCCCCAAACTCAGTTGTTTCACTCTTGCATTTTTCATCCCAAAGCCATTGCAAAGCTTTCATTTACATTTTGACTCGGTGGCCTTCAAAAATCACACTGACTTCCTGCATGACCAACCTAAGGCAACTCGCTATGCTTCTCATTCAGCTCGCAACGCATTCTTGCCCCGAAGGTCAGGCTGGCGTGCGTGCTGTCAGTGCTCAGAAATGTGACAGGACTCATTCATAAGAGATTTATACATACATACACACACCCCCTAGACAGGAAATGCAAATCTGAACTCTCTCCAGTTAAAAAACACGAACCCACAACTTGGCTGGACTTGCCACACGGATGGGGCTGGGAAGGCCCTCCCCAAAGGCTGGCCAGATCCACTGTCTCATTGGAAAGGTTTAACCTCAGACATGGAGACTACAGCCCAGCGGTGTTGCACAGAGAAGGCTTCCAGGCTCAGCTCTCTGACCACCAAAGCTGGGAGTTATAGAAATCCCTGCCAACCACAGTTGGCGGTGCTAGGTTTGATGTACCATTTCAGACCTCCATAACTCACTCTCCAGCTGTGGTGGACCTTGACTCCTGTAAGATCTTTGCATGTGCAAGAATCTGGATCAGCTTTAGTTCCTTCCTTTGGGAATTTAAGAAAAACACCAACTGAAGCAAGATGGCAAATAAAATAACTATCCCACTTACAAGAAGCAAAAAAAAAAAAAAAGACATTTTTGCCTCCAGTAAACCGCCCCCAAGGCATCAGATGAAAATCCAAGTCCCTTTACCACGGGTCTGTACTGTTGTTGTTTTTTTAAATGTTAATTTGTCACCTGTACAGGAGCATGACCAGTAGCTTGCTCACCTGCATGTTCCATAACCTCATGTGAGAAAGATGTTGGGAGACTAAACAGCCAAGAATTTAATTGGGCACATAAAGAACTAATCCGCATTAGGATCACACCCAGGCCACAAGAGAGCAGCCACACTACTTTGGAAGAGGACATCAAGTTAAGATATGCATAAGGGGGTTGACTTATACACTCTAAATGGAAGGCTATCCAGTACCGTATTTATTCTGATTTATTTAGGATGGGAGTGACATGAAACTGTCTTGCATTTTAATGAAACCCCCACACATTACATACAGAAATTAGAAGGCAATGACCTTTGAAATTTTGAACTTTGAGGCTTTGCAGTGCTGTTCTTCCCCCTCTCCAAAAGTGTACAATAAGGAAGTGTGTGTGTGTGTGTGTGTAATATATATATAATATATATAATGTGTGTTGTATATATAACATCTGAAAATTGGATACAAAATATCACATGGAGGTTTGCTTTTTTATACCACAAAAGTGAATCAAAAGCAGGTTAAATAACTCGTGCTCTCAACCAACTCAAGCGTGCAACAAAGGAAAACTTTGTTCCATGCTCACTTGAACTGAAAAAGCTAAACATTTCATCAGAGCACGCACGCTATTTTTCATGCTGCAGATATTTTAAATGTTTTAAACCCAAAAGCCAGGAGCAACGCACCCATAACCTTCAACGGCATGGGGCAAGTTTCAGTAAACGCACACTTAGTGTGCAATTCTAAACTACTCAGAAATAAGCCCCAGTGAGCTGAATGAAACTTACTTCTACCAAACACACATACAATTACAACCCTCACTGATTTCAATTTTATTTATTTATTTAAGCAATTTATATGGCTGCCCAACTCACGATGACTCTGGGTGGCTTACAGGAATAAAAATCCCAGATACAAAACCCGCTACACCCCCCCCGCGACAACAACACATTTACACTAGTCATTGATGTTCACAACAAACCCAAATATGACGTCAATATCATTAAAATTAGCATACTTCTAAATATGTCAAAACATATCAAAACATGTGACTTGGTAGGGTCTACCTCCCTTATTTTATTTAGATTGTTGGATGTGTATCTCGCAATCTCTTTTCAACCATATTCCACCGATGACAAGATCTGAAACTTAAGCTATGACATTGACGGGTACGCTCCCACGTCATCGGCCTGCCCATACACTTCTACGGTTGCAATTTTACACCCATTGACAGCAGAGCACGACTGACCTCAATGGGACTAGGGTGCCAGAACGTGGCCCACCCTTTGCAGCACCCTTCGGTAGCTCAAAACGGAACGAAAAACCTGTCCACCTTTTCAAAAACGTCTCCAGTGTGGCTGCCGACAGGAAATATTTATGCACCCTAGGTAGGGTGACCACGCATTCTTTACTATAAAGACAGTCCTTTCATTGCAAAAAGCTGTCCTTTCGATTTATTCCTTTTTCAAAAACTCACTCTTGTCCTTTCTTTGGGTCATTTAACTTTTACCGTACAAAGGGGACCCCTTCAGGAACAGCCTCTCCCATTCACGTGAAAAAATAAGGAAATGGAATTGTTTTTTTAAAATAAATTTAGCTATGATTTTCGATGTTTTTATTAAAATGTGGGTTTTTCATAAAGTACTTCTCGGTTTGGCTCTTGAATTTTCCTTTGCAAAGCAAACTTATCCCCATAAACAATCAACATTTTTTATCCTGATGAACCTCTTTCAGATTTGCCCCCTTTTTAGTTGGTCCTTTATGTTTTCCAAGAAAATACGGTCACCGTAACCCCAGGTGACCGAGCACTAGTCCTCATAGGTAGCCATCAAGCAAGCTGGACAGAGAAAACCGAAACATTTGCAAAGTCAGTTACGTAAATAGCAATTACTCTATTATACCCAACTATGCAAACAATGTGCTGTTCGGAGCTCTGCAGTCATTAACCAAGGACTTGAAAGGATTCCCCAGCCTTTGATGTGCAGGAATTAATGAATCATAACATATTTTTCCAACTTTAATCCCAAAGGACATTCCCCTAAAGTGTGCATGGGTAAGTATGTGTCTGTGAGATAGACAGGCATTGTTTGCATCGGCTACAAACACAAAACTAGATCTTCTTTCTGCCCAGCCAACAGTGACCAACCATCTCATCGAATGCATTTTCACTCCACAAAACGTGGTGTCCAATTTCAAGAGAGGCGGTGGGTCTGTTTGCAGTCACCAAACTTGCAGGATGCAACTACAGTACACAGAGATCCAAATCCATGACCCCTAACACATTCTGCCCCCCCCCCATTTGTGGGGTTCCCCAGTTGTGTTTCTTCAAGCTTTAAGACTTCCAAAGTAGCCACCCAGGCCTTGCTTATTTTGGCCTACAAAATGATCGGCACTTCCCTCAGCGTCCCCTCTATTTCTAAAGTTTAGCCTAAACCCCCATGGCCTTCCTGTCATTGCTGGATTAAAATCCCATCATCCTTGATCATTAGCCACTGGCAAAACGTGATCTGGGCTCAACACCTTTTGGAAAACATCACAGATTCACCATCTCTACTTCACAGTCCAGCAGAATGTCAATCCAAGAGCCAGAAGTGAAATCTGTTCAACAAAAAACGGTCTTTGCTTTCGTTCATCGACCCTTTCTGCAGATTACAATCCGCTTTAGGCTTCTGCCTTTTAATACAATGTGTGGGTCGAAAAAGGCACTCCCAGCCTCCTTCCAATTTTGGCTACTATAAACTCTCCTCCTACAATGTTCTTACTCGCTGATTGCTTCCTCCTTCGCTAATAAATTGCCTTACTATAAACAGCAGCTGAGAAACCTCAGTAGCTGGAATATTAATAACAAGGACAACATAACAATAAGGCTGGCCAAGGAGGGAGATCTACAAACTCCAGAGGGGAGAGAATTTTACCTTTCCAAGACTTTGTTTAAAAAACATCAAGGTAATATTCATCATGCAAAAGACAATGGGGATGAATGTCAGATCCTTGTTGAGTCTTGCACCGGAACTGTGCTGATGGATCTTCAACACCACCCAGTTTATTAAAAAAAACAAAAAAACAAAAAAACCACTCCTCCAATTTAATCCAAGCTGTTGAAAATCCCTGAGATTGCCCCGAAACTGATCGATGCCTTCAGCTCAATCCTTTGTCTACTTCTGGACTAATTTTGCACAGATGTCCAACACGTGCTTCTTAATGCAGTCACAGCGTCTCTCAAGGGCTCCCAGATGACTGGATTGTCACCTGTACCCCCCAAGGAGGCGGGGGGGAAAACAACTTTCACTTGAAGAGGGTAGAGGGGCTAACTACAAACTTTGGGCACCTTCTACTGCACCCACCATCATTTACAGCAGTCCCACGGGCAAGCGTTGCTATCAAAGCGCGACGCCCGCTACCCATCCCACCGAAGTGGACGCATGGCTCGAAGACGCTTCAGGACAACACTTCCGCAGCCCGCGATAACAGCAGAAACATAAATGTGCCTCTTGGTGTCCTCCCCACCCTACTGCCACAGACCTAGCAAAATGAAATATGACCACGCAGCAGAGTCTACCAACATTGCCTCTTTGCATCGGTGCAAATTCCCAAGGAGGAGCAGAGGCAGCGAATTAGGCCCTAATCAATCTGTCAGCCTTTAAACAAAAATAAAGTCTCCTTCCAATGAAATGTCACTCCTGGCAACTGAACAGAACATCCCTGTTGTCACTGTTTTCTTCTAGGGTTTTTTTTTTCCAGTGCCCCATTTCAACGTCAGGATCTCTCATCCAAGTTTTCACTGGGTTCGGACAAGCCTTAGTTTTAGCAGATCAGACAGGGTGTGCTCAGTGATGCTACTTGGCCAGGTATCAGCTCCTAAGCTTCAATCATCTTCCAGGAACTTCAGCCACCGTCTTCCAGAAACGAGGAAGACTGGATTGAAGGATTATGCCTCATTAAAACGAAATTAAGCAGCTTCACATCCAGTTCATTAACTACGACATCAGAGGGGTTCTTAATGCATTTGAATCAATACACATAGGCACTTATTTCAAATCCATACATTAGAGATCGAACTGGTTTTTATTCTCCTGAATGTTATGCAAAAGCGACAATCTTTTTTTTTTTAATTCAGCTGAGTTTTAGGCCTCGGATAAAGTCGGGCTTCCTGGCTCTTACACAATACCACTTCATTCTATTCTTAGGTTTGCTCTGTCAAAAAGATGCTTGGTGATTTGTGTGAAACACTAAGGTTTATTTTGTCAATTGCACCAAGAACCTTGGTCTCTTTAGTTTAGAAGAAGTGAGAAATAAAACAGTGTTTCTTGAGCTCAGCCACTTTAAGATGAGTGGACTTCAACTCCCAGAATTCCCCAGCATGCTGGCTGGGGAATTCTGGGAGTTGAAGTCCACTCATCCTAAAGTGGCTGAGCTCGAGAAACACTGACATAAAGAGCAGTTACAATTCATTTTCCAGGCTTTTTATAAATTGCTTTAACCTCTGTTTTTCACTTACTCTTTCAAAGTAAAGAAACCAATGATTGTGTGCGTGTATATATATTTCAGAAAGGGAAACTGAGGCCTGCATTTACACCTCTTCCCAACTTGATAGCTCTGTGGACCCACCGGATTTCACCTGTTGTTGCATATCATGGATGCTGAAGTCCAATATACCCTCTTGGGGAAGTTCACCTAGCACAAATCAATTTGGAATAAAAACTAGAAATGTATTAACCATTTTTGCATTCATTTTGCGATTTAGGATTTTATCTCGCTGGAGTGAACACGCTTATTTCCAGAAAAGCAGCAGCTACAAACTCTTTTTATGTCACAGCAAATAAGAAATACACAAAATCAAACGCACTATCTAAAATTACTTAGAGCCTGCCTAAAGCGCAATCCAGCTTTCACCTCTCAAAAGCAAACACCAGGTCTCAAGTTAAATGCCTTATTAAAGTCATTCACCTAGCTTTCTTGAGAAGTCTACAACACTGAGAAAGGTGGAAGGAAAGAGTAGAGGATAACCAGCAGCAAGGTGGAGGGACTCAGTTATAGTGGCGATGGGGGCACCGTTGGAAGACCTGAAGGACCAGGTTGGGGACAGATTGTCGTGGAGAAAATCTATCTCTGTGGTCACTAAGAGTCAACACTGACTTGATGGCATATAATCAATCAACACGAAGGCCCAGCTCTCTTGAGAAGTCTGTAACGCTGAGAAAGGTGGAACCAAAGGGAAGGAGAGGACAACCAGCAGCAATCCCACTCTCCTGGCCTTCTGGAAAGGAGTGACGACCTGGCTCTGCCAGCTTGCATGGGGTTTGAGGAGGGGTAACCAACCCTGGGGACGGTTGGCACCCTGAAGACGCTCCCGTAGGTCGGTAACTTATTATACACCACCAATTCCTTGGATTCTATTATTTATTTATGAAGGCTGTTCTTACTGTGTTTTAAATGGTGTTTTTATTCTTGTTGTTATAAACCGCCCAGAGTCGCTCTCTGAGTGAGATGGGCGGTGACTAAATTTGAAATAATAAATAAATAAAATAAGGTAGAGGGACTCAATTACGCTGCATAGATAGAGCTTCTCAAGGATGAGCTGTCCCCAGTCTGGCCCTTCAGGACACATCAGGAGAAGATCTATGTGGTCACTAAAAGTTGACACGGACTTGATTACACATAATCACAGGACCATCATTCCAGAAGCTCTTAAAATTTCAGCGGTCCTCCCTCCATGTATACATACAACCTGGCAGCGGATTCCAAACCAAACCAGACCTTTCTGGGATCTTGCGACTCGCAAATGGGATTTTGGCACCCAGTTGTTTCTCAGAGCTGCCCTGGGAGTAGCTTTCTTCCAACCAGGTGTGTTGTGCCTGGAACTCCCACAGCCCCCAAGCTGGAAAAACCCGAGTTATAGGAAACAACCTGGGATCCTCTCGATGAAAAGACACTACTAGAAAAACGGAACTTTGCATTACAGAAGCAGCAGCAACATTCAAACCCACCCGCCAGGATTTTCTGTTTTCTCAGCGTGGGCCCCAACGCCGTGGGGAGAATCACCGCACAATCTGCATAGTAATAAACAAGGGCCAACCTCTGGGCCATCCGAGGTCAACCTCTTAAACCAGCCACGCCATCGCCGGGAGTTCAGAGCGGAACACGCTCAGCCGGGCGATTAGAAGCGGAGTTCAGACAACCTGCTAAACTTAATTCATCGGGGAGCAGCAAGCCCCGGGGGCGGTGGGCCCCGGCTTTCCCGTTCCACGCACCCCCCGAAAATCGCTTAATTTTAGGACTCAATGAAGAGCGAGCCCGGATGCTAAACGACGGCAGAAAGACCCTCTTTCTTCCCTCTCCCCCCTCCCCAAACCGGGAGAAACTCTGCACGAAGTCCAGCCGAGGCCCGGCTTCCCCCTGCGCCCAGATGTTTGGCTTCCTTTCAACCCCGCGCCCGAGCGCCCGGCCGCGCAACCCCCGCAAGGCTGCGCTGCGCGGTTCACACGGCCGCCGGACGCCTGCCCTTGCAGGCTCCGCGGCTGCCGTCAGACAGCGCTCCAGGCGAGCGTGAGCCCAGCTTCGCGGCATATGTGTGTGTGTGTGTGTGTGTGTGTGTGTGTGTGTGTGAATGTGGGGCTGCTTTCCGCTCGCGCCGGGGGTTCGCGCGGCTCCCGGCCTCGAGCGAGCCCCGGAGGGCGGCGGGGCCTCGGGCGCGGGGGCTGCGCGGCGCCCGGCGGGGAGTGATGCCGCCCGCTTACCTTTGGGCAGGGACATGGCTGCGCCGCCGCGATCCGCCCCGGCTCAGAGCCGGCCGAGCGCGCAGGTGAGGCAGCAGGAAGAGTCCAGGCGCCGCGGAGCGCAGCCGCGGGGCATCTCCAGGCGCTCCGGCCGCAGCTCCCCGCCGCCCGCGAGCGCCGCGCGATCTGAGCCGACGGCGGGCGACCCCCACCCCTAAAAGCCGCGGCCCCGCCCCGCTTCGCGCCCCATTGGCTCACCCCCGCGAGGGGCGGGGTCTCCCCGCCCCGCCCCTCCGCCCCTCCGCCTCCGCCTCCTGCCCGGGTCCCGAGGCTTCTCGCCCAGGTGACCCGGGGAGGAAATTCCAGCCGCCCGGGCGCTTCTCTGCGGGGCGGCGAGCCCGTGACGCGCCTGGCAGGATGCGCCGGCCTCGGGCTTCCCCTCGGCTGCCAGCCCGGCTGGGGCACCGCGCCCGCCCCAGCGCCTGCCTCCGTTTGCCCAGTCGCGGTCGGTGCGCCGAGCCCCCATCGGCTGCCTTGCGTGGCGCAGCGCGAGGGGGACCCGGGTTGGTCCAAGCCCTCGCGCTGGGCACCGCTCCCCTGCGCAGGAGGCGCGGGCACCCCTTTCCAGTCCCCGGCTGCTGCGGGGTTTGGGGTTGCAGTCCTGCCCCCCTGCATCTGGGGTTTGTTCATCCACTGTGGGTTGTTGATCAAACCATCTTGGCTTAGGTTCATGCAACAGGCTGCCGCCACTCCTGGTTTGAACTGGGAAGCACCCCGTGGAGCTGCGGGGACCCCCTTGGCCCCAGAGCCGGGCTGCGACACAGGGTTGATTTTGTGGAGTGGGGGGGAGAAAAAGGGCAGGCACCTTCAATCCCATAACAAGTGTCTATTTAGTTTCAGGTTGCTATGTGAAATTCAAACTCAACAACAGGCAAGGAATTTGGAGAATTAATCAGCTTGCCACACCCTGCTCCTGTTCTCTGAATGGCTACTTCCAGTGGATGATTAAACGACTTGCGCCTCCTGAATTTAATTTCCCACTGATCTGTTTTCTAATCCCCCTTCTCCCTCCAGACCTGTTTCTTACCCTCATCCTCTCTTCAGACTGGAGCGTGTCCTCCATTTCCCGGGAGCGGGGGGGAGAAGGGCCCTGTCTCGATGCAAGTGCCATTAGCATGACTGAACCAGGACAGGGCTCTTCCGTGCCCGTTGCTGTGTCGTTTGACCCCAGACTTGTCGAGGACGGGTCAGGTTTAAAGGTTGGGGGGGGGGGGCTTAGCGTGCAATACGCCAGCATGTCATGTGCTAAAAAACAACTTGGAACAGAGAGATGCTGCGAATATATTGAGATGTAGATGATACACTCTTGCTTACGCAGCAATGGTTTCTGTAGGGTTTAGAGCCATATCATTCAATAGCTTCTAAGTAAGTCTCCATGATTCAGTGGACTTCATTAGGCCAGGAATGTCTATCAGTTCGCTTCTTTGAGCCATCATCTGACTATCTTGTCTTCCTTCAACCTCTGTTTGATTTCCACACATCAGCGTCTTCTCCAGTACCTCGTGCCTTCAGGTTTTGGATCCAAAATATAAGCTTTGGCTCCATCGTTAGGGCTTCCTAAGAGTATTCCGATTTATTTCATTTAGCGCTGAATGATTTCTTCTGACATTCCCACAGCATTCTCAGCCATTTGCTCCAGCAGCGTCCTTTGAAGGCATCCGTGCACTCTTACCACCTGCAAGGAATTCATTCAAAACTTGCGTTGCGTTGAGATGAAACGTACTGTGAGTGTTGCAGAAGGAGTCTGAGTTGGGTCCAGATGTTTGACGTCCCACCTGTTAAAGCTGTACCCACCTGGGGCAAGAACGCATCATCTGATGGCAATGTTGCCTCACCTTGGAACTTCCACTTCCTAAAGTGAAGCATAACTGAACAAAATGTCAAGTTGTCCCAGGATTCACTGTCTTCCTCGTTACTCATCCCAAAGTAGTCTTGGATGTTTTGGAAGCATCATTCCAACAGGTGAACTTGGCACTTTCAAGAGTTTCTGGTTACAGCTCAATACAATAGAACAAAAGAATGATGTTTCTCAACCTTAGCAACTTTAAGCTGTATGGACTTCAACTCCCAGAGTTCCACAGCCAGCATGCTGGCTGTAGAATTCTGGGAGTTGAAGTCCACACAGCTTAAAGTCCACACAGCTTAAAGTTGCTGAGGTTGAGAAACACTGGAACAGAAGTATAGAAGAAGAATAGAAAACTCAGCCTTCCAGAACCTCACATAGTCCCCCAACTGCTATAAATGAAAATCAGTGGTGCAGCTTCCTCCCATTTCAAGGTTTCACACAATGCACTTAGCCATGGTTATAGTCAAAATGTGACCACATGACTTGAGTTCACATGATACCTGGAGCTAGAATTATCTGGCCTAGTTTGCAGTTCAGCGCAAGCACAGTCAGACTGGATTCACATGTTGTCTTAAGCGATTTCTTGGGTTTGTGCTAACTATGAAGCCAGGCCATGGTGCTTTGTAAACCATGATGGGGGGTTAGCAAGTTGTGTGAATTCAACCAGTCCTGGCTTCAGCAAAAGATGACTTAGCACAATGCACCAACCAGATGACATGGAGACAAGGAGGCAGGCCGGGTTGAGTTTCTTGAAGAGAAAGCAGCAATAAATAAATATTATATACATTTATTATAAAAAATATATTTTATAATAATAATATATAATAAATGCCACAAAGGAAGCAGGAAGGTCCTTAAAAGCTGCCACCTACTCAGTCATCATGGGCAAAAGGTTATATTGGTGATACCAATCTGCCCCACAATAATTCCCCGTTGAACACAGGTTATCAAAATGCAAGTAAGGAATTTTTTTAAAAACTACGTAATAGGAAACAGGCAGATATTTTAAGCGAAGTCTTCTCGCTCACGGAATCTGCAAGCTGAATTTACCTGAAGTCTTTGCACAGTCATGGCAAAACCTGGGCACCAAGCAGAAGACATCTTGCAAATACGAAACTCTGCACACGCAGAGGAAACCTCAGATTTCTAGCAAAGATAAGTCTAAGGGAAAGGCCAGAATCTCGCCTTCCTCAGCTGCCTCCTAACTCTGAGCCCACCTGCAGCTGAATGCAGGCTTCTCTTGCACACCCAGGCCAGTTGTGCAAAATGAGGATTCCAGATCAAGCCGGCAAGTGGGTCTTCATGCTTCAGCTGAGGTCACCCGGTGTGCAAAGCTGTACTGCCAGAGGCTTGGGTGTGGCCTTTGAGGCGTAGCCAAATTGTCCTTTTCCATTTGACAAAAGGGGGACACTATCAAATCCATGACTGAGAAGTCCTCCTTCCCACACTATTTAAATTTTAATGAACAGGATCCAACCAAACGGAGCTTATGCCTCTTGGCTCTGCCCACGAGAGGCCGTGCATGGATCGTGGCTGGAGAAAAATGGTGCACCCAGCCTGCTAAGCCATGGGTTGATTTGCCTCTCCGGCCCTGGATGAGTTGCGTAAACCCAACCACGGTGATTTGTCAACCCCGAAACAGGGTTGGACACGTGCCACCCTGGCCGACTGCAGCTCAGCCATTCAGCCCCTGTGAACAAACACCCGGCCTCCTTATCGGGACGGGTAGAACGGAATGAGGAAGTGCCAGGAAGAAGAAAAAAAATCAGGGAGCGAGTGTGAATCTACAGCTGGAAATGTTGGGATGGAGGCTGTGGGTGTGGATTAGCTCACCACAACAACAAGGAAGAAAAGGAACAGAAGAGCAAAAGAAACTGTTTGATTACAAATTGGTGTCACCAATTACACACACAGGAAGCCTGCCAAGATGGGAAAAGGCCAACAGAGAAGGAGGCGGTTGGCAAAGAAATGAAGCCAGAATTCACGAAGGGATTTTTGTTTTTGCTTTTTTGGTGGGGGGAGGCGATCTCATGACTGGGCTTTGCAGCAGGCGGGATGGGGCGGCAAGATAAACTTCACCATCTGCTGTGGTCCCTAGAAAAGCCCCTTGGTGTTTGCATCAGAGGGAATCCCCACTGACAGGTCGATTCCCCTGGGACTCCTCCCAGGAAAACAAGGTAGATTTAATCTCAGTCACTCCGGTTGGGTTGTCCCCACCCTGATGGGACGACTGCTTGAATACGGAGGTTCACAAGGCGCGGTAACGTGGCTTGGTTAGGTTGGGCAGATCTGGAATGGCATGTGAGAAAGGCCTTGAGAGACGGGGCAAAGAGACGCTGCCAAGGGAACGGCCAGATAAGAGATGGCACGGCCCACAGCTGCATAATGGGTGGAGAAAGAAGCCCAGAAGGGGCCCTCCCTAGTTTCTTGGGCTGTCAAGGAGATGCTGCGTTTTCTGTCTGGTCTCCCTGGTAAGGCTGACAACATCCAACCAGGATGGGTTGAACTTGGGCTGATTATGGAAGATGATTTCAACCAATTGTGCTGGCTTGGTTAAGAAAGCAGAGTTAAACCAATCCTGACTTAGAGCAACATGTGGACCCAGCCAATTGTAACCTGCTCAACAAGCCATGATTTTAAGCAATGGGCAGGCTTAGCGACTCAAGCGTTCAAACCATGTGGATTTCTACCTCACTAGAAATACCTGTGATGCACCCAGGGATTTCTGCTCTTGCTCCTTCTGTGCACGGTGTTCTTTGCTTTTCCACAAGCCACTTTCCAACAGGTAAAGCGGATGGAAAACTGAGAAGTTCCTTGTTCAGTACAGATTATGGGGGGAGGTCCATCCTCAGCCATTGGGACTACCATAATTCCACCTATACCTTGTAACTTTCCCAGCCTACTTAGGATGGAATTGGGATCTTTATTGCAAAGACAGAAAAGTCAAGTACTGTATTGCTTAAAAAAAAATAAAAATTAAAGCTCTTTTCTGTTGTGTTCATTCTGCCCCCTAGTGGCCAGTGAGCGAGAAGTTACAAAATCCAGCCACTGAATTTGTTACTCATCATGTTACATCATGTTACTTGGAGGGGTATTTCTTTTCATGACTTTTATTCATTTTTAGTCTGAGCAGACACACCTGATCTATGCTATTCTTGTTCATGTTTCTATTTTTGTTAACTGCCCAAAGTCCAATTGATTGCAGCAGGCACAAATCAAATCAAGAAATGGGGGGGGGGGGGAGATGGAGAAATCAAAACCCAAAGTCTCTCATTGATGGCCTTGGAATTGTAATGTTCAGATGATTCTCATTTTGGAATAATGTCTTGGAGCCTGGGAGAGATATCCAGGAAGTACCAACAGGTGTTTCAGCTATCAGGGACACTCCAGGTAAGGAAGGAATTGGATGCAAATCAATGTGGCTCTTAACCTACATTTCTTGGTTACACTTTTCTACTTATGATGGCAATGTGCAGTGGCAGTTTTAACGATCTCTCTGAAGATCACATTGAAAATGCTTGGCAAAATATCTTGTGGATCTTTTCCTCAGCCCAGATGAGTTGACTCAACACTGGGAACAGGAGTCTGGTTGTCCTTCTAAGACTCCACAAGTGCTCACAGGATCTGAAGGTCAGCACCAGCATTTGGCAGAATCTCCTCAGGAGGTCTTCTCAGGTAGCCTCCATTGGCATCAGTGACTGATGCAAAGGAAGCTGTCATTGAGAAGTTAGAAGACAGAACTGGGCATGTCAGCCACCTGATTTGACCTCTTCTGCTTCCTGCTTCCTGCAGGAGGTTTCAGCCCCAAATCCAAGCTGAGAGTGATGAAAGAGGTGGCACTTTGTTTTCCACCCCAGGTGGTAGAACGTTGTGAACCAGCTCTGAGGCAAGGCAGATTGGATCCTCCTAAGAAATTAATGTATAAGGAAAGTCGTTCTGGATTAGAGTGATTTAACTTCCTCCAATTTGATGTTCTCCAACTGTATTAGGTGCCAATGTTCACCCTCTTCGCAAAGGACAATAGGATCTGAGGCTCAGCACAATTTGACAGCACCAAGCTGGACAAACCCACCCCTGTGCAATCCCACTCATTTCCCATAATAGTCAACTAGATGCCAGTGGGAAGCCCACAAACGTTCCTGCTCATGGTCATATTCACATTTCTTACCATATATCAAGGATAATATATAGCCATCAAGAGTACTAGCCTTTGGTCCTGTACGCCTCCATAAAGTAGACTTATCTCCTTGAAAAGGACAGTTAAATCCAGGTGACTGAGGCCACTCAGACTGCCAAGTCTGGTAAATCAAATTCCACGTAGCTTCCCATCATGAACCCATCTGTCATGATACTTTTGGCAGAGTTTCAGTGGCTGAACCCTCCAATGTTAACCTGCTGGATATTCCTACACTGTCTCTCAGTATTCTTGGTGAGGATGCATGCAAGATGGTGGATTTATTTTAGGAGAAAGCAATCGAGTGATCTTCAAAGAAATGGACACTCTCCCTTCCATGTCTGCAGGTCTGGTGGCCTTGTAGGAAAAGAGAGAATCAATTAATTGCATGAGTAAACAGCAGACAGATGCTGGAGGCTTTCTCTCTCCACCCACTTCCATTCCTGACATTCTTTCTAATGAAATTCCTAAAGAATGTCCGCACAGTGGGAGAGAATAATGCCAAGCCCTTTGCGGGATGGGTGATGGAAAAGGCTTGTTCTGTAGGTTGGATATAACTCCACTTGGGACCCAGCGTCACAGCCATTCCCTAAACACACAAAAAATATAAAGGAAGTTCACCCCGCCCTGTAGCGTACTTCAGTTGGCTTAAAATTTGCATCCTACTCGTCGGTCTGCAATAAATAAAAACAGCTTGTAATTTAAAAAGGCGTAAAAAAAAAAAAGCATTGGGCATGATCAATATTGCAGCTATCAAAGTGCAGGCATTCACACATCCCATAAGACAGTTCCAAGGTTTAAATTATTTTTAGAAGACAAAGAGGATAACATAATAAAGAATACACTTGAATTTAAACAAAACACTTTAGGAACTATCTAGACCAGGGTTTCTCAACCTTGGCCACTTTAAGACGTGTGGACTTCAACTCCCAGAATTCCCCAGCCAGAATTCTGGCTGGGGAATTCTGGGAGTTGAAGTCTACACGTCTTAAAGTGGCCAAGGTTGAGAAACCCTGGTCTAGACAGAAGGATTGTGTCCCTACAACCCCATTGACTGGATTAAATCAGTTTGGGGATATTGCACAATACACTAAACCAATGTTTCTTAACTTTGGAAACTTGAGATGTGTGGACTTCATCTCCCAGAATTCCCCAGCCATATGAGATGGGAGGCTATATAGTTTTTTGCTGTTTTAGTTTTTTTAGTTTCTATCTCAAATATATGAGATGGGCAGCAATATACTTTTAACAAATCAATAAAATGTTCACTCAGTGCCCTAGGCTGGGGTTGGTTGGTTTACTGCATGAACTGTAACTGGGCTAGGTTTATGCAACACCCCAAGCAAGAGACATCTAAGAGGCTGCTCACTAGCTGAGTTCACAAGTTTGGGTCAGAATCTGAGTTCTTCCACCCCTAAGCCACCATGTGATTATTTGTTTTTGGCTTCGCATGGTGTGCAAATTCAGCCTTTGGGATTCGAAACCCTGTTTCTTGGCTTAATGCATTGTGTGACCAGCCCTCCAGCAATCTGTAGTTGAAATAAACCATGATTTAGCATTAGGTGTGAGCCTAGCCATTGTCTCTCCACAACCTGCCTCAAAGGGTTGGTGAGGGAGTCAGATTGGCACCAAGGTTGAGCAACACTGGTCCAGATCATCAAGAAACCAGGGTTTGGCTTGTGGGTGGTTGGGCAAATCTGTCCACTGAAGTTATTAGTAATATAAATCATAGGTTCAATGAAAAGCTGATTCAAGGGGTGAAAAACTCAGTAAAGATTCTGCCTTCCTAATTCTGATTTCCTTCTTAGAATCGGTTGCCATTATGAGTCATGTTTTCTAGGATTTGCATTTCTTTCAGTTAATCTCTGGCAGGAACTCACACAATGGCATCAGTTCGGGCCACGTTTCCTTTCAAATGCCCAGAGCATTAAAATCTGATCTCTCTAAGGAGCGGGTACTACAATAATCTCCATGAACGTACATGTTCCTCTTTGCCTTTCCTTCCTTTCCGTTCCCTCCCTCTGTTGTTCCCTCCCATCAGTGTCAATTTTAGAATAGCTGTTCCCCCCTTCCTCCCCCCCCCCGTCCTTTCTGGCAGCACTTAACCAACATTGGCTCATCTTGAAACCAGCTGAGCAAGGTAAGAGCTGGTTAATCCACCAGAAAATTCCAAGCCTGTTGCCTAGATGGGGAGTTAAAAAAAAAAAATCCCCCAAACAGTAGCAAACTGATTCCATGTTTGCCATAAAAATTACACAGTTGTGTCCATGTTCTCAGCACCAGGAGTTGAAGTCAACTCAACTTTAAAGCAGATATTAGTACCACTACTACTTTTATTTCATTTAGAGGCTACCAGACTCCAGAATGACATTGCCCAGTTGTGTCCATGTTCTCATCACCAGGAGCTGAAGTCAAAGCAGATGTTGTTGTTGTTATTTTAGAAGCCATCTGATTTCAGAACAATTTGGGCAGCTTACCCTTAAAAACAGAAAACATTAAAAAGGGGAACCTATGTGTTTGGACAAACCACACACCATAGACCAGAGTTTCTCAACCTTGGTAACTTTAAGATGTGTGGACTTCAACTCCCAAAATTCTCCAGCCAGCATGGGGAGGGTGGGAGGGGGCAACTGAGTGTAGATGCAAACTTATTTTTGATTTCTCCAGAATGGGACATGTTGTGGAAATTTTTATAACTGAATGGAGGAGGAATGTCTGAGGTCATGGACGAGGAATTTTCCACTGTAGAGAAGGACATGCTTAGGGACCTGGGTTACTGGGTTAATTGGGAGAGTTGGAGTTGGAGATCCTACCAGTCCATGGCTCGTGTCACCAAAGGGATGTGTGTAGAGCAGTGTTTCTCAACCTTAGCAACTTGAAGATGGGTGGACTTCAACTCCCAGAATTCTCCAGCCAGCATTGCTGGCTGGAGAGTTCTAGGAGTTGGAGTCCACCCCATCTTCAAGTTGCCAAGGTTGAGAAACACTGTATAGATCATAGCAAACAACCAGCCAGGGCCTGAGTGAAGAGCCAAATTTTTAAAGACTTCCAGAACATCATCAGGGTGGGAGCTCCACAGATCTCTGGGGCAACCTCATTCCAGAGGGCAGGCACTGTGACAGAGCGTCTTGGGTCAAAACAGATAGCACTGTTTAATTGAGGGACACCAACTGGTTCTTTTTTTATTCTGCAAACCAACGACAGGAAAAATAACAAATTGGCTTTGTCAGAAACGGGGACCTCCATCCAAAAGAGATGAAGGGAGAAGATGAAAAATACTTGGAATGAAGTAGAATGATTTTTGGTCATGCAAGTGAGACCTAGCAACCCGGTTGGGAAATCCTAAACCGACTGGTTTCTTGACACAATTTGCTAAGGTTTCATTTGATGAAACGAAGGTGTCATTGGAAATTGCCATTGTTGGGTCCTCCCAACTGGCCACATGCAAGCCATATCATGGCTTAGGACAGCCTGAGAATGTGGTTTCTGGATTATATAGGTCTGGCAGAGAAGGCATGCTGCAGGTCAAATCTGCCAGGGAATCCCATGTGGGGGGTCCCAGGAGGTGGGCCTTTTCTGCCGTGGCGCCCGCCTTGTGGAATCTTCTCCCCCCGGAAGTGAGATTCGCCCCAACTCTTGCAATCTCCCGCAGGTCCCTCAAGACCCAGCAATGTGATCAGGCCTGGGGCTCCCAGGGGACCGGGGAGATTTTGCGATGGCTCCCTTATTCATGTTATCCCCTCCGGTTTTGTATGGTTTTATAGTTTCTTTTATCTGTAATCGCTTTTATGTCTTTATTGTTTTTCAATGTTGTACGCCACCCAAAGTCACTTTTAGGTGAGATGGGTGGCTATATTATTTCAATCAATCAATCAATCAATCAATCAATCAATCAATCAATCAATCCAGGCTGTGTTCACACATATCCTAAATCATAAACCACAGAAGGGGCATGTTCACACAATATGCCAATCAAACACCAAACCAACCAGACTACAGGTTACGTCCCCCTGCAACTCACCCAGCAGGCCAGGATGGAAATAACAGGCAAGCCAGACTTTTGCCTTAATGGCCCGACTCACTCCAGATGTCACCCGTCAGGTAGCATAGAAGATCTTGCTTGAGG
The DNA here is from genome assembly GCF_059951505.1 of Python bivittatus. NCBI lineage: Eukaryota > Metazoa > Chordata > Lepidosauria > Squamata > Pythonidae > Python > Python bivittatus. Next base: position 4,816,290 of record NW_028277083.1, read on the forward strand.
TTAATCTTAACTTTTTGGGTTAACTTCGCACGTCAACTTGCACCCAGCTGCTCTGCTGATGAGACCAGATACTGAACCCAAGTCAAAACGGGGTGCAAGGAGTGACCTGGTGAAGGATGGCGCGGGAACTCAGCTGGTGAGTAGTGACTGAAGCGTCTCTAGCTCGGGGCATTGCTTAAACCAGTGTTGTCCAAACTTGGCCACTTTAAGATGAGTGGACTTCAACTCCCAGAATTCCCCAGCCAGCATGGCTGGCTGGGGAATTCTGGGAGTTGAAGTCCACTCATCTTAAAGTGACCAACTTTGGACAACACTGGCTTAAACCCAGCCAAGCTGCAGCCTGGGGCACCGAATGAGCATTTTCTTTTTAATTTATAGAGCCGCCCGTCTCAAATACATTGCTAAAAAACTAAAAAAACCCTAAGAAGTATATAAAAGCCCATCTCAACTACATAACTAAATCAAATCGAATCAAATTTGATTATATAACTACAAAACTAAAAACTATATAGCCGCCCCTTTCACATACGTGAGTGTCTACGTGCATACGGTTGCCCACCTCACGCGACCAGAAACTAAAAAGTATTCAGCCCCCTCCCACGTATGTGGCTCTGGCGGGACACGCAATGCCTCGAAACCATTAAAAAACTATGCCTACATTTCTAGGTATATAAAAGAGACATCGACATCTACGTAGAGGACTACCCCCCAAAAGGGCACGCCCCTCCCTGCCCCTCGGCTCCGCACCCTGGAGGGATTCCCCCTTTTTTCCAGCCCCAGGCTCGCCCCCCAAAGCCCCCCAGAAGCGAGCGGGGGGGGACGCCAAGAGGAGAGCAGGAAAAGGGACCGGGCTCCTTTAAGAGTCGAACGGAATGTATCAAAACAAAAGCGCAGGCAGCCCATTGGCCCGCGCGGCCGCCACGTGACCGCACAGCTGATTTCCTGCGCTTTTATTGCTTTCCCCTGCGCTGTTTGCTCCGGATCCTGCCGCGGGGTGCGGGATTCGCTGCGCGCTGCGGAGTTTGGCTCCTGCGAAGTTTCTTGCCGCCGTGCGGGGAGGGAGCGCCGGCGGCGGGGCGAGGCGAGGCGAGGCGTCCTCGGCCGGCCTTGGCGGCGGGGGCCGATCCCAGCCCGGCCCCCTCGGCCCCTTGCCCACCACGCGCGCACAAAGGCGCCGGGGCCGGCGGCGGAGGCTCGGGCCCTCCATGGCGCAGGCGCCTCCGCTCAGCCTCCTGGAGCCGGGCTGCCCCATTCAGGTGGAGCACGACCGCCGGAGGAGGCAGTTCACCGTCCGCTTGAACGGTAGGAGCCCGGGGGCGGAGGCGGGGCCCTGCTCGCTCGCTCGCCCGGGGGCGCCCTCCTTTGTTCGCCCCCGGCGGAGAAAAGCGGCTGCGGTCGTCGGAACGCGACGAGCCGTCCTCGCCTCGCTCCGGCTTCTGCGCCGCGGCGGAGTCCGCGAGCCTGCGGGGCGGGGGCTTCAGCCCGGCGGGGGCTCTTCGGCGCCGGCGTCGCTTTGCTCGGGGGCGGCGAGAGCCCGGCGAGGGGGCCGCCTAGCCCCGGGAGCGCGGAGATGGAGGGGAGGGGGAAGCGGGATTCCCGCAGCCTTTGGCTGCCCCTCGCCCTGCAACCGGGCGCCCCCCGCTCGCCCCGCTGGGTTGGGAAAGGCGCCGCCGAGGCTGCTGGCGAACGCCGGCTGAGACGGGGCGAGAATCTCTCCCTTCCCCGACGGCCTCGGCCGCTCATAGGCGCCGCTCGGAGTCCCCCTCAATTTCCTTTTTTCTTCTGTTGCTCCGGGCGAAACCGCGGAGCCGCGTCTCCGGGCTCGGTGGCTCCCGCGAAGGAGCCCCGCGGGCTGGACTCCGCCCCAGCCGCGCCTGAGGCTTGACAGCTGGCGCCTGGGGTTGGCCGGCTTCGCGAGGAGGCCGGAGCGAAGTCCGAGCCCTGCCGGGGCCTGCTGCGGCTGGCTGCGCTGCCGTCAGCCCGGCGAGGACGGACAGCCCGCGGGGGCTCCATTTGCACGGCTGAGTTAAGCCCGGCACGTCCCGTGACGGGTGAGCCCAGGGTGGTTCGAACTTGGCCCCTTTCCGGCGGGCGGACTTCAACTCCCAGAATTCCCCAGCCAGCAGGCCAAACGTGGGTGGGATCCTGGTTGAAGGAGGCGGGGTTTCACACGGGGCCGCAGTCCGGATGTGGCTGGTGGGCTGTACCTTTCCAACCCATCCAAGTGAGTTGAAAGCTTTTAAGGGTATATTGAGGCAGAGGAGCTGGCTGGGGGATTCTGGGAGTTGAAGTCCACTCATCTTAAAGTTGTCAAGTTGGAAAACACTGGTTCAGCAGGCTGCATCAACCTGGCCAGTGGGATTTGTGGCTGAGGGTTATGGGCAGCCCAGCTGTCTGTGCTTTACTCAATATGTGGTAGTTAAACCATGGTTTAGTGGGAATTGCAAACTAGTTTCTGGTATTTTATGTGCTTTTGCTAATGCCCTTTATGCATAGGAGCGAAAGAGTGAGGATATTCTCTTTTAAGTATAGGAACATCTCTTCATTTTCCTCTAAGCTCTTTGCTACAAAAAAAAAGTTGGTGGTTTTTGGGCTGTTTTATTTAAATTGCAGGCTGCATTAAAACGGATAAACAACTCAAAAATTGCACGGCCCCGTAGGACACATGGTTTGTAAATGGCCGAAAATGGAAATGCAAAGAATTGCCTTTCTTTCTCTGCCCTGAATTGCTGAGAATGCCCTACTGTTTTTTGACAATGGGTGAAAGTAAATAGGGAATTAATCTTGCAGTTAGAAAACAGTCAAAGTAACGAAGCTTCTTTAAATAGTGCAAGGTTAAAATAGTCGTGCATTCCCAAAGGAAATCGGCCTGAGCTATAAATCAAGTTCGTTGGCTTTTTCCAAAGGTTTGTTCCAGCTAAAAGATCTTGTAACGCCATCTTTAATGCTCTTCGGTGGTGAAGAGAGATGGTGAGAAGGTGAGAGCGCTGTCCTTCAGCCATAATTCTACGAGAACAGAGCATTTGGGGCAAAGGAACTGAGCAGACGCTAGCGGAGTTGACTTTTTGACCATACCCTGGACGTGCCAAGATGTTGCTGTGATAGAAACTCTGCCTGTTTTTTCTGGGTGTCACGTTCTGAGCTTTGATTGCACCATCTTGACTTTTTTGACCATATCCTGTGAACGCCCCTGGATTTGATTCTGGTTTTTCCATGAGGAATCTGGTCCAACCAAGGAACGCTGAGCCATGTGGTAACAGGAAGCGTTGCTGATTGTGAAGAAGGCTGTGCAAAGTTCTTGGCTGAAGGAGTTGGGATTTCTCTGAAAAAGTGGTGGAGTTTTTCTCTGTCCTTTCTCCAACAAGATCAGAGTCATTGTATAGGCCGGAGTTTCTCCACCTTGGCAACTTGAAGATGGGTGGACCTCAACTCCCAGAATTCCCCAGCCAGCAAATCACAGAGGAGCCAAAACCAGGCTTCTCCTGATTTTGGGCTACTCTAGAGCAGTGTTTCTCAACCTTGGTGAATTGAAGATGTGTGGACTTCGACTCCCAGAATTCCCCAGCCAGAATTCTGGGAGTGGAAGTCCACACGTCTTCAAGTCGCTGAGGTTGAGAAACACTGGTATAGGCTGTTTCACACAAGCTGTAGTTTACTGAATAAACTATGTACAGTTAGGTTCACAGTACACCCAGAGTCATAATTAAGCAAACCACGTTTTGGCATCGCGTTTGTGTGAACCTTTAGTTTTGGGGAGGAGGTAAAGCTGCCAGAACAGTTTGCCCCAGATAAACATTTTGGCTAAGGGTGGCATAGCAAAATATTACTCAGTCTTGCAACATGGACATTTCCATAGGTTTTTGCGAACAGGGATTGTTTGCATTCATGTAAAATGTGGCAATAAACCACAGGAATTCTAGTCTTGCTTCCAGCTTGGCTGTGAGGATGAATCTGAACACTTTTGTTTCTGTTTAGATCAACAGCTGCATTAAGACATCCAAAACTGGGAAAAAAAACAAGTTGAATTTCCCCAACGGTTAAAGCAAACGAGCTTCAGATTTTAGCTCATGAAGGTGGCTTTCTTTCAATTATGCAGGGTTAAGTCTGGTTTGACTCAACACCCCAACTGTAATTAGATCTGTTTGGTTTTGACCGGGCATGTTGTGTCAAACAGATTATAGTTTATTCAACAGAGCGTAGATAAAAATCTGCCTTAGTGCCGTGCATGAATCTCGCCACGCAACATGTTCGACTGTAATTTATTTTAACAGTGTTTTCTTTTAAGCTGTAGTTTCAAAGACCACAATCATTTTTGTTTAAATATAAGGGAAAAAATCCTGATTGTAAAATCTGTACAGTAATGGAACCGTCTACTGATGGAATTGTGGGTTCTCCACGCTGGGAGGTTCTTAAGAAGATGCTGGACAAACCCTTCCTGTGGATGGTTTCACTGATTTTCCCATTACATTGCAGAGGGCTGGACTAGATGATCTTTGGGATCCTTTGCAGCTCCACAATTCTCTGATTTTAGCCTTACACAATGTGCTGAAGCCAGAAATGAACAGACCAGCCTAGGTTTTCGGAGAGGTGGGAATCCATGTGCTATTTGAAGCTGAAGGTTTCTCCGCCCAATGTGGGATCTGTGTTGTCATATGGAGTTCAGCTCTGCAAAAGTTGTGTAGAAGTTCTGGCATCTGTACCGAACTGTGAAGTTTGACAGGGAAGACCATGCAGTGTAGAACTGAATAGGAAATTCAGGGCTAAACAGATCTTGATGTGAGCAAGTGGAAGGTGCCATTTTTAGTAAAGATCTGGTCGTAGCCCATCAGGAATAACAAAACCGATTTATGGGAGATCCAAGGGCCTAGAAATGTTCCTTGGGACTCATGGAAAGATGGAGAGTTTCCAGTTAGCCTACGTCTTGCTCCATGTTCATGTGCTAATGTGTAAAATGTGCCTGTTCAATTGAAGAAAAAAAATAACAGCTTGGCACTTTCTCACTAACTTGGATTAATGGATTCCTTTTATATATCCTCCACCACCCGCTTGCTTCCCCCCTCTTTCCTGATTGCTAAGCTAGAAGAAAAACTAGTCAAAATTTCCGTGGCGGCGCATGGATGCTTGAACCCGGGCCACTTTTGCGCCAACCTTTTAACACCGCGTTGTCCTGCTAGAGCCAATATGACAGTTGATCTCATGTTTTAATTGCTGATGCAAAGAACTGGATGTCACACACCTCCCTAAGCTGTGGCTTAGTGCGCTGTCGGGTTGCAAGTTCTTTAGGAAATCATGGTTAAGCTTTTATCCTAGATGTTATGCTGTGTTGGTTTCAAATGTGATTTGGCTGGCATGGTTTCCCCATAACTGAGTTGCTTTCCCAATATGTTTAGAACAGTGTTTCTCAACCTTGGTGACTTTAAGCCGTGTGGACTTCAACTCCCAGAATTCCCCAGCCAGCCATGCTGGCTGGGGAATTCTGGGAGTTGAAGTCCACACGGCTTAAAGTCGCCAAGGTTGAGAAACACTGCTCTAGAGTAACCCAAAATCAAGAGAAGCCTGGTTTTGCTTCCTTTGTGATTTGCAGAAGCCTTTTAATAAAATTGGTTAGTTTGAGTCTGAAATACCTACAATGGAGGAACGGTTGGTGGAGATGTCAGAATTTGCAGAGAGGGCCAAATTGACTTACTTGATTAGGGAAAAGACAATAACGACATTTATTAGTGACTGGAAACCCTGGATGGACTTTTTGCTGAAAATGGGAAAAAATGAATTTGTGATTTTGGGTTGATGATTAGAAAAGGTAGAATATGGAAAGAAGGGAGCCACGATGTAACCTTAGAGAGAGAGGATAAAATATAAATGTATTTATAATTGTAAAGAAGATCGGAAGCGACTTATTTTTATTTTTATTTTTCTCTCCTTTTTTCTTTCATGTCTTTTCTGTTGACTTATCACTTCACTTTCTTTTCTCTTTACATTGGTATGGTTTTTACTTTGCAAAAAACTTCTTTAATAGAAATGAATTTAAAAATATATATATAAAATTAGCTAGTTTGAAAAAGCACTGCCAGATTCCTGATTTTAGGCTATCGGTTTCAAGGCAATTCAAGGTTCGTTCTTCTTGCCAAAATCTAGCAGCGGGAGTTCTTTAAAAAGGATGGAAATCTTTCAGGGCTGAAATCCTCTGACATGCACGGACAGGCGAATCTTGGTGCGGTGTGTTCTGCCACCGCTAACAGGGTGGCAAAATTTGCCCTGGGGGTCCCTGCAAGTTTTCTCCCTTTGCAAAAGAAAGTTGCTTTTTTTTTCTACCCCGTCTTCTGGAGTTGTTGCTCGTGGTTTCAAGTTGCTTTGGCAAGATGGTTGAAGTTGCGACGGACCCCAGGGGCTTCTGACTCTTTGGTTTAGCGATTACGGCTTTGCATTGTTCTACCGCCTGCTGCCTGTGCTTTCTGGAGCAGGAGTTCCCTTGGAAAACCTCCCTGTAGAGTAGGCTGAAGCTTGCACGCAGGTAGAGAAATGTAACGGCGCCATCGAAGACTGGACAGCCATCCGTGGACTGGACATGCTGGCTAGGAATTCTGGGAGTTGTAGGCGGTGCGCCCAGAAGATGCCAGTTCTCAAAAGGCTATTTCAAGCCAGGAATCATGGCTTATGTTTGTTTGAAGAAAGCACGGTGTGGGAACAATAGACCTGCTTTTCTTCTCTTGGCAGCATCTTCTCAGTCTTGTTTGACTGAGGCATAAACATAATAAAAAGAAAAGCTTCTTGAGCGTCTCACCATCCAAGGAGTGTGAGATAAATGGTGGGTTGGCGCAACATAGGACTATTCAGAGCATGGGTGAACATGGTTTTATGTTCACTCTCCAAGACCTAGGACCCAGATGAGTAAGAACTGAATGTGCATGTAGATAAATGCATATATTACCCACCTCCATCCACAACATCTGTTTCTGCTCCCCTTCCTCCCACCCCACGCATACCAGCTTTTGAGTCAATGCAGACCTTTCTTGACCTGGGTTTCCAAACATCCTTGCTTGGGGTGGGGTGCTCTATCTTCAGGAATTTCAGCCGGTCCAGTTTCTGAAATCTTTTGGGGAGGGTGGGGGGGGGGCAACTGAGCATAGATGCCAGCTTAGTCTTGATTTCTCCAGAAGGGGACGTGTTGGGGAAATTTTTATAACCAAATGGAGGAGGAACGTCTGAGGTCATGGACAAAGAATTTTCTACTGTAGAGAAGGACATGGTTAGGGACCTGGGATACCAGGTTAATTGGGAGAGTTGGAGTTGGACATCCTACCGGTCCATGGCTCATGTCACCAAAGGGATGTGTGTAGAGCAGTGTTTCTCAACCTTGGCAACTTTAAGACGGGTGGACTTCAACCTGGGGAAGGCTGGCTGGGGAATTCTAGAAGTTGAAGTCCACCCGTCTTAAAGTTGCCAAGGTTGAGAAACACTGCTGTAGAAGGTGGCCATGGGGGTGCAATCAAAGCTCTACCTAGTTTTTAGGTGCAATGTCACCATCTTGTTCAGTTTGACAATACCCTGGGGACACCCCTGCTCACTGTCATTTATTGGATTAATACCAGCGGGTGCCTTTGCAGAATGCCACCAAGCGTGAAGCAAAACCATCACACTACGGTTGAGTGTAGAGGATCCTCTTGAAGCGCTGGAGGGATGGGGTGGGACCCTGAATGAACCCCTCCACCCTAGGGGATGCTCAAGCCCCAGGAAAATTCCCAAGTGCCCCCTCCCCCCAACACTTTGGCCTCACCCAGTTTGGGATTTTGGCCCTTGAAACCCAAAGGTTGCCGTGGTCCTTAACCCAACCCAGGTTTAGCGTAATGTGTGAACACAGCGGTGGGATGATGGAATTGCAGTCAGAAAGTTGAGTGCTACTAACATTCATACTGTATCTTAAATTTTCCAGGTTTGGGTGGCTCGTGTGAATTGGTTTCTCTTTCTACTTGTAGGCTGCCATGATAAAGCCGTCCTGTTGTATGAGTACGTAGGGAAGAGGGTGGTGGATCTGCAGCACACAGAAGTCCCGGATACCTACAGGGGGAGAGGAATTGCAAAACATCTGGCTAAGGTATGGATTAGCCGGTTGCCCTTCCTGGAGGGGATGCGTGGGGGGGGCTTTTCTGCTTTCTCACTTCTAGGTTGTCCTGTTTGGAATACGCATACAAAGATTTACACAGTGCTTCTTAACTGTGGCCGCTTTAAGAAGAGTGGACTTCAACTCCCAGAATTCCCCAGCCAGCATGCTGGCTGGGGAATTCTGGGAATTGAAGTCCACTCGTCTTAAAGCGGCCACAGTTAAGAAACACTGGTGTAGAGACATGTAAAGGTTTACATTAAGCCTTGGGTTGCTTAATACAGTAGCAGTTAGTTAAACAAGAACGAATGTGGTATAATAATAATTATTGTTTAATATTTTGAAATAGCTATTTAATCACAACTCCAGCATGCCTCCCAATTAATGAATAATTAATAGATGTATTGTTTCATAATGTATTAAACTTGTATGCTGCCTGATTCTCAGCGACCACTTGGTATGGTGGAAAAGGTATTGGACTAAGACGGGAGGGCTGATTAAAGTCCCCCTTTTTCCAGAAACTCATTGGAGACTTAGAACCAGTTGCACACATTCTTTTGGCTCAGCCTACCTCAGAGGGTTGTTGTTGGGTAGGTGAAATGAAAGTCGAGCCTTGAACCTAGGACACTGAACACGGACAGTTTTGCAGCTCATGCAAGTCTAGCTAATATTTTTGCCAGTTTTTAGTTTTTTCCCCCCTCTTTTGTACTTTGGTGGATTAACCTTGCTATGTTCTGGGGAAAATACTTCTCAGTGTATATGTTTTTGGCATTTTTCTTTTTAGATCCAGGGTATTTATTGCTAGAAAAGTACACAGGCAGTCAAGAAAGAGATTAAACTTGGCATCGGTTAAACATGTCACTTCCAAAGATATTTCCAAAATGTAAGATCTTTTTTCAAAAAAATCTGTTTTACTGTCTTCGGCGGAAGGAAAATTCACCCAGGAATGTTTATGACAAAGTGGTTAACATTGACATGGTGATAGCCAAGCATCTTGGCTGGCTGAAGTCTGTAGACTGAAAGGAATGTTCTCTGGGTGTAGAAAAATGTCCAAAGCTTTCCTAGCTATAACTTCTTTTTTTTTTTTTAAAGCATTTCTTTTAAAATAGTAAATCCCATTGAGATATTCAGCTTTTGGCCAGGCACTATGATTCTCCATGCTGGTGAGAAAGGCTAGAAGTGAAAATCCCACACATCTATCTGGAGGGAGCTGGGTCAGAGAGGGCTGAATGGTGGTGAAATCCCCCAGATCTTGGTTTAATGTCACATCAAAGTTGCCTCTGTTTTGTTCCGGCCTTTGTTCATCAAATTAGCTAATGAGCATGGAGAAACATGTGCATCGCTTATTATTGCTGAGGACAAAAAAGGAACAATTGGAATCTCCTTTCCAACCTGCAATTTATGGATAAGCAGCTTTGGCTTGCAGTTCTGATCCTTAAGAGGCACATTATGTTTTTCCTGGGGAGGAAGGGGGGGGGGGCATCCTGCTGCTTCTCTGCGCATGGGTTTTCTTTATCTCCTACAATCTGCTCGTGATTTCCTCCCCTTCCTGTTGGGGAGAGGGAACGCGCGAGGACATTGGTACAGTATTGCTTCCTTTTGTCTGCATGAAAAGGGGATTTGTTCTGCCAGAAAGGAATTCTCCCCAAGCTTAAAGAGAAACTGATTTTGTTGGGGCCGAGGGAAAACACTTTGGGGTTCACTCCTGCCGATGCTGCAGTTAGATTTTATAGGGCTGAATCAGGGCCCTTTATTTCTTGTTTTGTTTTATTGTTTAAATTCCATGCATGTGGAGGTCCTGAGTAGTTGTCTCCAACCGTCCACATTCTTTTGTTAAATATATACATGAAACCACTGTGGGAGGGTTGGTTTGGGATGAGGAATCATCCGTATGTGGATGATTCCCAGCTGTCCATCTCCAACCCAAGAGGAGATGTGGGCTTGAAGTGTGCTTGGAGACTGTGAGAGCCTGGATGAGGCAGGATGGTTGACTCTCAGGAAGATGGAGGGACTATTGGTTAGAAGACCTCTGGTTCCAAGATAGCTCCATCGTTGGTTCTAGGTGGGGTGGCACTATGTCTGGAAGAGGAGATATGCAACTGGGGTCTTCCTGGACTTGTAGCTCCTGTAAGAGCTGGAGGCGGAAACCATGACCTGGCATGATTTTTGCCTGGATTTTGCTAATGCTCCAGTCGTGACCAAGAAGCTTTGGCAACAATGAGTCATGCCTTTCTCAACATGATTGGATTACTGTAGTTTGGTCAACCTGGGATTGCCCTTGATGATGATTCAGAGGCTAGAGCTGGGGGAGAAGGAGTCCACATCACCACTTGCTGAGTAGCAGAAGCCAGAGTAGCTGGCTGATGTTATATCTTGCTCAAGCTACATTGGCTACTGCTGGGCTTCTGGGTCTAACCCAAGGTGCTGGTTCTTACCTGCGAAGCCCATTATGGTTCTGCTCCTTGATACTGACTCTAGAATCTACTTGTCCAATATGTGCGGGCTGAGAGGTGCTGCTGCTGATACCTGTTCTCCTCTTGGCAGAAGGTATCCAGAAGTAGACTTTTTCAGTCAGAGACCCTTTACTCTGGAAGAGTCCCCTTGGCTAGAATGAGCCCTCGGTGACTATCATTTTGTAGAGCAGGAGAAGCAGCACTTTCTCAAAAATCTTTGGAGAAGGGTGGAAGAGGACCCAAGTAAAGAGTGTATTATCAGGGATGCTCCCATATCATTTGTCCTGACTCGTGATGGAGTGGCAGTTCTGTTTTTATGCTGTGTATTTGTTTGGTTGTAAGCCACTTAAGAGTCCTGTGATGAAGTGGCCTATCCATTTGGTTAAATCAATAAATAAACACCAGTTAAGCCAGCAGTATCAAAGATGTGGGTTCAGACATGGTGGGCCCAACTCTTGATAGTATTTCAGAAGCTGACTCTGTTCCTGGGGGGTCTTTCTCTTCTTTGTTTTCAGGCTGCCTTGGATTTCGTGGTGGAGGAAGATTTGAAAGCCCACCTGACATGTTGGTATATTCAGAAATACGTCAAGGAGAACCCCCTGCCACAGTATCTGGAACGTTTACAGTCTTAACACAGGCAAGCGGGAGAGCCTTGTTTGAAGATGGCAGCCAGGCCTGCTGTTGACTCTCCTTTGCCTCCAAGCTGTCGTGGGGACCCCTGACCTGCCTCTGCACATGCTCAGAGTTCCTACTTTCGAACAGACCAAATGGCATGATTTCTCAACGATGCTTCCAACCAGCTCTCCTCATGGTTTGGCTGACCTAGCATATTACGGTTTGCGTTTGCCTTTTCTTCCACGGGAAACCGTCAGGTGTCAAAGTAGACCTCCTGAGGGTTTTATTAACTTTTGGCAATAGAAGGGATGGGGTGGGTCAGGTCTTCCTTCCCGAAGGAATGAGTGTTGAGCAAAAGGAGGTGAGCTTGGCAGCTGTTGGCTTGTTAACCTGCAGCAGCGTTGAGAAGACCGAAGCCAAGCTATGGGCCTCCAAGGGGATCTTTGGACACCTGGCTACGTCGGCCACGTGGGAACGTGCAGGCTAGACTCAGAGGCGAAAGCAAGATGCTAAATGCAATAAATGTTGCGCTCTGGCAATGAGATCTCACAGGCCCGGTGTGCCTGTCGAAACATGGACTGAAGTGGAGAAAGGACTTTCACTGAGTGGGGCGTCTGCTCAGCCGAGCTGCAAAGGGTAATGTGATGATCTGGGGTTTTTTTGCAGGGGGTGAATGAGAGGGTTAGAAGGATTCTACTGACCATCTCAGAAGAAAGGGGCTGGCATAGCTTTTTATAACACTTTGGTGGAACTTCCCTCCCCCCTTGATCTCTTCTCCTCTGGTGGGGGACGTTTCCTGTTATACAGAATAAGAAAAGCAAATTTGAGGTGAAGGGATGAGAGGAACAGACCTAGTGAACGGTGAGTGTGGTGCCTCTGCTCAACACACGGTGGGCATCTCCAACCGGAGCAGAATCTTGACTCAAGCCATTTTTTTTTTTAAAAGGATCCATAACGCAGACAGTGCAAGTCAGGTGGAATCCTACCAGCGGAACGGCCAGGGATCTGGTGGGGTGCTTTGAGATTCGTTGGCAAACCGGTTCAAAAAAAGAGGAGTCTGAAGCGGGTGGTTCTACTATGGTTGGCTTTCTAGCTGCGGTCAAAGTCTCAGCATCTCACATCCTTCGCTTCTGGCTATGATGGCTGGGGGCAGCTGGGGAGAGTAGTCAGAAACATACAGAGCGCCGCTGATTGGATGGTTTAAACAGAGCATATCCAAGGGTGGGGAGGATTGTTGGGGGGGGGGCTAGATTGCAATTACTCTGAATATGATGCAATAAGGTTTTGCAGGGAACTGGAATCATCTTCTGTTTCTTGCACACTTCCCCTACCCCGGCCCCTGCCCTGATTGGGGGTTGTTTAGTCCATGTTTCCTTAGCTAAGCACCCTTCAGATGTCTAGCACTACAATTCCCATCACCCTTGGCCACCACAGAGGGTGCCCACGCTGGGGAAGTTTGGCTTAATATAAGAGTGGCCCCTGGGAGGTTTTGGCTGTTTTGATTGTTGCCACAGACCTGGAATTTGGCTTCTGTTAGGGCCTCGAGTGGCCCTGTACCCCTTTTCTGTCCAGTTCAGTTCCTTGGATCCCTCCTTGGGAATTTCAGCAGAAATAAGTGAAGAAAAGAAGGTAGGTCATTACCTGAAGAGTGATATTTGGGGCAGTGGCTTGATGCATTGATTGTTCTAAAGCAGTGTTTCTCAGCCTTGGCCACTTTACGATGTGTGGACTTCAACTCCCAGAATTCCCTAGCCAGCCATGCTGGCTAGGGAATTCTGGGAGTTGAAGTCCACACATCGTAAAGTGGCCAAGGTTGAGAAAAAGTGTTCTAAAGAGATTCTAGCTGAGAGTCTGTTCTGATGTTTTGTGAGGGGGATTGGCACTTTTACGCATATAAACACCTTACCTGATGGACATCTGCCCTCCCAGCAAGGGACAGAGTTAAGACAACAAAGCATCAGTGTCATTGTATAATTTGGAAAACCTGAGCGACTTGCCTTGCTGTTCACTATCTGTCATGACATCCAGTTGTCTTCAGCTGTGTCACTGAAGATGTCCTTCTTGCCTAGAAATGCTGTTGGGGGCTCCGGAGGAGGAAGATGAGTTATCCTTAATTGTGATGGGACCCCTCTCCTCGGTTTACATGTGAAGAGGTGGCTTGCAAAGATCCAAGTAGTCCTTCCAGCCTTAGAAGGAGTGCAGTATTTCAGAAATCCTACCACTGCTTCCTTCTGTGGTGCCCCACCAAAACTTTGTTGATCCTACTGAAATATTTTTAGTAACACTGGTGTTTTCTTCTTCTTTTTTTTTTTGGAAAAAAAACTCCTCACCTTTCTGCAGTTTCTAATTCTTGCATTGCAGAGTGACAGTGTCTCCAAGGACAGCTGGCGGGGGGGGGGGGAGGCAGGGGCAGTGGCAATGTGGTCCTTGTCCTTGGACAATCCACAAAGGCCAGGGTGGTGGATTGGAAGCCACGTTTCTCTCTGTTGAAGTTATCTCAGTGTAGCTTTCTACAACTTTGGTCTTTCCAGAGGTGGTGGAATTCCAACTGTGGTTGAACTGGCTAGGGATTCTGGAAGTCCCATCTTCTCTGAAGAGGCCAAAGTTGGGGAATGTGACTTTAGCAGATCTTTGAGGGCAAAAAAACCAAAACATTTCAGGGATCTGCTGCAGGAAGAACAGAGCATGGATAAAGCACCTCTTTACTGTTTCATTGAAGATGGAAAGTCCATTAGATGGGCACAGAGAGCTTCAAGAAGCATTTGATGGGCACAACTTCGAGAATCATCTACCACGTCAAGAACCATCAGCTTAGAAGATTTGGAGGGGGGTTGATTCCATGTTTTCCACCAAAGTGGAATTATTTTCACCCTTATTCTATGTGCCTTTCTGACTCAGGACTACTTACAATGACCTTTTTGCTTTGTGTACAAGTGTGTTTTTAATATTTTCCTTCTCGAGTTGTGTTATTAATAAAACCTGGCCCTGTTGCATGAAAGACAATTTTAAAAGGTGTGGCTAAACTGTTTGGTCACTGAAAATCACTGGTTTGGTGGATTTGGAACTTGTAAGATGATGGAAATGTGCACAGATTCACTTCCTCATGCCAAAGACTGAAGGGTTAACCTCTGAGTGATGAGATATAAATCAGTCAAGCAGGAATGAAAGGAGCTGTTTAGTTTGTGGTGCTCTCTGAGCTTGGTTGTCGTCTTGTAGATGTTTCATGACCAGGCTAGGTAACATCAGGGCGAGAGAGAGAGTGAGTTTGCTGGTGGTTTATATAGGGTAGCTTGCCCTGAGGGTGTGGGAACTGTCAAATAGGAAGCCACAACTCCACCGAGACTGGCAGAGCAAACTACCCTATATAGATGGCCAGCAAACCCTACTTTCCCTCGCACTGATGATGGTATCTAGTCTGGTCATGAAACATCTGCAAAAAACAACCGAAGAGTTCAACTCCTGAGCTACATATGTTCTCTACTTCTTGAAGGACTTGTGGGCTCTTGTACATGGTATATGAGGAGTTCCCGCAATTTCTCTCTCTAAGCTTTTAAATTGTATTCGTCAGCTGGAAAAGGTTCCCAGATTGGCTTGGATCTAATCAGTGAAAGCGGAAGGGTTCCTGTCTGCAGGTTGATCCTCCAAAAGAGGGAGGGAGGGAGGGAGGGAGGGAGGAAGGATCTAGCTATATGTATAGGAAGGAAGGAAGGAGGGAGGGATCTAGCTATATAGGAAGGAAGGCAGGAAGGAAGGATCTAGCTATATGTATAGGAGGGAGGGAGGGAGGGAGGGATCTAGCTATATGGGAAGGAAGGAAGGAAGGAAGGAAGGAAGGAAGGAAGGAAGGAAGGAAGGAAGGGGAAACATGTAAGCCTAGCTGCCAGATTTTAAAGTGGAAGAACTGCTGAGTAATGGCCAAGAGTCCTGGGGAAAGCGAATAAGTTAGTTTTCTGACCAAACAAGTGTTCTGCTCCTTCCGCTCTGGTCTGATGATGAAAAGGACCTTCTCTGCTGGAACTTACTTCCTGTGTTTCGCTGCTGGCCGAAAGGGTGGAGGCCCTCAAAATATTAAAACTGAAGCACAAGGTGGGATTTGCAAGACCTTTCGCCCAAACCACTTTGTTCCAAGCGCCTTTCCGCAATCTTGCAGCCGAGGCAGACGTTTGTACTGGGGTTGGTAGGGCGGGAAGAAGGATTTGCAGCCTCGATGGTGGTGCTGGTCTGGTCGTGGGAGGTTGGAAGACTGGAATTCTGCCATCTTTTACAGTTGCTGCTGGCCAAAAGACCCGGATTGGTTGGACTTCACCGTCTTGGGTATGGATGTCACGGCAGACACAGGGGCTGTATGAAATGGCCTGCAGGAGGTTCTAGATGGAAAATAGGTTTTGTCTAAATATGGATAGGTCTTTCCACATTCCTGAGAACTCAACAGTTTAAGGCAGGGTTTTTCAACCTTGGTGACTTTTAAGAGATGTGGACTTTGACTCCCAGAATTCCCCAGCCAGCTGTGCTGGCTGGGGAATTCTGGGAGTTGAAGTCCACGTCTCTTAAAAGTCGCCAAGGTTGAAAAACCCTGAGTTAGCACGTAAAGCACGATGCTGTTTCTAACTTAGTGCTTGGCGTGAACTTTGGTGCTGGGCCTTTTTCAACAAACCATGGTTTAGCGGGATGTTGGTGTGATGCTCACCCGATATGAGCCCCTCCCCGCAAAAAACCTTAACTAGGGGCGTTGCACTGCTAAGTGCCGTTTGCTGTGGAGCGAAGGCATGCGGACCACTGAACGGCAAGCAACTCGTTCATTTGCACCGACGCGCCGCCTCCCCGCCGAAAAACTCCTCGCAAAGCGGCGTTCTGAATCCGAAGCCCGAGAAACGAGGCGCCGGGCTATGATTGGCTGAGCCGCGCAGAGTGGGCGGGGCTTGGGCTCCAGCGAGGCGCCCATCCCTCTCCGAAGTGTGGGTAAGCCTTTTCTCCCCGCCCCGCGTGGTCGCTGGGAGCCTCCCACGTGGACCATGCCCCGCCCGTCCTTTCCTGGGAAAGGTAGTTCTTTTCTTCCCTTCTTCCCCTCCTTCCCCCGCAGCGAAACTCCATTTCCCAGGCGGCGCCGCTGGCGGTCTTCCCCCACCCCTTTTCCCGCCGCCTCTGGCGGGGCTGCCGCCAAGCAGGCTGGGAGTTGTGGTTTGAGCGCGGGGAGGTAGCCTTTCCCCGTGCTTCCCCTCTGCCCTCCTCCTGGACTCCGTTTCCCGCCAGCCCTCGGGAGGCGCCGCCGTCAGACCCCCTCCCGCCCTCGGCTGAGCCCCGCCATCCCCCCCTTTCGGCGGAGACATTTGCGAAGCCTTTTTCCAAGATGGCGGCCTGGGGAAGGAGGCGCGCGGGGCCCGGCAGCTCCAGCGGCGGCGCCGCGAGGGACAGGTGAGTCTCGGCGCTCGGCCGGGGAAGCCGGGCCGCCTCGCCTCGCCTCTTCGAGCCGGGCCCCGGCCCTGTGGCAGGGAAGCGGCGCCGGGGCCTGCACGACACCCCCCTTTGGAGGGCGGCCAGCAGCGGGCCGCTGCTTGGCCAAAGGCCGGGGGAGGGCAGGCAGACGCCTCTCCCGGCCTCGATGGGCTACAACGCCCATCGTCCCCAGCGCGGCTGAGATGCCCCGTTATTCCTTCCTCCCCTCCAGTCCTGAGGGATATTCCCCCCCGCAAGAGTCAGGGATTGGGGGGTTGCACGTCCGGATTAAACCGGGGGGGGGGCTGAGGTTGAGGATGAGGATGGGGAGGAAGGCCTGGTGGGGCCACGAGTTGAGCTGCCAGCGTTTTGAGCCTGGGGGGCGGTGGGAGAACCCAGCCTCGGGGGAGGGAGGGAGAGAGAGGGGGGCTGTGGCGGGTCGTGTGAACCCGTCACGGGCTGCGGGGATGACCTTGGGAGGCCGCAGCCCCGAGAGCGGCAGAGAAGAGAAGCGGGGTCCGGGGCAGGAGTGGGGCCGGGGGAAGCGCCTCAGAAGGGACCCTCTTTGGTTTTCGCGGGAGGAAAAGTGAGGGAGGGGAGGGGGCTTTCAGGCCGGCAAGATTCTGTTGCTGTCACCTTCCCGTAAAGGTAGGGTTAGGACTCAGGCTTTGGTTGCCTGGTCTGGATTACGTGATAGGGCTGACACAACCTGGGCAAGGGGGTGAGTGGAGCCCCCGGGTGAAAGGAGATCCTGGGAAAAGCAGCAGCAGGTGATACGGGGGGCGGGCCATGGCCTAGGGTGGCTGTGGCTGTAGGAAAGGTGGGGGGAGCCGGGAGAAATAAAGGAATGGGCAAAATACTTGTGTGCTGGAGGGGGCTGAAGTTGCATTCGTCCTGGGGGGGAGAGAAGAGAGTCCAGCTGCTTTGCAAAGGCCTGGGCTTTCTGGAAAGGGTGGGCTTTGCTGCGAAAAGGGAATTACTATTATTATTATTATAATTACAGTGTTAGATTTTTATGCCTTCTTTCTTATATATAACTCAAGGCGGTCAACATTCCTAATTGTGCGCTGGGGTGGACGTGCAGGAGACGGTGAGAAGGGAAGGCCCAAATCCGCCCTCCGCTCAGGAAGCTCTCTCCCTTCCTACACGTCGGAAGTGTGGGGCAGGGGGACAGAGGTGCCCGAGCTGCGGCTAAGGGTGGTTTCTGGATGCTCTCAATTTTTTATTTCATGTTGTCATTTCTGCACACTCCTCTGAAGTCCTCTGAAAGTGACCTCTTGCTGCACAGCTGTTAGTGCTGGTTGAGTGATTTATGTTTTTTTAGGTGGGTGATGTGTTTGTTCCGGATGTGGAAAATTAGGTTGGGGGCTGGCATGGGATTAATTGGGGTCTGGGCTCTGGAAATTTGGAAAGGCTTGGAAAGCTCTTGGCTTTGGAAATTAACCATTTCGCCATTGGCTCTCCGAGCAAGATAGAAAAGTGGGCAGATGGATATTTTGTTGGCAATGGTAAGTAAAGAGTCTTAATATTGTTTCGAGGAAGGTAGGAGGGAGTGCTTGAGCTGAATGAAAGGTGGGCAGTAAGTATTTTTATTTTCCTCTCAGATTATCTTCTGGGGAAAAAGAGAGTGACAACACAGCTATTATGTAACAAAATCTGAAAATTGCAACTTAACTTTTATTCTACTGTCCAGGTTCAAAGTTTCCAACAAGCTTTTCTAACTTCATGGCGTTGCTCGTTGCATTATTTCCTATGCTTTTATTTTTACATTTTGATGTTAAAATAGTTGGATCTGCAAAGGAATGAAAGACATTTTTAAAAGAGCTTGATTTTCCAGAAAACATGTTATTTGTTATGTATGTTTATGTAAGAATACCAGAAGATACTAGAACCTGGGCCTACTCTAGAGGGCTTTGCTACAAATACTCATGTTGGGAAGCTGGGGCGTGTTCCTGAATGGGCATTGTCCCTCTACAGACTGAATAAACTACATGTGACTTTTGTTATTTTTTTAAATAATTTTGTTAAACATCACTATTGAAAAGATAAAAACGAATACAAACTGAATAAATAAAAGAATAAAAAGAAAAGGTAGAAAGTGTAGAAAAGGAAAAATATAGAAAGAAAAATAAGAATATAGTAAAGAAAAGAAATATATAAAGGACGTCCCCTTCATCACAAGTATAAACAATTTTAGTAACTTATCACCTTCTCTTAAAATACATAAAATGATCTCTTCTTCCCATATCCCATCTCTTATCTATAAACAAGTCCTTAAAGCGTCGTCATTCAGTCCTGATCAGCAAAAGTCCATTAAGAGTTACCAGAGATAACAGCAGATCTATTTCAACCTTGATTGAATAAATTAATTTTATATTCCTTCTTTTTACTTTTAACAATCTTGATATTTAATCCCTTCAAATAATGACCTAGAACTTAATTTCTTTTCATTTTTTCTTTGTCCCTTCTCACAAAGTCCTTCAAAACTTTAATAAGTCTCTTTTGTAAATCCAATATAGGAAAGTTATCCAGGTCACTCTTTAGATTTGTTATCTCTATGTCCTTTTTAATTATTAAGACATCAGCTGGCTTCATTCGTATATCTAGTGTAGCATCGTTTTTCATATCATTCTTGTAGTCTGTCATTTTTAAATCCATTTTCAAATCAGTCTCAGTCTTGTCCGTTAAAACTTGTTCCTCTTCCATAACATCTTTTAAACACAGTCTGTCTATAATGGCAGACGCTTTTAAACTTAACTTCTGGGTCCATTGTTCACAAATATCCTTCAATATGTCCAATGTTAAAGTATTTTGCTCCATTCTGTATTAGTAAGTCCAATTTAAGTATTCTTTTTAACTGTAATCTTTAATTCCCTCCAGGGTCCAACCTTCAAAGTCTCATCCTATCATTTTTTTTTTAGAATTCAAAACAGCAGCATTTTCCCACAGGAAAGATTCTTATAATTAATTTTAAAATCTTATTTCAAATCCATCTAGACCCTTAGTCCGTTTGTAACTTTCCAAAATCAACATTCTAATCACCCTTTTGCTGTTTATTTTTATAGAGATAGATATATGAATAAATAAATAAAATTTGTCACCGCCTATCTCGTTGAAAGCTACTCTGGGCGGTTTATGGAAGAGATAAGATCTATTAAACCAGAATATAAAAATAACTTATAAAACATTTTTAGTCCTTAAACTGGTATTTAAAACTTCTTTAGCTAAGGATTGAAGGAAACTTATCCAGTGTTATAAAACTTGTTAATCCAAAGGTTCTTAATAGCTGAAAAGCAACTCTGACAGTGATTAATAAATGAAGCTCGGCAAACCTTATGTCTATATAGGCTACGTTACAGCTGTGAGCTTGATGGAAATCCCTCGACTCCCAGCTGCTCGCTTCACAAGTTGACTGCAAAAACCCTGGTTCCTGCAGACTACTCATGAGGGGCAGCTGTCCAGATACAAGTGGACGATCTCACAATCTCTCCCTTTTCCAGAGAGACTTTGCTGGCCAGAATTTGCCGTCTGGCCACTGATCTCCGCTGTGATGCCGTCCCTGCTCCTTCAGCATGAATCCTCACCAGAAGTCCCGCGTGGATTTTGAAATCCATGGGTTACAAAGCAAAAGATGAAATCATGATCTAGTTTGCATTTCTTAGGTTGCTGTTCCCAGTGAGGAAATGATGCTTGAAGCAGATACTTCATTTCTCTAGTCTCTTTAATCCAGTGTTTCTCTACCGTGGCAACTTAAGACGTGTGGACTTCATCTCCCAGAATTCCAATGCTGGCTGTGGAATTCTGGGTGATGAAGTCCACAAGTCTTAAAGTTGCCAAGGTAGAGAAACACTGCTTTAATACAAGATAAAAGAGTAGGTCTGATTATTAGTCTTCTACATGCTCTCCAGAACAGGGCCTAGGCCTGAAATATGTTTCCGTTCTGTTCTGGGATCTCATCCAGAGGGGCAGGGACACACCCTGGCTTGTATTTATTAATTTTTATTTACTTTATAAAGTTTCCTTCTCAATTGTTGGAAACACCCCCTTCCCCTCCAAAGTAAAATCAGCTGTAGCGAAGCATTATGTTTACCCTGGGAAAAGTATTTGTCAGCTGATATTTTTTATTACCCATATTTTGGAAAATGGAGGAGGATAGGTAGACATTCTCGTCATCAGGGTTTCCATGCAGCTGTCCCAGAAAATTCTTCTGAACCACGTCGCAAATTTGGATCTCATGTTTCTGGCCAAGCACATCTTAGTTAGCTGCATCATAGTGGATTCTTTCCTTAGAGTTCTCCCACATCTTTTTTTCTTTTCCCCCTGCTTTTCCAGAAACATCTGAGTCCCTAGCTGTGGCTGTGAATGTAGTTTAGATACAAAATGGAGTCAATCACCCGATATCTGCAGAATGCATGCCTTTTTTTCACAATGGTTGGGTATCCAGTCATTTGTATCTGATTCCTCCTATTCAGAGCTGTTTTTTCCTGGCCCTTTTTCTGAAGCTGTGTTTGGACTGCTAGTTCGTTTTGAAGGCATTGGTATGAAAGGACTAATAGTAGGGGAATTAATAACACCCTACTGCATTGTTTCCCAATCCTGGCAACTTTAAAATACGTGGACTTCAACTCCCAGAATTCCCCAGCCAGGCTGGCTGGGGAATTCTGGGAGTTGAAGTCCACACATCTTAAAGCTGCCAAGGTTGAGAAACACTGGTCTAATGGCTCAACTGTTGTATCTGAAGATGCATTACAGATTTAGGAGCAGGTAACATTGTATGTTATCCTTTTGCACTCCTGCTTCGTATAAAATTGGGATCTGCTAGACTCATAACTGGAGTGCTGAGTCAGTCATTTCCTAGTGTAAATATGTGTTGCTGTTTCAGTTTTGCCTACATTTTCAGCCATAAATGATTGGCTTACTTTTTCTTGTTGTGAACTTGGGTGCCTGTAATTAACATGACACCATCTCTGGCTGTTTTAAATGAGTACCTTTTGCATGTTTGGAAAGTGCCAAGTAATCAATAGATATTGCTAATTGATCATTACCGTCTAGTCAGATCACTATGTAAAATTTGTTTTGCTAGAGTAGTTGTCAGATCTGTATAAAGCTTGTAAGTGTTGCTGGGCACATTCATTTATAGCATGAAGAAGGTGATGTTTCTGATTTAAATGACAGTTTACGTGACTTAAAGAGATTCAGTCTCTTGCCTGCCTTTTCAAAACTTTTATCAGTCTAATGCGATAGTCTAGAATAGAATAGAACAGGAATAGAATTGTTTTTTCAGAGAAGAAAATGTGAAGCATTTCCTTTGCCTCCGTGCGTTCCTTGATGCATTTCTGCATAGTGATCCTGGGCTTAAGGAACAGAATGTTTTTTGGGAGGGAGGCATGTTCTAGCTGACATAAGAAGCACAGGACGACCATTTCAACAAGGAGACCTTAGAATCTAGGCCAACAGGTCTGCACATTTGTGAGGCTATCTTAACAGGTTTGCCTTTCACTGCAAGCAGAGCAATTCTTCAGTAAACTGCAGATATTATTTCTTAAGCAGTTTCTGGTCTTTGTGAAAGATTATAGCAATGTGCCTAACTCAGCAGTTGCATGCATGTTTACTTAGAAGTAACTCATTGAAAAGTGGGTCCTAGCAAGATCATGGTTTGTAGCTTGCCTTGGCTAGGAGCCCATTAAATGGCCTATTTCTCATATTCTGAGTTGTAGCCCCTACTTGGAATAATAGTAAATAGTAATTGGTGTGATTTTAGACTTCTGTGTTCCTCCCTACCAAACATTGATCTCCCATTTCTCTCTCTGATGACACCCCAAAGAACTAGACTGCAACTTCTCTTTAAAGAT
The DNA here is from genome assembly GCF_059951505.1 of Python bivittatus. NCBI lineage: Eukaryota > Metazoa > Chordata > Lepidosauria > Squamata > Pythonidae > Python > Python bivittatus. The sequence goes on from NW_028277083.1 coordinate 4,838,741, forward strand.
AGAATGGATTATTTTCAGTGGATAAAATTAATTGTAATGTTGCTTTTGGCTCCAGATGCCAAACTCTGAATTACAGCAGAAAGCTTGCAGCCCTATCCCGCATTTGGTCTGTGTTAGATTTCAAGTTGGGCTAACTCTTTGCTTGTTCCCTTTGACTATGGATCTCTACAGAGGTTAGATATGAGTGAACTAACCATGGTAGGGTGGAGATAGACATCTTGGGAACTTTTTTTCTTGCACTCGTTTCAATGTTGAGCTTTTCTGGGCAATCTTATGAAACAGAACCCTGACTGGGAGATATTCAAACCTTCAACCATAATTAGAACAGAATAGTTTTTTGTTCAGTGGAATAACTTTTGAGCCTGGATCCTTAGGTGGGATGGCCAGGCCTCTTAGTTTGGGGCTGTGTTGGGTGGGCTGCTCTGATCTGATGTCAGAAACTCTCAGCCTCCAGTGGGATGAGGCTGAGTGGTTCTGTGATGCGGCAGAGCTCACGTACTGTCTCTCTTAGGCCCTGTACCATGTGATATGAGTCCTGTGAAAGACCATTGCCGTCCACAAAGAAAGAGTTCATCTCTTTCCAGGAGCTACTACTGGAAATTTCAGTCTTGGTTTGCTATTCAAACAGACCATTTATTTTTATATAAACGGTGAACTAACCTTATAAGCATATTAATGATTGATCCAGGAAATATCCAGAGATGCCTGCATATACTGTTAATGTAGTATACATAATTCATATGTGCGCTTTCACATTTTCTGTACTGTTTCTGAGGCCTGTTTAATCTTGGGACAAGCTTTTTAAATGTGTCTGTTTGGTATTGATAGCTGGAATAAAAAGGTAAAATTAAGAGAAGTTTATCATCAAGTAAGTGACATCTGATTTTCCAGTACTCAGTACTTTGTTACCAGCTCCTCGATGTGGCGTATTTTTATGACATTGAAGAAAGAACTGCAAAAAGGATAATAAAAAACTGCTCCTCTTAGTTAGAAAAAAATCTTTAGTACAATATTTTCAAATTCCCTATTACCGTGGTGCACAACAAATAGGAATCCTAAATGTGCAGCTTTCCTGGCTTAAAGTTGGTAACCTCCTAGTTAATTTAAGCATTATTTGATATGTCATCTGCAGCTATAATAGATATGTGAACATGAATATGCAGCAATTGAGTTTAGGATGGGAATTCCAATTTCTAACTACTGAGTCCATTTTCTAGACCAGGGTTTCTCAACCTTGGCAACTTTAAGATGTGTGGACTTAACTCTCAGAATTCTGGCTGGGAAATTCTGGGAGTTGAAGTCCACACATCTTAAAGTTGCCAAGGTTGAGAAACACTGTTTTAGATTTTTAAGAATTATCCTTCTCTCTGTGTGTCCATACATTCTAAGCAAACAGTGTGATCTTAACATTTAGAATCCTGGGATTTATCATTCCCATTCCCACATCAAATCAACTGTGAGACGGTGGTGAAATGTTTATAGACAGCATCCTGGTTCACCAACTCTACTTTCACTTGGGCTAATTGAGGAATTGATGATTTCAAATGCAGGATTTCAACCATCCTTCAGCTTTCTGAGAGGGGTAGAATTCTCTGACAACTTTGGGACACCCCAACCAATGAATATAACGTTATTAAAGTTGCTCCTAAGGCCGTTGTAACAGCTGGGTGGGATCAAGCCAAAATTCATGTAGGACAGCATTCTGTTCCCCACCAGATGTCATTGAAAGCCCGTAATGTACATAAATTACCTTCGTCCCTGCTCGTGTTTCTCTTCCCATAGGTATAAATAGCCTCTATAGATCCTTCTCTGCTACCCTGGGGATTGTCACAGGGAAGATATTTGGTCAAATCCCTAAAGTTCACACTGTCCATCCCTGTATTACTGATGCAAACATTCGAGACAGACGCTAAACAAATACCATGAAATCCAAAGCCCACTTTTGTTATTGACATGAAGCTCCAGAGAATGAATGTGCTGCTCCAAAGGTCTGCCACATCCTGGAGTGAACAAAAGTGCCCTTTCTGTCTGTGTGGTATTGCTTAGGTTTTGCGAAAAGCTTTTCCCCGACATGGTGACTTTAAACTGTGCTAAGTTGATCAGCCTGCTTTGTATACCCAGCACAGTGCTAGCAAAATACTTGACTCCCTTGTTCTCTGGGAGTAGAGTCTGATTTGAGGTCATCCAGCGAAGGCTTTGTCTTTTGCTGACATGTTCAATGGAAGGCCAGAGTGAAGAGCTGGGAGCTAGTCTTGCATTATCAAAGTCTTGAGACATGCACGGTCCACCATTTCACAGGTTCTAGTAGGCAACATTGCTCCTCAAAGTTTTGAAGTTACTTTCCAGTTGCCTGATAGTCATTGAAGCAATGAGGTTTCCCAACCCTCCACGAGACAAGCTAGCCAATCTTTCAACTCTCTCTCTCTCGTTAATGTTTCCATTTAATTCATTTTGATTCCTCCCAGCAATTAATAGTGGCATCCAGGATCTTCACATTTGACCAGACGGCTCATAAATTAAACATTAGAATATCCACAACAAAGCTCCAGAGACTACTGTGCTTGTCATTGTTTGCTCTTTAGTGCCGAAATGTGAGAGTCACAAGCTACTCAGTCGACAGAATTATGGCCGTTTGGCATTTTGTCAGACAGTTCTGAGCACAGTTTTGGATTCCTCTGAACAGCCCTGGGGGTTGTCGTGGAGGGCCCAGAAGGACCCAGACCGATCTCTCCAATCGTGGCTTCCAGAATTCTCAGCCCGAGCCAGAGCTGGCTAGAGCAGTCTGGGGGTTGAAGTTGGCCCATTTTTATGGTGCCGAGGTGGGAAAGATTGGCTCACACGCTGGCCTGAGAAGGCCAAGGGCTCCCAAGTCGCACCAAAGAGAAGAGCAGAGGGGGAGGCCTGTGCACACACCCCTCTAAGTAACTCTGCCTTCCTTTCAACAGGGTCTCCTTGTCTGCCACGGACTGTTACATCGTTCATGAAATCTACAACGGGGAGAACGCTCAGGACCAGTTTGAATACGAGCTGGAACAAGCGTTGGAAGCTCAGTACAAGTACATAGTGATTGAGCCAACGCGCATTGGGGACGAGACTGCCCGTTGGATCACGGTTGGGAACTGCCTGCACAAGACGGCGGTGCTGGCTGGCACGGCCTGCCTCTTCACCCCTCTGGCTCTTCCCATGGATTATTCCCACTACATCTCTCTGCCAGCCGGCGTGCTGAGCGTTGCCTGCTGCACTCTCTATGGGATCTCTTGGCAATTTGACCCCTGCTGCAAGTATCAGGTGGAGTACAACGCCTATAAACTCTCCCGCCTGCCCTTGCACACGCTGACCACTTCCACCCCGGTCGTGCTAGTGAGGAAGGACGACCTGCACAGGAAGAGACTGCACAACACAATAGCTCTGGCTGCCCTGGTGTACTGTGTAAAGAAGGTGTATGAACTCTACGCTGTATGATTGCGGCCGAAGAAGGGGGAACCCGCCAAGACAAATAAGGTGTATTAAAGACTCCTACAGGAACATTCGACTTTTTCCTCTTGAAGTGGTGCCTGGAAAGCCGTTGGGTTTACCCAATTATTATTATTTTTTTGGTTATTTTTGAAAGAAACAATCACACATCACGGGTGCATCAAGGGAATTTTGTTATTTTTTACGCCTCAGACCTGGATCTGCAGTGGAGTGGAACAGTATGAGCGCCGAAGACAGTAATGGGATCTCAGTGAAAGGAAATGACACACAGGAGGGGGTGGGTAGATTTTGGTCCCCCCCCCTTGGGAAGAACCTGAAGTATATTGTTTAATTGTATTCTACAGAACCAGCTCAAAGATATCACTGACCATTCATTAAAGGATGCGAATTTCAAGTGGTCCTTTGTTTTGGTGCCAAACTATCTGGTGGAAGACTCTTCTTAATGGCTGGCCCAGTTTCAAGGGACCTGGCTGAAAGCTTACTCTCAAGCAGATCAAGAGAATCTGCAACAAAAGGTTGATCAGTAGCCTTGGTTGGGTTCACACATTGCACCAAACTGTAATGTGTATTTGGCTGTGGTGTGGAACCAGCCATTGCAGTTTACAAAATATAGTTTATGGCAGTGTTGTCCAAACTTGGCCACTTTAAGATGAGTGGACTTCAACTCCTAGAATTCCCCAGCCAGCCATGCTGGCTGGGGAATTCTGGGAGTTGAAGTCCACTCATCTTAAAGTGGCCAAGTTTGGACAACACTGGTTTATGGCTTGAGGTTGGATATGAACCACGCCACTATTGCTTGTTCACCAAACCATAGCTTAAGCAAAGCATGCTTTAGCAATATCTGACTAGTTTTTCCCAGCACTATTTTTAATGGGTATTTGAACTACAGGGATAGCAGTTCAGTGTTTTTTCTGGTTCCCATGCCCAAGTTAGAATCTTCCTTACAAAGCAGGTTAAGGAGAAGCTGGTAGGCATCTGTTAACTAAATTAAAGTGAACTTGAAAACTCTGATGGTGCTACTTAGGGGAGGTTCTTTGATGCTGAGTTTGCTGAGAATAATTTGCCCCTTCTCATAACTCTGCAGGTATGAAACAACGTTAATCATTTTGTAAAAAATCCCTCATGCCTGGTACGTTTCAGTATTGTATATGAGGAAAGAGGACCTAGGTGCCCGTTACATCTGTTTCATATATGTGCGTGTGTGTGTGTAAATAACTGAGCCAAGAGCAGTTTGAAAATTTCAAGAAATTAAAGAACTGGACAGGGTAAACAAATACATTTTTTAAAAAAAATCAAAGACTCTTACCTGCTGCGCAGAAAGGTAAGATCACCTGTTCAGTGCAAGCGTGATTTAAATTGTATACGGGTATATTCACTGGCTTGGTAGGTACCTTCCATTTGACTGTTGTATGGTAACGAGGGGCCTTGAAATGGCTTCCCACAAGGGCAAAGCCAGAAGTTGATGCTATTTTTAGCTTTGGGAATCTAGAACGACGAGTCAAGCTCCAAGCAGGAAGAAGCACTCTTCAGTAGGGCAGTTAGGTCAAATGTTGCGCTCCTGTGGCTTTCTGGACACAGCACCTATTAGGAAGCCCAGTGGATTCCCACTGTTATAGCCTCTTTCCATACAATAGCAGGTAGGTAATAGAATATCTTTTCCTCGAGTATTTAGGGCAGCGATTCCCTTAAAAACGAGACGTGAGAGAAACAGCGATTAAATAATTCTGGCTTCTGTTTGGCCCGATTGCTAATATTCACTGAACTCAAAGTAAACATATTAAATAGTTGCTATTTATAGTAACCAGCTTTTTCCCCCCAGAACGTGTCAGCAGATGTTAAAAAGGGTCTGGATTGTCTGGCTGAGGAGTAGGGGAAGCGATGAACGGGTTTCACATTAAAATAATGTGCATTTCACAATGGTAAACCTGGCTTGAGGTTTGGCTTTAGAAAACTGCTAAGGTTAGACAAGAAGAGGCAAAGTACGTTCAGGGTATAAACAGCAAGCTCAACCCCCCCACCCCCCAGTAGTTTCAGCTTTCCTAAAGGTCTACTGCTCTACTAGCCAGTATGCTGACCAGCATCAGATGCAATGAAGTCAGTCGTCAGCAGAACCATGCAGGTTTTGCCACTGTCTGAAGTTGGCAATGTCTGTAAAGCTCTGAGATGTTTTAAATGAGAAAAAACAGACATAAAGACTAGTTTTACACATTGCGTTAAGTCACAGTTTATTGAACCCTGGGCGAGTTTGGCACACCATACTAGTCAAAACAAACTCCATTAGGGTTTAGTGTGATATATGAAGTAGCTTTTCTATCTTGGATACTAAATGCCTGTAAGTCTCCCACGAATCGCATCCACGCTATTCTTTTTAGCTTGGAATATTTTAATACCTATTGCGGACAACTCGCTTTTTTCCTCTCTTGTTTACAAAATAAGTGTGAAAGATAGCTTGAAATACAGGCGATATCAGAAAGAACTCAAGAATATTGAGCCGTTAATAGCATGTTGTCTTCTGAAGACCAATTGGGAAACGTGTCAGCATACAGCTTCCTTTCCCTGAATCTGAGTTGAACTTCTTAGAATTGATTTCTTGCACTGTACATATAAAGTGTTCTGCGGTGCCTGAAGATTTTTAGTTGGTGATGACTGTTGCCCCTAGACCAGTGTTTCTCAACTTTGGCAGCTTGAAGATGTGTGGACTTCAACTCCAAAATTCCCCAGCCAGCATCTTCAAGTTGTCAAGGTTGAGAAATGCTGCCCTAGGTCAAATCTGGCTCTTAGTGCAAAGAAGGGTAAAATTAAGAGCTCTCGCAGTTCTCCACTGATCTAAGATACAATAACCAGGAGCTTCTGTTTGGAGTCCACAATTTGACACAGCCAGGTCCACGTGGGGCTAGGATCCCTTGACCTTCTTTTCCTTGCGAGCTCTCCGTGCCATGATGGTGAAGAAGAGTGCAGGGCAGAGCGATCGGAAGTACACTGCCAGGGAAGGCAGGAAACCAGCCACCAAGACCTCTTTTTTCTTCTCCCCCACGGCGTGGAGGAGCTCCTGAGCCACAGCTGCAGCTGCCATGCCTTCGCTGGTCGTCTTGTCTATCACTGCACAGGATGGGAAGCAAGCATCTTTAGTAGCAGAGAGCTACAGCAGACAAGCGATTGCAAATGCCAGCTCCTGCTGGAAAGCTAGGCTCGTGGATAAGGCAAGGAAGAGTCTTTAGGAATCCCCCCCGCCCCAAGTTCCCTGCTCAACGTAATTTATATTGCTTTAATTATAATGGAAGCAGCTGTTCTGCAAAAACAAGGCACCAGCCTCAAACATGATCTGCGTTTCCAACAATGCCTCAGGCCTAGGGAGACCCCAGATGCGTCCTTAGAATGAAGATGTGGGTAGCTCAGTGCCCCATTTGGGTGCCTGGTTAGTGTGCTTCGATGACTGGCCACATCCGCTCTGGCAGCTATTCTGAGGAGTGCCCATAACGTGTCTGCAAAATTCCAGATGGGCCCCCTAGCCCCCCACAGTGGGGAACAACCTGGCCTCCCACACGCCACTCGGCATCTCGCCACTGGTTCAGTGGTTTTCATTGCTGAGCTTGGGGGCCTGAACAAAGGAAACACGATGCGCGCCCTTTATTAGCAGGCGGCACCCTGACAGCAAAACCAATCCTCACCTCCATACTGGGATCCGTCGGACGTGACAGCGTTAAGTGAAAGGTTCGTCTGAATGTAGCCGGGACACACAACCGTCACTTCGATGTTGAACTGCTCCACTTCTGCGCGTAAACAGTCAAAAAAGGCTTGGGTTGCGTGCTTCGAGGCTGCATCTGGAGAGGGCAAAGGGTGGGGGGCCTTGATCACCAACCTGCAATTTTCCAGCCAGCGTCTAGAGCAGCGGTTCTCTACTGGGGGGCCATATGACTCCCTGGAGGCTTTAGGATATTTCAAGGAGGCCCCAGGTGAAAAACACGTAACTGGGGGCCATGGCATGTGGTGAGGGGGCCACAGAAAAGCAAAGTGTATCATGTTGATGCCAGCATTTGATGAAGTTGCTTTTTCCAATGATATTAGCGAGAGGAAAGTTAACCAGCGTCCAGCCAAAAGCCGCCGCTGTGGCCTCATTTCAAATTTATTATCGCTGCCCAACTCTGATGGACGCCGGGCGGCATTGGAAACCAAAAAGCCAGGAAGAACGATTAAAAACATAAAGCCGCCCAGACAGCCCAGATGAAAATGGTCCTAAAAGCACCCAAAACCACAACCGGGGCCCCGAATGAAAGCAGTGCTTACACGCCGAGCGGAAGGGCATGCCGAATTTGCCTTGAACGCTGCTGATGGTTACGATGTGGCCTTTCCTTCTCTCGATCATGGAAGGCAAAAGGGCTAGCGTGGAAGAGGGGAGAAAAATAAGACTCTTGCCTTCAAATGCTATCATCATAACTACCATGTACTTGACTCCTCCCAAACCTGCTTTCTTCTCTAATGAACATCTATCTAGACCAGTGTTCCTCAACCTTAGGAACTTTAAGCGGTGCGGACTTCAACTCCCAGAATTCCCCAGCCAGCCATGCTGGCTGGGGAATTCTGGGAGTTGAAGTCTGCACCACTTAAAGTTCCCAAGGTTGAGGAATATTGATCTAGACATTTCAATACCATGACTCTTCCATTCAGGTTGTCCACCCCTAATCGCTTCTCTCACTCTATTCTAATCACATTAGTTTTGGGGAAATGTCTTGCTCTTGAGGGCAAGACGTCAGTCAGACTGCTTAGTTGCCATCTGGGTAGAACTGCACTCTGAAAAGGCCAATGAATCCCTTCAGGACCCATCAAAACGAATACACATTTTCTATCCCCCCAAAGACTGCGGGTCCAAGACAGATACTTAGCTGTCGAGGTCCAGAATGTATTTATCTGGAGTGAATGTTCCACCCACTTCACTGAAACGCGTGGGCTTTTCTCGTATCTCTTTCCTGTTAATAAACGATACGACAGAAGCAGGAGAAGAATCGGTGATCCTATCCTGCACAGTTATCAAAAATTATGTCCACGGTTTCTCCAAAATTTATGACTTAATTCTTGGTTCTCTGTCACCTTCAGCTCCTTGGCCTCCTACTGTAGGTGCCTCTGAAATCTGGGGGCGAGAAAGCAAGTTCTGAAAAAGGATGAAAAGACTCTTCCCGTTCCCATTATTTATTGAATCCATGATTTGGCTCCATTGTTATCCTTTTTTGGGCCTGCTTTTTTGTTCTTTCTCACCTGGGAAGAGGAGACGGAAATCGACCTCTTAAGCCTTACCTTTTGTCAAAGCAATTGGACCAAAGTAGTTCGTTTCCATCACTTTTCTGTCCACCTCCATCCCGGTGTCCACTATGGTGCCTCGGTAGCTGATCCCAGCGTTGTTAATTAAGATATCAACATGATCCACACACTTCAAAATCTCCTTAGCAGCGTTCATGACTGCTTTGATGTCCGAGAGGTCAAAAACCACAGCGTGATGTTTATGGGCCTGTTAAAATGGGGGGGGGGGGACCCAGACTCACAACTTTGCATCCAAACCCTTTCCGGACTTTGCAGGGTAGCTTTGTATCATGTATCTGTTGGCATTGTCCTTCTATTTTGTAAGCCTCTCCAAAGGCATTCCCAGGAACCAGGGTAGAAGCTCAAAAGAATCACTTCTCCCTGTGTGCAGAGGTGTGTATGCACCACTGCTGTTATTTGCACAAACACTACCACCAAAAAAAGACAGGTTAGCGTAGTGTGCTTAAATGGATCAGGGGCGTGATAGGGGTGTGGTGTAGACCCACCATAACCCAGACTGTGATGGGCAGCAAGGTTAGTTTTAACCCCAAAGATGACCTGAGTCTCTTTTCCAGCATAAACTAACCTAACCCAATCAACTGTGTTGTGCATATACAATAACTCAGTCAAGAGAGGGGCAGTTCTAAAGTGCCTCCTGCTCCAGCCTGTGAAAAAGGAGGAGAAGGAGACAGAATGGACCCAACCTTCTCCATTCTGGCCAGATTCCTAGCAGCCCCAGAAACCACCTCCCAAAGACTGTACCAGCCTAGCCAGACCCATTGTTGCTTCCTGGCCAAAGGGAAAAGGAATGCTGATATCCTGCTAATATTCCCTTGGCACAAGGGCTCTGAGGATGCCTGGGGGAAGTGGATGGGTTCAGTGTTCCTCAACTTGGAAACTATTTCTGGGTTAGCTGTGGACTGGGTTAAGCGAGCTGGGCAAACCTGGACCATTTTTGTGAGCCTGCTTTAAGGTTAAAAGGCTAAGTGTGAGCCACCCTTCCTGTAGCCTCTACCCTGTTCCTTTATCTGGATCTTTATTTTTAGAGGGAATCACAACATCGTGTAGACCTAGGCATATTATATTTCTCATTGTCACCATCCACCCTTCTCAGCTAAGGGGCTGCTAACATTCACTGATTATATCGGAAGGGGTTTAACAGCCATCATGTTTTGGATGGCATGCCAAGAAGCCACCTTAGACACATGGATGCTGTCCAAAGCCCCATCTCCGCTTCCTCAAACTCTGAAAACTAGAGATGGCAGGGACCTGGAGCCTGGATTCCTGAAGGACAGAGGAAGCAGTGGTATTCATTTCCCAGCCTTCCTCTTGCCTTCCCTCCCACTACTTACATTTTTGGAGGGGTCAGCAGCAGTAGATAGCTCCTGAAGAACATCCTGAAGCCTCTCTCCATTTCGACCACACAGCACCAGTTTGGATCCCGCAGCATGGAAAGCTTTGGCGCACTCTTGCCAGGAAGAAAGCAGGAAGACGATGTGAGAGAGATCCGTTTGACTCTAAGTCCCAGAATGCCCATCCAACCTGAGGCCCTCTAGATGTGGTGGACCACCACTTTCACAATCCTTCACCGTTGGCCGTTCTGGCTGGAACCGATGGGAGCTGGGTTGACATCTGGCTGGGTTGACATCTGCCCCAAACCATTTTGTCTTTAATTAGTTCAGTTGTACAGTCATGTTCACTAGAGCAACAGCACTTCTTTCTCAACCAAAAAGCTGTTTTATGAAGGCAAAAGGGTATGTTGCCATTCTTAAATAGGTGTGTCAGAGAGTAAATATCCCTGGGAAATGATGAGATCATTTTAGCATCTGTCTCAACGAGAACAAACTCATGTCCTCTTGGAATGATGTTTAAAAAAAAAAGGATGACAGATAAGGGTTGCAAAGGGGTTTTTGTTTAACCTGATTGCTGGAAAAAATTAAGTTCCCATCCACAAATGAAGAATGCAAAACATTTTTTCCTGCCAATCTGAAGCCAGGACTTTTCATATTATCTTGGATTCCTGTCTCTCAAGGCAACACAGAGACTAGCTTCCCATACTGTGCTAAGCCATAGTTTGCTCTCTCATGGCTGGGTTGACTCAACATGCTAAGCTAGAAACAAGCAAACCACATGCTGGTTTAGTCTGTAGTGCAAATCTAGCCAAGGAGAAGCATGAGAGTCTTCAGACACTGGGGTCCTCCTTGCCAGATCGAACTTCAAAAGAAAACCTACCTTTCCCCAGCCCAGAAGTCGCGCCTGTGATTACTACCACTGCATCCTTGAGGTAGGCCCTTGCCTCGATCCACCTGAGCAACCGGAAGAGACCGAAGACCCCCAGGCCGCCCAAAAGCACCGGAAGAAAGATCCCAGAGATGAAATCCATCAGCTTTTGACTTCTTCTCCTGGAGCGGCAGAAATGAACAGACAAAAAGGCACATAATGTGGATTGAATCACAAAGCCCTTTCCCTTTACGTGATCCAGGGTGCAGCTGAACTAGCCCAGGGCCATTTCATCACAGACAAAATGGGTCAACCAGAGAAATGAAAGCAGTTTGGGAGGGCTGGCTGGGCAACTCTTCTAATCAATTTTGCACTGGGGTGGGCTTTCCCTCTGCCCCCTTAAATCACAGACAGTGAAGGAGCAAAGCGCCTTCCTAAGCCAGTGTTCCTCAACCTTGGCCACTTGAAGATGTGTGGACTTCAACTCCCAGAATTCCCCAGCCAGCCAATAGTGTTCCGATCCAAACTGATTGAGTTCGCACGTTTCACCAAGCAGTAAAGTGGTTGGGTTGGTTTTGCCTTAGGATGAACCCAAACTGTGATGGTTTATTTAGTAAACATGGGCTAAGCAACACTATGGTTTATTAGGGTTGAAAGAAGCCACTGTAGTTTGTAAACCATGGATTCAAACTTAGCATTAACTATGATACAGGAATGAGGCCACGATGGCTTGTTCAACAGCAATCCGTTAGGGTAAGCCACCACTTACCATGATGTGGGAGCCCAGCCATTGTGGCTTGCTCAATGATCCACACCTAAAATAAACTGTGGCTTACCACAATGCATGAACCCAGCCAACACAAAGAAAGTTGGCTTTCCAACGCCTGCTCCCATTTTTCCTTTTCCAACCAATTCCAACATTCTGTGGCTCAGCTTACTGAGTTCTCATTAAAACATCCTCCTGAAGCTCCTTTGAAGATATATTTGTGAACATTTATTCTCCTTTCACTCCCCTGAGTTTGGCTCCACAGCCATCATTCACTGCTTGCATCTGCTCTTAAAAGGATGATAAACTGATTAATGTAAAACTTAGAGTTCAAACCTAACCATAATTGATTTTAGCTTAATATCAATCCATGCATTACTTTAATTTTGCTTATTTATAGCATCGCGTAGCTTCTTTTTATAAACCACCCCCAAAGTGGCATGCAAGTCATTAAACAAAGCAGTCTACAATAGTGTTTTAAAAATAATAATACCGGAAAACTCAACATTGCCAAAAAAACATTAAAAAATCAGACAACAGACGACAACAGTACAGAAGCAGTTTTTGAACCGAACCCCGGGGTGAACAAGTTGGCCTTGGGCTCACACTGAAAGGTTAAGAGCTTGGGTGCCAATTCTGCAACTAGGTATTCCATTCTCAGGCAAACCCCAACCCAAACAGGAGGCAAAAACATACACGTCAAACAAGTCAGAGCCGGGAAAATGCCAAACTACCTTGTGATCCGCTGGGCCCACCTGAGACTAGCCTCTGGATCCACGATCAGAGAACATGCCTCACTGTACTTTGGACAGGTGGGTTCTGGAAGAAGATTTGCCTCAACTAAACTTGGTGCCAAGTAAACCATTTCCATTCTTCTCACTTTAGAGAGAGTTCACTTTCTACAGGGAGAGCATTCAGTCAACATCGATGTCAGAAACCAGAGGACACCAGTGGAAACTTCAAAGCATCTTTGAGATAACTTACTAGGAACGAGCCATGAGGGCCATCAGATGGTTGATGCTACCATTCACAGAACGCATAATACAAAACCATGCCACTTCACATCATGCTCCACATTTGGAATCCCAGAACTGTCAGGTATTCCATTTTCTGTATTTCAGGCCTAGGTGTAGAAAAAAGTAAGCTGGTTCTCACTGTGGAGAACCAACTGGGAAAACAAACTGGATTTATCAGTGCAAGACTCTATAAACCAATGGTAGGGGCCATCTTTACCCGAGTTTTAAAGGCCATTGCTTTCAAGGAGACCTTCAGCTTTGCTCCGAAGTGTTCCTGAGGGAATGGACTTTAGCAGAATGGTGCTCACCACCTTTTGCTTTGCTTTTCCAACCGGGTGTCCTCCAGATATGTGGGGCCACAGGCCCCATCATCTTAGCCAGCAGAACAGCTAAGTTCTAAGTTCTGGGAACTGAAACCCAACACTTCTGAAGGTTAGATTCCCCACAGGCATGACTTTGCAAATCCCACATTCTGAGGTTATTGACACACACTTTTGCTGCACATTGTTACACCTCTATCAGGTAGTTTAATGGCCAGATTCGAGATCTCTGTTCTCAATTTTCTATCAAGAAGAGAAGCTTTGGAAAGTGAACATAGTGAGGGAGGAAAGGATCTTCACCCCACCAGTCCCTCTTCAGAGCCTCCAAGTAAATTAGCCTTGATAGGCCTTCTGTTACAAATCAAGAAGAAGGTCCTGACCATTTCATTCTAGTCCATTAGACAAGTCCCACCAAGTCATTACTACTTTCCAGTTTTTTTCCCCCTTAATTATTCACCTAAAGCCCTGCATTCATCAGCTGTATTTCAAAATTTCTTAACCTACAACATATTTCTGTTCAACTGAGAGGAAAAAAACACGATGTTCATTAAGTATCCTTCATTTTATTTCCAATCAAGTATTATCTAGGAGTTCATAAGGGTGCGTTAAATACCCCTGTGGTTCTTGCCTTATCAACTATGCTTTATTTGGCTTAACTTGCTATTATCTAGACTGTGAGTATAATGGATCGTTACCAGTTAATCAGCCTGTAATACTTGCTTATTTCAATATCTTTTCTTTCTAAATAATTGAAGAGCAAGAGCGGCTAGATGCCCCATGTTACATGTTTATTGCTAAAATGTATTAGTTGCTCCAATACATGTAAAGTTCTCAGCCCAAGATATCATAAGAAAGATCCATATTAACGTTAATGTAGAAATCCTTCATCCCCGCAAAGAAAAAGACAAAGCGACATTTTGTTCTCTTGAGCTGCCTTCAGCTGAACTTAAACTGGCCATCAAGAACAGCCTCACAGATGAAGCTTCAAACAACCCTCGCCGTGAGGCATAAGCCAGTGGGAACGACCATCAGCCTTAATGCTTCTTCTCTGTTCAGCATTTCCAGCAATTCGATATTGCAATAAATGCCAGGAAAGCAGACTAAAGGGCCTGCTGGATCAAAAAATACCTAATGTAAAATAAACTGTAATTGGGAGAAAGAGAGCTCTGAAGATGATGAACAAGAAAATGTAAGAACCTCTCTCCTTTTCATGTAAAAGTAGTCTTTAAGGTCTTGTCGTGTTATCACCCCCAGGGCGTGAAGAATATATAAGGTCGTACCTTTTTGGAAAATAAGAGCTTCGATTGCAGAACAGTGTCCCATGCTGGTAGCAGTCTCTGAAGCTTTGACCGAGGGCCGAAAGATTTAAATAGATAAGTGGCTGACAGCCAAGCTGAGATGCTTAATCTAGAAATGGCACATGAGAGCAAAGCCAGCCTCCAAGAAACACATCGTAATGTTATAGGCATGTCTATTATTTTGAGTTAGACAGAAGGAATATCTACGTTATATTAGACTGGTTCAATGGAGAACCATGAGGACATGGCCCTGTTGACCAAAAAGCAAGATGATCATCAGGTGGGGTCAACTGCCAGGCTCAACCACAGAGCAAAATCCAGGCTTGCTTAACGCACCACCATTTGCTGAGTTCATACAACGAGCTAAAACAAGGCCAAGCAAACTATATTTGTGGACTAGTACAAAGCAGACAATGTAAAGTAAACTCTGGTTTATAAGCTGCAATGGCTCAGTTCACCCAACAGGCTATGAAAATCCAAACAAACTACATATCTTTGCACACCTCCAGGCTGTACATGAAACTGCTGTAGGCCAAGCCAGAAAACTGGTTTGTCTAGCACATTCTGTTTCGACTGACAGCAGGTCATCACACACCTTTCTAGCGTGAGCTGCCTGAAATACAGTTTTAAGTAGGGTTGTCAGGAATTGAATGTGGGATGCTCAACTCCTGAGTGATGGATCTCATTTTTACTTTCCTCTTTCCGTCCATTTGGTCGTTTGTGACTTGAAGCCACCACTTTTGCCAACTTTTCCTGCCAGGTTGACGAGGCAGTTCTTCCTGGAAAACTGGCACCCAGCTGAGCAAGACATCACTGTTCAAGCTGCAAACTCAGACCCACCACAAATTCATAATAAATGGGATAAAAGCAAAATGCAAGACTTTTCCCCAACTGGTAACCTCAAGATGCATTTGAACTTCTAACCCTAGAATTCCCTGTTATGTTCCAAGCCATTTGGAAGACATCAGATTAGAGAAAAATGGTAGGGTATTTCTACATTAGAGAGCCAGTCAGGGGTAGTGGTTAAGGCACCAGGCTAGAAACCAGGAGACTGTGTGTTCTAGCCTCGCCTTAGGCCCAACGCCAGCTGGGTGATCTAGGGTCAGTCATTCTCTCTCAGCCCTGGGAAGGAGGCAAGGGCAAACCACTTCTGAAATCTTGCCAAGAAAACTGCAGGGACTTGTCCAGGCTGTTGCCAGAAGTCAACACTGACTCAAAGGCACCCAAAAAAAATCTACATCAAGACTAGCTTTCTTTTTTCATTCATTCATAGCACTGGAAGCCGTCTGTCTGCTAACCATCCTTAATTTTAGTGGCACCAGACTGTACTCCCCAGCGCTTAATGATTCAGGATTGCTTCACCTACATTCCTCTGGAAAAAATATCTGGTCCTTCTTTCAACAAGCTAAATTGAATTCTCCTCTTGCCCAGTCCTGCAACACTGGTTCTGTTCTCAAGTACCTCCTCCTGTTCCTCGCCAACAGGGTCCAAGTGCTTTTACAAAAAACATATGGAGGTTGTAAATTCAGAATGATGGAGATGGAAGATACACTCCTGTCCGTCTACTTCATCTTCTGCTGGATGAAGGAAATTTCCCAACTGATGATTAACCAAGAGTGCCAACCCTCTTCTTTAAGCACTTTTGCCATGAAGATGTTTATCCTAATGCTTGACTAACACCTCCCCTCCTGTGATTTCAGTCTTCTAGATATAATACCATTCTCTGGGGAAGCAGAGAACATATTTCTTTAAAGGCTCTTCTCTGTGACAGCTCTTCAAGTTTGGGAGGAAAGCTATTGATCCCTGAGCTAGCTTCCCCTCTCATCTTAAGGCACAGTTTTATTAATCAGGTTAAATAAACTACAATTGGCTGGGTCCACACAACACACTAAGCCATACATCATGGTTTACAAACTACAATCGCTTGGTTCATAGAACACATTTTTTAAAAGCCAAACTATAAACTTTAGGGTTTAGTGCAATGTTGAGACGAAATCTAGCTCTTCTCTTGAGCATAGTAACTAGATGTGTTTAGTCTGGAGAAGTCACAGCAAGCTATTTTTCAACATCTGATGCAGTGCTAACACCAAGGTTTTTATATGGGGGTAGGTGGAATTGCTCTATCTTCCATTTTTCACAAGTGCATAAAGCATACAGGCATAAATGCATTTGCCCATTTTCCACACGTCCATTCAAATGCCTGTATAACTGAAATATTTTTTAAATTGCTTCAAGTTACGTAACTGAATTAAATTGCTCAAGATGATTCAGCAGATCATTACAGAACAAGAATCTACTTGCTGAGCATCCCAAACCCAGCAGCTATTAGAACGTGACAGAACCCCCCAATTTGCTTGTTTGGCAGTTTGCTTTTTCGACATGATCTCTGATTAAAATACTACAATTACACTCTCTGAGAAGTTGAATCCTAAGGACCTTAATTCCAAGAAAAGAACAGAATCCAGCTGCAAGCCTGCTACATTAATGCTACAGAGATGTGAAGATTCCAGTTTTGCTTTGTGGCAAACATAATTAAGGATTACTCAACAAGCCAAAGTGTTCTGGATTCCCTAAAGTATTCCCAAGACCTTTGTGGACAAACATTCAAAGCCAAAACACAGCTAGTTCATTCAGTGTCCAGTGTGAATACGGTCAGAATGTTACAACTAAAGCTGCATGTAATACCTACTTATGGGGGAATACTTCCATGCTGAAAAGACCTTCCTTCTCCAGAGATGAGAACCCTTACTGAGAAGGAGAAACAAATCAGTGGAAGGTGCCAAATGCCTTCTCCTTCAAGACAGATGCCTCAATAGTTCACAGCAACTCCAAGAATGTTGCACATTCTTTTATGTTTCAATTTTATGAAGGCGCTCCCATTCATCTGAAGCCTCTAGAAATTTACTGTCCTCATCCCAAAAATGTACCTTCCCCACAGATCGCACTAGTAAAGCTACCCCAAAATAGCTTGGCACGCACATGCAGCTCCTCCTTGAAATACATGAATTCACAGGTATTCGGTTAAAAGTAGCTAAGCCAAACAGCCAGTAGGTTCATTCAATCTTTTCCTGTATTGGCCACAACCGGTTCCTTTAATTCCCCAAAGCGTTATCTTCTCCTCAAAAGCCATCTCCCTTTTCAATCCAGAGGCTGATTTTTGTCCTGTTCAGAGTCCATTATTTGGGGACACCCCCACACTGCCATTTTAGGACCAGGACAGCCTCTTCCAGTTCCAGCTTAGTTATTATTATTGTTGTTGTTGAACTGACGTTTATCCCATTCTTCTTGCACCAGCCAGAGTTCACCATAAAGATGATGTGTCCTCCTTGATTGACTATATGCCATCAAGTCGATGTTGACTCTTAGTGACCGCATAGATAGGTTTTCTCCATGACAATCTGTCCCCAACCTGGTCCTTCTGCTCTTCCAATGGTGCATCCATTGCCACTGTAACCAAGTCCCTCCACCTTGCTGCTGGTGATCCACTTCTCTTTCCTTCCGCTTTTCTCAGCATTAGAGCCTTCTCCCAAAGTTAGGTCTTTGCAGAAAGTGTCCAAAGTAGGATAATTTGAGCCTGTCATTTATGCCTCGAGTGAGAACTCTGGGGTGATTTCTTCAATGATCCATCGGTTTGTTTTCTTGGCCATCCACGGTCTTCTCAGGAGTCTTCTCCAACACCAAAGTTCAAAGGTGTCAATATTCTTCCTATCCTGCTTCCTCAAAGTCCAACTTTTGCTTCCATAAAGGGTCACAGGGAAGACCACGGCTTGCACTATTCTTATCTTTGTTAGATACAGACACATCACACCATTTCAATATCTTTTCCAAGGCCTTCATGGCTGCTCCACCAAGTACTAGTCTGTGCCATAGTTCTTAACTGCTGGTTCCTTTATTGTTAATGGTTGATCCAGAAAGGCAGAAGCTCTCCACCACTTCAGTAATCTCATTTCAATTCTAAGGCTGGTGTCTTCCTTACCCCCCCCCCCCGCCTTTAGTACCCCAACCCTGATCTTGTGAGGCACATTAGATTGAGAGATGGCAACTGTCTCAGGATGAACTCCCAGTCTCACCCTCCAACCCAGTGTTTCTCAGCCTCAGCAGCTTTAAGATGTGTGGACTTCAACTCCCAGAATCCCCCAGCCGCTATGCTGGGTGGGGAATTCTGGGAGTTGAAATCTACATTTCTTAAAATTGCCAAGGTTGAGAAACACTGCTCTAACCTCCTTCCCCATCCATTTCTGGGGGGAATCCCATTACCCTCCCCCAACATCGCTCTCATCTACTGCTTTCCATATCTATTGGACTACAGCTCCCATCCCCTCTGATCCAGCCATGGCCTCAACCTGTTGCTCTCCACCCCATCCTTTCCATCCACCGCATCTGCAGCCAGTGCCCTCTAGCTGTTTTGGTCGGGAATCCCCATCATGCCCAGCCATTATAGTTACTGTGGATGATGGGAACTGCAACCCAACATCCAAGATTGGGGAAAGCAACTCTAACCCCCGTCTCCCCTCTTTTTGGATTTATGTAGCCAGGCTCCCCCGTATCTCGCAAGATGTGATCCCGATAGCAACCCACTCCCGCATCCAAGCTCCCCGTCCCGGTTTTGTATAAACTACCTGGCAACCACCATCACCGTGATTACACACCCGGAAGTGGGATGACCCATTCTCCCCGCCCCCTCTCTCCCCTGGGTCCAATCAAGAAGCCTCGTTCTAATCTGGACGCCAGGCGGAGCTATCAGGCCAGCAGCCAATCAGCGACGGCGCAAGGTCGAACGCCCCGAAGCAATCGAGGCGATGGGTAGTCTACTGCCATTTAAGTTCCCTCCGGAAACTTGGGCCCTTGGCTTAGAGTTCCGCCCCAGCAATCACTCTAAAGAAAGGAAAAATAGAATAAAACATGATTTACTCTTTAATGTCGTCGAGGGAGGGAATAAGTGAAAAGGCTGGGGCGGAGATTTCTTGAATCCTGAACAGGGCGGGGTCAGTTCAGGATTCAAGAGGGAATTTTTCATTCACCCCAAAGAAGGCTCTTGTAGGGTTTTCTTCTAAATCTTTAATCCTTATTTTCAGGGGAAAAAGCACTTCCTTTTAATTTTGTTGATGAGGCTTTCTTAAAATGAACTTCAGACCCTGAACGTGGTTTCTTTGTTCCACCTCCACTTGTTCTCAGAACAACCCGTTGAGACTGGTTAAGCTGGAAAGCGTTTTATTTGCATTTCAGTAACAGCCCTTGGTGTTTTATGGGGTCAGATTTATGGCTAAGCAATATTATATATCTTTTTTTTTCTTTCTTTCTTTTCAGGAAGGAATATAGGGAGTGCCTTTGGTTTTCATAACAACCTTGAGAGAGACACAACGCTGAATGTGCGCCTGGCCTAAATTCAGCCAGTGAATTTTATGCTCATATGGGATTTGAACACAATTCTCTGTAATTCTGTCACAGCAAGCAGGACTACCAAACCTGGATGATCTTGGAAGGGTTAGTATCTGGATGCAAGACTGCCAGGACAGCTGGATACACTCAGAAGCAGAAAATCACCCTGAAGGAAAACAATGGCAAATGTTTCCATGTATTGCAGGAAAACTGCAGGGAATTGTTTATATACTTACCAGGAAAAGAGTCAATTCCTTACCTCTGTAATATTAATCTAACAGAACTTTTTGCTATTGTGATTTTCAGGGAATTTTTTTGGGCATACCTAATTTCCAAACATAATAATTAATTATTTCTCAATTTGCTCCATGTATTTTTCCTTTTATTAATAGTAATTTATCTATACAACACACACACACACAAAGTAACAATACAAGGGAGACTCTAGTAAGTAATCCGCTTAAGATTGAAACCTCTGGTACGTAACAGTTACTTTGATGTGTGTTGCAGTGTTCTTCTTCAATGTTATACACAACTTTGGATGAAAAAGCTAAAAAAAATATGCTCGTAATATTGCCATCCTAAATGGTAACATTGATGGATTTTTTTTTCTTTTCTAAGCTATTTAAATAATAGAATGTTAATACAGTAATTTTTAAACATATTATACAAACATCAATGTATGGAAACAACATCGTGTACGAAGATTTATAGCAGCATAATAAAAAGGGGAAAAAACATGGTTTTATCAATTCGGCCTGAGGAATTTCACTAAGTGAAATTACCTACTATTTGTAAAAGTGGGGAGAATTAACAGCGTTCTTTTTTAAATCACCTTTTGAAACTAAGTATGTATTGGGATATTGATTAAAATGGGTTCTTTAATAAGACTGGGTTGTGAAATTGATAGAAAATGGATGAAGGGCTGGCTGGGGAATTCTGGGAGCTGAAGCCCACTCATCTTAAAGTTGCCAAGTTTGAAAAACACCGGACTATTTTCTCTTCCACTCTCACATTCCTACGCAGGGAGCATCCGCTGCTGAGCTTCGCTTCGCAGCGAAGAGCTTCTGTTTGTACACCCCGTTGCCACCTGCCTGTGAGTGAACGTCTGCACTTCCCCCTAAGGGAGGTTTTCCCCCAGCAGGATGCTAAGGTGCTGTTCCTTTAGCATCAGCCCAGGAGGGAAAGATTAATTTCAATTGTGCTCACGGTTTGAAATGGGAAGGCCTCTAGACAAAACAGTCTAACTTGGAATATAGCTACGTATCTCTGTGCACGTCTATTTAGAAATCAAGTTCAGGGGCAAATTTCAAGGTTGGAATATGTAGATATTCAGCCTTAATTGTCCAATATTTGGGTTCAGTCTAAAATCATTCAAGCAACTGGGCTGCTCTAGAGCATTAAAAAAAATAGAAGGAAAGAAATGCATGAAGAAATTTGTAAGTTATAAGCTTTTTAAATCTATCCTGTATTTGTTACCCTTAGGCTGGATTTGTATTGTACCAAATCTTAGGGCTTGTTCTTCATCTAGTGCCATAAATGTTAGTAGTACTATTATGAAATAATTTGGGCTGCATTATTATTGTTACTACTACTGCATTTTTATTTGTTCAATAATATTTGAATGCTCCAATCTGATCTATAATATGTTCTGATCTATAGTATGTTGTAACTATTGTTTATAGGCCAGTGTGGAACTCTTTATTAAATATTTCCAAGTGTGCCTTACTAACGTGATTAAAGTGCACCCATTTCTCTGGATTGTGATAAAATCAAACAACAAAGACATTTTTGAGTTACCAAGGTTTAGGTAGCTGTTTACCTTTGAATTCAGAAGAGATGGGTCAAGGCTGATGTATGGAACTAGGTTTACAAATCTATGAATGAGTGAGACCACAAAATTATCAGGAGTTGAACTCAACTTGAAGGATGCTACAGCTTTTACATCTTCTTTGGGGCAATGTTTGTTTCCAGCACTCTGGGTAAAAACAGTATTCAAACTTGTTTGAATCTCAACCCCTCTCTGACCAAACATATTATTAAGCTTACGTTAGAAAGAGGGAAGAAAAATCTGGCTTTACACTGGTATGCTTGGCAAGGGTTTTTTACACTGCCGAATAGTGTAAAATAGAAGTTACAAAATGATTCTCTACATCAGTGTTTCTCAATCTTGGCAACTTTAAGATGTGTGGACTTCACTTCCAGAATTCCCCACCCATTTCAAACCGTGCTCTACATTAAGAGTGGGGAACCTATGCTCCTTCCAATATTGTTAGATTATATTTCTCATTATTCACCACTTATTTAGCCATGCAGGCTGAAGCTGACGAGGTCTGTGTTAGTCACAGATTTCTTCTCTGCTAAATGAAGCAGAAGTGAGTTTTTCCCTGGAAGGATCTGTGGACCGTTAGACAAAGTTGATGTGGAGCAAGAGGCAAACAAATTAATCTTCGTGGGCTTAAGACCAAGTATTTACTATTCTAGGTAAGGGAGTCCCCATGACTGTGGACTGCAGGGGTATCTGCAGGGCGTGTGAAGGGGCTGTGGGCTAGTGCAACCAAAGCTTAGGTTGTCAGGGTCAGCCCAAGAAACTCCACGAGACGGTTCTGGAATTGCTTAGTTACTTTATTAGCTTACACCTGCTAGGCAGAATCTCGCCAGACTAACTCTAACTCCCCAAGTCTGCCACTAAACACTATGAATTCCTTAGGGTGGTGCCAGTCTCATCCTCTTTGCTTTCACATGCTCAGGCTGTGGGCTGAGGAGATGCTTCTCCCCATGACCTTGAACCTCCTCATCCAGGTCCTCCATCACATAGGTAGAGCTTCAACTGCCTCGTTGGGACTGCCATCTTTTTCAACCATCCCCTGGTCAAGGCAGCACACACAGCATGCCTCCTCTCCTTTATTTTATTTTTTTGAATTTATAAGCCACCCAACTCCAAGGGACCCCAATGGATTTTTCAAGGTAGGCCGGCCCAGGGAAGTCATGCAGTGAGAACCTCCCTGATTGACAGTGGACTACGACCTGGATCTAGAACCTCCCCAAGTCTAGTCCAGAACCTTGAATGCTATACCCCATAGGCTGTCCTATCACATCCCCCCCTTTCTTGTCATTCCACGTAACAGAACACGCCCTTAATCAAATCTGTAGAGGCTTCTCTTCCCTCCCCATTAGATAGATACATCCCTGAATCACTCAACAGCTGGTTTGCGAAGCCCACCAAGCCAGTTTGCCCAAGTGATGCCTGCTTGCATCAACCAGGGTGGCTTCATGCAACAGAGGCAGCTGAAATCAACTCGGTGACGCTTCAGGCTGCCAATGCCCTTCATGTTTCTTTCCTAAGGGCTGGAGAAAATCCTCTTATTGTTTTAAGGCTCATTTATATTTATTGTACATATATGTAGTTGCTGCTTTGCAGAGCCTATTGAACCAAGGCTCAGTCCCCACCTTTGCCAGTAGATGCTGCTGTTGATCCATACGTTGTTGGTGCAGCTATTTCTTTGCTCCCAGTGTGCCTTAAAAAAAACAAAACACAACACCAAACAAACACGCACAGCTCTGGTGTGTCCTTTCCCTTATCTGCCTCTTTTCGCCATTCCCTATGGCAGTGAGTTTGGGGAGGGGAGGAAAAAACACTTATTGATGCTGGAGAGAAACGGGGGCATCGTTGGATCCTAGGCTGTTAGCAGCTCACCCACACTTGTTCACACCCACCCGCCAGCTTGCTTTTTAAAGCTCTGGTTTTCAAAGCATGTTGCTGGCTGGATTGCTGCAGTGAAGAATTGAATTTTTTCCATGTTTCCCATGCCTGCAAAAAAAAAAAAATACCGAAAACCTTCAAGGATAAAAAAAACAAAAACCCACCACTCTCCCACCGCAAATACTTTCCTTTGATGGTGGCGGGTCTTTAAGACGCTTTAGAAAACAATGGATCTTTTCCTTCTTGGTTTGGCAAAAGGCTGTTGGAAAATTTAAATAACAGCCAGTTTGAAATTCACAAAGCCATCCTTTCTCAAGGTCAGTGTGCCTTCCTGCTTTGCAATCTTCTTCCTCCTTGCTGAGCATTGATTTTCCACTATTTCTGCCACCAGAGTTGAAAGGGACTTGCTATTCCGTGATCTGGAGACTGCAAAAAGGAATATTCTTTTCTTTCCAGCCACGAAGGAAGGAAAGGAAAGAAGGAAATTAGCCCCCCCCCCCCCCAAAATCAGGAGCAGTATCATTTCACCAAGGCCTACCTGCATCTTTAGGCCTACCTGCTGCTATAAAAGCAAATCTCAGGATAGGTTTTTAAAGAATGTGCAAATTCAACCCTTCATAGTTGCAGCTTAGCGTACTCTGCAAATCCAGCCACTTGTGGCTTCTACAATAAACCAGGATTAAGCAACGGCTTAATTGAACTGGTTATAAGCCAAGATAAATAGGGAACTGTAGGGCTTGTAAACAAGGCTCGATGTGTGTGGTTGGAAACAGTCCCCAAAGAATTTGGTTCTATTTACTTATTGTTGATTTCAGTGTTTCTCAACCTCAGCCCCTTGGAGACGTTTGGACTTCAACTCCCAGAATTCCCCCAGCCAGCATGCTGGCTGGGGGAATTCTGGGAGTTGAAGTCCAAACGTCTCCAAGTTGCCGAGATTGAAAACACTGGTCGATCTCATCGATTATGGGAAAATGGATAGAAAGAAACGTTTGCACTTTGGAAAGAGTGTGCATACCACGGGAAAAGACTGGCCCCAGATCCTATCTCTGGGAAGCCAGAGAGCACTGGATCACGGAGGAGGCTGAATCCAAACCAAAGACTAGAGATCACCCCGGCGCCTGGCAGCTTGTGAATTCCTGCACTCCCCCAAGGCCAAGGAGCCCTGTGCTCACTTGCAGGCAGCTGGTACCAAAGTGTACATTATCTGGCCCTTAATGGCTTGGCTGGGGGAAGCCAGGAAAATCCTGGAAGCTAATGATCTAAATGCTGGGAATTAACACTCATCAGATTACCGGCGGTGGGCTGGGTTGGCCTCCCCATGGAGATGGGGAAGGGGAATAAACTCTGCCCAGGTGTGTAATGCGATAGCTTCCTCGGCTGAACCGTGCAAGAGGCGGCCTTGATTTTCAGCTTCTTGTTTAACCACATTCCTCCCTGAATAACTTAAGCGCTTTCCCCCTGTGGCTGCTTTCTCCACCCAGTGGTTTATCGCAGGCCGCGGAGACCTGTCCATCAATCCATCTGTCCCCAAATCCAGTGGCCGTTCTGATGCTGGTGGGACAAGAACACACAGCATCTCTCTTGCGTGTAGGATCTGGGATCTTTCCAAGTCAGAGGTAATAGAGCAGTGTTTCTCAACCTTGGCAACTTTAAGAGGTGTGGACTTCAACTCCCAGAATTCCCCAGCCAGCAAGGCTGGCTGGGGAATTCTGGGAGTTGAAGTCCATACCTCTTAAAAATTGTCAAGGTCGAGAAACACTGTAATAGAGGCTCCTATTGTATGTTGCGTGCAATATCAGGCGTGGGTAGGACAATATCTGACTTGGGTAGGACCAGGGGCCACATTTGCCTCTCCAATGGGCTCAAAGCGAGTGGGGCCAGGGCCAAGCCTGTGTTTGGTTCAACTTAAACATCATTAAACTTAAATCCTGTGGGCTGAGCTGCTTCCCACACATTGGCCAGACTTCCCCTTCCGTCATGCTCAGAATTCAGCCCCCACATTTGGAGAGTTTGAGGGGGGCGCCCAAGTGTGGCCTTAAGGTTTCAGGTTATTTCACTGTTAAGTTATATCTGTTCATCTGATTAGAAAAAAATATATATAAATGAAGAACGAAGACCTCGGTTACTTAGATGGGAGCATTTCTGAGCCCTGAGCGTATTTAAGCAAGTGCAAAGTTGAGCCATTTTTGAGTTACCGTTTCTCTCTCCCTGTCTTGACTGCTGTTCCAGTCCTGGACTGTAAAACAAGAGGCACGGAAGAAGTTTGAGGCTGTTTGTGTTTTAAATTTTGGTTCGGCCCACTGGGGAAACCCAGCCAGTTCTGTCTTTTTTCTGCAAGCCATGCTTTAAAAAAACATGCAAGGTGTGAATCTGAAGTGCGTTTCTTCTAAGGAGACCCAGTCTGTGCGTATTGACTCCAAAATGAAGCCTCAAGAGATGGAGATCCCTTACTTTGGCAACTCCGCAGGTTGGATTGTTGGGTGGCCCCTCCAACATTGGAATGCAGTTCTTTCTTACCCTTTAATAGCAGGAGGTGAAAAATCCACGGCACGTGGCGCTCCATTTGCTCATAGGTTAGGGAAGGTGGTTGGAACTGGGGGATCAGGCACCTGAATCCTTATAGAAGAGCACGAGTGACTTTTGAAGTGTCCTAGCACTTTTTGGCCGGGTTTGCCCAACACACTTGGCCAAAACAGTTTGGTCGCAGCTTGAATGTAGCCTAAAAAATTGTTATGAGGCTAACCATAACTTACTGTATTATTCATTTAATTGGTAGCTTGCTTATTCCCAAAGCTGAGCTCAGCTTATCTATCTGTCTGTCTGTCTATTAGTACTCCTTGTTTAGTGGCTGTTTGCAGTTACGACGGTAATGAAAAAGTAACCTTGCAACCAATCCTCACATTTACAACCTTCACAGGTCTGTAAAGCAAAGGAAAGCTGAAGTCAGATCATAAGCAGTGTCACATTTTCACTCAGCGACTGCTTCGCTTAATGACCAAGTTGCAAGTCCCAATTGTGGTCACTAAACAAGGACTTGTATATCTATCTGTCTCTACCCTGCTGCTATCAAGTGACTCCTGGGAGCATATATATTTCTTTGCAGCGGGAACAAGTCTACATTTAATCCTCGGCCCTCTGGACCAACTCCTCTGAATTTGAAGCCCATGGGAGTTGAAGTCCAACACATCTTGAAACACCAAATTGGGGGGCAAATCCCCATTGATCTACTGGAGCCCCGTAAAATGGATCAGGCACCATCCCAGTGCAGAGGCTGTGCTTTAATTCCAAATGCCCAACTGGGGGGCACAAACCCCAAGAATCTTCCCTCATCCAGTGGAGAAAACAAACCCATCTCCCACAGGGGGAAAGCAAGGCAAAGCAAGGGCGCTGCCCTTGAAAAGCAGTCGAAGGAAGGCTGCTTTCCCACGTTACGCCGACCCACGGTTTCCTTAGTCAGCCTATTGGCCCAGCACGCATCCGCTCCCCAAACCTCCCTGGCTGCGTTCTCAGGACCGGCTCGGCGGAGGCGTTGCCAGGTTCGATCTGATCCGATGGTCGTGTGAACGCAGCCCAGGGGGGTGACACGTGCCCGCAGCCGCACAGCAGAGCTGCGGGCTCTGCGGCCGACGAATCTGGGCTGGGCACGCTCTCCGAGCAAAGTCAATCGAGCCGCACCAGGCTGAGCCAGCGCAGCTCCGCCCTCCTTGCAGGGACTCGCTGGGGTAACCGAGAACCTGCAAGGACTCCAGCGGATGTGACAGCAGCCCTGCCCGCTGGTTGACTGGCTGGCTTGCCCCCTCCCGTCGCGACTGGGCTCCGCGGGGGCGGCGCTTGCCCCCGTGACCCTCCTCCCAGCCAATCCTGCGCCGCGCACGCCGCTTAGACCGGGAGAGCGGCGGGCGGCGCCGCCAATCCGCCTCCCCCCTCCCCTCTCGCCGTCGCCAGAACTTCCTTTGTCAATCAAACGCAGCGGAGGGAGGGCCCGGCGCCCTCAACCCGCCCCTTCTCGCGTCCGCCTTTCCATCCCGCTGTAAGGGAAGGCGGCGCCCGCCAATGAGAAGCGGCCGAGGGACGGGACGTACGCCCCGCGCCGCCAATCAGCGGCCCTCCTGGCGGTTCAGGGCCGACGTTTTTTTTTTCCCTTTTTCTCTCTCCACTCCTTCCTCCCACCCTCCCTCCGTTCCTCCTCCTTACCTTATCCCCCCCCGCTCCTTTCCCAATTGGTTTGTCCCGCTCGGGCCCGGCGGCGGCGCTTCAGCGGAGGCTGCCGCGCGCGCTCTCCTCCGAGGACGGGCTCATTCAGGGCGGCGGGGGGGCGGCGACGAGGCACGATTTAAAGAGACAGGAGAGCCGTGCTCGACTCGGGGGAGGGAAGCGGCGAAGAGGCAGCGGCACCAGCACACACCCCTCCGCACCCGCCCGCCCGCCCGCCGCCACCGCCGCGACACCCGCGGCTGCCAGGGCTTCCCCCTCTCCCTCGCCGCCGCCGCCTCCCCCGAGGCCTCCATGAGGTAGTAGCGCGCGACCCGGCGGCAGCGGCGGCGATTCTCCTCGGGAGATTCTCCTCAGGCGCTCCGCCGCCTTCCCCTCAGCTTTGTGCGCCGCCGCTGCCGTCGTCGGCGCTTTGTTCGAAGCGGCGGCGGCGGCGGCAGCAGCCGGGGGCGGGGTTGAGGAGAAGCGGCGGTGAGGAGAGGGAGGAAGCGGGCGGCGGGCGGCCGCTCCCCGGCACTGCAGTCGGCCGCGCCGCCCTGAGAGAGCGCGCCAGGGCGGGAGGGAGGGACGCGGGGCGGCCCGCAGTGGCCCCTCCGGCGGGAGCGGACCCGCCGCCGCCGCCTCTCCTCCCCCACCGGCGGGGGCTCCCCGAGACCCCTCCCCGCAGCCCCGCGGGGCTCCCCCGCCTCGCCGTAGCAACCGAAGCCGGGCCGGCGGGGCGGGCGGATTGATGTGGGGGGGTCGGAGATGAGTCCGCCGGCCGCCGGGTGCTGCCATGTGACCGGCTTCAAGGTGGAGAACTGGAAGCAGAACCTGCGGGTGATCTACCAGTGCTTCGTGTGGAGCGGCTCGGCCGAGACCAGGAAGCGCAAGGTGAGCCCCGCCCGCACGCCCGTCCTGCGGGCGCCCCCTCCCCGAAAGAGGCCGGTCCCGCGGGGCTCGGCGGGGCGGGGCGCCCCCTCCTCGCCTGCAGCAGCTCGGGCGCGTTTCTAGTCCTCATGGCTTGGGGAGGGGGGGAGGGAGGGAAGGGGCGGCAGCCTCCTCTTCCTCCTGCCGCTGGTCTTCGAGGGCGGGAGGGCTTTCCCGGAATCGGGCGACTGCAGAGCCCGCCTGGAGGGGGAGGGACGGTGGGAGGGCAGAGCGGGAGCTCTCGGGGCCAAAGAGCGCGCCCGGCCTGCTCGGGCTGCCCCCGGTTTCCAGGAGTCTGCTCGGCCAGGGGAAGAAGGCGGGCCCTCCCCCCGAAAAGGGGAAGGGGCTCTCGCCAATTCTCTCTCTCTGTGTTTTCCCCTCTCTCTTCCCCCCCAAACGTCCCGTGGGTGGCTTTGCGTGGGAGGGGAGGTGGGCGGGGAGCGCGCAGGCGGAGGAAGGGAAGAGGAAGGGGTGCGGTCGGGGGGGTCGCGCCGCGCCTCGGGTCCATTATGGGGAGCGCGGAAGGGGGAGCGGCTGCGGCTGGACCTGGCGTTTCCCGGCAGCCGGAGGAAGCCGGCCGGGGTTGCCCACAACACAATAGGTGGAAATAGTTCTGCGCCTCGCTTTAGGCGAGCAGGGATTTTTCTGAAAGATACGGGCATCCACGGCAAAAGTGGGTGGGGGGAACGTAATCCGTGGGTTGCGGAGGAAGTGAGAAGGGAAATGCTTAATGGAGGTCTGTTTCAGCGCATAGATTACCGTCAAAGATGCACCGGGAAGGACGATGGACCATTCTCCTAAACATGGATTTCTTGCCCACTAGTCTTTCAGCCAGTGGTGGGTTGCAGAGTCGGTCTCACCTATAACATAACACACGGCATTCCATGAAAACAAGAGTGTGTATTGAAGAGGAGCAGACTCAATAAACCCAAAATACAAAAGGCAGCTGTTGGAAGAAATGATTTATAATTTCTGGTTTTTGACTAAGGGGTTTTTTTTTAAGGAGCCAGTTTAAGCCAGCATAAATGTCAGATTCCAATGTACAAAGTTAAAAAGAATGTATGGCAGAATAGAATGTTAGAGAGATTGTTGGTTGCATGTAGATGTCATTTGAAACATCAGGAAAATGGATTTTAGGTGGTTGTGGTTGCCCATGTGGTAAATATTTGTAGGGCAGGCATATTTTTGAATGTAAAACTGAAACAAGTTGCCTAATCTATAAAATCAAGTTTTGGTAAATTTGGGGGCCTTGGTAGTTGCTCCCTACTTAGATTGTAGAAGTGTCCATTATTAATTGGCAGGTAAATCTGCACATGCAGAAGAATAGGACAGAATGATCATAGACTTGGGCTCCATTTTTAAAAACTCTGATTCCCTCCATTCCCCCTCAGAAAATACCCACCTTTTCTTGCAGATGGCAAATGCATATTGTAAGGGAAAGGTCTTTGTCCAGATTTCTTTATGTGGTGCTTTTTTTATAGGGGTTTCATACATGCAGATCCCTGCATCCAGTCTGAAGCATCAAAGCCTTTCTATAAAGTATCTTTGTATGTATACTGTTAATCCAGCTAGTTTTTTCTTTTAGCATTTGAAATAATTGGTGTACTTTGACATTCATAATTCGAGCATATAATTCTTGCTATCTAATATTGCTTTGTTGAAGGATGTTTTTAGATATCTTGATATGAATTTTGAAGACCATGCTTTGTGAGAAAGATCTCTGTTGCTTTTATCTGAGTTGGTACACAAATATAGAGAAAAACAGCTTAAGTGAGCTCTGGGGTAGCACTGAATTCAAGCACTGAGAATTCCGTGAGAGAGGAGATAATGTAGAAGTCTGATATAACTGCTGTAGTGTGGAGTATTGATTTTATAAAACGCAGTAACGAAAACTCTAAAACCAGTGCTGGCAAAAGAAAGCAAATTACTGTGGATTATACAGTGAATAAATGAAAAATTGTTTCATTTGATGTTCAGGACTAACCTCCCATTTTTATTTCTGGGTCTCGCATCTTAAACATCTTGATATCCAGCTAAACTGAAGGGGGCAGAAGGGGTCAGTTTTTGTTTCTCACTCGGTTGTCTACAGAGCTTATTGCTTTACATTTTTTGAAAGGCTGTTACTGTATTGTGTTGCTTTTTTATTTCCATTGTTCTGCCCTCTTCCCCATACAGTATGCCTGTCCTCTCTTAGTTCTCAATCCATTACTTCTTTATATTACAGAAAACGAAGGCTGCCTTTCACTTCAATTTTTTTGTTCATGCCAGTGTTAGTGCAAGTCACTACATGACAAGAACTGCAGTGTGCTTAGAATGTATAATAGCAATCTCTTTCTGACGAGTCAGAGTGTCTATTTTGAGAATACAGATATATCTCAGGCCAGAACATTCAGAATAGTTGTTTCTTATTTTGTTCTGTCATGGTAATATTTAGTAAGCATTTACAAAACTAAATTGGCAGCATATGCATTGTGGTAAAGATGTCATAATTTCACAGATTTAAGAAATGTAAGGGCCGACATCTGGAACAAATGTATTGCATGGTTATCTTTATGGCTTGTATCTAAAAAGGCCTCTGATTGGTATTTCAGAAAATCTGTGCTTGATCCAAGGAGAAGATAGTAATGGTAGGCCTGTTTTTCAAAAAAATATTTTCTCAGATCTTTCATAAGGATACTTAGTGTACTGCATCTTCTTAGCATCATGTTTTAGATTATTGACAATATTCCATCTCAGGATAATAATTACTTTGATAGTTTTTGGAAGTCTGCTTGCAATATGAAATGGGAACAGTAGTGTTGCTGCAGAGATGATGGTAAGGATTTTTGTAGGCTAGCTTCTACCACAACTGAAGTCATAGTAAAAACACACACACACACACACACACACACACACACACACCAAATTAGCTATTTAAAATGCATAAATTTTATGTGGCTGCCACCTGTGAGACAGAAATAATTATACTACTATTGTTGTAAGTTTCTTGTATTTTTTTTTAAACTATATATACACTGATTTTTTTAGAAGTAGAAACAGCCAGTACTATCTGGCATATTCTAAACAATAGCAAGGCGTTTTAACATCCTTTTGTATTCCAGCCTCCTCTTTATGTAAAATATTCATTTTATTTCAGCTCTAGCTTCATTGCCCTGTAGGGATGTCCAGATTAGTATCTGAAGCTGACACCCTAAGTTTGGAACCTGAAGATATATACCAGTTGTATGATCACTTTGTAACCTCAATCTAGGTTGGATTCTACTTATCCTCCTAAATCCTTTTTGACACACACACACACACACACACATATATAAATAAAATCCTGATTTTTTTGGTATAGTTTCTTGTGTAGATACAAAGAAATTCAAGATGCTGCTATGCTTTTCTCTTTTTTTACATAATATAATCACTTCCAGATTTCACCAATTAATATAATATCTATACTGCACCAATGGTTGGTTGCTCCTCACATGGTGACCTATGACAAATTTATTAACTACTGCTTCTAACTTAGTGTTCTCTATGAGACATATGAGAAAAATGGTTTTGTTATTAAATTCTGTTGATGTAGTGGAAGTAGCTGGTAATGTTAACCTGAGCTGGAATACCATAGGATTCAGCATCAGGAATGAAAATAGCATAGGATTACTGGATCAGGTATGAAAATGTACTTAAAATTAAAAATTTAAGGAAACTTTCTCTGTTCATGGATAAACCACAGATGAATTACGAATTGAGGATTATGTTGTGTCTGTTCGGCACCAACAGCCTAGGATTAAAATGACAATGTTTACTCTTGTTTATATAATTTTGCCTCAGAATTGTTTAGAGAAGGTAACAGCTATAGTTCAGGCAAGTGGGTGGCTTCATTCATATGTATTTTAGATGTTAAAATTAGGAGTTTTTTGCACTATGGAAACCTTTAAAGCAATAGCTCATCATAAACATGTTATCTTGCACTCTTTACCTATTCTTGCCTAAGATAATTCCTTTTTCTGTATCAGTGCAGCTCTGCACATATATGTTTTTTTCTCACGTAACTTTCTAGCCTCCTATTTAGTTTCCAGCTATTTCTTTTCTCTTCACTTGATAATAAGTGGTTTTCACTGTTATTGTATAATCAGATTAATTTGGTTGAAGGATATAAGGGAGCATTCTATTTTAATTCCTACTCATTGAAATGGAAGAACTGAGCTCAGTTGGTCTTCTTTGGTTCTCTGTGACAGTTGTGAAAATCCATGTATTACTTGTGTAACCCAACTATGCGCTTTGTTATAGGTAATAGGCTTGGGGCATAACACTGAATCTGATTGATTTGTTTAGTTATAAAGCATTTTAAAAATTGGGAAACTAGAGACAAGAATGGGAGTTGTCCCATTCTTGTAAGAGAAAGTAAGTAAACAAGGGAATGTTACATCTTTAGTGAAATGAGAGTGGACATCAAGTTATGAATTTACTGGAATGGAAGTGAGGCCTGAGAAGTTGATAAGTATTATGGACACTCAAAATATCCTGCTGCTTGTGTGATCAGAAAAGTAATGTAAATCGAATTGACTAGAAACTGCACAGGAAGGAGCAAGATGAGTTAAATTAACCTGTTTGCCTATAGCTTCCAGGATTTGTGTTTCTTTCTGGAATGGAGAGATTTAGGTCCTTCAGTGACTGCATCCTTCTGTAAGATTACTTATTTGTGGGGAAGTTTGTCTTCATATTCTGTGTGTTCTGAATGTTTCTATCAGATACAGTTTATGGGGTGAGAATAAGGGCAACTTCCCATTTAATTTGATAAACTATTATTTGATGAGATATCTGATTTTGGTGAGAAGGATTAAAATTTCCCCACCTAGCATGTGAAGAATATGATGCACTAGGCAGTGTACTTTCACTGCCTAGCACATCAAATATGCCCATTGTGTATGCCATAATTATTCTTTTTAGAATTTTTTAGAGATCTGTTGCTGTGAACATTTCATGAATATTGATGTCTTCCACAGTGTCTTCTTTTAAAGTAGAAGGAGAGAGCATTCATGCATCTAACTTATTATAAACATTTGGTAGAGCAGATTGTTTTAATGTACAAGATTCCTATTTGAGTCTTGATCATCTGTTCCATTTCTTGTTTACTTGTAATGTCCATTTAAATATCTGTATATAAACGATGGTTTTCTTCAGTTGCTTACATGTTCAAATATGCAGTTAAGAGTATGACTTTGTGGAACTTTTGCATACCAGGGAGACTGACAACTTTATATCTTGTTTATTAATACAGGTAGTCCCCGGTTTAAGAACGCCCGGGTTACAGACAACCCATAGTTAAGAACGGAGCCTATTGTAGCAAAATTCGAGTTAAATACACAGTGGTTCGTGTTAAATATATAATGGTTTGAGTTCATTACACAATACTACTTACACAGTAATATACAGTAATACTGTTCCAGCTTACATACAAATTCGACTTAAGGACAGACCTTGGGAATGGAACTCGTTCTTAAACTGGGGACTATCTCTATAATTTTTTCCAGGGTCATTATTCCTGTTAAATGGAATTGATTGTTGTAGTAATGTTATGGAAGTTGCTATGGACCAGTTGTGATAATCCCTAATTCTCATCTTTCATTAAAAGTTTCTGGCCCATGCAGAATTCAGATTTAAAGGCTAACTATGTTGCCATTGTTCCTAGAAAGTTATTGTTAAAAAATTAGTCCTTTTCTCCTTTTTTGTTTTTTCATCGGATGAATGAACCTACAGGATTCGTTGACCAAACAATTACTTAGAGAAAGAACTTCCTGGTTAGCTTTTAAATTGATTTTAATTGTTTCTCTGATTGGAGGCTATTGTACAATGTCATGAAACAGTAGCTAAGAAATAAAGCTGGACATTCCTTAATTTAAAGCATTTATTTTCTAAATCTGTTAACATTTAAAATTATTCTGTCAATGTAGATAAAGTTCATTCTTACTGAAAACTGGCAATACAGTTTGTCACTATCTTGAATTGGGAAACTCATGTAAACTGTGGGGTTTGTATATTTTAAAATTTAAATTTTTTAAACTTTCTGATGTTGGATTTTAATAATCACTTTTTTATCTTTTATAATGATTGTTTTTATCTATTTCTTATTTAATTGTTGTATGCTGCCCAGAGTCACTTTGTGTGAGATGGACGGCTACATAAATGTGATATATAAATAAATAAAGTATACTGTAACTTCTAGAATAGGCTTGTCCCAGTTAATCTCCTCAAACTTCTTCCCAAAATCAAATCCCACTCGTAAATATGAAGCGGCTCAACCCATGGGACAGTACTCAGTCTCCCCAGAATATTAAGAATAATGCTTAGCCATCAACAGGAGGCCCATTCCTGCTTTAAAATTTATCCTGAACACAGCAGACCACTTTGAATCTACAATAACACAAGCATGGTAACAAGTTGAAGATGTGTGGGCTAGATATGCTGGGAGAATGGTCCTATTTGACCGCCCCCCTGCCCCGGCTTCCACTTCCTATGGGTCATTTAGATTGTTTGTTTGTTTGTTAAAATATAATCATTTTCCTGTAGTCAGCTTAAAATGAAAGAAATAATTTTCAAAGAGGTATCTGTATGTCTTGTTTTCACACTTTACTGCTTTCTTCTGTAGAGTTTATGCATTAGGATCTGGCAGGGCTGAAATTTATGTTCTCCAGAACTACTGTTACATATTAGTGACTTCATTCTGACCATATAGAAATTGGCCATCCTTAGTTGCATGACAGTCTGAGTGGATGCGCCTAAAATAGTATTATCTCAGATTTTATTTCCTTTGTGTAACTAATGAACTCAAAGTATTGCAGTTGGGTTAGTATTTGGCTATACACATTAGAAACTTTTAAAGGTTTTTTGAGGACATAGATACAGAAGTCACAACTCTAGAGAATTTGAAGATGCTGAATATAAATTCTTAAGAATAAGCTTCAGGATTATTAATTCATATTTCATTACAGTTTGTTACATCATTTGCAGTCATAACATATTCTAGAGCCAGCAGACTTATAGCAATTGTTTACGTCCTGTGTACAGAAGCTCTGTGTGGTATACCTAAGTCCAGTTGTGTTTGCGGGGGAAGGGGGAGTGTGTCCATTGTAGTAAACGTTCAACTGGTAATGGCTGTTTTTAATTCTTTCACATGTATTATAATATTTAGTACTGTTTAAAAGAAGACAAAATTTGGACTAATACCACTAGGATGCTAAGTATAACATATTTAATCTCCATTATGTCAGTTGAAATGTTTGGATCTTCCTGTAACATCATTGTATATCTCCTTATCCCCAGAGATCAACATGATAGATCAACATTGCTCATCCATACCATATATTATGACTATGTATTGCTGTATTGTTGAAAAGCACTTCCTTACTGCACTAACCAATACTTTGGAGGGTTATGTTACCCAAGCCTGTAATAAAACAATGAGTAAGGCTCTAGAAGCTTATTTCCTGGAGTTTTAAGAACTGAGATTTTGGATTTATTGCTGTTCCTTTTTGTGTTTTTAAAGGTAACATCCTACAGTTTTCTGGTTGCCAGAAAGGGATAGTTCAACTAATAGAGGGCAGCATTATGCTATAGAAAGCCTTCAATAAGCCTTAATTCAACGTAAATGGCATAATGTTTCCTTTTCTTTTTAAAAGACATTTCTAGTATGGAGTTAACCTGTTTTCTTTTTGCTCTTTTGTGCTGCCTCAATAAATCATTTCATATCAGATCTGTATTCCAGCTGTCTTTTTTACTAGTAGCACTGCACTGACTTTGATGTGGGCTAATTAAATTGACATTTCCTGCAGACAGTTTACAGTGCTTAAACAAATCAAAATTGAAGAGTTTGCTTGCTTGAAAAAAGATGCAGTGAATTTCTAAATGTTTGTTCTACATTTCATGTAAGTGAAAAGATGCAACTTGGAGTAATAGGCAGGCTTCCCAAAAGCATAGCTTTCTGTTTTACCCCACCACCATTTGGGCAGTATGATCTTATCTTATAAATAACATCTTAGCAGCATGGATAGCATTAAAGTGCAGTAGAACAACCCACTTAGTGTCAGGTAAATAAGGCTACTTACTTTGCCTGCTGCCTTACTGTTTAAGTCACGTGTACCTGAAGATTGTATCAGTACTTTACTTAATAGAATATTTTAAAACATTGTCATGACTTGCTGACACAGAGGAATGATGAGGTAAAGTAATAAATTTTTATAATCTGTCTTAGAACATACCACTGGCTATTGGCAGTCGTCATGTTCCCATATGAAATTGGCTACTGCAGGATAAAGTCAGCATACAGTATGTGTATGTTAAACAATGTTCTGAAAGGAGAAGGACCTGCAGCCTGAACTATTTTTCTGTCTTGTATTATGCAGAAAGTTTCCTTTTAAGTTCACAGGCATGCAGCTGTTTCAGCCTTATTTAAATATTTGTCTGCTCTGCAACCATGTTAGTACATCATGGACAACCTAATGCATGTCTTAGCTGTTGAGTTTCCCTGCTGGCTCCTCCTGCAATTGGGTGTGGCTAGTGGGTCATTTTTCCATACTGAGAATAAATTGTGAAGTATAGATATTGTTTGATTCTCTAAGATAAATCTGGCATGTATGTGATAATGAAAGTGAATATATAAAACAATTTTGTCCTTGCTTTTCTTTAGTGTACCCCATTCTGTGTCCATATTGTAGTTGTTAGAGATTTTATAAGTGCTAGGAACATAATGAACTCTGGTTTCTTTGTACAACTGTTGCTTTTATATGATGCTGTATTCCTACTATAGCTTATTGCAGTAGAACTGAAACTCAGTATGAATCAGAAAACACTTTTAAGATAACCTCGAATCTTGGCAGGTAAAGTAGATTTTCAGATAAGTACATAGGCCCATCTATTTCTCACTTCTCTTTTCCACAGAACAAAGATCCTGATAGAGCTCTGTTCTTGTTAAGAGAAGTGCTGAATTCATATATGTCCATAGCTTCCTACCGCTAGTTCGTGTTAGCATAATTTAAGGCTTCACAGTAAAATGATCTAGCATGCTTTTCCCCAACTGGGTATCCTCCTAATAAGTTGAGAATATAACTCCCAGAATTTCTGTGCAGATGATCAGTGCCTAGAAATTCTGGGACTTGTGGTTCTAACTTACCTTGAGGGCACCAGGTTGTAATAGTCTTTTAATTGACACATTAATGATGTTTGAACAATTCTGCACTAAGGAAAGCTGAATTCTATTATTATAATTTAGCAAGTTTATACTTGAGCATGTTTCTAATTCTGCTTTTGGTACTCCTAAGGAGAGGGCAAGGAAATTTCAGGGCAGCTAAATCTTGCTCAGCCCATTTGGTTTCTGAGAGATGTCATGGTGCTCATGTTTTGTGCGAGTTATAAAACTAAGAAATGTATCTTCCCAACTATGCATTTGTTGAAAGCCAGTTAAAAAAAATGCTGAATCTTGGAATTCAGATTCTTTAGTTGTACTGTACTTCCACAAGACCCACACTAATTAGAACTACGTTTGGTGCAGTATGGAAATATTATTTCCCATCTTCCATTATTTCTCTGCTATTCCTGTGTTACATATAATTTATGAGTGACTGTTTTACAACTACACAGGAAATCTTCAGTGAAGTCCTGTGCTTTTTAAAAATGTGTCCATGTCTTAATGCTAACAGTTTCACAGGTATGATATTGTGTACATAATTGCTTATCATACCATTACCCTAAAATCCTGTTCTAAAAAGTGATAGGAGCGCTGAACTCAGCATATCTTTTCAACACCTTTCTCTCCCAGAATCTTATTCCAAGGAAGCATCACTGCATTGAGTCTTCTTTCTAACGGCTTAGGATTCCATTGCAAGTTTAAACAGTAAACAATCAGACCTGTGATTAATGAAAGCTGGTTCTTTGCCTGACTGCTTTCTATACCAACCATTATTCAAGGACCCTTAGTTTATTCATGGAAATCCTATGACATTTGAAACAGTGAATGATTTCTTATTATAATAAGGCTAATGATGGTATATAGAAGTCTCCAAAATAGTGTTTGTGAGTATATTCCTTCATCTGAGAGGTTAAGCCACTAAACAGTGGTGGTATTTACTAAGGGGAATGTTCCCAGTTTAGTGCTGCACTATAGGCTTGAAGCATTTCCTTTAAAACCATAGTTTGTGAGAGGCAATGCTAAATATCAGAAATAGAAGCTGTTATACATTTTAAAACTCCTAGGTAACACTATATAAGAGCTTATTATTAGCATCTAATTATTTACTATTTTTTTATAAAAATTGTGATTTAATAACA
The DNA here is from genome assembly GCF_059951505.1 of Python bivittatus. Taxonomy (NCBI): domain Eukaryota; kingdom Metazoa; phylum Chordata; class Lepidosauria; order Squamata; family Pythonidae; genus Python; species Python bivittatus. Next base: position 4,877,641 of record NW_028277083.1, read on the forward strand.
GTATAAGGATAGTAAAGTCCTGATGTTTTCAATAGGCTTTTTAATTTACTGTGGCTTATATGCTGCTGCAGTCCAGAGGGACTCCAAGTGGCTTACATTCCTTTTTTTCAGTAAGAAGATTAAAACAACAAAGCAGTATCACAAAAATACAATTAAATAAGAAGTACAATTACAAATAAAATGATGGCAGCTGATCAATAATAAATGCCAGATCACTTTCAGGGTTTTCTTCAAAAGCCAAGTTTTTATGGGCTTCCTAAAATTCAATAGGATGGGGGCTAGTCTGATCTTTGGAGGTAAACTATGCCGTAGAAGAAGAGTTGCAACTAATAAGGCTTGACTCCCTGGGGCCTGCAGTTGACCCCTTGGGGCCTACTCGATCTTGTTGGATGGGTAGAGGCCACTGCGTAGGCAGTCCTGTGGATATCCAGGTCTGGAGCCATGAAGGGCTTTAAAGGTGACAAGTAGCCCCTTAAATTGCATTTGGAATCAAACGTAACCAGTGTAGTTTTGGAAATTGCAGTATTATATGGAGAATCTTGGCCCACCCATGTAAATGTATTTGTTTTTTATTTCTGTGCAAGATTTTTTATATTTGTCTTAAGGTGTGAATTGGTTTCTTATTGGGACTCTTGATATTGTGATGGTGTCTGCTTAATTGTTTCTAGTAACTTTTATATCTCAAGTTTATTACAGTTGTGCCAAATAAGCTCACTTCTTGCATTTCATGTTATGATCTCTGATCCTCATTCTCTGGGAATCTCTGCCTGTAGCATTTTAGGGGGCATTGATCTTTAAGCCATTGTTTATGCTCTTAATGCTGTTATCCCTACTTCATTCATCTATATGTAGTACTTGCATGTGGCTGCCTAAAGTTAAAAGGAAGTTTCATTTTCCCTTTTATTTTTAATAAAACTTTTTATACTTTCTACTTTTGCTTGCAATTCCTGGAAAAAGGAGTGGGAGTTGTTTTTCTTTGCGCCACATACCTCAAAGCTACAAGGGCCAGGATGTGATACTGCAGATCTTTTTCTTCATCATCCTCATCTGGAAAATAAGTGCTCAGGCTATGAGTTGCCTTCTCTCTCTCACAAACCAGCATTAAGAGGAAGGATTCTACTGCCCCTCAAATACCTGGTGGCACTGGAAGCAGAAGCATTACAAAGAGTGAGCAGTGGCCTTGTGGCAGCAGAGGGACGAGTTCTTCCTACCTTGTACCCAATAGTACAGTCGAACGGGCCAATTGTTTTCAGCCTTCTCAGCTACAACAGGCCCCCTTCAAATCATTTTTGAACTTTTGGGAAGATCACAAGGCAGATTCATATCTTAATGACCTTGTTATGTGCTTTCTGCTTATTGTAAATATGTTCTATTGAAATAAAAAAAAATCCTGGATCAGCTTTTTAGTTGGCATTATATTCTATATGCTACTAACATCTAAAAAGCTAAGATGTTAGTAGCAATGCTAGATATTATTTCTATTTTCATATTTTGGCATATTTTGGTCTTTCTTTGTTTCTCTAAATTTGTATTTATTGAAAGTTCAAGTTAATTTTAATGAAGTTTTTTTCCCCCCAGAGGAAATTAGCATTTTGATGAAACGCAGAATTAACTTAAGGTTATGCTAGTTTCAGAATTAACACATACAGAGCAATAAGTCTCAATACTCCAGACACTCAAGCCTGTATTCAGGAACTTGGTGAGAGTAGAGATTTGAGTCACACAACTCGGCTACTGCAGATAAGGAAAAAGTCATATCCAGAACATCTGCTTAGCTCCACTGTTTAAATTCTAGGCCTTTTCCTCTTGCCTTTTTGAATCAACAGACTTCAGATTGTTCTTTTCCTGGTCCTGAGTCAGAGGCATCTGTTCAGAATTCCTTTTACATTCTAGTAAAAAGGGAGAAATAACTGTTTAAATAATTAAATACCCTGTAGTTTTCACCTTGATATTGTTACAGGGTTCCTCTTCATGTGGGCATATGGCTGGGGGGGGGGGGGATGTCTCGGCAGTCATATTAATTTTTAACAGCTGACTAATTAAGGATATGGTGTCATATTATACAATTGCTTTTACTGGTCAATAGCATTTTAAATGTTATCCTAATAAATCAGGGCATACAAATGAAGGCATATACTTAGAACATGTGTCAATGGGAAAAAATACCAAGTTCTTGATCCAACATTTTTGTTTGATAGCTAGAATTGAATTCTCAATCCATCTGGTTTTGTTTTAATATTGGAAAATAGAAATAATATCTAAGTTAAGCTAGAATTAAAACCTAGTTGTAGAGTAGAAAAACTTAAATGATGCAATGTTTGCTGCTTATAGTAAACATCTTTTTTATATTTCAGGCAAAGTCGTGCATCTGTCATATGTGTGGTGCCCATCTGAACAGACTTCATTCTTGCCTGTACTGTGTCTTCTTTGGCTGTTTTACAAAGAAGCATATTCACGAGCACGCAAAGGCAAAGCGACACAACTTAGGTAAGTGATTATCCTAGATTCGTGCATTAACATTACTTGTTTAATAAGGCATGATCTTTACAATGTGGAAAATACTGTGTAGATTGAATAAACCCAGACAGGTTGTCTCTTCTGGCTGTGGAGAATATTTCATATAATCCATGCAGGAGGTTTTTTTTTTTAAAGTAATATTGAAGCTTCCCTGTAATTGTGGCCATGATTAATTGAGGCTAAATATGTATAAATAACCAAAGAGCAGGCTGAGTGGAAAGAAAAATGACATTTAGTTTCTGATTTTTATGTTCTCTATTTTATCATTATAAAATCATTAAAAATTACCGAAAGTGTTGCAATTCCTAAGGATTCCAGTTGAAGAGTTTCTTATTTTATTTTAACAGAAAATAGAGAAACTGAATACAACTCTAACTGGAATGGAATTTTGGTATTTATTAAATGATGCAATTTCCTGTCTAAAGTCAAGCGGCCTATAGTAATTCACCTTGGCAAGTTTCAGATTTTTTTTAACGTCCAAAATTTCATTTATCTATAAAGACATGCATATTTTATTGAGTTCACCTAGAGCCTTTCCTCAAAGGTTTTGTATTAATCCATCTACAATTTACATATTTTATAACTGCTATATTTTGACTGAAATAGAGATTTAGCTATAGAACCTCCTTGTAGGTTTCTTTTTACTGTTGTGTATTTACTTTGTTAGCCTCATCTTCCTGGATTGGCAGATGCTCAGCCTGATAGGATTCAGCCAACAGTATGTCATCTTCTTATCCATGTCTATGCAAATGCCCTACTGTTTAAATAATTATATATAATTCCTTTTATTTTTTATACCAATTTGGAAAGTCTTAGAAGCCAAGAAGCCTGAATTGTTCATCCACAGGTTCAGATACTTAATGCATTCTGTATTGGAGAGTAAGTCCATTAATGGTCGCAATGGCAGCCACCATATCTATTTACTCTGATGTTGCTGCTGCTACCGCCATCACTGCCCCTCTGGCTCCATCCAATTACTCTCTGACAGCAGTGGTTGGGAAACCTCACCCCAACTACAAAATTGTCACTGCTCAGCTCTGTTTCTAGTTCACTCTCAACTGGGCACATCTCAGAATGAACAAAAATTATTCTTTGAAGCTGTTAGTGATTCTGGTGAGCTAACATCAGTCTCCATGGAGACAAAGAGAAATTGAAACTCCGGGGACCAAACTGCACATCATTAGCAGCAGCAGTTATATGTATTTCCAAAATGAAGTATTTGCATGTTCTGGCAGCTAGAGGTCCAAGAAGGAAGGAGTGAATAGAAGCATTTGAGGGATCTGCCACCTTGTTACACAGTGGTTGCAACCGGCAACCATCTTTCATAGTTCATAAGCACTGGGCTCATTTTTTTATATTATGAATTGTTCTCTGTGTTCTTCTACATGTAAACCATTTAATTTGGCTGGTATTGAACCTTGCAATAAACCCTCGTACATCACCTGATCTCTGTGGTAGCTGGAGATTAACTTTGGTAAAGAGCTCAATTTTTCTGGCTATGTTAGCTCTTGCTCCATCATCCCTTGAGTTGTGGAAAGTATTATCTATGGTGCAATTTCTGAGCAATGTAGAAACAAGTTTGTCTTCTCCAAATATATATCTAGCCATATAGATGGACTGTTCACTGTTCAAATTGCTTTTTGAAAAGTTATAAAAAAAGGGAGAAGAAAATTGAGCTCATGAGGCGCAGATGTTATGCCATTATCACACTGTTACGGCTCCAAAGGTATTGTCCTTTGGAAAAACAAGCTAGTTAGCTTCCTTGCCTTTCAGCAGGACCTTAAAACTTGCCAACAGTAAGAATCTTGAATCCTGAAGGAACTTTGTCCATGTTTCAGACATTAGCATCACTTATAATCTCTGTAACCATCTGATAGCAAATGAAGTCAGGCCAGATATCTCTTTACCTCTTTTGAACAAGGGTACAGGGGCTGGGATGCTAAAATTGGATGTGGGAAATTAAGGTTCCAAACTCTACCCAACTGTGACACTTGCAAAATAGCTACAATTTCTCATCCACTAGTGAGGGAGAACTTTATTCACACTTCCTTGGAAGAAAGGGCAAATACAGGTAGTCCTTGCTTAACAACCCTAATTGGGACCAGAATTTCCATCACTAAGTGAAGTGGTCATTAGGCAAAACATCACATGACCACACTGCTTAACAATGGCAGTTCCGGTAGTCCCGGCTCCGGTCATTAGGCAAGGACCTCACGCTTCTCCTGCCCTGCGTGAACCGTTGGCTTCGTTCTGCTGCCGCCTCCTGGGCCAGGCCCATGAGCTCCCTTCAGCAGATGAGGCTCCGCCACCCTGCCACGCTTGCTTCTGCTTCAGCTCCCCCCACATGCCTGTCTCCTCTCATCTCTGCCCTTTTGGCCACCCTGCACACTGCTGCCTACCCCTGCCGCCCCAGCTGACCTTCACCATCTTCTTCCTCCCGCTGCTGATAAGGTGTGCCTGGCTGAGGCAGCTGCTGGCCCTTCACACCACCTCACAAGGCTGCCTCATGAAGGCATTGCAAAGGGCCAGTGGCTGCCTTGGCTGGGCGCACCTCGTCAGCAGCGGGAGGAAGTGAAGGTCAGCTGGGGGCGGTAATGGAGTGCAGGGTGGCCAAAAGGGCAGAGATTGGGGGAAGATAGGCAGGTGGGGGGGAGTTGAAGTGTGCAATGTGGTCGTAAATGTGGGTGGGCTGCAAGGCACCCAAATTTTGATTGTGTGACCGCAGGAGCACTGCAACGGCAGTAACTTCAAAGAATGGTCGTAACTATCATTCGTTTAGTGCCATTGTAACGTTGAACAGACACTGAACGAATGGTCATTAAGCGAGCACTACTTTCAGGAATAACCTGCAGTAGCACAGGAAGCCACCACTATTTTCTCTGCAAAAGATCACAGTGTGGTTAATACACCAACTATATAATACAGATAACTAAGCCTTGCAAGAACAAACCAGTAGGCTTTTCCAAATCTGTATCCCAGCATCCTGATGTCTCTGAAGTATAACTCCTCTTTCTGGCTGAGGGACTGAATTAGGAGTGCTTCCATTCCTGGCAAATCAGGGGCTGGGATAGATGCTCATGGGATAAGCGAGCCCAGATTGGAAAGGAGGGAGCATAAGCGGCCTCAGTGATGGGATTGTTGCATGCAGGCTGCAAACAGTGGGAGAGGCCACCTCGGCGAGTGCTTCCAGAATGTCAGTTAATAGTTTAACCGCTGCTAAAGAATCCAGTTTGATGCAGAATAGGGACTGATCATCCAGGATGACTTGTACAAGGCCTTTTTTTTTTTTTTTGTCTGCGCTCAGTCATTACTGACCCTGCAGTGACTGCTTGGACGAGTCCTTGCAGTTTTCAAGGCAATTGTTTCGGAAGTGGTTTTTGCCAGAGCCTCCTTCCTAGAGCAGAGCCCAGCTGGCGAGCGCAGGAGGCGGGGTTTCCGTTGCTTCGCGCCCTTTTCGGGCGAGCGCGGTTTCGCGCTTACCGGCAGCTGCTCCCGACTCCCGTGCAAGCGCCGCCAGCATCTTTCCTCCCACCGGAGTGAGAGTACCCATTTATCTACTCATGTGAGTTTTCGACCTGTTGGGTTGACAGGAACTGGGGAGGAAACAGGAGCTCACCCTGTTTAGCGCGAAGGCTGGACTCGAACCGCCGAAGCGTCAGCCATTTCTGGCCGGCAACTTTCAGCGTCATTAAGTCCCTGCGCCACCGCGTCCCCCACAAGGCCTTTATACAAATATAAAGAGTAAACGCACACACAAGGGAATATTTGTCAGTGAATTCTGTTACAGATTGGTACACTTCACACAGTAATTATGTGATTTGACAGTGGATATGTAATAGAATGTGCTTCTGTTGCTATTTTCATATTGTTATAAAAATCTTCACGAGGAGATTTTTTTGGCACTTGTTTTATTATAATAGTCTGTATTTTCAAATGTCAGTTACACCATTTTTGTACTGGAGGGTTTTGTGATAACTAACAATGCTGTCTTTGTTTATTTACTTTTAATTTCAAATGTAATTGCAAAGATTACTTTTGATTTGTAGCCAAGTTGCAGAATAGAACATACATTAAGAACTACAATAAATGCTTGGTTTTTAACAAATCTAAAGCTTTATTTTAGGGTATAACATTCAGATAATCACTTTGTAAGGCTCTTGACATTGATCCACCCACTGTATTGCTATAGCAACAGTTAACTTGTATGGGTTATATAAGCAAGAACTGCATTCTATGCAATATAGTTAAAACTGATGTTTTTCATTTTAAAAATCATTCCCATGTTCTGATTACATGAAAAGAATGTATGTGTATGCAGTTAAAGTATATAAGCATTCCCATTCATCTTCCACCTTCATGAACAGCTTTACCTGTTAACCCTAACATGTACAAGTTATTTTGTAAGCAAAAGCAATTCCAACTTGGTACGCACAAAGATGTATTTTATAAAAATTAATCTGCTTTAAAGCTAAACCTTTTATTGAAGCACAGTTATTGGATGAACAGCCTTTTCGCATAACATGTCTACACAAATCCATTTTAAAATGCTATGAGACACAGCTGTCAGTCCCTATTCCTGTTCCAAATACATTAGTAAGTCTGTCAGTTAATGATGGAAACTACATTCCACTATCTGACATTTGGATTTCCAGTTTAATCTAGTGGAGTTAATTATTTCAATTTCAGCAATGGAGTAGAATATTTATTTGTAAATTGTGATAGAACAGTATTAAGCAGCAATTTCACCTATGGGAGTTTTGAAATCTTTGTTCTTTTTCTATGACTTAGTAAAGTTTCAGACTTAGTTAAATTAGAATATGGAAATGATGCAAGCTCAGAGTTCTGTGCCTTAATTAATCTAAGTTTCCAATATCATATATATAACTCCACAGTTAAACAATGAAAATAGATATATCTTCATTGTAAAGGGGGTTTGTTCAATCTTACTTTAATATTCAGTAACCTTTAGAGAGCCTTTCCTAATGAAAACAGATTTTCAATTTTCTTTGTGTTAGAAGACACAAAGAAGCTCATTAGCAAGTTGAAACTCTGTTGCTTATAAGAATACATAAGCAACAAATTTTGAAGTTTACAGAAGTTTGTTAAAGATAACTTCTTTCCAAAGCTTACTTTGTTGTTGTTGTTTAGTCGTTAAGTCGTGTCCGACTCTTCGTGACCCCATGAACCATATTGCGCCAGGCCTTCCTGTCCTAAAGCTTACTTTACCACTGAGTTAATTCTACATTTTATTCAGTTTTCTTGTATGTTCATGGATATTTTTTTTTTAGCCTTATAGTGAAGAATGAGCTGTTTTGCTTTCAAAAACTTCATTGTACATGCTTTCTAGTTTCCTTTAAATATGTTTAAGGCTATGGAACTATTATATTTTGATAGGCATTTTTTGGTGTGTATGTCCCTAGCCCTTGATTAGCAAGTGTATGGCTGCGCATTGGGTGATATGTATAGATTCTACGAGCATAACAGATAATTGCAGTGCACGTACTGCTACAGCATTTGGGTTCTTAAAACAGGAATAGACAGCCTGGTATCCTCCAGATATTTTCTGGTACCCTAGCTCTAGTTAATTATAGGAAATAGAACAAAAATATTGGGGAGGGGGCAAACTCTGTTATCCCTGGCTTAGTTTATATGCTTTCTGGGGACCAGTAATTTATCTAGTTGAAAAATGAAAATTTAAATTCCAGATTTGTTAATTTGCAAGTGTATTCAGTATGTGTGGCAGCCCTGTATAGGTATATAAAGAGCACGTAGAGGAAGATATTTTACTGTATCCCCTAGCCTTGATCTATACCTGAAATTGCCTAGCTTTGTAGATCTGGCATGTGTACCATTCAGGACTATCAGACAATTCTTGATTTAAAATATTAATTCCAATTTGCAGAAATTTGAGATTTAGCCCTCTCATATTGCTAGAAGCAATACAGGCACCATTTGTATCTTAACGCGATGGAATTTTTTGAGGGTTGCAGAAAGACGTATGTCCGTGCACAAAATAATTCTATACGAGGTTCTTTGCTCATTCTTACTCTGTGTAGGCTGATGAGTGTAAATAGTGACATAAAATTGATTTTCACAAGGAACATGAAGCCGTGCCTTGACTGCTGAGAAATATTTTCATATCATTGGTTGTATTGGAGATTCATACTTAGGAATCTGTGACAATAAAATTTAACCAGGAAGATTTTAAATTCTGTTGTTTGTCTGAGGCTTGGCAATAGAAATATAGAAGTCATAAAATTTGTCACACAACAATAGTCCAAGTTGCTATTTTTATTTTTATTCTCCCTTCTGCTAATAAGGAGAGGTTAACTATGGACAATTAATTCTTGATTTTTAATTTTATAAAAATGTTTCTCTTTCCCCATCCCTTCTTCTTCTGCAGCCATAGACCTTTTGTATGGGGGTATATACTGCTTTATGTGTCAAGATTACATATATGACAAAGATATGGAACAAATTGCCAAAGAAGAACAACGGAAAGCTTGGAAGCTACAAGGTTTGGTTTTCTTTAAGTATCTGGCTGAAAGAGGTTTTCATTTCGAGTCATACCTGGCCCTTCTTTCTTTGTAAAGGTAGTCCAATAAGAAAGCATTAATGAAAGTTTTGGGAGAGAGAGATGTAAAGATTATTTCTCTTCAGGAGCCGGGCTTAAACCCAACACTTCACAAAAGCATAGCCAAACTAAGTTTAAAAAGAATATTTCAGTAAAATGTGATTGTGCAGAGTTAATGATAAGCAGAGTATTCAAATCTTTTTTGAACATAGTGGACAAGAAGTCTGTATTCTTCATATAAAACCCCATGCTTTCCCTATGCAGTTACTTCCTAGACTGTGCCAGCTTGATAAGCATTCACTTTGTTTACACATACAGTATGTATATATGTAGATATTAACACACAAATATATGTACACACATTTGTTTTATTATTCAGTTTGCTTTCCCTAATTTTTTCTTTTTTAGCCTTCACCCCAACAATGATTTCTCACTACCAGTGTACAATGACAGGTAAGAAGTGTGAGCTGGCGACACATTTCACTAGCAAGCGTCCCTTTGCTGATTATCTGCCATTTTTGGGCAAGAAACCTAATCTGCAATGTTTTCATATTGTAAGGAATGTATTTCATGATCCAGGAAATAATACATTTTGCATGATCTTCCTGTGGCTGAGTTGCTACTCCAAAATATTCCCCTTTTCCCTTCAAAGCAATTTAAGATTGAAAAAAATCATCCTGTATCTAGAAGGAATTGATCCATTTTTAAGTGACTGTTAAAAATAGGTGTGGGCCACTGCATTGTTCCTCATCCCCAACAAACATTTTACATCTCATATCTGAAGTAGCTCAGTCAAAGGAAGGGGAGTAATAGTGGATAGTTCCAAAGTACTCTTGGAACAAGAAAATGATGTCACAAAATACTTTATGCAAAAGCCTTAGTAAGGGAAGAAACAGCTGACTGAAAATACTTGGGAAAATATTTTTAAGCTTCTTCTGTGTGACAGTCAAATAACCCCTTAAACGTGTCAAATTGTGTTTATTAATCCAGAAGCAAAACAGCTACATGGAACATAAGCTACAGACCGGTACAGCTTGGGATTGTTATAGAGAGTCTAATGTACGTCTAAAACTGTAGAAGTCTCTTTGACTTGCATACAATTTAAGTTTGGAATAGCCCAGAATGTAGATGTTGGAATTTTCTGATGTTCTTTTTAAGTACCCTTTCCGCCCTTTCCAAGGGACATGAATATTTTCTTTCTGTAATAATGATGATAATGATGAGGGTGAGTTGAGAATGCTCGCTGTTCAGACAACAGAATAATTAAGCTGATTTCTCTCAGTTTCAATAATTATAACTGCAGTATGTGAATAATGTAACTAAGGTTGTACTAATATAATGAATCTGGACAAGGATGTATGCATACATCACACCAAGCTTGGCTTGTTTAACTATGGCTTACTGAAGAAAACACAGTTGGCTGGAGGTTTTTTTTTTTTAGATTTTTTTTTATCCTGCTTTTATTATTTTTATAAATAGGACAGCGAACATGCCTAATTCTTACCTCGAAGTTTTCACTTTGAGGTAAGCCATAAGCTATGGTTTACAAACTCCAGTGAGCCAAAACCAAAGAAACTACATTATGGCTTAATAATGTGACATATGAGCCAAACTTAATTGTATATTGAATCATGAATTCAATATTCTGGGTGGTAACAGCAGGTCTGAGGGATTCCTCTCTTGTCTTGCTACCTGCTCTCATTCATGAGATGCCAACAGTAAGATTGAGTCCAAGGCTGTCTGCATGTAAAGTATGCCCTGTTACCACTATAGTTTCTTCTCTTAAAAAATCTCAATTGTTTACCATGAAACAAGGAACCTAAATTACTATTCTTGCATTTCACTATTTCTTCCTGGAACTCAGATGGTTTGGGGAAGGGTATCTTTTTTATATTCACGACCATCTGAGATAATTTGGGCTGAGGGATAATAACTTTATTTATTTAAATAATTTTATATGCTTGCCCATCTCACAACAGCGACTCTTGTGTGTGAGATGAAAATTGCACTCATGTAAAATGTTTTTTTTTCTTCATTCAGAAGACAAAAATTTAGCTGCACAGAATTCTTTGTATATTTCTCAGAAATTGCATAAATATATAGAAGTGTCCCTGATAGCTATACTATTAATGTTATAAATCACTTAGGTGATGAATACTAAACTGATAATATTCTGCCAGTTCAGGTTTTTTTCCTAGTATGAAAAATTGTGTTTCTGTAAAAATATGTTATTCTTTTACAGCTATTGCTGAAAAATTGGCCTTGATACCTCCAATATTTGAGAGTGAACCCTTAGTTTGCTGTATATATTTATCTAGTAAAACGAGGCATTTTACATGAACCCTTTTCAGCCTGGAGCCTTCAAGATGGTTTGGACTAAAATTCACATCATCTCCAGTTGGCATGGCCATTGTTTGGAGATGAGAGGGATTAAATACCAAAACATTTTGATGGCATCAGAGTAGGAGGGGTGTTTTAAACGGTTTGAGATGACATATGTCTAAAGTTGAATAAAACATACTTCTTTCTCATTAAAATAAATCTAGTTGATAATATTTGTGTTGTAAATATCCATGTATTTAACTATGTGTCTTTATTGTTTGCTCCTTACTTACAGAATCTTGTTTCTGCCATCAGCACTAATCCAAACAAATATGTATGCAAATTCATCTTGCTATGCCATGTCTGATAGATGCTTTCCATCCATAGTGGACATTGTTTTTATAGTTCTTGCCTTGAGATCCTCTTTAATCCACTCCTCTGGTTGATTGGGCCACGTCCTCCCCTTCATGCCAGTTGTAGTGTAACTGCATGTTAGTTTTATAAGATTTCAAAAAGTTAAACCAGTAGCCTTTTGAAAGAGCTGATGGGTTTCTTGTTAAAGGTTAGTTTTGAAAAGCTTTGCTGAAGACCCCCAGCAGAGTCATTTTATCTGTCTATGTTACAGTGCCTCATTCATCATTGCAAATGAAGACTTAATCCTGTATTTCTTTATAGTTAGTCCCTCCAATATTTCATGGAAATTTATTTTACCTTTATTTCCTGTATGGTATTTTTCTTTTAGTGGTTAGGGTATTAAGTTAGCAGTAATTGGAAGAGCACAAGAGATTCTTGTTATTTGAGGTAAAGAGTAATCCCCTTCTCTCTCTCTCCCTCTCTCCCTCCCTCCCTCCCTCTCTCTCTCTCTCTCTTTCTTTCTTTCTTTCTTTCTTTCTTGGTGAGACTGCTCCAGTTTTAAAAAAAATCTAAGTTATAGAATGTTTTATCTGGGGAAGATCATTTATCTTTGAGCCCTTCCCCCCTTCGCTCCCCCCTTCATTTTCTTTTCCATACTTCTAACTTGCGTGGCCATGTATAGAATTGCATTGTTAGTGACTCAAACTGAAAATTTAAATGCAGAATGGGTATCATTTTATTAATCTACTTTACTAACATCTCTAATTATAATAATAATTTATTAGACTCAAGGCCAAGATGACCCATCTCTCACCTTTCTTCAGATGGTTATCTTCCACTTCTCTTCTAAGCAGACTGACTTTGTATAATGGGTGTGTGTGCCATACATATGTGCATACATGTAAATATACATAGATATATGCTCATTGGCAGATGACAGTCATCTAATTTTCAGCACACATTGTTAACTAAAATCTATATCCAGGATTTAAAGAGCTGCTTATACTCAGTGGATATCTAATTGCCCAGTAGAATAGCTACCTTTCTTTTCTTTTCAGACTATCGTTTGAAACTGTTCACTCTAAAAACAGTCTTGCCAGACACAGGAGCTATTCTCTGAGGAAGATAAGCTTCAGCAGTCTTACAGAATTAATTGCAAGGTTCTTTGGCTCTCAGCCTATATAATTTATGATCCAGATTGCAGAGACAGACTGAGAGGATGTTAGTTTTTACATACTAAGGAAATATGTGGTTTGGATATCACTCATATTGTATTGGTTCTACACATCAGCTTTTCAGAATAGCACATAGCTGTCTAATGAATTGGATTATTTATTTTTGCCGTTGTCATATTTTTAAAATATCTCTGGACACAAAGGTCATGCTTCAGGCATGGACCCAGTGACAGCATAACTCTCTTAGCTCAGAAGAAAATGCTCCAACCAACCTAAATGAAGGGCAATCTGCTATTATGTTTTTAATCTAAAGGTATTTTCATCCATTGTTAGGAATGGGAAAAGGAGGAAAAATTGTTATTTTAAGAAATTAGAATGCCAATACAGTACAAGCAATAAGACTTGTATGTTTTAGCACATATTTGTGGGAACATACTTAGAAGGTCAGAACTGTAAAGTAAAACAAATCACTATGTTATATATAGGGAAACCAATATAGTGAATGGTGCAGTTTACATTGCAAAGTATCCTTATAGCTACAAGCAGTCTTCTGAAATACATCCATATATTTCTTTTCATTACTCAGGTATTGGAGAGAAGTATTCAACTTGGGAGCCAACCAAACGAGAGTTAGAGCTGCTTCGACACAACCCCAAGCGAAGAAAAATAACCACAAACTGCACCATAGGTAAGAGAGAATTGTATTCCACACAAAATTCTACAATACTCTGCAGAATTACAGGCAGTCCTTGCTTACCAACCATTCATTCAGTGACCATTTGAAGTTCTGATGGTGCTGAAAAAAATAACTTTACAGACCATTTATGACCATTTACGACCTTCTCAGCATCCCTCAGTCACAATCACTGTTATAGTCAGTACGCATTGTCCTGTACCTGACCTGTGTTTTTTTCTCCCCTTGCGGAGCAGAGAGATTTGAGAGGAATGAATTGCAAGAAAGTAAGCTGTTTGCTCTTCTACACATCGAAAGCAATGCGATCGCGCTGGGAATCAGGGCTGGGAGCTGCGGGCGTACTATGTAAACAGCTTACAGAACTCTCTTGAAATCTCTTTCTCTCCAATCTCTCTGCTCTGCAGGGGGGGGAGGGGAGAAAAAAAGCAAGCGATTTTTGAAGGGAACCTCTCCTTTGCCTGACCATTTCCTGCTGCCTGTGCAATCACATTGCTCTCGATGTGTAGAAGAGCCAACAGCTTACTCTCTTGAAATCTCTTTTTCTCCAATCTGTCCACTCTGCGAGGGGTGGAGGGAAAGCAAGCAGTTTCTGTAGGCAGTCAGCCCTTTGCCTGACCTCTCCCCCAGCAGAGAGATTGGAGAGGGACTTCAGGAGAGTCAGCTATTTGCTCTTCTACACATGGAAAGCAATGCAATCACACTGGCAGCGGGAAAGGGTCAGGCAAAGGAGAGATTGCCTACAGAAATTGCTTGCTCTCCCCCTCCCCCCGCAGAGTGGAGAGATTGGAGAAAAAGGGATTTCAAGAGAATGAGCTGTTTGCATGGCACACCCTGGCTCCCAGCCCTGGGCTGCAGTGGGATTGCATTGCTTTCAATGTGTACAAAACAATAAGCAGGCACTGGAGCATTCCAAAGGGTGGGGGAGTAGTTAGGAGGCAAACAAAGGCTGAAAGTATGAAACTGAGTAGTCTTGTCTCTTTCCAGCTGGAAAGTAGTTGCGGTCATGTGATTTTTCACTTAGTGACCGCTTCCCAATTAGGGTCATTAAACAAGGACTGCCTATATTCATGCTTCATGACTATTTTATGTACTAATTTCTTGTCCCATTTTTTGCATTTTGACTTCCCCCTATCAAAATATTGAAGACAGTGAATCTCCATTGGAAGCCTTCAAAGCTGGAGGCTTGGATATCATTAATACTTTCAAGGGAGCAAATTTTGCTGGCACAACTAGGATCTAGGGAAGTATGGATCCATTGGGAAAAAGTTCAATAATTTGTTTCCGCTTTTGCAGATTCTGGTACCAGCAACATGTGCCAATCCAAAACTGCAGAACCAAATGAAAGCATTCATTTATTCAAGAGCTGCAGTTTGTTAGCAAGGTGGAGCGAGCTCAGGGCTCCTTTTTGTTTGCTGTTTGTCTCCTTGAACATATAACAAGATTTCAAATTCACCTATCCTGTGAATCTGGCTGGGTCCTATTTCTGCTTTCAATTTTCTGTTTGCTTGACTTAGGCTTAACTGAAAGTTAATTTTGGTATCTTTAAAATGGTCAGGAAAAAGGAGATTGACATAAAAACTATGTTTCTGGTTGCATTTACCTGCCTCATCACTGTGACTCCTCTACGTGACATCATTTTAATACAGGCCCAGGTAATAGAAACGATTTTTTTTAAATTTCATCCTTCCATTATCTGTTAGGAAACATAGTTAATGATCGAGTTCCTTCATATTTTAACTGTACTTGTTTCCAATCTTCCTGTTTCCTGTCTTCACACTTTCCTCTTTCTAATCTTACTCCTTAGGTTGTCTTTTTTTATTTCTCACTTTGGTGATGCTTATCTTTTTCTCTCTCTTCTCTCTCATTTTTTAAGATGTACATTTTACACTCTAAATTATGAACTATCTTTTCTTTTTCTCTCATCTTTTGTTTGGCCTGACATGTTTTCATTGCTCAGATGGTTTGTTGTTACTTTATCAGTGTAGGCTTTCCCAAGAAAAAGAACTGAAAAAAGGGCAAAGCCAATAATTCTCTCCTTCCTTCCTAAATTTCAAATGATTTCACTGCTTCCTGTATTTTAATTTCTTTTCTCAGACATTTGCTCCATCCATCCATCTATCCGATACCTAATTACAAGAGCAACTCAAGGCTTCCCTCATATTTCGTTCAGTCTCTCTCTTCTTACATTGCTGTTCTTATTTTTCTGCATAACTCCCTTGTGGGCAGGGTTGGCATTATACACTTTCAAACTACAGTAAGCAAGCTATAGATACAAATTTGTCTCCTGCTTCTGCAACTTTGGAGTCTAGATACCACAAAAGCACTACAGTCTTGGTTGTGTAGATGACAGTTCTGAAGAACTGAAAATTTAGAATGGAAAACAAATGTTGAAGAAACTCAGTGTCTTGGGGACACAGGAAATGGTATATGAAGCTGTGTCGGTATGCTGAAAATGGTGGAAACAGTTAATTTTATATGCTACTAGTAAATTGTAAGACAGGGTTTTTCTACAGGATGTTCCACTATTGTAAGGGAAGCCCAGCTATGTGTCAAGTCAGTGGTGCTGGACAAGATTGTATTTTAATAAATTGAAAGTATGAGTAGGACCAATGAACAATGAAACAACTTTGCTTGTTTGTTTTGTTGTCTGTTTTCACTTTTGTTGAAAGGTTTTTAGTTTCCCTTAAAGCAGAATCCTTAGACTCAGGAATGCTCCTATGCGTGTGCTGAGGTGAGGAATCTGGAATGAAAAGGATAAGAGAAGTAACAATTCTTGATACTTCTGTAGGTGGAATATTTAATAATTTCTCAGCTTTTACATTATCTTTCTGTCAGTTATGCATTTTACTTGAATGAAACTTGGAGCTCTATCAATACATATGGTTGCATGATGTTTTGTTTATCAGGAATCAAGCCAAGGTACTGAGGTAAACTGCTTACAGTTTCTCTGTCCTCTGTGAGCAATTAAACTGTCCAGGATATCCCATCCCTGGTAGTGAATACTCTGCTTTGGTTTATACTTGGCAAATAATTTCTGGCTTATTAGGGGAGAACAAGGCATATTTCCCAGATCAATCTTCACACTAAAATCCTGGATGGAACTAACCTGCTTTGTTTACTTATTCACATTGGGTGAAGATGCCAAGCAGGAAGGATTAACATGCTGCTCATTTACAATAAACTCGGATTCAGAAGAGTATTGCTTTTTTGACATCTGAATATAGCCGATGGCTACCTACCCCCTAAATATTTTTGTCCATTGATATCTGGGTTTCTCACTGAATTCACTCGGGAATACACATTAGCAGTCTAGCTGCCTTGTTCCCTCAGCATTCTCCAGAACTAGAAACCGGGTTTTCTTTAAAATTGGTTGAATATTTCCCAGCAATTCGGATATTTAATAATATTAAATATAAGCCTTCATCATAACTCCTTTAGTTTTTTGAGAGTGTCAGGAAGCCTTTAGTTTGTAGTCTGGGGTATATAGGCATGAAAAATCAGGTTTTATATACCTATATTTTTAGAAAAGTGATAGAAATTACATGGTCAGATGTACAGAAATATTTCAAACAAATTTCTTTCTAATGCCGTTTTAAATATAACTAACAATCGTAGGATAGGCAATTACTCTGTGAGTAAAGGTCAGGAGGCTGGGTAGGAATATATAGATTTCACAGTAGAATTAAGTAGGACATGGGGTTTTCTAGGGGTCAGTGCTTATACTAAATGGTCTGAAGTTAGGAGTGAATAGAAATTTGGCAAAGTTTGTTGATAACACCAAATTTTTCAGGATAGTGAAAACTTAAATCGGATTGTGAAGAGCTCCAAAAGGATCTCCCCAAACTGGGTGAATGGTCAGCAAAATGGCAAATGCGGTTCAATGTAAGTAAGTTTAAAGTGATGCACATTGGGGCAAAACATCGTCTTAATTTCACACATAATTAATGGGCTTTAACTTCCTAATCAGCAGAGATCTTGGAATTATGGCAGACATACAGACATGCAATGGCTGTAAAAAGGCCCGTTCCCTCTATAGATTATTAAGAACATTTGAACAAAATTGTTATATATCCAGAAGGATCTGTGGTGTGATCACTCAGAATACTATGTGTGGTTCTGACATATTTTCGGATCAGAATTGTGGAAATGGAAAAAGTACAGAAAAGGACCACACAGATATCAGGAGCCTGGAACAGTTTCCTTATAAAGAAATAAACTATGCATAAGTGCATTTTAATTGAAAAGAAAAATGAGTAAGGATGAGTGTTCATGAGGGATAGATGTGGCATAGGAAGAGATAGAGGGCTATTTCTTTCTTTGGTAAGAATTTCATGCAATGAACTGGACTGGAGTAAAAAAAAAAGTACTTTATAAAGTACGTATTGTTGTATACTACCAAGGACCCCTGATAGTCATGCTACAGCCAGTTTGATAAATAGACAGATAATCCACATCATTTATCACTTCTGGAGGCCTGTTTACCACAAAATCTGTTAATGGCATACTTTGTATATAGCCATGTATATAAAAGGGTGCATATTGACTTGCACTCTGTGCAGCTAATCTGCAAACTTTCTGCATAAAACACCCCGAATAATTCCTGGCTTCTAATTCAAGATGTTACTGTTCTGCTGTGGCATATCAACCTTATTCAGAATCAAGCCTGATAATGTTTTAAGTAGATTAGTCTTGAATGCTTTCTAATTAAAGGGAAGAACAGAAAAAAAACAGGTTCATTCTTTCTATTGTACTGTATCTTATTCATGTGATGTAAATGAGCACATCAGATTAATTTCAGATATCAGGGATATAAGCATGGGGATGGTTAATGCAGGGTGTATGTGTGTGTGTGTTTTTCCTTGCATAGCTTATATTTTGCTACCCCTCCCCTCTTTCTCCCTCTGTAAGAACTGTGTTCCTGAACAGCCTGAGGTATTAGCTAGAGATCAGTCTGTTTCTGATTAGCATATGAAGTTACTTTGTGGCTGGAGACTATTGGTTTAACAATAGGCAGAATTAGGCTTCCAAAGTACAGGGGTAATTAGCTAGAGCCACCTGGGATTCCCATTTCAAAAAAAAAAAGCAGAGGAAGAACCCTTTAAAAAAAAAACGGGAATGAAGGAGGGCAAACTGTTTTCAGGAAATAAAAGGAGGAATGGGAGATATGCCACAGACAATAGCAACATAACAGTGGCAGGTGTCTTTTGCAGCTGTGTGACATTTGGCAGCATGACCTGGGGTAGGAAAGCATGAGTGGAATAAATATGGTAATAGTTCTTCAGCCTAAAAGTGGCACCAGGAGATTGTGTATGCTGAAAAGTAATTTAGAAATTACTTCTGGTTCTCTAGGCAACATCCAGAAACATTGCTTGATCCTTCAATATTATGTAAACGAAGCATGAGTGTCTGTGCACAAGGACAGAGGTGATGGGAAGATGTTGAAAATTGCACGAATACTTCAATGACTACTTTAGACTAGCTGGTTGGTGAACTGGGGCAAAAAAAAAAAATCACTGGCTTAATTTAAGCTTGAGAAGGCAAGGATAGGCTTTATTATAGTTTTTGTTGAAATGTGATGGTCTCTAAAAGCCCATGGTTGAAAATGGCTTTCCCGATTATGTTAATTACGATAAACATATGTCAGAAGTGGTATTCTGTCTGTGTGAGATACGTATGTGTAAATGAATAATATAACCTCTCATTTAGTAAAAAATGAATAGAGTACTTGCTAATTAAACCTCTTTCTAATTTAATACCAATTAACTGCCTTGTTTTTAGTTTACAGAATTCAGTATGATAAAACTATTTTTTAAAATTATTTCTCTGCAAATAGATTCTCTCCAATGTAACTACAGTGTATGGAAGCAGCCTGAAGCCCTTATCTAAATTATTTACAATGCCAGAAACCCATCCTCTTACAATATTTGTTTGTAAACCCAGTTCTACAGTTCATATTTCTTTGTGAATAAGCGCCTTCTTTCTGAGTTCTCAACAGAATGGATTGATGAAAGAATCACTTTCATTGTATGTATGTATGTATGTATGTATGTATGTGTATGTATGTATGTATATATATATATATATATATATATATATATATATATATGCATGCCTAAGTTACAAAAATCTAAGCCCTCCTCTTTTTCAATGTCTTTTTTTTTCTCATTTGAAAAATGCAAAGTCATGACCTTGGTTAACACATGGTTTGTCCTTTCACTTATAATTGTGTTTTCAATTCAAATACCCGGGCCTTTCCTTCTTGTACTTGATTCATATAGTCATGAGAATATGAGAAGCTTTGCTGTGTATTTTTTCTTTCTTCCCACCCCTTCTGCACACTCCCCAAAAGGCATGTGCAGAAACTGCCAGAAAGCTTTTCTGAAAGCTGGCTGCTCCAGGAGGCTCAATTGTACCAGCCATCTGTGAGAGAAGAATCACACAGCTGCTTCAGAGTTCTAAGAGGTTTGTTGCTTCTAGAAATCTGTGGGTGATATCAACTTTTAGTCACATGAAAGCTCCCAGGTTTGCTGCCTAACAGTATGTATCTAATCTGGCGATTTGGATGCAGTTCCCTTAAGTTCCTAATGCCATTCATATGTCTGGGATGATCATGGGCCTTAGTGATGCTACTTACCGATTTCTGCTTATCGTACTAAATGATAAATCACGACTAGGTAATACACTCTTCCTTCAGGAAGTATGTAGAAGGGATGCCAAGTTAATATAAGAATTTGTTGCCTTCTAAATAAGTGCTGCTTTTTCAAGGATTCATAATATTCCCTATTTGATGGATGCTAGAACTATGTAAAATAAAAAGAGGCACAGTGTTTTTATTTATGTCGATCACTAAACTTGTTTATGGATACTGGTCCCTTATCTACTTGGGCTTCTAATCCAAACTTACCAAATTTTATTATTTAGGACTACTGTTATTTAACACTTTTAATTGATTTGTTAGAGTGCTATTTACACAAGCTGAGACTTCTGGGGAAGTTTTCAGTTCTACATTTTAATATTTAAAAGAGTGGATTGATTTGATTTTTTGGAAATTGCTTTTCTTATAGAATAGGCAACCATTATTAGCTTTAGGTTTGATACTTCTGTAAATTGAACATAAGAGTATATTGTTTGAATTTGGAAGGTGTAAATAAGATAAAATTCCAGACCTAGAATATTTATCCATCTTTTGAATAAGTTTAAGTACTGGAGGTATGTTCCGTTGCCATCCTAAACACCTGGAACAATCAAGTTAAAAAATTTCTTGATTCCATTTGAAATTTAGTAAAATAAGATATCAAAGCCCTCTATGCCCAGTAAATGTACTTTAACAAAACTAGTACAAAACCAGTATTTGAAAATACCTTTGAAATTCTATACCTCAACCAATAGTACCTTGGCATAGAAATTGCTGTGTTCTAAAAATAAAAACTCATCTCTTTTCTATTGTTCTATCTTGCACTTTTGTTAACTTTTGACTAACACCAGCAGAGAATAAATGGTTGAGTTTGACACTGAAACACTTTCTGAATACATTGTGACAGAAAAACTATGTTCTTAGGTTGATCTGCTTCATTTTTTCTGGGTTTCCTGTATAGCATGACTGGTTTAAATCAAGTCACCTATTCTTAATACATATGTATTAAACAGTTCTTTCAGGAACTGTTGTCTCATATAATGTAAATAAATTAAGAACCTTTTCAGTTTCTTTTATTTTGGGGATATTTAAACTGATCTAAGAAATCTTGCCCTTCAGAGCAAAAAGGGGCCACCAAATGTGATATATACAGGTAGTCCTCGCTTACTGATTACCTTATTCAACAACCATTCAAAGTTACGATGGTATATAAAAAAAAAAGCTTTGTGACCAATCCTCACATTTATGACCATTGCAGTATCCTGTGGTCGTGATCACCATTCAGGTGCATTTATGACTGTTGCAGCATCGCACAGTCACATGATCGCTATTTCTGTGCTTTGCAACTGGCTTGTGACAAGCAGAGTTAATAGAGAAGGCAGAAATAAAATTGTAAGTCATGGTCATGCGTTTCACTTAACGACTGAAAGGGAAGTGAGGTTGTAATCCTGTTGTGGTCATGTGATGTTTCGCTTAATGACTGTGGTGCTTAGCAACAGAGTTGCTGGTCCTAATTTTGGTTGCTAAGTGAGGACTACCTGTATACACATACATATTTGCAGATGATGACATTGCAGATTACAAGTATCAGATTTGATGAAAGCAAAAATATCCTGCTGCAAGGAATTTTTGGGGGGCTGAAAATCTTAAAGACTGAATAAAAGTCACGTTCTATGAGATGGGCAGCTATAGAGAGATGATTTCTAAATAAATGTTAAGCTTTGCGGAATTTGTTGGTGGGAAGGTCTGATTAATTTAACAATAGCAGCAACAATATTATATTCTTTGTATGTTATAATGGATATAATTTAATCAGCTATTATTATTATTATTATTATTATTATTATATTTAGAAGGCTGCCCAACTTAGGGTACATAACTGTAAAAGGACTATTAGATGTCGCAGTGATAATTATGCTTGCTCATGCATTCGGAAATTGCTCTTTAGAAGGTTCATCTGAACAAAATAATTGCTGAAAAATCTTAGCAGTCCCATATGGTCAGTAGTTTAAAACCCAGCTCTTTGAGGCAGATATTTTCATTAAACCAGTGAAACATCTCTGTGATGTATTTGTGACTCATGGAAGCTTATGTGCATGTCTTCAATTATCTGTGCATGAAAGACAAAGTTAACTGTGCTGCACCAGCTTTTGATTATGCTCCTTAATGAGTCACTAGTTAAGTTTGGGTGGGAGGAAAGGCTTGCATCTGAAGTAAGGGATTACTGTACATTTCAAGATCAAGTTGAGGTGGTTTGGCTCTGATCAATTCATATGGGCTTGGTTTTCTTTCCTGCCAAGAACATCAGCTTTGGAAAACTGTTTTATTTAAAGAGTAAATTGCATGCATTTCTCTACTCCACCCTGGCTTTTCTGTGTCACTGGTACTGAACTTCTGTACTCAGTACTGTCTAATAGTTGGGTGAGTTAGTGTCAGGTATTCAGAATCAACAGCTGTGTGCAAACATGCCAGCCTATTACTGATGCACGTAAAAAAGGAACTCATTGCAAACTACTTCTCATTATGATGGCCTCACATGCAGTAATCTAACCCTTTTCAAAGAGCTTCTTTCCAGATGCGTTAAACTGCAACTTCCATAAGCCTTGGATTGTAGGAATTGCAGTCCAGCACATCTGGAGGGCCCCTAAATTGGGGGGCCTGACAAAAGATAATTTCCAAGCCACAGATCTCCAATACTGCCATGGAAGAACCTAGGTTTAGGGCTAAAATGGTTATGGCAAACTAAAGTATGAGATCTGTTGGTTTCCTGCTACTCTGTGCCACAGAGCATACGAAGCAGTCCCCACCAGCTGCTTTCCGTGGCTGACTGAGCGGAGGATCTCTGTTGTGGAAAATACAGTATAAAAGGCATGACTAAGTCCTTTTTGAGCTCCAGATCACCACAAAGATTGTTTCCCATTAACACCTCATGAAAAGTGTTAATGTATAGTGCTAATAAAATCATTGCCCATTTTTCACAGTTCATGAAATTAAGCCTTTTTTCAAGTTTATGAACGAATGCCACTAATAATAATGTATTTGTGTAGTTATAGATAAACCGAAGGCATGCAATGATAAAGCTTACTGCATTTGCACACAGACGATTAGTGTAGTATTGCTTCTGTCGGCGCCTCCTTTAGTACAGGTTTTTAGACCTTAATCATTTCATTGTCTGAATTATTTTTATTTATTTATTTATCACATTTAATTATGTGACAATGTTATGGAAAGGAGGAAGATGGAAAAGAGTGTAAGCTGTATCATGCAGTTCTTCATGGTATTTATTAAACATGCTTTGCCTTTCTGGTATGAATAATGCTGAAACCAATTAATAGCAAGAAGACTTAAGATAAAATGGAATTTATCATGAAAATAAATCAAGCAATCCAATTAAAAACACATCAGTGGAAGAGAAATGAATACCATGCACCAATTAAAATTTAGCAACAAGCCAGGGGCATGCGTAGGAAAATAAAGGATTGTCACAGTCCTTTTCTAAATCTTCTCAAATTAGATTTAGAAGGCCCTCTTAGGGTCCAAAATAAATGTCCAAAGCAGTAGATCCCATTGCCCTTCAGTCACTTCTGTGTCATAGATGTCACAGCAGGTAAATTGTTTCTTGAACTGTTTTTTGAATTGTTTACAACTGAATTGTAACTTTTCCTCTAACTTTTGTGGCGCATAGCCTTAACCTCTCACAGTTATTGCAATTTTTTTTTCTTTGACCCCATGAATTGAGCTTAACTTTGGATGACTGTATCCAAGCTATACATTTAACCTATGTAATATTCTCTGAAATCCCACAAGTCTGAAGCATAGTGATAATTGAAGTGTTCTCTGGAAGTGCATGGTCTGAAGACACACTCTTTAATACAGGTCATAATATACATAATATACAGGAGTAGTCATCTACCCAAATGTTGGTTGGCTAGTTTAGAGGGAACAGAAGCAAGACGAGTCTGAATGGAATGAGGTAGAAAGTAATCAAAGACTGAGGAATGAACATAATGCCAAGGAAGCAAAATTAAAGTCTTCAAGTTGAGTTTGACTCCTAGTGACTTCATGAAACACATTCATGTGGTTTTCATGGGAACAGTATTGTGGTGAAGTGAGTATGGAGGAGAAAGACATCTTTAATGGCTTGGTTGGCTTGCAGATTCAGAGGGGGGAGGGTGACTTGGAGTGCATGTAGGCAGTATATATGTTGCACCTATCAGCATCTCCTCTTTTCCTAGGCTACCCTGTGAATGAGGGAGAATATGTCAGGGAGAATATGTCGTTTGTTGTCTACAGATGCACTCTGAATCACTTTTCCCTTTCAGATCTGAATTGTTTTTCAGCCCCAGTATATATTGACTCCATGCCTGCTCTTGAGCTTTATTGGTAATGAGTTCCTTCTACATTTAAGAAACTCAAAAGGTCTGTTTTGGTTTGTTTGCTGGTTTGTATGATGAGCTGCTATTGCATTTATTTAAATGCTGGCATTGGTGACAGAAGCTGGCAAAACAGTAAGAGTGGGTGATTGCTTTGTTTTATTATTGTAATGTTAATGAATGTTCTTCCATGCAGCTAAGGAGCATTAGTCCTTTTTTGCAGCAGGCAAGCTATCCCCATGTAAATGAAAAGTACGAGTCTTTTCCAGCTTTGGTAGAATATTCAAGCTGATTGCTGTTAAGTAATAGCTAGTTAAAGAATGAGAGAACTGCCCCATGTGATGGGGCCAGTGTTTCAGATTAAGTTATTCTGTCAAAGATGAATGGGATTTCATTTTATTTCCATTTTTTAAAAAATCTGTACCCTTTGCCAAGTTGGCTAGCTGGTACAAATCAGCATGAACTGTCACCCTATCTATGTTTGTGGCCTGGAATAGAAGGCAAGGGAGTAAAGGACTCCTGTTGTTTTATATGGCCAGAATGCTCAGAATCTTTTTAGTTTTGCTCTGACAGAATATTTTAGTGGCTTCAGATTTTCTATTTCAATAGCGTACTTGAAACACCCTGATAAAATATTCTGGGTGTGGGTGCTTTGTTCCAAATGAGAAGCAAAACACGTTTTCTGTTTCTTTCCTACCCCAATACCAAAAGAACTATTCCTTAGGGAAATATATAGCAAAGTTACCAATAATCAGTGGTGGAAATAGTAAGCATGACCAGTCAGTTGGGCTTCTGGAAGAGAATAGAACTTGGTCTGCTTGGAGCTTCACAGATTAGCTAGCAAAAGCTGCTGGCCATGGAGGGCAAAGCTGCATATTCAGGTACCTTTCCGATTAGGACATATGATCAGTTTCCCTGAAAATTATGATGAATTCCTTAAATGACAGCTAAAGAAATGTAAGCTTTACCTGAATCTTTGAATAAACACAGAAATCTAAAGGAGGGCCTTCTGTAACCATAGATCACAGCAAAATGTATAATAGTTTCCCTTTCTTGGCAGAGTTGGTTATTTCTTCCAGTGTGTTCTTTGTGGTGAGAAAATACAGCAACTAAAAACATTGGTGGTGACCTGGCTTTAGTACTGTAGAAGTGTAGGAATTGCACTGTGTCTGTTTGGCATACTTCCATATATATATATATTAATACTTAATATGTAGGGTTGGCTTGTAGAAGCTATTGGCGGCTGGTCTGTTCTTCCCATTTTTGAAACATGAAATATATTGTGAATAGTGATAAGAATATATAAGCAACATATGGTGAGTTTCTGGGATGATGGAGGAAAGGAATTTGTGTATGAACTGTATTTCGTCAGTTTAGTGGGAGTGAATCTCATTTTCTAAAGATACCATCTGCACAAATTTAATTCTGGCCTCAGAACTCCAATCCAGTTAACATAAAATCTCCTCTTTATAAAATCCTCATTCTGTTACAAAAATATGTGCAGCATGGAATATATGTAGATATCTCTTATTTTACCATCCAGAAGTCTTCTAATTTTCAACACTCTCCATAGGAAACAACCAGATTTTTAAAGAGACATTGAATATTGCTATACTCCAGTAAGAGTTCCCTGGGTTTAGGTGATACTGAAGTTAAAATTGGCAATTTTAAAAAGGGATTTAAACATTTCATATTAAAACTCTTCAAGGTAGAGAAGTAAATCTTAAACAAATAAGATTTTCTTTTAAGCAAAATGTTTTCATGAATGGGACAGCGCTTCATGTATGTTTTCATTCCTAGTCGAATGTTCGGTTGACTCCATCACCTAAAAATATGAATTGAAACTACATCTCCTTGACTAGTTTGTTTATTTATTTATCACATTTCTAAAGCCTCCTGACAGCGTAACAGCTCTGTTGGAATATTCTCTCTCTGTAAGACGTTTTCACCTTAATTCTTTTCCTTCTGCTTTAATGTCTGAATTATGAACATCTGTCTTTCACTCTGTTGTGTCTTCTGTTTCCATGTCCTCCCAGCTCTGAAAGTGAAATACCGACTAATATTGATGGGGAATCCTCTAATTCCAGTAGTGCCTCTCCCTTTAGGTCTTTGTATCTTTTGCCTTCTCTGTTTGGCACTTGCACCCTTCCTTATGTGGCAGGAATGGAATGGCTTGTTTCTTTCATGCTTTGTTTTCAGCTTTACCAAAGTATTTTTAATCAGGGCAATTGGACTTCTTCAAAATAGATTCCAAGATACAGATATAGCAGGGAATCTGTTTCTTAAACTTTAAGTTTGCAGCTGGTGGTTCTGACATTACAGATTGGAAGTGTTAATGTGGCAAACACATTGGAGAACTGGAGGATTCCTTGAACCTCTTGTTAGTTCTTAGTGAAACCATTTGCAGTCATCACTGTTTTCAGCCCAACGGTGTTCTTAATCATCACTTATGTGATGTCTTATGTGTCTGATTCCTGACTCTTGTCAAGGAAAAGGATTGGATTATCCTAATTATCTCTCTGTTGGAAAAAAGCTCCCCTGATGGTTTATGCCATTGCCTTCTGGGATCCCCTCCCCTCCCCCCAATTTCCCAGTCTGTCTTGCATTCCTGAAATGCCCAGTTGTTCCTTCATCCAAGTACCAACGACTGATCCTGCTTAGCTTCCAAGTGTATCTTTGGTTGTCTACCTGCTGTCACCTGCCATTATTCTTAGCCTTGCTACTTCAGCTTATACATAAGATAAAGGGACTAGTCATGAATTTCTTTCTGCTTCCCAGGATATTTGATAAACTCTTAAAAACAGCATATCCCTATGTTATTGTTACAAGTTAGTGTTATAGAAAGGAGGGCATGGTGTGTTTCTTCTAATTTCTATAAAAGCTTTCCCCTTGCCCTGTCAGTCGGCTTTAAAAATGTACGATTCTCTCTCACCCCTTTTGTTACGTGTTTCAATTTCTATCTCTTTCCCCTCTCTTTCTGAAAATTCAGTACCATACTCTTTGCCTGTTCTTTTTAAGTTTTTGTGTTTGGGAAGTAAGGCCTGATCGCAGCTGAGAATGTTATATCTTGACAAACTTTACTGTCTTAAATTGCTGCGGTCTTCAGGTCAAGAGACTATGCCCACAGATATTTATTGTCACATTGTATGGGTTTGTGGCATATTCTTCTTGTATTGTACGGGCCTTCATGAATTTGGAGGGTGAATTGCATGACTGCCTTGTACCAAAATGTCAAGTATTACCTCTAAGTATATGTTCCTATATCCTTATGGAGTTAGTGTAGCTCTGATTCTTGCGTAGATATTCACTTTTTCCCCCCTGAAATATTCATTAAAATATGTGAAAAGACTGATTCCTTCCTATACTACAAAATGATTTTTTTCTGAATCTGGTTAGAAATAGCTTTAATTGCATTAAGGTACAGGTTTCCTCACTAGGTGACTTTTGCAGGCCCATCCTAGTGTAAAGATACTTACTGTATATACTTGTGGATAAGCTGAGAATTTTAGGTCCCATAATACACCCCCCAAATTAGGTTCAGCTTATCTGCGGATGGGATTATCTGCAGGTATATATGGTAATACTTTTTAAAAGTACCTGCATATCATCACATATAAGCCCATCCATAGATAAGCCAACCCTTGAATTTTTCACTAAAATACCATGAAAAATACAGGTCAACTTATCTGCGGGTGGCACATTTTTCATAGTATTTTTGTTAAAAATTTGAGGGTTGGCTTATCTGTGGATGGGCTTATACGTGAATATATACAGTAAATGCTTTGGTGTTGATGAAAGTTAATGACACTGCATTTTCAAGTCACTGTTAGCTGTCCCCCTTTATGTTTGCATTCATTATATATCACATTTAGGAACCCTAACCTGTTAATTATGTTCTAATTATGTTAGTCAAATTAAGTTCCATCCTCAACAGAGATTTTGTGTGATATTCCTTCTAATTCCTCTTTAGGAATTTCCCAGTATGAAAATAGCATTTAGGGCTTAAAGAGTAAGTTGTGAAGAAATGCTTATGGAATTGGTGATGTTTAGCCTGAAGAAGAGACAATTTGGTGATCATTATTGTATAAATGTATTGCATTTGCTTCAAAGGGACATATCCATAAATTTAAAGCACAGAGTATTTAACTAACAAAATAACTTCCTGACAGTACAGATTTTTTAACAGGGTGCAAGCCATGTTGGAAGATAGTGCATTTCTTAAATATTGTAACATCAGTGCATGTGGACTGGGGAGAATTGCATGAAACTAGGCACACTTGCAGAAATAGAGCAAAA
This sequence comes from Python bivittatus, assembly GCF_059951505.1. NCBI lineage: Eukaryota > Metazoa > Chordata > Lepidosauria > Squamata > Pythonidae > Python > Python bivittatus. The sequence continues at coordinate 4,906,580 of NW_028277083.1, forward strand.
AGATGTTGTTAAATAAAGTAAACAGACCTGTAATTATAGCCTTTAGTATGATACTAAATACTTCATAGACTCTCTGGAGAGAATAGCTTGAGCCTTTGAAATCTCTGGTCTGATTTGTTGGAATCATAGGAACTATTAAAAGGCTACTATCTTAGAAGGACTCCTAGTTCAGTGTATATAGTACTTGCTTAGCAAGCAAAAGATCCTCTGTGAAACCCAGGTAGCTTGAGAACACTTTTCTGTGAAGTACTATGACAGAAAAAACAATCAATGGTGGCTTTGAAGTAATTCAAATATATACCTGATTTGTTATGGAATGTCTTCCTGTATCCCATAGTCAAAACTTTTGGATCCTTTACAGAAATACAGAATTGGAATTCATAACATATAAAATTCTGTCAATAAACAGAAGGTATAACCAAGTAACTCAACAGTTATGTATGTATAATGAATTTATGTAGTGCCACAATCATAATACTTTTGGCACTATACCAAGAAATACACATAAATGATCCATTTATACAGTAAATTAATACTAATAAAAATACTAATAAAAATAAGCCACATTCAAATTAAAACCAGAGCTGAATATCCAAAAAAAATTTATATCATGACATAATTTCAGTAACCAAATAATTAAATTATGAACTTAAACAGCCCTCCAGAAAAGCTCCATCTTAAGCTGCTTTTGTGGGTCCATCAATGTTGGGACAAATCTAACTTCCAGGGAAGTGGAGAATGGGGGGGGAGGAGGGACCGGCTTGTTTACATTCTGAGCACTTTACCATTTTCTGCTTTACAAGGGAAATACAGCGTGGTAAGAAAATTCTCCAGGGATTTTTGGAAGGACTGGTGTATAAGTTGATTAAGCAAACACAAGTTATTTCCAAGCAGCTAATGGAAATCTGCCAAAACCTACTGATGCCAGCAAACCCTGGGACCCCCCAAGGAGGTGTTTGAATTTGGAATTTAAGCATGTTGAATGAAAAGTAATGCCTCCACCTGCATAACTTTAGTTTAAATATGGATAGTTGAATAAATGAAACAGGAAAATAATTATTGAAATGAGCTCTTTCATTAGTGGTATGTACTTCTCTATCACCATTCACTACACATTTCTGCCAACGATGGACAAGGTTTTTAAAGCCATCACGAAAGAACTCCACACTTTGCCTCTTCAATCAGGTCCTTGCTGTCCTTTTCACCTCTTCATTTGAGTCAAATAGATGCCTACAAGGGCATTCCTTCACTTTGCGGAAAAGGTGGAAGTTGCATGGTGCCAAGTCTGGCCTATATGGCAGATGGGGTAAAATTATGAGATCCAGTTTCACAATTGCCTCTTGGGTGACTTGTGAAATATGAGGCCTAATGTTGTCACGTTGCAACAAAATTTCCTTCTTATGCTTCCAAAGTCTGTTTAATCACTGTTTTGAGTGTTACAGTGTAGTGCTCGGAGTTGATAGTGGTGCCAGGTTCAAGGAAATCCATGTGAATAACATCATCTGCGTCCCAAAAAACTGTAACCATGAGTTTTCCCACCGAAGCCTGGGTTTTGCATTTTTCTTGCAGGTGAAGCTTTGTGATGATACTCCATGGACTGATGCTTCAATTCTGGCTTATAACAATGAGCCTATGTTTAGTTGGCTGTCACATGCTCTGAAGAAATTCACCTTCATTCCCATAGCATGACAATAATTGCTGGCAAATTTCAACTCTTGAAGTTTTCATCTCTGCCATTAGCATGCAAGGAACCTCTCTTCCACAAGCCTTCCAATATTGAAGAACATCAGCAATGTAACCCACAAGTTCCTGTGAAATGCCACGTTGGACAGCAATTTCCCTTCAAGTGATCCACCAATCGTTATTAATCAGCTCATCAGCCTTTCTCATGTGAAACTTGCTGGTTGCTGTCATGGACTGGCCGCTTTGTTCTTGATCACACAAATCAGCTCTACCCGGTTCATAAATCTTTCTATTTTTTGGTCCAGGGATGCACAGTATTCATGTCAATGCTGCTATCATCATAAACAATCTGCATTCGATGGTGAATTTCAATTGGAGGGACTCTGTTGTCAGTCAAAAATTCAGTCACGGCATGTAACATAATTCCCGCCAGTTGCAGGGAAGAACAGATGCTGAAGAACACATCAGAGCTTTGGCGATGTCAGTACTGCCATCTGTTGGCAACTTATAACACTGGATGGATTATTTTTCATTCAACCCCCTTACATTTGATTTCTAATGTATGTTTCACTTCTTATTTTTAGTTTTTTACATATTCCCTGAGACCAGGAAAGAAGCAAGGGTAAAAATGCAGTTGACCTTGCCTCTTTTCTCTATTTCTTATATCAGAAGTCATTTAGCGTGGCCTGCTGTTAACCTCCATATTAAACCTTGTCTTAATCCAGTTGTCTTTTTTTTTGTTTTTTCCGCCGTTTCCCATCACGAGAAATACTTGTAACTTGTAGTGATAATGAAACTTTAGTAGCTATGCCTGAGTTGCACTTACTACAGTCTCATTGATGGTAAGCATATTTGTTTCTTTTTTTGTACACTGTCTACAATAAACATTGCAATACAAACGTCCAACACTGGTTGTTTGCCATGATTAGTGGGACAGTATGTTTAAGTTAATTATTAAAGAGCGAAGTAAAGAGTACCACCAACACACTTTTTTCATGTTTTTGGAACCCCCAAGTTTTCCCTTGGCTTCCTTCTGCTTCAGGAGTTCTGTGTAAGGATAGTTTGCACCGATCCACTACTGATGGCCAGGACTGACATTGTGTTTCTTTCACAAGGTAGGCGCAGTAGTCATTTTAAGTTGGCAGGCATTCCCCTGTGCAATGTTTGACAGAACTGAATGTGTGATATATCTTCGGATGGTGGCTCCAAACAAGCTGTCTGGTTATTGTTGTCCTAGCCTAACACAGGTTTGAACTCCTTCCCAAGTAAGTATAGGACTTCAAATTCTAGATCTTGGCTTTCAGCATAATTGATTAAGGTGCATTTTGTCTAATTTCATTGCTGTTTTTACATATTGCAGGTTATGATGTGATCAACTGTCAGGCTGCCATATGACCACAGGAATCTTCAACTTTTGAATTTCCCCAAACATTTAATATTAGAAGAACCTTTGTAACCAGGCAAGCTTGTAACTGTGTACAAAATGTCACATCATGCCTGAAGCAGTGTATTTCCAGATTATATTGCTGAAATGATAGCTAAAACTGGCGGCTTCTTTGGGCACACGTATACTGCTGATGGTTAATTTCTTGTCTTCTATCAAAAGCATACAGGAATAGCAAGCTCCATCACAAGACTATTGCAAAGATATATAAGGATGCAATATAATAAATTTTCACTAGAATAGGGTGCTTTATAAAGACATCTTTATTACAATAATACTGAAAAGCCGAATCATTATTGAAGCAGACACGGCAATTAATATGGAAAATAACAATAAATGCGGTAATCTATACGTTTTATAATTTGCTTGTTTCAAAAATAGAAATGTGCATTCATTTAGTACGTGCTGTTGTACTGTGATGGTGGTTATGGTGGGTAATCATGTAAAATAATTTCTCAGAAAAGCTAGAGAAATACTGTTGGTGATAAATGGAAGTTAGTTTTGTTATTGTTTAAAACTCGCTTTTCTTGCTTTTAAGCAAGAACCCTCAGAGAAAAAAAATATGCATATAAAGTACCTGCGAAGATTATAATGCGTAAAAACATGTTTACACACCTCTCTCTCTCTCTCCCCCCCTCCCCTTCTCTCTCTCTCTCTCTCTCTCTCTCTCTCCCCCCCCCCCAAGGTAACAGTATTTGGTTGAGTGCACACGTTGTTCTAAGCCACAGTTTGTTTTAGTTGTTGGTTAAATAAGTGACAACTACAATTACTAAAAATGCTTGGCTGTATTTCACACAGCATAAGCTACCAACCATTGTTTGTGGACTGCAGTGACTAGTTTGAAGTCATTTTTAACATGCCCTGTTCTCTTGAGGAAGAGTCATCTGGGGCAGATAGTGCTTTAAAACAGGAAGCGATTAGATCAACCTAACAGAAAGGGGGGGAAATGGGTAGGTGAAGGTCATGGGGCTTTGTCCCTCAACAGTGCTATGACACACACGTGCAGAAGGTTCTTTCTAGCAAGCGTTTGTTCTTTTCATGGGCGTTTGATGCATTTTTTAAAAACTACTGAACTTTGGTGTATGACATTCCCCAGTTCTGCTTCTCTCAAATGTACATTTATGAGACACAACAGTGCCAGGTTGGAGTCATATCTGCTCGTCTGGTCTGGTCATCTAAGGAAGTCCCAGTGACAGTCCCCCCTCTTTACAAGATGGGTGTGTGAGTGACGTGATTGACCCACTCTGCAGAATACTCTTCCCCCCAGGAGTACCTGCAACATGCACTTTGTTGATGTCCCAGACCCCAGATTGTAGGCACCTATTTGGGGTTGTATTCTTTGTTTCTGATGGGGGTTTTATTGTGATGTTGGGTTTTATCTTTCTTTTTTCTTGGTTTGAATTTGTTGTTATATGTTGCCCAGAGTCTTTGGGATTGGGGCAGATTATAAGTACCGTTAAATAAATAAAAAGAAATAAACAAGCCTTGTCCTTGTTCTTTTACTCGATCTATTTTCCAGAGTTACAGCTAGTAAATGCAGTGTATTTAAGATGCGTTTTGTTCTGCATAATGTATTTTGAATTGCTTCTTGTTTTGGAATTTGGGCTGGTTAACAGAGATAGAATTGACTTCTTGCATATAACATATGGCTTCTTGTTTTGTGCCTCTGTACAATTAGTCTGCAAATCCACAACATACTACTGGCTAGTGCAGCACACTTTCTAAATAAGATATATGCCCCTCATGACCTAAAAGGTATTTGCACAGTTTTCAACATTTATGCTACAGATTGTAATAAGAATTAAATGCTTAGATAAAAGGTGACTGTAAAAGTAAACCAAAGCAAATTCTTGTTGAAAATAAGGAGAAGTGGCTTGTTGGGCTGGGTAGGATGATAGTGCTGTGTTAATGCCAGTGATTTTGGGAAGGCTTAAGTATTTATCAATACTTAATAGGTTGTCCAGTACAGTGATTCACTGTTCTTAGTCTGCAGTATCCTAGCAACAGAAACACATACCTGCTTGGCAAAGGAAGGTGAAAGGCTTTTCAAAAATATTTCTGCATATACAAGGCCATTTAATACTTTGAACCATCTCAGAATTTTAGTTGTATTGCTTTGGAGAGGTAAGAATTTGTGAACCTCTTGGCTGGTCATCTGCATCCATTAGTATTCTAATTAGTATTTCCTGTTTCATGTTGTTTAAGGAGAGAATTTCAGCTGTAATAAAGTTCAAATATTTCATTACCTTCATGATTTCAGTTGATTTCCAGAGCAAACATGTGAATTTATATTTTATTCCTCCACTCAATGCTTCAAGACTACCCTTCATCAATCTGGTTGCCCTCTAGATATGTGGCATTCTACCATTCCCTACCAAGATCTGGTTATTGTGATGGGAATTGTGGTTGAACCGTGTCTGGAGACCAAAAATTGAGATCCATAGTGTATGCTTTGATCTAGCTAGTATGCGAATATGGACTGTAAGGTTAGATTTCTGCAGCATTTTTAGAGGGTCCAAGTCTTCACTGATATTATCTCATACTGACAAAGATTTGAGAAGTTCTAGTTTTAAGCGTGCTACTATGAGCATTAGGTACTTTGCTGAGCAGTGAAAGCAAATATTTGTAACACGAGACACCACTTTTTGAAAAAAATAATCATATTACCTAGTTACGTTGCTGGATGTATCTCAGCCATTTGGCTACAAAAGCATTTAAAAGTCTCCTTAAAGTAGGAGGAAATGAACATTATAGAAAGAAAAGGAAATAATTACAATCAGGATTTGGCACTGTTTTGCTGTATATAGTGATTGAAAATTTGAGCTGAAGCAAGTTACAGTTCTGTTAAACTGAATAATAGTTCACTTTTCCTCATTTTGTTTCCTTTTTAAATAGGTCTACGGGGGCTAATTAATCTTGGGAACACGTGTTTTATGAACTGTATTGTCCAAGCACTTACTCACACTCCACTACTGCGAGATTTCTTCCTCTCCGACAGACACAAATGTGAAATGCAAAGCCCCAGCTCATGTCTGGTCTGTGAAATGTCTACACTTTTTCAGGAGGTAAGTCACCCTTTTGCTATTGTTGAGAATGTTAGACTTCAATCTTTGCAGTAAGAGACAACCTGAGATTGCTCTACTTATATTTTAGGTCTCCTTCATTTCATCTTTCATACGCTCCCATTTGCAAGGTGCACTGGCTTTGAAGACAGAACAATAGCCATAATTTGCTCTGCCAATTTAAAGACAAAGCAATAATGAATGCAAGTTCAGGTTAGCAGACTTGCTTGAAAACATGTCTTCAGTTTGGTCAGCTAATTATGATTGATTATGTGCCATCAAGTCAGTGTCGACTCTTAGCAACCACTTAGATAGGTTTTCTCAATGACGATCCTTCCCTAACCAAGTCTTTCAGGTCTTACAATGTTGCACCCATTGTCACTGTAACTGAGTCCCTCCACCTTGCTGCTGCTTGTCCTCTTCTTTTTCTTTCTTTCTACCTTTCCAATCAGAACCTTCTCCGAAGAGCTAGGTCTTTGTATCCAAAGTAGGATAAAAACTGGTCTGAACATCATGGAAATTTCAGTTCCACAGGAGTAATGGGTCCTGGATTTTTTACACTTTCTTTAAGTTAGCAGGTTTTAGGTACCTTGATTCAAAAATTGTTGTGGTATAATACACCGTTTGGGCTGACTTGTGGGTACAAACAAACAAACGGATAAATACAATGCAAGTTTTAGTAGTATATAGATTTGGACCCTTTTTCACTCTCTTGGCCTTTCCCATCTCTCTGTGCTTTCAAGTAGGGCACTGCCTTTCCATGCAAAAAAGATTAAAATCATATTTACTCTTTGCAAGCCTGCTGACAGTATGTCCATTAGCTGTGCAGTGCTTTAGGTCAAATTCAAAAGAGTTACTTCAGAATACCCGAGAGCACCTTTCTGCAGGAGCTGAACCATCCTGGAAAAAGACATGACTGCTTTTATGAGTTGCGGACGAGGACTGTCTTTGCACTCCCAGGCATTCTGAAGCACCTCTTCTGAACTGAATCCAAAGCATTTCATGGCCTAATGTACATGCAGACCTGTTTTAAAGTCCTTCGAATGAGCAGTGGATCAATTGAAAGGCTAAAGCACTAGGGCTGCACAGACAACGTAACTTGCACTCGGTCCCTGCAGGTCTGTTGGTTAAAAGCCTCCTGTTCAGGATAACAGCAAGTAGTTTGAGAGGTTCCTTAAGATTATTTTTTTTTTTCATCTTAATGAAACACTGAGGAATGCATATCAGGAGGTGCAGTGAAGCAATTATGGGAAGTACTACTGGGTAGAGTAATTGGATAATTCCAGAACTTAATTGTAAGAATGGAAAAGTTTTATTGCTGCAGTTCTCTGAATTATATTGTCACAAGTGCTGTATCAGCAGATTTCAGTTTACGTTCAGGCTCTGGTCTCTGTGTCATTCCTGTTGGCATCCTAGAATTGCTTATTGATCCTTTTGAATATAAAAGGGACTTGTGCGTTGTTGCCTTGCTGCAGTGTAGTTTCAAGCCAACCAAACTCTAGCTCAGCAAGGAAAAGATTTTTCCTCCCAGTTGCATAATATGATGTGTGTAAAAATCTGTAACTTAGGAAGGATGTTCCCCACCCTAAATGACTGGACAATATATGGGCCTGGTACACATATAAGGTAGTTTGGATTTGACTTAATAGCAATATGTGTATCAGGCCACCAGAATTTGTCATTCTCAGCGACTTCATTAAAGAACTGAGCTTCCTTCAGCACAGAAGAAGGTTTAAAAACGATCTGGAAAGTGGGCGTGCTGTGTCTCATATGCAGCAGTATAGATAATGCTGTCTAGATGTCATCTATGAGATCACTGCTCCGTGCATCAATGCACATTTTTAGCTAGTAACCTCACATGCTCTTGTATCTATAGCATGGGTATAAGGAATGTCCTGGAGAAAACTGGCTGTTATTTTCCAGGAGGATAGAACTGCTTGTTCCTCAGGAAAAGAGATCCTTGTGTTTCCTTCTTATGAATGAACTGTCAAGGACCAGCTTCATATTCACTCCATGTGTGTCCTAATGAAATAGAGCTCTGTCCATTGCATAGTTTTGTTCAGTTCATTTTATTCCACGTGAGGCAGAACTTCTAACCCCTGAGTCTTTTAAGAATTGGAGACAAACTGGGATTTTGCAATGACTTAAAACAAATTTCCTTCCTTCCTTTCCTCAGTGGAGAAATAATACCTCATTCTCTCCCTTTCTCCTTCATTCTGTTCAATACATAGGAAAGAGTTCCAGTTGGGGGTCTAATAATGTACCAGAATTATTTGTAAAAAAAAAATGTAATCATCTGCTTAACACTATTTTGCAAGCTTGCTAGATTGATTTTGCAAAAGAAATCCTGGGAGGTCTTAAATCCAGCTAATATGAGGGCATAACTTGATGGGACAACAAGTGTGGCCTTGGCTCTGAAAATGGCCTTTGAAACCTTTGTTACATAATCTTGATCTTTCTCTCTTGCAGTGTGATGGTAGAAACATTGGCAATATTACTTTGTTATGCATATCATCTTTCCTTCCTCCGAGTAACACCTAATCTACACGACTAGGAACATAGACAATACCCTGTTGTATTTTGTTGTTTTTTAATAAGGCCGAAAAAGGAAATCCTAGATGAAGTTCCCACTCCTGTCCTCTTTATGAATGGGAACCTCATTTAGGATTTTCATTTTCGGCTGTTGTCCATTAATATATTTTGTACAGTCACCTTCAGGATTACTTTGTATTTCCCAGCTTGAGTATATTTCTTTATAAACATCTAGGGAATAACTCTAGTCTTTCTATGAAGAGTTGTTATGTATTTGTCGCTTTAGGGAAGGGAAAATGCCTGAACCTTTTGTTTTCTTTCCCGCCCCCTCCATTCCGGGAGCAGTTCTACTCTGGGCACCGATCTCCTCACATTCCATATAGGTTATTGCACCTGGTATGGACTCATGCACGGCATTTAGCAGGGTACGAGCAACAGGATGCACATGAGTTCCTCATTGCTGCATTGGATGTGCTACATCGACACTGCAAGGGTAAGGTTCTTTCCCATCGTTATGCTCCCTGGCACACCTCTGCAGCTTCAGCCTCTATTTAGCTCTCGGATAGGTTTCTCTTTTGCTGTTTCATAAAGCGGCTTGAGTCAACAGTTTCTGCTCTTCTTTGTTTTCATGCTAGCTTTCTTACTATCTTCGGTTGTAGCGGAAAAATCTGAGGATTTCGAGTTCTGTTGAAGTTTGTAGGTTCCAGCATGAAAAAGGAGGAGTGGATCTAAATATGACTTTTGGTTTGTAGCTCCCTGCACCCCTGAAAATAATACAGGCAGTTAATTAAAAAATATATCTTTTAATGCCCTAAATGTGAACAGGTTTACCATGGCATAAACTCCTAAGGATAGGAATCCATATCATCCTTTGAGAGGAAATATTATTGCCTACTGCTCTGGAAATGGATACCCTGCAGTAAAAGGAAGAAGTTAATACTGAGATAATTAATGAATTAGCAAGGAAATGGCATATGATTGCATTTGATTTTGGCAATCCTAATTGATGGAGAAAAAGCCACCCTTAGCAGTTTGACAATGGAATTAATTTCTAAAGGAGGTGATCAGCACTCCCTTCATTGAATATAGTCAGAGGTTGAGTACCTACTATGCAGGGAAGAGGGATTTGATGGTTTAAATGATATTATGATGAATGATTATGCTGCGTTACGAATATGATACGCTAAGTACATCAATACCAAGTTTAGTTTTTTTAAAAAAAAATCTTTAAAAATCACCATTTCAAATGATTTGTAACTGCTATTTATTTAAATGTGTTGTCTGAGAAATGCCAGTGCTCCTACCTTTACTGCTCTTTCTAAAGTTCCAGGCATGACCCTGGATCTCTCTTTGTTCCAGCAGTGCCAAGCTTCGCTAGAACAGAGTTACTAATAAAGGGGTGTTTGCACATAAAAATACGTTTTCAGGTACACATTTTTTTCAGTTGGTTCCACCTGGCCAGACCCTGTGACCATATAAAGCTCTTAAAACAGATAAGCCTCAGGCAGTTGACTGAATCCCATCAATCTTTACATTTGAACTTAATACCACAGTGTATATTTCAGCCCACGTAAAGCAGCATTTTCCCTTAGTGACATCAGCAGCTTTATCACCTACCAGAAGCAGAGCTTGTCCCCACACCTGCAACTGCTCAATCACTGGGAATTCTTTTTCAGCTCAATTATGCACTTTTTTTTTTTTTTTTTTTTTGGCTGTTGCTGCTGTGTTACATATTGACAGGTGCAAGAAGGTGGTAATTTCATTTTGCCAGATGTCACAGGAAGCCCAGTGAGTTTGTAATACCTCTCTGTGTTGCTGTGAACAAGCTTACAGAAGAGTCTTTAGAGACCCCCCTCCTCATTGAGCCTAATTGACTTGGGTAATTGAAAAGGGAGCAGTCTTATTCTCCTGTGGGTACAAATGATGGCCTATTAAGAGTATCCAGCAGGGATGTTACCTGGAGCCCAGTGAAAATGTAAAGAGGCCATTTGCTAGATTTTGTAAGCAGATGAGAAAAAACTGAAAAGGAAGAAATGCTTTTCACATGCAAGGATTACGTCTATTTTTTTAGGGGGGGATTCTTTTTTTCCCTTTTCGTGGGTATCTTGCTCCAAAACTGACACAGCAGTGCAACTATTCATGACTTTCTAAAAGAGACAGGAAGGCCTGTTTTTTTGTCAGTAACAGTTTAATAATGTATCTTGGCTGGAAAGTTTAAACCCCAGTTGTTAGACAGTTGCTCTGTAAAGGGTTCGCTAGCGTATTGCCATATTTTATCTAAAAACAACAAAATACCAAGTCAGACGCATGCCATTTTGACACTGGGTGTTTCCATTCATCACTGGGGAATTGGTTAGTGGTAGAGTGTTCTCCTAGTCATGGCTAAGAAAGCTCCCCATTAGATGTAGAATAAACTTTTTAAAAAAATATAAATTTAGTCTTGCTGTTGGATCAACTTCAGCCACATTTTGTGTAAGAATTATTAAATGCTTAACATTTGCCAGTGCTGCCTTTTCTACTTTACCTGCCTTGCAGTGATTTTGCTTAGGTAGTGCAAATAATTACATGTATATTTTCTTAGGGGCAAGAACTCATTTTTCCCTGGAAAGGCTTGCTTATCCTTACATGTGTTGCTCATGGGCCTCTTGAAGGGCAGTTAAATAGTCATTGTCACTAACTACCTTGGCAGTGCTACCTCTTCTGGAAGCGGTCCTTGAGGCAGAGCAAAACCAGCCAATTCTCTACTTGATAATAATGTATTACTATCCCTATGACATGGAGTCTGTCAAACTACATTTTGGATCAAGTCTCCTCTTTCTTGGTTTGTTCAGCCTAGTGCAGCTTGAAGCAATAAAATAGAAGTAACCTTTTTCATGCCTGTTATTCCTGATTATGATCTGTATGTTCTTCCTTACAGCCGTGACATTATTTTTTGTACATATACCAGAAAAACTAAGCTTTAAGAATATGCCTTTAGATAGTAGGACTCTCTGCACAGCTACGCATGAATATTCAGAAGAAACCAAGTCTGCTTATTTCCTTTTCTTTCAGGTGACGATAATGGGAAGAAAGCCAACAACCCCAACCACTGTAACTGTATCATAGACCAAATCTTCACAGGTGGACTACAGTCTGATGTCACTTGTCAGGTCTGCCAGTAAGTATGACTGAGTTCCTCTTTTAAAAACAGTCAATCCCTTGATATCAGAATGGTGATATCTTCCTGTAGTAGATAGAGGGCTTAGGCAGAAAACTTCAGTGAGAACCTGATGTAATGGCAGGATTAAACAGTGAAAAGAGCTAATTGGATCATGATGGTCGTGCTGCCCAAGATGAACAGCAGCAAAAAGGAGATGTGTATGATGCAACACCTTTCTAATAAACCAACCTACTGCTCTTAAATCTGCTTGGATTAAGGCAGCCTTTTTTTCTGTTGAAGACATGGTAGCAACTTTTTTCAGCCATATATAAACAAATATCACCAGGAGTTTAAAATCAGCTTTTGCTTGATTTTAAAGCAAGTGGGCAGACAGTGTGTTTGGCTGGTGTGGGTCTTCCGGGCTGTGTGGCCGTGTTCTTGAAGTTTTGTTTCCTAACGTTTCGCCAGCACCTGTGACCGGCATCTTCAGAGTGCAGGAGCACAGACAGGAGCTTTTTGTGGGTATCTATATCTATAAATACCCACAAAAGGGTCACATCACCCTGGGCACAGAGAGAACTGCTCCTGTCTGTGCTCCTGCACTCTGAAGATGCCGGTCACAGGTGCTGGCGAAACGTTAGGAAACAAAACTTCAAGAACACGGCCACACAGCCCGGAAGTCCCACACCAGCCATCGTATGCCGGCCATGAAAGCCTTTGACAAGACAGTGTGTTTGTTTCTAAATGAAGACCTGAGCTGTCAAAACTTAAAATAATTTTGCACTGTTAAATTACGTGGACTGTTCCTTATTCCCATTGCTGGTTTATATCTGCTGGCTAATATTTTGTCAGTTCCCTAACATTCTGTTCTTGTTACATGTTCTTAAGTCCCCATTAAAGAAATTTGAAATTTTCTTTTGATTGAAATCTTTCTGTTATGTGAGCACCCCCTAGAGGTGAAGTGCCAACTTTTCTCCCACTTCTGCACATTCGTTTTGGAAATGGAAAGGTTGCCAAGAGAATGTTTTTCCTCTCAACATTTACTCTTGTGAATGTATTGTTTTGTAAAGTAATATCACACCATTTTCAGAATCTGTTAATTTGCAGGAATATCCCCCCTAATATTTATGCTCCTTGTCCTCACAGTTTTAATGGGTAAAACTATTATTTCTGTCAAAACTGTCATGGCTGAACTCTTTTTTTCTCCCTAGGGGTGTTTCCACAACGATAGACCCCTTCTGGGACATCAGCCTGGACTTGCCAGGTTCCTCCACCCCATTTTGGCCTCTGAGTCCAGGCAGCGATGGCAGTGTGGTGAATGGGGAGAGTCATGTGTCAGGAACCACCACCCTCACAGACTGCTTGCGAAGGTACAGACTGGCAGACAGCCTTTAGAAAGGAGCAATCTTACCTTCCCTCCTCCTGTCTGCAGATGAGCAATTGGCAGGCATATGGCCAAGGAGCAAAACAGCACCTCGTCTGCAATTATTTCTGCTGAATCATCGTGCAAGCAACTCAGTTCCCTTGTAGAAAAAGAGGCCAGGACAAAATTAAGCATGTAGCATAAACTTGATAGAAGCTGGTAGGTAACCAAGACAAATGGCCCCATCAGTTAGCTTTTCCCATGATAGATTTCAGCACTGTTTATCATTGATTATTTTTGTGTGCACTGCAGAAAATATTGCTTCATTTGATGCAAAACAAGGCAGCCTCAAGATAAATATGCCTTAGAGCTTGATCTCTCATCTTACAGATATTTCAAATAATACATTATTGAACTGTGGAATACATATGCGGTATCTCTGTGGAACGTAGGTACATGTTCATACAGGAGTCTATCCTTTGTTTTCTTTAACTCTGGATAGGCTACATCTTATCTATCACCCCTAGCTCTATGAACAGGATTGGAGTCTCTTAGAGGTAAGGAAGGGAAATCTAATAGAAAATAGAATTTGCCAAACAAAGCAGCCATCAAAAAGTATAGAACAGGAAAGCTCCATTGCTTCACCAACTTTCAGACACTGCCAGCTGGCCTTTCGAAGAAGAAATTCTACTAGTCTAACAAAGTTCTGCTAAAATATCGTGTGAAACGTGTCTAAATATGAATTCAAACAAGATCAACATATGAACAGTGTCCAACAGGTTTCATTCTTCTTTCAAAACACAGTACGCAGACTATTTTCCATTCCACCTGGTGCAACTATTACTTCACAAATGATCTGAGAGGTGGTAGAATTATCATACAAGTACCTCTCCTTCTTCAGGAAGAAGATTGAAAAAAATCCTTGCTGGAGAATTTGTTCCACAGCACACAGTACAGAAATCTATATGAAGAGGACTGCACAGACCTGCTTGTCTCCAAATGGAGAACAGGCCAGCCTGGATAGAGGGTCCTCAATGAATTTATGCTCCATAATACGTTCCACGTGTCTGCAACCCAGGGATCTCACCCCATTTGGTTCTGCCATTTCCTTGCAAGCGTGGGATTGGGATTGGGAGATGTTTTCACGTCCCTATCTGGGCTTTCCTCTGACATAATGTAATTATTCATAGCCCCGGTTGAATATTGCAAGATTGAAAAACAAGCTGCCTTTCCATGGCTCTTAGCTGTTTACCAAAATGTTCTCTGCTGTAATTGCTTTGAGGTCAGTTTGATGGAGATATTCTGCATCAGGGCAATATATTCCTTTACTCACTGAATCTCCACACTGTAAGGACTTTGAGACTAAGTTATGTGGGACACAGATTGGTTCCATCACCTAAGATTGTACCATTTTCTTGGAATCTGACAGGCACCCTCAGAACCATGCCAACAAGATCCATTAAGCTATCACCATCATAGTAGTTAAGAACATAGGAACAGCCCCACTGGGTCAAACTTAACTTCCATCTAATCCCATAACTCTCTCCACTAGTCGACATTTTGTTGGCCATCCTAAAGAAATTCTAAGGCTCCCCCTTAAACCTTCTCCCTTAACATGGAAATACTGGAGTCTTGAGTGAACAACGGCAATAGAATTATGCCTTCACCTTCCTTCCTTCTTCATATAATAGGCTGAACATCTCCATAGGGTTTATTTGTTACCTTAAAACTAAAGTTACTAGTAGATTGTCAACACTTGCTTTCTAAGTAATTTTGCTGTATTTGTCAAGCAGGAAATTGCAAAAGAGGTTACATGGGATAATCTTATTCTCAGGTTCCAAGTTAGTCTTGGCCTCACAAAGATTTTAGGAGGCAGTTTCTTTCAAGTCAAAAATAAAGGCTAATCTGGGGAAGGTGTTTTAGCTTTAGGCAAATGCTATTCTGGTTCCAGATTAAAAGAGAAATGAAGCAAGTATCAAGACCTTGTGGCTTCATCCACATATTTTTGGATTCCAACTCTCTTTAGCTCTAACCTGGACAGCCAGCAGCCACAGTTACTAAAAGGTATAATTCATTTAAAGGTTCCCTACCATTTCCGTAAAGGCTTGAGGATTAGTTCTGTGTGGTCTTCTCTCTCAAATTGTTAGTTTGCGTTCAGACTTGTATTGCTGTCTGTGAAGGCATGGAATGGCTGCTCCGTGCAAAAGAATTCCTTGTATCTAGAAGGCCCATTACCGAATGATCTTCTTAACGTATGGAGAAAACTCATTTGTGTGGAAGAATGTTCAGTGTTGGTCCTATGTACTGCCTCAAATTCAGGTTTACTTTTCAGTAACTGAGAGGTCTGAATCCAAGCTCTGCCCCAACAATTCCAAGATTTACAAAGACTTTTTTTAACCAGTTAATCTCTTTGAGTCTGGGAAGGTAAGATTGGCAATTATAAAAATGTGTGTTTAGATTTCAGCCAAGATAAACTCCAGATGAAGATGAATAAAGCTTTGATGTTACTTGAGAAGTGGTTCCAAACGTAACTGAGAAGAATTCAGATTAATAAAGGGTAATTCTTGCTTCTCATAGGAAGAACCTCAACTAAGAGATTCAAATGGTCTCAGAAACCAAAGAGTTATTATCTGAGAGTTATATTCTCAGAAGATAAGCAAGGGAAATAAAGGATCTTGGTGGAGACTTGGGAGATGTGACTTGGCTGAAGCCAGCCTGTAGTAAAAGGGTTATTCAATCAAAACTACGACTCATTTAGAATGATCAAGATTCTGATTAAATAACTATGGACCACTTGTAATTTCAAAAAACTGCTATAGTGTCTGTTCATGGCTAGACAAAATTCTAACTGTTGTACTAGGTACACAGGTTGCAGAAAGCTCAAGGTGAGATTTTGAAAATTCTGTTTACTTGCATTATCCATTTGTCTCCTCTTCCAGAATATCCCCATACTCCGAACATTTCTTTCACAGGGCTAGGATTTGGGAAAGTATTTTGTATTTTGGCTATGTAAAAGAAAGCGGGATCAGCATTTAGTTTTTCCTCATAAATACCACAATTGTGTGTGTTAAGTAAATGCAAAGTACTGGCCAAGTCAACTAGAAGAAGCTTAAAATTCTGTTTTGTTCTGTCTGTGGTGGCCAGTTCATATTAGCCATTTTGTGGTAGATTGGCAGCAGAACCAAATTTGAATCCATGTATATTTTTATTATTTTTAGGTAAGCTTGGCTTTAAGAACATTACCATTGTGGGAAATGTCTAAAAAACCAATTTTAATAACAATTTGTATAGTTGCCTATAACTTGTGTTTTCTTTTTATGCTTTTTAAAAGCAGTGAGAGTAAATAGCAAAGGACCTGAAGCGAATAAAGCTCTGCTGAAGTATTCTAAATGTGAAACTTGTAGAAGATTGCGCTGCAGAGTAGTGTCTCCAAAAGATACTAAATGGAAATTTAAAGTGAAATAGAAATGTGTTTTGCTTATACTGGTTATCCATTCTTTTTTAAAAAAAATACTTTTCCAGGTTTACAAGGCCAGAACATCTAGGAAGCAGTGCCAAAATCAAATGTAGTGGTTGCCACAGCTACCAAGAATCTACCAAACAGCTCACTATGAAGAAGCTCCCCATCGTGGCCTGTTTTCATCTCAAAGTGAGTTGCTAAATGATGATTCCTGAAAGTGGATCTTCCTCCGCAGACTTGGTTGACACTCTCTGTTTTAGACTTTGTGGATTTTATCTTAAATCTCACGGGTAGACTGAATCCCATTTGTTAACTGAGAGTGCACACTTGGGCTCCAAAACACTCTTGAGCATTGGGAGCATCCCTTGTGGCTGATGGACACTGTATCTCTAGAGTGACTAGATATCCA
The DNA here is from genome assembly GCF_059951505.1 of Python bivittatus. Classification (NCBI taxonomy): domain Eukaryota; kingdom Metazoa; phylum Chordata; class Lepidosauria; order Squamata; family Pythonidae; genus Python; species Python bivittatus. The sequence goes on from NW_028277083.1 coordinate 4,923,672, forward strand.
GAGTGTAACACTACAGATCCAGCTCTCTGCTGCTGCATGATCAACAGAGCTGTATGTCGCTTGTGTCCTTAAACCTTTCAACCTTGATTCAATAACTGTCCACAGCTGAGAGAGAGAATACTAAAGTGGTTCAGATGAAGAGCCTTTCCTAGCTGAGGTCTTTGCGAAAACTGTTTGCCCGCCTCCAGTTGTGCATAATTTGCTGTTCATGAGGATATCTGTTTAGTTTATGCATACTTTCAAATGCCTGCCACTATATGTTTTCAAAATGTTCTAAATATAACTATGACAGAGCGTTAACAATCCTAGCTGTAGCGTTTAAAAGGTTTTGCCAGTGTTACCAACTAGTAGCTCCCAAAGGTGCAAACTTTGTTAACTGTTATAGAGTTGAGATGCTGATGATTACATTCAGATTCCACAATAGAGAAATGCAGCTAGACAGTCATATCTCGTTTATCCAAATGTCTAGTTTCCATAAATGTGAATATAGAGAAGGATATTTTGGAAACCGGCAGCGTTTGTATTGTATGTCAAAGGATGATCTCTTGCCATGAATCATCTTGTCATCCTGTCTGTTCAGAATTAAGATTTTAATATTTAATGCCTCAAAACAGCATTCAAATGCCAGTGAACTAATATTGCTAAATTCTAGCAGCTGTAGTAATGGATAGGGCTGTAAGTTATTTATAGCTTTACTGTTATCGGAGTCATTACGAAGAGTGTATCTTCTGACAATGTTAATAATGTAATACGGCAAACAAAATGTGAAAGGATATCTAGTCTGCGTAATTTCTTTTTTAATGCCAGGAAAACAGCCTGATCTGTTGCTAGGGAATTGTTATGGTTCTGAAAGCTGAGTATAATTATCTACAAAGGTAAATAGGACAGGGGTTTTTAGAAATTTAGAGAACTGCTGCCTTTCAGAAGAAGAGTTCATTAATCTTTCTGCCCCTTGTTCACAGCCTTTTATAACATTTCATTCGGATGATGATGAAAGTATGGAGCTTATCACATTTCCCTTTGTCTCAGAAATTAATATTTTCCAGCCACTTGTGTCTTGGCAGCATGTGATACCTAGAATATTGTTTGTCTTTCTTTTTAAATCACGGCAGTGATTGTACAAAGGAGGTTTCAGGTTGAATCCATGTCATTCTCAAATGGGGCTGGAAGAATTCCTCCTAAAAACCCTAGAAAACCTGCAGAATCATAAAGAATTGTTTTTAATTTTTTTTTCTTTTGGTACGTTCTGATCTCTTTCCCTTCTAAAAAAAAATAAATATTTCAGAAACCATAAGCAACCATACAAATTGTATGGACACTCACTTCTGACACATTGTTTTATTAATATAGTCCTACTTGTTTTTTCTGCACCTGAGCTAGCTAATGAGATGCTGTTTCATTGAGGAAATTAAAATCTTATCTTCTACCCATTTTTCATCTAGCGGTTTGAGCACTCAGCCAAACTGAGGCGGAAGATCACTACATATGTCTCCTTTCCACTAGAGCTGGACATGACACCTTTCATGGCCTCTAGGTATGCGCTGGAAACTGTTCTTGTAAGAAACCATCCATGTCTTGGACAATGTTTAAAGGGCAGAGAAACTAACTAGTTCACCTTGTAGGTGGGAACTAACTGCAACATGATTTGGTATTATTTTTAATGGTTAAACTGACAAAATTGAAATGAAGTAACATCCCTCCCTCCTTTAAGGTGCAGATTTCCTTTAAATAGTTTAAACGTATGCTTCCTTTAACTTTTAATTTAACTAATTAATTTCTTTTGATTTGATTATTATGCCAAGGAGAAAAATGGCACATTTATGCACTGACTGTATAGACACAGGCCAAGCATAAAGATGCATACATTTTAAAACTTTAGGCTGTGATAATAAAGGCAAGAAATTCCTTCCCTAAAAGTTCAACCAAAAGTTCTCCAGAGTTCTCCAGCCACCATGGCCTTTGTAGGGAATGCTGGAACTTGAAATTCAACCATCAAGAAGGTGTCCAGGATGGAATAATTGCAATGGGGGGAAGAGGACCTCTGAAAATAGGTTTAGGGAGGAGTAAATTTATCTTTCTCCTCTTTGGTGAAAGAGTTCTTGTGGAAAAGTGCCAAGAATCACTGCATATAGAGCATTCAGAATTCACCATGCCAATAGCCTTAGAAGTTCCTGCAGGGCAAAATACTCTCTTACATGCATTCCAGGCACTTAAACTAGTACAGTGGTACCTCTACTTACGAACTTAATCCGTTCTGTGACTCTGATCGCAAGTCGAGTTGGTCGCAAGTCGAAGTAAATTTTCCCATAAGGTTCAATGTAATTACCGTTAATCCGTTCCGGCGTCCGCGGACCACGCGTCGGGTGGAAAAAGGGCCGCTGATCACACGGCAGGGCGGAAAAATGGCCACGGACCACATGTCAGGGGCGGAAAAATGGCCACGGGCCACGTGGAACGGGCGGAAAATGGCCGCGGACCACGTGGAACGGGTGGGAAAATGGCTGTGGACCACGTGGAACGGGTGGGAAAATGGCCGTGGACCACGTGGAACGGGCAGAAAATGGCCGTGGACCACGTGGAATGGGCGGGAAATGGCCGCGGATCCGGTTCATAAGTCGAGGCAAGTTCGTAAGTCGAGGTAAATTTTTGGGGCCGGAGCTGGCCGTATCTCGAAAAATTCGTAAGCAGGGGCGTTCGTAAGTAGAGGTACCACTGTAATTTAAATGTCAGGTATCTACTGTAATGCGCCTTTGGTGTTTTGCTGGTTCCATTCATGCAAGAGTAAGTTATGTCAGTGTTGTGTCTTTACTTAAACACTTGTTTACCCTGTTCAGGAAACATTGAGAAAGTAAGTAAGAAGATCTCTTCAAACATTACACTATATTTTAAATATGTATGTTGTTTTATTGTTTTACTGTTTTATGATTGTTTTATAGTTATTGGTTTTATTGTTGTGAGCCGCCCAGAGTTGCTTAAGATGGGCGGCCATATAAAACTTTTGAATAAAATAAATAAACTAAAAGGGTGATTGATAACCCACTGTCTTTTTAAATGACACTGAATATGGTATTTGTTTGTTTGTTTTTATTGTAGTAAAGAGAGCAGAATGAATGGGCAGTACCAGCAACCAGCAGATAGTCTAAACAGCGATAATAAGTAGGTGGCTTTGTCTTCTGCGCTTCTCTGTCTCAGATAGATTCCCTAAAAAACAGTATAAAAGGGTGTCTTGCAGAGTTCAGTAGCATGTTTTTTGAGCACATCGCATTCTAAACTAGCTCTGAAAAAAAGCGCCTAGGAGCAAAGTGCTCCATTTGCCCAAACCGTGACTGTTTCTCTCTACCACCCCTGCCTAGCATCCCCCAGCCTTCCTCCTATCTGTTTCTAAGACTGAAGTAACTCCGTACCTATTCTGCACAGCAGAATCAGTGGTAAAGTAAAACCCACCCAGACTCTGTAGAGTGGGCGGCCTGCAAATATGTGTGGCAAATAAAATCTTAAAACACCTTGGCGTCGGTGGCCACCAGGGAATGTTATGCAGACACGTAGGTTAGAGAGCCTGGTTTTTGCAAAAGCAGCCTTACGCTCTTTCCCCATGTTGTAGACTCTCTTTATGGCTTTGTATTGTTGATGTGTCTCAGCAGGTGGCAGCAGTTGGAGTAACCTTGTCTGGGCTGGGATACTAAACAGAGTCTGGCCTGAGTAAATGCTTGGTTAGGGGACTTGCAGGGAATCCCAGGGCTACAGGCCAGGCTGGGGAAGCAAAACCTGGAAGAAGGTGACAGCAGCCCACATTCCTACCGTTGCCAAGAATGCTACATAAATGTTTCTGTGAAGTCACCAGGAGTCGAGCTTCACTCAGAAGAGGCTTCCATTTACTGCTTATACGGGAAGCCTTTGGCATAAGGGATAGGAAGTTGTGTTCTTTAGAGGCCGCTGTTAGAAATTAGCATTGGCGGAAATCCCTTATTAGCCATTGCGGAATCATAAAATAGCAGTCATCATAGATAGCATAAAAATATTAAAAGCAAAATAAGAAATTTTCTTTAAGAGTAAAATGTCAAGTTGGAAAGGACCATTTAGACTCTGTAAGTCTAAGCTCCTGTTCAGTGCAGGAATCTAGGTTAAAGTAGCACTGACAAACAGTCATCCAGCCTCTGAATACATGCACTACTCCTTAGGAGCAGGTTCCAATGATGAGTTGCTCTTATGGCTAAGAACGACATGACAAGAATACAAAATGTATTTGGCGCTGATGGTCTTAAGTAAGGAGGTAGTTACAGGGTGTGACACCCCAGAAATAAGTGTTTTTACCTTGGCCCTCTCTCTGAAGATCATTGACTCAGATTGAGGGGATAGATTTTTGAGGTCCAGGTCAAACTCTGTGGACCTCTTGTCTCACCTGATAGCCTGGTCAGTATCTCTTTCACGCCAAACATTAATTATGCTAGTAGCCAACAGCGTTTATTCTCTCAGGCACTTTAATCAATTAACAGGTACATTTTGAACATATATGCTGCTCAGAAACTTTTGAATTACTGTGGCTATTGCTTATACTGTTCTATTTTTTATATTATTCTGTATTTTTATTGCACTTCATTGTGCAATTTATTTTTGGATTTTTATTGTTTTTTTTTTTTTATGTGTTATGCATCACCCAGGAAAACCTGATTTTGAAGGGTAATATGTATAAATGGTGATGTTTTCAGAAATACTAGATAATGGTATGTGGAAGCTACACCTCTCATGTCGCAACTTACACACGTATTAACAAAATGGTAATGATTGAAGGGGCTAAAGTTCTGTTTTTTAAAAATCAAGCTGCTTTCTCTCTGCTTGTCATTCCAACAGGTATTCCTTGTTTGCAGTAGTTAATCATCAAGGAACCCTGGAGAGCGGGCATTATACCAGCTTTATTCGGCAACACAAAGACCAGTGGTTCAAATGTGACGATGCCATCATCACCAAGGCTAGCATTAAGGACGTACTAGACAGCGAAGGGTATGTCTTTCTTAAGCAAGCCACAAGAAGAATTTGGCCTCCTCCCTTTTAGCATGAAATGCCAGTTGTGCTCTTTACAATGTCAGTGAAATGTAAAAAGTGACCAAAATAGAGGGAATGTGTGAAAATTACCTTGATCTGAAGGATTATCTTGGCTGGTGACCAAGGTACACAAGTAACTCAAAGCCAGTGGTGTTAATACGTGAAAAAAAATGTCCTGTATCTTTGGAGTGGCCCCAAAGAGGGAGATGGCACCTTACTCTAAACCAGTGTTTCTCAACCGTGGTGGCTTTAAGATGTGTGGACTTCAACTCCCAGAATTCCCCGGCCAGCCATGCTCTAAATGGATGTTACGCTGTTGCACTCAAGTTGTGCCTGGCAAAGCTCAGTTCTGCAGCCTGCATAAATTATGCAAATGAACTTTGCATGATTTCTTTTGGCCTGACTCAGCAGCTTTTGCTGCTTTTCTGGTTTCCAGGGGTGGGAGGGACGTAAAAAGGTTATTCCACTTTCTCATTTTGCTTCTGGGATTCTCACTGGCATTCTGTTTTACACTATTAGCAAAGGAAGATTTTTTGTCGGCTTTTGTTTAACAAAACCGAAGAGTCTGTGAAAGCTGAATTCCCTACTTTTGCTTCCCTTGTGCAGAATTGTATGGTATGTCTAGCCCGATGTAAAAGTGCCAGAGATGCATACCTTGTGTTCATCATACTCACTGCACGGTTATATCAGGGAAGGCAGAGGAACCGCAGGGTTTAACATCTAGAAATACTTCTATTCTTGACACTAGGAGGATGAAGCCAGGCAGCGAATGCTCATTTTTTTTAAAAAAAAAATGTATCTGGCATTTCCCCTTGTGCATAAGAATAAATGGACCAAAATCTGAATGAAGGAACCTGTCAGCCCATCGGGATTCTGTTTTGGGCCTGTATGACTAAGAGAGTTACAAAAGCCAGTTTCACTGAGGAACTGCAAAGCTAGAACCAGCTAATCATGGATTAAGCAATGGGCAAGATTTCTTATCATACCACACATGATAATCCCACGTACACAGAAAAGTGTGTCATACCCAATATTTCTAAGTAACGTCACAATTTTCTTCATCTGCACCTCCTGCATTTCCCTCTGATGCCTTGTTTAGTATTGTTCTCTGCTGCAAGCATGGAGGGAGGGAGAGCATCTCCCCACCACCCCAAACAAAAGGAAATGGACTGTTGGGATGGAATGAGTGGACTGTTGCCCACAAAGTGCTGCCATACGATGACTAACATTTCAGATGTCTTAGAATTCTTTTGTTGTTGGAATGTATGTTATGAATTTCTCTGAGGGGCAGGCAGCTTTATTCCTTTGCCCTCCTAAAAGTTCCGTGTTTTAAATCAGGGGGTTTTTTTAAGCGAATTTGGGGACGTTTGGGAATCGCTGGGGCAGGCCAGCCCCCTTTCTACACAAGTCACCCTGTTAGGGAGCCCAGTATTGGCTGAACCTTTCCATTCTTGCAGCCTTGAGTTTGTTCCTTAGGCCTTTGGGTGCTGAGCTAGGCCTAAACCCTGTTTTGCTGTCAGACACTAAGCAGCCCAGGCATATCCTCTGATGAGTCATTGGCTTTAAATTCTTTAGAATGTCACCACATGTCCAGGAGAGCTGGCAAAACCCCTCCCTGAAACCGTTCCTGCCTCATTAAAAGGCCAAAACCCTTCTGCTTCTAACAGGGCTAGCGGGGAGCCAGAATGTATGTGGATAGACACGCATGCACCTTGGCATTACAGCAAACCGTTCTTCCTCCATATTCTGTAGATACTTGCTGTTCTATCACAAACAGTTCCTGGAGTATGAGTAGCCGTTCTCCGCAGCCGAAGAGAAAGAGAAAAGGAAGCAAGATGAGTGGCAGCCTTCTGATCAGACACACAACCCCACCCGAAATGAAAAGACACCCTTTCGACACCTGGCCCTGAGCTGCGACAGGATCTGCTTGCCCCTGGCTCACAGCCTCGAGGAGTAAAAAACGAACTCTCTTCATCGTGTGCACAGTCCTGCGAGGACGGAAGAGGGGGAAATATGCGAGAGGCTACAGTCAGTGACTTTGAGCGAAGAAATAGAATAGCGCAAAGGTTGCTCTGGATGGGGACACACGGGAGCAGAGGAGTCCACGCGCTGCAACTTCTCCCGCTGTTCCTCCGAGACGCGTGTGGGAAGGCCGGGGGTGTGTGTGCGCTCTCATCTCCATAAAGCATCTTCTCCATTGGTGCTTCAGCTCCAACTGACCAATCATACGACAGTTAATAATTAAAAACCCAAGCCCATTTTTTTACGCCTATGGGTCTGAAAGCCGCAAAATGGAGGAGAGTTGGGACAACGCAACGAAATGGACTTTGCGAGTACCTTTTTATTTGTGAATTTTAGTTATTAAATAAATACAGTATGAAATTATCAGGCTGTTTTGTTTTTCGGGAAGCATTAGCAGAGGCCAGATTTACGGGACCGGAGTGGTGGTACCGAGACCGCCTCTAAGTCTCCTGGCACAGGTAGTTTCTGCAAGAGCCTTGGGACAGGTTAGGTTTCTGTTTGAGCCCCCTTTTCGGTTTCCTATACCTTGTTATTTTATTAATTTCTCACACACACCCCCCACATGTACTTTTGTTCATCGTTTTCCTCCCATAAGAATGAAATTCATAATTGCAACCATCAGTAAAATGAATGAATTGGCATGTTTATACTGTAAAAAGTAGTCTCGGTTATTTATTGTGGTTGGGGGTGGGGGGCGGAAGGATGCGAACAAGGCTGATCTCTGGGCCGTGTTGCTGTTGGGTGGCAATTGTCTTCCCATCCTCCCTCTCCCGAGAAATATTACTCTCACGAGACTGGGAAGTGAAGGAACTGCCATCTGCTAACGCTGGCGACTGGATGCTATTTTTGAAATTAGCCCTCAACTACCGGACACCTCTTCGTAAACAAAAGACTTCCTACTCACTCTGCTTTTATTGGCCTCTTAGCGCTTTCTCTCTCTCTCTCCCTCTGTATGCAAAGCCTTCTGGCTTTGTCCCTTCCTCCTGGAAGCTGGGAGCCTGTTTGCTTTTGTTTTTGCCAGAAATGCATTTATTTCCCCCCCTTCTCCCCCCCTTACTGTCTAGACACTGGTAAAGCCCATATGGGCTGTATATTTTATCAAGAGGCGGGGCCACCTTTTATTTGTCAGTTATGAAGAAAACGGCTTTTTTGCCTTGCAAAAACCCTTCAGGCTGCACAGCTTAAAATGTGTGGCCAATAACCCCAGGGAAGTGGTTTTGTCACACCTCCTTTATCTATACAAAACAAGTTTACATTTCTGTGCAAAGGGACATGAGAAAAAATGGCCCACTGATGGCTTGAAGACCAGCCGCATTTCTGTTCCATTGACAAAAACTCCCTTTTATAGTTTAAAAGACATTATTCTCTGCTTTTAAAATTGCAAAGCCTCATTGTTTTTGCAAAGCCTCTTATGTCGTAGAGGTCTATTAGGCATTCTGGAGATGGCCAACCCAGCCCGGTAATTTTCCACCAGTTAGGAACAGAGAGAAAATGCTGGTTTTGAGACAACTCGTATTTACAGAATTTAAACCTTGTCAAAATATTTGTATAGTTACAGAGAGCTTGATGTATGCTCACTGTGGGCTGTTTAGAGGCTTTTAGATGTCCGCCTGCAGTTCAAGACAGATACTATTTAAGGTAATAAGGGCATTTATTATATTGCTTTTTTAAAATTGTAAAAATAAGGTCAGAACTTAGTAGCCAACATTGACTTTAACATGGCGTTTTTCAAGCTGTATTCTGAAGGCCCTGGAGCCTGCTTGGAAAGCTTGCCGTGGTAAATGAGAAGACCTGAAATGGTGCTTGCTGTGTCTAATCCTACCCTGCAGGGATGTTGGCAGACACGTTTTGTAGAACGTGTGCGTGCTCCCGAGGGTGCTGGTAGAACCTAAAATCTTACCCGGTCTTAAGGGTATTCTAGATCACTCTCCGGAATCAGTCTGGTTCGGCAAGATTAATTTGAAACAAATATTTACGTGTGATGAAACAGCAATTACCTAACAGTTAGCAAATACAGTTAGCAAATACAGCCACTTTATAGCTGCAGATGAAGGAGCAATCTCGAGTGTTATGGTTGAATCTCCCGGCTTCCTTTTAAATAATGTAGCAAGCATGCAAATGGAAGGGGAGCTGGCCTTTTCTGCTGCTTGACAGTGAAGTTCAAAACTCTCTTTCAAAAATGGAGTTATGGCACCCCCTTGTGGCTGAAATCTGGGTAATTCTTTTATTTTTTAAAATATTATTAATTATTTTATTAATTATTAATTATTTTATTTATTTATTAAATTTATCCCCACCCGTCTCCCCCTAATGGGGGACTCTATATAACCGTGTTCCTCTTTCTCCATCTCCAAACCTTCTATTTCCTTTTTATTGTTAGATGCCAAAAAAGAGAGAGAGAAAGAGAAAACATTTTCTTCCCAGTGGGATGGGAGTTGTTATAACTGTTAACCCTTTTCCATTTTTCGGGACAAAGGACTTGGTGGGTAAGTTTTGTTTCTGGAACAGATGCAAAAGAGCAGCCAAGTTGTTAATTAAAATCTCTACATATTAATAGACGGACCTAAGTTTAGGACACTTTGAAGCAGAGTGCTCCAAGTTATTAATGAAACTAAAACTCAGATCATATAATTGTTCATAGTTATATTGGCCTAAAACCGAAACATATTTATGCACATTGTAATTCCAGAATTTGTCTGAAGTCCAAAGAACACAGCTGTTTACAAACAATGTTTATGTGTATCTTCTCTGCTTTTTATAACTTTAGTCTTAGAGTAGGTTTATTTTGGGCAGTTATCTTCCTCTCTGTAATGCTAGAAATGGTCACTGTTACTCTTCCTTTGTTTCAATTGCACAATTATTTTCTGATGCTTTTTTTCAACTTGCTGTTGAAACTTCAGCATGCAGTTATTCTGAGAGGAGCAAAGCCGTTATTCTCTTGATGGAACACAAGGGACGTACATGTATCTATAAACATAATGTGGAGGAGGAACAGCATTCAACTGATCGTACTGTTGAGGTAGCCAAAAATTCAAAACTTGTGTTTTTCCTACATAGGCCTATCTGGTTCCCTTTAAAAATCTGTGCTGCCATGTTACCTCTTTCTTTGTGTGGATCCCAGTGGTTCTAATGTTGCTTTTCAGTGTAAGAGAGGAAATTGGATTTGCTCTCCACCAACCCTTCTTCCCCTTCCCCTTCCCTGTTATCATCATTTGAAAGCAGTTCCAGAACTGGAGTTTGGAGAATTCTGGCTGTGCTGCATCCTAGTGATCTTTTCCCTCTATGCTGTCACAGAAGTGCTAAAGAAAGAAATTTGCTCACATGCACGGGCAGTGCTTGTGCTCTGGTTGCTTGGTAACCAGAGGGAGGCCTGCCTGCGGGTGAGTGGTGGACTCTAAATTAAATAGCATCTTGAACATTTTGATGTTATTTGCTGTCAGAGGGATGTTGGGTGTGTCTTATTTTCACCAGTAACCAACATTTGTTTATTAATCTGAGTATTTCAGCCAGAGACATATAGTCAATTGTAATTGGGCTGTGGTCGGTCCATAACCATAATAAGATCCCATCTATATCATCAATTTTCTGTATTTTTTAAAAGTGCTTTGTATACTTTGGCTCAGAGCTAAGCTCTACCTAAAATGTGCCTGTGTATTTTTTCAATGGTTCTTCTCCCATCAGAGTCTTGGTCAGGGAAGGTTCTTCTAAAAGCCTGAGATCCCAAATAGAGAACCTTGGGGGTGCTAGAATTATTTCACCTTTTCTCGGCTATAGATCGCTTCAAATCTGTTTTTCATCCTTTGTGGAAAAAAGAGAGAGGTTCTGCCTTTTCCTTGATGGGAGGCAAGATGGGGCAGTGATTTTGAAAGGGAAGCTGACTACAAGACACATAGTTAAGTAGCCTCTTTGGTCATTTTTCTGTTCAAGACGGATGGGAGGAGAGGAGGAAAGAAATACAGCTACGTGTAATATGTTGCTTCGCTGTCAGCTATTATTATACACTCACGAATGGCCTTTTTCTCTGAAAAAAGGGGAGTGAGAAGCAGCAATGCCTACTGCTTGTCAGCTTCAAGCCATCAGACAGTTTTTCTGACCGCAGTGCCAAATAAGTGAATGGAAGCTCCAAATATAAGTACTCTTTCTTTTCTCCGAGCCACCTTTTCTCCGAGCAGTTTTCTGAGACCCCAAAAAGGCATAAAATAACTACATTCAGGCTCTAATTTTGTGATTGCTCTCTATCATCCCTCAAACAACAACAGAGGTTAGGCCTTTGCAGCAATTCATAGTTCTGTGTGCCCAAAAATGTGTTGAAGTTGGAGGAAGAATTGGGCAGTAGAGGTGCTTTGGAACCACTTCCCTGGAGATCTTCCTCCGAAAGTTTTACTGAAAATCCAAGGAAAGGAGGTAACAATTACAGTATAGTGAACATTTCTGTGACTAAGAGAGCAGAGTTCCGATCTACTTTGGGGATGGTAAAAAGCCCAGAGTTCAGCTGTGGTGAGAATTTTGTGTAGGGCAACTGACAAAGGCATTTCATTGCGCTTGTCTTGAGAAAGAGGAGTGCGACCTGCAGATGGCAAAATGTCTTTCCACTAGTTAGCCTTGTGGAAATCAGTAGGAATCGTTCAACGTCAGCATGGAATATGCTGCGGAGTTGCATTTCTGGCATATGAATTATCAGAGGAAGAGGGAGGGGCAGGACAAGACCGCAGGCAGAGCTGACTGCGAATCAGGCCGAAGCACCAATGGTGACGCAGAATCAGGCCCTCTGGTTCCAGACTCTGCCCCACAAGATGATATTGCCATAAGCTGGAAAGCAGGAGGCAGGCAAGGTGGGAAAATGCTAGGAGTGGTGTGTGGCATGGACAGGAGGGTCTCCACGAAAATAGACTCTTCCTTTCTCAAAGCTGGTGCTTACAGTCTGATCTTGGTGCCAGCTGGAAACTCCCAGCATTTAGGCTTCTGCTTGAAAGCGGTGTGACGCTGGGACCATTTCTGTTAGAACTCCATGCCTTGTCCCCAGGCGGTGTAAACTTCCTTGGAAGTTTGATTTTCCACTTAACTCTAACTACTTTCTGCTTTCCCTTTGAACCTTGTCATAGGTAAGAAATTTGGCTTATCTTGAACCTGGTCTGGACTGTGACTTGCCTTTCTAACTTCAACTGTGCGTGCCAGTTTGTCACCTCATACTGTTAACTGCTAAGCTGTGGGGCGGGACCCCAGAGTCAAATTCTGTGGATGACCAGGGCTAGTGCCATAGTGGTTTAGTAGAACAGACCGAGAAGATAGACTTGGCATAGTTAAATGGAACCAGCATGTTTAGAAGCCCTATGCTCCAGTCAGTGGTATCTGTAACAAACCACAATAGGATGAAAACCACAACCTGCATGTGATGTTGCCATCACATGTCTGTCACAACACATGTCCCAAATCTGTAGGTCCCAACATTCACTTCATGTTGTCACGCACATGTCAACATTGGCTCTCCTTGCCTCCCCCTCTGGCTCCAGTTGTGGGTTTCCTAGAAGCATCTGGTTCACCATTTGGGAAACATTCAAGCAGGCAAGCCAAAAGCTTTTGACTTCCTGCATCACAAAAAAATGACCCACCCAATTCCACTAAAAAAAAAAAAAAAAGCCTTTGCCACAGTCCTACCCACGTTGCTGCTGCTTGACCCCCTTGGCCCTTGGTACCAGCTCACTGCCTACTTAAAAAAGGCAGCAGAAGGGGCCCCCTTAGGACCTCATACAGGCAGGGCATGGCCTGGGCATGTGTGTCTGCTAGAGCAGGGTTCCTCAACCTTGGCAACTTTAAGACATGTGGACTTCAACTCCCAGAATTCCCCAGCCAGCCTTCCACCCGTCTTAAAATTGCCAAGGTTGAGGAACCCTGTGCTAGAGCACATGGTCTACGCACCTCTGCTTTCTTCAGGTCTGAAGTGGCAGGAGGCATCCAGTGAGGATGACCAGCAGGACACTGTTTCTGCCAGGATAACTCAGAAGGTCAGGGGTGACTGTGGAGGGCTGTCAAAGCAATGACTTCTTATGCACCTGCCCAACACTTCTCCTTCTGAATCCGCATCATGTTTAGAACTGTGTGCTTTAACCTTTGGGTTCATGTTTTGACTTCATTTGGACCAATGACCCAATGCACGTTGCAGAAAAGTAACTTTATTGTTTTCAAATTCTGTTCCCTTGAAACTTGGACATTTCCTTCAAGTGCTCTTGTGCTGGTTCCCCTGAGCAGCTGGGACTTCCAAAGATCCTTGTTTTCCTCAGTTGCTTTCCACTTCTTTTCAGAAGAGGAGCCACAAATGGGGTTTACTTCTGGGTTTGCGGTTCAGTGTGAATAGAAACTAGTCCTTCCCAGGCCAGTGAAAATGTTAATGCAAGCCGCTGGTGTATAAATAAATAAACACGAGGCCTCCTTGCGCTTTCAAATATTTTGAACGTAGCCAACGTCAAAGGGTTGTGAGAGCCTGGTCCAAAAACATTTGGAGGCCGTGAGGTTGCCTTTTCCTGGACTGGACTATGGAAATGTTATCTTTGAAGTGCTAGCTGGCTATTAGCAAGGCATTCTTTTCAGGGAGGAGAATGAAGACCTATCTGCAATCTGAAATGGCGATAGGAAGCAATTACCTACCAGATGCTTCTGATTGCTTAAAGTAAGATCTATTCCTGTTAACCTAGGACAAAATACTCCCCTGTGCGTAGGGGAAGGACCTCAACAATTCAAGCAGCTTTCTTACGGGAGGGTCACGCTCCTGCAGTATCCCACTGTCGATTGCTTAGGTCATCTGCATCTTTTCTTGGGAGGGAGAACATATAATTTGGAAATGGCAGTCTCCGGAGGTAGGAATAGTTCCTCCAGCAGCAGCAGCATCAGCCAGCATCCCTAGCTGATACGTCCTAGGGCATGCTCGGGTCTCCTGGACGGCAGGACTCACTTCGGGAAAGCAGAAGCCGCACGTTTCCACAGGCTCTGGAGTTTGGCTGCCTCTGGATTCGCTTCCAAGGCTTCCTGCTTCCATGAGAGGATCTGAAAAATGAGTCTCTGCTTTAGGGAGGGGGATGCCAACAGTATTGTGACTTTGAGATAGACTGAATGCATCAAGGCAATCCCATTTGGGGTGTATTTATACTGGCCATATACCAGTTTGTATACCAGCTTAACCATTAATAGCTTTCTCTTTTAAAAATCTGGGTAATCGGATTCTAACGAGAGTGCCAAGAATCCTCAGTGAAGTTGGAGGTTCAGCAAGCTTCAGCAGAGTGGAAAGAATTTTTGTATAAAGCATCTTGGTTCAGATAGATTTAGCAGAGGCTGTAGCCTTAGAAAAGCTTAGAAAACCTGTTTTCCCTCTTTTGAATGCATCCACAAAAATCTGTTCGTCAAAGAATTGTGCAGAAGAGGCTTCCTGTCTAGTTAAATAGAGTTTTGATGGACACTAGCCTCTGCAGGGAGGCACAAGAAATATTCCACTAATATTAGCACAAATATGAGCTTTAGAGAGTTTGGTCTCATGGTGAAGGCACCAGTCTAGAAACCAGGAGATGGTGAGTTCTAGTCCTGCTTGAGGCATGAAAGCCAGCTGGGTGACTTTGGGCCTTCTTGCTTAGCGCCTGACGTCAGGCTCGGACAACAAGCCGGTCGGTCAATTCCTGTCACAACCAACGGATCAATATTCAGTTGATCCCCCCCCCCCAAAAAAAGACCCTACACCTTCAGGAAAACGCTAGGAAGAAAAAAAAATCATGAGCTTTACAGACAGAGCAGAAAACCTGGTTGAACCATCTGGTGCCGTGGCTCAAGGATTGATCCATCGCCACTCTGAATACCCAGAAGCAAAAATAGGAATTTAAAAGTATCTTCCTGCTCACATCCCCTTATGATAAAACATATTCCAGCGAAACTGGAAGGCACCTCATTGGAGAAACCCTGGTGTAAACCAGGCCTGATTTAACACTGGGCTGTGTGTACAAAAGCCATGCTACAAAAGATCTGGGAGTGTGTGCAAACACACAAGGAATGCTGTTTCTTCAACTGGGATAAAATGAGAAAAAATGTTTACCTTTTGGTCGATCTCCCTTTTTATGGCAAGCCACTGGGCTGGCTTTCCAGGATATCTCATCCATCTTTTTTCGAAAGTAAATCCAAGTCAACAGCAAGGAGAAGAGCAGAATGCAGAGAGAGAGACCCAGGACCATGTAGAGAATCATCTGTTGGTCGTACGTGGCCTCCAGTTTGTGCTGAACAGGCTGGAGAGCAGCCGGTGTTGGTAAAGAGGTTGCAAGGATCTCTGAAAGTCAGATGGGGTGGAGGGAGAGAGAGGGGACTGTTGATAAATGTTCACACCACGGCCTGACCTCCTTTTGTACTGATTGTGTTGTGTGGCCTCTGGGTTTTATCTTTGGATGCAAACACAGCGGACCTATCCAGATCTAGGGGACTATGTTAGACCCTGCACTGCCTACCAAAGTGAAGGTTGGTGAAGGCACATTTGTATTTGATGCCCACCAGTAACCAGGAATTTCATGCGACTGAGCGAACAACCTGGCAAAGTTGAAACAAAGTCACTGTCAGCATGCTCAGTTTCCTTTTAAGGTGTGAAAGGGTCCTCCTGCTCCACCCCTGCCCAATGTTTCAGTTCCTGAGCACATTTGTGACCCAATCTGCACATTATGGAGCGTAACGTAACTAACTAACTGGGGACATGGGAAAGGTCTGTGTGTGCCTTGTGTCCTGGGGTGGAAAACACAAGGAAGAAAATTGAACCCTCCAGATCAGCTGGCAGTTAAGGGATTCATCTTCAGCTCTTACTTCTGCAGAAAGGCATACATTCTCTGGGGTGTTGTCCACAGATTGTGGAGCATTTGATGCATTCTCTCAGGAGCTTGTCGTAGTAAGAGCCCTCTTGCTTGCTGCACTCTAAGGAGTCTAAGAAGGAGAAAAGCAGGGTTTGGGTAAAGTGAAGAGAAAAGTCAGCGTGCCTCTTTCCCCACCCACAGAACCATCCAATCTTTGGCTGGTCTACTGTTCATTGGCTATCAAATCACGTAGTCATGGAAACAGCAGCACCCTTGAGGTGGCCAATGTTGGAAGAGAGATGTGGCCCTCTCCTTTCCATCTACTGCATCCTTGAGCATCTGGGTTGTCAGGGTAGTGGAACATTTTCCACCCATTTCAAGCTGTTGGGGCAGCCTGCATCTGTCAAGTATGGCTGCTAGGCTCTTGAGATTAGCAATGCAGTGGGTATGAAAGCCAGTCCACAAAATAGTTTGGTAATCGGGGCTGTAATATAGCCCTTTGGTTATTTGGATTTCCAGTGACCCACTTTCTGCAGACTTGTGAAGGAAATAACTCTAGTACCAGCAGAGGACCGCTTCATACATTGTAGGTCCCCTGCCATTGGTATCTTGCTAAGTGTCCCTAGTTACCCAAGAGTTCTAAAGCAGGGAAGTCCTCCATGGGTTGCTGAATATCAGTTCCAATCAGCCTTAAGTCAGCATGGCTAATGGTGCATGATGCTGGAAATTGGGGTTTAGCAACATCTAACCAGCCATGAGCTGACCATCCCTGTTCTAAGGACTTGGACAGCCAGTTACCATTAGCTTAGATCAACCTCCTTGTATCTTCCAGAGACATCTGGAGGTCATTGACTTGAGGAAGGTGTCTCAGCAAAGCAGTGAGTGGCATGGTCCTCTTGCTGGAGTTGGACAACCACATCTGCAACACCTCTACTGCTACTGGAAGTTCTAACATGATTCTTTCCCCATTCCTAACATGATTCATAAACTGCTTTGGAGGGCCAAAATTGCTGAAAAAAGGGAATGCAGCTATTTCGGTAGAATGTCATAAAACATGATTTTCAGATGCTTACTGCAGACATCGGCGCATCCCTTTAATTTGAGTGGCTGGCAAGCAAACTTGCAGGACACACAGTTCCCCAGAAGCCCATCCCAGTACTGTTCCTTCGAACACTGCATGATCTGTAGAAAATGCACGTCTTAATCTGGGGAGGTCTCTAAAAACAGAAAAAAGGTTGCAGGGAGAGAAATCTCATAGAGTTTGCTACATCATAACATGATTTCTTTTTTACAGTGCGGTGTTGTGTGTGTCCAGTCCTTGTGGTGTATGACTAATGTGTTGTGCAACTGTGGTTTATTAAGTAAACCACAGCTAAACAAATGGCTTAGAGTGTGCTCCAAGATGTTCATGTCCCATGAACATGGGAAACATTGAAGATCATGGGGTAGAACTTGATTGTGGATACATCACTCCAAGGCATGGTTTGTTTCAACCGGATTTTGTTGCACAAGTCATAGTGGCCTGGGTCATCCACATTGCTACGCTGTATACCATGGTTTGAAAACTGTAATGGCTGACTTTCATATAATGACTCAACAAACTTACACCACAAGTTAAGCCGAAGCAAAGTACGCGTCGCACAGCGCAGTGTGCAACCCCACTGGGTTTGTGTTTTCTGCAAGGAGCTTTATTCTCTTGTAACATCAGCTGCTGGTGTGCACAAATAAGGTGAGCTGCATTGACCGTTAGAAAATCAAACTGCACGGACAGGCCATAGGAAGACCAACTCCGGTATCTGAAGAAGCGTGCAGCCTTTTCAGCACGCTAATCTGCAGATGGAGAGAGAGAGAGAGAGCCCAACGTTTTGCAGTGCTTAGACCGAATTGGAAGATGGAGATTGCAGGTTGAAGGGAGCAACTGCCTATAGAAATTGCAGCTGACTGCCCCCTCCCATAATTTCTAGAAACGCAAACCTTTCTGCAACTCAGACAGGTCCCTTTTTTGGGCAAAACGCCCAGGTTGCTGGCTAGGAAATATAACTGCAGATAATGATTTTTAGGTGATGTGCTAAAGATAAACAAGTCCATGAATGCCACCCACTAGCTGGAGGGAATCCAAACTTCTAAAAGTAGAAGCTCTGTATAGTAGAGAAAGACCTCTTCTAACCTTATTTTTCCGGCCCATTTATTTGATTAAAACTCTTCCCTTTCCCCTCTAAATGCTCTGCTTCGCTTCCCCAAAGGAAAGACGATTCTTCTCCAGATCGTTCCTTTCCAGGGAAGGAAAAAAGTTTGGATATGGGGTGGGGCAAGGGAGATAGCAGAAGGAAAAGGGTTAAATGCCCCCAGGTCACCTCGCCCTGTTCCGTTCTTAGCTGGAGGACACCTGCAGCTACGTTGAATGTCAAAAGAAAACACCAAGGTGGAAAAACAATTGTGGTAAGTTGAGTTTTGGAAGATGCTAGAAAATGCTGTATTTGGCCTTTTTGAAGGTTGAACTGAAGTATTTGCATTTGTTGCAGAGTTTTCCTGGAGGCACCCGACCCATCACTGTGAGAAAAAAAAGGAATATTGGGCTGAAGGGATCTGTTCATAGGAACCATGAGGACCCTTTTTCATTCCTTAGCAATTCGCTTTTTTATCAACCTGCAGGGCTCAATAGCTGAATCCCTTCAGCAGAAAAGAAAGAGACAAGACCTGCTCTGGAGGCAGATAGAAAGCCCAGAACAAGTGATAAACAATGGAGATGTGCAAATGCATTATTTATTTATTTATGTTTCTTCATTTCGGCAACCTGAGGTGCCGCATCGTGGTGCCTAGGTAAGGTTGCCAACCCCTGCTTTAAAACCCTCACTCTTAATGGGCTTTCAAAGTTTTTATGAACGAGGGCAATCTTCCACATATTTTGGGCAGGCAGCAACTCTTAAGCTTCAAAGCTTGCCTTTTCTGGGTTGTTGAATTATTTTATTTCAAGATACACAGTATAGGCTGCAAATGTCTGCCATATAAAACCAACAAAGGGAACCCCGTTTAAAATAATTTTAAACACTGTGTACCTCTAACATCTGGCCGCCCAATGTTCCAAGTTCTGAGAGGGGGAAAGAGAGACCGTCACAAGAGGGAAAGACAAGACGCCATCAATTGAGGTGCCTGGTTGGGATTTGCAGAGTTTGCTTTTTATTTTTATTTATTTGGAATCTTTATAGGACTGCCCAACTCAGACAAAGCCATCAATTAAAAAAAGAAACAGGACATGCCATTAAAAATCCCACTAAGACAAAAAAATGGCAGTCAGGTCATCAGTTGGGAACTCAGCCCGTAAACCCTTACTAGCTCTCACTCAATTTTGAAACCAAAGGAGAACAGCCAATGGCCTCTTTTTCTGGATTTATTTCAGAAGTCGTTGCTCTGTAAAGTGGCTAGAGCGGGCCCAACCCTTTGTGAGTGAATGAAAACGGAAGACTTTTTTTTTTAAAGAGGGGACAAAAATACCCCAAGTCTCTCTACCTGTGTGATAGTGGAAATTCGTAGGGTTTGGAATTTGCACACTTCCATTTCAGAAGCCCAAGTGAATTTCCCACATCCGTTTTGTTATCTTAATTTACTCTTGTAATCTGTGTCTTTGTTCTCTGCTTGACAGTTCTCTGACTTTCAAATGCCCTTGATGGTTCACCTATCGTCCTCCATTGCAGGCTAAGGAAGGGTACCGAATGCAAGAAGACAATTGACTGTGTGTGTGTGTGTGTGTGTGTGTGTGTGTGACATTTTAAGAGAGAAGGAGCATTTTCTCTGAATATTCTACCAGAGGGAGGCAAACCTTCTCAATGGCATGGACGACAAGCCAGAAAGGTCTTGAAAAGAATCTGAAAAATGTAGGCTTGTTCTAAGTCATCTGAAGATGGAGCCTATAGGAAACGGTTAGCTCTCATTCTTTACCTTATTTCTGGGGAGAGAGATTAGAGGGGGAATTTTTTTTCCCCCCATAAGAAGGAGAAAGTTTTCAATAGTGGCTCAAAGTAAGAATGGCGCCAGCAGATTAAAAAAAAAAAAAAGTAAAAAAATCTGCAGTTTCCCTCTTTTTTACCCCTCCCTAGGTGTAGGTGTTATGGAAACTTGTTTTTCTTTCAAAAGAAATGTTGATGAAGCTCATTATGGTAGATGAAGGAAGTAAGGGGATAAGAAAAGAAGCATTTATGTCATTCAGCAGGATATCCTGCCAAAGTGATTGAAAACCACTGGTGTACATGGACATCTCAGTGAGCCTCTCTAATTACTTAGCTGTCCCAAGAAATGTTCCAGTTCCTTGTACCACTGGGTTGTCTCTCCCTGAGGGTATCAGACTGTGCCACCATGCTAGGTTAGAATGGGCGCACTCCAGATCCCTTCCCTTAAAGGTTGCCACCTAGTGGGACCTAAGAGGTGTGCCTTCTCTGTAACTGACCCTGTCCTATGGAATAGCCTCCCCCCCGAGATCCAGAAGACCCCCACCCTTTTAGCCCTCTGGAAGGCCCTGAAGAGATGGCTCTTGCCCCAAACATTGGGCTATGGTGAGCATGGAGCCCAACAAATGTATGGAAGGAGTGTTGTACTGGGCTGCTGTGAGGTGCTGTTTCTTTTTAATTTTTGCGTATTATTGTTTTATGTTTATATTTTACTGTTGCTGGGAGCTGCCCAGGGTTATTATATATAAGATGGGTAGCCATATAGGTCTTTTAAATAAAAAAATGATACCATTGTAAAACACAGCCAAGCCAGAGGTGCTGCGTCCAACCCACTCCAATGATCTAAAGCACAACTCAACTCAATCCATGTATCTAGGCAACTCTTCAAAGCTCAAAACTTGCTCCAAGCTCTGGGCCTCGCAAGCCAAGACCAGCATATCATCATCTAGTGATGCTTCCATTCCAAGTGTCACCACGAAAACCATCTAGAAAGCAATTTGACCTCTGACCAGTGGGAATGGCTGCATTCCAGAAAGGGAAAGGGTGGGCCCCCAGAGAAAAAGTCAATGTGATCTTATTTTTGAATTAAAATACAGGTACTGCAACTATTCTCCATATATTTAATAATTTCCCCCTTTGGTCATATTTTAAATTACAATTTGGTACCAACTTTCATAAGCCACCTGGAGCTTGACCTTGGAGTGTCAAGCGATGCCCTTTTGACTTAAAAGAAAACAGGAATTTACTTACACTTTTCCCCCTGCTGCTGGGCTGAGCTGAACTTCTCTTTGCTGATGGTCATCTCCTTCATGTCATCTCTTTTGTGTCTCTGATCCTTACTTGTGGGGTTTATTATGAGTACTTAATTTGATTAGAGTCTCTGTGTGTGCTTCCTGGGGATTTCCCCTCACATCCTTTAGATGCAAACCAACTCAACAAAATCTGAACCAGAAGGGAGGTCCTTTTCTGAGTTTCCCCCCCAAGGGAATATCAGAAACTCCACTTCAGTCATTTTTACCTCTCTTTCTCAAGAAAAGATTATTCAGTTTGCTTTGTAAATGCCAGTAGGACATGTGTGTGGAAGTTGTCAGTCCAAACCTACCCAGAACTTTGAGAAAGGAAATTCTTCCAGGGGTGGGTCTTTTACTGTTACTCCCTTGTTTTCCCAGTGTTGTTTTTCTTGAGGTTAGACTACTCTGGAAGATTAGTGCATCACTGCCTTCAAGACCAACTTGTTAGTTCTTCAACCATGGTTGTGGCTTTGATGCTACAGGAGGCAACCTCTTTTGCTTCCAACCCAAAGATTCTAATACCATGTTGGCTCCCTCTGCACCTTCTGGATAGGGCCACCCTACCATTAGGCAAACTTAGGTGGTTACTTCTGGACACAGGGAATACTATAGGTAGCAGCAGCAAGGGGATTGGAGTGCCATTTTTATCTTTCCCAGCCCCTAGTGTAATGTGATCTCAGGGTCACTGCAGAACATTAAAGGACAGCTAGGACCACTTCAAGTCTAGGGGCCCTTCCAGATGATCAGGAAAGCTACATTCTGGTGCCAGGTCTAATCTATAGCTTTGGCAAGCTCCAAGTTTAAATGTTTTATATTACACATTATACCACAAATAGTGGCTGTTAATTGCCTTATACTCTGACCATTGTTCTGGTCTTGGTTTTGAGTTGGTGTCCATCACCACTTTTTGTGACAGCGAATTCTGCAATTTAACAATAAGCCTAAACTTCGCCAAGCTGTCAGTTGTGTCTTCCACAATATATAACAAGGGAGAAGATATATCTTTGCTGTGATCATGATGGGCCTTGCTTACCAGCCTTCCTGTTTTCACCTCCAGTGCGTTGAAGGTATGCGCCTTGGATTTCTAGCTTGCTGTGTCAGCTACTTCAAGCTTGAATTCACCCAGGTAATGGAACACCAAAGACCCCACTTTCTGTAATGCCTATTTTTTTTAGATTTTTTTATCCTGCCATTATTATTTTTATATATAACTCAAGGTGGCGAACACACCTAATAGGCCTTCCTCCTCCTATTTTCCCCACAACACTGTGAGGTGAGTTGGGCTGAGAGAGTGACCGGCCCAAAGTCACCCATCCGGTTTTCATGCCTAAAGTGGGACTAGAACTCACTGTCTCCTGGTTTCTAGACCAACACTTTCACAATGACACCAAACAGGACAGGAATAGCATCCTGTGGCCCCACATTTCAAGTGCAGAGAAAGTTTTTAATGGAAAAACTCCTTGAATATGTCCATATTTTTCTTAGAACTTCCTTAGAAAGAGGAGCCTGGTCTTGGACTATTGAGTTGACTTCTCTTTTGCACTACATGGTTTGCGGGTGGCCTTTGGGGCAATGGATAGAAGACTCACCCTTGGGGTTATGAAACTATCATCTGTTTCTGGAGGGGCTGGAGGATTCATTTTTCTCTGTTTTTAACTTCATCACCCTGCTGGTACTTGAAACTAGCAGATTTGTTTTCAGCATTGGGGGGACATCTGGTGTTTCTCCAGGCTCTTATCAATCCACAGGTTGAGATCTGGGGCATCAAGTAACCTTTCCCAAGCTAGACTTGACTTCTCACTACCTGGCCATCATCACCAAGGCTGGGGAGAATGTGGTAGCTAAAATCCAACATACGTAGCAGGCACAGGTTGGGTGTGGCCACTGAAGCTCAGGGGTAGCAGAATTTTAGGATAGGCATGAGTTTCAGTAATGCCTCTCTTGAAATGAGTCAAGTTAATTCCTCCTGATGACAGGGAAACATATTTTAGGATAATTCCTTGGCAACAGTACAGAAATGGCTTGTTTGTTGTCTTATCCTAGAATGTTTTTTGGATTTCCTAGTCTCCTAGTCTATAGCCGTCACCCATCCAAGTTTACTAACCAAGTCAAATCCTGCATAGCTTTTTTCTAGATCAGCCATAATTGACTAGATTTGCAGCAGATACCTTCAACAACAACATTCTGCATCTGTAGACCAACTACAATTCTAAGCGAAGAAGGAGGAGGAAAACAATGTGTTGCTTTGGGAATCCTTTCATAACCTTTCACCCCATTTCCATATTTCTACATATGGAAGTTTGAAGCTTTTACCTCTTCAGTATCCATAGTTTAATAACCATAGGGGGAGGAATTCATGATGCCCTATTTTACGCAGCGTGTTCTATAATATTTTTTAAACCTGAGTTGTTAAATCCCTCCTCCCCTTTCCTTTGAAGTTATCATGAGTCATGTCGTTTTTCTGATTTATGTACCCACACAAGCTGTTCCCAATTTAAAGAAAATCTCTGCTGGTTTTGATTTAACTGGCTTCAATTTGCATGTCAAATGAAAAGTTGTTCTGAAGGACGTCTACTTTTTTGAATTTTGTTTTTGGCGACGCGTACATGTGTCAGAACCAGAATAATTTTGGAAGAGGCTTTCTCTTTTTCTGGAGAGAAATAAGAAGCCGTGCCTCTTCTAAAGGGCTGTTGCTCTGCCAGTTTTTAAATAAAGGTTTTCATTTAAAAATCATGAATACATCTAATCCAGTGTTTCTCAACCTTAGCAACTTTAAGATAGGTGGACTTCAACTCCCAGATTCCCCCAGCCAGCATGGCTGGCTGGGGGATTCTGGGAGTTGAAGTCCACCTATCTTAAAGTTGCTAAGGTTGAGAAACACTGATCTAATCTGTCAGGTTGACTGAGAGCATTTTGTTAGTGGAACAAACATTTTAATCAAGTTATTTTTCTTGGTGAATCAGTGTAACGTTGCAACCCTACTAATCGTTCGATGCCTTGCTTGGCAGAATAATTGTCCCTTTTTAAAATTTTTCGTCTGTGGTGGGGTGGGAGACCTTTGGGTTTCTCCCTGGTTCTGAGGTTGCTCAAGAAGTTCTGTTGAATTTCTCTTGGCAATGGTTTGGAATACATTTGATTGTTGTGATGGAGTGTGTGATGGAGATTGTGATATTGCTCTCAAACTCCCGTTGCTGCCAATATACCCATTCTAATCAAAGTGCAATGGAAATTCTTCCCATGGGATTTAGCTGCTATTTGAAAAACTAGGGAAGAGGCAAGGCCACGTGGCCATCTTGTAATACACGTCACTGTATAAATGCAACTGACATTTTCCATCTTTGGAATAAATTTTAAATACCAATTCCTGCTCATGGAACTGAATGAGAACCGGTAGGGGGAAAAAATGCAGGCTTTGAAAAAAATGTTTTGCATAGCCCTCGCTTTAAAAACATACCCATTGAAATTCTACACAAAGAGTTGTCGTTCTATCTGTTTATTTATTTATTTGATCGTCCGTTCAAATCAATTTCTATGGCCGCCTGCTCGCCTAGCAACTCCGCGTGGTTAACAAGGAATGAAAAACATCTAACGCAGGAAAATGATAAAAATAATATAGCACGGTAAACATATAGCACAGGGATCAGACCCACACCTAGTCTAGTTCCAACAAACATCCTGCCCCTTTTTATGGAGAATAAATATTGCATTTAGGAATATTGATTGCCCAATTTAATTTTAAAAAATATATGTTTGGAGTCAGCTCCATCTTCTCAAATACCATCCCCTTTGAAAGCCCCTTTTTTTCCCACGGTAGAATATTCTTCATGCCAATCGTCAGTTGCTATTATTCCATAAACGGCGTTAAGACACTCAGAGAGAGAGAAACTAGTTCTGCATTGCTGGATAATACAGAATCATTTGTTCTATTCTCTCGTTGTTGTTTTCAGCTGATGCATTTTGAAAGAAAAGAGTTCTGCTGGACACCCAAAGAATTACACCCAAAGCATTGTTAAGCACCTCACTGTACATATTAGGAGCTCCCCCCACCCCCATAAAGAAGCAGACCTAAAAATGCTCCTTGCTAACCATGGTTATAGAAGATTAGAAAACAGCTGTTCACTGCCCGGGTATAAACCATGGTTTGTTTTAACTCAGAGCTGTGGAACAAGCCATAGTGGCCTGCTTCATCCAATGCTAAACCCCGAGGCACGGTTTACAAAATGGAACGGCTGGCTTCAGATGTTGCCCTAAACCGAAACCAAACAGACTGACTTCTGGTTTAGTGCTTGGGGTCGCATGTTACCCTGAATCGGATTTTCAGCTCGACTAGTGTTATATCGCCTACACTGATAGGCAGCAGTTCTCCAGGGAATCAAGAGAGCTCTTTTTCAGTCTTACCAGCAGATGCCTGAGACCTGCATGAAACAGGCACCCTCCAATTAAGCTACAGATCCTCCCTGCAGATAAAAGTGAAGTTTCCAATCCTCCCATCCTAAGCAAAGCCCTGATTTAAACAAGACTACAGGGAGTCATCAGTTTCAGAACGAGTTGCGTTCCCAAGATCTGTCCTTAAGTCGAATTTGTACGTAAATCCGAACAGTATTATGGTATAATACCGTATAAGTAGTATTGTGTAATGAATTCGAGCCCTTGTGTAACTCAAATTTTGCTCCAATAGACTCTGTTCTTAACTATGGGCTGTCCTTAAACCAGGCATTCTTAACCCGGGGACTACCTGTATAGAGAGCTACCTGGTACCAAATCCAACTCCATGAGAAGGATGCTATTTTCTTTCTTGGGCATGGCAGTAGAGAAGGCCGTTCTGGAACTCCACGAGTAGAATTATCCATTTGGATTAAAGGTCTGAATGTTTATGAGGTCTAGTGCAGTGTTCCTCAACCTTGGCAACTTGAAGATGTGTGGACTTCAACTCCCAGAATTCCCCAGCCAGCATGGCTGGCTGGGGAATTCTGGGAGTTGAAGTCCACACATCTTAAGTCACCAAGTTTGAGAAACATTAGTCTGGTGCCTTGGGCTGGAGACTGAATCCTTGGAATCAGGACTGACATCCTCAAAATTGCCAGAGTAACTTAGAAGCTGTTCTGCCCATTTTTTTGCAAATTTCTGCCCAGGCTTCAAGGCAAACCCTTCCTGTATATTTCCCAGTTGCAAGCCTGGCAGTGGTCCGTCCAGGCCTGGTCCCCAAAGTTGCAGGGGTGCTGTTCAGAGCATTTCATGTCAACCCTCTCAGGCAGTAGGACGTTCCTGGGGACAGCCCGTCACCAGCCTCACCCCACTTCCTCCCATGCCTCACAGAGACCCAAAGCACTTGGCATGAGAAAGACCGAGCAGTTTTCTGACTCAACCGAGGAAGGCAACCAGCCGTGTCAGGGAAGCCGGGGGCTCTAAAAATTGTCATCTGAAACCCCCAGAGCATTGAGATGGCCCTCCAGAGGAGGTTGGAACGGAAACTCCTGTGGCTGAAATTCAACCAGTCAAGCAGGCTGAAAAGAAGAAGAAGAAGAAGACAACGACGACAAAAAGTTGGCGTCAGCTCCTGTTCCAGTTCCCAAAGTCATTTACAAGAATTAGACTTTGTTTGCGGTAGGAAGATCTTTGGAAATGTTTAAGAAAAGGAAACTGCATAGAGTTATGGCTAGTTTGGAGCTGTTCTGACTGCGCTGATCAGTCAGGGACAGTCCCTAGCAAGACAGAACCAAGTTAGATGAGAAAAGTTTGTCATGTATTCAGAAGAGTGGACGAAGTCCCTAAGGACTGGATCAGCCCAAAGATCCCACTGGTCTAACATTCAGGAATGTTGGAAACAGAGACATGGCCATCCTTCCATTGCTCTCTCCTTGTAGATGGAACCAAGATAGCTCAGTTTTGCTAAGTATATTTGTTAACCAATGGCCAGTTTAACTCTCTGCTTTCCTACAAGGGGTGCCCTCCAAGTGGGTCTTTGGATCCTGCCTCCCCAAAGCAGCAACTCTGTTTTGTCATATTTTAGGAATGAATTCCCTTGGCAATTGGAAGGGGCAGGGGGCATTCCTGAAGACCATTAATTCTAGTGTGTAATGTTATTGCCTAGCGTCAACCTACTAGGTAGACCAGACTAAGAAACCAATGCCATATAGGTCAAGATGACTTTTACTGGATCAGCTACAGTGAAGAATCTATAGTAAAGTCTGAATGTGCAACCCCCTCCCTCTCTTTATCCTTGTATGAAGTAGGGAGGGGCTTGTCTGAGATGTTTTCTCAGGTTACATTCTTGCCCTGGGCTCAGACCCCTCTTATCTGACCACTGCCTTAGTAGTACTTCTTTCTCCTCTCCTTCAAGGCCATTCCCTATGCCCTCTACCCCTAGTAAGTCCCACAAGGAAATGACGGCCCAACCATCTGTGTTCACATGATCATATGCCGGAAGAAAGAAACCCTTGAGAAGGGACTACTGTTTAAGAGCTCACTTTGCCCCAAAGTGAGAACTGTCATGTGAACTCTCTGCTCTCCCGAGGAGTGTATGTGATCAGACCGCAATATAGAACTGTTACGGTGATTGGGTAACTTCCTGGTACTCAGATTGTCTGTCAGGATCCAGAGAAGTAAGGGACCTGTGTCCATAACTTAAGTGATAGGTTGGGAGATGGTGCAGAGATCTTCTCTGGAATTGCTGGCTATAAAACGGAGCACAAGCTTCACCACAGGGTAAGCATGAGGCAGATACGAAGCTGGATGAACGGTCGTACCCAAGAGATATGCATGAATGACTCTGCATCAGGCTGGAAGAAGATGATGAGTCATATACTGCAGGACTCCATCCAAGGTCCTCTATTGTTCAGCATATTTATACATGACTTGCGTGAGGGATTAGAAAATATGGTTATCAAATTTGCAGACAGTACAAGGATGGGAGGGATAGCAGACATTTCAGATGACCATATTATGTTTCAGAAGGGATAATGGGCAGAAGCTGGCAAGATGAATTTCAACAGGGAGAAATGCAAAGTCCTAGATAAGCGTAGCCAAAACCAAAGGGACAAGGGACCATAGTGGGCAGCAGGGAAAAGGATCTGGGGGTTTTGGTGGACAACAAACTGCACATGAGCCAGCAGTGTGATGCAGCTGCAAAAAACAAAACAAAAACAGCTGATGCAATCTAGGCTGCACCCGCAGAAGTAAAGAGAAATGCTGGTTCCTCTCTATTTTGCATTGAACAGACCCCTCCTGGAAAATGGTGTCCCTTCTGAGTGCCACATTTAGGAAAGACATGGAACAGACTGGTTAGAGGAGGTTAGAGGAGAACCAAGAAGGCAATGGGCCTGGAAGAAAAAATTTACCAGGCCCAGGTGGAGGTGCTGTGTATGCTTAGCCTGGAGATGAGGATGCTGCAGAGAGACATGATAGCTCTAAGTACCTGAAGATGCTCTGATGGCATCTAAAAAGATGGGACGGGTTTGTTCCAGAAGACCAGAGAAGAAACCATGGGCTTAAATTACAAGGATGAAGGTTTCAGTTGGTCATCATCAAACATTTCTTAATGGTAAGATGCCTTCAACAACGGAGAAGACTTCTTCAGGAGGTGGTGGATTCCCTTTCACTGGAGATATTTCAAGGAAGAAGGAATGGCCATCTGTCAGACTCTCTATCTTTCTGTAACAGTGGCTCCTATCCTGGGCAAAAGGGATGCATTAAAATAATCTCCAATGTCCCTTTCGATCCTTACATTCTATACCTCCATGTGGTTCCTTTCCTGCTCCTGTTCTGGTCATTTTTGTAACAGATATTCACCGGGCAATTCATCCACTCAGTTTCACAGCCTGCCCATTGCATTTTCCTGGCTTTTAAGCTGGTTAAGCATCAGCCATGAAATGGCTCTACAACCAGAACCACATCGCATCGCAATTCTTCGCCTCCTGCTCAGCTGTGCATCTTCCTACCTATACCTGCTAGAGCACCATTGGTCTGTCCTCGCCCACCCCGACCTGCAACGTGCTTCCTGCAGTCAGAAAATAGAAGGCAGAATGGGAACCTATGTGGGGGGACAAGAATTGGTTTACCACCTTGCCCGGATCGTACAAACCCAACAAAAAGAAATGTGGGTGCTTCACATGAAAAGCCTGGGTTTTGGAGCAGTTTTGGGGTGCTGCACTGTCTGACAGACGGAGGAAAGGCGACGCAAAGGTGAGAAAGCCGTCAGAGGTAAAGCCAGGTTGCTATGATGCAGGCTGGCCACGGAGAGGCAGCTGAGGCTCTGAATTGGAAAGTGGAAGAAGAGGAACGAAGAGGAAGAGAGATTACGAAGAGCCTGTTCTGATTAAAGCCAGTATCTCTTCTCTCCCCCCCCCCCCAAGAGAAAAGCTTCACATTACAAGCTCTTCCTTCTCAAGCAAACTCCTGGTCATCTCTTTCTGATAATATCCTTTCTGAGTTACGATTCAAAAGCTACCCAGCTGTACGTTTGTGGTCACCCACCAGGTTTCTCAAAAAGCATCCTGGGATTGGTCATCTAACTTTGGATCCGTTTCCAAAAGATCCCTAGCATGGGATTCACCTCCCCACACAAGCAATCACTCGCTGGGTCCCCATTATTATAATTTTCTGCACCACAACATCAAGATTTTTCTTTTTTCTTTTCTTTTCTTTTCTTTTCTTTTCTTTTCTTTTCTTTTTCCCTTCCCTTCCCTTCCCTTCCCTTCCTTCCTCTCTTCTCTTCTCTTCTCTTCTCTTCTCTTCTCTTCTCTTCTCTTCTCTTTTCTTCTTTTCTCTTCTCTTTTCTTATCTTTTTTTCTCTTCTCTTCTCTTCCCTTCCCTTCCCTTCCCTTCCCTTCCCTTCCCTTCCCTTCCCTTCCCTTCCCTTCCTTCCTCTCTTCTCTTCTCTTCTCTTCTCTTCTCTTCTCTTCTCTTCTCTTCTCTTCTCTTCTCTTCTCTTCTCTTCTCTTCTCTTCTCTTCTCTTCTCTTCTCTTCTCTTCTCTTCTCTTCCCTTCCCTTCCCTTCCCTTCCCTTCCCTTCCCTTCCCTTCCCTTCCCTTCCCTTCCCTTCCCTTCTCTCTGCTCTGCTCTGCTCTGCTCTGCTCTGCTCTGCTCTCTCTTCTTTTCTTTTCTCTGCTGCCCAGTTAGACATTGCTCTGAAACGCATCGCTTGGCACCCACATGGCTCAGCATGCATTTGGCATGTTCGTTCCCTGTTTGCCCAGTTTGGAAAGATCATTCCGAAGCACCATGGATTCCTTTTAGGGTTTACCATCAATGCAGCCGAATCAGGTCTTGCCACTTACAAAAGCTGTTCTATAAATACCGTATATACTTGCGAATAAGTCGAGAATTTTAGGTGCCAAAATACACCCCCAAAATTGGGTTCAGCTTATCTGCGGACGGGCTTATCCATGAGTATATACGATAATATTTTTTAAAAGTAGCTGTATATCATGTATATACTTGCGGATAAGCCCGTCCATGGATGAGCTGACCTTCGAATTTTTAACCAAAATACCATGAAAAATGGATAATCTGTGGATTACCCACAGACAAGCCAACTGTGAAAATGAAGACATAGTAAAATTTTAGGGTCAGCTCTTCCGTGGGTGGTGCCTTTTAAAATTTATTTTTATTTATGTATTTATTTAAGCCATTTATATAGCTGCCCAACTCACTCACGGTGACTCCAGGCCGCTTACAGAAATAAAAAACCCCAAATACCATTTTTTTCATGGTAATTTGGTTAAAAATTTGAGGGTCAGTTTATCTGTGGATGGGCTTATCCACAAGTATATACGGTAAGTTAAAAAGTATCTGTTTTAATGGGAAGCCTGCATTTATATGCTGATTGTCAATGTATACTTACTCTCTGCTCCCTGTTTGTTAATTAAGTTAAGCCGTTAAGTCCATAAGAAATAGCATCTCCTTATTCCAGGGGTATTAAGCTGACTCAAGGGCGTTTAGGGAGAGGTTGCTTCAAAGGGTTTGGGTGGGGAAACCCCAGACGTATAAGAGCCTGCTTGTCACTCTTTATCCCCAAGCTCACAGTGTTCAGGTGTATGCTAAAATGATAAAATGACTGGCACATTTCTCTCTCATTCTCTTTTTAGTTAAAGCTTGATGTTAAATCTAGCTTGCTATGGAATTAAATTCTAAAGTCTATAGTCTACGCGTATAGACACAGATTATGCACATACACACAAACACACACACACACACACACACCCATGCATTTATACATAGTGTATAGTCTGTATAGTACACTCCATATGAGTTTCTTCTCCCCTTCCTTCCTGCCCGCTTCTCACGCAACATTTTCTTCACTCACGGAGAACAGCCCACGTCAGCTGCGGCTGCGGTCTTAGAGTGAACGTCGTCTTAGGGACGTTCAGGTCCAAGTCCATCTCTGTGAACCCAGGGGGAGGTTGGAAGGTGAATTTCTGCAGCAGGCCCGTGAAGAAGAGGAAAAGCTCCATTTTGGCCAGACTTTCGCCGATGCAATTCCTGCGTCCTGTTAAAAAAAGAGGAGGAGGAGGAGGAGGGGAAGGGGAAGGGGAAGGGGAAGGGGAAGGGGAAGGGGAAGGGGAAGGGGAAGGAAGAGAAGGAGAAGGAGAAGGAGAAGGAGAAGGAGAAGGAGAAGGAGAAGGAGAAGGAGAACATGAACTTGAGAAGAAGTGCCTCATATTGTGAGAAGAGCCACAGAAACTATTGGTGTAGCATGAAGAAGCCAGCATCTGGCTGATCTTGTCTGGGCTCTGAAGGGAAAGGAAAGACCAAGAAGTCCCATGACACCATGGCTGGAGACCAAACTGTCAGTTGGGAAATCTCCAATTCAAACCTGTTCTCCTGGCTTGGTGGCAACCATTCCGACAGGCTGCCAAGTACATAGAGAGGAACCAGCAGGACAAAATCTACCCCACCCTTCAACCAACCAGCAACCTTTCCATCCAGCTACTTGAACTGACGGTATTCCATGTAGCATATTTCAAAAAGTAAGAATTAGGGTTCCAATTCCTTTCTTCCTTCTTCCCCATCCCTTTTCCAGCCATCTTTTTAAATTGGAAGCCCAGGGAAAGTGTTTCCTCATTCATGATATGCGTAAACACAGGGTTTTTAAAAACAGAGCAATGGCTCTAGTTTCATCGTCATAAAGAAAGTAGAGATATACGGGCTGGGGGATCTGCAACTCTTTCAATCCAAAGTGGAAACGGTCCATAAAAGAGGCAGTGACAGGCATGGCAACCTTGTCATGCCCGGTTGGCATCTCCTGAAGTCAAACGTGTATTTTCCTGGACTGTGCTACTCTGGCACAAGACTACGAAAAGGCATGGTTCCTTTAAGAAGATGCCAACCGGTGCAGCGAGGAGGCCCACGTGCCCTCTGATAGACCTGGGATCCAAATAGTTCCATGCTGGTTTTTGGGATATGTCTAAAAACAGATCAAAACTTGAACAAATAGTGATTCAATACTACATCCTGCCATTGGTGTTAGATGCTGGCTGGCAATAGGAATCATCAACCTTTTCCCTACATCACCGGGCTGGAATTCCAGACCAGGAAAAGCCGTTCTTAAGCGTTTCCCAACATGCAGCTTTTGTGCAATTGCAACACAACTCATAGGAAAAGCGGCTCCTGGTTCAGTTCTCCTCACTGCAGTTATTAAAATGCAAATTTTAATCTCCCAAAGCACGTCTCAAAGACAAGTGGGACATCTTCACTACCTAAAGAATAAGGCACGAAGGCGTCCTTCTTGATGAAATTCCCATTGGAATCCAGGAAGTGGTTAGGATTGAATTCGTGGGGAGTTTCCCACTGGCTCTGATCAAGCAGGACTGAAGTCAGCGATGGAATAACCATGGTTCCCTGCAACACAGGAAGGAGAAGAATTACAGCCTCAAAGCCATCTCAACTTCTCTTAGCTCGTGTGCACAGGGTCAGCACTTCTGGGAGCAGTAATGGAAAATATCTGAAGGATACTAGGAGGTTAGTTTGCAAGCCAGCTTCCTTCCATCAGAAATGAAGTTCTGGGAGGTGACGTCCATGACTTCTGCTCAGTTTGGGCCTTGTCCTAAGGTATGGTTGGTTTAAATGTGGTTTATGAATAAGCCATCATTGGCTGGGTTTGCAGAAAGAAACCCATGTAGGCAAACTCCAACAACTGGGTTCATGCAAACCTGATAAGTAGGTTATGAAGGGATGGACCCATCTCTTTGTAGGATAAGAGGGATTATGCCCATCTCTTACAGCTAGCTTGGTATAGTGGTTAAGGCAGTGTTTCTCAACCTCAGCCCCTTTAAGATGGGTGGACTTCAACTTTCAGAATTCTAGGAGTTGAAGTCCACCCATCTTAAAGGGGCTGAGATTGAGAAACACTGGGTTAAAGCATCAGGCTAGAAACTGGGAGATTGTGAGTTCTAGTCCCACCTTAGGCATGAAGCCAGCTGGGTGACCTTGGGCCAGTCCCTCTCGCTCAGCCCTAGGAAGGAGGCAATGGCCAACCACTTCTGAAAAACCTTGCCAAGAAAACTGCAGGGACTGGTCCATGTCGATCACCAGGAGTCAAGACCGACTCGAAGGCACAACAAACAAAAATCTCTTCGTAGGTCACAGGGGGTGCATCGATCTATGTTGAAGGGCCCAGATTGGGGAAAACTAGGTAGACCTACTTCCATCGAAATGGAATTTGATGGGTTAATTTTAGCAGCGGCAAGGGCCGGGTCCAGGAGTACATCTGGGGGGCAGTTACCTTGGGGAGGAAATAGCCCCTGAAATGGGTGTCGACGGAGGTGCAGCGAGGGACGTGCGGCAGCAGCGTGATAAAGCGCTGCACTTCGTGGATCACCGCGTTGGTAAAAGGCATGCTCCGTCGGTCTTCGTAGGTGGCCCGATGGCCCGGCTTCACCACTCGCCGTATCTCCTCCTGAACCTTCTCTGAAGCCAGTCCAGAAAAGGGAAACCGAAAACACCATTCAGGGAACAGCAAATCTACCCATGTAGAGCTTACGCCGTTCCTCACTGTCCTCGTTAACCAGAAGTGAATTCCAGCCCATTTGCACGTGACGGTTCTTTTTTAAAGTCGGAACAAAAATCCACCAGTATTTTATATCTTCCTGTACTCATGTTCTGCTTGCGGTTTTCCTAACGGTCAAGCGAGTTCTCCTTCATATAACGCACGTTTTATACTAAGCATTTTGGTCTCCCCTTTTTCTTAGTGTAGATGTTTTTAGGCTGGGCTCTGGAGCTGTGAGCTGCCTTGCAAAACTTCTGAAACTTCTAACGCGCAAAGGTATCCTGGTTCACGTACTGGTGCGGAAAGTGTGATCTGGTTAAGTCCTTATTAAAACCTGAACCAAACCAGTTTCTTGGCCCTGTCAGTTCCCGTTGCATTTCTCTTTTTCTTTTTCTGCTTCAATACATTCTCTTCCACTAAGTTTGGAGCAAGGCAACCCCCTCTAATTCCATAAGAGAGACCCTCTGAACTTTTCTTTCCCAGCTGTGTTTTCTGTGTGTGTGTGTGTTTGTGTATGTTTTCTGTTTTTTGTGTTTTCTCTCTGTTTTTTGTGTGTTTTCTCTCTGTTTTTGTGCTTCCTCTCTGTTTTTTATGTTTTCTCTCTTTTTTTATGTTTTCTCTTTGTTTTTTGTGTTTCCTCTCTGGTTTTTGTGTTTTTCTGTTTTTTGTGTTTTCTCTCTCTTTTTGTGTGTTTTCTGTTTTTTGTGTTTTCTCTCTGTTTTTTGTGCGTTTTCTGTCTGTTTTTGTGTTTTCTCTCTGTTCTTTGTGTTTTCTCTCTTTTTTGTGTGTGTTTTCTCTCTTTTTAGTCTTTCCTCTCTGTTTTTTTTGTGTTTTCTCTCTTTTTTTATGTTTTCTCTTTGTTTTTTGTGTTTCCTCTCTGGTTTTTGGGTTTTTTCTCTTTTTTGTGTTTTCTCTCTTTTTTTGTGTGTTTTCTGTTTTTTGTGTTTTCGTTTATAGGTCATCTTTTGGCCCAAGCAAGCACTACGAATTGAAACCAAGGACTTTGTAATCCAACTCATCTTGAGGATACTACACTTAAATCTATGCATGCTAGAAGAGTGGAAACGGCAGCAATAACAGAAAGCAGCAACTCACTTTGAACCTCTGGATATCTCATGGCCAGCAAGATGGCCCATTGCAGGGTGGTGGCCGTGGTCTCTGTTCCAGCCATTACGAGATCCAGTATGGATGCAATTAAATTATCTTCATGGAAAAGGTTCTGCGTTTTGCTCATGTCCTAGAAAAGGGCACGGGGGCAGTGGGGGGACAGAGGAGGGGATATGATGGACATTACAGGCACAAAGCCACTGGTCCATTTTAGGAATTTGGACTACCAGCAGTCTTCCTCTGTCGTTCAGATTTTTGAGATGTGATCAGAAAAGCTAAGATGGTGGTCACTATGGCAGTATGGGCGATGCACATAAGAAATGTGAAGCTTTGCTCACACTGGCGTGGCCACCATCTTGACTTTATTGACCGCGCCCTGCTGCCCACATGCCCTGTTTGTAAGCTTTGTGACTTGCTCTGGGCATACCTGTTGGTGCTTGAAGACCAAGGCTTCTGTGTAGCTCCTAAGGGTGTTGCCGTTGAGATCTTGTCTGCTGCTCTTGATGTAGTCTCTGATAATGGCTCGGACGTCTTCGATCTTTTGAAGCAAAGCCTTGTGAACGTTGAAGAAAAATCCAAGGAATGGGTAGAAGTTGTACAGCTAGTTAGGAGGAAATGAAGAAAAAGGAGAGAAAGAAAGATGAGAAAGATGAAGAGCAGTAAATCCTTAAGATCTACAGCCGGAGGATGCAAGACACTTGCTGATTCTCATTCCATTGCTTTCTAACATTTCTAGTCTCGTTGTTATTCTTTTCCTTTTGCCTTTTCGCTCCATTTGACATGCGGCCCTCGCTTTCTCCGTTTTCTTTTGCGATCAACCACAGCCAATTTAAAAATTTTGAAAATTTGCTTAAGGGGGGAGATCTTTTAGGTTTTACTTTTCAGAAAAAAATTGAGAAGTGAAAATGCAAAGTAGACCTATTTGTTTAAGCTTAAAATATATAGTTTATTATTACTGGCACTCTTAATGCTTTTGCTGATTAGATGAATTGTTGGATATTTTTCATAATTTGGTTATTGTTTAGGGAAGAGGAAAGGGATGAAGAGGGTTAACTGTTAAATTACTGTTAATGCATATACTTGTTTGAAGGGAGGGGGAGGTCATCTTTTATATTTCTTTCTTTCTCTTTTCTCTTTCTTTCTTTCTTTTTATTTGTAGGTCTGTTTTCTCTTAGTTTTTATACATATAAACTTTAATAAAAATAAATTGAAAAAAAATGAAACAAAATTGGAAAAAAGTGTCGCGCATCCAGAGATTTGCGTTTTCTTGTGAAAACACTGCCTCCCCTGGAAAGTCTTTTCCCATGTGAAATCCATTTTGGGGCAGTGCCAGATGCTAAGTTGCCAATCTCTCAGTGGGCCTGTCAGCCCCACATTAAAAAAGGGGAAGGGTTTCGATCGCACAGTCGGGGTGGCCATCTTGACTGGTTTGACCCTGACCCTACATGCAGATGGCCCTAATACCAGTTCCCAAAGTTTGACTGACCTGTTTTACTGGAATTTTCTCTTCTCTACGGGGAAAAAGGGTCCTTAACGACTATTTAGGCTACTAAATTGAAAAGATGATGATTTCTGAATTCCATATAGATCAATGTTTCTCAACCTTGGCAAGTTTAAGATGTGTGGACTTCAACTCCCAGAATTCCCCAGCCAGTATTGCTGGCTGGGGAATTCTGGGAGTTGAAGTCCACACATCTTAAACTTGCCAAGGTTGAGAAACACTGGTATAGATAAATGTTAGGCTATGGGGAGAAGAGTTTTTAATTTGTAACTTTAAAAGAGGATGAAAAGTTAGTATACAGTTACAAATATAATTCCTGATAAACAGATTTCAAAACATTAGTATATAGTTCAACTTCACATTAACATCGTTAACATTTAAAGATTTCCCCATAGATCTACTTCTATACATTAATGTATCATTCCAAAGCCACACCAAAGCTTGCACAGCTATAGGTTATCTTTTATTGTCTGCTTAGCAATGAGCTGTTCACAATGCTTTTTATGTGAGCTGCGAAGCACATGGGGATCTGTTACACTCTTCCCACAACTGGACTTTCTTTTCCTGGGGAAGAGAAAGGAACCCACAGGGGCACAGGGACAAACCAGGAACCCACAGGGACAAACCAGCTTACGTGTAACACAGGGGATCCAAGAAGACACATCACTTCATCTATGAGTCTTAGAAGAGTGAGAAATGTCGGGTCGTTGTACTCAAAACGTTCCCCAAACAGCAGAACAAATGTGATGTTGGTTGGAGCAGAGTTGAACGTTCGTAGGCTGAAAGGTTCACCTTCAGGGTCAAAGAGAGAATAAATGGTCACATCTGTCCCATAGATCAATTGTGTGCGCTGGGGGTCATGTGCACCCTACCAGAACCTTTTCATGGCCCCTCAAAAGTAGGTGAGGGGGATGTTTGGGCCCTTTTTTGCACAATTTGAATTTGCATTGAGGGGCATTGCTTCACAAGGCATGCTGGCTGGGGAATTCTGGGAGCTGAAGTCCACATAAAGTGGCCAAGTTTGAAAAAAACACTGTCTTAGAAGATAAATTGGTTCTTAATCAGAAATAGTTTCCTTGCTGAAATGCTTGTAACTATCCCTTTCACATTAATAACTCTTGTTAAAGAAGACTGTGCTTTGTGCCTGGAATAAGGGTTTACTTTCAGTCCGTGTGGTCTTGGTCCCATCGCTCCCTATGTGAATTGCTCTCCCGTTTCCTAACTCACCTTGGAAAGAGTTGATATTCTCTATCAGAAAACTGAGCTCCTCAGTGATGAGCTCCTCTATGTGTTTTTTCCCCATCCCAAGGTTGCGCATGGTGGACACCGTAAATCTTCGGGTGGCCCTCCACAGCTCTCCGGTGGAGAAGAAAACCCCTGTTGGGGAAGATGGAAGAAATGATTGAGGAAGCGTTCGTTTA
Organism: Python bivittatus; assembly: GCF_059951505.1. Lineage (NCBI taxonomy): Eukaryota > Metazoa > Chordata > Lepidosauria > Squamata > Pythonidae > Python > Python bivittatus. Next base: position 4,961,788 of record NW_028277083.1, read on the forward strand.
TGTTCTAAGGCTACCTTCTACTCCCATGGGGTGTAAGAAATTTAGGCATACGAACACCACGAAGGGTTTATCTTCCTAGAGCTACATGGAGGATTACGGGCAACGAAATGTAGTGTGAAGTCCTATTGTTGAAATGGGCAACCTTTCTCGACAGATTTTGTCTGCCTATTATCTGTTTTCCAATCTTATCACTCTGCCCAGAGATGTTCAGCATTCTGCATCCACCGGGTTCTTCAAAGGTGCTTTTAGCACAAATTATTAGCGCTATGGCACGCTGATTTCCTCTGGGAAATAAGATTGGGATGACCAGTTTTAAAGGTACATTATATTATAGTTATCACCAGGACCTGGTAGGCAACAGCTGTTAGAAGCTCTCTCTCTCTCTTTTTTGAGGGGGGGTTTACCATTTCCATGCTGAATTTGCTCAAATATGGGAATAGACGGCCTGTCCACAAACTCCTCGGTGAAGTTCACAAGAGCATCCTTTACTGCTTCATAGCCGGTCAACACCACCACCTTCTTGAACCCAAAATAGAGGGTAAACACGGGTCCGTATTTTTTCGCAAGCTGAAAAAGAGGCAAAGGGTTTAGCTTGTCACAAAGCCGTACGAAACCCATTGCTCAGCAAGAAATTTATTGTCCTCCTTTGATGGTCCTGCCCACGTCTCAGGGGACCATTTTTAAAGATTGGGCTACAAATACAAACTCTCAGAAATTATGAAATAACAACTTCAACATTCACACTTAGAATCACAGGATGGCCAGCTCTGTCTCAGAATCTGTCAAATAAAAATCAGGAGGATCTCACCGAACCTTAGACACTTCATTTTAGAGAGATTTGTAAGGTTAATCATCCAACAGCAGCTGAGGTCAGAAATGGTTTTTTTCAGATTCTGACAAATTAAAGGCATAGACATTGGCGGGAATTTGATATCTCTGTTCTCCAACCCCAGAAGCGATATTTCATTCTTATTAACCTCTTGGTATATTTTTGCTGATTTAAGAAACAAAAGCTAGCATTAGGGGCAAAAGAAGATTTTTCGAGGCAGTTTAAAATAAGCTCTGTCTTAAATTCCAAAAACAGAAAGCATTCTGCAGGCTTCAATGGGGATTGACAGGAAACGTCAACTGGAACGGAATCAGGAAACTGCAATAAGCAACAATTAATCATTTGTCAAAATAACGCAGGGAGGCGAATAGTTCCAACTTACCGACTCAAGATACATATTCCACCGTTAATTTCTCTCCAGTGGAAATAAGTAATGTAACCTATATTTTTTTTATGCTACCTTTCGTTTGCTTGTTTTGGTTTGTCTTTTTATTTTTTTTCCCCACAATCGATTTTTTATTTTTATATAAAAGAAAATTTATAAAAAATTTTATAATTTTTTTAAAATTTTTTATAAAATATATATATATATTTTTAAAAAGAACAAGACAGAAAATTCGCAGCAGGATTTTAATTTCTCTTGGAAAAGTTTAAGCGTGGGTCCTTAATAGGTAACTCATTTTTCTCCTGGGAATCTTGGCACGATACTTCACGGGTGGTGACTGTCCATCCTTGTTTGTTTACTTATTATTTTCCTGGGTTCTTCGATGACTGCATTTCCTTCGGCCACGCTTTATAACTTTGCCCGGTCAAAACGAGTCCTTCCTCAGGAATCACAGCCTGACTTTCTCACCCCATGAAGCACTCTTATACATGGAGCATAGAATTTATGCTTAAAGTTTGCAGATGATGATTGGCTTGGGGGTACATCTTAAGTTCCCAAATAGAAGGACAAGTAGGCTATGTTCTCCTGCTGTATTCATCAGCGTTGTACCGGAACAAACCAGTCTGCTTATTCACATTGTGGTTTATGAAACTAGGCGATCGGGCTTAATGTGATGTCTGCTTAAGGCCAGCTAAATGTGTGTGTGTGTGTGTGTATGAAATGCACACATACCCACACGCTTGCAGACACCACACCCTCTCCCACATCTTTCAGAAGTAAATAAGAACATGTTTGTAATGTACTTTTTCTAAGGACCTACATGACTTGAGTTGCTGAACTTTAGAACAATCCTGACTACTTGACTCCAGTTGCCATACCTTACATCCACTCATTCTTCTTAAAAGCAAACAGGTTCTCTTTGGTTAATCAATATTTATTAACATGTCTGGCAGCTGCATTGCCAGAGTCAGCCGGTAACACCCCACCTAACTCTGAGATACCAGGCTAAACTCAAAGGAGATTTCCTGCTGCTTGGCCAGCAGCTTCAGAACTTTCTATTCTGGCACCTACAGAGGTCGTAGACTACAACTCCCATCATAACCCACCAGCAAGGCCAGCGGGATTGCAGCGAGACCCGTGGGGGTGCAAGATGAGAATTCTCAGCGTTTATATGAATCCACGTTGTATTCAATATCCTGTCTGTTGGCAAAGTTTGCAGAGCCATCTCTTGCATTAGGTGTCCTTGGGGTGGAAATTGGGGTTGGTAACCTAAAAGACCTCTTTTTCAAGCCCTGAGTACAAGCAAGCCATTTATTTCTAAGGAATTCCAAAGACAGAGCAAAAGGAAATGTGCACAGACACACACACCACGCACGCACAAAACAACCTGTTTTGTTTAGCACTAAACAAACCTTGACGAGTAGCTCAACAAAACATTGAACAAATCTAAACAGAATTCGTATTTTCCGTTCCGGCAGAGCATCGTGGAACCCACTGGTTTAAATCAAGGCATCCTGGAAAAATCCTAGCATCCTAACAAGACTCAGGGAAAATCTTCTGGAATTTGCACCGGGGAACCATTAACAGTTTGTTCTCTCTCCTACCTTCAGCAATGATTTGTCCTGCCTCTTAAAATCGAGCAGGTGCAGGTTTCCAATGATGGGAAGGGGCCAAGGGCCCGGCGGTAACTTTAAAGACGATTTTCGAAAGCCAGCGGGGAAACAGAAGGATGCGAAAAGAATCAGGGCAGCCAGCAGAAGAAGGGATGCCGGAAAAGAAAGGAAGAAGTTTAGCAGGGCCATTTGCAAATGAAAAACCGAAATGTTGGCCCTGAAGGAATGGGGGGAAAGAAGATTGGCACCGGCTCGCTCGCTCACTCCTCACCCTTTGCCAGTGCAAACCTTTATAAGTCTGGTGCAGACATACGAACAGAAAGGCTGTTAACCCCACCCTCTTTATACACTTCTGGAGAATGTGGTCTAAGCAGTTTCTGATTGGAGGATAAAAGCAGTTTTAAGTTACCAGCCCCGTGTGTGTGGGAATGCCGAAGCAGGTAAAGAAACCCTAAACTACAATTTTGGGCCCCTCCAGCTTTTGGATCTAACTCAGGAGCCAAATGACATTTTCCAGAATGTGTTCATGCTATGGAGATACCATGAGCTCAGGAGTGGGAAAACATGGTGGCATCCTGCCAAGAACGCTGGGCACTAGCAATGCCCACTCCACCATTTGGATGCAAAGTCCCCCCGCAAGCAACCCACCCTTCTTCAGTCTTCAGCTGGGCAACCTTGGTTCCACACTTCCATAATGGCTCATATTGGGTATCGATGATTCTCCTGATTGCAGGAAACGGGTTTCACTGCAAACAAGTCATGCCTCAACACTTCCAACTTAATATTTCTGTTGGGTTTCCTCACTTGCTAGGTCGGTCGTGCCCTCTGGCATTTTCTGTACAGTAGGAAAACCAGGTAGAATGTATTTTTTGCAATGCTTGACTTAGAAGGTTTCATCAAGAGTTGAATGTGGAGGAGAGTCCCCCGTCTCTCATATTTGCAGTTCTCCAAAGAATGCAGACCAACCAAATTCCTGGCTTTGTACATCCTTCAAAGTCTGGGAATAATTCAGCGGCAGTTCCCGAAAATCCCACGTTGGGGGTAACAAAAGGAACAATGGACCGTAAACACCAAGGTTGGTATTGTACAAGGCTAATGCAATAGACGCAGCATAGAAATCTCGGTAAAGATTTCTTCTTTCAAGAGAATCAGAAATCCATACCCCTTTCCCCAAAAGATCAGTCCCTTGCTCTAGAAGTGAGATGTTTTATGTCTGAAAACTTAATTTCTCAAAAAGTTTTCTTCCCTGCAAAAGAAACTTTTGGACTCCTACGTTATTCTCCGAATGCTTGAGAATTTCTTTCCAATTTCTCTCGCTGGTCTTGTTTTACTGATTTGTCGGTTGGCGTGGTGGAAAGGGTGCTGTTGCTGATGCGACTGGCTGTTTGCTCCCCATCTCCCCAGCACTCCGAAACCTCCCTGGCTGCCCACACACAGAGTCTAGAAAAGCTTTACGGAAGGAGATTTCCCCAATCTCCTCTTCGAATTAAATTGAAATAGAAGAAACCAGAGAGGCTGCAAAGTACTGGAGATAGAAGGAAAAACAAGACATTCATGCACCCCCTTTGGCTGGTGGCCAAAGGGGGTGCATGAATGTCTTGTCTTTCCTTCTACCAGCAAAGGACTGCAGAGAACACCCCACCTCACTCAGGCGAATTTTCACCTAAATTCTCTTCTCGGTTGAACAGGGGAAAAAAAGAGTCTGTTCTCATTTGTCAAATTGAACAAGACCTGGTAGGATTTCACTGAAAGGGGGTGGAAGAAAAACCTACAAGGAGTAGGAACCGGAGCCCAGCCAAAGCCAGAACCAGAACTTCTTTGCAGTAGCGTGATCTACTCATCAATCATCCCACCCCCCCAAATGTGTGTGCCTGTGTGTGCGTGTGCGTGTTTAAATGCCAGGCTGACTTGACATGCATTATCTCAAAGGATTATTGCTCCAGTGAGACACACCTCTTGTCCCCAAAGGTATGCGCGCCATTGCCCACCGGGTTGGCCTTCTGCCCACTATTGATAGAGAGAATGTTTTCCGTTGCGAGCCGAAACTGTTTTGTACGAAAGCCGAAAGCCGTGGCTTGCTGAGAACAAGTATGGGAATGACACAGTGACGCAGTTGGCTTATCCAGAAGACGCTTCTGTTGTGTTAGACCTTCTGCATTGCAAGACTATGTGCTTCTCTGGTTGAGCACAGTCAATATATATATATATATACCCATCGATGGCTTTCTTCCATCCATGTATGTAAGAGGGCTTTCATAAATATGGTCCATTTTATTTGGACTGCTAAGAAAAGCCCCCTCTGCTCTATTTATATTGCAATCAATTGAATGCAGACAGCTGTATCTTTTCCTTCCTATACTTTCGCACCTATTATTGGAGGGGAGGGACTTTTTTGAGAGAAAGGAACTCAGACTGATTATAATCTCTTATCAATTAACAATTGTACCATGTTAAACACCCAATGAGTTTGTTGAGACCTTCTGAGATAGCCTGAAACCTCTTGATGCGAGTTCAGTGTGTGAAGGTGCCTCTAATCTTGTGTGTGAAGTTGTCATGGCCTGTGATAGTGCGGTGGGTGTAAATGTGGGAGCGAAATAGACCTCTGGATTTTTGGTTCTGGTTCCCACGTTAGCCTCACTGTCCTGTTGTTTCTTGTGGCTTGTGAAAATCTGTTTCAGGTCTGACAGTTGTCAGAGACATCTACTTTCCCCAGGACACTCCATTACAGATCTCCAAGTAGCCATTCTGGGAAAAAAACGTTGCCAGCACAAGTCACCAAGAGATTGCTGAACTCGCATACATAAAAAGGATTCAGGTACTTGTAATCTGTCTCATTTATAACCTGCATTTATTAAAAGCTTATACCTTTTAATAAAATTAGTCTGCAAAGGGGCTATCAGAGTCCTTCTACTTTTTAGATCTGAGTGGATCCAGTAGTAAGCAACACTGGAAAGAAAGCTGTTTTGCTATCCTACTCAAATCCAACAGAGATCAAACAAAATAGGACTCCTGCAATGTTAGTTAATAGTTTCCCAAAGGGCAATTGCATTCTTCCCCCATATCCAACGTGAGGCAGCGTTAAAATACTAAAACCTTGTCTCTTGTTTGAAGTAGTTCAGTCCAGGAATCTATTAACTCAATTTACCACCTCCTTCTGCATAATTGGTTCATCTTTAACTCATTCTAATCAGTTGAAGTTGACTTACACAGCAGAGATTAATTGTAAATCAATGTACTTAGACAACACTATGCATCAGAGGAAGGTTGAGCAACTTTTATAGAACTTAAATGGAAGGCTTTAAAGAAATTAGCCTCTTTTGATCTTAAAGTGAGGATAATACAGTTGTTTCATGTATATTGGGTGCTTCAGAGAATGGATAATTAGAATTGGTTGCTCCTGAAGACTGGATGTTAACTCACATAGTTTGGGCTTGCTCTGTCATTGCCGTGTTTTGGGCTGAAATCCACAGGACTGATAACATAACCCTAGGTTCCTTGTTGTATGTTGTAAATGCATACGATTGTCTTGCTTGCATTCCCCAGGATATAGAATCTATCATGACATCAAGAATTGTGGCTTTTTCAGACATGATTGATGACATGCCATCAAGTTGGTGTCGATTCTTAGTGGCCACATAGATTTTCTCCATGACAATCTGTCCCTAACCTGGTCCTTCAGCTCTTCCAATGGTGCCCCCATCATCACTGTAACTGAGTCCCTCCACCTTGCTGCTGGTCGTCCTCTTCTTCTCTTTCTTTCCACCTTTTCCAACATCAGAACCTTCTCCAGAGAGCTGGGCCTTTGCATGGTGTGTCCAAAGGAGGATACTTTGAGCCTGGTCGTTTGCACCTCGAGTGAGAACTCTTGATTTGTTCGATGATCCATCAGCTTGTTTTCTTGGCTGTCCACGGTCTTCTCAGGAGTCTTCTCCAACACCAACATTCAAAGGCATCACTACTCTTCCTATTGTGCTTCTTCAAAGTCCAACTTTCATTTCCATAAAGGGTCACAGGAATGTCACGGCTTGCCCTATTATGATCTTTTTCACACGAGAGATGGGAAAATTAATTATTATATACTATTGGAAAGACAAATTTGGATATGATTTGCAGAATGATTTTCTAAATATGTATTGCTTCTCAACATTTGAATAAGTCTTTTTGTTTTTGGCAAGGAGGAAGGAGATAGATTTTTGAGCAGTTTCATCCCTTTTTTGGAGTTACGTTTCTGATCTAAATTTTCCCTCCCCCTTTACATTTAATATAATAGCACATTGTGAATACAGTTATGTGGATAGAATTTTTTTTTCTGTTAACCTGATGCAACAAAATAACTGGCTTTTTAAAAAATCTTAGAACTTTCTTATTTTTGGACATCGGTTCCTCCACTCCTGATGGGAAAGCTTGCACGTATTTGTATTACCCGAGGGATGAACATCTGCCTGCAACATACCTGGGTCCTGCCTGAAGGCAGGTCAGCTTTCTAGGCGAAAGATGTGTCTTCACCGTAAGCACAGCTTGACAGCTGAGGTCTTCATTCCTGTGATTTGTGCTTTACTTTTAAGCCTAATGCGTCTGGTAAAAATGTGGACTGGCTTAGGCGTGTGTACTGAAAACCACTTTTTAAGACAAAGCTTAAAAGCAAAGAGATTAATATCATTCAAACAAAACCTATTAAGCATTGCTTTCCTGTGAAACAAGAGCAGGACAAGACGTTCCTTAGCCAAGCTGCAGGTGTGGAGCCCCCTCCAAAAAGAGTTATTGTTCTTCTCCTTTCAATCTATATTATGGATATAAGACCTCCTCCTCCTCTTCTTCACCTCCTTCTCTCAATCTATATTATGGTTTTAAGACCTCTTCCTCCTCCTTCTCCTTCCCCCCATCACCTGTGGGAGTTTTTCTTCATACGCCTTTTGCGTTCAAAGATTTTGTGTACTCAGATTTGTCTTCTAGGCGTTTTCCTGTCACCATAAAGGTTAATATTTGCTTGGGGCACTTTGGAAAAATAAAAGAGTGCTTCCACACACCCTTTTTTGCTAGCTCCCGATTACAACCATTGTTGGGATTTTTATCCGGTGACATTTTATGGCCCTTGCAGTGAGTTGATGCGACTTTGTAAAAACCTTTGGACAGCTTTATCGTTCTGATACCAATAAAATTAAAATGTTCTGGGAGAGATCCACACGACGTTAAAGATGGGGTGTGAAGTGGCAGAAGAAATGGAAAGTTGGAAGGGAAAAGATGCTGGCTGAATGCTGCTTTCTAAATTACAAATTATTTTTGCAAGCCCACTTCTTAAAAAATCTTCTAAAAATGGACAAAAACGTATTTTAAGTAAGGAATAAATAAGTGGAGTCCTTGGGATTCTCTGAGCTTGGTGGTTTTCTTGCAGACGTTTCATTACCCAACTAGGCTGAAGCACTGAAGATGTTCCCTAGTCAGGTAACGAAACGTCTGCAAGAAAACCACCAAGCTCGGAGAATCCCAAGGACTCCACAGTTCAACCCTGAGCTACATATATTCTCTTCTATTGGAATAAACAAGTTACACTGAAAAAGAGAGAGCATGCGTGTGCATCAGAGAGAAGCAAATTCTTACTACACGAGTACCAAATATTGAATGATAATTTTAGGCAAGGCATCCACCCCAGAGAGAGGAAAATAGGCAGAAGATTGGTGACAATCTCTATTTCGAGTGCAATTGCAGTTTAAAACTTGTTTTGCAAAAAGATGAATCAGATTGCTTAAGTAGAGACACCCGGGGGAGGGGTTGTCAACCAATTCAAGAGCATGGCCATAATTACACCTGGCTAAAGTAGGACTGCCAAGTTTGTAGATAAGGCAGCTCAGTTGAGAGCCTGATATATAGAACAGATTGGAGTATCACGTAGGGGTGATGGTCTTATATGAATCTGGATTATGATATTAACGTTACATTATTATTTTATAGTAGTATTATACTTTGTACTATCCCATTCTATTATTATATTTTATTGTATCATGGATTTTGTGTGTTAGTTATTTGTTTCACCTTTGCTGATGTTTCTTATCCTTGTTGATATGGTTGTAAGACTAATCAATAAAGTTGAAGGTTGCTAAACCACAAACCTGGAATTCTTGGGCCAATTTTAAGCAATGAGGTTGTGCACATCTGAGACTTACCTCTCAGCTGTTACCAATAAGGCTTGTACCAAATTTTCTGGATTTCTTTCTGTTGTTCCTATTCACACTGAGGGAAAATACATTGCTTTAAATTTTGTGCATTAAAGAAGAAAATTTGGGTGAGATTTCATCCAATTCTCACTCCTCGCCATGAGGAAGTTCATCATTCTGGAGACAGTTGGCCATAAATGATCCAAGATTCCCAAAAGTTCAGCGTCCTCAGAATGTTTGCCCTGAAAGATACAATTTGTCAGACATTTCCACTGAGTTCCTCTGGAGCATTACTAAATTGCCATAAACAGATTAATGTCCAGAGAAGTCAACAGATCAGATTGCATTCCTTCATGTCTCTGCAAATTACAAAGATTAGGGATTAAGTCTGTCAGGGCTTGGTTGATGTTGATCGCTTCCCTGTGTCTTCTCATAATATTTATATATATTTACATAATATGTGTGTGTCCCAATTCTCTTCAGCTCTGTTTGGCTTCACAACTACTCCATGAGATGGGTTAGGCTGAGCAACCAAACTATTTGAAGATCCTCATGGCCATCCATGGATGTAGCTCCTATAAACCCTCACCATTTGTTGGTGTGGCTGATGGAAGTTGGAGTGAGCCAACATCTGGAGAAGTTACTTTTCCTTAAGGAAAGGTTACACTCTGAGCTCATTAAGTGAGAGTGGAACCCAAGTCTGATGCTCTAAATCAATGTTTCTCAACCTTGGCAACTTGAAGATGTGTGGACTTCAGCTCCCAGGATTCCCCAGTCAGCATGCTGGCTGGGGAATCCTGGGAGCTGAAGTCCACACATCTTCAAGTTGCCAAGGTTGAGAAACACTGCTCTAAACTGTTCATTATTTCCACCACCATTTGCAGTTGTTGAGAGGGCTGGGGAAGATGGGAATTGTAGCCCAACCCTTCCCCTCCCCCAGGAAGCATTTGGTTAGGAAGCCCTTGTTTCAGCACCACTCTTTCTTGCTACAACAACACTGTTAACTGCACTTCCACAATGTCTTTGGTCCAAAGGACCACATTTCAGACGCTCAGCCTGAAGCTGTGTTGAGAATCTAGAGTGGAAAATGTTTCTCCTAGTTTCATATTTTCCTTCTGAAGCAGCTCAAATCTCATGACCGGGAAATTAAGTTGGATCACGAAGTCTTGTTTGCATTACAACGAACGGTCATTTCTTTACAAACCCAGAAAAGCCTATTCCTCACGGTCCCTGCAAAAACATAATACAGATTCATAGTTCCAGCCAGTGGTTGTATAACCACCCAAGTGTTCTTTTCCATCCATTTACTATTGCAAGATCTAGAATAAGAGAGCCATCCAAACGACAAACGGGGAGCAGTGATAAGAGGTGATCTTTTTTTGCAGGTACTTCATTTAAAGCCCTTATTGAGGAACGGCATTGGGGTTTATGCCTTGCTACTGGTGAACCGTTTCTCCGTCAATGTCACCAAGGCAAAACAAGAAATATTACAAATCTTAAATCGCTACTTGCAATGTGAAGAGATGAACCCAGCTGATGCTGGAAAGCTAATCAGGGTCAGACTCGGGTAGTACATGGAGAAGACCACCAGGAAGTTCAATAGCTGTAGAATTGATTATGGGCCACCAAGTCGTTTTCAACTCCTAGCAGCCACACAGATTTTCTCCATGACAATCTGTCCCCAATCTGGTCCTTCAGATCTTCCAATGGTGGCCCCATTGCTCCTGTAACTGAACCCCTCCACCTTGCTGCTGGTCGTCCTCTTCTTCTCTTTCCTTCCACCTTTCCCAGCATTGCAATGGTATGGGGGGCACCTTTGAGAGACCTGAAAGACCAGGTTAGGGATAGATCGTCATGGGGAAAATCTGTCTATGTGGTCGCTAGGAGTCGAAAATGACTTGATGGCGCATAATCAATCATCAATGTAATCCTACATTTGTGAAAAGAGGGTTTAGCAGATATGTTCCCAGCAAGTTAGCCTGAAGAGTGGGGTGGGAAATCCAGAAGAGCTTTGAGTATCGAATGTGGACCTCCATGTTCATAACCAAGCAGTGGTGGTGGGACACATTTTAGAGCTCACCGAGTCTGCAGATGAAAAAGGCAGAGTGAGGTTTGTTTCAATACAAACAAGCATTGCCTGGCAGTCTTCGATCATGGAAGACCCTTGGCCTGTTTCCTCCCTCCACCCAGTCACATCAGAATTTGCTTGAAAATTACAGTCCAAATGCCAAGTGAAAGGAGCCGGGCTGGAGAATATGCTGAGAGATCTTACGAAATATATAGAATATTATCACAGCAAAGCCACATCTAAGGAGGCTAAAACCTCTTCCCATCAGAAGCAGTTTGAGTTTTAACCCCACAGGACGACGTTTTACCTGTCCAAATCCTCCCACCCACCCCTTCTCTGAACCTTTTAATTACATTTGCATCTCAGCTTTCTAGGCTCAACCCCAGAACAATGTAACTTGTTTTCTGCCCTCATTTGAGCACTAATCCTCTGGGTTATTGGGTATAATAACAATATAATATAATTGTGTAACTATAGCTGTTGCTCCAAAATCAAAGGCTCCCTGGGCCACGATGGTGTTTTTGTCTAACAAGCTGAACAAGCCATTGAAAAAAAATTGGATTTTTCCCACAGTGGAAGACTGGATTATAAAATTCTCTGAATTTGCGGAAACTGCGAAACTGACCAGTTTGGTCAGGGAAAAAACGACAAAGGCTTTTTTGAATGACTGGAAACCTTATCTGGACTTTTTGTTGAAAGAAGAAAAGACTGAATTGAGGATTTCTGGATTTGGGGATTAAAAAGGGTCAAAAAGGAAGGGGAAAGAATAAGATGGCCATTACTCGATAGAAAGAGCAGCAGATGGTGTAACTTTGTTTTCTTCTCTTTCCATTCCTCTTTTTTTTCTTTTTATTTTCTACGTTCTTTTCTTAATTTTTTTTGCTTGGTATACTGTTATTCTGTTGAAAAATTCTAATTAAAAATTATTACAAGAAAAAAATGGATTTTTATCTGAACTTCTGCAGATTACGATTTAATCTGTATTGATTCATGTTACAGACTGTGGTTGACTTATTTATGATATTATTATGCTGATCTTCATAATAGTATCGTAGGCCTTTTCTGAGACACATCAGGACAGCTGTTTTTCACCCTCTGCGCAAAAGGGGAGGAAAGAGGATGAAAAGCTGTCCATAAAACCATGTCTAACAGCCCCCGTGAAACAGGTCATCTTTACAACAGATGCCATAATTAAAAAAAAAAAAGACTAAAGAAGAAAAATAAGAAATGTGTGGGGCACCCAGTGGGGTGACCAGCGCCCAAGGCACCCTAAAGAGGCAAATTGGAAGGGAGTATTAATGATCTCCCCGCCTGCGGTCCAACGTCTGGACGGGGCATCCCAGCCCTTGTCCTGGTCACATCCAGGTTAGGAACGTGGAAGGTTAAGCGGGAAACCCCGCTCATTGTGGCTTGTTGCAAAAGGCTTCATTTAGGGAAAACCCATCCTTGCCCGGGTGCCCCGGCGAGGGGTGCAAGCATCCGTGAGCATCTCTGGACAGCGGCCGCTGGGCTTTCTCCGGCTGAGGGCCGGCCCAGCCCAGGCTGCCTTTCCGCTGAAACCACCATCGAACAAACCATCATCCGCGCCCGCCGCGCCAGCCCCGCCGGCGCCGAAGTATCAATTCTCCGCCAGCGTTCCAAAGGGGCGGGGCTGAGCTCAGCTCCCCGCTCGACTCGCTCGGCTCTCCCCTCCTTTGGCCCGGCTCGGCGCTCCGCTGCCAGAACTGGCTGGGCGCTGCCTTATTCCGGAAGTGGGGAGAACCGCGGTCGGAGCAGCGGCGCGGTTCGCCCGCCCGCCCGCCTCCGTCATGTCGACGATGGTTTTCGGGGCGAAGAGCTTCAAGCCGAAGCCGCCGGACAAAGGCGCCTTCCCCTTGGATCATTTCGGTGAGGGGAGAGTGCGCATGCGCGGCTCCTCCGCACGATCCAGAGACAGACGGGACTCCCAGAGCTAAGAACTCCCACCATAGAGAGGGAAAATCTAGAGCGTCGCCACCCTCCCCCTAGGGCGGGGTTTCTCAACCTCAGCCGCTTTAAGATGTGTGGACTTCAACTCCCAGAATTCCCTAGCCAGCATGGCTGGCTGGGGGTTTCTGGGAGTTGAAGTCCACACATCTTAGAGCGGCTGAGGTTGAAAAATATTGTTCTAGAGGATGGGGGGATCACTTTTTTCCCCCTAGCAGAAATTCTGGCTCTGTGCTGCTGCAATCTTTTCACAGCTGCCTTTCTCCCCACCCCTCGCCCTTCTGATGCATTGGGACTACCCCTTCCATAACTCCCAGCCTAAGATTGCTGAACAGAAGCTTCGAGCTTGCAAGTCCCATGCGTGTCAGTCCGATTAGATTTTCTCCCGAGTTAAACCTGATTCTAAAACTGGGTGCAGCCACTCATGCCAGTCACCTTCGGCAATTGGTCGCCTGCAGTCCCCAGACCTGTTGGACTGCAACCCCCATAATCCCCAGCCAGCGCTGGCTAGGAGGGATGGGAGCAGGCGCGGCCGGGAATCCAGGGGCGGGCTTTGCATGGAAGAGCAGAGTCAAAGGAGGGGTTCGCATACCAGGACGGGGGCCGTAATGTGGTTTGGGGTGAATGTGTTTGGTAAGCTACGGTTTGGGGTTTTGCATGCAGTGTGAAGTCAGCCAGTGGTGGCTTAGAGAACAAGCTGCGGTTTGCTTCCTGGTGAGCGAAATCCACCCATCCGAAGAAGCGACTCAACCCTGCCTGTTGCATAGGAACGGTGGGAAAATGGGCCGGTGCTTCTAAATTCTAGGATGGCCAGACGTCCGGCAAAAGGAGGACACGACCTCCTGTTGGTCCTCATGTCCTCTGTCCCCCAGGCGTAGCCTTAAAACCAAATCCAGTCTGGCTTTTTAAGTGTGACCAAGTAAGTTCATACACAGGTAGACCGAAGTCCTTTTTGTTTGCACTTTTTTGCTGACGTTTGTGTCGTGGACGCCAAGAAAGTTAAACAGTTTGTGGGTCCTCCTTTCCCCTGTTTGTCCTCCTTTCCGATTGTCGGTGTCCTCCTTTCCTGGTAAGCCGAAGTCTGAACGGAAAGTCATGGCGGGGTTGCTCTCTCTGCACCTGAACCAAGGAGGGCACGGAATTGTGGCGAGCACAGCCCAATCGGCCGTGCCAACGCCCTTCAGAAATTGGGTGCTGCGGCCTTTGGAGACGTTTATCCGGCCGCTGCTTCAGGGTTCGCAGTCCTGGAGCGAAGGCAGCTGCTTCGAGGTGTTAGGTTCTCTGAAGCGCTTTGGGGAAATTTCATCCTCAGCACTGCACCCCTTACGAATAAGGGGCGCCCCTCACCTTCCTTAAGACCTTTAGTTCAGCACATCTTGACGGACAAGCTTTTCTTCGTTAACAGCAGAGTGACCTCCAGATTTCCTGCAGGATCATTCTGCGGGAGCGAATGTCTTTCCTATAGCGTGCATCCTTTTTACAAACGGCTCTCAGCCTGTCTCTAGAATACCCTGTTCTTTTTGGGTACTCTTAATTCCAGGTGTGTTTTTTTTTCTTTCAAACAAAAACAAACAAAAAAGGTTTTTTTGGTTTTCTTGCACAGGTGAATGTACGGCTTTCAAAGAAAAATTCATGAAGTGTCTGCAGGCAAATCACTTTGAGAACGGATTGTGCAGACAGGAGTCGAAGGAATACTTAGAATGCCGAATGGAGAGGTGAGAACCACCTTTTCTGCAGAACCTCACTGAGGCTAAGGGATGTTTGGGTCACTTTGCAGGCGCCAGATTGGTGGTCAGGATTTGCTAAATTAGCTCTTCGAATGTCTGTTATCTGCAATCTTGAGATGAGAAGGAAGTTTTGTCTCGTTTTTGCTTTGGTTGGGGATAGAAGCTACAGGTAGTCCTCGCTTAACGACCATTTAGTGGCAGTTCAAAGTTACGACAGCCTCGGAAAAAGTGCTTTACAACCTGTACTCGCACTTATGACTGTTGCAAACTGTCACACCACCCCCTGCGGTCACATGATCGTGATTTGCGACCTTTTTTACAATGGTTATTAAGCATATCACAGCAGTTGTTAAGCAAATCACGTGGTCATTAAGTGAATCCTAGCAAAAAAATCCATTGGGGAAGCTGGGTTCACTTAACGACCACATGATTCTCTTAACGATGGCCTTGCTTAACCAGTTGTGGTTCTTAAGTGAGGACTACTTGTACTCCTTCTGCAAACTGTCCAGAGTCACTGTGAGTTGGGTGGCATATAAATTTGGTTACTACTACTACTACTAATTTAAAAAGCCAACATTACTTGAAGAAATGGAAAGCTGATTGTCTTAGCAAGCTAGGTTCTTTGGCCCCATGTGTTGTGTAGTTGCTGTCTTGTGAATCACTGCCTGCCAACTGTTAAGTGTATTTTTACTTCCAAAAGAACGAGAAATGTGCTAATTGAAAGGAACTGCTGGGGTTTGCAGGAAGCTAAATTCTCTGTCCCATACCACATACAGGAGCTTCTGTGTATGTTCCAGCGTTGTCACACGCACGCGTGGCACTAGTTATAATCCATTGGGGGAGGGGGTGTAACTGCTTTTAGAGAGACTGAATTATTTGGGATTGGAAACCATCGTGGCTAAGCTCGCGGCTTTCACGTCTAACAGCTGACACGTTTTTGTCTGATTTCTTCAAGGCAACTGATGGCCAAAGAGCCGCTGGAAAAACTGGGATTTAAAGACCTAAAGGAAGAGAAATCCGAAGGCCAACCCGAGACAGTGCAACCAAATCGCTCCTAACTCACGTTTCCCCCCAGAATCTGCAGTCCTACGTACCAGACATTGTTTTGCTTTTCATTTTAAGACAAAGTTATTCTTGAAAAACGTCACAGAAATTCACCAGATAACAGATTTGTACACATTCACTCAGAATGATGGCAGGTTTTGTTTTCCAGATGACCCCATACAGCTTTTGGGTGGTTTTTCCCTTAAAAAGGAAAAGAAGATTGCAGTGCCTTTGGGTAGTATGTTTGAACTCGTGTTGAAACTGGGATTAGGATATTAAAAACTTAAGCCATAATCCAAAGAGATGCTGTTGGATTTTTGTACCCTGGACTGGGTTGCTGTTAAAGGTTTAGCCTACTTTTTCTCTGTGTCCACCTGAGGAATGAGCTGTGCTGGACTCTGGCTGCAACAGAATGTGTATGGGGGTGTTTGTGTACAGGTGGTCCTCGTTTAGCGACTGTCTCATTCAGTGACCGTTCACAGGGACAGCGGTGATGAAAAAGTAAATTTGCAACCAGTCCTCGCATGAATGACCTTTGCAGGTCTGTAAAACAGTGCTTCTCAATCTCAGCAACTTTAAGATGTATGGGCTTCAACTCCGGCTAGGGAATTCTGGAAGTTGAAGTCCATACATCTTAAAGTTGCTGAGATTGAGAAACACTGCAGTAAAGCAAAGGAAAGCTGAAGGAAGACCATATGCACAGCTGCAGTTTCACTTAGTGACCGCCCTGCTTAATGACTGAGTTGCTGGTCCCAATTGTGGTCACTAAACGAGGACAACCTGGATTAAAGACATCTGCATCTGTGAAGCTGCAGGAACGTGTCTTGGGGTCTTTCAGGAGAAGCAGCCCTTTGCGAGATAAATACACTGCAGAAGCAGCTGTGGGGGGGAAAGGGGGGGCAGAACCCTTTCAGACCCACCAACAAGGCATTCTGAAACTATGCAGACCATCTCTGGTCGTTCCTGGGAAAATAAACAACATTTCTTCTTCTCCGCCTATTATGCGGAGAATCCGCTCAAGGCTATCACAGAATCTGCGACGGTGGGAAGAGTCCGGGCGTCACAATGGCTGCCTTTCAACAAGGACGTCTGCTTTGCTGTAACCTGTATAATAAATTAGGAGGAATAGCTAACCCCCTGTCCCGGGTCAGTCAGAAGGAGGGGAGAAGAAACCCAGATGCTCCAGCCGCCTCCTTTCTAACGCGCAAGAATAAGAGCAAATCGGGCGAACAGGCAAACACTTCTCAAAGAATTGGCAGCCGACCCGATCTGTTTTTCCCAGAAGGTGTCCAAGCACCCCCCACCCTCCACCCCCTGCTTTCCTCCTCCAGCGCAGCCACGAGGATGAAGTCAGAAACTCGGGCTGTCTTCCTAAACTAGCCAGGGTTAGTTGGGTCACCCCGTGGTTTTTGTGATCCTGTCTAATTTCCACACCTTTTAATTCAGAGCGGATTCGTTTTAAGGCTGGGGATACAGGAAGAAGGGGGAAATTTAGGAGGAAGGTGTCTCTAAATCTCCCCCCTCCCCTGCATTGTGGGTACTTTTGTGGCAATGCGGGTGCCAAGCCATGGTTAACCCCTAGATCAAATAAAGGGCGAGGGGGGGGGAATAATGCAAGTGAACAAGACAAGAAGTTGAATGTTGTTAAACAGAAATGTTTTGAAAAGTCAGATAAATTGCTGGTGTAGCAGTTGCATAAGGAATGGGGACCCCCCCCCAATTACTTCTGTTTGGGATGCAACCAAATGATGCTTCTGCGATGAAAGAGATGGTGGAGCCATTTGTTAATGCTTATTCCACATTACCCAGACGTCTGATGTGGAAAAAGATCGGAGAATATCAGAACAAACACATTACTTACAAAATGTACAGATTCAGAAAAACGAAGTCCCTAATCAGACAATTGCTGGAGACGAAACAATAGGAGCCTGCTGGAGCAATCCTCGGATTTATTCTCAATTTGGGGAGGGGGGGCAGGAAAAAGGATGAACTCACGTTGCATCCTGTTCTGTTTGCTCTTATGCCGGTTCAGAGAAGCACAACGATGCGAGCCAGGGAGAATTTTGTGGTCGGAGAATGCTGTTGGTGCCCTTCTCTGAATCGTCGATCAATTTCAGAGAAACAGACTCTCTCTCCCCCTCTCTCAGATAATTACACTCCCTGATCCCATTTCAATGGTTTCCAATAAGTTGGCAACACAGGAAGATCAATGGTGCGTTTAGATATCATGTGATTCATTTCCTGGACCAAGCATGGATTTGCAAAAGTCTAAGTTAGTCTTTGGTAGCTGACTACACCATTATGCATGTAAAATTATTTACCCGCATAAAACGATGTGCCAGTTTTATTTTACTGCTTGCCTGATTTATTATGTCGCATGCCACCCAGTGTCGGTCAGGACTGGGGGGATTGAAATTTTGTTCAGTGAATAAAATGGCCAATTCCGGGGGACATTTAAAAGTCCACTTGTTCTCTTATGCTGTAGCATCTGTCCTTCCTTTAAAAAAGAGAATAATTCTGTAGAATTTCACCTCACCCAGGAACATTTCCTTAAAAAGTGAATTTTAACACTCTTAAGGCAGCCCAATACGTTTTTATCTCCAGAACAAGCCTGTCGAGTTGACTGTTCAGACAACTCGCGTCACCTGCAGAGTTGTAAGTGTGAAATGTAGGTCAAAACGCAAGGACAGGACCGGACCACGTGTCCTAAACTCCATTGAGGAAATGTAAGTTAAAAATAGAAGAAGACATGGATTTAAATGTTGGTGGGCTTACTTGGAGCTGAGTCACTTTAACCACTTGTGCCTCAGTTTGCCTTTTTCCTTCTCCCTCCCCACTCCCTTCCCTTTCCTGCCAGTTCTTTTTAGATTGCAAGGGGGGGGGAGGTGAGTGGGATTTTTTCCTCCCTCCTGATATTCATCTGCTGTTCTGACCTTTTCTGCGGATACTCCATCTGCACTCACCCCTTTAATATCTGCACATAAAAGAAGAAAAAGGAGCAGATCCAGATTGCTTCCACTGGCCCAACCAGGACTACTGAGCGTGGGCTGTTAAGCCCGGTTCCCGGGGTACCAACCCAGGGCTTGCTTTGACCCCGGCTTGTCCCCTGGAGGGCCGGGGTCGCGGCGACGCCTCGCCCGCCCTGCCAGGCCCCGAAGCCTCAAGGCCGGCGCCGCTTCCCTGCCTGCCCGCCGCGCCGCTGCCTCCCCGGCGGGGAGGAGGCGCAGCAGCGCGGCCAGCGGGCGACGTTGGCAACCTGGCGCGCCGCGTCTCACCTGGCCGGCCGCGGGGCTCCCCGCGCCCGCCGGCCCGGCCCGCGGCGGCCGCCAGGGGTCGCGCTGGAGCCGGGCTGCTGCTCGCGGCGCGCCGGGCGGGCGGGCGGCGGAGTTGGGTTGGTTTTCTCCGTGCTCGCGGGCGGGCGGACGGACGGACGGGCGGGCGGGCGGGCGGCTGCTGCGGCTGCTGCTGGCCGGGGCTGGCGGCATGCGGAGCCGTCCCCCGCGCGCGGAGGCCTCCTCGTGCCCGTCGCCGTCGCCGTCGCCGCCGGCCGAGCAGCCCGGGCGGGGATGCTGAGCAGCGGCGCGGCGGAGGGACCCCGCCCGGCCCGCCCCCCCGGCTCCCGCGGGCCCCTCGCGGAGGGCGGGGGTCCTTCTGAATGAGGCAGCCCCCCGCCCGGCGGGGAGGCGCCCAGGAGACCCACGAGGGCGCGGACCCGGCGGGCGCCTCCCCCACGCGGCCCCCGGCGCCCCCCGCCATGGCGAAGGCGAGGAGCAAAGCGGCGCTGCTGGAGCTGCTCCGGAGAGACGGGAACGGCGGGTGCGCCGACTGCCAGGCCAGCGGTGAGCGGGGGGGGGGCGCGGGGGGCGCGGGGTCGTCTCCCCACCCGGGCAGGTGCAGCCGCTCCCGGGACCCGCTTTGCCTGCAGGGCGAAAAGCCCCCTGCCCCCGCTCTCCGTGGAAGGGCGGGGAGGGGGGCTGCGTGGGTCTTCCCTCCCCGAGCGGGGATTCTGGAGCAGCGCACGGAAGCGCCTCCTCTCCCCCCGGCCTCAGTTTCCCCACGCGCTGCTTCCCGGTTCACTTTTGCGGGAATGAAGAAAAGAGGGACCGGGGAGGGGTCCCCAAGGGGAGAGGGAGGGGGCGGAGGGATGACGGGGCAAAGCGCTCGCTGCCCCTCCCTGAGAACAGCAGGGGACCCCACCCTCCGCAGATCCTGGGGGGAGCCTGCCCCGGATTCATTTCCTCCCCATCAACTCAGCCAAAGTTGCCAACGTATGCGGGAAAAGGGGCTCCCCTGCCGCTTCTTGGGGCGCCGTGCCTTCCCCGGGAACTTGGCTCGGAAGAAGTGGGCAGGTGAAACTCTTCCCCCCCGACCCCCCGATCCCCCCGCCCCAGGCGCGGGGCGGCTGCTGCCAGCAGGGAAGCTGGCCGGGAGGCTCAGCCCCGGAGGCAGAGAGGAGACGGACCTGCCCCCTCCCCGGCCGGGACCTCTCCCCATCCTCCGCCCCCCCGCCCCGCCCGCCCGCCTTCTCCGGTGGCGTTGCGAATGCTGACGTCACGGCACATGCCAGGCGGCGGGGCTGCCAGCCGCGAACTGCAGTGCAGATCGGCCGCCGCGACGCCGGCTCCGGCGGGGGCTGCGGGCGGCTGGGAGTTGGCTCGCCTGGGGCGGGGGGCGCGGGGTCCTGCCAGGGAGGAAGGCGGGGCGAGCGGGCGGGGCCAGGCTGAAACCACCAGACCGTGAATAGCGGCTCGATCTGGCAGGCTGGTTTGCTTGCTCCGGAGGGGGGGGGAGAGGGGAAACCCAGGCCGCCCCCCCCCGCACGGTCGGGTGGGAGAGGTCTGCGGGGGCGAGGGGTCTCCCCCTCTTTGCAACCCCCTTACATGGAGGTGATGGGGCTGCGTGCACCACCTCCTTCTCAACTCGAAGGGCGTTTGGCTTCCTGGCGTGGGGGGTGTTTCTTCTGGGCAGCCCGATAAGGCAGCTGGGCCCGAGGTTTCCAAGGAACTTGTGCCGTATTCCTTCCCTCCCTTTTTTTTTTTCTGGGGGGGACGGAATTCAGCCCCAAATGCAGCCTGTGCAGGGTTACCTTGACGCTGCTGTTCTGCTCTGATCAGTAGTACAGCTGCAAACGAAGTC
Organism: Python bivittatus; assembly: GCF_059951505.1. Taxonomy (NCBI): domain Eukaryota; kingdom Metazoa; phylum Chordata; class Lepidosauria; order Squamata; family Pythonidae; genus Python; species Python bivittatus. The sequence goes on from NW_028277083.1 coordinate 4,982,707, forward strand.
TCCCTTTTAAAAAAACGAATAGTATATGCCCCCCCACCCCATCTCTCTGCACACACACAGATACACACTAGTACTATTGCACAGGTTTTGTCTTTTAGGAAAGAGTGGGGGGGGGCACGGCGTGCTTTGCCTGCAGGGGATCCCAGTTTCAACAGCTGGATGGGAAAACACCTTTTTTAAAAAAAAAAAAAAAACCCTCATTACTGGATGGATCAGCAACTCACGCAATTCGCATGTGAATCTGTTCTTTGCACAGAATCATGAGGTCTAGAATCGGGCTTTATGTTTATGGGAGTGCAGCTTGGGGACACGGCATACTTTTTGCATGCAAAAAATGGTCCTAGGTTTTTTCCTGGCACTTCCAGGAAATGTGAGGAAAGAACCACGGAAACCTCTTCTCGATTACTGAGCATTGCGCTTCATGTTTGGCACCCAGATCCTCCTACCGTTGGATTTTAGCAGGGTGTGAAGGAAAGCGACAAGCAAAGTGGTCGCTAAGTGAAACTGTGACGGTGCTTGGGATCTGACCAGCTTTCCTTTGCTTCACAGACCTGTGAAGGTCGTAAATGTGAGGACTGGTTGCCAAGCTACTTTTTCATCACCGTCGTAACTGCGAGCACTCACTAAATGAGGCAGTCGCTAAGCAAGGTCTACCTGTATCTCATTTCCCACAGCTGCTGGATCCTGGAAAGTTCAAATGCAGGACATAAAGGTGGCCAGTGCATACACCCCCCATCACTCTTTCACTCTTCCTCCAGCAATGAGCATTTAGTGATAGACTGCCCCTGCAGCTGGAGGATTCCTGCTTTAGAGAATTCAGATCCTTTACAGACCCAGATATGACCCACCGAGCCCCTGCAAATCCATGGGGACTTTCTCTTTAGTTCTGTTGCTGATGGATAACGTGATCAAAGTTGTGACCTTGTTGAAGTTTGCGTTGCTGGTGAGGAGTTCATTTTGGTGAGCAGGAAAGTCACGGGTTGTCAGAGAGAATTCTTGATGTCATGGTAGCCCACGGGAATTTTTTAAGGAAGTAGAGGATTACGCCTGCTGCATCTCTGCATGAATACCTGTGCTTCCCTCCCCCCCCCCCGCTTTTAATTAGAGGAAGCGGGTTGTATTTTGTCGAGAAAATACAGAGGAAATAAAAGTTGCTTTTGGGAAGCTGGCAGGAGGCCTATAAACATTTCTGCTAAATAAATAACACAAATATTTTGTTGCAAGTCACTTGCATGTCAGGAGAGGAGAAAATGCGTCTTCCCCTGCAGGACGGGAAACCCATTTCGTTTTGCCCAGCGATCACATTTAGCAATCTTTGTGGCTTTTGAATCAATAAACAAGGGGCCAAGTGTGTTTCCACCGTGGAGTGAAGCAAGACGTTGGTTTTGCTGTAAGCGTCCTCGGCCGTAAACTCAGCAGAGCTGGCTCCAGCGTGGGAATGGGTGGGTAACCCGGACAGATCACCCTTCCTCTCCATCCTTGATGCCACTGAACCTGGCTAGCTTTCCAAAACCCCAGGGCCTCTTCATTTACGATCTATGGTGTCTGTTAAAAAGAAAAAAGGTGGAATTTCAGTAACTCTGGCCTTTATTTTGGTGTTTTTGACCCCCTGCCCCTTTGCAGACATCTCTGCCTTGCAGACGGGTTCGTGCCTCCAGTGCCACCATCAGTGTTAGCTCTTGATGGTCAGTAGACTATAAAGACTGTATCATAAACATCCCCCCAATTGAGAATAAGCAATGCCACGGTGGAGCTGCCAAAATCTTGCCTTGGAATTTATGTCCAAAGTTTGGCTTGCTTGTTAACCAAACCGGGATTGTACACCTGAGAAAGTCATAGAAAATGAGGAGGTCAAGATTTTGTGGGAGTTTCAAATACAGACCGCCAGGCCGCTGAAACACAACACATCAGACCTTGCCGTGATTGCACATTAAAAGAAAATGCAGTTCAGAAATGTAGCGACGCCAGGAGATAATCAGATGGACAAAGACAAAAATGAAAAAGTAATATAAATTTGCAAATTGCAGGTGAAGAGCTCTGGAAGAAAATAAGAACTATTACACTATATAATTGAAGTTTTTGGACATATACCAAAGGGGTTCACCAAAGTCTTCACTAAAACTTCCAAACTAAGTTTTTAATTGACTGGATTTGGCACCACTGACTTTGCCAATATATATATATTGAAACTTCATATATATTATAATACCATATGTATTATGATAATACCACCATGATTCTTAGGCTCTTGTTTAGAACCAAAATCACTGGAAAACCTCCATTCTAAAGTGTGATATTTGTTAGACATATAGACAGCAACAACAGATCAGGGTGGTTGGGATCACGCATCAAAATTTAGTATGATCTGAGAACTATCTTGGGTGTGGCAGTAAACTAGCAATGACATCATATATGACAGGATGGCGGTAAAGGTGCCAACTTCCTTTTCTCTCAGCTCCAGCGTTTTACCCACTTACGCTGCGATGCTTTTTTGTCTCTGTAGATCCAGACTGGGCTTCTCATACTTTGGGGGTGTTCATCTGCTTAAATTGTTCGGGGATCCACCACAACATCCCCCACATCAGCAAGGTGAAATCCGTCCGTATGGATGAATGGGACTCAGTGCAAGTCGAGGTAAGTCATTGTTAAAAGCAAGGAAATGCGGCCCGCCCAGGTTGGTTAAACGATTGCAGGAGATGGGTACAATGCAATTTATCCCTCAGCTGATTGAAGAGGATCTGCAGCAAAACGTTACGGGGTGAGAGAGTCCTGTCCTGTCTGCAGCCCTAACTGCAGCTTACGTCAGGACTACTTTCGTTGTAACAGCTGTAGTAGCAGAATCTTGCAAGTCTGAAGGTGCTTCCCTCTCCCTCCCTTTATCTTCATGTAAACTAGGGAGGGGCTTATCTGAGACGTTTTCTCAAGTTATTTTCTTGGCCCAGGCTCAAGCTCTGCTTATCTGACCGTTTCCTTGTTAGCGGCTTTTCCTCCCGTCCTTCGAGGCCATTCCCTATGCCCTCTCCATCTTCTCTTGCACCTTCCCTACCTGTGGCCAGTGAACCCTCTCTTCCCTTCCTCCTCTGTTGGTATTGTTTTTCATTCTGTAAGAGAGTAAAGGAGATGACCTTGATGGAGGTAAGTGAGATCTGTTACCAAAGTGATGAAGAGAAAATGTGTCTTAAACCCAAAACTTGCAGAAAAACATGAAAATGGCTCAGGCAGACACTTTCCTAATTCACATGAGTATAAGAGGGGGAGGAGGTCCAGCACAATCAGACTTGCAAGATTCTGTTACTATAACCAATCTTAATAAAAGTAGTTTTCCCGTGGAATTGATTTCTTGGTCTGATCTACATAGTAGGGCTGACAGCAATATAATGGGGCTCATATCTGAATGCCTGAAACAGAATGATTTTCACCGGCTGGAGGGTGGCTTTGAATGACCCCGTAGAGTTACTTGAAGATCACCATCAGGGATGTCTGCAGAGTGGTGCTAAGGCATGGATCAGGGAGGTTAAAAAAAATCAAGTAATTGAGAACTCACAGTGTCCATCTTGATCTTTTTTACAGTTGTACAGCCGCCCATCTTGTACCAAACTCTGGGCGGCTCACAACCAAGAGATAAAATTACATTTATTTACAATAAAAAATAGGAAAACAAAAGAAAAATCTAGTTTTCGGACTTGAGTGAAGAACAGATCACATTTTATCTGTCAGATTTATGCAGAAATAGTGAACATTCAAGGAGTTCACAAACTTTTAAGCACCGCTGTATATGCTGAAGCTAAGCAGACCATCAGATAGGTCTGTAATCGGAAGGGAGACTATCTAGAAACTTTTGGTCAACCGAATGAGTTAATAATGGACTTTTTAAAAAATGTGTTTGTTTGCAGTTCATGGCTTCCATGGGGAACACTGCCTCCAAAGCAAAATATGAATCAAAACTCCCACCATTTTATTATAAGCCAACTTTTTTGGACTGCCTGTAAGTACCCACTTTCTGCTCAAGCTTTCTGGGGAAAAGTCTCTTTCAGCAGCCGTAAGGCTCTTTCAGCAGATCTGTAATCTCCATCCCAATGCTTATTTCTGCTGTTTGGTTCTGTTTTTTTTTTTTTTTAAACTTCAATGAAACTTGAATTGGATTCTGACAATTGATTCAAAACGCTTGGAAAGTCATCATCCTTGACGCAGCTTGGAAGCGTGCCCCGCCTAAGATTGTAATTGAATAATTTCTCAGCTCGTGCATGTTATAGATGAAAACAATCACTTTGCTTTGCTTTCTTTTTTGTGTTAGTTAACTATTGCATTGTTTTTGGTTATGAAAAAAGAAGGGTTAAACTAGTTTGTGGAAGAAGAAAATGCATGTTTATACGTGAAGGGGACAAAACATGAATTATGGAATTTATCACATGCCGATTGACCTTATAATGCTAGATTAGGTGACTCATACAACTAGTAAGTTCCATGAGATGTGAAAAAACTAGAAACACTTGAGACTCTTTCTTCTTTTCCAGTATTTTTGGACTCTTTCGCCTTTCCTCCTTGTTTTCTACATTTGTCTCGGGTCTCCACGTGGCCTCTTTGAGTGGAGCAGTTTGATGCTCTGATGAACATTGACTTCTGACCTGCAATCATTTCCTCCAAGCCCTCCCCCCTAAATAACGTCTCATGATTGCTTGGTTTTGATTTTTTCCTTCTCCATTCTTGGTGTTCCCGGGAAAAACTTCTCCAGAACTTCTAATGATCCAGCCTGAGAAAGATATTTTCCCCTAGAATAGTGTTCAGTTTCTAAACTCGGTGATGGTTCCACAGTTCTACTGATGTAGCTGTTGGCCCAATTCCTATTTCTTTTCAATGTTTTTAGAAAAGCAAATAGGTAATATATTCGGAGGGGGGAATCTGGTTTTTCCTCCATTTTCGACTGATTAGAGGAGAAACAGAGGGCAGTGGGCAGTTCCGAATTCTAGTTAGTATCCTCATTTATTTCTGGAAGATGCCCGCTTTCTGTGAAGAATTCATCATTCCAATGTTTTTTTTAAAAATCCTTTCACTGATTTCCTTTTTTGTCAGACTGCTACGAGAACAGTGGATCAGGGCTAAATATGAAAGGGAGGAATTCATTTACATCGAGAAACAAGAACCTTACTCTGCAGGTAATGGGGAAAAGTTTTTTTTAATTACCAATGCAAATGTTTACTGTTCAAAGTTCTTATTTATTTCAGCCTCTGGGAAAGAGGCGGTCTGCCTATTTCTGTTTCCACTTTTAACCGTAGTTCTGTGCAGAGTCCAACACTGGGGAACTGAGATTAATGAGGACAAGGGCTACATCAAATCCTGATTTACATCTTAGCTTGTTCACATTTAACAGTTTAAACCAACCCTCTTTCTCTGCATTCAGCCGTCAGAAAGAGATGGGACTACAGAGAGTGAGGAAGATGGCCTTGGTGGAAATATGCAAGAACTGTTACCTAAGCCACATTTTTTAAATGCTGAAACATTTTTTAAGTGCAGAGAAATGAGATAACATTCACCATCAGGCTGACGCCACTCTGATTCACTGGGGTAGAAGAGGTCCACAGTCAGTAAATGGCTGGGGGGTCAATAGGTGGTTGATAAATGATGGGAGGTCGATTGGGGTCAATTAATCTTTCGGGGTCTCTGTAGAGCTCCATGCCAGTCCCTAGTCCTGAAGGTCAGGTGGCTAGCGGTGAGACAGTGTTGCCTAGGGCTGGATGGCCAGCTGCCAGTGAGAATGACCTTAAGTTGTCTCGTTGTTGTCCTTAATATTCGTAGTACTATTTGTTGAAGTAGTCTTTATTAAATTATTTTCATATAATAAATGTTTGGGGGTGGATGAACCACCTGAAACTTCATGAAGGGGTCGATGGGCTGAAGAGTTTGGGGACCCCTGTGATAGCCAATCTCAATAAAGTGTAATTCTGTTCTCCCCATGGAGTTGATGTCCTGGTCTGGTCTACCTGGTGGGGCTGACAGGTGGGTTAGGTAGAAGCAAATGTACTCATTTCATGTCTTGCCATAACTTGTTTGTATGGCAGGAAACCATCAGAATAGGGCTGGAGTGTTAGAATGAACAATACTGTAGGTGGGCCCCAAATCTGAATGTCGAATGGTGTTTACAGGCATAGCGTACACTGTGACATCGGGTCAATTAGAGATTTTTTAATTAGTTTTGAAACAAACTGTTGCATCTTTACCCCAGTCTTATTTACATCTCTGTTCCCAACTCTGGCTGATCCAGAAAAAAGCTAAGTAGGATTAAGGCTGGTGGATCCTTGCATGAAGAGCAACAGGAAATGTGAACTCAGAAGTTACAACGGTAACAGCAACAGCAGAAAGCAATGGCAAGCTACTTCTGTACTTTTTCCAAGAAAGATAGATGGACATGTTCATCTAGTCCACAGGAGAGATGCTCAACCTGATAGTCTTTCTCTTCTGCTATAATCTTGTTATCCTACCTTTCCTCCAAATTGCTCACGGCTGCATCCATGATGTCCTTCTTCTACACGTTATCCTCATAATGACCCTATGAGATAGGTCATACAGTATTTAGAGCAAGAAGTTAGACTATGGCTCCCTAACCAACATGATGGTAGCCCTAAGATTTGGAACTAGATCTTCTCAACCCAAATCTGAGAAGTTAAAACCCAAATCTGAGTAGCAGAGGGGTGGAAGAACTCTTCTTCTGTTGGCGGTTGCATTATTTTCCCTCTCAACTTGTCAAGCTTGTGTTTTAGCAGAAAGTGTAGCTCTAGATAACTTGGGCATGACATTGACTTTTCTTCATTATCAGAGAAAGTAACAGCTGTTGTACTGAGTCACTCTCCTTCAAAGTTCCCTTCGTCACTATTGCAGTTGGGAGGTAAACAGTATCTCTATTCTGAACAGCATCACAGTTGTTGTCAGAAGAACCTGCTAGCTTGGATAGGGTTGTCCAGAGAGAAATATTTGGCTTGTAAGTCACACTTGTGTACCTGATCTCTGTTGTAACTATTACACCTGTTCAGGTCCAATTTTTGGATTCAACCCCTAGGTAGAATCTGTACCCTACCAGATAACTGTTCCCAATCTGGCCTTCTATAGAGCCCAAGATGATCTGATTTATTTTTGGATTACCATCATTGCTATTAGAACCAATGGGATCTATGATCCAGCACCTCTGGAAGGCATCTAGTTATGAAATGCTGATGTGGATTAAACTCCAGAATGATTAAACTCCCATCTTCAATTGTTACCCTCTTCTTATGATCCTGAAATGGTTGGGGACATCTCAGCCCAAAAGGAGTACCTACTGAAAGCCCTGTCTGCTTTCCCTTGAAATGAATCATAAACAGGGATACCTAGTGCTTTAATTTTGCCTTCTGCCTTGTGCTCCAGATGTGTTCCTCTATTCTTGATGCCTGTGCTATACAGGTGTGCAAGAGTGACTTCTGTTTCAGAAAAAGAAAAAAAAGGGTAATGTCAGTACACCGTGCAGTACACTAAAGAGACCTAAATAATTCAATTTATTTTTAGCTGGCTGAACAGGATGTCTGGACTACTCGTTCAGAAGCAAGCGAGTATCGGTCCAAGCTTAGGGCTGTCCTAAAATTAGTAAGACGCCTATTCATTTAGAAACTGATCATTTGGTTTTTGTTTTTTTTCATTCTGCCTGTGAATGCTTAAGAGGTTGGTCTGTGTGTATGGTGGAAATAGGCTACAAGTATGGTGGGGATGGCTAACATAGACGAGTCTGTTCTGGATCTTGGTGCATTACAACTCCCAGTGTTTCTCACCGCTGGCCGGGAAATCTGGAGAGCTGGGAATTAAAGTTCAGCATCCTTGAGTATTAGAGAGTGGTTGCCTCTGCACTCATGTATTATTTCTACTTATAACATCACCAACAAGAATAATTAAAAATTTACATTTGATTTTTGCCAGGATAGGATGTCATTCGTACATTTTTAATGGGTGTAAGCAGCCAGGAGTCTGTGCAGAAGCAGTACATCAATAACAATCAATCAGCTAATAAATCCAGAAGATCTCAGACTCCCCACCTCAATTCTAGACTATATTTGGGGTGGCTTTTCTCCCCTTTGATCATTTCCAAAATTGTATTTCAGCATTCACTGTTTTATCTTATTGCAATCTGGTGGCATTGGTGGTTATCTTTAAAGAACTGGTTGAAGATAAGCATTAATAGCTGTATTTGTTGCATGAATATTAAACGCAGAAGAAATTATTCTTCAAAGGAAAACGTTTCCTAGTTTCCCTGCCACAGGAATATTCTGTGATTGTCATGCAACAAATCTGGATATCAACTTTGAAAATTGCGTTCATGCATTATGGGTCAGTGGGAGAAGGAAGTCGAAAGCATTATGAATATTGTCCCAACCAGAAGATCTTCTTTCTGTGTGTGTGTGTGTGTGTGTGTGTGTGTGAAACAAATCCTTAAAGCGTGTGGAGCCTTTGATTTTGCACCATTCCTAATTGCACCCACAATTTGAGGCTTTAGCTAGGATGCTTCTAAAGGGGAGTTAGACAAGGACAATCTCCCCCCCCCCTTCCTTGTTGGCAGAAGTGGAAACAGATATTTAATGGAAGGAACCCTAATCCAACAGATTAGGGACTTTTTCAATACACTGAAATATTACATTTAGTTAAAAGGAAAGGAAAACGGGCTGGAATGGAGTCTTTTAGAAGTGGGCAGATCTGGCTGAAACACCCTCTGTCTGCGTGTGTTTCAAACAAATCTAATTTTAGTGGGTAGTTGTGATTTTGGAACCTGATGCTCTGATCTGGAGGTTCCAGAATTATTGATGAAAAAAACCAAAGTTCAAAACGTTCATTTTAAAAGCCCTTCGATGCCTTTGGGTGGATTGGTGAGAAACGTGTGGACAATACCGAGGTCCTTGCACACTTGCTCCAAACTCTTGAGCGAATTCTCTCCTCCCAAAAGGGAGAGTTCTTACGTGTTGACCCAACTCCCGTTTTCCATCTCTAGCATCTGTGGTTGGAATGGGCAGAGAGACCACCCTGATGCCAAGGCAGATGGACCTGTTCCTAAATTTGCTATTTGAAACTCTTCCGGTGCAGGCTACTAGTTCCTACCTTGCAGGGCTGATCGGAGGCTAAAATGCGTCTCCGGGCTTGTTTCAAGGCAGGGCTTAATCACCCAGGCTTTAAAGAGTGAAGCTGATCCCCGGCATTTCGTCCCATGAGAAGGAATGGGGTGGTTGGAGGAAAAAGCTGGTATGGAAAAATTAAAAAAAAGAAGAAAATCTGTTCCCTACGCTCCACGTAATATGAATCTGGCCTTCAAAAAGATCATTCAAAGAGGAATAATAAAGTGATTCCTTTTGGGAAATGCCCAGACAAATCTGACTGGGATAAAATGCAAGGCCTTCAGATGCCTGGGAAACCTTTTTAACCCCAACATGCTGGTTTTGTGGGACCGTGGCGCTTCATTAACAAAAATCAGAAAGCACCAGGAAGCCCTTTTTAAGGCCAAAGGATTTTATTGCAAGGCGTAAGCTTTGGCAAGCTACTGCTTTCTGATTTTAGCCTACCATGGATTAAGCCAACTTGCCTTCTACCAAGTTTATTAACACAAGTTCAGTTCCCTGTCAGGGCTGGGGTGAAAAGATGGGCAACTCTGTGTTGGGCGGGCGTTCCTGTGAGCATCGCCAGCCTGCCTTTGATTTTCAGTTCCAGCGGGCAAGCCGTTTGCCTCCTGCTCCCTCGGCGCTGGCAACGTGTGCAGAAAAGGAGAAACAATTCATCGGATTGGCACCCCTTCCTTACAAGGAAAGGCGAAAGAGTATAAGCGAGTTAGAGGAGGAGGGGGAGAGGGAAGGGGGGGAAATGCTGGCTGGAGAACAGCAGACGCAGCAGAGTTATGATATGAGGAATGGGTGGACGGGGAAACGGTGCTAGCACATCACACAGAGCTAAATGTTATGGCTTAATAAATCACAGAACAATCTGGGGGCTGTTTGTTTTCTCCTTCACGTCCCTGCATCGGATGATGATTTAGTGCACCCAAAACAACCCATGATCCTCAGGCAGTTTTAAGCCAGGGCTAGTGGCTATTCGAGAAGCCCGGTTTGTTTTGGTGGGTTTTGACCAAAGATTTTGACCAAAAAGATTTTCCCTAGCTGGTTTCCTGAATTCTTCTAACTCAGGGATGAGAAACCTGTGATCATCTAGAGGTGATTGGGTTATGCCTCCCATTATCTCAAACCATTGGCCAGGTTGGGTGGGGACAATGGGAACTGGAGTTCAACAATGTCTGAAGGGTGAGAAGTTCCCTGCCAGCATTTGGAGAGGCTGGTGACTTCAAACCAGGGTTTTCTGAAGGTGGAGGGTGTATTCCAGCAATGAGTTGTGGGTTCTCCTGAGAGGCTGGCATGGACATTACAATGTGGATGGACGCTTTAAAAGGTCCAAGCTGAGGTGTAGAAGCTTAAAATAAGATTTTTGGTGCTCATTATGTGAAACACAAAAGCTACACAATGACTGGTCTTTTTCTTTACTCCAAGGAAAATGCATAAACAAGCCTCTTTCATCACTGGGCCTCAATCCTTCATTCCGTGGAGAGCTCAACAATGGTATTGTTGTTAATGAAACAGTGGGTGTGTGGTGGAAATGGTACAGCTGGGAACATGGTGGTTGCAAAGCTGGGGTCTTGGGTAAGAAGGCGTTTTTGGGGGCGATACACAGCAGCTTTCATGGTGTCCTCATGAGAACTTTGGCATTTCATACTCATTATTTCAGGATGCAACATATAAGCTCTCGTTTTCCTCCTCTGTTGCACTGAGCCCAGCTGGGAGTAGATCCATCTACCCTTCCTTCTAAAGGACACTAAAAGCAAATTAGAGGGAGACCAGTGCAGAGATGAAGGGGCCCCTGTAGAAATGTCATCAGTTATAAAAAAGAGCATGGAGAAATGTTCTCACCAATATTAGACTCAAGGACTGGTTGGATTGGAACCAAGAAGACAGAAGTGACAGGCTTGGGGGAGTATTAAAACATGTACATTGAAAAAAAGGAGGTATCCCTTCTGCCCCAGATCCCCCAGGCAGTCTAAGATGGATTTATTTCTGAGGTCAAACCAAAGACCAGAAAAGGTTGAGGTTGCCAGATATCTCCAGCAGGAATTGTAACCAGTCCAGGTTTTCTGCCATGAGACATCTTTATCTCAAGTAGGAATGTTAAAGAGGTCCATAATAATTTTCTCTGCAAGGGGATCAGCATGTCCCATTCCAACTGGACTTTGCAGGAATATCAAAACTAGCATCACATAAACTCTGCTAGATGTTAACCAGGTCCTGAGGTCCCACCGGAGGTACTTCTGCGTTAGATGGACAGATCATCAAGCCTTTTATTAGAAATGCTTTTTCGATTGTTACAAGGCGAATGGACATCTCACTTCAGCGTGCATTAGGAGAGAGACAAATATCCAAGAATGAGACAGCAAAACTCTTCTTCCGGGTTCTTCGTAGATAAATAACATTTTAAAAAATTCAGACTGGCTTTTCTCCCATCAGGCTGCTCAAATTAGACTTGCTCTTGTCAAGTGTGGGTTTTTTAAAAAAAATAGGTGTGTATTTTTATGACTGAGAGCTAGCTGTTTTTGGAAGGGAAATGCAAGCTAAGAACAGCGTTCTCAGAGCTGTTAGGAAACTGTCTTGTGAATCAAATTTATCTACCGGCTCAAGAATGAGATGGTGAAATAGTGCCTGGGCAATCTTTCTGGGTGTGCTTTGAATATTTCTAGATTTAGATTTTGATGTTTGAAGGTTGGTTGATTAGAGTAAGCTGAGCAGGGCGAGGAAAAGGGTCTCCTTCAAGGTCTCCATCCTGAAGGATGGACATCCAGCCCTGAAATTACAGATTTGAAAAACCCTTGGGGGAAAAGGGGTCTTTTAAAGGCAGCCTGGAAATTGGCAAGAGGGAATCTCTATTCAATACATCACTGAGCCTTGCTGAGAAAATGATTAATCTGGAGTACTGCTCAGTTTCTGTTGTTCTGTTGATGTTCCAGAGGCTGATGGCTACTCTCTAAGGAGGAGAGGTCTGGACCTCAAAGGGGGTCTGCATTTTAATCATCTAGCACAGTGTTTCTCAACCTTGGGAACTTTAAGATGTGTGGACTTCAACTCCCAGAATTCCCCAGCCAGCATGGCTGGCTGGGGAATTCTGGAAATTGAAGTCCACACATCTTAAAGTTCCCAAGGTTGAGAAACACTGTGCTAGCATCCAAGTTTGCAAAACTGTGTTGCCCATCTTGGGCACCGAAATATTTTGTGGAGTCATGCAATCCCATGAACCCCACCCTGGGTTTGGGATGATCTGAACTTGAAAAGCATCAGATTCCTGGGTATCTTCACAAGTGTTTAAGGGAACAGATGGTTAAAAGCAAAAGGATTGGGGGAATCCAAATCCATGGAATCCAAAAACAACAGTTTTCCAAATTCAGAACAGCCTGACCAGCGTTGGTGACCTTCCAGGTCTGGAGAAAATGGAGATGAAACATTCAAGGGGTATTTCTGCATTGTTTGGTGATCGTGCTTCTTATTTTTGGAGACCTTTTCCCCACCCTAAAATAGCCTACCTCAAGACCAGCTGGTCTTCTGGGGCTGGAAGGACCCATCTAGGTCACTTTCCTGACAACAATACAGAAAGCAGTTGCAATTCCTACCTTCTACATGTCTTTTTTCACTTTCCAGTCTAACTCTGGACCTTCCTGCTGATCTCCTCTCCAGATATGGGGCTGTTCCAATCTTGTTGAGTTTTCCCATGGTCGTTCAAGTCTTGCTACCACTTTCTGGAACACCAGAAACTGGGGAGCAGAATTTATTTCAACATTGTGGTTGCAAGTCGTATTTCTTTTAGAGGGATTGGGATTTGATTGGACAGGGTGGCAAGGAGGGAGTCTCTTTCATGCAGGATTCTCTAAAAATGTTCTTAACCACTGTTTAATGCAGATGGTTCTGTGGGTGTCCGTTTGCCACACAGAGAATTCTTAGCTAATTAGATGGGACCTGGTTGTCCCAAGATTAAATAAACAGCTGAAAATACTTCTTCCAAATAATAGTTTCCTCATAGTTTCCTCATAGTGCACTGTATCCATCTTGATGTTCTACGTAACTTCTGTTCCATAAGCACAACCCTGGATAAATCTGGGGCTGTGTTTCCAACAACCACCGAGCCCCCCATCCCACAGACGTTGGACCTGATATCTCCACAAGGAGATTATGGATGATCTACCACTATGCAAAGTAATAATCCAGGTTTCACCTTCTTTTAAAAAATGGCCATCTGCTTTCAGAAGGAAACACTCCTTTTTCTTGTTGTTTCTCCATAGGCTATCGGGAAGGGTTTCTTTGGAAGAGGGGCCGCGACAACGGGCAGTTCCTGAGCAGGAAATTTGTCCTTTCGGAACGAGAAGGTGTCCTGAAGTATTACAACAGAAATGATGTAAGAGTGGTGGTGGTGGTGCTTGGGTAGCCCCTCTTTTGAAGAACGAGCCATGCAAGGAAAGTTAGGAGAACCTGCCTCCTCTCTCATTTGTAGATTTTTATTATTTATATGGTGCATTATATTCTGTGGAGGACATGACAGTAAGACTCTGTCCCTAAGTTCTCACAAGCTCTGTACCCACAGCAGAATTGAGTTAATGGCTCAGAGGTTAGTCTCTTGAAGGAACGCCAAAAAGAGGTCAACGGACCTTATCAGCTAACTCCCTGGAGGTTAAATTTAATTCAAAACACAGCCAATCCCACGCAGCTTAAATCACTCCACACCATCAGTTGGGTTACCGGAACCCAATCAACTGATCCATTTTGCCACTCCATGCTCCCTCCCCAAGCTGCACACTTGGTGGGAGAGGACCGCCATTCCAGATAGGAGAAGAATATTGTTTTTCTCTCAAGGTTGTATGTCTGGGAGGCTGGAGTTCCCAGCATACTGGGTTAGGCTGAAGGGGGCTGGGTAAGTTGTAGTCTTGTTTGTGGTGGGAACTCAGTCCTTATGGTAGGGCATTGTGTGAACCAGGCCATCATTTTCTTCCAAAGCATGGTGGATTTAGCTGGGCTTAGCACATTATATAAAGGGAAACATTGTCTTTTGCTGCATTAACTGGTTTTATGTTTAGCACGTCTGGTGAACTCAGCCAAAGATGTACCACAGTCAGTGTCTAGTGAAAATGAAGCAATAGCCAGGTTCTCCTTTGAGTGCAGAGCTTTGCTGGGGCCACAGCACTCTTTGCGAATCACAGAATTTCTAGTTCAACTGCCTGCTCCACGCGGGATCCACTAGAGCAGTGTTTTTCAAACTTGGCCACCTTACGACGTATGGACTTCAAGTCCCAGAATTCCCCAGCCAGCATGCTGCCAAGTTTGAAAAACACTGTACTAGAGCATCTCTGACAGATCGCCATCTATAAGGAATGGTCTAGCCCAGTGTTTCTCAAACTTGGCAACTTTAAGATATGTGGACTTCAACTCCCAGAATTCCCCAGCCAGCATGGTTGGTGCTGTCCAAGGTCCTGACGGTTCCTAACCTTTCAAAATGGCCAACTGCTGCATCATCTCTTCATTGGTATGACTCAGCTGCTTCCTTTGATTGGCAAAGAAGTGAGGATTGGGATTTCATGTGTTGCTTCTGGACCATCTGGAGATCTGTACCCAGAACAAATGGCAGGCAGGGGTTGACGCAACTCTGGAGTCAAAAGGACATTGTGTTTGAGGAAGTGAGAATTCACTCTGTTCCATCTGAATGTTTTTTTTTTTAATGAACTTTATTTGGAAATTTCAAAAGACTCTTTGCATCGCCGAGGTCAATTGCCAGTCAAAAGACAACCAACTCACTCATGCTGGCTGGGGAATTCTGGGGGTGGAAGTCCACCCATCTTAAAGTGGCCAAGGTTGAGAAACACTGCTCTGGAGGATCCATCTTGCTGATCTCCCAAATTTCTCCTGTGTTTATGGAATGTGCCGTACGTTTAAAATACTTTTAAAATCAATCTTGCCTTATGTCCTGACGGGTTACAAATTCTTCCTCCCAGTTTTCTTTGGGGTTGCTGAGGGGCCTGATCCAGCTCGGGCCAGTTCTTAGCAAGTTCTACACAAGCTGGGTCATTCTCGTTGCCTTTCCTGATGGGACTCCAGAAAAACAAAGGAAGTGTCTGTGTTTGTCCCACGAGCTGAACCAGGTCAACTGTAAGCCTGGGAGGTATTCATACCACAGGCAAAGCTTGGTTAGTGATAACCTGGGTTAGACCTTGTGACAGGATATTGAGTGAATCTGGGCCAATTGGTTAGTTTAAGGTTTTGGTGCATGCACAATCCCAAGGAAAGGATTCCTTGAAGAATCCGGTTGAGCTGTGTGACCCATGAAACCATGTTACTGTTAAGGCGATTTAGCTTAATTAAGATATTAATTAATAATTAGGATGAGTTATGAGCACCTAACAGAAAGAGTAGCACTTTTTTCAGACACACATTTTTTAAAAAGACATAAGCTTTCGTAGCTCAATAAAACTTGTGCTTTTTAATTAACTTGGTTATATCTGAGTTTTGGCTATGAATGTGGCTCTTCTCCTACAGTGTGCTTAACTAGTATTCCTATGCAACATGGAGCATTAGTGGAGCATTCCAGGATCTTTCCAGCAGACCCTACAAATGTGGTCATTCCTAGATGGCTTAGCAAATTTCTGGAAGTCCATTTTCCAGCAGAAAGTTCGCTGTCTGCCAGATATGGTGTAGCCCTCAAACATTGGGGTTGTGGTGATGTGTTGTGGTGGTTTTCCTTGCCAGGCGAAAGAACCCAAAGCAGTTATGAAAATTGAGCATCTCAATGCCACCTTCCAGCCGGAGAAAATTGGAAACCCCCATGGGCTGCAGATCACCTATTTGAAAGACAACAGCACAAGGAATATCTTTGTATACCATGAAGATGGCAAGGTGGGGGCCCTGAAGTAAGAAAGGAAGCAGCTCTTAGGGTTGGTTTGCATGTTGATGAAGGGAGCAGCAGAAGAGTGTGTGTGTCTTTGGGCATCCCTCCCCACCTGTGGTGGTACCAGGGGTGACTCCAGATAGTGGCCAAGAAGGCAATTGGCCACCCCTTGTTGTCCTTCCCTTTGCCTTCTTCCCCTCCATAAATCTCTTGAAATTAATTTGAAACACACTATTATTTCTGTCTCAAACTGTCTTACAGCTCTCCCCTCTCAGAAGAGCATTTTCTCCTTCCTGCAAATACCCTGGTTTTTTCCCCCTCATACTGTCACTGCATAAAACCAGGTTTAAGCAGAGCTTAGCAGAAAATCTCCAGCTCCAGAAAGAGTGTGTCGTAAGCAGTAGAGAACAGTCCCAAGGGAACTGATCCTGTGGGTTGCAAATATTTTCAGAGGAGGCACCTGTTTCTTTAACTAAGACTTGCCAGGCGAGATTTAAAGGCAGAGGACTAGTCAACTTTGCACAAGAGAAGCTTCCTCTAAGGGTCATCTAGTTCAGGTTTTCATGCAGAGTCATGTAGAGTCATCTAGTTCAGGCTTTCAGAACTCCCAACGTGACTCCATGTAGAAGCTTGGCCACCCTATGATTTGTTATAGATTTCTTCTGGGATTACTTTCAACTTCCCACTCTATTTTACAGCCCTAGAACATCCTAGTGATCACTGGTCCATGTGCTAACCAGGCCCAAACCTGCTTAGCTTTTGGAAAATCAGGCAAGGTCATTGGAATGCTGCCAACTGCTGGGACATTTCCCCAACCTGGCACCCTCTCCATGGGCTGTAAGAGACCCTCCTCAAATTCTCAGCCAGTGTGGCTGTTGGACACGTTGGCTCAGATTGCTAGAGGGCAGATTCTAATCAACGCGGAGAAGCTGCATTGTGCCATATCTTCTTGCCATATCTTCTCAGAGCTTCCAAAAGCCCATACAACTTCCAGGTGATGGATTCTGGTCTTTGCTTTCTCTTCTGGATGGTGGAACTCTGTGTACCAGCTGGCTGCTGAATCCTACCCTCGTGCTAAGCTTTCTGCTGCTCGTTGAGCCATAAAATATCTTGGCAGTCGTTGGCGACCAAACTCTTCTAAATCTTGATCAGTTAGATTGCTCTTTTCTCCTATCCACACCACCTCTTCTGAATTGACCTTGGCTGCAGATTTTTGCTCCATGTGCCTGCTGATTGAACCAAGTGAACCTAATCAGTCCAAGGTTGGCTGAGGGCTACATTTTTACATGCAAGCCTACCCCTCCTCCACTCTCTAAACCATGTTTCTCAACCTTAGCAACTTTAAGCCAGGTGGACTTCAGAATCTGGGAGTTGAAGTCCACACAGCTTAAAGTTGCCAAGATTGAGAAACACTGCTCTAGACATATGACTCCCAAGCTTCTTTTTTTCCCAACCCCCAGACTCTTCTCTTACTACAGTTGCCCAAAATTAGCGGTGCTGCCATTTTTGAGGGAGGAAACACCCCAAAAATTGTAGTGGAAGCCTACCATCGATTGAACCAAAGTTCAAAAATGTGGCTTGAAATCCCAAGGGAAAAATTGCGTTTCCTTTCCCTGGCTGTGTCTGTGCGACAGTTCAGGAGAGAACCAAGTCTTTTGTTCCTGAGATTCAGGGTTTAGTTGAGCTGCAAAAAGATTGTGTCACATTTTATTATGGGGTGGGGATAGTGAACTGCTGCTTATAGGCATCCAGTAAGCTGACACTGTAATCAACTGCTTTGCTTTTTATATACAACAGAATTCCTTTTAGCTTTATAGCTTCATTTGATCTATTTATTTCATTGATATACTCCCCAAACTCCCCCTGCTGCAGGAGTGACTTCCAAATATAAAAATCCAAAGCGACAAATTTAAAACAACAACAAGCCACATGAGGCCGTGTGAAGAAGGGGTGGGTCTTCAATCATGTGGTTTGAAGCCACCATCTTGACTTTTTTTGACCCCTCCTGCAAAGACCTTGGAGAAGGGCACCTGAAGGATTCTCTGCTCTTACATGTTAAGTTCTCTTTTGAAGGGCCTCCCCAAATATTCCCACCACCTAAGCAGTTAAAGACTCCTTTTAGCAGTGGCACCTGGCTATGGAACGTGGTCCTCCAAGAGTTTTGCCTGGCACCAACTTCAGTTCCTGATTCAGCACTAGGAAGAAATCAGGGTATTTTCCCTACCACTTTGACTATTTTACTTCCTGGTAGAACCTTATCTTGAATTCCTTGACCATGACTTAAGACAATTGCTATGGAATCTCACATTTCCACCCCATGTCATAGTTTTCAGTTGATAAACAGCCACTTGTAGACATAGGATTCTCAACCAGAATAGTGTCACCCCTTGAGATTAACCAGACAGGAAGAAATCCTCCACAAAGTAATTTGCTGTGGGTGTCCTCGTTGTCTACAACCTCTCGATCCTGGTGTGGCTTGGCCCTACCACAGATGACACAGACACACTAAGACACTCCACCCAGCAGGGTTTCCTGCAGCAGATTGAGACATCATCTGTTCGGGAAGGTAGTGTGCAAAACACTATTTAAGCTTCGTAGTTTCTGAAACACAGGAAACCTGTGGAAGAGCCTCGCTCAGCCCTGGTTCCCACCAGCACATTCAAGAGAAAACTAAATTCACAAGATTTCACTTCTAGCAGAGTTGTTAACCAGTTGCAGTTTTGATTTCTGCTGCATTTAGTTTCTTCTGAGTTGGGGCATCATCTTTGCAAGTTGCCTGACATTACTGTCCATGTCTTAATTGCAGGATACACAGCACTCTGGAGAATGTGTCTTAGTTGCTCTATTGAGTCTAAATGTCCTGGTGCTGCATTTATGGGCTTTTCACTGAACTGAAATGCTTTGAGATGACAGCTAAAATATTGTGGGTTATATAGTTCTGTGTGTGTGTGTGTGTGTGTGTGTCTAGCTAGCTGTATGGCTGTATATAGGTTTTAATAATGACCACTACTACAATTATTTTAATCGATACTCCATCTTTTTCTTTTAACTATCGTGCATGAGATGGCTTGCAGATACCCAGAAATGAGAGATGAAATGAAAATTTGCCAATCTAAAATCAGCAACTGCCATTGGCGATAAACGGCTACTGCTTTTAAACCCATTTAGCAAGGGGAATGCAGACGAACTGCCATTGAATGAACTCAACCTGCCTAGAATAATATTGAAAGTGGAAACTCAGTTGAAGCCTGGGGAAGGAGATCTAGGGATACTGGGAAGAGCTGCTTTTAAAAGCCAACCCCAGGCAGCTGCAGGAAGGAGCACAGAGCACGCCACTGAAGTGTGCCTTTGTACACATTTATTTACACAACCCTTTTCTTGCTGTTCAGGAAATGGTGGACTGGTTCAACGCCATCCGTGCAGCGCGATTCCACTACTTGCAAGTGGCGTTCCCTGGAGCCAGCGACATTGATGTGAGCCCAGGGTTTCTGCTTTCTTCTTTTCCCCTTGAATGGTTTATAAAAGTGTTTCTCAAACTTGGCAACTTCCGGGTGTGTGGACTCCAACTCCCAGAATTCTCAGCAATGGCCAGGCCACCGGAGGAATTCTGGGAATGGAAGTGCACACGCCAGGAGGGCGCACCTAGGTTGGGGAACGTGGTCCAATCATCGGGCTTGCTATAAAAGAACTTCCTTCCTTTCTAAATGTGAAATAAGTGTGCAAAATTTCAGCCCATAGATCAGTGGCTCTCAAAGGGTGGTCTGGGGTCCCCTGGGGGCCCCTGAGACCCTTTCAGGGGGCCTGCAAAGTCAAATCAGTAAATATTTTAACATTTCTCAATTTTAATGTCTAATACAGTAAAGATGGATAGATATAACCCCCGTAAACCAAACTCTTTGGGGTTTTCAATTGTTTTTAAGAATGTAAAGGGGTCCTGAGACCCCCGTGTTTGAGAACCACTACCATCACCAATATTTCCAGAAATCCTTAAAAAAGGAATTGGGGTAGGCATTAAAGAGGCGTGCTTTGGGCCACTTCTGTGCTCAACACTGGTGGGAAAAGCACTGATGAGCATCAAATAAAATGGAATTTAGTGCAAGCGCCCAATGATCTAATGCAGTGTTTCTCAACCTTGGCCACTTTAAGAGGTGTGGACTTCAACGCCCAGAATTCCCCAGCCAGCCACACCTCTTAAAGTGCCCAAGGTTGAGAAACACTGATCTAATGTGCCTTCGTTTATACCAAATGTGCAATCTACAGTGATCTTTCCTTTTTTATCCCCATCCTCTTGCTGCAACAATTGATGCATAGCTCATCTGATTTTATTCTCCCTGCTGCTTAATTTCTGCACTGACCTGGTCAATTATTTCTATCGCCCGATCCCCACCCTCTTTTATCTTTTGAATATTCTAGCTGGTGCCAAAACTTTCGAGGAATTATCTGAAAGAAGGCTACATGGAGAAAACCGGGCCAAAGGTGAGACGAGTATAAATCTTTTAGACCGAAAACAACTCTAATGGATAGTATTGCTGAGAAATGTTGGGGTGGGGAAAGAAATAGTGACCTATACATTCTGATCCTGTCTAATATGATGTGCTTGAATCATGGTGCTTTTGACTATATTTTGGGGTTGGTTATTTCCTTCCTTCAAATGTTTCTGCCAGTTCTACTCCACAGCGTGTTATGTTGTAAACTACAAAGAAATGGTTGAAATATTTCCATTGTGCTTGTGTGCTTGGCTGGGAAACCCTGATTACTGAATGTCTAAAATAGGTATCTCATTATATTCAAAGGGAATTTGATCAGGAACTTTAGCTGGCTCTAGAAAGCCGATGTTTAGTATACATCGTGAGCCCAAAAATAGGACATTGGTAGATTTTTCTCTTGACATGGGGGCTGACGACGGGTAGCTTCCCCAAACGACCAAGTTATTTCTATGTTCGACGGACAGCTGAATATCTCCTAATAGATCATCCCATAATAGCAGGATGAAAGTACTAGGTATTTGGGAATTTGGCTGACTAAAATGGCTTTGGATATGCTCATCGCCCTTGAGCAAGGTTACAGCTATAAATATTGTGCTTTCCAAATTCAAAATGGAATTATATGATAAACGTGCTGATGGATGAGCAAGTGCGGGCAAGAGTGTGCCTGCATTTATTATTATAACCTGTATATTCTTCCAAAAGGCTAGGGATGACATTTATGGTTTTCCTCCCCTTCTTTTGATCTGCACAACAACCTTGCAGGGTTGATCCAGCAGAATAATTGGGATTGGGACCTGGGTTTTCCTGGTCCCAGATTAAAATGTCATCTGGGTTCTCTGCTCTTCAGTCAGCTTCTGGGGGCAGACAGGCAAGCTTTTCTCACTTCTTGATGTGTCGCACTCTCTCTCCTAATTAAGGTTAACCAAGAAATTAATTATTTTCGTGTTGCTGCGAGCCAAGAGAGCTTTAATCAAGCTGTCCGTCTCTGTGCTTAACCAATTCATTAGATACAAATTAAAACAAGCCTCAGGTTTGCACCAGATTTTAACTGGAGCTGTCTTTCGAAAGAAAAAAAAAGAGGGGGGAGAGGAGTTGAAAAGGTTTCTGTGGATTGGCACTGTTGTTGCAAACGATTTAATACAATCAGCATAATCTAATTTATGCATTGTTTTTGCAAGATGTTTTGCTTCCCCCCTCCCCTTTCTTGGTCCCCCAAGGGAAATTAAAATATCAGAGTGTGGCAGGGATTCAAAAAAGAGCGAAGGCAAAAATCTGTGCTTATTTTCCAATATTCAACATTTCTGCTTCTTTCAGGGTAGAAAAGCACCTGCAGAACATTCTCCTGGTGGTCAGGACTGATGCAAGCACACGCTTCCAAAACTTCGTGATAGGGACTAGAAACTTGTATTTTTTTTAAAAAAAAAAATAGGGACATGGCTGCTTTTAGGGGTCTGGATTCTGTGTCCAGCATTGTATTCTGCATTTTTTGAGGTAGATAAACTGGAAGAATAATTTTTACTCATAGCTGGGACTTGAACCCAGGTCCAAATCTTTAACAAATATATCACACTTAATGAGTTCCTGTTTGTGCAAAGCCATAATTTGTTTTGTTTGGGTCTAGTTCAGTTTGTTGCCTGAACACACATACACCAACAAGCCATAGTTTAGGCTTTCTGTAATCTGGGAATCCAGCCAATTGTGGCATCTTTAATAAACTCTTATTTTAGCAAACTATGGCTCCGCAGGAGCTTAACCCTCACCTTGCTTCTTTATACGGTCTGAAGAAGTTTCAAATAAGCAATACAAGTGCTGAGTTTTTCTTTTCCTTTTTTTAAAAAATACTTAGTTTATACATGTACAATTGACAAGACAATCTTTAATCTTAGAAAGGAAATTTAAAAAAATTAAAAGGACAAGCTAAGAAGAAAAAGAAAAAAATCTACCTTATCTTTTATACTTATCAACAGTCACCGGTTTAGGTATTGAATTGTTCTTTTCCATTTTTTCCCCTCTTAGCAAACAGAAGGCTTCAAAAAACGCTGGTTCACCATGGATGATAGAAGATTAATGTATTTTAAGGATCCTTTGGTAAGAGTTCGTAGCTGGTCTCATCCAGGGTCTGCAATTAAAAACCTCAGAAGTTGTCCAGAGTAAATGGGGGGCAAATATTAAATGCCCCGGGGAGTTTAATGTTCTGTTTTCTCCAGAGTTCCTTAAAAAACATGGTGTCACAAGAACTCATGAAACAAGGTGGCTGTTGAAGCTCAGATTTCAGAGGAGCTAGGAAAGGAGGAAGAAATTAAACCAGGAGAACAGATGGGCTAAGGAAGGGATGTTGGAAGCTGTTTGGGGTGATAGTATTATGGTTGGTTGCACAGTCAGCCAGATGTTTAGATTGGGTTTGGCATTTTTGTCCACCTATCGAGTTCTTCCCAAGGACTTGGGATAGGCAGATGTTTGATGGGGTTCAAGGTATCACTGCAGGATGGAAGCTGTTCCAAGCAAAGCTGCCTTTTGCAATGACAAATGCCGATGGTCTTCAAGGGGTGCTCCAGATGTTTTGGGATTGCACCTAAGGCGCCTGTGACTACTGGTATTATCTTTGCTTTCTTTTGCCACAGTCGTTCTACTTCTATTTGCAGGTCTGTCTTTTGTGATTGTCTCCAGTTCTTTCTCTTCTCTTCTGCTGTCTCCAGGTATTGCAATGTCTACTGTCCAGACTTTTTCGTCTTTCTTATCAACAACGGTTAAGTCTGGGGTATTGTGTGGCAGGTGCTGGATTGTTTGGATGCTAAAGTCCCAGAGCACTTTAGCTTCTTCATTTTCTATGACTTTGTCTGTTTTGGGGTCCCGCCAGTTCCTGCTTGCAGGCAGATGGTATTTCTTGCAGATCTTCCAATGCACCATTGTTGCTACTTTGTCGTGCCTTTGTTTGTAGTCAGTCTGTGCGATCTTCTTGCAGCAGCTAACTAGGCGGTCCACTGTTTCTTCAGCTTCTTTGCAGAGGCGGCATTTGCTGTCTGTTGTTGTCTTCTCAATTCTGGCTCTATATGCATTTGTCCTTAAGGCTTGGTCTTGTGCAGCCAGAATTAGTCCCTCTGTCTCTTTCTTCAGCTTTCCTGCTCTTAGCCATTGCCAGGTCTTGTTTTTATCTGCTTTGCCTGCTGGTTTTTTATTATTTATATGATTATGATTATTTCCTTGTGAGTTCATTTCTGCAAAGGAGGCCAGGAATCAGACACAATGCTGAAAAGGACATGGTTTTGTTTCCAACCATGGAAATTGTGGGGTGGGGAGTGATTTCCCCTCCCCTCCTTCAGATTGGAATTCTTATTCTTACTTTCATGTTGCAGCTTGGACACTTCAGGGCTTTCTAGTTCATCCGTGAACTAGCAGCCCATACAGATCCAAGGTCAACAGATCCTAAGTGATCTCCTGAGATGCCTTCACTAGGTTGGATTGAAAGGAAGAGGGGTTCATCACAAACACACAACTTGTCTAACCCTTTGTCTGGTGCAAGTTCTGATGAAACACTTTGGATGGCTTTCCAGCCTCTGCTGGAGGACCTCCATTAGAAGGCCCACATCAGCCAGGAGACCTCTTAAAGTTAGGAAATTCCTCCTTCTATTTCACCTGAATCTCCTTCCTGGAAGTTTCAGTCTGTGAGGTCTGGTCCTGCCCTGCCCTGATAGAGAAGAGGTCCACAGTCTGCTTCATATGACAACCCTTCAAAGGCATGAGCAGTCTTCAAATATCTCCCCAGTAAGCTTGACATTCCCAAATCCTTTCAGTCTTTCCATACAGGGCTTGGTTTCCAGTCTCCCCACCATCTTAGTAGTCTTCTTCTGAACACTCAACTCCCTGTTTAGTCTGCAGTTCCTTTTTAACAGCTTCCTCCACGGTTGGCTCTTGTTCAACATCTGATGTACCAGGACACGCAGATCCTTTTCACATGTCCTCCTGCCAAAACAGGTCTATCCCAGTCTCTTATTTTGTCCCTCTCTAGGTGCAGGATTCTCTCTGGTCAATGTCATCCTGTTGGCTACAAGCCTCTCTAGATTTCTAATTCTTTCTCTTCCTCTTCTAAAATATAAGCCACTACGTCCAGTATGACGAGAGAGAGAGAGAGAGAGACTGTTCCTCTAGGGCAGCCTTTCTCAGCTTTTTTACTCTGGAGGAACCTTGAAATAATGTTCAGGTCTCTGGCAGCCCCTGCATAAAAATTATTGTATCTGGCATTGTGTGACGCACAATGTAAAAAAAGAAAAGAAAAAGATGCTTCCCCCCCCCAATCATGACCCTTTGTGGAACCCTAGTTGAGAAAAGCTGCTCCAGGGAATCGTTGTTTGGGGCTTCAGATCCTGTCCCCATGGATAATTTTCAGAGCGATGCAGGAACAGGGTTTATGCCAATCCCTTGAGAACCTGGAGTGATCTGCTTTGTCTTTCCTAGGATGCTTTTGCCAGGGGAGAAGTTTTTATCGGGAGCAAAGAAAACAGCTACAAGGTCTTGGAAGGGCTCCCACCGTCCACCCAGGGAAATCACTGGCAACACGGCATAACCATCATCACCCCTGACCGAAAATTTCTCTTTGCCTGCGAGACAGAAAGTGACCAGCTGGAATGGATTTCAGCTTTTCAGAAACTGATCAACAGGCCGATGCTGCCACAGGAATACGCAGGTGAGACTCCAGCATGGGGTCTCTGCGATGAGCCATCACTCGTACCATGTTGACCCGGTCTTAATCAAAGCTGTAATTGGTGGACATCGCCTTGTCTTAGAAGAGGTGTTCTCTCTTGTGGAGCAGCAAGGGAAGAAGGCTTCTAAGATAAAATATTGACTAAGACTTAATCAAAGTTGTAATTGGTGGGCACCATCTTGTCTTAGAAGAGGCATTCTGTCTTGCAAAGCAGCAAAGGAAGAAGGTTTCTAAGATAAAATGGTGACTAAGACTTAATCAAAGCTGTAATTGGTGGGCACCGTCTTGTCTTAGAAGAGGCATTCTCTCTTGCGAAGCAGCAAGGGAAGAAGGCTTCTAAGATAAAATGGTGACTAAGTCTTAATCAAAACTGTAATTGGTAGACACTATCTTATCTTAGAAGAGGCATTCCAAGACATTTTATCTTAGATGCCTTCTTCCTTTGCTGCTTTGCAAGAGAGAATGCTTCTTCCTGGTTCTTCTTTCACAGAATGGAATGCCTCTTCTAAGGCAGCAGATACTGAATGGAAACTTCTTTTTCCAGTCCACCTCATTAAGCAGGATGTATTTAAATCAGTCCAAAGAATCTAATCAACTAACCTGTTATTTGGTAAAGAGGCCACAGCTTCTTTGTGTAATTTTTCTTTTCTTTTCTTGCCAGTGGAAGCCCATTTCAAGCATAAACCATAGTGATGGTCTGAATCAAGATCGGTTTACAACACACAAGGACATTGGTTTCGATTTTTTTTGCAAGGCTAGCAATGACCAACCCCCCCCCCCGAAAATTATATAATTAGTGCTTCATTTTAGACTACAAGTTGGGAGGTGCAATTAAACGCTTGAGCTGCAGATGACCGTGCTGCCCGTCCAAAGAAGACTGAAGTCACAGGCAACAGCGGCCTTGCATTTTCCTGGGAATGTTGTCCTTGAATACATATGGGGTGGATAACTTCCATACACTAGTTGAGGAATTATCTCTGAAGATTTGGAAGAATCCTGACGCAGCGTCCT
Source organism: Python bivittatus (assembly GCF_059951505.1). Taxonomy (NCBI): domain Eukaryota; kingdom Metazoa; phylum Chordata; class Lepidosauria; order Squamata; family Pythonidae; genus Python; species Python bivittatus. Next base: position 5,008,861 of record NW_028277083.1, read on the forward strand.
TCTTTTCCTGTCCTTTCCTCTGTTTGGCTCTTGGCTGACCGATTGTGGTGACATCCTTGTGTAGAACATGTTCCTAATGGGTTTCCATTCTCTTCAGCAGCCAAGGGGGCATGTTCAGAAGATGTAGCAGAACCTAGAAAATGTCTATGGAAGGTATCATTCATGATGCTCAAACTCTGGTCTGGGACCAGACAGGAGTGGGAGGAATGGGAGGAGGGAGGAATGAAGCCAGAAAGAGGTGGTACATGATGTTGAAATTTGGACAGTGGACCTCCATTGCCTTGCTGTCAGATGCCATGGTGGCATCACTTAATACATCTGTTCTACTGGCCCAGCCTTGTTCAACTTAGTGCTCTCCAAGAGCGTTGCCAATTACAAAATCAGGGAACAATGACCCCAATGCATCATGAAAATGTCAGACGGGGAGAGGCTGGATTAGCCATTTCTTTGGGTTGTTTTGCTATTTGTCACTTTGTGATGCTTGAAGAATGGACCCTTAGCATGACATTTGGGTGGGGAAGGGCAACTAAGAAGGGAAAGGAAAAATACCAGCTCTCATTTGGGGATAAGATAGGTCTGCATGACTCAGCAAGGAGCTGAAAGGCTTGATTCCCCCAACTCTATGCAGGAGCATCCATGTTAGTGTCAAAAAAGTCACGATGGTGGCTGTGACTGAAGCCCTGCCTTTTTACGTAAAAGAAAGAAAGAAAAAAGGAGTAGGGCTTTGATGGCAGCAACCATTTTGACTCTTCCCTCTGCCTTCTCTGGATGCAGGGTGCTAGTTCCTCGACCTGTATTGCAGCTCCTTCAAGGTGCCCTTAAAAACAAACCGACAAGCATCACGAGCATTATCCTCCCTCGGAAGAATTCACGATACTGTCACCCAACCGCCATTTCTAAGCTGGGCTGGATTATGAACCCGGGGAGGCTTTTGCAATTGTCCCTTCAGGGTAGCCCAAGAGTGGAATTATGCAGAGCAGTGATTGACTGCACATAGAGCACTAAGCCATGGTTTGCTTCATCCTGGTTTAATGACTCAGCCATCTCTGGTTGAGTTTGCATAATGTGCCAAGCCTACAACAACCCAACCCAATGCACTGTGAATTAAGTTGGATGAATGAGCGGACCCTTTCTGACCAAGAGATGTGATTTCCGAGGTTCTTCCTGCATAATTTACAGCTTTAATGACGGTGACAGCTACAACGTGGAAAATGTTGGTCTTAGATCAACACATCGTTCTGAGAAAAAAGAAGTGGGGAGCTGACTCATGGACTCGACCACAGACAGAGGAATTCACTTCAGATGATCTCTTTGGAAAGGATTAACTTCTTTAGAACGCATTAACCTTTCTGAAAAAAATGGAAGTGCATTGGGGACCCACTTTGGAGGGAGGAGCAGCAGCTCCTGCTTATGCTACATGAGATGCTGGCTTGCTGAAGTTGGTTGCATCATCAGCTGTGCAGGAAGCCCTGAGATGTCTCAGAAGACTGCAGATTTGGGGGTGGGAAAAGGAAGGGATCCAAGGAGCCCTTTGGATCAGAGGGGGTAGGAAGAACCAAGGAGCACCACAGATGACTCAAGAAAGTGAGCTAAGTTGCATATCAGATGTATTCTGTGATGGCTGATTGGTGTTTAATTCTGCACCAGGCCACCTTAAAAGGGCAGCAAAGTGCTCACAATCTCTTTGTTGGAAGATGTGATCCAGTTTCCTTGCAAATCCTCAAAGCGTTGTCGTTTTCCTGCCTTCAGCTGGCGCAAATGCTGCTTTTAGATGCATTCAACGTACTGTTGACCCGTGCAGAATCCCCTGCTGCAAAGCATGGTGGAAAACTCAGATGGCAGGACGTTCCCTTGTGTTGCTTTGGTTATGCACAATTGCTTGATGTGCTTTTTGTTTTTTTAAATGTTGCCAAGGATGGATTTTGCTTCAGAAAAGACTGCAACAAGATCTGCATGGTTTTTATGAAGGTAGTCTGACATAGAAGGCATTCTTTGTTACTTGTAAGTGGATTTTGTTGTTGTTCTCCATAAAAATTCTGACTCCAAATGGGAAACCCAGGTGATAGGTGTAGTGTACAGGTTGGCAGATAATACGGGACAAGGGACTTCTTGAGCATCCAGAGACTGAGATACTAAGTTTGCTGAAAATGTTAGTATTAAGCACACTTAGGTTTTGTGCTAAACTGGGATCAAGCATCACCTTGCTAAGAGAGAAGAGCAAGGAGAAATTTAATTTGCTGTCTTTGAAGTACCTTACTCTTCGGACCGGAACAACTCTTGGATCAGTTTGCCCTTGGGTTTACGTTCTACGAGATGTGACACAAGGAACGGGTGAGGAGGGAAGAGGAAAGAAAAAAAGGCAAGTTCAAGCATGGGACAGTTCTCCTCATGATCATTTGGGATGACAATAATTCAAGAAATGTGATGGAATGGCTGCTAGGTGGGAAGAGCCCACAGCACTTGGTCTTCCTGCAAAAATGAAGAAGATGGAGTTATTCTTGGCTTTGCAACTGGGGAGGCTTGAGAGGAAGAGGTCTCTCCAGACAGGAGATGGATTTACAATCTTGTCCCATGGGGTTGGCAACAGCTGCTCTGCAGCTGGCTTGGAGTGCCCAAGATGGGACCTGTGATCAGCTGAAGGGCTAACCTTAGGCCTGGCTTAGTCACATTAGGCAAAACCATGACTGCTTTGGGCAAGGGGTGGCGAAGAGGTGTTAGGGCAGAGTTGGGTAGACTGTCCTCCGAGTCAGCCTGCTGCTTTCCATCCACAGAGGAGGAAGTCTAGCAGCGATCGTCGACAACATATCTTGGCTTCTGAACATCTGTCTCTTGTTTTAGCCATGGAACGGGCAAGGGAGCTCTTCTGTCCATTGCTCAACATGTTTCGGGTCATGCCAGATGTTCTTGTTTCTTTGTATTAGAGCAGTGTTTCTCAACCTCGGCAACTTTAAGATGGGTGGACTTCAACTCCCAGAATTCCCCAGCCAGCGTGGCTGGCTGGGGAATTCTGGGAGTTGAAGTCCACCCATCTTAAAGTTGCTGAGATTGAGAAACACTGCATTAGGGCTTTCTCTTAGAGTTGCATCAGATTGTCACTTTTTAACAGAACTGGTGGACAGAGCCGGTCCTCCAAGTGGGGCTCATGCTGACGCCGGAAATGGCTGAATCGGGAGCCCATCATCTCCTGCAGAGAAACCTAGAACGTTCCTGCAAGAAATGAACGGTGGCTGAGCAGAAATACTTGATGGAAGGAGGCCTATGCAAAAGATACCAAAGGTAGAAACTCATCCTTTCCATAATTTATTGTGGTATTCTCAGCCAGCCTAACAAGGGGAAGAATGCACAGTTCTTCGATGCGTCTCCCTGTGACATCCACCTTCCATATTATAAGTAGATGGATTCAATCGCTGCCGTAATCCAAAGAAATACTAGATGTGGACGTGAGTGAAAAGTTCTGATGTCGTATGCTAGTTTCCCAAGAAAATACCGTGCTTTAAAAAAAACAACCCTTTAATCTCAAACAGAAAAGCATCAGTAAAAATGTTCATACATAAAGTAGCTTCAAAACTAACCTCAGCGCAAGTAGACCGTTCGTAAAAACAAGTTAGAAAGCAAAGTGTTAGTTTGATTCGAGGCACCGTTAGCTTCAGCAGGCAAGATTCTTCCTGCTGCATCCTTGTCACGTGGGAGCTTCTGTAGGAATTCACTGCACGAGGACCGTCGCCAACGAACATCAGATCTTATTTTCCTTCTGCCTTCATCATCTTGGACCCCCAGGTAACCCGTTCACGCCTCTCCCTTCTCTAAAGCCAAATTCCCTCTGTTTGTAGCCACAATTTAACTTTGTATTACTGTATATTTATACTGACCGACTCAGCAGGGCTTCACCCTTGGCTGAAATCTGCTTGTTCTTGTCTTCTCCCAGCTCCCTTGTGGATGTAAGATTATATTAATTCTTGCTCCTCCACAATTTCAGCTGTGACCGTCACAACTTTTTACAAGTCAGGTACAAAAGCACTCTTCGGGAAGGGCCCATGACTCGTTTCTCTGCATCCCAAGGTGCAGTTTTGATTTAAACATGTTTCTTCCTCCGTTCAAGTGTTTCGTAAGACCAGGTCTCTCTGTCTTGTGTGTACATCTGTTAAGTTGATGGTAATACAGTTGTGATACTAAATATCATCCACACCAATAAATTATTATCCCCTTGGCTTGATAAAGGCAGTGTCTGATTAAATTCAGGGTGGGAAAAAAAATGTTTCTCTGGTCTTCTCATTGCGCAACATTTAAAGCATAAAAAAAAAAAAAAAAGTTAAAATGCGGAACAGCATCCTTAGAGCTTCTCACATTTATTTTTAGAATGGAAAAGAGCCAGCTCGGTTTCCAGGAATGCAGGCAGTGAAAAACTGCTTCTCAAAAGATGATGGGTCAAAGACAAGCAAACACACGCAGAGATGCAATGGGCACCTTCCTGGAAAGGTGAGAGAACTTGGGAAATTCCCTGACGGGAGTAAATGAACCATCCACTGGGATGAGGTGCAGAGAAGGCAGCCTTTTTCATCTTCTCCAGTGGAAGATGATTATATGGGAACAGTCGGGTGTAGCTGGAAGTCTCCGTGGGTCACGGCACACTTCTACGTCAACTGATCCAGCTGGTCTGAATCAAAACATGATTACGGCCATAAGGCCAGCTGTCAGATACAGATATGACAGATAAAAATGGGGGGGGGGGAGATGAAACTAAAATCAAAGAAATGGATACAGATCTTCAAACACGAGATGGTGCAGAGAGGTGCAAATTGAGCAATCTGGGAGGATATATATCCAGAAAGGTGGTCAGTGTAGGGATCTGGAAAGACATGCCCAAAGGGATGATATATATGGGCTTCCTGTCCCAAGGCAGAAAAGGGGAGGCAGAAATGCAAGCCCTCAATGAATGCTTCTGATTATGTGGGCTCAACCACAGTTCCAGGGTGGATTCTCCTCTGATCAAGTTCTTAGCCTGCACGGCGTGGCGCTCTCGGGTGTTTCGACACGTGCCTTTCGTAAGTCCTTCGCTCCCCCGGAAACGTGTCACAACTTCTAGAGGATGTGCTGTTTCATTGGCTTGCAAGGACTTTCTACAAACCCTTCCTTCAGTGGGAAGCACCCAGTGAGGGAGATGATCTGGAAGCAGATCAGGAGAACCTCAGGGGATAAACCATCAGGGCCCTCCTGAGGTCGGTTAGGTGGCTGGAACCAGCGTCTCTTCTGGCAGCTGTATGTGGCAGGCCAGCCCTTGGCACCACCGATCCCAAGAGGGAAAACCAGTCACAGGGGAGCTAGGCTGAAAGAAACATGAACATCTACTTTAGCAGGAAAGAGGATTAGCGAGACGCTGGGCGTTTTCTACCTAACAGCGTCTTAAGAGCCATACCACTGTTGTTCACTCTAGTCTAGGGCATTAAAATAAGGTCTGGATTTTAAACTCAGCAATGTAGATTTAAATAATGAGAAAGTCACGCTCATGGCTGCTTAACATCAAGATTGGATCTTGATATGCTCTTACATCTTCTCAGATGGATGAAAAGCAGAAATCAGAATCCGTTTCCTGCTATTTAACCTACCTGGGACGAACAGGGCTGATCTTCCACACATGAGGAAGATACACCCTGGGGGAGGATGGCATTAAAGGCATGATCTCCTGAGTTTCAGCTCAGATTAGGGTGCTTCCATATTTAGCTACATTCTTCTTTTTTCCCCAGCAGAAGGGACCAAATCAGATGCATAAAATAAATGGGAACCCTTTGCAGGGAGCGGAGCAAAATGGAAAACTGCCTTTAATGCCATTTTTTAAAAAATCTCCCCCATCTCAGTGCTCTTTGCCGGATGCCAATTATTTTCCCCTTCCTGCTTTGTGATTGGGTCCTTTATAAAAAGGAGAGACACCAAGGATTAAAACAGAAACTTTCTGTGGGCAAAAATGTCCCAAGTTGTGGTCCACCCAGCTGTCACGAGACGAATGGGTTCCCCTTTCTTAGCTGAACTCCTCCAAACTCTCATCACATTGCACAACGGACGCAAACGAGACCAAGGTAACCACGTATGTCCCTGTCACGAAAGATTCAGGGACATGGTTGAAGTTTGGTTTATCCCACTGGATTTAGAGAAAATCTTGCAGCGAGAAGTGAAGCCAAGCAATAAAGAGGGGGAGAAAGGAACTGACTCACAGCATCATCTCTTCATTCTCGTTGACAAATCAGGAACCCAGCACTGGCTGGGTTTGTTTCTGAGTGCATCAGGAACGCCTTTTGTTTCTTAGAGGCAAAAGTCTGAGCTTCAGCACCACCTAGTGATCTAAAATAAAGTAGGAAAAGGTATCTGGGTGACCAGTGCTGAATGGAGGGATTCAGCTTAGGCGGTGCGGCAGGCGGTTGCCTCATCGGTGGGGTTTCTTCTCCTACTTTTTTTTTTTTTTTTGAATATGGCAAGCTGCTAAATGCCAAGCAAGAAATAGGAAGGAACAGGGAGAGAAAAATGAACATAAATTAGCAAAGCCACCATAAAATAGGCCTGCAGATTGCTATACGGACACAAGCCTGCACGTGGGCAGGAAGACCTACCACACCAGAGATTCCTTTACCAGGATGTGTATCCTCACTCTCAAAAGGGGGCTGCAAACTTCCATGTCTTTTAAGTCTGCATTATGCCAAAGACTGAGGTTCTTCCAGAATGGCAAACCATTCTCTTTCCTACCCAACTTCCTTTGCAATGCACAGTAAGAAAAGGAAGGCGGTATGGAGAAAGAGTAATAAAACAAACCCCATCTAAATAACAAAACTTTCTACTGACATAAGCTGTTCAGCAGAATCTAAGCCAGAATTCTTGGAAAATTCTACTTTTTTCCAGTGAGCAACCAATTACAAGCTGCTTACTCGCTACACGAAACTCATCACTGCGCAAAAGCTTAGTACTTCCCAACCCAGGCGTGTTGATTTCCTGATACACCTAGAGCTATGAAAAAGCTAGTTTCACGCTCTGCTCAAACAAAGAGAAGCCAGATTTCTACCTGAATTTTATCCAGATTCAGATGGAAATGGAATAATATTCCCACTCTATGACGAGCCGAGGAAACAGAGCAGAGAAGCAGCCTGAGAAAAACACTGGCAGGGTGGGATGCCAGACCTGATCACCCACTGTCACCTGGTACCCTGTCTAAGTGCCGGACTTGAGCTCCCGTCATCCCTAGCTGGGCCATCTGATGCCCGCTGAAGAACAACATTCTTGCAAGAGACCACCTGGAAGTTCCCTGGAACAGGAACAGGCAGCCTCGTGTCCCAAATTGCGTTTTATTCTACTGTACAATGAATCAAAGAGCGCATTGTCTACCAAATGGAAATACAAAAGCTAATGTGACAATTGCCTTGAGAAAACAAATGAAAGGATCTGGAAGAGAGACCATAACAGCTGCACCCCTCAATCCGGAGGGAAATCAAAGCCAGATGCCAGGGAAAATAAACACCCTGCTGAGTCATGGTTTAAGGCTCTCATCAGAGACCTATAAAATATAATTGATACACAGCCATGCTCCAAAGGTAAGAGCAGCAGACATCCCAGTATAAAGTATTTATTTTATACTCAACAATTAACACAAAGTCATCCTTTTTTTTTTACAGTAAATAAAAATGTATTATTCCCCTTTCATGCATGATCACCGTATTAATCTAAGCCTTTTTTTTTTTAATGTGAAAAAATAAAGTGTTCCCTCCTCCATTTCATCTTTTAATCATACGGCTAATTTCTGGTGTTGTGTGCATTAACGGAGACGAGATGCAGTGTTACGCAAAGCCTAGTGAGTGGTTTTTAGCTACTGGTAATTTTGTTCTTTATTTGTACATGAAGTGTTAAAATGGATCAATAAATCATCCCATCAAAATAAATAATGATAAGAACCCAAAGGTCCACAGCACCCCCTTCACCTAAGGATCGCTCTGCTTGTAACATGTCTTTCTTCATCAGCCAAAATGTAGCGGCTTGGGCAGGGCTGCTGTGAGATTGCTGGATGTTCAGACAAATAAATCGTCTCTTTAGGAGAAGAGAGGGATTTTAGGTGTAGTCCATAAAGGGCCACTGGGCATTCTCCTTTGACTAAGCTTTCCATGTTTAAGTTAAATTATGTATTTTAGAAAGGATTGTTGCCTTAAATCGTGCTCTGGCCACTTCTTGTTCCCCTTCTTCCTAGATTCCTCAAAGGCATCATTTTTTCTACGACGGATATGAATTTGGTACTCTCTGCTTGGGTTTTCAATGAGTAGCAAATTTTCTTTGGCTCATCTCAAAATTCATTTTTTTTTTTTTTGGCACCAGGTCTACAGAACACCTTCTTGAGCAGCTATGCCTGAATTTTCAAGGACACCCCCCACCTTTCCCCCCACCCCTTGACAATCAAGTCCTTAATCTGTTAATTTGCTGAAATAAAACGGTAGCCTTTAAAAATATAAAGCAACCAATGCGTGTTTCTGGTTTTATTCAGTGGGCCTGCGAGAGGAGAAAATACTGCTCGTAAAACAGTAGAGAAGGCGCCTTTTCAGTTCGCTGCCGGCAACTAAGGGTCCGCTAATGATCACACAAAATCAGTTCTCCTGGTTACCCCAGCCCATTGTTTTTTACATAAATAATATAGACCAAAACATTATGAACATCTCAGCAACCTTCTTCTTTTAAACATAACAGAGGGGCCCTTTAACCTGTTGAGAAACGACTGCAGGATTCGTTCCCAATGTCTTTTTTTTTTGTTGGTGTTGGTGTTTTGGGTGAGCACATGGTCGGATTCCGAGTGATTCTGGAAGAGCTCAATCCAGCTCAATGGGGCTGCTGTCTTCCTGCTGGTCGTCTTCTGTTTCCTCCTCTTCCCCAGCTACCATTAGGCTGTTTAAAAGATTGCCTAGGATGGAATCACAGGGGAACGAAAAGCGTTTAGGGATGCTCATTTTAGGATGGGCCCAGTCTCAAGAGCAAGATCCCACATTCTGGAGATGGATCAGGGGTGCTGAGTAAAAGCAAGGCGTGGTTAAGTGGGTTGTCTCCTGTGAGAAGGACAACAGTGGTGGACCATAATAAAGGAAGCGCACCGCTGTTTCACCTGCGAGCGGCAGCTAGCTTCCAAAAGTAAGCCACAATAGCTTTCCACAACATACAGATCTCAATAACAACAACAGTAATTTATTAAACTTGTACGTGGCTCACAACAAAGAAATTACAGTAAAATCCATAAAACATAAAGAAAAAAGATGGCCAGCGCGATGAAGTGAGGTGTCTCCCTCTCCCTCTCCCAAGGCCTGGGTGAAGAGACAGGTCTTCACGGCTCTTCTAAACCACAGCAGAGTGAGGGCCATCTGGATCTTGGAGGGGGGGAGCTCATTTTAGAGTGCAGGCATTGATACAGAGAAGGTGCGCTTCCGGGGTCCTGAGAGATAACATTGTTTAATCAAAGGAACCCGGAAGGCGCCAACCATCTAGTAAGATGCATTTAAACTTGCACAAAAAGTTTTCATTCGGACCCACCCATTACCACTCTAGCCATGTTAAATTAATAATGAGCCAGTAGCTTACTCTACACGTTTTCCATGGAGATAACCAGGTTCATCCTGTATCTTCAACTCACCTAGTAATCCACCATAGGATGACGTTTGTTTGGGGGGGACACCAAAGAAGAGCTGTCCTATTCTGTCTAGGTACTGAAGAAAGCACAGGGGAAAATAAATGTTACTCACGGCTCGTATTAGGCACCATGTACTCAGCCATCCACACTGCTCTGCCTACAGTATAAAACTATCTGTTTGTAATTAACGTTGGCTGTGATGTTGAGCTACAAAGGACATTTACAAAAGGACGTTTCAGGTTCAATGCACTTCTGGAACCTCAAGGCACACTGTCCTCATGCCTCTGCGAGCGCAGGACGGATTTATTTTAGAGGACGGATTGCTGAGATGTTTAATTGTAATCTGAATTCCCTTTTCGGATAAAAAAACAACCTGGAGACACACAAGTCTTCACTGCTTATCCTGGTAAGATGTTGAAAAGAAAGCAGATTTCCAAGAGATACATCTGGGTCATTGTGCAGAACAGCTTTCTCAGGGGTGAGCTGCAGCCTCTGAACTACTCGCTGGTGGAAGAGCTCTGTAACTCCTTACCTCCCACATCTTCAAGAAAAATGCTTCAAGGAGTTTTGCTTAGGAGTACCGGTAGATTCCCAGAGTTTATAAAGGTGTTTTTAAACAAGTCTGCAAATTAGCTGTCTAATTTCAACATGTGCTACCATTTGGGGTTCATCTTGCTCTGAATGGCTCAGAGCCATGCAATCAGGTAAAAAATAGCGACAGAAATAAAAAACGTGATGAAAAAATACAATCCCACATGGGATAACTTACTTCATTATACATGGGATCCCGTTTCAGGGAAGGCTGATATTGTTCACACAATACTGTAAATACGGTCAGCTTTCCTCTAAAAGAGAACAGACAACACACACCTGCCATGTGAAACTTGCTTGAAGAGTAAAAAAGGAAGCTTGTGTTCGATGGTTTAAGGAAACCCTTACCCGTCAACCGCCAGCAGCAGAAACCAAATGAAGTTAAGCAAGGGCTGTACAAAGGGTGGTCCACTTTCTATGGAAGGATGCTTCTGTGTGTATGTCGTAAAAACCACCAATGCGCTCGTTTTGTTTTTCAAGCAGAGGAATCTAAAACGGGAAATGACAACTTTTGAAGGAGACAAAACTGCTTCTGGAGAAGATCAACCTGTAGCTCATGGGAAGATAAGAAACAAATGCTCCCTGAGAAAGGTGCTCCCTCGGCTACTTTAGCGAGGGCGACCCCACGGACAAGGGGCAAAGAATAGCATCTGTGGGTCAAAAATCACAGCCGTGTTCTCACTAGGGAGCCTCTAGTTGCACCTATTCCCAAACAGGAAGTTAATCCAGTCAATCTGTCTCACCAGGATTATGTGTGTGAAGGCTTCAAATGTTTCAGATGCGTGCGCTAAATGTTAAGGCTAAATGTTCAGTGCTTACTCTGGAATGGGAGCTGAGCAGCTAGAACTATTTCCACCCAAGGCCATTCTCTGGCTGTACCAGAAAAAAAAAAGTTATCAACAACATCTCTCCACATCATTGCCATTGACTTCTCTCCTGGAATAATTATCTCATAGAAGGGAGAAAAATACCGAAGATACTTCTGATGGCATTTATTAAAGAGGGAGTCGTACTCCTACAGATAATGCTTGCTTAACAATCACTCGTTTAACAACAGTCCTGAGTTACAACAGCCTTGGGAAAAGTGACTTACGACCCTTGCGGTCACGGGATTGCGATTTGTTAAGTGGTGCTTAACTAGAGGAAGAAACCTACAGTCTACTTGATCATCTTGGTTCAACGTCTTGAAATCTTCTGGTTTAAATCAGCAAATAGAAACAAGGGACTACTAAGTCCAGACTCAGTAAGTACCAGAGGCAAACATGTAAACAACTGAAGGGAACACCTACTGTAACACAGCTTGAGCCACAAACATGTCCACTTCACTGCGATATCCCTTGGCTGAGGAATATTCTACCAACATATTTGCACAACCTTCTCCATCTGTGGAGTGCAGGAAGTGATAGCGAGATTCACAATAGTTCTGCTCTAGAAGAAAAGTTACATTAAAAAAAGTCAGCTTGGGATGGGTGTTTCTTCACCAGAATACAATGGTCAAAGCAATCTCTAGATGGGTTCATGCCTTGTACTTAATTGAGCGTGACAAACTGGCTTCCCGTGCTGTGTGAGTGCAGCCACTGGGGCTTCTATATTATGGCTTCTAGCTTGGGACAATGTATGATCCCAGCCATTTCTGGTTTATGGAACAAACCAAAGTTAAGCCATAGCTGAGCCCAATGCTTTTATCACCTAGGGGGGAGCCATTTTACTTTGGAAAAATACAGCAAGAAGTTTGAATGAGGTAAAAATACTTACAAGCGCCATAGAAAATGTAACTATATTTTAATTTCCTAGTCCTTTTGAGTGTAAAGAAAGCATCTTTTGACTTTAGTCTAGCAAAATGGTAGAAGCCTTCTCCCCACCTACCTCTACAGGTTCCTTTCCGCCAACATATTCCTTACACATTTCTTTCCCCACAGGCCATATTTGAATAAAGATACAAAATTGAGGAAAAAAATCTGGGTTTCCTTGGAAAACAGCTAGAAGATGTAGGGAGAAGGGGGCAGCTGCAGCATGAAATATTAACACAGCCTCGACCCTATAGTGAATTACAATATTCTGAAATGTATCTTAGAATAAATCTGCCGGATGACGCTCAATTTGTGTCTGAAAGGGATCAGGTGCTTAAAACCCTGCCAAGTTTCTAATTTATCTCTATGTATTCATCCTGGATTTCAAAATGAAGCAGACACTAAACTGGCATTAATCCAAGTTGCTATGATTCCTAGCAAGAAGGCAGAAGTCTGCAATTAGTGGAGCAATACTCTATGAGCCAAGGCCCAAGTAAGGTCAGTGCACACCCTCAGAAACTGTAGGCCAGGTTTCAAGGAGATTCTTTATATACCCACTAATTTGCACATGTCTAGTGGATTTCTGACTATAGGCAGTCCTTGTTTAGCAACCACAACTCAGTTGTTAAGTGGTCACTAAGTGAAACCGTAATGGTGCTTATGATCTTACTTCAGCTTTCCTTTGCTTTGCAGACCTGCAAAAGTCGTAAATGTGAGGATTGGCCGCAAAGTTACTTTTTCACCACTGTTGTAACTGTGAATGGTTGCTGAATGAGGACTACCTGTGTCTCCTGCAACCGTAGATAGCTTTGGAAGTCCTTTGACCTCAGAAGCAGCTTCACAGGGGCATGGAAGATGTTCCCCCACCAAGGCTCCACTGGCACATGCAATTCTAAAGGGTGTAAATCATGTCACAGGGCTGGCAATACTCGAAAAGCAAGCAGCTCGGTGACTTAAGGGCCAGGCTACAATCAGGATTCCCACCTTTCCATAACGTGATAGCCAGCAACTGGTGTAATTTTGGATGTCCCAGCTTCCCTGATCCACCGCTGGACCACTTGAGTGCTCTGGACACAAAAGCTACTCTTTCAGGTGAGTTTTGATCCATCAGACTGAACATTTTTGCCAGGTTCTCTAGAGGCAATTACAAGAAGCGATGCTTAGCACATTAAGATAACTATGCCTTAAAAAAAGAAAAAGCTTTAAATATATAGCAGCCCCACTCCCCCCAATTCTCACAGATGCTTGGCTGAAGCTTCTTCAAAATAATCTGATTTCTTTAGACAGAGCCACTGAATTGATCTCTCTGCTGCAAAATCAGGAGCCATTTCCTCTCCTAACAGGCGATGGAGGGAAAAGCTTCTTTAGTGCAAAGGCTTAACCTTCTGAAGCCCTTGGAGAGACACCTCCCTTCATTTGGAAGATGCTGCCAAAGAGCAAAGCCTGGGGTTGCAGGACCCAGGCTGCAGGGGACTCCAGGTGAGGTGGCAGATGGGTGACTCTTTCTCCTGGCCTTGATTCTTGCTCACAAGTCCCTTGAGATAAGCCATCAAGGTGGGAGGGGAAAGAAAAATAAAAGACACTTCACATGAGTTCCAGATGGACGGCTCCAAAAAACAGGCTTACTGAAAACTTGAGGCTTACGAAATCAGACTGTCTAATAAGCCACAGACAAAACGGGTGACTTGGGCACCAAGAGCTTCAGCGAGTGGACAGCTTGAAGAAGTGGCTGTCCATCAAAACAGCAGAGAGGTCAGTTATTTTGCAGACCTTACGGCTTCTGCTTGTGTCGAGGAGAGGACAGGGCCAGATATCACGCTCTACCTAGAAACAATTCTTCAACACCTACAAACATCTCTTCAGAACCGTGGGCAAGTCATTAATACCCGCCAAGAATATTTCTCTCGGGATTTCTACCCACGACAGCCACGGATGTGTTGAGAGGCAGCATTTCAGTGGATTAGCAGGCAGAAAACAGCGAAACAGCAATTCACCTTCGTAGCTCGCTTGGAACCTTTTAGAGGAATCCGTCTAACCGCTTTAGGAATGAGATTGCTGAAGTAGATTTAAAAAGGCCTAATCCTCAGAAGACAATTTCCAAGCGCTCCCAGTTTCAGATGTCAGGCCAACCATAGTAAAATGGAATTGGAACACAGGACGTTGTTGGTTACGTGTCACGGTTCTCAGGGTCGAACAATAAGAGGAAAAACTGGAGAAAACACTCACCTAATAGCTCATCTGTTACTTTTGCATCTGATTTCTCCAAAGACTCAAGAACTAGCATGGATAGATCAGCAGCACTGTTTTGCTAAAATGAAACAGGAAACATACCAAGTAGAAGCACTTGAACAAAATCATGGGAAAGGGAAAAATGACCTCTGGAAAAAATACCATTTGGAAAAAAGATCACATCATTTTTATCATTTATCATTTGTAAATTAAATATGGCTGGGTTTAGGGTGCAGGGCAGCAAGAGAAGGTGTAAGGCTACAGAAAGGTGGCAGGACCAGGACGTCTGAGGGTTGCAGGAGGCAATGTGGGGAGAGAAGAGAAAAAGCAGAAGAGCCCCAGAGAAACTAGGCTCACAGAATGGGTGTTTACGTGGGCATGCAATAGCAGCCAGATGGAGAAAAGGAATGCATGAACCAGCCTTGTATGCAGGCGCCCACCGAGACACACTCACAGGGGAAGAAACTGCTCCCACATGTTGTGTTTTGGCCAGACACTCTACAGAAGTTTATTTCTGAGGCGTCAGGGGCCCTTTCTTAAAACCCCACAAATGCCCATGGCCTCCAAAAGGTTGGAGGCACCTGCGACATGCTCTGGTTCGGGGAAGGGGGAGAATCAGAGCAGCTATGCCAGGGCTGTTCTGGGGCTCGGTGTATTGTCTTAAAATATTTATGGAGCGGGCCAGTAAGGCTGCCTCTTTTCAAATTTCAAAGGGCTCCTGAGAGAGATGGTGTACCCTGGAAACAGGTATCCTGCCACCTTGCTGCAAACGGGCGATGGGCATCTCCTCCTCCCACCTACTTCTCCGTGCCAGTTATTTACAGAACCACAATCACATAGTTTGGAATCAGTCTTACTTGATTATGACTGAAGAACAGCAGAGCACCTGAATACATAAGCTCCCTGGCTTCCACGTGTTTGCCCTGTGACATGTACCTGCAAATAAAAAGACTTTCTTTAAAAACAACAACAGGTACTGCAAAGGGACCAGCTCCGAGAGGCTTGGGAACTTCATACAGAGCCAGTTTCAGTATTTCAGCTGCAAGAGGCAAAATGAGGAATCAGATCGGTGGAATCAGAATGGATTACCTGCCTCTCTCAGCAGGCCAGGTTGCATATTTACCTCTTAACAGGAGATAATGTCTACATTCGAGCCCCCTTTTGTTTGAAAGACCCAAAGAGTCCTTTCTTACAACAAAGGCGGCTGCAGAAACACCTTGGTGCTACTTGCCCCTGACTAGTCTTCATACTCCCAGAGGGAAGACTTGGCTCCTGTCCATCGACCAGAAGATGAAGAGCTCCCTCTCAAGCCACTAGAGCATTGTTTCTCAACCTTCGCAGCTTTAAGAGGCATGGACTTCAACTCCCAGATTTCCCCAGCCAGCCATGCTGGGTGGGGAATTCTGGGAGTTGGAGTCCACGCCTCTTAAAGTTGCGAAGGTTGAGAAATACTGCATTAGAGTGTCAATATTCATCACACAAAATGGACTGCAACAGTTACAAACCTCCCACTAAGCTGTTTGGCAGAGTCTCTAGCTTTTCTACTGAAAATATCTGATTTCTTTGGGCAGCTTTTCTCCCTGTAGGACTAAGTGCCTTCTTCAGCTATAGCTGCTGATACCAGCCTGGGAGGAAAGGAGGGGAGCACCCTTTTTGGGGAGACCAGGGTAGATAATTGAGGAACGGGTGCCTTGGCTTTTAGGGATCCCCAATCCAGAACCAGATTTTATCAAACTGTCCGTTTCCTGCCCCTGCAAAATTCAGTGCAGCCCCTTGCTCTTCCAGTTTTCCAAAGCTGTCAAGCTGCTCGGCGACGCTAAATACTTCAACAATGAACATGACGCATATCGTGATGGGGGCAGCCGTCATACTGTTCTCTTCCTTTCTCAAATTGCAAAGCTGGGGGGCGCATGCAGCAAAGCAGCACTAACAAACACTGAAGCTGAGACCGCAGCAAGCTAAGTCAGACGACAACTCGGTTTGATTTTTATGTGCCAAACCAGAACTGGCAAAACAGATATCCTTTTCCTCCTTCCCTTGGCACATGGGTACAATGAAGCTCTTGCTGTATGGATCACATGCCCACCTAACTGCACTAATATTAGAGAGGGAAGAGGAGGAGGAGAGATACAAAATGGTCAGAACAGGGGACCAGAGAGGTTCGCAGCCTGTATATATGTTTGCAGAACTGCTGCTTGGACACACCCTGAGAAGAATTCAGTAAAGAATCTTTGCCTCGCCACAGAATCAGTAACATTTGTTCCATGCACTGCAAATGCGCTGAACATCCCCTAGAGCGACGTACTCTTTACACAACAGATTGTAATCCATGCACTTTTAGCTCCAGAGCTTCTAGAATAGTAACTTAGTGCCTTCAAACAGCCTTGACAGATCTGTGGCAGAAAACACGCTACTAGAGGACTGCACTATTTTTTATCTCACAGTACTACTTAAGCCCCCTTTGAACACTCTGTCCACTTCTAGACCTCTAGGATGAGGGAGAAACATAGAAAGGTGGTGTTCCAAGGAACATGAGGGCCTAGAATCCCATCTGCAAAATTTAGCAAGGAGAGTACCACAACTCCTTAAAAAAGCAGAGAAGAATCTAATTGTGTCCATTGTATTATTGCCAAGAGCGAAACCTGAGGGAGCCAGCTTTAATTCTTACAGCTAATAACCCTGTGGGTCAAAATCACGTCTTCTTTGTTTCTCCTTCTGTATCCTTTTACATCCTCCAATCTACCTTTCTGAAATATTTTTTTTCTCTTCCCAAGGCAGAGATTCCTTTTGCTCATTCTGAGGTCCAACTAGGAATCATGGAGCCAAGTGTTAACAACACGTTGGTATCACAAAATCTAAGCAGGGAAGATAGCACTTCTGACCTCATTTTCAAATCAAGGACTACTGTCACTGTTTCAGTCGTCTCAGCTATTATTTCCAAAATAAAGAAGGGTGTAATTTTCAGGGGGAGAATTCACTTTTGCCACTTTCTTACTACCAATCTTTCCGTTCTTTTTATGCACGAGTTCCTCAACTTTAGAGCTATGTATAGAATAAAATTGTTTGAACAATATCCTGTGAAATCAATCTCAGCCAGAAAATGGCACTTTGCCTGTTCCAATTAGTTACAAGACACAGAATTACTTGAAATAAGCACACAAATGTATTTGCCATATTCCATTTAAAGGTCGCTAAATTCCACCTGTCTTGGCACAGAATGTGTGCAGCGCATACTATTACAACTCAGATCATGGGTTAATTATAATCTTGACTGTTAAGCATTTAAACAGTGAATAATTCATCACTGCTCTAGAATACTGATACAGCTAAGAACACCAAGTTCATTTTTTTTTTTTTTTGGTCTCAAATCAGGAGCTAACTGTAGCTGGTTTTGGTCTTTTCAGAGTTCTATTTTATGGAAGCTATATAGCATTAATAAAAAAGATAAGCTGTAAAATAGCTCTCTCCAAGCTATGTTGGGAATACATTCCCCAGAACTTCCAGTTAACAAAGACCAGTGAAAGTCTGGGAGTTGTAACATTATCAAGAAAATACCAGATTGGGAAAGGCAGCTGAAAAGTAATTTTGAAAAGTTCCTGTATTTATGACTACTAGACATGTTGACCGTGCCTTACTGGAACTGTAACTCCCAAGAACATTGGACTCCCATATCTTGCTGAGAAGAACAAACACCCTCAACTTCTTCACATTAGAGCAGTGTTTTTCAACCTTGGCAACTTTAAGAGGTGTGAACTTCAACTCCCAGAATTCTATGCTGGCTGGGGAATTCTGGGAGTTGATGTCCACACCTCTTAAAGTTGCCAAGGTTGAAAAACACTGCATTAGAGGGTGTAGCAAAACTACTGATCAGAGATGTAACCAATATTATAGCTATGTATCCAGAGAGAAGATGGTTGACTTCTGCTGTTGTCCTTTAACACATCACAGACACTACCACACAAGAAAACCCACTGCTGTTCAAACTATGACAATGACTACAAAAGCTTATTGGACTTGCCACAATGAGGCCTACTTATTATTTTACTGCCCACACAGATTGAAAATCATTCCAGAAGCTCAACAAAAGAGAAGCTGGCATCTCAAGCCAACTTTCCCACCCATCATACTCAAGAGTGATTTTGGTCTCTTCTTCCTCAGAGCATAAAAACTGCTCTTTCAGTCGGACCACTGGGTAGATATCTACACTCCTTTGGACTCTGTCTGGTAAAGTCCAAAAGCCAATATTCTAGCTTCTGGTTTGGAAAATTTACCCGCAGAAACTGCTGAACCACTCCCAGAATGGTATGATTTGGAGGTGAAATATTCTCTTCTCCAAATGGTAATTTTGGTCCATCCCTACAATATTTTCACTGAATTCACAATGTCAAACCTCCCCTGCTCCTGATTCCTAACAAGGTTTCCTCTATTTGGTGTGACAAGTACAATGAGTTTTGGAGCCTTAATCCATTTTCCATCTTGCTATCAAACCCTTCAGTTTAGAATCTCAAAATCTTCCTTCTTCTACAGGCTCCCTATCACTCCTTAGTGAATGCAGAATGTATATAATATTTAAATTCTCCACTGTTTTAACCTTATGTGAATGACAAACAATAAGAGCATGCAGATTGAACTTTCTGGGAGCCGCAGCATAGCCGTTCAACTCTCTCCCCATCCAGTTTCATTAGAAGTCCAACCATAAGTACCTCTGGGAAACTTTATCACTACTTAGGCTAACTTATAATTTGTGGTAGTGAAGATTTTCAAAAGCACAAACCTCACCCTAATTCTGTGCCTCATTTTGTTGTTTACTATTGTAAACAACAAAAATTTGTTGTTATAATTTGTTGACAGCTGCCCCAAGAGAAAGCCAGTTCAGCAATTCAGTTGAACAGTTTGGAAAGCTGTTAAATCTATTGTAACACAATCAGAGAGATGAACACCATGATTCCATGTCTGCTTATTCAGAATTAAGTAACACTGCTTTCAAAGCGACTTACCTCCAAATAAAGACTAACAGTTTTATTGTGGCATGAATTTTGACAAGCTGGAGTCCACTTTGTCAGATGCATCTGATGAAGTGAGATCCAACCTACAAAAGCCTACAGAACAATAGATTTCTTAGCCTTTAAAATAACTTGCATCTTTCCCTTCTCAGGTATCACTAAGACAGCCACCCTCAACTTAGTGCTCTCCAAATATGTTGTACAACTACAGGAATTTTCAGCCAGTAATGCCACAGGCTTGAAAACTGGAATAGCGTAATCTCAACACAACAGTAGAACATCAGTTTGGAGAAGGCTGTATTAAGTTGTTACTCCCACTGTAAAGAGATAGAATTAGCAAAATAAAATCTTGCTTGATCACATCAAATTTTTTACTTTGTCTAAGGTTTTTCTACCTGTGAAAAGGACATAAACAGGATTCTCATTTGGTCCCCAAAAAATCAATTCCTTGGGGGTCATTTTTTTGAAAAACAAGTGTATCTAATTTTTTCCAAAACAGCTTAAGGTGGCACCAGGGACGTTATTTTTTTGACATATTCATCACATCTTGGGTGAAATAATGCTACTCTTTTGATAGGTTCTTAAACTACCAACATCTACTTGGTGACTTACGAGATAGCACTACAGTATGGAAATTTCTAGAACAGCAGGCAAGCCAGTCTCTTACAAAGAACACCTCAAACACGGTAGAAATACTGCTATTGGGAACAGTTACTAGTCTTATTTTATATGTGCTCAAGCTTTGCACGGATGTTGTACATATTCTGTTCCAAAGGCTTTTCACCTCACTTTTCATTCTCCCATGCTTTTAGACAAAAACTATATACAGTAGAGTCTCGCTTATCCGACATAAACGAGCCGGCAGAACATCGGATAAGCGAAAATGTCGGATAACATACAGTAACGATTGAGTGCGGTAAAAACAAAAAACAAAACCGATCCGCTGCGCCTGTTGCAATCGATTTTTGCGTTGCGGCGCTGCACCGTCAGGAGCAACAAGAAAGAGTACACTCACGCTCGCAAACAAGTGGCACACTTTTCTCGTTGCCGATTTATGCGTGTTGTTGTGTTTTTTTTAGGGGCATCAGATAAGATGGAATGTCGGATAAGCGAAGGTAGGTTAAATGAGACTCTACTGTATTTATATACTGAGGACAATCATTCAGCAAAGTGGGTTCTAGCCCACACAACAAATTTCTGATGTTATAAATTTGGTCATTTTTAAGATGCTATAAAATCCACTTTTCTGTTTGTATAAGAGGCCTTCATAGCCACCCATCTAGAATGGGATATATGCCATCTCTGAGCGCTGCACAGAAATGTCACAAACAAACCTCTTGAATTACCTTTTGGCCCCACTGTCAAGAATGATGATATAAGTTTTTACTGCAACTGATTTAACACCAGTCAATCACAGCGAGGGGGGGCAGGGGGGCTAATTTCAGGCTTATTGCTCCTGAACATGGAGAACTGATTAAGCCATCCAGTTTAACAGCTACTGACAAGCCACAGATCAACTTAGCCCTTTTCAATCCCCAATAACTTTGATCCGGATACGCAACTGTTGCTCAAAGGTTTTTCTGTTCGTGCTTCAAGTGTCATCAGCCCCAGCCACAATGGCCAACAGAAGTATTTTTGATGCTGTAACCCAAAACAAGGGTGACCAGACTGCCTCAACTTGATGAATAGGAAAATGCTTCAACCACAGCTGCATTAACTATGGCATCTTGAATATAGCCCAACTGGTCAGGTTCACCCAAGGCAAGAAACCATCCATCACAGTTCATGAAACACGAACAGCTGGGTTCCCTCCCTGGTCTCAAGCCCCCATAAGTAACCGGCCTAGCATCATCTGTGAATCCAACCTCAAAGTCACAAATTTGTTTACTCTCAAGGGTATACAAGTGCAACAGTTCTGTACTGGTGTGGCCGCTCTGCAGGAGGTTGAGAACGAGCCACCTCGTCTCATGACAAGCATTTGCAACCCCTCAACAACCTCGCCCTGTTGTAGAAAAGGACAAGGTCCCCAAACCTTCCAGCCTCCCCCTCTCAAAAAAAAAAAAAGCCCCTAATTGGCGGCAATTGGGTTTGCACTACAGAGCATGTCACAGTTTGTGGTATAAGCTTCCAGGTTTGGATCTAGGTGTCCCTCTAAGCCAGTGCTTCTCAACCTCGGCCACTTGAAGATGGGTGGACTTCAACTCCCAGAATTCCCCAGCCAACTGGCTGGGGAATTCTGGGAGTTGAAGTCCACCCATCTTCAAGTGGCCGAGGTTGAGAAGCACTGCTCTAAGCCGCCAAATCCTGGCCGAGGAGCCCCCACCAGCTGGGTCCCCACAGCGCCCCAAGCCCAGACCAAGCGCCCCCCGAACGTGCTGCGCCAGCACCGCCTCCCCCCATCCCGGCGCCCTCAGAGGAGCGGGGGGCCCTATCCTCTCCCCAGCCGACACTAAGGGTAGCCAAGCGCGGCCACGGGCGGGGAGGATGGGCTGGGGAGTCCCCACCCCACCCGACGGCGCCTTCCCTCCCTGGCCTTGGCCAGACCGGCGTGCCCGCTCCCCCGCCTCCTGCTCGACCAATAGGGCCTCGAGGTCCCGCGAGGGACAGGCGGCGCAGCCAATCGCGTGCGGCCGGTGCTCGGGTGCGCCAATGGAAGCGTCTGGAAGGAGGAGGGCGAGGACCGCCCTCCCTCCGCACCTGAAGAACAGCGTCCGGTACATCTGGTGCGCCTCGTAGTAGTCTCCCTTCTCCACGCTGGCGCGGAGCTTCCCCTCGACGCGCTGGACGCCCCCCCGGTTGCGGACGCTGCCACCGCCGCCCTTCAAGGCCTCCTGCTCCGCCGCCATGACTGCGGGGCGGGGAGAAACGCCGAAGCGACCCTGGCCGGAGCTGCCTCACGCGACGTAACGCACGCAGGGCGGCTTCCGGCGCCGCCCACTCAATAATGGGGCGACGGCGGCCGGCGAGGGACTGAGGCGTGTGGCGCGACGCCTTCGCGGGGCGGGGCCGAGTGGCGTCGCGGTCATGTGACCCCCACCTGCAGGCGAAGCGCGAGAGGCGGTCCCGCCTGCTGTCTCCAAGGCGACGCCGCCCAGGGATGCAGCCTCCTCTTGGACCGCAGCATCCTTCGCCCCAGGTGTGCGCGCTGCAACCTCTGGGCCGACCCAGCTGGAATCAGGGCCGTTTTCCGCTGGCAGCTGGGCGGCTCTGGCTGCTGGGTTCTGAGGGGTGCTTGGGGGAAGGCCGGCTGCGGCTGGAGCACGAGTTGAACGTGGGAGAAGCCCACCATCTTTCAGGTGCCGCAGATGTTGTCCTCAGTCTGGCTTTGGGAAAGAGAGGGCAGCAAGGGTGCAAACCCACGTACGGTTTCACCCCCAACCAGTCTGGGCGTTCAAAGCAAGGCTTCCCCGTGGGAATTGCCTGGTCAAACGAGTTGAACCACCGAGTCACGGAGATGAGACCTACTCAACGCGGTTGTTAAAAGCAAACCGCAGGGCGTTTCTTGCTCGTCGTGTTATGGCTACAGAAGCAGCCAGTCAGCCCAGGTTTATTGGAAATCAGGATGACCTGCTCCGGTCTTACTGTTTGTAACCAACAGATTTAGGCAGAATTTTCTGAAATGATACTTAATGCTTCTGTTTTCCTAGAGAGAGGATGGCATCCAGCCCACCTGGGCACTGACAGAAAATAAGGACGATATTGGGGAAAGTGCACACTGGAGACCCAATCAATATTTGCACCCAAATGCATACAAATGTCTCTCTTTCATTCCTACCTTGTTTTTAAGGAAAAAAAACAATCTTTCCTTGGGCTCTAGTTCTGGCCTGTCATTCCAAAACCAGAAAGGGCAATATCTCAGTGAAATATCCACTTTAGGATGTCCTCCACCGATCTCTTTCTTGAAGTTACTAACCATGTGGAAATCAGAAATAACGGATGTATGGTTACACTTGAATATTTTGACAAAATCCCCTTACATACATTCTGTTCATTTAGTTTTCTGTTTAGCAGAAACAGAAAAAGGTCTCCATTTTGGTTTTTGCTATTGCCTGCTCCCCATTTTTACTAATTTTTTTGAGGAGTTTGATCCCCTCCCCAACCACATATCATGAGAAGCATTCAGTATAAATACCCAAAAGGAAACTTTATTCTTAGTTCCAAATATTACATGCACTTCCAAAAATTAAAATTCTTAAACTTTTTCAATAGCTTCTTGTCAGTTAGGAGGCAGCAAAGGATACCAGAGACAAATATTTTGAAAAAGCATTTACAAAAATACATTGCACAAAGTCCTATCTCGCTTTTTAAAAAATAAGTTAGTGTTATGCAAAAAAAACCTGCCCTTCCCCAATCTGGATTTATACAGGATAATTTGGAATTATATTCTTAAAACTATACAGGCTTTACCAAGCTTTTCTCAATAGGCCACTGGTTCTACTTCCAGCTAAACTGAGGTGAACAAGTGGTATTCAAGAATAAAACTCGCTTTTATAAATATTTGAGGACTCTCGTGCAACATATGTTTACTCTATTAAAAAAAAAAAAGCACATCTCTTTTCTGAAATCAAAGTTTACCTTCCAAAAAAACCAGGATCTAAGGTACCATTTTCATACAACAAAAAAGCTTTTGCTGAGGCAGATATTTCAAAATTAAATTTTAAAAAGGAAGCTGAATTGTCAGGGCTTGTATTAAATTAGTTTAAGGGAAATTCCATAAGAATCTGATCATAGCTTCAGGTGCCTTCCTGAAGTTGCTAACCAATTTTATTATGTACATATGCGTGCTTAAAAAAAAAGTACACAGATACTTTTTGTTTTTGGAGAACCGATTCAAAACTCTGCCTTTTGTGCTTTTCCATACATTCAGCCTTGTGAAGCTTCCCCTGAATTTTCAGAGATTAGCAGCAATCCCAGAGTACAAAATTAACTTTGGGAAGGTAAACTGCACAAAACCCAACATGTGAATAAGCTCCAGGCATGGATTTACTGGCAAGCTGCTTTCTTTGAGGTTTATGTTTTTGCTATCATCTTCTAAGCCTGACTCCACCTCTATACTTCCTTTTCATTATCTCCCTTCATATGGTAGCCATCTACTATTACAAATCTGTCTAATTCAGTTCCATCCAAACCATTTCTTCTCAGTGTAACCTCCTTAATTCTTCTGATTCACTTGATGCTGAAACATGTGGGCCATTTTGCCTTCAGCACACAAGGCAACTTACTAATTCACTCAATCCCTATCCCTTCCTAGAATCCATCAACCTGCTTAAGAGGTGAGTTTTTTTTTTTAATCAGGTTTAAGCCCTTTCTATGTTAAACAATTGCTACTGATATTCATTTGCCTGTTTAACTCCTAATTCTATTAGCAGTCTTGTGCCCAATGATTTCTTGGGCTCTAACATTAAACCAAAGGATGTTTTTTTAAAACTAAAATATATTTAAGGAAAAATGTTCTAAATCCAGAAGATGTATATAAAAGGACACTTCAGCTGAAATCAGAACCTTCAACATAAAAAAAATTAAATGCTGCATGGAGTGACTGGAACTGGTGAAGTGGCTTTAGGATTGAAACGGTGCTAATGAGCTCTTGAGACAAAACTGAGCAGTGGTAGCAGACTGTAGCTTCAAGGTGGCTTGTGCTGGAACTGCAAGCAAACCTTCATCTGACTGGGAGCTGTGTAAACAACAGGACACACTACATTTCATCCACTGTTCTTTTTATCTTAATCTCACAAAGGTGCAGAGGAGAGTCCCAATATTAAAAACAGATTCCTGCTGGCCAAAAGGAAATTTTAAAAGCTTTATCTTCTGACATATTAAAATAGGGGTTAATGATTTGCTAATTGGGCTTATGAATGAGAGCAGTTGGCATGCATTTTTTCCCCCTCAGAAAGGACACATTAAAATATAAAGCTGTCTGGCAGTTACAAGTTGAGCATCTGAGCAGATAACCATTAGGTTTGGGGTACAATTTTGTTGACAGTCTTCTATGTTTAGCCAGGAAAGAATTACGGAACCTGTAGTACATCACATATCCTCATCTTTTAAGGATTCCAGTGTTCGAAGCTTTCCCTTTATAAACTTAAAACAGAAATGATGTACAACCAGAATAGGAAAACAAGTGTAGTGTTCATTCAGCAGTTTGCCCGTGCACTCTGAAGCGATAGAGGCACGTATATTCCGCATGGCCCCAGTTGGAAAATATTCTTAGTTCCACTATTTGGAATGCTTTTTCAGTTGTCTCCTAAAAGAAGAAGAAAAAGAATCAGAATCCGTTATTATTTTCACACTAGACGTTTTTTATGCAAAGCATAAAAAAAAAATAGTTTTATCTTCTGAAATGCTGACATACCAAGACTTGAAACATCTGTAATGGTTCTCCATCTTGATTGTATGTATACTGGCCCAGAAGTATCCCCTCTTCTTGATACTCGTTTTCAAGACCCTGCCAATACAAATAGTTTGTATTGCTCTGAATTCTTGACAGAGAAGATAAGCAGTTCAATTTTAATTTCAGACTCACTATCCTCCAAAAAATAACAGAGATGATAAATATTATGCTACAAAAGATAAAGTTTATAAAAGAGTAAGAAAATAATCCTAACATCCCATATTATTTTTAGTATATGGAATTTACAAACACCGTAACAGAGCTTCATGATAACTAGATGTTAATACAGGGGTGTCCTGGGGTTAAGAACGCCTGGTTTATGGACAACCCATAGTTGAGAACAGAGCCTACTGCAGTAAAATTTGAGTTAAATACACAACAATTCAAATTAAATACACAATGGTTCGAGTTAATTACACAATACTACTTATACACACAGTAATACTGTTTCGGCTTACATACAAATTTAAGGACAGGCCTTCGGAATGGAACTCATTCTTAAACTGGGGACTACCTGTACTGAAAACATCTGAGATGAGATCTTTATAGAACATCAGCTTTTCCTAAATAATAGTTGCATTTTGATTTTCCAGGTCTATTGTATTACACATACACAAGTTAAAATAACAATCTCCTTTGGTTTCTGCATTTCACTGAAATCCCTTTTATGTTATTTGACTAGGTACACTGAAAAACAAAATAGCTTTTTGTTTGCTCTTTTATCTGTTTGTAGAGATTGCCAATGTTTCGAAGAGGGTTTTTTTTAAAGAGAGGTGATATAGTAAAACAGTCTTTCCAACCTAGAGCCCTTCATATTAGTTGGGCTTTAACTCCTCTAATACTCAGATAGGATGACCATGCAGGCCTGTAGTTAGAGAAGTTAAAACCCAAGACATCTAGGGAGCACTGAGTGTCAGGTTCCCAATGAGACACGGTCAACATAGCCAGATTATCTTTATTGTATTTTAACAGATGCTTGAGAGTTACCAAGTGAGCAGGAATGGTAGTTCGGAATTTATAGGCAGTCAGCCCTTAAACCTGTCACACTCCTTTGCAGCCCTGCCCCCTTAGCAAAGGCTTTTATTTCTAGTCCTCCTACTCTCCACAGATGACGGATGCTTGTTTACATTCTCTGCATTCCTGTTCTTTTATTTAGATCAACTGTCCAAATGAGGCTGGGCTGTTTCAACTATTAACTAAGCGCTGACTTAGGCAGGGAAAGGTTAAAAAAAGCAATATGTAGAGCCATTGGAAATCCTTTAATCATCACTAGAAACACCTAAAGCAATTTTAGCTGAACGTTGGATAAGACCACATTCCTTCGCTTTGCAGATGGTACCACTTACGTATACTGAAAAATCCTTTGGAGCACTGGTAATATTGCCGGTGGGTGAAAGCGTTTTTGGTATGTGTTCCAGGGAGAAGGATGTTGGGAAAATCATCATAGAAAGCCTGACCACCAGATATCCCTGTGATCCTTTGAAAGCCCAGCAGTTTCCAGGATACATGTCAGGCTATGGATAAGAACCAAAAGTTGAAAATAAAAAAACAAACAATTAAATTAGCACCATATGCCTTAACAATATAATGCACGCATAGTCACCCATCAAGGAATTTTGTTAGATCCCAAAACGTAATTGGGACGAAAACCTAAAAGCAGGGGTGTCCGCAGGGTGGTGGTTAAAAACAGTCAAGATGGCAGCCACAGCCATGTGATTGAAGTCCTGCCTCCCTCCCTTTATATGCCGGGCTTTTATTGTATGATTGTGGTTGCCATCCCCTGCGGACCCCCCCAACGGAAAACCAGTGGACCAGAATTAATTCATTCTATACAACTTGGGGATTGGGGATGAAACCCAAAATTGCAGGATTCATGGAATACGGAGAGATGATGGATCTTTCGCTAATGGCCTGTAATCAACTCAAGCATTCAGGTTTTCCTCCTTATCTGTAATTCAGATATTGTCACGGTCATTCTGAACCTAACTAAAAGTACTCTGGAAACCATCAGTATTGTAATTACCTGGATCACTACCCGGGGTGATTGGGAGAAGTACCACAAAGGAATTCCAAAGAGGCTAAGTAGTGCTGTTTTGGTTTCATACGTCTCTGAGCAGCGAGTGCTCAAAATGCTGCCACCTTGAAGAAACCCAGAGATAGGAAACATTTTAGTTTTGTTCATCAGGCAACGGACACTAGTCCGCGAGCGCTTTAAAAATAAGACTCTTGTCCTCTACTTTTGCAAAGCTAAAAAAGAGAGATAAATCCTCCTACTTTTTGGTTGCTTACCTCCAGATTCCAAAGCAAAATCCACCATGCCTGTTTTGTCTTGAGAGTAGAGCCTCAGGGCGTTATTGACAATAACCTGGGCTTGCTGCAAAGGGAGAGAGATGGGCAGACACTACCAGTCAGCATTCCAGCAAGCTGATGAAAGCTGCTGATGACTAAGGCAGCACTTTTGCTACAGAATCGTCACCCATACATCTTAACCTGCTTTTAAAGGCAGACTTACAGCACGCCTAGCAATCTGAACGTACTCTCTCACTAGGTCAAAAGATCTCAAACAGCTTCCTAACGGGCCACTCTAAATCTCAGCCTCTGCTATGCAGCATCGGAGAGAGACGTGGAGTAAATGCAACGGGGTCTCAGATCTAGATTGCTTTCTAAGCATGTACCTGGGATAATGGCTGCTCCCCATCTCATCCCCCGAAGAATGTAATGAGGCTTACTTCTGAGTAGCGACATATCTGCATTTTTGCAATATCATAACAATCGCTTATAGTTGCAATAGCATTATACATCAATTATATAAGGGAAAATGCTTGCATCAATTTTTACAAAAATCATATACTGTACATCCCATTTCCTTCTATCATAAGACTGGCTCTCAGAAGCCTCCAGTTAAGCGCAGATAAATAATGCAGCTGATAAAAGAAATGCCATTCCATATACTAGTTGGCCCTGCCCACAGGATCCTGTGCTTCCCATCTCTGTCCTGTAAAACGCCCCAATTTCTTGCATTCACTGGCTTATGTTTGGTTATATTTCCACATTACTTATCTGCCTTGCAGCAGTGAAACCTAAAATGCTAAATCAACAGCATGGAATATATTTCCGATCTGGCTTACCGCTTCCGTGATGCCTACAATCCCAGCTTCCTGCACAGCACTGGTCACTATCTCTGAAGTCACCTTGGAATTTGTGACCGACCTGTGAAGAGTGATGTTCCTGAGGATGCGCATCTCCAGATCTCGCAACAAAATCTGCAAGTCTGCTTTGCTCGCAAATCTGGAAGTCAGCCACTGAAGCAAGGATTCCGGGAAATCCCCTTCCAGCTCACCAAAAATCATAACCCTGACCGATTCTTTAATCTGGGCATCAACCTAGAAGTAAAAAACGAAACAAAACAAAACATGACAACTTACAGCTGCTTTCAAAAGAA
Source organism: Python bivittatus (assembly GCF_059951505.1). Lineage (NCBI taxonomy): Eukaryota > Metazoa > Chordata > Lepidosauria > Squamata > Pythonidae > Python > Python bivittatus. The sequence goes on from NW_028277083.1 coordinate 5,037,944, forward strand.
AAGAGCAATTAGGCAATACATGTTTATTTTGTGTACGTGCCAGCCAAACTGCTGGAACTCAAACATTTCGGTGGTTTGTTAAAAATGGGTAATGTTGAAATAAGCTAAGCAATCACCTTTCTTCTCAGGTAAGCGGCTTAAATACCTTTTAAAGAGCCCCAAATCCATTTGGCTACCCCAAGCCCTTTGTGCATGGCTAAGACCTGCTTTCAAACGCTAAAAATTTCCATTTAATCCATTTTCAAAGGAGTGATAGCAATAGTCAAGGGAAACAAACATTTAACTGACTATAGTAGATGCCAGGAGCAACTGACAAGGCCATAGGTGTAGTGAGTCCTGTGCAGCTCTGAATCCTCCTGCATGTTATGGGATGGCTGTTAGAATTAGCTGTGTGAATACACTCATGTGTTTCTGGCATACTAACCCAACAGAGTCATTCCAGAAATAACAGATGCATAACATTATGTCAGAACAAGGCGCGCGAATTCAGGCTTGCTCAGGCATTCCCTTCGGAGCTTACCTTTTTGTGAAGGGTGTCTATCGTGTCACAGTGGCTTTTCAAGTCCTGTAAACTCAGCAACTCTGACTTTAGTTGCGCCAACTCGAGTTCTAGGTGCTTAATCTTGGACAAAAGACTCTGGTTTTGCTCATCAATGTCACTGAGAAGCAGAAAAAGAGCAATGGAAGGCAGGTTTCAAACTCTGCAGGTCAAGTGGAGGTAGGAGCATTTGTGTTTTTACACTTGAGTAAAACAAAGAGAGTGTCATTATCTTAAATAGTGACTAGAGGGTGCCTATGTTATAAAGTTGTGAAATCTATCTATCTATCTATCTATCTATCTATCTATCTATCTATCTATCTATCTATCTATCTATCTATCTATCAAGAGATAGCAACATACCACTGATTATCAGCAATACAAATCACCCAATCATTCTTTAATTTTAAAAAAAGAAGAGATACTATCAACCTTATAGAAAGTTTTGTAATATTTAATGGTTTGGAATTCAATATACAAGTTGCAGCCATACCTCACGGTTTTTGCTTTGGTTAATTCAAATTCCTTCTGGAGGCCCTGGAAAATAACACAAGATCACTTGTATAAATCCCTCCACTTTATTGAAAAGAGACAACAGAAACTTGGCACATGCAGAAAGCGGTTCATGGAGAATCAGTAAATACCATCCATTGCAGAAGACAATGCTTAGCATTGCTGCCTGGGGCACAGATGGTGTTGCAGTCTGATGCAGTTGGGATAGCCACAGGGATACAAGATGGCAGTGGGGCGTGTGACTTAGAAAATCCTCCCTGGGAATGGAAGTATTCCAACTCTTGCCAATTAACAGATGGCCATGAAGACCAGCTAAAGCATGCCTGGCAGATGGAGTTCCACATTAGGCTCTTGATCAGTCAGCTGACTGAAACCTAAGGCTCCTTTTCCCATCTTATTTCCATCCACACCTCTGCGCAAGCGAAAAATCCTTCCTTCTTTCTGGTTGATGTTTAGTTCAAGGTTGTTTTAAAGAGGTACATGTTGAACAATATTTATTTCCACATTTGAGAAGTCTGGTACTCATAACAAAGCTGTACCCAGCCCACATCTATCCTTAAGAATGCCTTAGCAGCATGTTATCCTCACTAACTATCCCCATCGAACCTAACATTGCTTGGTGCCCAAATCAGTGTTTTTTAAACTCTTCCTTACAAAGCTGTCTACTGAGGACCTTCTGAGGTTTTGCCCCAAACACTATACTCAGCAGAGGTTTACCCAAGACCAAATGCAAGCAGTGTTTTTCATAGCATTTTAAATTGTTGGCCATGCAGAGTCATGAATTTGAGATAGGTGGTCCTATACATTGAATAAACAAGTAAATAAATCTTATGCACCAAAATATCCTCCTATAGATGTAAAGATAACAGGGAAGGAGCATATCAAGAAAGTGGTCATTTAAAGAAGCTTGTCTGAACTGAAAATGGCTGAACTGTTTTTCTTCTTCTCATACCCCTTCCCTAAGCACATCTGCTCAGAAGTCTTCCTTGGACGTATTTGGAATCAAATGTATTTAGAATGATAAAAGTTGTTAGAATTGTTAGGGAAAAGAAAAACATTTACTGTTACCTCAGATTTTTCAGAGAGTTTTGCCAGAAGGCCTTCTAAAGTCACAAGGCGCCATTCGTGCTCTTGATGCAAAGTCAAAAAATTATGCTTTAAAGACAAAACAGAACTGTGTTTTATTTTTGTTTAAAAAGGAGTGCTTTTATAATGAAAATGTAAATGAAACACTGAGGATTTTCCCCAAATTTAAATGCTGTGCAGACTGTTAAGCATTCAAACATAAATGACTATATTTAAACTCTTTTCATGCTGAACCCTTATAAATAGAAAGACAATGATCCATTTATGGCAAAGGAACAAAATGGTATTATTTCAAAAATCCACATATGAAAAGTATCTTTTGTTCCTTGATGAGGATCTGTATTAAATCTGGCAAATTTACAGATTTCTAAATTTCACCGGGTAGAATAATTGTTTGAGTTAACTGAGTGCAAACAATCATAATGTAATTTACAGAACTATTATCTTACAGTGCAAAACGAATGACAGCCAGTCTCAGCTCATACGAATTCCAATTTCCCCCATCAATTTTTGTCCTAAAACATCTTCTGCCAGCAAATACACTTTTTAATAAGTCTCCAATATTCACATTAAAATCAGTGTACAGAATTATTCCAAACAAGCTACCTCTGAATGTGCTGTTTCATCTGATCCTGCCTTTTTAAGATGCTGGCTCACAACGGTTTTTATGAATGCCACCATTTCACTTCGGTCATCCATTTGGGTGACTCGTTCCTGAAAGCTTTGTACCAGAAGCAGCACTTTACTGAATTCTTCATCCCGGTGATGCCACCTCTGAGACAACACGGCCATTTGTTTTTCCAGCTCACTTACGCGATCTGCATCAAACAACTTCATAGTCACCTAGATTGGGTTTTTTTTTAATAATTAAAAAAGACTTATTTATTCACGGCATCTAGCATAAATGAACTTACATTAATAAAATCATGTCACAGTGAACTATAGTGTCACTTTAACTCATGAAGACGCATTAAAATGAGACCAAACAGGTTAAAAACAGCAATGAATCCTAATTAACTTTAGATAAGGCTTGCTGATATAAAATCGTACCACCTAAAAGCAGGCAGTGACAGGGAGGGTGTAGTTTTCTTGAAGGCAATTCCAGGTTTGGGTATTTATTCCCATAATTTCTAAGATTCACAAATGAGACACTATACTAGTGTTTCTCAACCTTGGCAAATATAAGATGTGTGGACTTCAGCTTCCAGAATTCCCCAGCCAGCATGGGGACTACATAGTCCAACCACCAGGTATAAGGCAACATTACAAATGTTCAGCTCCTTGTATGATCAGGCAACTTAGTTCACTGTATATAGCTGGTTAATGTGAAAGATGATAGCTTTCCACACATGTGAATCCCTTTGTTGAAAAATAGGATCTAAAGCTTTTCTAGACAAAATCAGAATTCTAGCCAATTCTGGCCTGAAGGGAAAGTAAGATGAGCCCAGGAGTTGTGTTTTGGGTTTATTTAGTGATTTATTTATCTACATAATTTTTATACTGCCCCAATCCCTCAGCTTTGGGGAGTTAACAACAGAGCCTTAAAATAACCATCCATAAATGGAAAGTATTATGAATTAGAAACACAGGAATTACACATGTATTTTGAGGAAGAATGAGTCCTTTTTGGATCCTAATGAGTCCCTTCAAGCCTAGAGAATCAACAAATACCTTAAATGCTTTGTCAGCCTTACCAAGTAGACCAGAAAAGAAACATGACCAGATGAGCTAATTCTACTTTACTGTAAAGCTACAGTAACAGAATCTTGCAAGTCTGAAAGTAAAATTCTCCCTCCCATCTCCTTTACAGCTTGAGAAACTAGGGAGGGTCTCTTCTGAGCCTCTTGCCCCACCCACTGTCCAGCTCTGGGCTCAGCTGTCTCTTATCTGACTGTTCCCTAGGCAGTGTCTCTTCGCCCCATCTCCCAAGGTCTTTCCCACATTCCATTATTAGTTGCTTGACTGCTCTGTAAAAATGCTTTGGGCTAAGTTCATTTGGTGGACCGATGCTTTCCACGATCAGGCCTGCACAACCCCTGCACCACACTTTCCAAAGTTGTCAATATAGAATTTTGGCTTCTTGCTTGCAGACTGATGGACAGAAGGCCCACATCCAGTGCAAAACTGAGAGAGACTTGGAAGCCCATCTCTAGCAATGCTGTGCTTTGCCTAAACCTCTTGGACATCACATTTCTTTGAAAATCAAAGCCCGACACCAAGGATGGACTAGCTTACCTCTGGAAACTGAACAGCCTGGCCTGAATGAGGCTCAGGTGCAACTCTCTTTACAGAGTCTTCCCACCTGTGCATTCTGAGTATGCTTGTCCAGTTCAAAGCTGGTAACAATGAAAGGAAATCTTCAGGACCCCAGCACCATAAACCTGAAGCAAAAGAAAAAAAAATCTGGCTAAGAGGAAACATTCATGAATTTGTAGGAAGCTCAGCAAAACAGCCTACATTTAGGAAACATTCTTTCTTATATTACATTCACAAGGCAGACAATAAATTGTGAAAGATCAAGATCGGGGGAAGGGGCTGTCGTCAGATCCCACGTTTAGTCTCTTGCACCTCCATGCAGACATTGTCTCTCTACAATCCTGCCAGGCCCTAGGAATGTGAGGTGTGTGGCTCTTCAGATCTTAACCCAAAAAGGTGCTCTGGAGCAGCCATGAGTGTGCACACCACACTTGTCAGCACCTCCTTAGAGAAGACATGCTCGAAGCATCTTGCTACACTCCATTGATGTTTCCATACCACCAAGGCATATTTTCCTGGAATCTCGCAGCCACAGTGCAAGGCCAGAAAAAGAAAAATATTCTGAAGCACATTTTTGGTTTCGGATCCAAAGTGCTGCCATACCTACGTGACAACGCAGTGCTAGACGGAATACTGCTCTGATTTGGTGGAGCATCTTCCTATGGCCTAAAGGCATTTGCTTCTACAACTTAACAATTTCCATAATTTCCCCCACACGTAAGTTCACCAGGTCCCTTCTCTTGCTCTATGTATTATCTATAGATGCATGCACACACACACACACACACCAACACATTTTCTTTTACACTGAGAGTAAACTAGAACAAATTTGGATACATTTGCATACCATGATTTAAGCTTCCTTGGTATATAAAATGGATAGAAATTGTTTTCATGTATTGTGTGTCCACTATGTTTGTGCTTTTCAAGATTTATCTGCATCTTAAACATGTGTACACACACACACACACACACACACACACACACACAGCATAGCCATGCAACCTAGGCCTCATCTCAACCCAACTTTTCCCATATGGTTGCTATTCCGAGAATAAAATGATGGATAACCTCACCCTCTCTCCCTCATGGGCGTGGCCTTGAGAACTCAGCAAAAGATAGGATATCAATGCAATAAATGGACGGTGAAAAGAGATTTACAGTATCTAGTCTGGGGTGATCTGCCACACGTTTGATGGTTTATTGCAAAAGTTGTGGAGGCTGAATAAACACAGTCCTAGAACTAGATTATCCTCACTGGTAAGATTTTAGTTTCTTCCTCTCAATACATGTTTACTCACCAAGCAATAAAAATAGAGGGAGAAAGAACAGCAGCAACCTGAACATCTTTGGAAGACATCTGGAAAACAGATGCAAGAACTGCACTGTAAAGATGCCCAGCACTGTAATTAATTGCCTTAATATTTTACATATATTGGATCAACAAATAACAGTAAGATCAGGGGATAAAAGCTGTGGTCCTTCCCACAGCTTGGAACACAGCTCACTGGAGCTCCTCCAGAAATCAATCTCACTGAAGCCATCAATTAAATTTAAATCAAATTTAGTTTTGTAGAGCATGGCCCAGCATACTACTCAAAGCCCACTGAAGCTTGTTCTCATCGTGATTAACTGTAGTTTCTGATTAGAACCAGCTTGCAAAGTCTATAATAAACAATAATGTTTTTTTATGCAACACATGAGATCCCGTATTGTATGAAATGCTAACAGACCTTGTAAGGAGAAAAACATTCAGCAGAGAAATGAGCGTCACGAGCTGATACCATCCAGTTCCGAGCCACCAGAATGCTCCTGCAGCTGCTTTCCCTAAATTAGAGGAGAAAGCCTAGATGAATGAGAAATGTGACGGCGTCACTCAGCACAGTAGTTTTCAAACTTTTTAATCCTCAGGGAAACCTCTCCTGATCAACACCAATGGTGCATAGAAGGAACCATTGGGTGCTGCAGAAGAATCTGGGCATAGACTCCTATGCCTCCATGGATGTCTATGAAAATGGAAAAATGATGATCCACGTGTGAAGACATCACAATGGAACTCTGCCTTTACGTTCTTGTGTCCTGATATTGGATTCAAGTACGTAAGTTGTAGGTTTTGCACAATGATGTGATGGCAAGTTGCATCACTCCCCTGCCCTCTTATGCATAGACCAAGACACGTTACATGCACACAGATACCAGCTGGATCCACTGAGTCTCACTGCCATCCAGGGTCAACCAGGATGACCAACACACTTCTGCAGGCTAATGGTCTATGTTGGTGGACAGTTGGTCCTTGTGGAAGTTGGTCCACTAGGACTGATCTTTTCACCCAAGCTTCCCTGAAATATAGTTTGAAAACAACTGGCTTGGGAGGAGAAGAAACAGAGGGGAGGTTACAGAAAGGTTATTATACGACAAAGATTTCCAGAGGGAATGAAGATTTTTCTAAGTGACAATACACATGCAAGTATAAGAAAAGAAACACCAGGTCGCAACATTGTTTATGCTGTTTTTTCGCATTAGTAGCCAAGAACACCCCTGACACAGACACAAAGTCATGCAACAAGAAATCTAGTTTTAAACAATCTAGAATTTAGTCATTTTAAATTAATATTGCATGTTGTTGCATTCACAGTAGAACCTGTTTGACAGAATGTCATGCTGGAAAAAGAAGTAAGATTGCCTAAGCTTACGCAGAATTAGAGAGTCACCCTCCAAATCTTTGACAGCAAGCATCTGCCCCCCACTTAGGAATGCTGGAAGCACACACATTGTTTTAAGACATGATGTGTTATTAATAACGACAAAGACAAATGCATCACTAATTTCAGTATTAGGCAAGGACAGAGAAGCAAAACAGCTGCTTAAAACAAGATGCATTTCCTGCATGCTAATGCATGTGGAGGGAAATGAGAGAACTACAGCAGTCTCCATATAATTTTCACATTCCCTGCTCCAAACGGACCTGTGGGGTCTGTGCTACGCCCTGCAAGCTCATACGTGCTTTCCGCTCATCTATACTGACTAAGGTTCAATTTCCACTCCAAGTGAAGATGGTGGAAACACCTTTGGGTCTGTCGCCTCTGACAGCATAGCCTGCTGACCCACCTTGCTAGGTAAGCAAGACTGGTTAAGACAACAGCAGCTAACTAAATACATAGGTAGAATAGTGGATCATGGCAAGGGACAGGTAAAGGAGCAGGTTGTGTGGCTTCTCCTTCACAGCAGACCAAATTTCTGCAGGAACATCATAAAGTGACTCTCAACAGAGTCACTAAAGATGTTCCATTCAAGCGCCTCTGCCCATATGAAAAGCATGTTTCTCTCTCTCTCTTTCTCTCTCCCTTTCTCCACAACTTATCCCAACCAGGTGTCCTGATGGTGCGCAACGTTGCTTTCAACATAGGAAATGCAGTGTTTCAAGCTGCGCTAAAGACTGTGAGCTCAAATTAATCAGCAGTTCACATCTCCTGCAAGATGCCAGTTATCAAAAGGTAGAGTACCCATGCAAAAAGCTTGCGTGCTCATACACCCACACACGCACACAGTAGTAACCTGGGGACACAACAGCCCACCAAAGGAGAGACAAAACCTTCTGGGTCACAAGCCATCCTGCTGTTCTCATTCTTTGTAACATATGGAGTAAGAAGTAACCTAGTACAACACAGATGGATATGAACACAGGCAACAGAAACGGTTTTCAGTCAAAGCCATCCCTCTGTGCCTCTGCACGCCAAATTAAATCCATGTTAAAAAAAACACACACTAGCACCCCAGCAGAGGAAAATGAGAGCTAACGTTATTAACAGTCAGTTTAACAGGATCTCCCTCTCTTTTTGAATGAAGTTACTCATTCTGTTCCTTGAAAATACAAAACTGGTTTTGAGAGACAAAATTGTATTTCCCTGAAAACACCGCACTTCCCAGCAACATGGCAAAGCCATAATGATCCTTCTACAGTTTCCAAATTATCATGAAAAGCAGGAGTAAGAGTTCCTGATATCTGGCTGACTGAGATTTTGAGAGAGAAATATTTTAGTCTGTAAATCCCAAAGGAAATAAATAAGACAATTAAGTCATTGAAAGAAGATGTAAAATAAAACTGAGAGGAGAACAAGACTATCCTTTTACCCTGCTCTTCAACGTAGAAATATAATATTTAACGGTACTGGCACCCAGTCAAAAATGGGTCCAGGACCTGAATTATGCATGGTTTGGCAACAGAAGTGTTGCAGATTTTATTTTTTACAAATGGTTCACAACTAGGCCCTGAACTGAACTGCCCAAATCGTAACGCAGCCTTGTAAAGAAGCCCACAACGTTCTCCTTCTGTTACCAAAAAATCCATCTTCCATCAAGTTCGTTGGCAGAGGAGGAGGAAAGAGATCTGCCCTCTCTTTGCCATTCTCCATCTTGGTTGGATGTAGGTCAGGTTTTTTCCCCCCCTATGGAAGGCAGCAGACTGGGAAAGAAACAGTGGAGAGAAGTCTCCCTACCCTGCTACCCATCTCCCTAGAAGTCAGGGATATTTACTTAAATATAAGGCTGTAATAATAACCACTTATCTTAATATGTGCTGAGAGAGGTGGCAGCAACCATCAATTTTGGTTGATCTCAAAAAAATGTAAGCAAGGTCGGACTTTGATGGAAGACCACTAGGAAACCTCAGGGATGGAAGATCACCAGGAGATCCCAAGTGTATCTTTATCTTATTTCACTACAGTAGATCTAGCTGTATTTTACTGAAAGCTAAATTCCTCTACTATTAGATAGGCTTTTTGCTAGGATTCATTTTTCCTCCCCCAAGCATTATTTTATTTTTAATCCTCTACTAAACTGTGTTTTGCTTTCTTAATAGTCGTGCAACACATGTAGAATAAGAATTACCTTGCCTTAACAGTAAAGCAGGGGGTGTGTCTCAACCTAAATTTACAGCTGGAACTGGTGAGCAGTGCCTGGGGAGAGGCACGATTCTCGAGCGGGCTTCGATGTAATCTATGCAAGGCAGGTCTAAGAGGAAACGGCCTGAGCATTTTGCAATGCAGAAATTCTTATAATAGTGAAAACCCAAAGGCAGCTGGTAGGACCTTATCTGACTAACAAATTTTATTAAAAGGCATAAGCTTTTATGAGCAGCAGCTGACATCAGATGCATGGAGTAGCTAGGCATCTAGGGCCCCCGCTCCATGCATCCGATGAGCAACAGCTGCAGCTTATGAAAGCTCAGGCCTTTTAATAAAATTTGTTAGTTGGAAAAGGTGCTACTTTTTGGGGTTTGGGCTACTGTAGATTAACACGGCTCTCCTCCTGCAATGTTTATGATGGCAAAGAGGCAAAAGGAAAGAAAATTATAGAAACCAAGCAGTGCAAATCAACCTGGATAAGAAAAGGTGTGCCAAAGGCTTCTTGCTATCCTTTTAGACCTTGAGGATTGCAAGTGGGCTGTTGTGAATGTTTCAAGGTGTTTCTTCCCCTTACAGTCATCACCTGTTGGTTGGGGTAACAATCAATTAATACAAAATACATCCATCAATCATCCATGCAACACAACAGATGGGCCAACTGCAGTACAGAAAATTACCTTCCAAATATTCCTTAAATCTTAGAGGGGGGGCAAGCATCTATTTCTGAGACAGTTCCAGACATTGCATGCAACAAGACATCAATAACCCCCTCCCAATGTCCCAGTACATGTTGCCAATGCAGTAGGCAGCAAAGGGGTGCAGAACATTCTGAAGCGTTGAATTCAAATTGCCTGTTCAAGTTTGAAATGTTTGTTTCAGGATTGAAATAGCTGTTTTGCATTCAACAGTTGTTTTGGAAGGGTTTGGAGCTTAAAACAAAAGCCTCGAAACAGTCGGTTTGGGCTACGAAGCAGTTATTTCTGATCCCGAAATGGGGATTATGAATTTGAAGGTTTGGATCTGGATGGTCTGCACACAACTGGTGGTCAGCAATGGAGTGGAGGAGAAGCAGGCAGCAGTCCAAGGCTGTCCACTGCACAGTGCTTTTCTGCCCCCATATGGGCCTATCACAAATTCTGCTTCTGCGCCACTGACAATATTCATGCTTCAGGCTGGCAATCTCTGCTTTAGGTGCCCTTTACAACTAAATCTCATAAATGGCTGCATGTCTATAAAAGCAACCGCTATTCCAGGAGGTTGTACGCAAGACAAATCAAGCAAATAGTGGAACTCCCTGAAAGTACAAGATGCTGAATCACAAACAACATGCAATGCTTCTCCAGCCTCCACAAAACCAACGGAACATCGATGTCACACCTAGAATTCTAACCCGGGCTTATTTCTTAAAAAGCATGGAGTCGTACTTACACAAGGACTCCCCATTCATACCCAAGTGGCTCTCTTCCCTGAGAAATTCTTTTACATTCATGCTTCCACAGTAATTAGAGTGAGCTGCAACAAAGGAGAAAAAGAAAATTGAGTCTAAACCTCATCGCATGCTGGGGAAAAAAGGGAGAAGGAACAGCCTTGAGGTGAGCCCAGTAGTTTTTAAGGTTTTTCTTCTAACTTTCAGAAGCCAGGAACAAAGCATCAGGGAAAGCAAAATTATCCATCAAAGCAATTTGCCACCCAATGCCTGGGTAAGGAGTGTGTTAAATTAGGTCTCACCTGGGCAAAAATAAGCAACCTAATAGTAGATTAGGTCATTACTCAAACAAAGAATAGAGGGAAATTTTGTCCCCAAAGAGGTAGTTTCTAGAACAAAGAGTAAGCAGGAGAAAGAATGTGAATGTTCACTATAGTATAAATAGAGCTTGCGTTTGATACATAGCAGTCGCTGATATGCTTTCACAATGGCTTCACAGTTTTGCTACAATAAATCTACTTGTCTGAGCTTGCATGCCCTGGAAAATATATTCTTCCAGTATTTTGCCTTGTCAGCCAAGAAAGGTCTGGCAGGGGAAAAATGGGTTAATGCAATCCTCCTTTTATTGGAAGTGGAGGAAATAGAATAGAAAAAAAGTGAGCCCTGTTAGATGTGCATATTTACATTGTTCTCTAGCACTTGCTGGTTGCACGAGAAAGGTGCCTAATGGGCCAGCTGGACAGAGTTACCTCTTTTAAACAGTTGCATTTTTCCTCCAAAGAGACAAGTCCATTTTATATAGGGACCCTTTATATTAATTTTAAATATTAAAAATTTTAATATGCTCCTAGTTCCTGTAGACAGTTGATAATTAAAAAAGAATTAAATACATGTTGAAGAGAACAAGTGATTAAGACCACTACAAGTTGAAGCTAGGGCTCAATTTACAGGTTTATCATGCTATGTTACAATTTTCTTCTGATGTTCTTTCACCACTGCAAAGCAGCTGCTAGTGGGGAAACCTAATTTCAAAATTTTCGTGGACTTTAGGGACATAATATTTTGGATTCTGGTCCATTTCTGCCAAAGAAATATCACGTTCTAGAGCTCTATGCTTGCTTCAAGAGTTGCAGCCAATTCTAATATTGTCCGTTGAAAAGACACAATAATCAAGGTCACACATCTCCATTCTAGCAACGCGTACAAAATTTAATAGACGCATTTTAAAAAATGTAACTGACAAGCAGTAACTGGCCAGGTATATACATTACAACTGCGCGGTGCAAATGCCAAAGAAAGAAAATCCAGAGTTTTAAAGGCTAAGAGAATGTGGTTTCCATGAGTTAAGTGACCAAGTTTCATAATCAAGATTCTGCTTTTCATTCCAAACCACATCACCCATCTTGCCATTGCAAGAGAGAAATGGAGGGTCCAACACCAGGGTGCTGCATATTGTTATTTCCCAAGAAGGAGATATTAGGAAGGCAAAGGAGTGCAAGAAAGAAGCCAGCTGCAAGGCATCAAAGATACCATGAAGTTGTAGATGCATGTCTGAAAGGACGCTGACTCATTACGGAATTAAGTGTTTCCTTTCAGGTGTGCAGCATGGATGGAGAGAGCAGAAGAAAAGCTTAAAACAGAAAGTACCTTTACAATCATAGCCCAGTTTCAGCAAGATCATCTGAAACAGCTGTACTATGAGTGATGTGAAAGATGTTGAAGCGTACTTGGCTGCTCGCAGAATCTTACTGCTGTAGTAAGGGAGACTCCCTATTGAAAAAGCATTGGTATATTATTATTTTCCTCTGTTTTCTAGTGACTGACACAGTGGGAGGGCAAAGGCAGTGCAGCTAAAGGCAGGATGCTGAAATTAACATGCCAAATATCATCAGCCCGCACTCTGGCAAGAAGCAATCCTGTTTTTCAGAGTTCAGTTATGGAAAATGAAGCGGGGAGAGAAGGGGAAACAAACCGGATGTCAAGGTTTTATTTTTAGCTGTTCTTTAAGAGCATGTCAAAGTATAGTTCTGGAACCAAATGAACCCCCCAAATTTGTAAGACTAGCAACTCAACTTTAAATTCACATGACTTTATCGCTTTAGCGATATTTTATTCACGCAGCGCTGACACTCTCACGGAAGGAATACCTTACTTACTGGATTTGTATTTTTGGCTTTGATCCCTAGAGTAGATTCTTGAGGTTGGCATGCAAGATGATGAGTATGCTGTAAGGGCTTCCTTCCGCTCTGAAAGCATACTGCACTCATTGCAGGTGTAGCCATTGCTGAGTTCAATCTGGCTCTCAGTTGTTGCAACATCACCATTGGCCTGAATTGATGCCGTATCCCCACCTGCTGAATTGCAATAAATCGCCTATCAAACTAAATCCACTGAAGTGGGGAGAAAAGCAGTAAAAGTCAAAACATACACGCGCACCCAACCGGATTACCTTTGAGGTCACCATCGTCATCGAGACCTAAAAAGAGACAATTTGTTTGAGTCCAAGGAGATTAACAAGCTAACAGTTCTGCTATTTCTAAAAACGCAAATGAGAAGCAGAGTGGAGAATTTCACGCATTCAAGCCAAGATCATGATGATTTTAAGACAAAACAAAACATAACCATTATGTTATCGAACAGGTTACATTTCCTGATGGAAAACCAACACAACTGTCTTATTTCCAAGATGACTACTTGGGGGTCAAGCTAATTAGAAACACATGTTTCTATGACCACTTTTTCCCTGTAACAGTAGTTCAACACACAGTAGTAAACCCATAGTTAATATCAAAGTAAAACTTAAGCTACCCTACTAAAAATTAAAAAAACAACAACAACCTGTCTCCAGCCTAGGCAAGGGAATCCTACACCTAAGCTACTGGCACACAGGCTAAAACTATGACAGCACTTTTTTCCCTTGATGATTCAGGAACATTTTCTCTCAAAGTCCTGCAGACTGGTAGTTAACTCCAGTCCTGCACGTCTTATGTTGGAGAAAGTGGACATTGGGCTGAACAGGGGCAAACCTTGAATCAAAAGAATGATTCTCTTTTCACAGAGTCATGCAGCTGCCTTCTCCAGCTACTGCCTGATCCTAGGAAAAGATGTGTTTGGTTTCAGGAGCTGCAGGCAGGGGCTACCACCTGTGGCCTTGTGTGTTCCAAAGCATGTTTTCAAGCTTGAATTTAAAAGTGCTGCTGTCAGCCTTAGCAGGTAGACCACACAAGAAACATGACCAGATAAGCTAATTCTACTTTGTTTTAAAGCTACATTAACAGAATCTTGCAAGTCTGAAAGTACAAGTCTGCCCATCTCCTTTACAGCCTGAGTAACTAGGGACAGTCCCTTCTGATCCTCTCGCTCCACCCATTATACAGCTGCAGGCTATGCCCTCTCTTCTCTGACCATTCCCTAGGCAGCATCTCTCTGCCCTGTCTCCCAAGGTCTTTCCCGCATACCATTACAGCTGTGCAGCTTACTGTACTAGATTCTGAACTTACCCCAGAAATGGTCAACAGCTGTCTGCTCCTGTATTGAAGACTCATCCAATAAGGTTGAGATGAAAGTCCCATCACTTGCGCGGCTACTGAAACTACTGTGGCTAAACGTAGAAGAGCCGGGCACTTTCTTCCTTGAGGTGGTTCTTACTGAACTGGACTGTTTCATCATACTTTTATGTTGTTTGATCATCCTTACAGAAAAAGAAATGCCAAGGTGCAAATGTGCCAAACTCACCAGGGTTAACAATGCAGGCACGTAAGAACATTTGTGAATGCAGGAGAGCTGAAAGAGGCAGCGGAATTGTGTAGAACTCCCTATACAGTGTCAGTATTGCTATGGCTGTTGCAGGAAAGGAAAACAGAAATCATTATTTCCTTCTCACTCTTAATCTCTTAAGTGACTCAGGGATGTAAATTTGTGCTGCTGGAATAATTTGAAAATACAAGCCAGAGTTTGGGTTCTGCATTTCAGTGTCATATTATGGAAGGAATCCTAGCTCAATTAAGCACAATGGGAACCAGTCATGTCCCGATGTCCAAATATCAAATCATGACCATATACCATGGTCACCCAGAATGTGAGGATCTCCACAGAAGCCATCATAGATCCAAGTATTTGTTGAAATAATGCCAGAAAATGTTATAGCTCCAGTTCTGAACATCCTGAACTCTAAACATGGAAGTGAGGCCCATTAGAATCAGGTAGAAGTAACTTCTAAATCAAGGGATACTATCCAAGATTACGATGTTCAAGTCCCACTGACTTCAATGTGTGTACTAAGTGCTTGTGTAAATCTTGCCCCATTTTATGCCAAAATCTCAGACAGACCTTCTACCACACTTTCCCAGAAATTTAAGAGTGCTACACAGAAGAACATGAACTGTGCTCTGAACTACACAAAGTTAAATGGGGTGGGACCAAGGGGTAGATAATTTACTAGCGGTTGGTAGTGAACAAAATGCTTACTGAGGTGACTGATCTGCAAAAGTCTTTTTCCCAGCATAGGAACTGCCACTTCCAAAAAGAGCCTCATCTTTAGCACCACCATATCCTGCTGCAGACAAACGCAGGCTGCGCCTTGACATTCTTGGCGAGTCAAACACAGGGTCCAACTTGTGCTCGCTCTCAAACTCTAGAGCAGTCAGTGAGTAACTTGAACTGCAAGAAAACACAGAGAAGGTCTGGGTTGCCTGTTATGTAATATTGCAACCTGCATCTCAATAGGTCATATTTGCTTCGTACTTTGGTTTCCACAGTGGTTGAGATCAGCACAAAAGGAAGCAGGGACCCTGCTGAAATGGTTCTTCCACACTATACCTGTGTATTAACCACCTGAAAACAGCCATAGGTTCATATATATATGAAAGTACCTCAACGTTAGCCACTACAATATGGAAGGTGCCTCAAAAAAACTGAAGAAACAGAAAGTGGCAAATGCTGGTAACTAATCAAGGAAGTTTAATTTTAAAGTTTTATAGTTCATCCTCCCCGGAGGTTTATTCTGGTCATTGCCTTTACTTAGTTTAAAACAAGCCTGAAGCAGGCTGGTGAGCGTATTAATGGTCTATTGAGAAAATAAGGGAGTTACAACACTGGTCACAGGCAGAGAAGTTGGTACAGCAGTACAGGGTGACTTGCTAGTTGTCCAAAATAACTTGTTCATATTGCTTTCCTCCCTTATTTTCCTGCAACATGTAGCTTACTTTACATGCCATGTCACTGCATTATACATTTCCTTGCCTCATATCATTAGCAGCCATTTAAGGGTGCAAGGAATGCTGAGATGAAAAAAGACCATGTTGTGATAGATACAGATGACACACAGTCACAAAAATGGGGATTGTGACACAGCAAGCCCTGTTTTGACGGACCATCGCACTTCTGGTGATGTAGTGATGTGACATACAGTCTGTTCTCTACCTTGGATGATTCTGAGGAAAAGAATTAAAATGCTCTATGTGAAAAATCAGGGGTGCATAAAACTGATGCAAGAGACGGGGAGGAAGAGGAGGAAGACGAATTAAGGAAGGGTGATTTATTTTCCACTTGGTATTTTGTATTATGCCTGCTCTCTGTTTTTATCTGTTCATACATGCCTTCCTACTCATTTACAATCCAAACAATGGTATTTGGGTGTGGTTGTGGAATACTTGACTTACAGTGAGTAACAAACCCTGAGTCACTTTCTTAATAGCTGGTTCTGCTAGCATAGAATCTACTGTAAAAATATAAATAAAAACACCCCCTCTCCCTTGTGATCTTCAGCTATAAAGAAGGAACACAGTGAGTTTTGTGACTGACCTTGCAGTTTCATATCTTGGTTTACAATGTCCCGTACAAGCCACAACACAGTTAACAAGAAGGATTTTTATAAGTACAGCTTTCTCACCTGAGTGCATAAGTATAGCCAGTGTTCTCTGGCAGGCACTGGGGAGGGTTATACATGTGAAGCCGTGAAAAATCCATGGTTGCTATTTCAGATCATGCTGCAAAAAGGTGAAAACCCAATGCTATAACAGTTCAAAGATACACAGAGAAAAAGCCCTTGATTTCTCCAGCCTTGTTTTTGCAATATTGCAAATAATAGGGTGTTTGGGGAAAGTGAAAGGAAAAAAAATGCACGCACAGCGGTATCTGAAATAGCGTGCCTGTTTTATGAGACTGCCAACGTTAGATATCCCTTATCAACCTTCACAAGAACCTCAACATTTCCTTTTCTTCCAGGGAGAGCTTCCCAAAATGTCTTAAGGCATGCTAATGAGTTCCCTGAAATACTATTATAGAAAAATACCAAGCCATGCTACAACTATGGCAGTATTTTGCCTTTACAATGACTAGACAGCGGTGCTCTGAAATACCTCAAGTTTACACTGCTCGCAACAATAGATTTATTTTCCAAATAGATCCCAAAAGTCATCCAAGCACAATGCTGACTTGCCAGATTAAGATATTTTCCACCAGTCCTCTGAAAAGGCACGGAAGATGCTTATGTACACTCAGCAGAGAAAGATCAAAATACTGCCGAACGTGTATGGGTCACAAATCTGTATTCCTGAAACATGTTTCAGCTTTGGGTTTTAAGGGAGTCAACGGACTGAAATATGGCAACCTTTAAAGCTGAGAAGAGCTCGTAAAGCATTTTTTGTCTGGTGGAAGTCAAGTGAAAAGACAGAGTCGAACTTTGAATGTGCCTGAACTATCTTTTGTGATTTCGGCCTTGGTATAACACTCAATGAACATCGGCTAAGCACTTACTGTACAACTTGAAAACCTAGGGCAAAATGTTAAGCAAAACCACCGACCAGTTAAGCTTTTGACTTGTGAAATCTGGAAGGGGCTGAAGTAGCCCAGCAACACAAAAACACGTTTCAAAAGAAGAATGTCACAAAATATTGAGTTGTATTTGCTCTGGGAAATCAGTCCCGCTTAGCCTTTGGGGGAAAAAGATACCTTCAAGGTTTGCAAGAAAAAAAATTATTCTGTTTTAGAATGATACCAGGAGCACAACTGAATTGTTCATTTCTGGTGCTCTGGGTCTGTTATATCCATATTAAGATTGCTATTTCAATTGCTTACCCCAGGCTTTCTCAACCTTGGCAACTTTAAGATGTGGGGACTTCAACTCCCAGAATTCCCCAGCCAGCATATGCTGGCTGGGGAATTCTGGGAGTTGAAGTCCCCATGTCTTAAAGTTGCCACGGCTGAGAAACCCTGACTTATGCCATAGGAAATGGCAGTGGTCATCAGAAGACAGTTTAGATCCCAATTTGGAATATTTGTTGTGTGAATTAAAACAACAAACTTTGGAGGAACACAGGAAAAAGAGCTATGCATTCCAAAGGGTTTGCACTTAAAAAAACTATCTTAATTAAACTGTATTAGGAAATTGAATAAAAACACATTAAATGTTATGATGGGAATATGCTGGCATTTTGCAAGGAGTTTTACCTTCCATAAATTTGTTAAGTGCCCTTTTAAAGGAGTGGGAAGCATTGATTTAATTTTGAGCTATAAGAATACAGCTCTTGAATCTTTACCCCACATCTTTATTGGATGAATGCAGGTTTTAGCATTAAGAGAGGTTTGATTAATTCAAGGGTTCTTAAAGTGTGGGTCATGATTTTACAAGGAGGTATGAGCATCTCAGAAGGGGCTCACAATATTTTTGTTAAAGCTGATCAGATTTGCATAGGCAAACAGGGAATGGTGTGAGAACTTGCTCCCAAAGCAAGTTTCGAGAGATGATTAAATTCATGAAACTAGCCAACTTTCAAAATCACCCACCAATCACAGCAGTTTCCTTAGTTTTATTCATTGGGCAGTTACACAAATTTGATCATCATTTTAGGCAGTTACAGTATCATAAGGTTTGAAGTCCCTTGGCTTGATTTCGGCTTAGCATTGAACCTAGGTTTTTGGCTGAGCATGTGTGACAACCATTATGGCATATCCAATAAATAATGGTTAAGTAAATGAAATGCGCAATGTGTAAATGGACCCAATAAAGATAAATGCAAATGTGGCTAAATGCAAAAAGAGAAATAAAAGCTGCACAGGAAACTTAAAAGGGAGGACTACAATTGTGCAAATAATTAGAGCCCCAAGACTAGAGTAACCCCCCAGGTTTTGCACTGGAATTAGGGAAAAAATAATTTTAAGGACAGCATATGTCACCTAGCCTAAACGAAATACCATTAAAGTTAAAGGAAGCCAACATTCATTTTCAATATAATAGCAAGACTAGATATTCTGATAATCAAAAAGTTTGCAGCGATGCCTTCACCACATGCCAAACAGGCTGCCAACCCATTATTAAGAAAACAACGTCACTCCCTTTTGTTCTAATTTGGTCTCAGAAACGGAGGTGTTTACTGGGGAAGAATGAACTCCATTTCTGGTGTGCATCACAATGGGAAAAGGATGATCGTCCTTACCATCTGTCCTAATATTGGTGATATCGCTAATAACATATATATCTCTCAAACTCTGCTTCAGTATAATGCAGTTGCGTTATCAACCACCCAACCACAGTTTAACAATGTGAAAATGTAGCTTTCCAAATGTGGCTGGAGGAGAACAAAGGGTCTTTGCTAGGGAAGCACACTCGTCATATACAGGGAGAATGAGAATCTGTCCAAACTATAAGGCTCAAATTTAACTAACAATGCTTCAAAAACTGGGGGCAGATCCTGATGTTCAGAAAACAAGTGAAACATGTGGCTTAAATTTTGCTTCAAATTCATCATGTACGTAGCTTGAAGAACTTGTTTCTAAAAAGTCTGTGATAAGGTACAAATGGCCAGGGATTCTACAGCAAAATTATAATAACCCTGTGTAACTTGACAGGTCATAATATGGAAATATTATACCTTACTTGAGCTGGATCTTCTCTACCTCTACAGAAATAAACTTCCTAGAGGATCTGGATGATCCATCAAGTCATAGTTGTTAGGGAATTCTGGGAGATGCAGTCCCAATTCTGGAGAGGGCCAGGTTGAGAAAGGCTCTTTTTAAACAAATATGTAAGTATTCTAATACTTCAACTAAAAGTATTATTTCAGCATCGTTTCTAGGATGTGAAATAAAACATTTCACTTTCCCAAGTGTATTATTTTTTTAGGTTCTTCTTAACAAGAAGTTAAGAAGTTTGGGGGAAGTATAAGATTGTTTGGGAACGCATAAAATAATGATCTTGCAAAACAACAAATCTATAGTTAGCAAATTATGTTTAAAAAAACTAAAGCAGCTTAAGAAGAATTTCTTAATTCTTAAGAAAAATTCTCAAGAAGAATTAAGAAGAATTTGTGTCGTTTCTAGGAAGTGAAATAAAACATTTCACTTTCCCAAGTGTATTATTTTTTTAGGTTCTTCTTAACAAGAAGTTAAGAAGTTCGGGGGAAGTGTAAGATTGTTTGGGAACGCATAAAATAATGATCTTGCAAAACAACAAATCTATAGTTAGCAAATTATGTTTAAAAAAACTAAAGCAGCTTAAGAAGCACCACAGGCGTAATAGGGCACTCCCTGCAATCAGACCTCAAACAGCACACAGCACGTTCTCCAAATTAATGCAGCAATTAGAAACAATTTCCAGGATCTCCTAATTCTTCCCCTCCCTTCCTTTGGTAACATCAACAACACATTAAGTTCTGCCTGGACTTGGACCTGTGTAACTGCTCTGACTACCAAGACTGCTTGCTAGTTAAGTGGTTTTAAAGTCGTTATCAATTCTGTTTTCAAATCAAACTAAGGGTCAGCAGTACCCACAACTGGGTTACTTGAGGGGGACTGCAAAACCAACATTAAAAGAAGACATTAAAGGAAGGCATGGTGAATGGGTCATACATTCTGAGAAGACAGCTAAAATACTTACTTGCACAAAACCGGAAAGCAACATCTTCAACAAGAGAGCCAGGAATGTTAGAAACAATTGTAATACCTGGTTTTTGCTATGGTTCCCATGGGCCTAAACATAGCTGAGAGACATGGTTACTTAGCAAGCAACATGGCATCAACAAATCTAATTTGGACTTGGCTGCTCGACAGCTGCTCTCACCCTCTTGGAAGCCCACATATGAAATATTACACTATGAAGGAATGATTTTTAATTGGCATAATCACAAACTGTATAGTGAACTATGTCCTACAGGAACAGGAACTAAGCACCTAGCTATTAATTGCATACAAGCTGCTTAACCATTAAAATTGTTTTCTTACCATAAAAAATTGGTAAATTTCCAAGATATTTCAGTATATATATTTCAATCTGGCAGGATATATATTTCAATCTGGCCCTGCTACAATTACAAAAACAGTGAACGGTGGTGTTACTGGTAATCCCCATCAGTTGATGCTTTCATCTTTCATGGTAAATACTGTC
The DNA here is from genome assembly GCF_059951505.1 of Python bivittatus. NCBI lineage: Eukaryota > Metazoa > Chordata > Lepidosauria > Squamata > Pythonidae > Python > Python bivittatus. Next base: position 5,059,048 of record NW_028277083.1, read on the forward strand.
TTCCACTGGAGCAGTAGTTGGAGTTATGGAAGGGGGATGCTTCATGGGGGAAGTTATGGAAGAAATGGGGACTACGTGGACAAGCAGCATGTTGGGGAGGAGACTGACTCCCCTGCTTGGGATAGGCAAGGAGAGCACATCCTCAGCTATAAAAATTATGATGTTAAGATGACAGAATCATTGAGAATATAAATATGCTGTCAGGAAAGTCTATGTTTCTGAACATGGTGACGTAAATATGAAGAACCTGAAGTTTAGGTTATCTTCTCCAAACTGGTATCAACTACATGTGTTGGACTACAATTTCTTTCATCTCCAGCTGCTGTGGCCTTCCCCTGCAAGACTAAATTCATCTTGGCCACAAAGAAGTGACTGGTCCAGATCATAACCATGTCACGTGGAAAACAAAGAACCCCTCAAAATTTGTACTTCCTCAGCAAAAGTATGCATGTTTAAAACCAGAATTGGAAAAGGGGGCCATGAGAAATTGTGAAGTTAAGAAAAAATCCCAAGTGAGGCATCTGTGAACATACCCAGAAAAAGAAAGAAAAAAAAAAGGTCCCAATAAAGCTGTTGGTGCAAGAATAAAAACTTTATTTAACAATTATTTAATATTATTCAACAGCTCTTGGCTGAACGTTTTGGAAAAAGGCTGATGTTTCTGGAACACAGCGGCAGAAAGGAGTTCATTCCCCCTCTGCTGCAGATTTTTTTTTAATCTTCTCATGAAGTTTAAAAGCAGACCAGGAGATTTCATGAGAGCTGGAGCCCTAGGCTCTAGTTCCAACTGACGTTCAAAAGCAACTCAAGGGCACCAGCTCTCAAATTCAAGCAATTCATTTTCCCAAATCTTCCTCAAGGGACCATTGCCTCAAGGACCAAAATCTGTTAGACCTCACTTTGTGTGGCCAACAACCTCCATTTCTCTTCTGTATAACTATAATATGTAAGTAATGCGATATCTCAACATGGTGTCAGATTTTGAGGATACCTAAGAAGAATGGAGTTGGAGGATAAATCTAAGCCTCTGTGCAGCTTTTTAAATAAAAGTATTGCTGTGCTGAAAGACCGACATCAGAAAGCTTTCCCAAAGAAATGAGGTAACACAACTTGGGTCCCACACTTCTTAAGAGCAGAGTGAGAAAAAGTAAATATAGGAGGAGCCTCTTGCTCAGACTGGCCAACTTTATCTTCAACTCAAAGATGGGCTGACCCTTTTCTGCCTGCTCTTCTACTCTGTAGAGTCATGTGAACTAGCAAACATCTAAAGGAAAAAAACCCTAGCCCTATTCTCCCAGTATTCTATCACAAACAGCACCAGCTTTTTAATCACTCTTAATATCATGAACACTGAACATGATACGAGAAGAGCATATGAAACAAAGCTGCTGTAAGCATTACATCAAGCAGGATGTAATCACATCAATAACAGTACATGTGCAAAGACTTTTTCACTCTTGTGAAGGTATAAGCCTTTTTCACTCATTCTGAGTTACTGAAAGGGAGAATAAATCCAAGACGCACCTGCCTCTTTAGTAAAGGACTTTTTCTAATTCATGCAAAAACTCCACTACTCCCCTCTGTGATCAACAATATTATTGCTATTATAGAAATCAATAGCTCTAATAAATAATGGTTTCAAGCTTTCATGTTATGCTTTTATATACTTTTAAAAAAGACAGGAATATATATGCCAGGGTAAAGCCATGGTTTCTATGGCTTGTTGAAGATGCCATAGAAGTTAGATTCACACATAACATGAAAATGCTAAATGATGCTTTACAAACCATAATGGTTGTGCACATGTTGTAGTAGGCCAAGCAAGCCAGAGTTTAAAAAAGGGGGGAACTTAACATGGTCTTTCTACTCCCAATTTCGCTCTATAGGTCTGGGTTATTGGGAAAAAAGTGGTCAAAAGTGCAAGTGGAATATGTGAATGCCCTCTTTAAAATATAAAAAGGTAGTACAAAGCTATCAACAAAACTTGTGTGCTACGTTTCAGAGCTGTTATAATTCTAATCAGTTCAGAACCATGGACATCCTTTTTCTTCTGAGTTTCATTGCAGAGGCTGTGATAAAACACATGAAGCTATACATTTATCTGCCTAGCCACAGTCCTGAACTAAAAAACAAATTCTATTTTACTTACACTTCATAGGTAATGTCTGTTTCATGGGAACCCTTGATACATCAGGGGTTCCCAGAAAACTGATAATATCTTAAAACAATTATCATTGTGACATTTCACAAAAACATGTTTGCTGCTGCTGCAACAATACAGAAGGGAAGAATAAGCAATGAAACTCGATTCCAAGTAAAAGAAGTATTACTTCTGTGCTGATCAAAATTTGGAATACCTACAGCACTGGTTTTAAAATGTACATGTTCTCAAAAGAATTTGGCTATTTTCAAAGTGCGATATAACAAAATATGTGTTCCAAGGCAGTCCTCAAGTTCAACCCAATTATAAACTCTTTTTTTATTACGTCACATTAAAACAGAGTTAATCCAAGCAATAACAAGCAGCCTACAGCTATTGAACCTGGCAGCTATTTTAAGGGTGTATTTGACAACCTAGTTAATTTCTGAATTTTACCTTTTTTTATTTATTCATTCAACACATTTATTTAGCCTGAATAGCTCACATCCCCAAGATTACTCAATTTCTCTTACAACACAAGGAATATCTAACATTCTGCAGTCTTTTTCACACATCCCTCCCAACGTTATTAATTTAAACCAGGCTGAACAACAAGAGCTTAAAGCAAAGTAGAAAAATCAGCTGGAAGAACGAACACAACCATCAGATGTAAAAATCACGTCTGCATGGAGTCAGTTCTAGCACGCCCCCCTTCATGCAAGCTTGATCTGTATTATTCCCTGGGGTGACTATCCGATGACAGAACAACTTCCAACATAGACAACGCTTAAAAAAAATTATTCCAAACTCCGAGGTGCAATTATGTCCTTAACGCCAGCAAGGGAAGCTGGGGCTTATAGAAACTGGGAATATCTAATAACGCGTTAGGTAAATCACTGGTTTCACTTTCTGAGACAGGAAGCCCGCAAGCCAGGGACGGGCACGCTCGGGGCGAAGCGTTCCATGCCCGCCTGCATCCAGCAGGTCCCCGGTAGGTGAGAAGGCGGCACCTGCTCGCCGGGCCTCGCTAGCCCGCCCAAGCAAGCGAACGCCCCGCTTTGCCAGCGCTGAAACCCGACTGCTCAGCGCGAGATCGGTCCTGCCCAGCCGAGCAGAAAGCTGCACCGGGGCACGCTTCTCAAACCTGAAACTTTTCCAAATCCAGCATCGCCCGCCCTTGCAGGCGCAGCCGGGGATTCCTCCGTTCGGCGCCGGCTTCCCGGGCAGAAGGCGCCCAAGCCCGACGCCGGGGGAGAAGTTCGAGAGTTGACAGCGCGCGCCGACGATTCCGCCCTGCAGAATCCCAAAATGGCTTCCCAGCTTCAACAAAGCCTGAAGGATCGAGCCTAATTTAATCCAGCCTCCTCAAGCTCGCCCTGTCTGTCACAGCCAAGCTGTGAAACTATTGGACAAAGGGAGATTAGCCGGCCCACGGCATGTAACTCCTTCGCTTCCATAGAGCACGCAAAGCCGAGACATCTTTTGCCAGGTTGCCCTTGGGCTTTAATTCACAGATTTTAGAGGAAGAGGAGGAGGAAGAAGGAGGAAAAAAAGGAGAAGGAGAAGAGGAGGAAGAAGAGGAAGACGAAGAGGAAGGAGGAGAGGAGGAGGAGGAAGAGGAGGAGGAGGAGGAGATAACAGCTTCCATCCTGCGACCATACCTTTAACACCATCAAACAACATCTGCCCATCCCAGGTCCTTGGGAAGGACTTGATAGGTGGATACAAATGCCAAATCCAGTCTACACATCTGGCTGACTGTGCAACCACCCATAATAATAATAATGGATTAAACTTGTATGCTGCCTGACTCTCAACCACTCTGGGCGGCTCACAACAATCAAACAGATACATTATAATAAAATCAATAAAACATAAGAAAGATAAAAGGTAAAGAATATTGTACTGGGAAGCCTAATCACCCCTTCTTGCATTTGTTATCGATTTAGGCCAGTGTTTCTCAACCTTGGGAACTTTAAGATGTGTGGACTTCAACTCCCAGAATTCCCCAGCCAGCCATGCTGGGGAATTCTGGGAGTTGAAGTCCACACATCTTAAAGCTGCCAAGGTTGAGAAACACTGATTTAGGCCATCTGCAAAATTCCCTGTTCACCCATGGAATAGGGGGCAGGAAAAGGGATTACATCAGAATTATTCTTGCTTTTTATAAAACAAATGAACACTTTGGAGTCCTATGAAGTACAATTCCATTAAACCTTATAGAACCATATCAAAAGAAAGATCCCATTGCTAAAATACAGAACAATGCTTATGTGAGGAAAGTGCTTATCTAAGTAAATTCTCCAGACATTTTAATCCATGCAAAACACCATTTTAATGTGGGGAACGCTTCCCTGACATGTACTTTGGAACAATGTATTTTTCTAACCCTTGTTCCTAGTTCAATAAGCAAGAGCTGGTTTGGATAAAATGTTACAGTTAAATATTAGTATTTAAAGATTAAAATGGCCCACCTGCTTCATATTCTGAAGCTCCAGAAATCTGAAAACGTGGTGGGTCATGCCAAGCTGCCCTGTGGTTTGTACAGACTGGTCTACCTTGCTGGGGCAACGGAAAACAGCTTTTTGGTGCCCGCCTCTTCCTCCTCACTTCTGCCACCTGTTGCTCACCTGGTGATGTTTCTCACCTCATTGCAGATCCCAAGAAACTCCTTGCTGGCTGGGGAATTCTGGGAGTTGAAGTCCACCCGTCTTAAAGTTGCCAAGGTTGAGGAACCCTGTCTTAAAGGATTCTGAAAACCTTAACAAAATGAGCTTTCCCCTAAATGCTGCCCCCAAGGTTGTGCACAAAGCTGAACGCGGGACCTCAAATCGTGCCACCACCCTTATTACCAACTGGGCACAGATGCCATCTTGCCACAGATGCAGGGATCCAGGAAGCGCCAGCATTCTTTTAAATAGTGGGATGGATTTTATGCATCAAAAGGACTTGGAAAGGCAGAGAACTGAAACCGCACAACCAAAATGCCAGTCAAGAGTGGCCTACTTGCACTCCCCTGGCGTACAATGTAAGCCAAGCATCTTTTAGGACAGGGTTTCTCAACCTTAGCAACTCTAAGATGTGTGTGGACTTCAACTCCCAGAATTCCCTAGCCAGAATTGTGGGAGTTGAAGTCCACACACATCTTAGAGTTGCTAAGGTTGAGAAACACTGGTTTAGGAAGTGGTTTGATTGTCCCCTGACAACAGTGTCTTTCTTCAGGTTCAACCTTACCTCATCCTTTCTGACTGCAAGGATTTTAAGTATTCTAATTTCAGGTAATCCATGTAGGTAACCTGGTTTCATACCAAGTCATATGTGGAACACACATATCCAAGGATTCTTCTGAGGAACATGCCCATGTCACGTAAGGGCTAGTCAAGCTTGAGGTTATTGTGCAATGACAGAACCCACAGTACACCATAAAACACCTTTTTACAACACTTGCTATAGTGGTGCAGTTCAGAAGATCAGAGGAACAAGTCAAATGTTCCTCAGAGGCTCGCCTGTTGTGTTTGATCTTCTCACAGAGAAATCTCCAGAAAGTGGCTGGAAAATCCCTGACTGAGAGGCTCACAGTCTCAATTGCGCTGACAAATTGAACCTCCGTACCAAATCAGGGCCAGACTCCCAAGAGAGCTGATGCTTTGCGGGTTGGAGACCCCTGTGTGGAGCCCACCACTGGTAATGCTGTTTCTAGCAATGTTTATAAGCTTCAAAAGGCCACAATAAAAGAATTAGAGGAACGATGCTTAAAAAGAATTAAAAAAAGAAAAAAGAAAAGAAAAACAGGCACAGGAGGTCTTTCTTTTCTTTTCTCTATTTAGCGTTGCTTGGGGTGTTGCTTTCAAAAGTCAGTCTGTTCTTTCCTCACTAAATTCATATTAAGTCAACCACAAAAATTCTCCCCACCCAAAATGCCTCTTTCCATTGTTTTAAAAACATCCACCCAGCTGCTTTGAATGCAGCTTATCACCTGGGCTAGCTGTATATTTGTATATGAGTGCTTCAGCAACTGACATAAATATCAGATTCCATCAATATGCAGCCACGTCTTAAACAGAACCCCCTCCCCTCCACAATATGGGTAGAAGATCATTCTTACCCTGCAACTGAGGCTAACAGTCAAGCCTACAGAAATGTCAGCACCTACATTTATTTTCCTAAAGCCCGAGTTCTTGAAAGGTTGTTTGGCAAATAAAACTTTTTTGACTATGCCAGTAACATTTGTGCAAAGCTGACTTCAAGAGACAGTTCTCACAACCAAGCTGGGAAGCAGGGAATGCAAATTATTGAGTACACATAGTTGTACTCTGTAATATTGTGGATAAGTTTACTCTTTCCTCATGAAACATTTCTATCCTATTCTTCAAGGTTAAACTCAAGTTACAAAAATAAATCATATTTTATTATTTATTAAATTTATAAGCCGCCCAATTCCCAGCCAGTCTGGGCAGCTGTACGGTAGCCACATGGCACTACCAAAGTAAATAGGAGAAATAACCCAGTACAGAAGCACAAGATGGGAATGGCAAGGACAAGAAACTAGCAAGACGATTCATTCATGCAAAAGCACTTTATAGCAAGCCAGGTCTTAATAGGAATCTGCACTGCATTGGACCTAGGTAGGTCTTTTAAGAAAGGCATTCCGCACATCTGGCCTCACGTGCAAAAAGTTTTTCAAACCACAGTGGTCTTGTTTCCTCATTCACAAATTGGTTCTGCATTAAGAAAACTAACTAGGCATACCGTCTATTCAGAAGCTTACCACAAATATTACTGAAATCTGTGGTGGGTATGCAATGAGACGGTAGATGGTAAGAAAAAGAATTATTTTGTTGTCATGCCTAGTGCTTCTGCCTGAAGCGCTGTCTGGAAGATGATTGGTCACTTGTGGAGACAGGCGGCTATATCAGTTGATGAAATAAATAGGTAAATTAGAGATGTATCTTGGTTTGGGACACCACCAATGAAGCTGGACTCTATCTGGAAGGCAGCAGCAAATTGTTAACACAACTGCAGAAGTAGCAGCTCAACTGTGTTTATCTCAGTTGTTACCACTGAACAGCTGTTGACTGGGTGATATGGTACCCAGGGGCAAAATTCCAAGGAGTTTCAACAAGGAAGTGACTTGTAAGCCCTGTGTCTTTGGGAAGACACAGTTGGTTACAGCTTCCCCACTATGTGAAATATCACAAATATACACTGCACAATATGCATGTGTGTGGTCATTGCAGTTAATCTCCATAGAAGTTCGTCTGGTTATTTCATTAATTTATCTGGCTGCCTGTCCTGCAGATGCAACTCTGGATTGCTAACAACATTTAGAAACAATGCAAAAAATTATCAATGAAAGGGTAAAAGCCTACCATGGTCACTGAGAACAAGCCCAATAAACACAGTAACCATAAGATCTCATGGGCCACCTAACTCCTGGATCCTCGTGCCCTGGAGCACATCCAGATCTTCAGCTCTTTGGGAGAGGCTGGCAGGGTTCGGGCCTGTCTAATCTTGAGGAAATGGTGTTCCAGTGGGACAGAAAAGGCCCACTAACTTTCTGGGTCCCATTATATGGCATTCTTTAATTGAGGGTACCCGGAGCATGCCCCTCCTCTTGGACCTGGTGGGACACATAGAAACCACTAGGACAGCAACATGTGCAACTGCTTTCAAGACCAAGAACTGTCTAACTCAGTGTTTCTCAACCTTGGCAACCTGAAGATGTGTGACTTCAACTCCCAGAATTCCCCAGCCAGCCATGCTGGGGAATTCTGGGAGTTGAAGTCCACACATCTTCAGGTTGCCAAGGTTGAGAAACACTGGTCTAACTTCTAGCATGATTCTTATACCCTAGCAAAAAAGAAAATAAAACCTTATGAGGGGCATACTCTAAGAACACATCATCCCCCCAAATCCCATAGATTTATTCCACCATTGCCAAGAGCATTATAATTCCAGGTCTAACAGCAGTGCATGCTATTCATGCTGCAGAAATCGCCACGTGTCTCCTGGCACATATGCCCCATCTTGGCGTATTGCCTTTTATTCACAGAATTATGCCAGCAGCGACCAGCAAGATGCCAAGCCAGGGTAGCTGGACCAGCGCTATCAGAAGGCCTTGTTTCATTTGAAAATCCCTTAGCCCAGATACACATAATGCTGTTTTGTTGACCAGCTGTCTGCCCCCAGCCTGCTCTGGAGCAAAGACTCATAACTAGTGGAGACACAGATAAGCGTTTGTGGCTTTTTACTGGAGTGGGCATTTTTCTGCCAAGGAAACAGGAGGCACCAGCTGTTGCTATTCAGATCAAAACATCATTACAATTGTGTGAGCCTGGATCATCTTTGCAGGACTAACAGTCCCACATTCCCATGTGAGGGGGAGCGTAGGGATAAAACACCTCTCCTGGTTTTCAAGTTTCTGCTCCTTCATTACATCGCAAGGAAAAATGAATACAGATAGCACGGCCAGTTGGCTACAAGGTGTTATCCAACTGTTTTTCCTAGAAAATATCATCATCTTTTACTGACTTGTTCAAATCACTCTTATTTCTTGCTTTTTATATCATGTTCTTTTATTAAAACAAAGATACTCATCAACAAAAATAAAGGGAGGGAGCTCAACTTTCATATTTATTTGTCAGAGGTTACTCCACTGCAAGATTTTGGGGTGAACAGGAAACCAATTATTCTACCCATCACTGGCTACTGTATGCTTGTTTGAATAATCACATCTGATACCACTTTTGGAAAAGGTACACCTTTTCTGCCTTTGTGGCTGTGTTTCTATAACAGTTTTTATTAGATTTATAAAACCAAGCAGGTGAATTCTGAACAATAGGCTAAGTTTGGGGGGGGGGTTAGTGTATTGGGTACAACTAGATTGTTTAATCAGTTTCTAATCCAACGTATTCTGCCAACTTAGCTTGTGGGTTAATAATAATCAGTTTAAGTCCACTGGTTAAGTGTAGCCTGTGACTTTAAAAAACAACCACGAATTGCAGGAATACACAGTTTGTTTAGGATATCCATAGTTTGAGAATAGTTTATGAAATTAAAAAGAACAGAGGTAAATGTAGGCACGCACCTTGTTCCAAATCACACTACTGCTCAATTTAGCTTACCTAGTTAGTTTCCCAAGGTCACAAAGAAAAAATGGCTTCTCCCAAACTAAGATAGTTTGCCTTTTCATCAGTAATGCTCCCACTCCCACTCACCTCTCTGTATGAAGGACCAAGTTTAAATATGATTGATTTTCTTAACAGTAAGTTTTCAGAAAATTCATTTTAAGGATCTGAAATTTCTCAGACATCACAGGCAAAATCACACCCATGCACTCCAACAAATCTATGTATATATCTGTATGTTTATTTACTGTTTCTTGAATCTATATGTTTTCTTCTCATGAAGCAAATTGGAAAGCCATGGAAAACAAAGACAGTCCCATCAACACCTCCTTCCCAAGAGCTTTTGGAGGTCCCACAAAGTTAAGGAAGAGAAACACAACTTGAAGAATTAATAGCTCCACCAGAAAAGTTAAGGAATACTTTTTCAGTAGCTCAAGACACAAAGCTAAATAATGGGCCAACAGGAAAAACCAGAACCACCATTGTTAAAAACAAATTTTAAACAGAAAAACAAAATTTAAAATAATCAGAAAAACAAAAGGTAAAGCTGAAACATTAAAAATATGCTTCAAGGGAAAAAATGGGGTTAAAGAAAAAAGTAATTATGTTAATATACTGTATCTATGGATGCATTAAATTTGTTAATACAGTTGTCAGCCCAAAGAACTTACCATGTATAATGTTACAGAAGAAGAAAACAGAAGAGAAATGGAGGCAGGAGTGAACAGGATTAAAATAAGTGAGCATTTGGCTTACACATGTGTAGGACTAATTTCAGTGTTGCTTAAAGTTAGAACTCCCGCAAACCTCCTTGCAATAATCCACAGGTTAAAAATAAGTTAAACAGAGGTGAAATGTATCAGGGAAGGAATCATAAAACAAGAGTTATCATAAGATGTCTAACATAAGAAAAAGTATGAGTGCACTTCTCTAAAAAGAGCAAAAGGGAGAAGTGGGGTTTAGGAGGTAGCAAACAGATTAAACTGTTTATTAGGAAAGAAATTGAATTATTGCTGCTTCTGCAGTAAATTACCTTGAAACCGTCTGTATTTGGCAGTGTGTAGTTGCTTAAATAGATAATCTGATAGCAAATTCTGGGCCAAGATGGAAGTGGGATTATGTTGTAAATTGCCTTGAGACCTCTGGTAATAAGTTACCTATAATGCTTAATTGCTTAATTAGTTGAGCTTAATGATAAGAAAAAAAAGAGACTGCAAATAAAGGGGGCTGGAGGGGCTGCATGCTGCCAGCCCTCCCCAATGTAACGCTTAATACAGAATACTGGTTCAGCTGTTTGTCTCAGCCATGCTTTATGCTTATATCAATAATATGCAAATATAATCCATAAAATGTATATTTATTACATAATACAATCTACCCATATTATGTGTTGAAATCTATCCCTAGGTATTATTTCTCTCTCGAAAGCTGTTCAGATATTGTGGGAGTATACACCCCCCTAGATATCTATACACATAAAATATAAATAATGTGTATGCTAAAAATATAGATGTGTCTTTCAATATGAAGTGTGTTTGTGTGTGCCTTTGAGTGACACTTTTCTTGGCAACATTTGTCAGAAGAAGTTTGCCACTACCCTCTTCCTAGGGCTGAGAGGGAGCAGATGGCCCAACATCACCCACTTGGCTTTTGTGGCTAAGGCAGGACTAAAACTCAGGTCTTGCTGCTCGCAGACCATCGCCTTTAACCACTACACCCAACTGGATCTCCATACCAAGAATCTACTAGGCACTTCTGAAGGCAAGCTCCTAGGGGACCCTGTTGTTTATGTACCTTGCGGAAATTTATGGAATTTCCTGGATGCGTTGAGTGTATGGGAAATATGCTAAGTCACCCCGCTGGTTTCATGCCTATGGCAGGACTAGAACTCAGGCCTCCCAGTCTCTCATATGAGGTGTACATATACATTTTCTAAAGTACAAATAATATACCTGAAATAAATAAATACACACACACACACATATATATACATATCTACATAGGTGTAAATCTATCTACACACACAGGTGTACTGTATATATATATATATATATATATATATATGTGTGTGTGTGTGTATACGTATATGTATATATATCAGGTATATTATTTATACCACTATATACCTAATACACACAACATAAAAACCTATGTATGTATTTATTTATACACCAGGTATACTATGTGTTGCTCTATATACCTGAGGTATAGATAAATATCTGCAGGCGGGTATGCAGATGTTTATTTATGTGCCAGGCGTATTATTCATACCTCTTTAGCAAAGGTAGATGTGTGTGTACATTATATCCCTTCCCACCGTTTTTCCCGCACGGCGGCCCCTCAGGAGGGACCGGCCCGAAGCGCCCCAGCCGGCTCGCCTGCCTCAGGCGCGGCTGGAACGCGCCGCCTCCGGCTGTCCAGCCCGGCGCCTTCGCCGCGAGGCCCGGCTGGCTCTCGCTACCTGCATCCAGGCGTGCGTGCGTGCGTCTTTCGCCTAGCATTATTTATACCCCTCCGGGTAATGGGGTGGATATAAAACGTCCGCGCATGCGCGCCCCTCTCGCTCACCTGCAGGTACGATTTACACCGGGGTTCCTCAACCTCAGCGACTTTAAGGCGGGTGGACTTCAACTCCCAGAATTCCCCAGCCAGCGTTGCTGGCTGGGGAATTCTGGGAGTTGAAGTCCACCCGCCTTAAGGCCGCTGAGGTTGAGGAACCCTGATTTACACTCTGCCCAGGAGGGATCTTCTCCCTTTCCACTCGATCACCAGCTGGGATGGGGATCCGCATCTGCGGGGCTAAGCCTACTTTATACGCCCCCAGCCCCCCCAACTGGCCCACATCACCCACTGCCGCCTCCCGCAGCTCCTCCGCCTTTTCACGGTGGGGAACCGGTGCCCCCCCACCCCCCGCCTCAACCCTCCTCCGCGTCCCTCTCGAGGGCAGCGACGGCGAGGAGAAGCGGCGGGCGAGACGGCCGGCGCCCGCGCCCGCCCCTCCCCGCGTTACCTGACGGACCGCGCCGTGCGCGTCCCCGCGCTCTCCTGATGGGGCTCGTCGCCGGCTGCGCGCACGCTCCGTCGCTCGCTGCCCGGCGCGGCCGTTGGGTTTTGAAAGCGGCTCGAGCTCCGCGGCGGCGAGGGAGCCACGCCCACCCGCCTGGGCCACGCCCCTCTCCGGCCCCGCTCCTTGGCGAGAAGCTGGACGGGCCGCCGGGGGGGGGGTTTCGCGCTCGGGATGATGGGTATGGTAGTCCGCGGGGAGGCGGGCTCCTCTCTCTGCGACTCGAGTCTGCCGAAGCCCGACCCGGGATTGGTGCCACAAGCCAGAAGTAACCTGGTGGATCATTCAACCTGAAGCCAACCCGGATAGCATCGTGGCTTAGCACCACTTTCTAACATGGTTAGTGAGAAGCCGAGGTGTGTCCTGTAAACTTGACCCTTCCGCCAACTTCCGAACAAACCTCAGCTTAGTATGTGTGATCTTGGTTTGTCCTTTGTGCAAAGCCATCATTTGGCTGAGTTTGGGCAATGATCTTACCCCATAAACCACTGTTCCACAACCTGAACAACTTGAAGAGGAACATCTGTGAATTAACCTATTAGATTATAGATAATCTATTAGATCAATAGATTAACCTATTTGACCAAAAGTAGTATTTAATTTACAGATAGTCTGAATTCTCACAAATGGTTAATTCAAAGCCTCAGCTTATCTTGGTTTGTACTTTGTGCAAAGCCATCATTTGGCTGAGGTTGGGCAAATCATCCTGTCGCATAAACCAGTGTTTCTCAACCTGAACAACTTGAAGAGGAACATCTATGAATTATATTAATTTAACAGATTAGATTAACCTATTCAACTAAAAGTAGCATTTGATTTACAGATAGTTTGAATTCCCACAAACGGTTAATTCAAAGCCCGTGGTTTTCTTTAAACAATCAGCAGAGATGTCAGCGTTTGAGACTTACCAGAATTCTGCTCTACTCAATTTTGAAAGCAAAGCAAGTCTCTACAGATACCTCTATTTATCATCCTTTGGCAGTTCGTATCACTGGGAACTTTTTCTGGAGACTGCTGGTACTGATAATGTAAGGGCTTGAGTTTCTATTTTCACAGTCTCCCTACTGAAAGCTATACATATATTTTTTTTACAAGCAAATTCAGTCCATCTTATCAGTTTTTCCCCTTCCCATCATGATCAGTTGTGCTTGCATTCAGGCATGGTCTTAAATCTTTGCAGAATGCAAAACAAGGAGAATAGGTCCATATAGGAAAAGAAAAACATGAAAAAGAACTTCTAAACACCTAGCAACACCTCATGGCCTCATCTTGATACAGAAGAATTTACTGACATTTAAATGTTTAGAAATCTCTTGCATTTAAAATGCTGCTATCTTCACTGGGTTCTGAATGCTTGGTTTGAAATGCAGTTGTTACTGACATGGCAGAAGCCAAAATCTCTTCCCTCCATCCCTGAGACATATTTTATACAGACACAATATTTCATCACAAAATATAAAGATGTATTAAGAAACCAAACAGCAACGTTCAAAATGTCATAAAATGAAGAGCATGAATTAAAATCAGGGCAGTTAGTGAAAGCACAACTAATGAACACAAGAGCTCATTTTACAAAGGCACTGAAGGAAAGCTACTAACTTCATTAATCCATTTGAAACTTCTTATCAAAACCTTTTCTTAGATTAAGTTTTTATACCACAACACTGCTCTTATTCCATCATAATCCCAGGAAATATAAAAAAACATGCTCAAGATAGGGTCTAGATCAGGGTTCCTCAACCTCAGCAATGTTAAGATGGGTGGACTTCAACTGCCAGAATTCCCCAGCCAGCATGGCTGGCTGGGGAATTCTGGGTTGCTGAGCTTGAGGAACCCTGGTCTAGATGATTATTTGATACGTAACTTGAATTTCAAGGCAAAGAGACTAGTTCCCTGCTTTTTGCTTCTGTAGCTGAATATCTAGTATCACATATTGGAAATGGTTCCAATCTAGACTCATTACAGTTAATTTAATAAAAAACTCTCCATTTTAAAAATGTCTATAGAATAAAAGAGCTTTCATTCTGTTAGATGTGGATCCTTCAAGTTGCACACTAGCTTGATCTAACACATTGCCGTCTTGTAATTTTAACTGAACAGCAAAAGTGTTAGTTTCAGGGTCTGCAACAATAAATACTGTACATATAAGGTTTTTTTGCAGTGTGTGTAAGGGGTGGGAGAGAGGGGAGGATATGAATTTTAGCCTATCCCAGCTTAAATGTCTCTGTTTATTGAAGTACCACTTTTCTGGGGTACACATTTCATTAATTAAGGCTTAATTAATTAAGGCACAAATTGTGCAAATGCCATTGAGGCATTTATGACTCAGAATAGCTCCAACCCGTTGATTCAAGGTGCAGAAGCAGCTGATCACAGTAGACTGGAGTACGATGTTTGTGTACAACTGCTTCTATTTCCTTTGCCAAAATGTCTGGGTAGAGAATGCCTCCTTCTTTCAAAGTATCTGCAAAAGAGAAGTTGCTAGAGTTATGAAAATGGCCTTCATTTGCTGTTCTTTTTCCAAAACGCAGGTTCATTCCCAACAGAAAGGGCACGCAGTTCTTCCAAAACCATTTCAGAACACCAGTGAGTCATAATTATTTTGTGGAAGTGTGCCATTAGGAAGTTTGATGTGATTACCAACATAGATAGAAATGACCATCCTTCTAACACGTGTTAAGAAAGGCTTGTTATGATGAAACTGTAATATGGTTTCCTAACCTTTGTACATTTCTACACGAGATTAAACCAATGAAATGATATCAAGGAAACCATCTTCCATTGTATGAAAAAGCCAATCTCCCACCCACCCCCCAAGCATACAGAAAGACACAGATGTGTATGTTCCTTGCCTCTTTCAGATGCTTTTCCTCTGCTTTGGTTAAACGGAAGCCCTATACCAGCTCAAGGCGACATAATAATTTCTCACAAGCGTTTCAGATATTTCACAAAACATCCTGACACAGTAAAGAAACTCCTCTTTTGTGTGCTACGTTGGACTGCAGCACCAGAAAGTAGGTGCTTCACTGTATTTGATTAGCATCACCATTTCCTTTAATATGTGGGAGGGGGCTGTATCCTCTTTATTTTGAAAGCTGTCTTGGGAAGACTACACGCTTAAAAGGCATGAAAAGCAAGAAATGGATTAACTAAATTTTATTTTAAAATCCTGGAAAATAATTGCTTCTTGGACAGCATGATTACCTAAAACAGCAGACTGGATGTTTTGGTCAGGATCATCCAGGTGAACTAGCAGTTCTTGATAGAGAACCTCAATGTTGGTTTTCAGAAGGGCTTTTGTCTCAGGGTAATTTACGCATTTGAACCAACTGGTCAAGGCGTTGGCAGCTGCCAAACGAACATCATGCGCAACGTCGTCCAGACGCTTCAAGAGTTCTGAAAAAGAAACTGCCGCGTAACTGCCTGGGCTTCATGAACATGGCAATTCCATCCCAGTTTATTGGCAAGAAATTGCTTCCCACCATAGCAGTACAAAGGAATAAAATATCTTTAAAGTTTCTTGCCTTAATTTACTTGGGTTTTAATTCTTTCATTTTCTAAAACTGCTTAACTTAAAAAAAAAAAGAAAAAAAAGAAAAGAAAAAGATTATGCCACCTACCATAATTCTTGGTTGAAAAGTGGTTTCTTGACCCAGCTTTAACAGAATCATTTTCTGTTGATACGTTACATTTCTAGCATATATATGAAGTAGTAGCTGCTTTTCCTCGTATGATCCTTCATACATAGGAAGTTAAATCAAAAATCCCTGTGTTATCAAACGCTACAGTGGATGCCACAGAAGTAGATTACTTGATACGTTTGGCTCTGATAACCCCAGGCATTCTCTCCATTTAGCCTCTCCTACATTTTGTTGTTACTTCCTCCACAATTCAGCAAACCAGAAGGAAAAAAACTCATCAAGGAACCGGACTGGCTCTAAATCTGTGTTTTTCAAACTTGGCTACGTTTAGATGTCTGGACTTCCACTCACAGCTGGCTGGGGAATTCTGGGAGTTGAAGTCCACCCATCTTAAAGTTGCCAAGTTTGAAAAACAAGCAAGTTGCTCTAAATGGTCAGGTTCTCATTCTAGGGAAAAGCAAAAAAAAACCCACCTCCATCTCTGCCATTTATCCCTGTAAGATACCTGGATAAATTTTGCTGAGTTCAGACTGTTTTGTGCAGCTGTCTAAAAAAGTTCTGACGATTTGGCAAGACATCAAACGGGTCATTTTGGAGTCTTCCTCCAGCGTCACAATGATCTGAGGCATCAGGGCATCTTCAACATTTCGCAGCTGAAAGCAAGAAAAGAAATCACCAGATTTAGGAAAAGGACCTGCGGTAAGTAATCGGCATTTGGTGTTCGACTTATCATCTCACATCAAATCTATTATAGAGAGAACTCATCAGATCCAGCTAAAAGTTAGAATTGGGGGAAATGTTAACAGGCAGATATTTAAAGAGAAGCGTCCTTCCAGCAGTCATCTAACTGTGGTTTTATTTCTATTATATATTTGTGAATGGGCAAGAGTGGCAAAGTGTGGCAGGATATACGTTTATAGGTTCCTTGTTCTTGTTTTAACCACTATTCGGTAAAAAGTTCCTTGTTTTCACGGGAGGGGAAGAGATTTGCTAAGGGAACAGGAAACAAAATGGAGGAGTGTGCAAATTGGCTAACTTGTTCCTGATTTTTACTTGGAAGTTTATTGCATTGGGTGTCCCCCCCGCTTTTTTTCCTTCTAGTTTGTTTAATAGCTGTAGAAAGTTCAACTGTGAAATTACAAGGCAAGGTCAAGAGCACTGCACGGCCCCAAGAGGGACTTCAAATTATGTCTCTTAGATTGCAGCAATCGGGTGCTGCAAGATGACGACTTTGAAGCAGAGAGTTTTAAACACAGTTTGCAATATTGTCGTCGGAATGAAAGACAGAAATAAAATTCCAATAAATACAGCCGAGGTCTTTGGTGTGCCTAAAGCAACTCTCGGGGTCCCAGGCACACGCCTTATGGTCCAGGACGTTTCTGTTTTTCGGAAGAGCCGCCATTTTTTTCTGAAAGCAAGAATGTATTCCTTTCAGCAGATCTCTTTTGTAAACGAAGGAAGCTAATTTAATGAGCCTCTTACCCATTGCCCATTAGACATATTTGGAAAGGGTGACCCATTTGTTCAAGTCAGCATTTCTTTATTACTCCAGAAGATGGTGCTCATGTCCAAATTTCCGTTCAATATCCCACCTCAGTCTTGTCTTGCAAACATTTATTTGCAATCAAATTTATACCTGCCTTTCTCCTTCCTCTTGCCTCCCACCCATCTATATCCTTCCTGCTTTGTGTTAAAATTGATTCCAACTTCTGAGTAAGAAACAGAAAATTTGCATCTAATGGAAAACCAAAGCCCGTGTACACCTCGTGGGGATTCTGTGCCTAATCTTCCAATGATTTAGCCTGACAGTTAAGTCAATATTATTGTCTTGGCTGTAAGCAGCCACAATATCCAAATCTAAACAGCAACACTAAGTTCTTCTACCACAGACCACCCAAATCATGAAGGAGAAATGCAGAGTGTTTTGCCCCTGCACATACGTTCCACTGGAGATGAAGGATTGGAGAAACCGTTTCAATAGCAGCTATTTGCAAACCTAGTCTCTCTTCGGACTTGTCCAACCTTCTTTTATGGCAATCAAAAAACAAACAAAAAACAAAAAAAACCCATAAAGAACACTGTCAAGTGTTTGATCTTTGCTTGCTGACACTGCCTTAAACAATCAGGATCTTTTATCTGGGATTTCAGAACCGTGATGGTGGATAGGAAGCTGGTGTGTACCCATTCTGAAAAACCCCATGTGCTCAGAGACTGGGACATAGCCTTAGATTGATTTGAAGATCAATGTCCTGGATTAAGAATACGCTGGGCATTTTCAAAGCCTAAAGGGGAGAAACTCTCCAGAAAGAATCCTAAGGAGTGAGTTTGCCAATAACTTTTTAAAACCTTAAAGTTTAACCAGGCTGTCTTGAAGTTTGCCTACTGCCAATCACATTTTGTCCTTTGAATCTGGATCTCCGAGCAGTCCACTTCTGTTGTTAAAAGATTGTTCTCAGCTGTTTTGTGTGTTTTAAAATACTAGAATTTTCAGAGGATTTAACTGAACAAGATGTGTATCAGTCAGCCTAATGGTTTGGACTCATTTCCCAAGACATTGAAAAGTGAGAGCAGGTTGACTTCTCGCTGAACAATTGGATAGAACCAGCATTTGCCTTTGAAGTTAAAAGGAGATTAGAAGCTTGCATTAAAAAAAAATGCTCACATTTCAAACAAACTCCCCCACTCAGCCCAACACATCTGGAGGGTTTCAGACTGGGGGAGTTAAGGCACCATTATTTTCTTGCTGGCTCACTGCTGACTCCTACCTATAGCACAGCTTTTATTTTCGGGCAGAATCACAGTCTAACCTCACCTTTCTAAGCACTGTTTTGGCAAGAATAGCAACTATTTTAATTTAATTTCATAAGCTCACATGCTGCCCGGTTCACTGTAGATTCCAGGGGGCTTATATCCAGCACAAAGAAATACAAATTAAAAGCAGTCACAATAACCTAAAACCTCATCTCAGCCCTAGACCACCAACCCCCGCTTGGCACCTGCTTTAAATGCTGCCCCCTGCACTGAAGGCCTTTTGGAAGCGCACGGTTTTAATGCTCCTCTGGAACAACAGTAGGACAAGGCCCAAAGTCACCAGGCAGGGAGGGAATGGCCGATCAGACCGAGGGAGCCATAACCACAAAAGCCTGCTTCTGGGCCCCCTCTCCCTTCACAGCCTGAAGCTGGGGGCTCTGCAGCATCCCCTCCCAGCTAGAATATTCTACCTGGAGCACTTCAGACCAAAGCACAGAGGGCTGTAACCTGCATTTCTGGGTGACAATATTCCTGCCTGGGTTTTCACTGGGACTGACAGGATGTGGTGTTCGGGGGGATGCTTTACCTCTTCTGGAGAAAGGAGTTCACTGTAAATCAGAGCCCAGAGGCAAGCTACAGCCGTGGTGCGGATGGCAGCTGCTGTTCTTCCAGCTTGCCACTGAAGATTAGGAGACAGGATGTCTTTTATCACAATCTCAAGGTAGTTACAGAACTGCCTGGAGCCAAAAACAAAGAGGAGCCAAATAAAAAGCTTTGTGCAAACGTGCTGGAATGACTGGGAGGATGAAAAGGCACATTTTTAGACTTGAAAACAAGATAGCCCGAACAGGAAGAACCGTGCATGAACAAGGGGGGGGGAGCCTAATTGATGACAGGGTATGTTAACAATATTTCATTACTTCACATTTCTTTCGAGGGGAAATAAGTGGACTTTGTGTAAGCAACATTTCATGAAGAGCAGGAGAAGGAAGGGACCTGTTCCCTGTCCTCTTCCTAGGCCCCTTACTCTCAGGTTGAACCCACCCCAGGTTAACCTGAAGAAGTTTCTGCGTAGAAGTATCTAACTGGAGAGGTCCCAGGGCTGCCTGCAGCAAACGATACTTTTGAATGGGAAAGGAAGGCAAGATTATTAATTATACGGAGTGCAATCACATTAATGGCATTTACTAAACCTGTCGTGAGACAAACAGAAGTAAATCAATTTAATTTTTGTTTTGAGCTTGCCTATATTTGGCAGTGTGACCACCACGTGCCGCTTAAAGGCAAGCCTGACTGGCCTCCCCCACCTGACCCAAACGTGCCTCTCTGTAAAAGACAAAAATGCATTTGCTGCAGGTGAAGTGCACTTCTGATGAACCAACAAAACTTGCAGAGTTTCCTGTGGGACATGAATCAAGAAGCAGCAGACTCTTTCAAATGTTCCAAAGAAAATGAGGACAGACTTGTTCTTATTGTGCCCTTAGTCTCAGAAGGAATGTTTAGAGAAAATTCCAAATATGGAGATAATAAATATAGCATTTGAAGTTGAACAATACCAATGTTCAACTGACCAAATTAAACCGGATGTTCTTTCTTGCTCCATGGATGACAACATCCCTATTTTCCTAGGACACAAGGTCGCTATTCAGATCCTCTCTCCCCACTCCATCCCCACAGGATAATTTCACCCTTGATCACAGGAAAAAACGCTGAAGTCAATACTCAGCCAGTGGGGATGATGTAATCAATCTCCTTATTTTGACAGGAGTTTGTATGAGACACATTATTTATTCAATATACAGAATATCTAATTTCTAAAATAGTCACAGGAATATATGTAAATAATTTATATGCAAGTTTGCTCAAGTCTTTAAAGTTCTTTGAGCATCCCCATTTTTAAACTGCTACCTTTGGTTAAATAAGGCGGCTTTTCAAAGATCAAGCTGTGTTCATTTTGAACTGATTTTGATCTCGATTACGAATTGATTTCTTGCCTGCCATTTGGTTAAGAACCCAATCAGACATTACCTGGAGGAATGATTTGGCTTGTCTTCTGCTACCCAAGTGTGGTGTGACTGGCTGTTTTTTTGGACTCTGGCGGGAAATTAATGTGAAGTAAGCAATTGGCCATGATGGTGCCCTTTTTGTAAGGGGGTCCACAGCATGCTTGTACACGAAATGTGTCCACTGGCTCACAAAGTTGGGGACCCCTGTTGTATATGCTTTTTCCTCCAGCAGGTGGCATGTAAGAACCGGCTGCCAAAAGGCTGACAGCTTTTACTCAATAAAATCATAGCATCAAGGCCAGCCGGGCCCAGTGCTTTGCTCCCGGAATGGCTCACTGAATGCCTCTCAGAAGTCACTGATCTGTATGTTTGGTGAAAAACATTATGGACAAAATGAAGACTTTGCAGAGGATAGATATTAGAACAGTTGGCTTATTTCCTGTATTCTTTTATAAAATCTGTTCTACACTGATTACTTTCCAGCGCTGACTTCTGGGACATGTTACAACTCTTGGTGGAAACCTTCTGGAATTAGTGATGTGTTTTCAAGCACCCTGGAAATATTGCAAGGATATTCGGTGCAAAGAATTAATTCAACTTCCTTGCTGTCCAATGTAGAGGAATACAGAGATGGCCTTGAAGAAGGAGTTGAACACCAGCTTAACCTGGAAAGGGATGAGTGAGCAAGAAAGAAACTCAAGATTGCCTTGCCTTGATTCTCTTTAGTATTGTAGTTCCAGGATTCATTGTGGTGTCTGTTTCCTGACTTGGCCTATTGTGAAGGGCTGACATCCAATGGCCCTACTTGCTCTCTAGGTCTAATGTACATAAAGTTGTTTAATTTGGGAGGCTAAATGTTATCAGCAGTACATTTCACAAAGTCCCTTCCTGCCCTCCTTATTATATGCTTGTATGATTTTTGCATACCTTTCCCCCTCATTTGGGCAAAGTTTCCATCTGCTGAGGGAACCTTATATTCTCTAATAAGGTCCTTGTTCCTGTTCATTAACCATGATGCTGATCTGCATTTTGACGTCCCTCTCCTAATCTGCATTATCTAACATGTATTTGCCCTTAACTAAAGCTTGTTCTTTAAAAAAAAAAATTCCAACCACAAATGAATGGCTGATCCTTTTAGTTAGTTGAGAATACTTAGGATTTTGAATTTAAATACATTTAAGATTCACCTGGGTTGTGGCAGCTTCCTGAAGCAGCTATTTGTATTGGCTGCTTGGCCAAGGACAAGCGGTAGTGTACGGCCCATACGATGTAAGGGATTTTTTTTTTTTGAGCAGGCTACGACAATATATTCATATTCTTTTTCCTATATGGCATGCAAAATGCAGATACACAAAACAATGTATAACAATGCGAGTTTTTAGCCAGAGAGCTACGGAGCAAAGAGCGACTGCACTTTGCCATCTCCTCAAAGAACCACCACACAGACTGTCATGTAATCAGCCTGAACCAACTTTTCAAAAGGACTATTTTATTGCATTCATCATTATTATTTTTATTCGCTGTTAAAAATTATGGAGCTGTTTCTTCTTTCAAGTGATTTCCAACTCCTGTTGGGCTTCAAGGTGGTCTAGGCTAAATGACCCACGGGATGCTCGCATTTTTGGTAAGGGCTTATTTTAATCCCTTAAATAAAATGTGTCAAAACCACAAAAGGTGGGCTTTAGCAGAGCCCCTTACTCCCCTGCCTTGGAATGTCTTCCAGGAAGGTGAAGAACATTTAAAAGCATGCCCTTTTTAATATTTCTGAAGCAAAATGGGAACAGCACTGGCAAATGGTCCAACAAAATGAGAGGTCTGTTCAGGAGCTGTTTTAACAAGCAGCATTGGAACCTGTTAGCTTGGACCTTTAACACAGGTACCTCCCAACTGCTGCCAGGTAATATGGCCTATTGTATGGCTCAAAGAAAATGCAGACCTGTTTAAAAAGATGCAGTTCAAACATGGTGATCTGGCTACTACTCAAAATGAAATTTAAATGGCACCTTTCTTCTCTTTGCTAGGGACCTGGAATGGATCCAGTATTAGTAACTATTGATAAAGCAAGGTTACTCAGCTTGCAACAAGAAAGCGGGGGGGGGGGAATGAACGATGGCCTTCTCTTCAAAAACAGCTTGCCTTCGATGCAGCCCACCCACAACTTTAAACTGTTAGGTTTCAAAAACAGAAGACAGAGGAATTCTTTACATGTGAGTTTATAAAATAAACGGAAGGACAAAACGAGAGGAGCAGCAAAGCTACAACCTTCAAGGTAGTGCTCGAAAATACAAGACAGCAGATTTTGGAAATTCCACTGGAACACCAAATAAGACCCAGAAAGAGCCTTTGCCACAACTTTCATGTGTCATAACCTTCATTTTAAAGAAGTAATGACTGTTTTGTTGTATCTAAAGGAAAAGGGTAGCCATCTGGCCCTAAACCAGTGCTCATTTGATTTGTGGAAATGTTCTGAAGCCATGCTGATTTAAAGCAAATAAGATATAACTCTATTTCAAGAAAATAGAGGGGAGGGAAGGTCTGTTCCTCCTAATAAAATTTGTAATCTACACTGGTCCTATTTAAGCTGAGACTCAACTTTCCCAGTTAATATCATGGGGATTTTTGTTTTATAATTATTTTTCTAGGTCCGAAGAAATCTGTTCTATGCTCTTTCATCCTTAGGGCCAGCAAGGTGATTCCAACTGATCAGGGCAGTGTTTCTCAACCTTAGCAACTTTAAGATGAGTGGACTTCAACTCCTTTACTCTCTTAACTGGAATCCAAAATCCCAAAAGAAATCAAGGCACCAGCCCCCGTGCCTCCCAAACCACCTGAGGCTGCAGAGGTTAGGGTTATAATGCAAGAACAGCTGCTTGCCAAGAGATTAGACAGGCTCTGAGATTTGCTTCTGGCTCCAGCCCAAGTGCGTGGAGATTCACCTAAATGTCCAAATCTTGACAGAGGGCTGGGAGCAGAAGAGTATCTTCTGAAAATGCTTCCCCCATTTTTTGTCTTTCCCCAGAGCCAAATCCAGCCTATTTCAGATTTATCTCCCTTTGCCTCCCCCCACCAATGCCTCATCCCACATCCAGTACACAACTGAATTTGTTGCCAGAAAGAAATTGCGTCTCCTTATGGCATAAGATAGCAACATGTGGGTGCCTTGTGCGGTGAGGAGTTTCAAACAAGGGGCAGAGCTCTTCAGCCAAAGCAGATTGAGAGCACCTCTGCTTTCTTTGATTTAAGCCAAACTCTAGAGGAAATGTTTCTGAAGAGAAAATCCCCCTTCTGAAAGCTGAAAATTTTAAGAGCCCCTTTTCTACATAAAAAGCTTCTAGGCTTGCATAATCGCAGACAGAGTTCTAAAACCATAAACACAAGTTGGGTGGTAAAATCAACATAAGCAGAGGTCTGTTGACAAGCTTTGGCCTGTGGCTCTGGATATTTCTACTTCTGTACTCTCATTAAGCCAACCCGTTCTTTTGGTATAATTTTCATGTTTCTATTAGGGTGCTTTATTAGCCTCCTTCAACTGGGTCTTTATCCTGTCTACTAGACGACTGTTATAATTGTGAGACAACCAAACTACCTCTGGTTTTTAGACCTCAGATGCAAAGTCCAATGGGGTAGAATATCTAAAGGACATGAAATCAGACTTACCCTTTTGAATTGACCGTCTCGTTTGGTTTCTGAAGCAACTGGGATAAAATAGAAAATAGCTTCAGGCGCATCCGAGGGTCCCTGGAAGTCTGAAGGCACGTTTTAAGAATGAAAACAAAATCCTTAAGAACGTCGGCAATCACAGGGCCTAGGAAGATAAGTGGAATCAGTGGCTTTCTTACCAGCTGAAATTAGCATCTGAAAGAAGCAAACCTCTACAGTATTTATTTATTTAGACTTGGAACAAAAAACTTGAAGAGGGAAAGAGGCAAGATAGAGGTGGAGTCCATTTTGGCAATCATATCTCAGTTTAATAAGCTGAATGATGAACAAACCTCTGGATGTGCAGCCCTACTGGGACTACTATGTTTTCCCATTTCATCTGGAATCGAACATTTTAGCAAATGGCTTCAGAACAAGCCAGGTCCTTCAAACCTGCCTTCACATCACTTGTTCAGTGGATTCCAGAGCAGAGAAGTTCATCCTCTGCCTGGTTCCAATCTTACCTGAGTGAGTGGCAATTACATCCAGTTGCAGTAGTTCTGGTGAGTAGCAGCTCCAGTGATCATGAGTTAAGGACACCCATTCCATTAGTTGAGACATGTGCTGCTTGTACAAGCCAGTAACACGCTGTATGTGCTGCACCTCAGCCAACGCATTCATTGCATCCTCTAACTGTTGGATGGGGGTAGAGACAGGAAGAATTGAAGAACGAATTGAATAGATGGATAGATGGATCGACACAGACATTGGGGCTGTGCAGTGCTTTGGATGTGAAAGGGAAAAGGCTTTTGGAGCATGCCAGGTGCTCTTGTAGCATCTGCTGGTAGTTCCTTAAAGCAGCCGCATCTTTTCCTGGGCTTCTATGGCTGCTGCGCTGCAATCCTGGGAAAGCACATATTTGCATAATGGATTTGGCCATAGGCGCAACTTGCACATCCACCTGCACTCTGAAGCACCTCTTCCCCCTTCAGATCCAAAGCACTGTCCACATACATATAGATTTGTCAGCCCCAATCAGGTAGACCAGAACAGGAAATCAACTCTACAGGAAGGCTAAAATTACGTTTATCGAGATTGGCTAGAATAACAGAATCTTGCAAATCTGATTATGCTGGACCTCCTCTCTCGTTGCTCTGGACTTAAAAAAATGTTTCAGCCCCTTCTGAGGGGCTTTTTCAGTGGCCATTTTTGCTAACGACCAATTCCTCAGCTTTAGAGGCACAGAGCCTGGGTCATGCAATCGAGTCTTCTTTATTTTCTGCACCTCCCTGATGGGCTGATACTGCATCTTCTCCCAATATGGCTCCCTGGTAAAATCCAGTGGCCTGTGGAATGACTATGTAGTCTCACTATCTGTGCTGCCCAACTGTCATTCCATATGAGCCTCTTGATCACAACCGAATTGCCTTTCTATTGCCTTTCTCCTCCTGCTGCTCTTAGTAATAATTTCTGGATCTGCCTGGGCAAAACCACACTGTCCATCCTCTCTGTTGTGCAGTTTTGTGTTGGGACAATAAGCTGGCTGGGGAATTCTGGGAGTTGAAGTCCACACGTCTTAAAGTTGCCAAGGTTGAGAAACACTGCTCTAGACTGTTAACGCACTGCTGGGTTACTAGCATCTAATCTTATAGAATATTATACATTTCTTTAAATGATTTGAACTAGAAACTTACATTTGACGGATTAAAACACACTCCTCTTTCTCTCTGAAGAGGCTTAACAAGAAAACTATTCTTGTTAAAAATATTGGAAAAATATTGGACTACTGCAGTGTGCTCTACATGGGGCTACCCTTGAAGAACATTCAGAAGCTTCAGCTGGTACAGAATGCAGCTGCCCGGGTTGTAAATAGTGTTGGCTATTCGGCACATGTAACACCACTGCTTTGGGAGCTGCACTGGTTGCCGGTGTGTTTCCGGGTGCAATTCAAGGTGCCGGTCGTCACTTATAAAGCCCTTCATGGCCTGGGACCGGGCTACTTTAGGGACCATCTTTGCCTAGTTGTTTCTACCCGTCCAATCCAATCCGGGAGGTTGGGCATGCTCCGGGTCCCATCAGCCAAGGAATGTCGGCTGGCGGGGACCAGGAGATGTGCCTTTTCTGCTGTGGCGCCTGCCCTCTGGAACATCCTCTCTCCTGAGATTAGGATGGCCCCAATGCTTTTGCCTTTTCGGAAGGCCTTGAAGACCTGGCTTTAGGCCCAGGCCTGGGGGCCTGAGCGTGTGAAGGGCCCCGTTTCATGGTTGTGCTGATACCGACAGTTTTTAAAGACCTCTTGTCTGCATTTGTATTATATTTAATGTTTGTACTGTTTTTAATGTTGATTGTTTTAATTGTTGTTAGCCACTCAGAGTCACTGGTCTGAGATGGGCGGCTATATAAATTGAATGAACGAACAAAAACGTATAATTCAAAGCACCCCCCCCAACTTTCCAGCACTAAGAAAAACATACCATTAACCCCCCAAAGACAACATAATGATGGCAAACAAAATGCAAGGTAATGAAGGAAAAGAAAATAGGAGCTGCTCGTGGTACTAATAAATGTATCGGTCCTCTGCACCAAACAAATGAATCTTTCTGTTCTTTCAGGTGAATGTCTATTTGAATGCTGTTAGCAATTTAGGACTTGCCTAATTGGCTTCCTTTTCTTTAAAACATATCTATCCAGGAATTTATTTATTTTTTTTAAAAATCAGTATCCCAAGACTGAATGCTTAGATTCTCTTGTTCTTGGGCAAGTCTAGGCATCCTGATTCCACAAATCAAAGTATTCTTCTGAGCTTTTTGTGCATAAAATACTATAACACTAACCTGCATTCAATTTACAGTTTTAAACTTAAGTTTTAAAATTATTACTTTGGGGGGGAAATTGCCTGTCAGTGGCAAAGGGCTGTAAATGTCAGCGTAGTTTATCGTGCCTAGAAGCAACTGAACAGGAAGCCAAATAGCCATTAAACGAAGGGGTGAGTCTGGCAACAAAGTTTGCGTAGGCCACCAAAGAGATGTATGAAAAGATGGCAGCCTGATTTATTTGGAATTTGACTGGAGAAGAAAGTGATTTACAGTTGCATGATAAGTCATAAAAAAAAAAGGGGGAGAGCCATTATCAGAAGGATCTCAGGCGGTGGCCTCTGATTTTAAAGGATGCCTAAAACATTTTAAAGCTTAGCACAGGGGTGGAGGTGAAAAGGGCAGCTACTGAAGAAAATACTGCTGTACCACATCCAAAGACTTAGTCTGGAAAGGAATAAGACCTTGAAAGGCCATAAGTGGGATCAAAATACCACTAAAACTGCAGCTGATTTGCTTATGATTTTGTAAGCGTGATACACCTACATTGTTTTGGTGGACAAAATACTCAGGGACTAGCTCTTACTTTGAGATGCTGCTTTGGTTTGTGCTATGACCACCCCTCCTCTGGGTCAGTTTTGGGGGTAACTTTTGAAATCCTGCCGTAAGACGTGATCCCAGGGCGTAATTAGTACTGATAACGACTCCGTTCTTGATGTTCAGCTTTTTATCTGACAGCTTACAGGAATGCCAAAGCTCAGGGATAAAATGTATGCTTTGCATGAAGAAAAAAAAAATTAATTCCATGCATAGCATCCCTGTTGCAAAAATGTCAGAGAGCCAGATCCTGCCAAGGACATGTTGTAATAACAGTGTTATTAGCCACTGTCCGCTAGGCAAGATCACTGGATCACTGATCTGACTTATTAGAAGATTTATGGTTTATAGGAAACACTTTATACGGGCAGGTATAGGAGGTGGACTGAGGTTAACCAACCCTGTACTTTGTGCATCTATGAGGTTTTTTTTTAAATAGCCTCTGTTAGTCAATTCTGGAATTGTGAAAAAGTGTCGATTAACATCCCAGCTTGTTCCAGGTGTCGAATCACATTCTGCTTAATGCGACAAAAGAGCCGAACAGCAGGTAGTCAGGGTTGTTACCTTTACATGTAAACGTCCAGCACTTGGTATTGCCATGATGGTCACCAAAACCTTGGTGAGTTGGAGGCTTATTTCTTTGCAGTCTTCCTGGCACAGCTCAATGAGAGCTTCCACACAGCAAAGCAGCTGCTCTAAATAAGAGACCTGCCAAAACACCAAAAAGAAGTGATTTTTCCACCCTTCCCAGAAGACCTTGGAATTACTTTCACTTCGCTTTGCTCTGGTTTAGTCAAGCAATCTGGTGTGGGCTGTTTCCCATGAACATACTTGGCCATGAAAACTCACTTGCCTCTTCTTCCCCCATCTCCAAAGGAACATACCAACAACGTACCTGCAGATGTCAAAGCACCTGTCACACCTACAAAGAGCTCCCCTGGACACAAGCATTACAAAAAATTTAATTCTTTTTCTTAATGGACCAAATCCCACAAGATCCCCTAAACCTTATGAGATGTTAGTGTTCTCACGTAAGGTTTGGGGATGACATTGTAACATCTCCCAAGATCTGGAGATCTCATAAAATACAGGCATCACAAGATGATGGTTCCCACACCTTGAAAAGTGGCTGACCTCTGACTGTGCTACTAAGTATTGAAATAGTTGATCCCAATGGGAGTATACAGGTCAAACTCAGTGTCAGAAATGCTGCCCCCAAACTGGCTGGGCATTCGTCGTGCAGAATTCCCCAAAGGGGGAAAAGGTCCTCTGGATCTCAACACGATTCACTTGGACTGTGTGTGGATCTGAAGCCAAAGGCGCTAACTTGGAGGAGATGTCCATGGACTGAAAAGATGCTGGTGCATGTTTAGTTGCAGGTTATTGGGGGTTCTCCTCACCTCTTCAGTCCGTTGACTGACTTCAGGGCTGCAGAGCGCGTTACCAAGGGGCACCAAGTGAGGTTGCAAAACTTTCCGGGAAGAGCCTTGGATAACTGCCGCCAGGATCATAAGGTAAGACGCCATCGGTGCTCTTTCGAGATCAGACAGGATTAATTTCAGAGAGACTGCTGGGCTGACAAAGGCTCCAATCAGTTTTGCTGCTTTCACACACTGTTAAAAAAAAAGAAAAAAAAGAGGAACCCATGCATATACAAAAGCTGACCATGTTATAAGATGCTAAAGACCAAATGAACTCTGGTGCTCTTTTTTAAAAAAAGAATGGAGGATGACAACTGTTTTCTGTTTTCTCATGCTTCAGAAATTGCCTTGCAGGGCCTTCTGCTCCTTCCCTCATTCACAATTCCATGCACGAGGAGACGGTTTCATTCAGGTGTACCAAGAAAGCTCAAAATGAGCTTCTTTCAGCACAACTTCTCAAACTTCCCCAAGTATTAATGGAACTTCTCTGTCCCTGTCAGGCAGAGGCCCTCACAGGATTTACGGTATCCCTTTCACACAGCTGTTCCTCTGCCAGCTTTGAAGAAACAAAGAAAAGATTCTCCCTTAAGATGATTGTTTATGGGCTCTAAATTTTGCTTGGAGAAATGTGCCTTATTTCCTTCTCTTTCAAAGAGGAAGAGAAATGGTGGAGCAGCCGAAGATTGAACAACAGGGAAGAGGTCTCTTTCTTCTGGCTGTTAACAAGGGTCTCAAAGAACGTGCATCTTAGGCACCTGCGTCTTGGATCCTGGTTTGATAGGATCAATAATCCTGACCACAGCTCACAGTTAAGCCAATTGTTATGTGACAGGAATAGGGGAAG
Organism: Python bivittatus; assembly: GCF_059951505.1. Taxonomy (NCBI): domain Eukaryota; kingdom Metazoa; phylum Chordata; class Lepidosauria; order Squamata; family Pythonidae; genus Python; species Python bivittatus. Next base: position 5,089,091 of record NW_028277083.1, read on the forward strand.
TTGTCTTATAGGGAGTGAATCTCAGCATTGTCCCCACTGACCTGAAGAGTTCTCCAAGGATTCAGAGAGGAATTTTTTTTTGCTAGTTCCTACCTGGAGATGCTTAGGAGTCGAATAAACAGAATATAGAACTCAAGCTTAAAACTTTGGCCTCTTCTTACCTATAACGGTCAACAGATGCCTCCAAGAATGGCCTCCAGTGACATAATTCTGCGATTGTTAGTCTCACATCGTTTCTGCTGACAGATACAATGTCTCCAGAAAGCTATGAGCCTGTCCTAAGGACTAATCATTGACAGCCTTTTCTGAAATCCCATATGGATCATGAAAATCCACATTCATCTTTTTTCCAGAAGTGAATGGCTGCTAGATTCCCTGACAGTCCACTTAACCGTTTACAATTCAGTAAGAATTGTATTCTTACTGAATACAATTTATTCAGTATCATTGAACCATTATCACCATATCATATCAACCATATCAACCATTATCACCATTTACCATGTTAGGAAATGGAAAAATGGGTCCTCTCTTTCTTTGGGTTTTGCTCTTTTCTCCCTAGAGCAGTGTTGTCCAAACTTGGCCACTTTAAGATGGGTGGACTTCAACTCCCAGAATTCCCCAGCCAGCATGGCTGGCTGGGGAATTCTGGGAGTTGAAGTCCACCCATCTTAAAGTGGCCAAGTTTGGACAACACTGCCCTAGAGCAATCCCCCTCTTACTACCAATAAATATTGTGAAACAAAAATATACCGTTATTAAAATTGAGGTTTCATTTTAAAATACGAATATGTATTTTGTGGCAAATAAGAAAAGGAACCCATGTTTCTTCTACATAGGCAAGGAAACCAGCAGGCTGGGAGCATGTAAACTTCCTGGTTCTGAATCTTCATCAGAGCTATCGCCAGGAATACACATGCCTTAATACTGTGGGAGGATTATAGGCAGAGAAGGAGAAAGAGATAATATGGTGAAATTAACTAGAAAGGTTGTGAACTACACATAACTTGCAAATGGAATTTATCCCCCAAAGGCATTTACACTTTAATCTCCTGCTTATGATTTTTAAGAGGCTCTTAATGCTCTACCTTGGCCAGCACCACAGGTGAAGCACAATTTGTACAATCTCATCACGGATCGGTACAATAATCAAACAGAAATACACTTTGCTTAACAGTGCCCGTATGAAGTTTCTCATATGCTTTGACCCAGCAAGGATGATTAAAAAAATTAACCCCACTGTGGATCAGCCCCCATGCATTCTAAAAGCAGGTGGGGAAAAGGGGGCATGTGGAATTTGGATCCAGGAGGTTTTACTATCAGTCATACTGATAATGCGGGATGGAAAATTCTCTGAAAGGGAAAAAACTCAAGAAAAAAGTTGGTTCCACACCTTTTTGTTCCTGCTTCTGTGCATAATATATGATAAAATTAATAATCACATCATGATGGGCACCATAATCAGTGTTAAATATTATGTTGGGCTGGTACTGGGGAAATCTAGCTTCAGCCTGCCCAGCGGCATGGAAACTTGGCAGGTGACTTTGGCCAGCAACTCTCTTTCAGCCCAGCCTCTCCTCCCAGGTAACTGTATGAAAAATGGGAGAAGCGTGGGTTTTGCATGCCCCCCGCCCCAGTTCCTGAAGGAAAGGGATGGGGTGGGATATAGATCTAACAACCAGGCAAATAAAAAACAATTTCTCTTCCTCAGGGATGTTTGTCTCTCCAGTGAACATATTTATGCATTTTATTTGGGCATGGAAAATTTAGGCATACAATATTTCAGTACTACTAGTTTTCCACTTAAAATCTAAATAACATAAGGAAGTGCATGTCATTGGATTGTCATGTCTTAAAATCCTTTGCATTTATTTAAATGTAACCTTTAAACTACTCTAAATATGGTTTACTGCATTCTCTTTCACCGAAGAACTATTTAGTTATTTAAACAAGTCATAGGGCATGCCAAATGTCACCATTTGTTTGTTATATATACTTGCTAAGTCAAATCTCTATCAGCTTTAGGGTAGCAGAACATCCTTTCCCTAGCACAGCAGATTTGAAAGGGGCAAACTTACATTGCTAACCACGCTACTTTCCTCATCGGAACACACACGGTACAATGTCCGCAGGAGGAGTTCCATGTGCTGTGTGATGTGGTCCTCTGCATGCTGTAACAATATAAACAGGAGCTGAGAAGCCTTTATTCTGGTTCCTTTGACCCAGTCAGTTATATCATGGCAGAGGCCTGGAAGTATTTTGAAGATGTTTCTGGTTACCAGCTCTCGACATCCCAGTTCTGGACGAGTTACTAAGTGAAAAAGAAAAGATGAGAGAATTCAGGGTGAGATGATGGCATGTAAAAATATGTCAAGCTCTTCTAATGTTCTTGATTTTACATCTGAACAGGAGGGAGGTAACTGGGTAACCAGTACAAAAGATTGGGGATATTACATGCCAATGAATTCCTGCCCCCACAGTTCACCCTAAAATGTAGATACCAGTTTAAAACCAGTTAACAAAAAATCAGTTTTTACAGGCCCAAGGATGAAATATACTAATTTAATCAGTTGAAAACTGTTACACAAGGAGTTTCATCAATTACTATATCTGAAGTTTTTGCTTTCTTTTTAATTGTTTTTATTGTTCTGTTTCACTGATATTTCATCAAACATTTTCATTTGTTCCTACTACTCTACACCACTATGGAGATTCTCTTTCTCTCTCTCTCTCTTATAGATACACATGTTTCATTACATGAAAGATGCACATTTTGGAAGTGAAAATAAATGAAGTTTTAATACTAGTAGTGTTTTTGGTAAAATGATGTTGCCTGAAGAAAGAAGATGATCTAAGAAAAAAAGCCTTGGAGCATCTGACCGTCTTGCCCATGGCTCTCTGCTTGTGTGGCTATACTTTTTTTTTTTTTTAATGAAGCAAAAGGTAAAACAGGATACAAAAACGCAGGAGTGTTTGTGAAGCACCTACTTAAAGGAAAGACTCTTCAAAGGCACTCTGAGCTATGATTTCTTTTTGTCATGGAAGAAAGCATTCGGATTACAGAAATTGACAGCCAACAACAAAGAGGTCAAAGACAGAAATCTTGCTGAGAAGGTGAAGACGGAGAATGGCGTCTTATTTGACCAGAGGCGCTGTTTTTTTCAAATGATTTTGACTGGCCCTTTTCAACAGTTCCCTTCATTTCTAATGCACAAATGCAGCTATTTCATTGCATATCTCCCTGCTGTCAAAAGCTTCTCTCTCTCCACCTTTCCTTAACATGTCTGCACCCACAGCCTAAGGCAATGATTTTTCCCTCCCCCTTTTCCATAGAAAGTCAGTCTTTTGTTAGGATGGCTCTGAGTTCTTTCTTTCCTTCTCCCCTGACCTGCAATCTCTGTCAAACAGAGATCAAAGAACAAAAAGGCAGAAGTGTCAGGTTCATTAGCTTGAAGCTAGAAGGACTGGGGTGAAAGAGAATCCTTAGTGGAGAAGCAGGGGACGGGGAAGGAAACTGACAGGTGTGCCTTTTAGAGGTAAAGGAGTTCACTCTTCCCAAACCATTAAACAAGCAGCAGATATTAAAATATGTTGTTTATAGGCAGATGTTGGAAAATCAAACTGGAACTGAAGGTCAGAAAAATTAGCTCAAATGACATCAATAGGCAAGTTAAGTTTGACTTTCTGTGCACTCCAGTGAATTTTTTTTTTTTTTTTGCACTGGCACTAAAACAAGTAAAATGGAAGATGAATGGGTATTCTTAATATGGGTAAAGCATCTGACTTTGAGCTTCACTTCTGAACTTCCCCATGCAACTTCAAAGCCATAAACTAGACAATAAGTGAACACAAACACACTCTCACATCCAATTCTGTGCATCCTCTGGCTGCATGAGAAATTATGTGAAATGGAATCCTAATGCCTCCATCCTCCCTTAGAGGACTTTGTCTTTCTCCAGTTACATACCTTATCCTAAAAAGTCACACATCAAAACCTTGGAGAAATAGCTTGCAAAAAAAAAAAAAAAAAAATCAATTTGCACTGTGAGCACTGTACACTATACTCACATTCTGGAGGATAATAAGAAGGCACAGCATAAAAATCAAGTTTATCCTTAATATCTTCTTCATTTTCTTTTTCCCACTGCAACCCAACTTTCTTCCAGTAAGTTAAAGCCAGCTCCCTAAACATAAAGCAAAATAATCACAAATATTGTCAATTCTATGCAAAATACACATATTTAAAAAGAGGTTGCTTATGAAATTGGATCTGCAACATTTTTTTTAAAAAAAAACCCACTCCTTGGAGGTAATGTCTAACTAAAGCTCGATTCCTAAACATTATGACATGTGAAGCATATCAAGTAATAGTTTGAATATCTGAATAAACCCAAATGGATTAATCAGCAGACATGGATTTTCATATTGGCTGCTGTCAATTCAAATACCACATTTATCAGAAGAAAACAAGAGTTCATCCATTCAGCTGAGTTGACCAGTTCACTTGAATGTGGAATGGGGTCATGTAATTCTCCAATATATATTTCCCCAGCAATGGTCTGCAACACCTGCCCTCCCTCCCCTCTACATGTCTGCAAATCGGAAGCCTTTGGTTATACAAGAATGCTTCTTCACAACCACACAGGTTTTCTGATGGTATAGAAGTTTCCATGTGGAAATGTTTCCTCTTTGTCAATGTTTGTTAGACTAGGCATTTAATGACATTTAATGCCAGGTGTGCCCAGCTCTTTGCTCAATGTAAGAGCTCTAACGTCTGCATATGAGTTTAATTTCATATACATATCAGCCAATCTGGTCATGCTAAGAATTCTGGGAGTTGCTGTCCAAGACCTTCATAAAAAACGCTGGTGTACGGGTGTGTTTGCAGAGGTGGTCAATGATATCAAAATGGCAGATGCAACAGAGCAATCAAAGTCTCACCCCTTTTTACATGCTTGCAATGTGATACGTGTAGAAAAGGGGTGGGACTTCAACTGCCCAGTTGCACTCAACACTTGGACATCCCTGACCATCCCCGTGGACATCCCTGCTAGTGCAAACTATGCAGTCTGAATTTGACTTACTTATTCTCATGCATTTCATCAGTCAGGCCACTGAGTAAGAGAGGGATTAACTTATGAAAATACGAATAGCGATCCCGCAGGTGCAACAGCCATTCCCCAACAACACTAATAACAGCCTCTCTGACCTGAACAAAAAGACAAGGGGGGAGAAACCTGTATCATGTATTCAACTTGCAATTTCAGCCAAATCAAACTAATGATCTTGTAGCAAAAGACACTGACTTTACAAAAACATGTACAGCCACTCCTCATTTAGTGGCTACCTCATTTAATGACAGTAATAATTAAAAAATCATTTTCCGACCAAAGCAGGCATTTACTACCAAATTTTGTGCACTTGACAACAAAAGCCTTCAGTATGAAGCTGATTAAGATCTGGTCAGTTTCAAGCAGCTGGGGGAGGGTTCTAATCAACTAATTAATGTCACAGCTGACCTTGTTAACTTGTGGATAGCTTTTTAGACAAGTGCGAAAAGCAGCTCAGGAAGAGATAGCTTGTTTAAGCAATCTCTCTGCCCTGTGAGGAGGCAAAAAAGGGAAAAAAAACCCAGGTCAGGCACATGACACTGTACCAGAGAACTTTATCTAAATGAGATGGCAGGAACCAGTGATCTTTGCTGCATGTCTCTCTCTCTCTGTGTCACATGTTTGCTCAGCAACCATTTTGCTTCCGATTTAAGGGATGGACTGTGGTCACTAAACAAGGAGAGGGTGTACTGAGAGTAGAATTGTCAGATCAGTTAGGGCTGTGCAGAGGGTCAAATAATTCAGAAAAGGTGTTTTAGAGTGTGCAGGAACATGAATGGGACATGTGTCCAAGGAGTAGCATCTGATATGACTGCTTTAAAAAGTTGCTGGCAGGCTTGTTTGCTCTTTGAAGCCCTTATCTGAAATCTGAAGCTGTGCACCACTATATTTGCCAGCTCTACAATCTATGGATTCTTTACTCAGGAAATGCAAATGCTTCTTGGCTGGCTTACCAAAAGAAAACGAAAGAGCTCTAAACATCACATGCACTATCTCTAACGAAGAACTAGATTGCTCAAATCTTTGCGGACCGACATGCCATTGTGGCCAACTACTGATTCCAAGCACACTTCTCTCTGTAATCAAAGAAAAGCCATTCAAGAATTTAAGGCTCGTTACAAAATTAATGGCCCAAATCTTACCTGTGGAATGTCATCAAAACACCGCTGGGCTAGATGAGAAAGCACATCATCCAGAGATTTCACATTGCCAAATTGTATCACAGCTCCTGTGGCATGAATGACAGCGACCCGGACCTTGTAGTGTTGATGGGAAATTGCTTGCATTAAGGGATTGATCAAGCTTTCAGACTGCATGTGAAAATGATCTGGAAGGTGGAAATGTTTTAGTTACATAACAGCTGTGACTGGAAATGCTAAAGAAGAGCCTGCTAAATGCCAGGGTAGGGGGAAGACAGCTGTTATAACTACTTTAGAGTTTGGTCTACAAATTGTTCTAAGCCATACTTGCTTCTAACTAAGCTGCTACAACAGACTTGAAATAAGGATGACCTTAAACTGCTCTAAATCTACTAAATGCTTCTCCAAATGGGGTGCACTTGTGATGTACTGAGTTGTAACTGCTATGCTCCTCCAACAGCATGGCCATTGGTCACTAGAAGATTATACAGAACGCATCTGGAGGCCTTAATTTGAAGAAGACTGTAGCATAGCTTGCCCTTGATTTTCCACCCTTCCCCTTAGTGAGGAAGATTAAGACAGTCTTCCCCAACCCAAGTCACCCTTCTCAATGCTGGCAGGAGTGCTGGGGGTCCACTTTCCATCCTCCAAATCAGATGGGGGATTCAGGAAGCTCCAGCAAACATGCAGCTGGTGCTTTGGAGAGTTGCAACACCTACATATAGAGAGCCAGTTTGGTGTAGTGGTGAAGGTGCTGACCTGGAAACCAGGAGATGGCGAGTTCTAGGCCTCCCTTTGGCATCAAAGCTGTCTGGGTGATTTTGGGCTGGTCCCTCTCTCTCAGCCCAACCCACCTCACAGGGTTGTTGTGGTGGGGAAAATAGGAGGAGGCAGGAGTATTAGGTGTGTTCACCATCTTGAGTTGAAAGATAGATAGATAGATAGATGTATATATGTATATTATTTATTTATTTAGCAAATTTATATAGCCACCCATCTCACCAAAGCGACTCTGGGTGGCATGCAACAATCAGATAAAAAGACAGAAAACCAACAGAAAAAATATAAAAAACCATATTAATAAAAAACCAAAAATGCAAACCATAGAGGAAAGGAGAATAAAAATGGCCCTCTCAGTAACGGAGCCATCTAAGCAGGTCTCCGGTTCACTGGGAGTCCCAGACCCGATCCGTTCACCAGGTCTTGAGGGCCTTTCAGAATAGCAAAAGGGATGGCGCTAATCTAATCTCGGAAGGAAGGATATTCCATAAGGGAGGCACCACAGCAGAGAAGGCATGTCTCCTGGGACCCACCGCATGCAAGTCCCTAGCTCAGTGTTGTCCAAACTTGGCCGCTTTAAGATGAGCGGACGTCAACTCCCAGAATTCCCCAGCCAGCATGGGGAATTCTGGGAGTTGAAGTCCGCTCATCTTAAAGCGGCCAAGTTTGGACAACGCTGCCCTAGCTGATGGTATCCGCAGCATGCCTTCTCTGTGAGACCTGATGGGGCAAGCTGATATAACAGGGAGAGGCAGTCCCTCAGTTAGCCCAGTCCCATGCCATGAAGGGCTTTAAAGGTTAAAACCGGCACCATGAATTGGATCCGGAAGCAAACGGGCAACCAACGCAACTCAATATTTGTGCCTTCAAGGCAGCCTCGACTCCTGGCCAATGCCAGGACAAATCCCTACTGTTTTCTTGGCAAGATTTTGAGAAGCATTCTTCTTTTTCCTAGAGATCAGAGAGTGTGTGACAGGCCCAAGGTCACCCAGCTGGCTTCACTAAGGCTGGATGAGAACTCAGTCTCCCATTTCTAGCCTGGTGTCTTAACCCCTGCACCAAACTGGTTCTCTCTATATCATACATACATACATACATACATATACATAGACCTTTATATACTAATTTATATACTACATATTGACCTATATGTACATAATATTATAGTTACCCTCTGGGGGAGATGGGGGGCATATAAATTTAATAAATAAATAATTTTTTTAGTGTGTGCGTGTGTAATATAAATTGACACATGAGCGCGCGCACACACACACACATATAAAAGATAAAAGGCAGGATAAAATCTAATCATCGTCATCATCATCATCTCCAAGGGAAGGCCGGCATCTTCCAGGGAGTTGGGGGTCCCTCTCCCCGATCCCCGCCCCTCCAGCAGGGTCCCCGGGCATTCTCCGAGGGCCGGGGAGCACCGCTCCCGCCGGGCTCCGGACGCGGGAAGCACCTGGCAGGGCGGCAGCGGCGGCGGCGGCGGCCTGGCAGCCCTCGCGCTTGGCCGGCGGGAAGGGGTCGAGCAGGGCGCCGCGCAGGACGCGCACCGTCTCGGGCAGGTAGGGCGCCAGGGCGCGCCCGTCGCAACGGCGCAGCAGGTCGGTGAGCAGCTGCAGCAGCCCGAGGCGCAGCTCCTCGCAGGCCTCGCCGTCGCCGCGGGGCAGGCCGAGCCGCTGGGCCAGCGCCGGCATCAGCACGGGCAGCGCCTCGGCCGGGTGCGCGCCCTGGCCCAGCCCGTGGCGGAGCAGCTCCAGCGCCAGCTCGCGGCACCGCTCGGCCGGGTCGGCCACCAGGCAGCGCGCCAACGGCCGCAGCAGCGCCTGCCCGAAGACCTCCCGCAGCGCGGGCGGCGACGGCGGCCGCTCCACCAGCAAGGCCCGCAGCGCGCCCAGCGCCCGCAGCCGCGCCGGCCGCGCCTCCTCCTGCAGGCCGCCCAGGTGCCGTGAGACTGCCTGGCTGAGCTCGGCCGCCGACACGCCGCGGCCTTCTTCTCCCGGCTCGGCCATGCTGTCCGGCCGCGTTGCTAGGAGACGAGGCCGCCGGGGCCCGTTGCTGAGCTCCCGCGCGGCGCTTCGCGGCAGTCGCCGCGCTTGACGGCCGCGCTTGACGGCGGGGCCGGAAGTCCAGGCGAGCTTTTCCCGCAGGCTTCCTGTACGGGGAACTTCAACTCCCAGAATTCTCCAGCGCGGCTGGGAATTCTGGGAGGTGACAATTGTATATACTCTATATTTCTATCCCCGGAATTTGCTCCTCAATTTTGACCTTGCAATAAGACACTGATAAGGTTGCTCACAGGGAGGCAGACAGTTTAACCAACATGCTATGCTCAAATCCAGTGGGCGAAGCACCGCCAGATTCAAGAAGCCGTTTGCAAAAGTGCCTCCTTCCATCCTGCTTTTTTGGCATGTTGGAATGACATTTTTTTTCTAAAAATTGTAATCCTTAGCATACTGCCTACTTGGATGACTCTTCTTTGGCATATCTACTGTTGCAAAACAAACATTTTAAAAAAACCTTTAGTAATATTACGGTGTATATAAACATAAACAGATACATTCATTTTCCTGCTTTGAGAAGTACATCAAAACGATGTGCTTATTTTATTATTATTTAGTCTTATTATAATTCTTTAATGTTATTGAAAACAAAGGTATATTTTCAGAAAAAATGTATTACCTATGAATAAATGACTGAGGTCATGCAATTATGCAGGGATTCGCTTAACGGCGCAGCAGAACTGATGTCATAAGTCCAGTGCGGTCAGGTGACATTTCACTTAAGGACCGCATTGCTTAGCGATGGAGTTGCCGGTCCCAACTGTGGTTGGTAAGTGAGGGCTACTTGTAATGACCAGCTTCCTACGTTTGGATAAATCAGTCTTTCCCAACTGGGATATTCTATAGATGCGTGCGTTTCAACTTCTAGCATTCTCCCATCGAGAGGTTGCTGGATCAGGGAGCTACCTCTCATCTCGGGGAAACCCTAAAATTGCCACTACAACTCCAACCTCATCACAGTATCTGTTTGCCACATTTGTGGCCCTCGCCCCCCTTAAGGACGCCCCTCCCGAACCTCACACCCTTCCCTAAGAAGTGAACATTTTTGTACAGTTGGGTGTTGGTTTTTCCTACTGACACTTTTTAAAAAATATTTTTTATTGGAAATGTTTAATGTAGTAAAATATACAAAGCAAAGAAGAACAAAAATAGAAAATAAGAAATAGAGAAATAAGGAAGAAAAGGAAAAAAAAGAAAAACATGCAGTTGTGCCTTCTGCCCTTCTTTCTATTGAGTAATTATCATTTTAAACTTTTCCCCAACCTCCTTATCTCATTTTTATTCCCCCAAATCCCCAAATCATCCATTCATTTTTATCTTCTTTCAGCAAAAAAGGCCATATAAGGGTTCCAGTCTTTTAAAAGAGCCTTCATCATTTTTTCTCTGACCAAACTGGCCAGCTTCACCATTTCTCCATTCTAGACTATAAAATTCAGTTAATTTTATAGTCTAATTTTCCACTGTAGGCATTTCATTGCTTTTCCAACTTTTTGCGTACAATAATCTTGCCGCAGTTACCATATACAATATTACTTTCCCATATTTCTTATCCAATTCCTTGTCCATAAAACCCAGTAAGAATAATTCTGGTTTCATCACAATATTTCACCATAATATCTTTGGCATCATTTTATGAATTTGTACCTTTTTATTTTTTTTTGCTTTTTCACAAGTCCGCCCTGCAGGATAAAAAGTCCCCTCTTCCTTTTCACCCTTCCAACACTGATTTGATATTCCTTTATACATTTTAGACAATGTAGCTGGTGTCACATACCACACGGACACTTCAAGCAAAACCCGTTCTTTCACTGGGGAAAGAGGGTTTTGTCCAGCTTCCGTCTGCACACCCCCGGACCTTAATTTCACCCCCACAAGGGATGCAATTCCCCCCCAGTTGGGAATCCCCCAGCCTGACAGCATCCAATCACGCTTAGAGCTGGTTCTTTTCCAACCTGAGTTTGTTTTCTCCCTGCAGGAAAAAGAGGCTGAGCTTGGTGTGACGGGCAACTTCCTGTGCAAGGAATGGTGGTGAGAGCCAGGGACTTTTAACGCTTTGTGTGCAAGGGGGGGGGATTCGGAGGGGGAGTGGGGGAAGATAGGCAGTGAGATCATCTAAGGACGGGGGTGACTGCCTGACTCCATTGTCTTTTTGCAGGGGATTTTCCCCGAGAACATATCTAGAACATTGGGGGTAGGGGGATATCCCCCCCCTTAAGCTACCTAGCAGCTGGAAGAGATTTCTACTGCGAATAACGGGAATCTGGAAGAAACTGCTGCCTTAACCAAATACCAGGTATTTATATACTCCCTGTCCATCCAAGCCTGCCCTTGCTGCCCCCCCCGCACCAACCCCCCCACCCCCGTGGTTTATCTTTGCTCTCTCTCTTTCCATCCATCCTTATTCTCTTGTTCCCCCAGCAACAATGGCTGAGATTTAATTCTGCACTAAAGAGCTGTTGCTGATGGAGGCAAAGAACGAAAGGTTGGAGGGGGGGGGAGATTCTTCTCCCCCTCCATCCAGTTAACAAGAGAAAGAGGCAAGCATGCTGGGGGGAGCTTCCTTGCCCCACTATTTCAAAAAAAGAAAAAAATTATCAGGCTTGACAATTCTGAGTTGCTCTTCCTAATGCCATGGCTGTGGCTTGGAATGATGAGAAAAAGGGGCTTTCCCCCCCCCTTTTTTTGCAAAAAAGGGAAGTAGGGACCTCCCCACTCTGCCCTCTTTGAAGTCAGGATCAAATTGGGTCCAAATATTTCTGATCCTGCCCGCTAAGATTCAGCTGAAGGCACACAGAGGACTTTCTGACTGGGGAGGATGTATTTGGCTTTTAGAAGCCTTTGGGATCGTCTTCCAAAGGTAGCTAATTTGAGCCCACAATTGGGGTGCCTGTGCGGTGAAAGCCTTTTGAATCTTGGACTCCAAATCCATGAATGAATGAATGACGTTTGGGAATCTGCTTTTCCTCCCTTGCAAATTCCAGGGAATGTCCCAGAGCTCTTTTTTTTGGATGAGCTTGGCATCCCAAACACCCAAAAGGGTCAAAATCATTTGCATGAACAAATGTAAGGAATTCAGCTTATTGGCTTCAGTGAAACAGATGGGTCTTTCTCTCATATGAGTTTATTATTGACGTAACCATGTTTTCTCGGGAGTGAACAACATCCAGGACTATACAGAAAGGTCTGGGGGTGTTGGGTCTGACCACTCTTTATACTGGGGGATATTTATAAACCCTTTAGAATTTGATGACAATGCAGCAGTTGGAACAATACAGTAGATTCTGAGGCCACAAAGGAAAAAAAAAATCCAATTTCTATGAACCAAAGCCCCAAAATTCTTATATTCCCCAATTTTGAATGGCAAGACTGTCTCACATGAGAGGTGATGCCTGGAAAGCTGTGGGTTTTGGCTTCCAGGCTGCACAAGTGGGAGAGGCTTGGATAAAACAGAGGCTGCATTTTTAGTAAATCTCTGATGAAGAGCTCATGGCTTCCAACCCATGGAGCATTTGCAATGTGACCACCTTGGTGCTCACGAGGTTTGGATGATATCACACATGATATGCTCCCGAGGATTTCGGAGGGCTGAAACGTGGGTGGCTTCTTCTCCCCGAAGAATTTGGAGATGGATGTCCTTCCTCTTCTTACATCCCACCACCTCCTCATCCAGGGTTGTCGTCAGTTGACCCCTACAAAGATGGCAGCCGCTTCCTCCTCCTGCAACGGAGAAGAAGACGAGAGCTTAAAGGGATGCGAGCTCTACGTTCAGAAACACAACATCCAGCAAATCCTGAAGGAGTGCATTGTGAACCTCTGCATTGCTAAACCCGACCGGCCGATGAAGTTCTTGCGGGAACATTTTGAAAAACTGGAAAAGGTGAGTGGCTCTCAAGCGTTGGCAGGGGGACAATGGGCTGCTTTCCCCCCCCCCCCCCAAAAAAGAAGAGTAAAGCTTTTCTGACATTTAGAAGCTGCTTCATACTGAGTCAAATCATAATTCAGCTAGCCCAAGGGAGCTGCTCTCTAAGGTCGCAGGCAGGACCTGTTCCAGTCCTAACTGGAGATGCCAAGATTTGAATAGGGACCTTCTGTAGGCAGACTGGATTTGCTTTGCTCATCTAACCTCGGTCACCAACACTGACTGGCAGCTGTTCCCATGATTTCAGCAAGGATTTCTTTCAGCCTCACAAGCATTTCAAGGGTCCAGCTAAGATCCTTTATTAGGCAAACCGTAAACAGGAATTTGCCATCTACTGAATCTGATCCAGTCCATTTAATTTCTGTTGCTGACCCTGACTGGCAGCCCGTGAGATTCTGCAATTCAAACTAGGATCCTTTTCTGGGGAAAGGGGAAACGATTTTACGCCTTGGCTATTTAACTCAGTCTTACCAATACTGGTTGGCAGATGCTTTCCAAGCATTCTTGACCACATTTTTTCCTAATGGGAGATGCCAAAGGTGAAACGTGGGACTTTCTATAGCCAAAGGACTTCGTCCTGTACTGAAGCAGATTGTCTGTATCGCCTCTATTGCTGACACCGACTGGCAGCAGCTGTCCAAGGTTTCGAGCAGGAGTCTTTCTAACTCTCTCTGGAGATGTCAGGGATTAAACCTAGGGCCTTTGAAATGGTGAATGCGTGTTATACATTGCCACTGAGATGGGGGCCCTTTCCTTAAGGGGAAAATAAAGGAACCCACTGGCATTTCCAAACGGGATGTGACAAGCACCTGATGCAAGAATGATAATTATGCCGTTTGGCCCCCACCCGCTCCAGAAGTGCATGGGGATTACTTACAACTCCTTGGTTGCCAACTGCTAGTTCCAGGTGTTTCTTCTGGTGCTTGGTCTTTAAGACTGTTCTAAACGTGGAAAGAACTAGGGGCAGAAGACTCTGCTGATGATTCAGAAGTTGGCTGACGATAAAGTTGTTAAAGCAGATGAAGTACCAATAGATGAAGGCATTGCCCATCCTATATAACAGAGCAAAGGCTCTGGGGCATGAACGTTGAGAGCAGATTTTGAACTCTTTGGCTGATCTCTTGTTAGGCAGATATAACCTATGCAATGCCAATGGGCAAGTCTTTTATAAATAAAGCACATTAATAACAATCTACACTGTGTGTTGTATTTCCGAAAGAGCCTTTGAAGAAGTACCCAAGGCAGGTGTAACTTCAATCCATGAGAAAATAGCTTTGTTTCCTAATGCTGGGATATCTTGCTAATCAGTAATATGCCTACATCAGCAAAACTAGTATATGTGTGTATGTATATCCACACACATGCATACATGTACACACACACACACACACACACTTCTTACTTTAGTTATGATTCTCTTCTGAAAAAAAGCTTCAATAGCAACTTAAAAAAAAAAAATCCAAACTCAGCTTGGCGCATTTTGAAAAACATTCAGCAGAAGCACTTCAGACTTATCACCAGGGTAGCATCTAGCCATTAAAGTAGTCCTTAAAATTAAAAAAAAAAAGCTGCTTGAATTCACTCATTAAAGTTGAGCACTACCTTATAAAGGTTTGTGCAGAAGTCAGGAAGCAGAATAGCAGAGGGGTGCTGGGCTCATAATTCCACAGCGCTGTGGCTGAACCATTTTCAAAATGTGAACAGGCTTAATAGGAGATACTACTGCTCCTCTTGAAAAGGTGGTGTATAAAGTTAGTTATTTATTTGAATTTCTTAGCCGCCCAACTCCAACGGACTCTGGGCTGTGTACAAAACTGGAAAAGCCATAAAAATCCAATTAGTCAACCAATAACATCTTTATCGGGTCAAACAAAAGTTCACCGGATTCTGTGCAAGCTTTTGATTTCCAGAAATTCATTTTGCAATGGTAAAATCCACAGGCTTTCAAAATTCCATTATTATACCCTATAGCAATAAAGTAGCATTCCTGGAAACCCTACAGTGTCTCATTTGTGACCTGGCCTTCCTCAAAAGGCTGACATCAAAAGCTTCTCCAAGTTTCTCTCTGTCCCATCTCGTGCTAAACAAAATCAAGGCACTGTTATTTTGAGTTTCTTCCTCACACATCCCTGTTTTTCAGGACTGTGTCATCTTTTCTGCAAGTCCCCCCGGAATGGCTTTTCCCTTTTTTAGAACCACAAGGTCAGTTCTAAATTCCTTTGCGACAGTAGAAAGGAAGAGCAAAAATGTTCAATCTGTGCTTCCCCTAGGTTTTTTTTTAATTGTTTGTTTTTTGTGTATTACAGAAGCTTTTATGCTGCTTCAGTTATACTTCTAGATGAAATGGGGAAGAGTCTCCAGATCTGCACAAATTAGAACTTCTTAGCTACAGTGCAGAAGTTGTGCTGGGTGCCTAAGGAATTTCCTTATACCCAGCTAAGAAAGAGAATAGTGATCGCCACCACATCTTGGATAATATAAACAGGGATTGAGTCAACATTGTTTCCATTGTATATCAGTTGTATAGATCCCTCAGTAGGTGGAGAACATGAATAGATCCTTCAGTAGGTGGAGAACATGTACTGGAATGCTACATACTTAAAATTGTCATGTGCTCAATTACTCTACAATGCTCAGAATGCTAAACCCAAAACCACATTCAACCATGGCCACCAGTTATGGTCAGGTGCCGCTATAACGTCTTAATTTTGGCCTTTCGGGCATTGCAATATGGTCTTGCTCCCTACCGATCTTTATCCTAGAGCAGGTATATCCCCGTAAGATCTACTTGTTTGGCACTTTTGGCTGTTCCTGCTCCTCTGACCACAAACTCAAGGTTTAGGAACTAGTTCCACAGCTTTGGAATGGACTCCCCTTTGCTCTTCAGATGACAGATAACTTTTCCTTCTTTAAATCTGGGCTTAAAGCTTTCTTGTTTGACTCCAAGGAAGATGGGGGTACCTCTGATTGGGAACTTGTAGTTTCTGGATTGGCCCCTGTGACTTGTCCCTTGGTTTTATGCATGACTTAATTTTAATGAACTTTACACTAGTTACATTGCAAACAGGTGTTACGGGGTCTGGTTTATCTATTCTTTCTGTTGCAAAATGGTGACTTGATTGGTAACATATCATATCTTTTACTTTTGTATATTCTAATTTGATACATCCTTTACTGTTCTGCATTTAGTTTTTAGTAACATCAATAATAGTAATAATGGCTGTGTTTATGCAGTGGCCTAGGTGTGGCTTAAGGCGATAGCTAAGTTTAACAAACCTGTTTGAACGTCATGTGAGAAGCTGTGTGATGTAGTTGTTGAAGGTGTTTAATTAGGACTGTGAAGATCCAGACTGAGGACCACTTTCAGCTATGGAAGGTTAGCGGGTGACCCTGGGCCACTGTCTTTCAGCCACACCATATCAAAGGGGGGGGGGCATTATTGTGGATAATGAAAACAACAGAGGAAGTAGTGTTAAAAATGCCACCCTGAGCTGCTCGAACAACAGTGAGATATCACTCTAACAAAACCAAAAAAAAAACCTCGGATTGGTTTGGTATAGCTTTTGAGGTTTGGAATCTATAGTATATGACTGATGTAGTTCTCGATGCATGTTCTGATATGTAATCACTATCAATTTTTTCAAAGCAGCAATTGCAGAGGGAATCTTGCTGTTAAAGAGCAGCGACTATCCTGCTAAGACAACTGTCAAACTTAATTAAATTGTGAAGGACATTTTCAAAGGAAAGCTCCATGTGTGTTAATGTGAAATGGTTGGTGACATGCTGTCACTGGATCCCACATAACCCTGTGCAATTAGGTGATGATTCAGGGTGCCCCCCTGCTAGAGAAGTGCATTGAGTGAATGATGGTTAAATTGAGCAAACACAACATATCACTTAGTACAGTGTGTGCATCGATTCCTTTAGTATAGACATCACCATAGAGGAATCTAGAGTAATTAGTTTATGGATTGTTAGACAAGCAGTGAGCTGATTGTGACCTGGATGTTCATATAGGACACCTTCAACCAATCAAGCTCCAGGCCCATCTGGCTCCATTAGAAGCCTGTGGAAGTTGGTGGGGGGATGTCTTGGAATCCGTCACCTCATAAGGCAAGAACATCTGCCTGAAACATCACAAAAAGAACTGTACCCAAGACGCTGGAGCATTATGGTAACTGAGGATTGGACAAGGATTGGTTGGGTTCCGTTAGGCAGGGACAAATGAAACTGATAGGAGTGCCTCCCCTCTCTTTTGTCATATAAGATGGGGTCCAAGTGTACCCATTCACATGGGAGCTTTTGTAATGCACCATGCTTACACACCCTTTTCCCCTTTTCCTCTGAGCAACTCTGCAAATCAGCCTTTGGATTGATCAGTTCTGCTGGCAAGAATCAGATTGCTTGGTAGCACCAGCATGTTTTCTACCAACCAGCTGTTCCTGTTGATTGGGGGAGAAATGTGCAGTTCATCTGGAGTTTTATCTACTGAACTCGCAGAGCCACATCCAAAAGTTGGCTGCAGTTAATCTATGTTCCTGTAAGCCCTGCTCCCAAGGACAGACATCACTCTAGAGTCTGCCTTCTATTCCCAAGAAAGCCTTTGCTTCTGATTCCTTAGACAGGCACTCGTATCCTGAATGGTTACTGAGGTTGCACCTGCTGATGCTGGTGTTCCCTAATATGGAAGGTTGGTTTGGATCCTTCCTCCGTGTCAGAGGGAACATCTTTGCATCCAGAAGAACAGTTCCTGAAGATCAATCAGATACAGCTTCCTCTGGTGAAGCCTTCTTGGTCAGCCCCAGATTCTTTCTTAAGTTCTCTTGGTTTGGAGGGACCCGAATCTTCTTGGAATCCTTCAGGGAGGGTAGCAGAGAAGAAACCCTAGGTCCTTGCAGAGCTATCTTATTGATTGGACCACTGGCAGTATTGGCTGGACTATTTACCTCACCAGGAAAGACTTTTTAAATTCTCTACCCATCCAAGCTGGCTAGGGTTGAAGTCCAACACATCTTGAAGGGCATCACACTGGAGAGCCCTGGATTAGAGGGAAAGGGAAGGGATGTACTACAGCATCTCTTCTTGAGAGGCAGATGAGTTACAGGCTGCCCTTGGCCTGCCCTGGGGGGCCAAGCCAACCATTCAGTCCCTCCATCTGGGTTCTTTGTTCAAGGGTTAGCTCTTTTTCCAAGAGTGGTGCCAGCCTAGCATTGCAGAAAGCCAACTCTAGTACCCAAGAAATATGTTTTGAGACTCCTTTCTCTTCTTCTTTTATTCCTCTTTATCTCTCTTTGTTGTATGCATGTGTTGTGTGTGTGTGTGTGCGTATACACATGTTCCTGGGAATGTCAAGTCTTGAAACTCTACGCACCATGAAAAAGAAGGAAGAATGTCGAAAACTAATTCCAGGGGGGTAACTGCCATGCCAAGTGAAGACAGTGAGAAAATGGTTGAGGGTTCCATGGAGGTCAGTGGAGCAGCCTATGATGACCCAGAAAACACGGTCACAGGCTCCCTGAACATCCAGGGGCCAGCCAGCGGCTATGCAGGGAAGTCAGTGATGGGCTCCATACACATCAGAGGAGGCAAGACACTGATGGGGTCTATGCATATCAAAGGACCAACAAGTGGCCTCCCAGGCTCATCGCTGACAGGTTCCATGAAGGTCAAAGGACCAGCAAGTTATCCTACTGTGCAGAAAGCAGGATACCATGTAAGTTTGGTGAAGCGGTGGGAAGTAAAAGCAGCGGGGTTTGTTCTGGGCCCATCTTACCCTCGTTGGAAAATCACATATTGCCTATGTATTGATAAATATACTTAAAGGCTTGTTTTACCCCACGGCTGACTCACCTCCCAAATCATGCCATGCATGCCACAATGCCATCGAGCAAAGGACGTAATTTGCACGATGATGCTGTGATGTGCATGACCTCACTTGCCCCTTGCCTCCACCCGACAGATGCTCACGTTTCTTCCCTTCAGCGGCACCCCGAAGGAACGAGCACTTGCTGATTCAGTCCACTGGGGGAAAAAAAAGAAAAAGAAGACATGGGAATGTTTTCTGGGAATTTGTTTGGTGTGTTGCAATTGCTGAAGCCTATCTTGAGGGTTGGGGGGCTGAGGGGAGAGAAGGGTGGCATATAATAGCTAGCATTCCCTTTTGAGTTCTTCCCAGAAGGATGCAGAAGGGGGGGAAATCTATAGTGTTAATGTTGATTTCTAGAGTTCACATGGTGAAGTTTCTTATAGGAGGATAAAGCAAGTCAGAAGGAGAAAATGTTAGTTTCTTGGAACTACAGAAATTATGAAGGAAGCAATGCTGGTTGACGGTTGCAAATTTAATTTTGAATTTTGCAAGCCAGGTGTCTATAATGCGATGCCCCCACCCTCTTAGTCAGAACTATCCCTCCTCTTATCTGCAGCCACTGATCAAGTAGGATGGGACTTGTAACCTGGCAGATAGGAAGAGAGTGTCTCCTAGTAGACAATCTGTGTGAAGGAAAAAAACCCATAAAGGAAGGCTCAGAAAGCAAGCTAGATATTCCTGCCTACTGTGTACTCCATTTTAACATAGCTGGTGGGATTAGTTCAGTGTGTCCCACCAGGAAGTGGAGTAAACCTTGAGTAAATTATTCAGAGGGAAAAGTATCATGGGAATGGAATAGTATCTAAAATATATGAGCTGAGTCCACCCATTGTCTAAGGATCACGTGGTTTGATTCTTCTATCTAAACTATGGTCGATAGCTGTGTGTTGTTTGACGGCAGCTAACGTTGGTCCATTGAACAAACCATGGTTAAACTAGCTATGGCTTAGCATAGTATATGAGTCCAGTCCCCAAGCTTTGCAGATCCTCAGGCTATGATTTAACGCTTCTCTTCATCCCTGATCGGCCTCCACCGTCTCTGGTGTTGTAAAAATTCCCATTCTTTCCTTGTTTAATCAGATGGTTAGATGGTTGAATCTGCTGTAGAAACTCCTACAGCCTGACTCTGCGCTGAATCTCAGGCAAGGCCATCTTGGCACTCAAAGAACAGGGTTTTGGTTGGTCGAAGCATGTTCAAAGAACGGAAGAGACGCCATCCGTCCCCTGTCCTATCATATCTGCACTTGTGAATTACAGATGTCATTCCATTACAGCAGAGACGTGTGCTGTCATGGCAACGTGTGTGTGTGTGTGTGTGTGTGTGTGTGAAGGATAAGTGATGTTTCTTTGAAAGGGAGTTTTATGGAAAGATTTGCAGGAATCCACGTCTGAGGAGTGGTATTTCAAAGGGCTGCTTTCGGAAAAGGTTTATTTATTATTCCTTTAAAAGGCTTGGTACAGGAATGTACGGGTGAGGATGAGCGCGTGTGCGTATCTGTGCTGGCCAAGAGGGGGGTTAAAGTCCATGATCTGTGGAACATGCCTTTTTACAAGCTGAGCTGTGGATCTTGGTCTAAACTTCAGACTCGCAGGCTTGAAACATCTGATAGGAGCCTTGATACCTAGCAGTAAAATAGCAATGCATGGAAACGCTAGCCTGTCTCTTATTTGCGCCAGCTGCCACGGGAGTTTTGTAGTAGAGATGCTCTTTTAAAGATACGTACAAAAGAGAACTATATGGTAACTTGCTTTTTTATATTTCCTATTTGGAGTGGGGTAGAGTTCTCTGAAGGCATAGTTAAGGATTAATCCTGGTGCAGCTTCTAGAACCTTTCCCTTTCTGCTACGAAGGACTGCCCTCTGCTATTTCAGCGTAAGAGCCATTGATTTTTCGGTCTGAATATTTTATGGAAAGCTTTTCAAGTCTGGCATTCTCTTGGAGGAGCAAAGGGTTAGCTCCCCAATCTCAACGAACGACCCTTGTTCCTGAGGGAGCCTCCTGCAAAGTGTGTTTGGAATCAAATAGGGGGTTAGGAGGGTGGGAAACCGAGAGATAAGGGGGATTTTGAATAACCAATTGATTATCAGTTGAACATTGAATGGGGGGGGGGGTGTTAGCAAAAACAAGGAGAGTGTGACAGCTTTTACAAGCTGTCTTCAGATGTGTAAAGGAGTCCTCTGCAGAGAGGGTTCAAAATTCGAGGTCGAAGTATTTACGACGTAGGTATTTCTAAGCATTAGAGAGCCGGATGCTAACTCTCACCGCACCGCAGTGTTTTTCTACCTGGAGAGGCTCCTATGCAGAACGGAGAGATTTTTCTTGTGATAACGTGGCTTGTTAGCTTCAGGGAGCTGGTGAAACCCTCTGCATGTCTTGAGCGTGGACTCAAGCCAGCTGAGTTCCAAATAGCCTGTCCTTCAGATGACGGAGCTGCCTTTCTTGCTGGGGGAGGGGGGGAAGAAGAGGGGATTTTGAAGATGAGGAGGTGTGTTGGCATTGGGCAGGAACAGTTTGGGATGGGTAAGGCCCTCCCTGAGAGAAAAGCAGGCAACCCTGAGGTTTTCTGTCCCTCTGCTCTGCTGTGGTTTCTGAAAACATGGTCGATGTTGTGAGCCAACAGTCCTTAACTGCAATTATAAAGGTATGCCCTTTCTTTATCCCCATTTCTTCCCCAAAGGTGATGCTGCTGTGTCACACCCCTGTGCTTCCAGGGAGAGCTGTGTGTGTTTGAGGGTGTGATGCTTTCATTGGTAGATCCGTAATAACAATGTGATGCGTTTTGTGTTTCTCAAAAGTTTTCTTCTGTTACGACTCCTAGTTTTCTAGTTCATTTTTGGAGGGCTTGGGGAGGTCTTTTGTGTTTCCCTGGATGTGGGGTAGTTTGAGCTGACTTTCTTGTTGGAGGGGGTTCTGTCCCTGGCGTGATGGTTTTCTGTTCCACATCTTTCCCTCTGGATCCTTCTGGGCTGCCCATGTTTCCCAGGAGAGGATTGTATTATCATAGAATGATGGCATTGGAAGGAACCACGAAGACGATCTAGAACAACCCTTGAAAACCAGTCCTTCAGAGGTGGCTGTTCAACCTCTTCCTAAAAGCCTCCTGAGATGGAGAACCTACAAACTCTGTAGGTAGTTTCACCATTTACAGATCTTACCATCAGGAAGCCTGTCTTTACATTTCAATGAAAATATCCAGTGGGAAGAATTCTCTCCTCCTGCCTTTCCTTGGAATTAAATGGAAAAGTGGGAAGCCAAGGAGGAGGATGTTGCAATCAAGGTCATTCACGCATACTTATTTTGGTCCTCTTCTCCCTAAGTGTAAGAACACCACTTAGGAGAACTTCACCAAAAGAATAACTTTTGGAAGATAATCCTCAGCCAGTGAATTGAATGAGTAGGGGAAACTATTGTCTTGCATAGCATTATGAGATATCTTTGCAGGCTTACTGTAGGGTATCTGTTGTGATTGCTCACATGTGGACAAGGATGGCCAGAGTTTAGACTAAGGGTCTAGCATTACCTACCCATATCTGAGATATTCCACGGGGAAGAATGTTAATGTACCTTTCCAATACTGGTTCTCTTTGCAAGATGATCATAGAAATTGTTGCCAATAAGTGCTTTGAACACAGACCTTTTGGGAAGGTGCCACCGAATTAAGAAACAGTTTCACTTTTTTTCTCTTGTTACCTCTAATGAGCAAACCATAATTCGTTTCCTGAATCAATATGACCAGCTGATTAAGATGATAATTAGCCACATGTCTGCCATCCGAGCCACTGATATCCGATCTGTTCCCTCCTCCGCACCCTTCTATTTAGTAGACACATTTCCTAAATTATCTTCTCAATGTAATATGAGAGCAGTCAAAAGACTTGGAAAGGGTTTTGGGCTAGCACACGGCACAACAGTGCATTGTGAAGCACAATCTGGTGCTGAAGTGCTGGCTGTCCCCCACCAGAAAACTGCTGTGAAAAGGAAAATGGCAAGTGGTGGGATGGATGGATAGATGGATGGATGGATGGATGGGCAAACATCTCCCCATCTATTGTTCAGCAGTGGTTTGGTATTTGTGGGACACCTCTCCCCTAAAGATCCTGCAAATCTCTTCAAAAGTTATAATTTACAGTCACTATTAGCTTGCACATGTATAATGATTTTAGGGTTTGCATTTGAAAGAGGCTCCCACAGTCTGTCCAATCCGGGCCCTCCTCTGTAGAAACTCAACTATATAAGAATTCTGGGGTTTTTTTGGTTTTTTTTTTACCCGTCATTGGATTTTTGCCCAATGGAAATGTCTTTCAAAAAGTCTCATTCATTCCAGTTCAAGTCTGGAACACGCAAATATTGACATGGCTAAGGCTTTGTTTCAGAAGAGGTGGGGATGAAGACGAGAGGGAAGATGTATGAACTTCATGGCTGTAGCAGTAGTAAGCAACAATGACAAAATATACCTGGCTTTCTTTCCTCTTTACAGGAAGAAAGCAAACAGATCCAGGCTTGGCAGAAATCCAGCTCACAGTCAGATTCTCATGATGATGAAGTTTCTCCACCACCACCCAACCCGGTGGTCAAGGCGCGACATCGAAGGGGTGGTGTCAGTGCTGAGGTCTACACAGAAGAAGATGCAGTTTCTTATGTCCGGAAGGTAATATGGTCATGCTTGGAGGGTTGCTATAAAGGATGCATGGAAATTGTGTTTCAGGATACGTCAAAAACCAGTTTGGTGTTGTGGTCAAGGCACCAGGCTACAAACTGGGAGGCCATGAGTTCTAGTTCCACCTTAGGCATGAAACCAGCTGGGTGACCTTGAGCCGGTCCCTCCCTCTCTGCTCTAGGAAGGAGGCAATGGCAAACCAATTCTGAAAAGCCTTCCCAAGAAAACTGCAGAGACTTGTCCAGGCAGTTGCCAGGAGTCAAAAAACTGACTCAAAGGCACACACACATATACGTCAAAAGACAGGCATCTAGAAAAATGGACCTTCCTTTATGGACCACCATTGGCCTTTGAGTGATGGGCTGAGATTTTATCAGTTTGTGTTTTTATCAGAAGACCACACAGACAGATTCTCTCCAGTATGTCTGCCCCAAGCCAGCTTGGTCAGGTCCAAATGGTGGTCATCCTGCTCAGAAGGGTTGTGTGAATGGATTCTGTGATGTTCGCTCCTGATTTTCAATATCAAATCTATTCTATAGCACCCTGTCCCAGCATTTCAATGAAGTCAACCTGGCAACCACCCAACATTCAGAGCCAAGTTCAATAATTAATGTATCTTGCTGCTTAAGATGCATTTGAAGAAGTAATATTTTATAAAGTTCTGCCAGATGCTTAATTATTTGCTATTCAGCCTTTTTAAAATATTCCCATTAGATGTTCCTCGCAAGATAATTCTGTCTTGCTTCTGGCCTGCCCCATTAGTTCAATCCAGGTAGAAGAAATATCGATAAGTTAATTCAGCATTTTCTAAATGATTCTTGATACTCGGGGCATAACTGGCTTTTATTTTAGACTAAGCAACTTCACAATTCCCACAGTTCTCACAAAGCCACTCCTGGAAGCTTTCAGAAGCTTAACTCAGGATTGGAATTATGGAGTTGCTTTGCTGTTGCTTTTCTTAAATTACTCTAACTGAGTTTTGCCACTCAGCGCATCTGATGAAATAAGCTGCAGCTCATGAAAGTCCTAATAAAATGTCTTCTTCTGAAAAGTGCTACCAGATTCTTTCTGATTTCTAGCTTTTGTAGTTTAACATGGCTCTCCTTCTACAATGTCTATAACAGGAATCTTGGCTGATCTTTTTCTAATCATCCAGAGTTCTACTTACTCCTAACTTGCCCTTCTGCACCTCTTCTTTCCATTCCAGGTCATTCCAAAGGACTATAAGACCATGACAGCTTTAGCCAAGGCCATTTCCAAGAATGTCCTCTTTGCTCACCTTGATGATAATGAGAGAAGGTATGATGGAGTCCATTGGCTCTATTTTACATTACGGTTTATTTCATCTGGCACGAGTTCAAGAACAAGATTTCATGGTTCTTGTACCAACCTAAACCTTTGGGTGGTGCTCCTATAGCTTCCCAAAGCTGTCCCAAATTAGAATTTGCTAATGTGAAGAAGTGAAAGGCTATTTGGGGAGTAAATTTAATTTTAATGACATCTCTTTCATTAATGAACCAATTTGTTGCATCTAACAGAAGAAATTTTAAAAAAAGGATTTATATGTATATGACTGTATTCCCAATGTCATATAACATTAAAATGAAAAGAGAAGGGGAAGAAAAGGGTTGGAAGGCTACATATGTCATAAATGAAGTCCAAAAAAATTGACCTGATTGCTTAGGAGCCCTTTTTGTCCTCAAACCCCACTAATTCAAATGCTGATGAATGACACAGGTCCACAATCCCCTGCTACAAATTAGACCTGCTCTTCCAGTGTTGTACAATGATTTTTTTCCAGGGGCAAAACATACAAGCAACCTTTCTGAAACATTCTCCAAGGCATCCAATATATAAAACCCAATTTTTCTCTCCTTATAACTTCATCTTAAGATCCCAGGACAATACTGAAAGAAGATAGTTGGATTCAATTGGTTTGGCTGGTGTTGACATTGCACCAACTCACCGATGAACCCCTGATGGTCCTTGCCCTCCTGGGGCAGCCAGAAACTTTGGGTTTGTCACCAGCTTGTAACTGCAAGTGAGCCAGGAGGAAAGTATCATTGACTTGAAGGATGCATTAATTACATTCATTTTTAGCAGCATTTCATTTAGTTTCTGCCCTGGTCGTTGGGCACTTTTTGATTTGGGGTGTTTTCTTTGTTCTTTAGGACTTGGTTTGGAAAATGCTGGGCATCTACGCACTGGATAATCCTCACCCTAATCTTAGGAATGGGTGTTGAATGTCCAGATCGGCTTTCAGCCAAGATGTGGGTTGCATAAAAGCTCCCTCCCCCGCAA
The DNA here is from genome assembly GCF_059951505.1 of Python bivittatus. Taxonomy (NCBI): domain Eukaryota; kingdom Metazoa; phylum Chordata; class Lepidosauria; order Squamata; family Pythonidae; genus Python; species Python bivittatus. The sequence continues at coordinate 5,114,931 of NW_028277083.1, forward strand.
TAGTATTTTCTCTCTGTAACAAACATTTGATCCTATGCTCCCCTCCCAATTCTTTTTACTCCTTCAAAACTTTCTAAAAATTGTGCTTTATTCTTTTTTTTTTTTAAAGGGCAATGCACTATTACATTGGTGAATATTTTTACCAATATCTTTACATTTTGAAAAGTTTGTCGCATCCCACCTGGAAGACTGAAGATGAAAAAATTTATTTGAATCTTTATTTCAATCACTGGCAGAGATATATGATAAACATGAGGAATTCAGAGTCCTTTGGAACTACAATTTCAGTACAATTCCTGCTTAATTTTGTAATCACATTTGTAGGTTCTTCATTGCATTGCTGTCCACGTTAGCTCCTCAATCCAGTTGATCCAGCTGCTGGTTTACTTTAGTGGATTTATTTTGGAATAACATGGTTGCCTTAGTTTCTTGACCTGAACTGCTTTGGAGTGTGTGAAGCAGCTGGTTTAGTCTCATCCTTACAAAAAAGTAACAGTTTCTAAGATTTCCAGAAACAAAGGTGGTCTTTGAATTGGCCACAACAGCTGGAACAGCCCGATGCACCACGGTCTCTCAGCTGCCACATGCAGAACAGAGACGGGCGGTAATAGAATATTTTAAGCATTTAGTAATTCCAGATTTGTCATTTTTTAGAAATATGTCTGTGTGTTGGGAGGGAAGGGAACAATGTATTTTAGGAATGGGTAGGAACTTTGGAGTGTTGGAAACTGGGGCCATGGACATACCCAAATGGTGATGGCTTAAGTTTCTGGGGCAGGCTGGCTTTTGGTAAGTAACATTACCAGGATCCCTTTTGTGGCTCCAGAATTGTGGAGGTGGAGGGACACAGCATGAGATCTCTGTTTTTTAACTTTTGAGCATTTGAGGGATTTTAAGGGGCAAACAGCTTCCTTAAGCCTTGTGGACACTTAAAACATCCTTTTCATAATAAAAAAATGTGTGAAGCCCATTCCAAAATGGGTCCCAGTCCTGCTCAACTTGGAAGTGTGGCCCTGATGGAATTTATCCATTCCTGTACTAAGCCACAAAACCATGTTTGGCAAACCTCCAAGATTGGGTTCACATATCCATTTAAGTCATGGTTTCACTTAGCCATTTTTCACCGAATAAACTATAATAGCTGGGTTGCAGAATGCACTCAGCCAGACCATGATATGTGAAACCAACCTTTCTGTTTTCTCATTCTCCTTCCTTAACGTTGTGCTGTCCATCATTTCATAGCACGTAGTCCTTCCTCATCCTGGCATTTCTGGGCATGCTGACTTGGAATTCTGGGGGATGAAGTTCAACCCATCAGAGAAGGGTGAGCCTTGGTCATAACAGGGTGACCATTTCACTCCCTGCCACCTGGTGTCACTGTATTCAAGATCATGCTATTATTACTATTTTTTTAAAAAAGAAGCAAAGCAAACATGCATTTGGACACCCACACCCATAAACTCAAACACACGGCTAAATCTCTAGACTGCCACTGTGAAGATCAGAAATACAGACCACCATTAACAGCAGTGTTGGTGTTGTTGAGAACATGCACCCACAAGATCCATGTAGTTTCAAAAGAGGTCCCCTTATTTTTTGAGAACACGCTACAAAAGCTGCTGATGAATTCTGTGCAAAGGAAAAGTTCTCACGCTGTCTTGTTTCTAGCTGGTCCAGAGCTGGACAGTTCACAATTAGTTTTGCTAAACAGGAAAGCAAAAAGTCTGTAGCTCAGTGCCAAAACCTTCCTTGTATAACAAAGGTTCCAGGTTTGTTTCTTGGCACCTCCAATAGAGTTGGGGAAATTCCTGTGCCCAAAATCTTGGAGAACTTCAGCTAATCAGTGTCAGCCATATGGAGATTGATGGACCCGTGACCTGGTTTAGAGTAAGGCCACTTCCTGTATTTCTTCTTAGCTGTTACTCCAGATGAAATTTTGTATGTGGAATCACAGCTGAGGAAGGGAAGTGAAACCTCTAGAACCAGCCGTACCATTAGATGGGATGAAGCAGCCCGTTTGGGTGCTGATGGATCAAAATGAACATAAGCTCCTGCCCTCCCAAGCAGTTGTCTGGAGCACTTTAAGGTGATACCTTTCTTTCTGGAGTATATTGGATCTCTACTCTGCAGCTTTGCACAGGTAACTGGGAAAGCCATCCCATAATTTTTTAAACAACTTCTTCCAAATGAAAGCAGTGGAAGAGTCAAGTGAGGAGAACAGAATTCTTCCTTCCACTTCAAGCACCATGTCCTTCTGGATTTCCCTGGAAACACCACTGCCTTTCTCTCTATTTCCCTTCTTCAAATTGCACTCAGCTTCCTTACAGGTTGTGTGGCAACAGACTATTCTTATAACTACCATTGACTGCCCGGACTGGCCCCAATTCCTTCCTACCCCGTTTGCTTTGGAGAGGATTCATCAGTGCTTCTCCCCTTGCTGAGTTGCTCGACAACTAGATGACAGGACATGATCTGGCGGCCCAAGGACCTTTGGGACAATCTTAATGACCCTGATGTTGCATTTTGTGTGTTCCAGTCACTGTATCCTCCTTGCCCTACCCAGGACGCAAGGATATCTGTTACGGAACAAACATGGGTTGGGGATGTACTAACCACCCAGCTATGTGGGTGAATGCTTTTGCAAAGGCGGACGGAGAGAAATCCAGCAGGTGGTGATGAGAAAGGCAGCTTGAAGTCACATCTGGAGAAATGTGCTTTTCACTCTGCATTCCTGCAGCTGTTTGGCCTGCATTGTTCTGTTTTAACATTCAGAGCTGTGGCCTTTCCTACCAGATCAACTGCAAGTGTCCTTCCTCCCCAACATGTGCCCAGAAGCAGTGTGTTTTCTTCTGCAGACACCAGACATTCAGATTAGTGTGTCTCCCCCAGGGATCAGATAGAAGCTTGCCTACATGTGCTTACTCACGGTGGAGGCTGAGAACATTGCTAAAACAGATGGGAAGGCCTAAATGTCCCATCAGAAATATGAGAGGAGGAGGAGGAGGAGGAGGATATTCATGGACCAAAGAGCTAGATTTTGGCTTGGAAGTTGTTCTGATTTCTCCCAGTTGGGGCAGAGGGAAAGCATGCTGTATTGATAGATGTGATGGCTGTAGCAAAGAATGGCCAGGCTTCTTTTGGAAAGGACAAAGCCTTTTGGGGAGGGTCATAGTCAGACAGGGCACACCATTGCTTTGCAAAGGTCCCAGATTCAAAATCTCCCACATCTCCATGAAAGGGACAGGACACAGGTGATGGGAAAAAACTCCTCTTGAAATCCTGCTGCTGATCAGCCAACAATAATGGGGTCTATGGGCCTGTAGACTCATTTGGCGAAAGCTTGTTTCATAAATAACTTGGTTCTGCTTATCACGAGCATGCTTATCCCAGAGCAAGGGCCACATGAGTTTTTGAGGGCCAAGCACTTCCTTTGGCTTTTGAGTGTCTGCATTCCCCAAAATGAGCAGGACTAGGGCATGGATCCCCTTGTCTTTGGGACTAATGCATAAGTGGAAATCCTATCATTAAATCTGTTAAGTCCAGAGCCTAAGAGTGCCTTACTTCACCCATGAACAAGAGGAAAGAAACATATAGTAAAGAGAGCAGCACTTCCTGGAATAACCAGGTAACTAGGCAACATTGCATGGATGCAGGATCATTCCAAGAAACTCAGTAGAGACGAAATCTCTGTATGAAGCTCTTAGTGTAAAAGAGAGACAGAAGAAAAAGCATGCACTTATAAACTAAGCAGGATCTCTTGCTGTTCTTCCATTAATGTTTAAAGAAATCACTTTTCTGTGTACAGAGAACAATTTTAATTTTTATAAAGTGGGATTTGGCACAGCGTCGATCTGTTTTGTCAAGCAAGGTGTGAGGTGGTCTAAGAATCTAGCAGGTTGCTGGGGGGTTCCTGGGAGACCTGATGGATTATGATCCAGATCTTTCCCTCCACAGGGTTAAGCATTTTAGTAGGCTTCAATGCTGCTGGAGGTGCTGTCTTCATCTAGCCCTCTGTATCCACAGCCTTCTCCAGCTGATGTTGGGTGTTTATTTCTAACCCCCAAAACTTGGTTCCTGCCCACCATCCCTTACAGTAAAAATCAGCATGAATGAAATCTGTGAAACTCCATTGGCTGAAAATATTCCTGTGAATCATTTCCTTTCCTTAAAAACTCACTTTTCCACTTCGCAACAGCCTGGCTTTATTGCTCTGTTAATCACTTTCCTTTTTCTCTCAGCATTACTACATCCTTAGATGCTTCCTTTACTGTAAGTGGTCAGCAGTCACAATGGAAGGTGGACCATGGCATGATGTGTACAGATTTTATTTGGATTAACACATTTTGGGAGGAGTTAAGTGTCCTCTTGGGAATCATAGTTAGTTTTCAACTCTGTCATAAAAGGCTGTAATCACTTTTAAAGCCCTATATGGCTTGGGTCTGGGTTATTCATGAGAATATTTTCATCTGCAGGATTTTCTCCTTCTCCCCCACCTCCAACTGACCTCTGCAAATCTTTGAGGAGGTTCACCTCTAATTTGCCATGGACTCGCCTTGTGAGGACTAACAGTAGAGTTTTCTGTGTAGCCCCCTTGCAGGAGCTCAGGGATGGACCTCTGGCTGTTTTTAAAAGTCCTTCGATTATGGATTGGTTTTGAATTTCAAGTTTAACATCTTTGGTTTGAACTCTTGACTGCCTGTTGTTACTGTTAACTCACCAGTTGGCTGTGGGTAAGCAACAGAGTGACATTTGAACCCAACAGTTCCCTAAAAGATTTGCCATCTTTGTCTGTCTATCGTTTGAGGAACAAGTCAGATTTTTTACCCAAAGTGAACCCAACTCAACCCTGTTTGGCCAGCCAGGAAATGAATCAGTTAACTTGTTTAGCAATAATAGGAAAAGGAGACCTCTGAACCTCATCCTGTGGAGGATATGTACAAGCAGACATATGGATTTTGGGCAAATGGGTGAATTCTACAGAACTATAGACTAAAAAGGCAAGTTGGTGAGAGATGTAAAGACAGAATGAAAAGCACTGGAGAGAGTTGGTGGAGGTAGCTGAACGTTTGTCTGGCGGTTAGATTTTTTTAAATCTTAGAATAGCGTGGATGTGGGAGTTGAAAAAAAAAATAACACTAGCTAAGATGAGGCCATAGGCTGTCACTCCAAAGAGGGTTGAATTTTGAGTGTGATCCCGTCTTCCTTAAGAGTTCAGTTGTATTTTCACAGTTGGCACCAGAACTGAATATTTACTAGTTCCTTCCTTTCTCACTCCACACCCCATCACTCATTCACCCTTTAAGCGCCGTCCATAATGGCATCCATGATTGGATAGCTACTTCTCTCCCTGCAGGAGAGAGGGAAACCCCTTATTCCGTTCAACTCAGGATATTTACTTTCCTTTTATCTTCCATCTGAAACAACATGGTTGATTTCTTCCCCCCTTTGACCTAGGGACTTGAGAGATGTTGCCTCATTTTAGCAATCTTAACCTAGCCTCCGTCTTTGTACTTTGTATTGCTGTGGATAGAGAGTCCAACATTCCTGCTTAAGGAAAGTCAGTCCCATGTCAAGATGCCCGTTGGAATGTATTCTGATGAAACGGACGCTTCCCTATGAAAAGATAGAGAAGAGAAAGTCAGACTCTGAAAGTGGCCAAGCCTGTTAGTTTCTCAGGTCATCTGAATTCTGCTTAATGTGGGATTATAGAATCAGAATCATAGGGACCTGGGAGGTCTTCTAGTCTAATCCCCTGCCCACTGCAGGAATCTTCACACCATTCTGGGCAAGCGGCTGTCCAGTCTGAGGCTCACATGTCACCCTAAGCCATGGTTTGTTTTAACCATGAGTAGATGACAGAACCACAGTTGGCTAGCTTCATGCACTATATGAGTCCATAAGCCAATACATTGCATTGTGCATTTTTAGTCTTGCGCATGGTCACGAGACCATTTAGGCTGGGATCAGCCTAAAATTTAACGTTCATTCTGGTCACATCAGACTGCACTACCTTTCTCTCAAAGGATGGACAATGGGTCACAGGGTTGTCTAGCGTGCACTAGAACTGGCTGGTCCATCCATGCAAACTTACAGTTGCCTAGAATGCTACATTAAGGAGAGCACTCCTTAATTTCTTCTAATCAATAAAAGCCTTAAAATGCAACCTTTAAGAATTAACAGATTGGAAGAAAAAGAATTGGGGGCTTCAAATAATTACATAAAAAAACATAACTATAAAATGGGGCTAATTTGCAACATCCTCTGTAAATCCTCCCCATTTGAAGTGATTCTTCTTCTTCTTTACCCTGCAACATTCACATCATCGTTGGAGACAAATGCCTCTTAACTGATTCTGAATTTTTAACAAAGTGAATAAAATCTTTCCAAATTAGATTCCTTTTACAAAAAATGTTATCCCCAGTTCAAGGAAGAAAAAGATCGGATTTTTGAAGAATTGCCTTTGAATCTCAGGGTTGGGAATGCCAACTTCACAGTTTGCTGAAGGTTGCCCCCTAAATGAGCCCACATTCAGGAAGGGAAATGCACCAATCTTGGGTGTAAATGTGTCCGCTGAAGCAGTTTGGAGCATGGCACTGTTCTTCAAAGTGGCCAGCTTGCATCTTGTTGGGAAGCCCAGGGGATGTTTGCTGATTTTTATCATTTGGAGATGTTGGGGAATGGTTTAGTCCAGACAAAAGGCCTGGCAGAAGCATTTGAAGGAGCATCTTCAATATTTACTTAACTGAGGGTCAGCAAACATGCAAGAGGCCCAGGGCAGGTGGGACTTGTTAGTTAGGAGTGATGCTGGAACTTCAAAAAGGTATTTATTACTTGGGATAAGTGCGAAGTGATGCTGTGGAGTTGCTGTCAAGGATTTTGGCTCTTTTCCTGCTTCTGCTGGTACCGCGGTGGAATATGATTTGGGCTTACTGTGTGGAGTCCACACAGCTATTGTGATCTCTAAGCCCTGGTTTGGGTTTAGTTTCTTGTGATGTACAAAGCCAGCTTCTTAGTCAGTGGCTTAGCACGACACATGAGCCCAGCCATAGCTTAATCAGCGTTTCTATTTCTTACCCATAATTCAGCACGATCTCTCTAGATTTAAATTCTGATGCAGGATGGGTCACAAGTGAGGATATAAACCTCTCAAGGGGGTCAGCTATTGCTTATGATTAGTTTTTGTCTCATTGGGGTGGCTCATAGTACTACACTGGGCTGTAGGATTTGGTTCCAATATGATTTGTTCCAATGGTTAAACCACAAGTCTGGTGAATAATTGGGAATTCAGGTAGATTAAGATACCGAATAACAGACTAGGTTCAATTACTCCACTGAATTGTAATGTGGTTTGTTTGGATTTGGCTGAAAGGGTGGGGCCAAGTCAGCCTGCGTGGTGTGTAAACCAGGGTTGATGGCTGGTGTACTTTGCAATCCAGATCAACTGTGGTTTATTCAAACCACAGCTAAACAAATTGTGAAATAGTGTCATGCGTGAACCCAGCCACTGTGGTAATTGGTTACTGGTTAAATTGTATATTACTGATGTCACCCTCAAAGATGCATCTTGTTGGTCAAACCATCTCTCTGATGTAGGAATGACAGTCTTCCACTCTTCTTTGTGGCAGTGTGAACAGCAAAGAAGGTTCACGCATCCTGCTAAGCCAAAAATGTAGTTTGATTTGGGTTTTGCAGACCCAGGCTATTATGGGTTAAGGTTTATTTGGTAATAAACCTTGAGTCTTTGCAATGTGGTGGCCTTATTCGTAAGTCTAAGAAATAAATGCATACCTTAAGTAAACACGCCATGTCTTAGCGTAATGCATGAATGCAACCTGTAAAGTTGGAACGTCAGGTGAAAGTTCAGTTCTTTTTATGCATGTTAAAACTTGCAGTTAGTCTTTGATCTCTACTATAGTCTTCTTTGGGGGGAAAAAAGAATCAAATATGATTTTCTTAGGGAAGGCAGCTGGGTTCCCTAACCCCACCAATTATCCCGTCAGTAAAGTGTTCATGTCTGAACAAATTCTTCTGCTTTATTCTCTTATCCATTTAACACAGAGCTTCCCATTACACACAGTTTGTTATTCCACCCCCCACCCCCACCTCCTATTTAGAAGTTAGATTCAGATTTATTGCGATAGAGCATAGTATCATAAAAATGCACTGCACTTCCTATGTGTGACCCTCTGTTAGGAGTGCTCTGATTGCCAAATGAAGAAGCCTGGGCAATGGTTGGCGGTCCTCTCCCTGTAATGTTCTGCTGTCAGCAAGGCTGTCGGGGTTGGAGTGGTCCCTTACTTGTTCTTGAGGTCATTGATGAAGTCAGATTCTTAGTGGGGATAGAGGAGATGCTTTTTACATTGTAAGATATATTACTTAGCTTATTTAAAATTGTAGTAAATTGTTTCTTTGGGCCTTCCTTCCTTCCTTCCTTCCTTCCTTCCTTCCTTCCTTCCTTCCTTCCTTCCTTCCTTCCTTCCTTCCTTCCTTCCTTCCTTCCTTCCTTCCTTCCTTCCTTCCTTCCTTCCTTCCTTCCTTCCTTCCTTCCTTCCTTCCTCCTTCCTTCCTTCCTTCCTTCCTTCCTTCCTTCCTTCCTTCCTTCCTTCCTTCCTTCCTTCCTTCCTTCCTTCCTTCCTTCCTAAAAGTGTCAATATATACAGCAGTGTATACAGTATAACTTAAAAATTAATAATCCTCATAATGAAAACTAAAGGGGGAAAAGTCCTCTGGTTCTTGGGATTTCATGAGATTCTGGGAAGATCTCATTGCACAGTTGTTTCTTTAGACTGATCCATTTGGATTCTATGATTGGGCATCCTTTCCTGCTTCTTTGAACAATGATCTCAGTCTTAGAAAGCATCACTGAAGCATGAGCAGAAGGCCTTGTGTTTTGGTATATAAAGAAACAGAAGAGCTAGCAATCAAGGCCTGATAGAAAGGCAATGACCATGGCTAGGCTGAGTTACATTTAAGTGGTGAAACTTGATCGCCATTTCTCCCAGCGTCTCCAGGGCATTCCCAGCCTGGTTGCCCTCTAGATGTGTGGACCAGTTCCCAGAATCCACTAGCCAACATGTACACTGCTAAGAATTTTGGACATTTATCTGCACATGTAGAGAATGCCCAGGTTGGGGAAAGATGTTTCAGAATTTACCTCTTAACTAAACCCTAATCCTGTGCTCCAGGTGCCCTCTGTGGAACCAAAATAGACTTCTAGCTTAGGGATCATAGCAACAGGAGCCCTAGGCAGAGTTCCCCCCCCCCCCGACTCTGTGAAGATATGATCCCTTTAACGGGTGAGATCAGTGACTGAACTTGGACGATAGGGAGCTGCCTGAATTACTGGCAGAGCTGCTATTATAATATATTTTATATTTTAATGTTTCTTTTACATGTTCATCCATTGGCTGCTCTGAAGGTCTTCAGCTTGGAGAGTGGGGTATTCAATAACGATAACAAATAATGGCATCACACATGAAATGTGAGGTGCCCTTGGGGAAGTTGTGGGCGTTTGATGCCCTGAGATGTATCTTTGTCTTGAGTAATACAAGTTTAACAGAGCAAGAAAAATGCAGGACACCTGTTTCTTCTCTCAAGCAGCTTATGATAGTTCTTAACTAATGAATTTGTGACAGGCATTTTCCCCTTCTCCTGAGCTAAATGTGTCAGATGTCCCTCCCTCCCTCCCTCCCTTTTTTTTTTTTTAATGAAAGATACACCAAATGAGGCCGTTTCCTTTGAAAAATAGAGATCCTTTCAGAAGGATTCAGTAATTGATTTCTAAGCTCATGGACTGTTCAAATGCCTTATTCAGGAACTTTCAGACTTTAGGAAATCTTTTTGACCTCAACTTGTCTTTGCCAAGAAATCTTTGTATTTCTGCCAAGAAGAAAATTGACTGTAGTGATGAAGATTGGAGAGACCTATTTTGGGATGGCTTTCCCCAATCTGGTGACCTTGATTCCATTGGATTTCAGCCCCCATCTTCCCAAGCAGCATGGGGGAATGGGGGAGAATGACACTGTTTAGCCAGAAACAGTCTATTCCCAAATTTTATCAGTAGTGACCCATCTTGTAGAACTGTACCCCAATTCTTGTGCTCTTAAGGACTAAGCCCCAAGGCAATTGGGATCTGATAAAGCTGAGCCATGCAGGTACATGGGGTATCAGCTCCCATCTGGCCCAGATTGTGTGGCCAATGGCAGGAGGAACATGTGGAGAGTCTCAGGTGGACTGCCTCTATGGAATGACTTGTAAGCACAAGGTGGTTCACCCCATCATCAGGAATGGATACATGGGAGCCAAGTCACTATCCCCAGAAACCTGTGGAGCACTTGAGATGGAGTGAGTGCTTGTACAACTGGATTGGGACAGAAGAGACCCAGGAGCCTTTTCCCACTTGACTGTAAAGCTCCTGTAGGGATTTTGAGTAACCCTCTATTTCTCAACCCAGCCTTCTTCACTGGGTGATTGTTATGAGAACAATTTCATCCCACAGCTAGCCAGCTAGCCCACCCCCCCACCCCCCAGCGCCCAACTTCTGGAAAAGGATCAAGAGCAGGAAACTGTTCCAGCAGGGGGCAAACCTGAACCTACTAGTTAGGGCTGCTTCCCAAGTCTCTCGCACGCCTGTCGGTGAATCACTCTGAGCCCGTCTGGTGAAATGATAACTCTTCAGGAATACAGATAATGCTTTAGGTTTAAATTTATGACCGGGTGTTTCCTAGAACCAAGCCTGAGTGGATTTTGGAACTGTTGGACAGGAAATAAGCTAATAATGGGATTTTTGCAAGGCAAAGTTTTCCCATATATGGGAGTAAAATTTGCCATAGGTTAGATGCTGACCTCCCGTCTGTTTGGGTGAATCTTTTTCAAAATGTCTTTGTTCTCCTTGCTCATGTGCCACAGCGAGGAATGTGCTGTACATCCAGGCTGTGGGATCCCTGTGAAGGTCACTTTACATTTTTATTCATTCATGGGTGTTGCATCATGACACAAATCACAGAAGAGTATTTTTGTTACCAATTCGTCAGTGGATTCAGTTTGTTTAACCCTCACTCTTTCCTCTTCCCACAACACACAACTGTGTTTCACAGTCCACTACAGATATCTGGGGAAACCTCTCCCTTAACCCTTCCTTCTTATTCATCTCTCTTTTTCTTGTCATTGCAGTGCACTCTGTTTCTTTTTCCTCCCCTACCGTGGACTCTCTCTCACACTCTGAACGGGTGCCAATATTGCACTAAGCTATTGTTGCAAAAAATTGTGGTCCAGAGATGTCCAATTCCAGAACCCCTTTCTGATCCCTAGAGGCCACAGAGCTAACGTGTTTGGTTCTCTTTCTGAATGTATTTCAACATTGGAGGTAGGGAGGCAAAATGAATGGCTTAATGCTTGCAGAAGCTCATGGAGTCCTTTTCAACCCTGAACTTGCCCCACCTCCCCCATATTCTGGCCCTGTCCATCTTTGTCATGTGGCTCTTCATGTACTGTGCAAACCCTAGCATGGCCTTTGACCTGATGGTATTTGCACTGAAACAGCCTTTGTTGGTTTGATATTGGCTTAGTGCAATGGATGAACCCAGCTGTTGGATTTCACAAACCCTGCTTCACGGTTCAGCAGGATGGACTACTGTAATGATCTGTGGGAACGACCTTGGGAGACAGGAGGAAGAGCCACAGACTGGACAACCTGTAAAAGATGTCTCAGCCCACAAAAAGAGAGGGGACATGGGAAGTGTTTCAGAAGGGACCCTCCCTAGTTTTCTGGAGAGTAAAAGGAGGAGGGGGGAGGAATACTTTCAGACTTGCAAGATTCTGTAATGTCACCTTACAGTAAAGATACAGCTGGTATTCGTTGTGGTGGTTCTTGTCTAGACCAGGGTTCCTCAGCCTTGGCAACTTTAAGACGGGTGGACTTCAACTCCCAGAATGAGCTGAAGTGAAACCCTGGTCTAGACTACCCCTGAAAGGCTAACAATTTCATGATTCAGCATGATGTGGCTGGGTTTGCCCACCACACTAAACCATTGTTTCTTTTTTCCCTGTGCAGTGACATATTTGATGCCATGTTCCCTGTTACCCATATTGCTGGAGAGACCGTAATTCAACAAGGTGAGCTTCACGTATGGAGAGCAACCATCACTGTTGCCATTTCCCAGATCATCTGTGTTAGAGAAAATGGGCATGCCTTGATTCCATTAAGGATGTAGAGAAATCCACGATTGAGTCTCTTCTGCAAAGTTTATATGTATGGATGCTGGGTCCAAAAGCGTTCATTTTCTAAGCAGAAGCAGGGTGTGGGCTTCAGTCTTTCCTTCCTATCTCCCCACCAGCCATTTCCAAACCCTGGGAGTTTCCATTATGGACACTATGTAGTACGTTGGATTCAAAGTTGATAAGAGACTTGGGACTGTGCAGGGAGGCATATGGAACATCTCTCTGCAGCGCCTTAAAACCGAACATATTTTTCCCAAGATTGTGCTGCAGTTCCTCACAGAGCTGCCAAATGTCAGTGCAGGAATAACATTCCCAGCCCAGGGGCCAATTTTATAGATCTACAGGTGGATGAGGAACACCAGCTCCACTCAGTCTTGGTCTGGATTCCTACACTGAATTGGAGGCTGGTCTTAATAACAGAAACATCCCTTCCGACTTAGGATTCTCTGATCAAGGAAAATGGAGTATTTTCAAAGCTTGTGCAAAATCATGCTCTGAGTGTTGTGCTCTGATTTGTTTTTCTGTTTCATGCAGGTGATGAAGGTGACAACTTCTATGTGATCGATCACGGGGAGGTGTATGTAAGTTGCAATTCGCTTCTTTGAAGGACTTTCTTTCCCCCTCTTAAATGTCCTTCTTTTTTTACAGAAATTTCCTTATGTTCTGGCTAAGAGATGGACGAGGGAACTTCTGACTCCCCCTTACTGGTGACCTGGAGGAGTAAAGAGGAAAGGAATGTGTGAACCATATTCACACATTGCTCTAAGCCCTGATGGGACTTGTTTAGTGTTGGTTTAGTTATTTATTAAGTTAGTTATTAGTTATTGTGGTTGCAAGTCAGGTTTATGAATGAGCATTCCTGCGTGAACTGCTCTGACTTATTGAACAAAGCCAGGTTAAAGCAAACCCAGCTTCTCAAGAGATTCGAACCCATGTGCCTTGAGCAAGCCATGATGCCAGAACAATGTACTTTGTCACCTGAATCCAATTGACTCTATTTTAAAAGCCCCACTCCCCAGATGAGTCTTCACCCCAAAGAGGTTTGGAGGAGGCTGAGAAGACATTTCAGAAGTAATTTTCCCATGCAGTGCCATCACGAGCCAAACTTATTTGTCTGTATAAAGTCAGTTAATGGCATATCATCAGCCAACAAATTATTTTAGGTTTAGAACCTATAGTAACCATACCTGGAGGCAATATAGTTTACCACTAAACAATCTCAAGATGGAAGGCTATCAAGATGGAATGTGCCTGAAGGGCTGGGTGAAACCGGAGCAAACTGTTTTTGGTAATCATCTAGGATTAGGTTACCTATCTCTCATGCCTTCCATAAAGAATAAGTGGGGAGCCTCAGGCAGGTGGTTTTCATCTTCAGAAAACTCAATTTGCTTTTCAAAACTTGTTCTGAAGGGCTGAAACTTTGCCCTGGTGATGCTTGCAAATGATGGCTTCCATTCTGACTGGTCAGGTGGGCCTGGAAATTGGGCCCCAGGCATTCACGGGGAAAGTTATGGAATGGCTGAGAACAGATGCATTTTTTAAAAAAAATGAGCTTTGATTTTGTATCCAACCAAGTTTGGAATTGGGAGATACGCAGAAACAGAGACCTTGGACGGCTGATGCTATTTAGTGGCCTGCTATGAGTTATTGATCTTTTAAAATTTTTCACTTTATTCTAGTTGGGAGGACATTGAATGCTGCATTTGGAATGTTCACCTTAAAAGATGGCTTATAATAATTATTATTATGACTGCTATCATTACTATTATCCTTTTTGTTATTGTCACCAACATCTAGAAGAGCAGTTGAACAAAGATGCCTCCGATCATTTGTGACGTTTTCTTTGGAATTATTCTTTTCTTTAAAAGGATGAGACAGATGATCTTTCTGTGGCTTCCTAGATAATATCATCATACGGTCTGACAGTCCTTTCCCACCCGGGTTCTATTTTAAGAAGCAACTAGCATATTTTAAGCCACCCAGCAGTGCCTTGCAGCTATTTGGGGAGACATAGCCTCTTTTTATGGAAAGCCTTTGGTGTGTCAGGAGGCCATCTAATTGGCATTGTTGGGAATTGAAGGCCTCCCCCTCCATCCCAAAGTCACTGGCTCCTCAAGGAATCCATCTGACTCATTCTTCCTACTGGGGAAGGTACGATGCCTGAGTTTGAAGCCTGCCACATCGGCAGTGCGAGGAAGGAGAGGAAATACGGTTTAGCAAGGATGGTAATGCTGATAACTTTAGGGTGGCATTTGGTTTCGGTTTTCAGATCAGCAGTGCCTGGTTTGAACTTGTTGTGGAGCACCAATTCCAGCCTAATCTGAGGCCGGAGGAAAAAGATTGTCAAGGAAAACCCAATTATTTCAATCAAAACCTGTTGTATATTTTCCTTGTTTATTTTGCAAATGACTAGATGTTCTTCCAAATCCCTGTTAAGGACTCACACGTCTTGGCCAAAATCTTAGAGACTGCCATCCAGCAACACACTTAATTGACCCATTTTGGAGGTTTCCATGATACGAGGAATCATAAACTAACCCCAACGAGCTGGAATTATACATACAGTGATCCTATTTTCTTGGAAAAAATAAGGGACCAACTGAAAAAGGGGCAAACCTGAATAGGTTCATAAGGTTAAAAAAAAATTGTTTATGTTTATAACTTCGCTTTACAAAGGAAAACTCAAGAGCGAAACCAAGGACGTATGGTCACTGCATTTGTACATCATGTGAACCCCCCTTCCACACGCATAAACACACTGGCTCAGGTTATTACTAACCCAGCTTCACATGTTGCATGAAAGTACCTGCTAGTCCTTCACCTGATCTGGCCATTACCTTCATCACTTCCTGCCCTTAACCTAAATGGAAGAGATTAAGAAGAACCACTTCTTCTGTGGCTCGAAACATTAACTCTGGAAACTGGACTGCCAATTCTCAAGGTTTTGCTGCCCGATGTTGAGGCAATGTGGGGAGTGGCAAAAAGGGGGCTGGGGCTGCATACCTTCTGACCCACAGATTTCCCAGCCCTGATACGTAAGAAAGAGATGAGCGCCATCATCTCCTTCTACTTACGAAATGTCATTGTCCCTAATGAATAAACTGGTGGCTGGTCCATTTGTCCACAGTACTCTTGAAATCTGCTGCGCTGGGGTTACAGTTTGATCAGCAAGCTGTAACAAGACACGGCTTGTTATTTCTGAGTCAGAAACTCCAAATATGGAACATAGTTCCACTAGATAGGAGATCTGTTCCGTTTTTGTGGTCAGGCTGCAGCCTCGGTAGCTGTGGAAACAGGCAGTCTGCCCAAACGTTTTGGGTCAAAATAGAAATAACAGGCTTCCCGTAAAAAATGTTGAAAGTACCTGCTCTGAAGTGTGGGTTTTTGACAGGCCAAAAAAAAAAAAAAAAAAAAATTAAATAAAAATAAAATCTCTAATCCGTAGTTCTAAATATAAACCCTCCGGGTGGTTATTTTAATTTTACAACCCTTGCTGATTGCCGTTGCTGTTTTTTCACCCCTTCTGCTCTGCAAAAAGAAGCGTGGTCAGGCAGAATTTTCAAAATAGAGACTTGTTTTGAAAAAAATATTTTTGAAAGGAAGTTGAGGAGAGTCAATAACCTGCTAAAAGCTGCACTTTTTTCTCCAGTTTCAGAGGTTGCCTTCTAAGCCTGCAGCAACAGGCTGGGCCTGAGGACTTAACAAATGCATATATTAATGAATATCTATATATTAAATGAATATATATTGAGGAGTGACCTCAAAGGGAGTTCCCTAGAAGTAAGCCCCACTGCTTACTTTATTCAGTGGGCCAGTGCTGGGCTGAGGCTGGGTCACACCATCTGAAAGGTCCAAAGCTCCATTCCCTTGTGCCACATCTCTTCTTTCTCTCAATGGTGAGTGGAAAAAACCAGCTGTCAGCAAGGGAGCATATGGTGGGAGGTCCAGAGATCATCTTGTCTATGAGTCACAAAAAAGCTGCTGTGTCTCCACAGGATTATTCACATCAACAGGGTGAGCATGGCCATTATAAAGCCTCATTCCCCAGTGTCCCAGTTGAGGGACTCAAAGCCACTGCTGCAAATAAATATGAGGCTTGTGGCTGGTTCTTCACTTTCCCCATGCCAGATTTCTATTTCACTTTTTAGATGGAAACAAAAATGAAAAGGTTTGGTAGGACAGGTGAGTATGGTGGGCCTCAAGGGAGGCATATGAGATACATTGCTACCTGTAGGCATCCCGCTGCCTGTCTTTGGTGTCAATGAAAAGTAGGGGGATCTTGAGTTCAGCTAAAATGTTTTGTATATCCCATGCATAGCTGGGGTGGGCAGGAGAAGAAGGTGCACAAAATGTTGCAAGAAGAGTCTTCTGTCTGTCGATACCATCCCCAATTGTTGGAGATATGGTCATGGCTGAATTATGAGTTGTGCCGACCTTGCTAAAGAAAGAAAGATGGGTTAAGTGGGGCCTATTGCGAAGAGAGCCATGATTCATATCAAAAGGGATGGAAAACAATAGAGGTCCAGAATGTTTTTGATCTTCAGAAAGCTGCAGGCTTTGGCAGAATCATCACTCTTCATATTTGGGTATCTCCAACTCTGCATTCCTTTGCAGGGACATGAAAGTGAGAGAGAGGGAGGTCGGGGGGGGGTGAGAGAGATCTTTGGCTACTGTGTAGATGGGCTCAGCTGCTCCAGCAATAGAAAAGGAATTTTGGCTTTGGTTAACCCACGTTTGCACAGTCCCGTTGATAGATACCTCAGCTGAGCAGTGTTTAAAGTTTTGTTCTGAAATAATTCCTTGATCTTGCACAGATCTCTACAGACCAAAAAAAATAAATAAATAAAATTGTGGGTCTTTCTTTGATTTCCGTCTTCATCCTCTCCCTATACCAGTCAACACATACCAGCTTTTAATCGTGTCATTGTGACAGTGATGTTGAAGAACACCCACTCCCCAAGCCCGGGGAGAAACAGGAAGGGGGACATCAGCTAGGAGTGTCATGGTGAATTCCAGCTGCATTCACACATCCTGCTAAGCCTGGCTGTTTCCAAAACTATCTATTCTTGCACAAGCATAAAGGTCTGATTTGCCCTCAGGGTGGACTTCAGCTCCTTGCAGCACAACCTAGTACAGCAGGGTTTCTCAGCCTTGGCGACTTGAAGAGGTGCGGACTTCAACTCCCAGAATTCCCCAGCCAGCCTTGGGAACTGAAATCAGAACTTTCTGAGGCTTCAGGTTGCTTATTTCTGCACTTAGCAGAAAGAAACAAAATGATGTTATGACAGTCCAGAGGTCCCCAAACTCTTCAGCATATCCACCCTTTCATCAAGTTTCAGATTGTCCATTGACCACCAAAGATTTATGATATGAAAATAATTTAATAAATACTCATAGTACTAAAAAAAAGAATAATGATAATAATAAGAATAATGGAGAGTCCCATTGACCCTTAGTGTTTTGGATGAACTGATCTCTGGGTTAGAAGAGAAGAGATCTGGCCATGCAGTCATGCTTAAGATCATGTCCTGGTATGAAGATGGATCCCATCCCAAAGTATTTGCTTTCCCAAAGTTTTCTTTTGCTTTTCCTCCTAAAAAGGCAGCATAAAGCCTCCAGCCTTCCTTTCTCTCTAGAGTCCTCTTTAAAGTCTCTTTTTCCCCCCTGAAATGTTTGCTTCAGACTGTCAGTCCATCCAACAGCTGGTGCTACCCAAGATGAATGGAACTAGGACTCCAGGAATTTCATTGGGGGTTTATCCATACAGCTCTGCCTTTTGTTCACTGGGTAATATCTTAACATTGAGTAGCAAATTTGGGTTGTTACATCTCTGGAGGTGGGGGTTGGGGGCAACACTGTCCCCAAGGAGCAGATTTTAAAAGCTTTTGTTTCTTGAATCAGAAAGTGCCCTTACACCATTCCAATTTCTTTTCACCTCTCTGCATTTATTCTCAGGAAACCAGAAGGCTAAAGTAAGCTGGTGTTTAAAAAGATTTTCATCCAAAAGGACTGTCTTCCTTCCTTCCTTCCTTCCTTCCTTCCTTCCTTCCTTCCTTCCTTCCTTCCTTCCTTCCTTCCTTCCTTCCTTCCTTCCTTCCTTCCTTCCTTCCTTCCTTCCTTCCTCCTCTCCTCTCCTCTCCTCTCCTCTCCTCTCCTCTCCTCTCCTCTCCTCTCCTCTCCTCTCCTCTCCTCTCCTCTCCTTTCACCCCCAAGAGGCAGATCATGCAAGTAAACACAATAGAGCTGAACTTGCAGGCAAAGGACAGAATGACAGGGCAGTTTATCATCAATGTACTTTCTCATCATCACAAAATTTCTGGTGGAACGCTGAGGTTGAAACCTTCAGGACCATTAACTTCTCTGTAGCACACTGGCTTTTTGTGTAGAGGTGACCTTTTTTCCTCTTCGATGGGATGGAGACTCCAAAATTGGCATTTTTACCTGGGAAGCAAGTTCTTAAATTCACAGACAGGATTATCGCATGTCTTGATGGTGGCCTTTTTTGGCCTCACCTTTGCCTGTGGAGAAGGGGTTGGCACAGCTTCTGCGAGGCAAACTTCCCTAAATGGACCTCCTGAGACAAACTGAGCTAGACCTGCCATAATCCCCAGCCTGTCTGGCAGAGGGAAGGATGGGACTTGTTGTCCTGCATATCTGGAGAGTGACAGGTTGAGGAAAGGTTGTCTTAGAGAAGAGTGACCAGTGTTTAATTGGACGGGGAGAGGCAAAGGCTGCAGTGCTCAAGGCAATGAAGCAGTGAGGTCCCTCCTGTTGCCCTTGAAAGAAGGCTTCTCTAACTTTGATTTTTAATTTTTTTGCTAAAGTCTTCCTCTGGTTGTATTTTCTTTGGCAAACAACTCAGCAGTTGTTTCCATTGTTATCTTCTGTGATTTTTCATTTTCTTTAATTTCCTAGTCCCGCCTACAGCCCTGGAATTTCCAGGGTGGTCTCTATCATGGAGGTTCTTTATCTTTAAACCAGACTTTAAGTCAAGGCCACCTTCAAATAAAAGGGGCTCCTTTCCTTAGCAGAATCCCCAGCCAGCTGAAGAGGATTGTAAGTCAACAGTGCAGAAATGAATGAACTTTTAAGGAGAAGGGAAGGGAAGGGATGGGATGTGGGGGTGTGTGGAACCTTATGTAAGAGGCTTGCTAGATTTTATGTTGGGTTCCTGTATGAACTGCAACTTTCTCCTCTTTTGAAGTCTGACAGTGTTAATAAGCAAAAGTTGGGGGAGTATCAGTCCCTAACCCTGTAGGTATCTCTCTTGGGGCAGAGAGCTTGTGCCATCGACCATGAGCTGAAAACTCAGAGCAAATGCAAGCATTGTGATAAAACAAGAAGCGTTGAAATCCACTCTGCTAACCAAGACTTTTCTTCCCCAACTCCAACCTCCCCCCCCCACTTTTTGGGTGACTTTGTAAGGCAGTGGCTCAACTATTTTCTTTTTGGAGTGTCAACTTCCAGGGACTGTTAAACCAGAAAGCTTTGTATGCTTGTTTGTTTGCAATGTCCATTTTGGAGAGGAAAAAAAAACCCTGTTTTTTTGCTGTTTAATTAGGTGTATGTGAATGGAGAATTAGTCACCAGCATTGGAGAAGGAGGCAGCTTTGGAGAACTTGCTCTCATCTATGGAACACCACGAGCTGCAACTGTCAAAGCTAAGACGGATCTCAAACTCTGGGGGATTGACAGAGATAGCTACCGACGCATCTTGATGGTGGGTTTTTGAAAAATCAAGCTGCTCCCTCTTCTTTCAGTGACCCCTTCCAAGAATTCCCTCAACCCTTGTTGCAACAGTTTGTTAGGGTGGGGAAAAGCTCTTGACACATAGGCCAGGGGGTATAGGGCCAGCTGTCTTTACAAAATAAAATGCAACACGCTGGTTTGCATATGGTTTATAAAAGAGAAAAGTGTCCAAATAAGGCAAAATTCTATTTATGGGCATGAGAAGCTACTGGATTCTCCCTTTCTTCTAGAGAAATTAAATTAGGTTCATCTTGAGGTCATGGTACAATCAAATCTAAGTATGAAGACACAGTTCTGTTGACCGACCAAGGGCTTGTAGCATTGATGAAACTCTTAATATTTACTCCTTCCACTCCAGACGTTTCAAAACAGCTTTGCTCAACTTGATACCACATCTGATGTGTTGGATAAGAAATACAGAGTCATAATCCCAATCCATCTGGAGACACCAGGCAATGGAAGGATGATTTGGGTTGCTAATCTTTCGTGGCCTTCCTCTTTGTCATGACAGAGCCCATGAAAACCTGCTAGTGTTGACTAATCACCTTTGAAAAGATGGAGGTAGCAAGTGATATTGCAGGCAATTCAGAGGAGACAAATGCTACTTGTCCATCATATTTCATGTATTGAAGCTTAAAATCTTATAAGATTAATGTGAGGATGCCAAAACTGCAAAATTGGTTGATGATGATGATGATGATGATTTTGAAAATTAATTTTCATTGAAACTTCCTCAGATACTCTATGGGGATGTCACTGGTATCTAGGTACCCATGGGTACTGCTTTTCTGACTTTTACTCTAAAATAGTCATATATCTCACCAGGGACTGGGGGATAATTTCTGATGTCTACCCAATTTACCACAAACATATCTTCTAAGCCTCTTCTCTCCATCTTCATCTACTTCATCTTTGAACTGGAGTTCATATCAACAGCCCACCCCCTCTGTTTTCCAGTTCTCTTCCCTTTATTTTATCCTTTTAATGTCCATCTCTTCATTCTTTGGAGCTTTTCTGCCCTTCCCCACTGATGGCTTCTGCCTTAAGCAGCCTCCTCTCACTTCCCTTGGAAAGAGCTTTAATGCTTCCAGTGTAGTTCCAAGACCCTGTTTTCCAGCAGCTCTTCTAAGGCTGCCTGGGGATGGGGGAAGAATTGCAAAAATTCTTAGGCTGCTCAGAACCGTCCAACTTTATGCTTTAATGGAAGAAAAATATGCAAACATGTGAAGCATCTTTTCTTCAATCTGGTGCCCTTTAGATACATTGTACTTATGCCTGTTGGCCAGGGATTTGAGAGTATGTTGGACTACAACTGGAGGCTGGTTTAAAGCATTTCCCATGTCCACAATCGCTAATGGTGGGACCTATGTTTCTTCTTGCTTTGTGTGTGCATCTTTTGTGCTGAGATAAGAAGTTACATTTGCTGCATAGTTCAGTTTTAGGTAAAGATGAAGGGAATTCCATTCTGGGACCCACTATCTAGTTTGGAGTTTTTCTTTGGAAACTGAAGCCCAGCAGTGTTGTTCAGTTGGTCTTTGTGGGTTCAGCTTTTGAATTCAAGGCAGGGTTTTTTGGGGAAGTGGCCAGTCCTCCTGGTAGGATAGAGTCAGGGACAATGAATGGGAGGTAGGCTGGATGAATGGAAATGAAAATTGGAAGTAGGAGAATCAGATGCTGAAAGGGGGGAAGGCCAGAAGGAGAAAAGTATGACTGGAATAGCAAAAGAGGGTTTCAAAAAACACACACAAGACAGAGACACAAGAGTGGGTGGGAGTGTGGAGTATGCTGTGGGAAGTGATGGAAGTCTGGAGACTGCAGATGGTTTAATTCAGCCTGATAAGACACAGCATTGCTTTCCATAGATGGGCCTGCCTGCCTGCCTGCCTGCCTGCCGTCCTTCCTTCCTTCCTTCCTTCCTTCCTTCCTTCCTTCCTTCCTTCCTTCCTTCCTTCCTTCCTTCCTTCCTTCCTTCCTTCCTTCCTTCCGAAATGCAGGCCTCGGATGATTCAAGAGCAAATTGCAAGGCTGCCATAAAAAGCCCAGAAGACGGTGAGGCGTCTTTTGTCATGCTACTCTTCCAATATGATTTATTTCTCAGGCAGATAATTCCTCTTGATTGATGGCGGAAGTAGGAAGAAAAAGCATTTGTGGATTTTCCGCCTTTCTCCTCCGCCCTCACCTCGCACCTGCTGCATCCTGATCTAGGGCATAAATTTCAAGAAATCTTCCTTGCTGCCCTTGCTGTGCCCCCATTGGGGGCTTTCCCGGTAGAGGCTGGTATCAGTTGGTTGCATTCCTGCCTTTCAGGCTGTGTGAATTCACAGGAGCCTCTGTAATTTTCCTTCTTGTACCTGGCTGGTGCCTCCCTAAGACTGGCAGGATTGAATTATTTCTTTCACCAAGCCTTTGGAAGCTGTTTCTGGAATGGTTTTATGATATGGTTTTGTTGATTTATGCAACCGTGGCATTCATTCTTTGGTTGAGCTTGTCCTTGTCTGTTGCCTATAGCTCTCCTCAATGTGCTTGTCAGAAGTATGGTTTAATAAAATATTGAAAGCAAATAAAGGCTGCAGATAAGAGTTCCAAGGGATTAGTGAGGACTTCAGGACTAGGTAGCCCCCATCTGCTGTTGCTTTGTCAGATGTAAATCACAGAACCATAGAGCTGGAAAGCTTAGGAGGACCATGAAACACAGAACTGAACGTTTAGGAGGACCGTGAAACACAGAACCATGAAGTTAAGAACTATGGAGGAATAATGGATCTGAGCAGGAACTCTAGGAATGTGCATATTGATATAAGTGTAGTATCCATATTAGAAGGACAATTTGAATGCCTTTTTTGAAAAAAGAATATTAATATTTCTAATCCAACCAGTGTTGGGGTTCTCAGTTCTAAACGTATTTTAGAACATGAAAAGACAAAACTGTACAAAACACAAATATTTCTTTAAAATCTGCCGTTATTTTCATCCCAAAGTTTCCCTGGTGTATGTCCTTCTTATGTCGATTCCCAACTCACCACAGACAGGGTGAGGGATCTCACCACTCAAAAGAAGGCATCTCGCCAAGGTTTGCAAAGGCAACCAAGGAGTAGAAAAAGAAGCAGATCGTGCACCATAACTCCCCTGATCAGTATTTCAGAGCTGAATTAAGCTGGCAGTCTGCTCTACCTCCCACGGCTAAGTGTAATTGTCCCCAAAAGGGGAATGAAGAGGATGGTGCAGAAGATAATGAACAGGTGTTTAATCAGGGATTGGCCACAGAGAGAGATTCTTGGTGCCAACAGCAATGAATAGCATTAAGATATTCATCGCTCCCCTTGGCCTGGTTTGAAGTCTCTGGACCGTGAACTCTTTCTGCTACGTTCTGCTGCCAAATTGAGTTGGTATCCTCTCTCCTGTCTTCATTCCCCACATTAAGGCATTTACTAAGCTCCACGTGCTCAGACATTGATCAGCCATCAACCATCGCCTTCAACCTGGTGCATTACTCAACCTTTTCCCTGTAGCAATGCTGATGACTCTTCCTTCTCCTTGGGATGGCCGCCCGCTAGATCTGTCTTCTGAAATTTTTCCATTGGCTCCTCTCTTTGTCCGTTTCCAGCAAAAATCCATCTAGCTTGGAGCGGAGGGCCTTGGAAAAGCGATAGCAACTCCAAAGCTTCCAATACCGCGACGCATTCCATAAATCACGGTTGAGGGTTTTAGTCCTGCTTCTGAACTTTTCGGTTAGTTGGGATCGTTCCGGCGATGAGATGACCAGACGGAGGATGAGGCTGCAGGTGTGGTGCTTTGTCAGACAAGACAACCGAGGTTGCCATTTTCCTGGCCGGTTGCACAATGATGCGTTTGAAAGGACTAATTGAAATGGCATTCACTTTTATTTTTCTGTTGCGTATCGGGTTGCAAACTCTGGACTCAACTCACTGGCTGCCTGTAAATCTTTTTTTTGTTTTTTTTAGGTTTGTTTGGCATGGCTTTCATTCTTTTTTTTTTCCTACTGAATATTTGTATTTCTTCCTCCTGCTTTGTTCTTGCACTTGTCATTTTATATATATAAAGTCTTCGTCCGCTGTTAAGATTGTGCAAACTTTTGGATTAGAGTCCCCAAAGGTGCTTTGCAGTACATGAGGGTGCAAAGGGTTTCCTCTGCACTTAACCCTTTAATCACATTTGCCCCTGGGTTTGTGCAACATCTGGGCAGTTGCATGATCCCAAGGGGAGATGCAAGCTGCTTTGTGGGTTTACACATGCTACATACTTCTAGTTGGGGTCCTCCAGGCTTAGGGAGAACCCCAACTAAAAATATGTACAATGGACTTGGGCTAGTGTTATCTCAAGACTTCCTTGACACATTCTCTTGACCGTCAGGAACATTTGAATCTGCATCTCCAGGATCCATCTGTTGCAGCAACTTTAGAATTGATTTCAGGTGCTGTAGGTGACCTGGGGGACCCTGTTTGTTCCCTTCTGTGTATCATTTCGATCAGAGACACATGTACAATCTGGAACAGAATCGCCCCAAGCAAACCGTAGCTTATGATTTAATGGAGTTGTCTTAGGATCAGAGACGGTAATATATAACAGCCTTTGGAAGGGGATCAGTCCCTTGCTCCATCAGGCTATTATTTATCTTTGGCATGACATTTTTCCCTTAATAGAGCATAGCCCCACCAAAGAGATCACTTTTATTCCCATTTTATGGCTGGTAGGGAAAAAAAAACAACAGCTATGAGTTTCTTAGGGGTCAGTTTGCCCATCAACTGCTCTGGTCTGGTGATTCTGTTCTGGCGTTTGCTAAATGGCATCCGAGACTTGCGACTCCGAGAAGCCAAAGAGTGGAGTTTTTTTGATGCCCTGGTACTTTTTACCCTCCTAACTGAATCCCTGCTCTGGTTTTAATTACCTCTTCCAGGCTGTGGGTTGGCGAGTGCCCTGTGCTCTGTGATTACCGCTTCTTAAAATTCTTCTACAACCCACAGTTGGTTGGAACACAGGATGCATCATCCGGATCGGCTCCCCACCCCCACCCCAGCCCGTTGGCGTGGAGCAAACACCTGCCTCCCTTTTCCCAGCTGTCAATGTGTGCTGGCCAGTTGTGACTTCCCAGCCTGGATTGGTGTGGGAGGGTGTCCAGTTTTCCATCCTCGGTCCTGCACGAGCTGTTGGCCTTTGCTCTAGGAAGGTCTTGTCTTTCCAGGGCTCCAGGTTCCTTCCAGATAATCAGCCAGGTTTGTCCAATGACGAGTGGTCAGGGGTGGGTTTCTACAGGCCTGGGCAGTTCAGCCCCCCACCCAGTCAAACAATCCCAAGTCTGGTGTTGCAGCACTTTTATTTTCCTGTCTCAGTGGGGGGGAAAAACATCTGCTCTGATCCTTGATGGCTTCTTTGAAAGTTCCCTTCCTTGCTGACGTACAGTCCAGAAGCGTTGGATGGGAACCCACATCTGGAGTCCACCATGGATGAAGGGCATCCTATTGGGGTGCCACTTTAAAGGTGGGGTGCACAAACAGAACATATAGCTCCTCCAAAGCCTTAGCTGCACTCCCCAGCGCTGCAGGCAAAGTTGCTTGGCACTGTAACTGTTAATGTAACAGAAAGGGAAGTTCATAACTCAATCAGATTGAATTTTTACTGTACTTAATCCCTCCACTCAGCTGCTGGATGGTTAGGCTGCCCCCAAATGTTAAGCTCAGGGCCTTAGCACATTGTGGAGACCAGGCCACTCATGAAATCATCATGTGATTGATTTGCTTGGGCAACAACACAGGATGTGAATACAACTGTTTAATATTAATGCAGGGTTAGGGTTTAGGGTATTCCACGAGCTCAATCAGAGAATTTTCAGCCCCTCTTCTTCCTGAGTTAACCTGTTTTTGAGTTCACACAATATGTTGAACCATCAATGAATGAAAAGTGCTGGGTTCACCCCACATTCTACGGTGCAAGAAGCCACAGCCAAGGTGAAGATAAACCATGACAGTGCAAATGATGATACTGTTTTCCAGCAGGGTGTTGTGTGAACCCAAGCAGTACTGCTTGTTCACAGGGGCATTGAGAGGATTAAAGCGGAGTAGTGAAACTTCAGGGAAATGGCTGGAGGAGTGGAGTCCTGCATGGGCCAAGGGGTTATGCTAGATAATCTCCAAGGTATGATCCAATCAATGATGAGCTGTCTTGAGTTCCTGAAGGAAAGCCATACTATAAACACAAGAAATAAATGTGCAAATATATTTGATGGTAGGTAGCCTTTTGGTATCTGGGTCTCCCCTGTTTGATCCTGGTTCAGCAAAAGAGAAAGTGTCAGTCTTACCAGGTAGACCAGACAGGAAACACAACCAGATGAGCTAATTCTACTTTATTGTAAAGCTGCATTGACAGAATCTTGCAAGTCTGAAAGTGCAATTGTCCCCCTGTCTCCTTTACAGCCCGAGAAACTAGGGAGGGTCCCTTCTGAGCCTCTTGCTCCACCCACTGTCCAGCAGCAGGCTATGCTGCCTCTTATCTGACCGTTTCCCTTCACCCAGTCTCCCAAGGTCTTTCCCACATACCATTACAGAAGGCAAGAAAACAGTGCATTGTAGCGTTCCTGTTCTGAGCTGGAGCCTGGCCCCCACTTTCCCAGGCTGTTCTTTTCCATGTCTCCTCCCTATTCTCCCCTCCCCTCCGCCATTCTGTGCCTCCCCCTCCATTTCCCCTCTGTGCCCTTTAAACCTATACAATCATCATGTTTCCACATTTGGAGAATTTTTATCCCATTAAGTTAAAGAAGTGGATCCCCCGCCCCCTGCCCTTCTGGAAAATCCGGTGTTTTGGCTGCAGAAAGGTGGGTCAGAGCAGGGGGCCATCTGGCCTCCTAATCTGAAGAAAAGCTAAGCAGGGTTGAGCATGATCAATCCTTGGATGGGGGGCAAGGACATCGTCAGTAGACACTCCTGGACAAAAGGCAATGGCCAATCCATTCCGTATTGTTGCAAGAAAACGACAGTACATGGATATGCCTGTGTGTAGTTAGCAGGGCTCAAGCTTGATCCAAGGGACACCTCACTTTCACCTTGGCAATGGGTTTCAAGAAAGTAGGAAAAAGGGGAGGAGAGGTACAGCCTGGGCCCCCTAGCAGCTGCCAGGATCTCCAGCCATTGGCCATGCTGGTTAGGAATCCTGGGGGCGACTGCCCAGCAAATCTGGATGATGCCGGAAAAGCGGAATTAATGCACGGGTCGAACAATGCCTTTGCTCTCTCTCCTCTAGCCCTTCTGATTCCTCATCTCCTAGAATTTCTCTAGCCCCTCCGTGGAGAATATTCTTCTGCCCTTCTTCTGCCTTTATAAGCAAACATTCCTGTTTGTTTATGGCTTAACCATCCAAATTGTGAAGGGGGTGGGGGGAAGGTCTGCTTCTTTGTTTTCCTAAACTGGCAAGGAGAGAGCTGGGAAGTGTCTGATTATCTGCTTAACTCCAGCTCCTTTTAGATCTGCAATCACAGGCTCGAATCAATTCTTCACACTAATTAGCCCATCAGGACGTGGATCATAACTAGAGTTCTTTTTTTTTTTTTTTTTTTGAAGCTGCTGGGAAGGGAAGGGTGGGCCTCTCCATTGCCCGGACATTGTGCCCCCTCCGCCAACGTTAAATTCCACCAACTTAAAAAGATCATGGAGCTCGATCCAATTTATCAGGGGCAGGGTTCACGTTTGCTGGGAAACTGGCGGGCCAATGAGATCAGGAGTGTTTATTCTTGAGCATTATTTCTTGCTTTGTGTCTTGACACTTGATATCACCTCTGAGGATGACAGTGATGTGGGTAGCATTAATTCCCTTCTCCCTCCCCCTTTTTCCCCTTCTCTTTCTCATCAGGGCAGCACGCTGAGAAAGCGGAAAATGTATGAAGAATTTCTGAGCAAGGTTTCGATTTTGGGTGCGTAGCTTTTTCCTTTGGGGAGTTGGACACGTTTGCTTTGTCTCAACATGTGCAGAGACTAATGGACAAAGCCAGACAATAAACCGGGGGTGGGGGGTGGGGGGGAGATAGCAGGGGATGTCAGCCATAAGCACAAGCGAGCCTGGTTGAGCTTTCAGTCTTTAAAAAAAAAACAACCCAGTCATGGTCTGTTCCCGGATTGTGGTATTTGTTACGCTGGCACAATAGCAAAGACAGAGTTTCAATGAGAATCCAGCTTGATAAACAGTTTCAGCGTGTACTGACAGGGATAACCACTGTATGGCAGTACAGAGGAACAGATGCAGAAAAATAACTCTTTGCTGCCACCACATGATCATCTTGCTTCTTGCAGCTCAGTGACTGTTATCCTGCACTGATTCAACCTGCCAGCACTGCTCTATTCCCAAGAGAGTGCCCCGAGATGCCGCTGTTGAACTTCTTCCCCAAGATCAGCTTGTATGTGTAAATCCCCGAGAACAGGTCTGCCCCCTCAAATGGAACCATGACTTCTTTAATGAATGACTAAAGTTGGGGTGGGGGGCACCATCTGAGAGCTTTGCCTCAGGGTCTGGAGAGCTCCCTGTAAACAGAGAGAAAATATCTAGAAAGTCCGTGCAATTTTGGTATTGTGGTCTGCAGGCGGCCTTCAGAAGCTTTTTGCAAAGAGGGGATTCTGGGCTCTGGAATGGTTGAAACTGCACCAATTAACTGCACCAGTCTTGGTAGTTATTGCACTGGCCACCAAGGAAATTAGGGCTTGGGAATTTTGAGGCAAAGATTGACTTGGAAGGGTGTTCAATGGAAGGTCCAAATTGCATCAACTTTCTGAATAGGCCTGACAACTTGGGTGTCCTTGTTGTCTCAAACCAAGGGGCCTGAATCAGTGTGATGCCATTTTCGCGTTGCTTTCTGAACTGAGTCAATCCAAAGCAGCAGATCCAGTAGACACAATTTTCCAGTTTGAAGCTGACTCAACTCAACACCTCACGTGGGATTGCAGTTGAATGTTCAACCCCTAATGAGGAAACGATGGTTTGCCAAGTCTGACCACTGGCTGAAGTAGAAGGTCTCCAAAAGGTGAGGCCAGGAGCCCACCTGCAGATGCCCAGAGATGAATCCATGATCTTTTGCATACAAAACACGGACTTCGGAGCTGGATCTTTCCTACCAAGGAGGTTGCCACAGAAGTCACATTGTCTTGCACTGTTAGGGCCTGAGTAGCAAGACTTCACCAGCACATCTCCGTGGCTGCCTCAGAGTCAGATGGAAAGAGGATGCAAATGTAAGACAAGAAGATTCTCTTGAGCTGAGGTATTCTTTCTTCTTCTGCTCACTTCATCATCCCAGGGGAGTTTTGAACAAGCATAATCCTTTCTGGAAGATATGAACTGGCACCCGTTTCCTCCCCTCATATAATCATTGTAATTGTCTCTCATGTGGGCTGTTGGAAAGCTGAGAAAGTGCAGAGCGATATGTGCTGTAAACGATTAGCTTTTCCAGCTGACAGGTGGGGACTTAGTAATCTGTTCCCAGCAAAAGCATCTTGTTTGAGCGCTCCTCAACTTATTGAACAACCTGGTCCTTTCTCTTGATTTCTTTAGTAGACTGGTCTTCAAGCAAGCAACTGGCCAAATCCTTGTGGTTATGCTAGCTGGGGCTGATGGGAGATGTAGTGTAACCCAGGGAGAGAATCTCTACCCACCCTACACACATCTGCTGCTATCCTGCTTTTCCTCCAGGAAATAACTCTGTGAGGTTGGTTGGCTGAGAGATCATGAAGGCCGAAAGTCACCCCATGAGCCATCATGCTTGATGGTAGACTTGAACCTGAATCTCCTCTAGTTCTAGACCAACATCTTAACCCTGCCCCACACTGACACTTGTGATCCTTGCAGTCTCCATTCATCTCCAGTGGAAAATCTCTGGTGAGGGTCCAACAGCCAATTCTGTGGCTGGTTGACACATCACGTTAACTCATAGCTAGTATTGATCATTGTTGGTTGAACAAGCCACGGTGGTCTAGATCACACGTTAGGCAAAACCATAAGCTAACCACACATTACTCGAAAGCAGAACCAGGCACGTTTAGGGCATTGGGATTCAAGTGTATCTGGTCAGAAATGTGTTTTCGCTTGCCTGCATTCTCCCATTTTTAAAACTGGGTTTACTTGTGCCTTATTATTATGTTCGCCAATGAAGAAAAACATGCTTTAAACTGTTGGTACTTTCATTTTATTTTGCTGCCAGGCTATTTCAGGCTAACCAGGCAGGTCAAGGGGAGTAACCAACATGGTGGGGGGGAGGGAGGAAACGTTTGTATTAAAAAGTTGCATCTAGATAATATAATAACAGTAATTAACAACACTATTTTAATATTAATATTAATTTATCAATTAATACTAAAAATATTAATATTAATAATTCCAAAACATCTGGAGCACCACTCAAACACCATCAGCATTGACAAAGTCACCATCAGTCAATTGCAAAAGGTTGCTTTACTTGGAACAGCTTCCATCCTGCGACGATACCTTTAACACCATCAAACAACATCTGCCTATCCCAGGTCTTGATAGGTGGACAAAAATGCCAAATCCAGTCTAAACATCTGGCTGACTGTGTGACCAACCATAATATTTAATATAGTGGACTCTGGGCAGCTAACAAAAAATAATTAAAACAATTAAGAACATAAACAGAATGAAACATTACAGCCTGGACTAAAGGCAACTATTAAAACCAAGCTTAACAGGGTCAACCCTCCAACACATTAACCCCAGGCCTGGGACCAAAGCCAGGTTTTCAGAGCTTTCCGGAACCCCAGGAGAGAGGGCTACATCCGTATCTCTGGGGGGATGCTGTTCCAGAGGGAGGGGACCGTGACAGAGAAGGCACACTTCCTAGACCCTGTAAGGTGACAATGTTTAATAGAAGAGAACTGGAGTGCACCCACTTAAAACGAAGCTTGCCGATGGCAGAATTTCTGCAGATCATACTTTTGTAAAATCTGCAGGACTTTGAAGGTCAAAGGCAAAGGTTTTATGAAGGACAAAGCGATGAAAGGTATCCTTATGAAGATTTTCATGAAAGTTTTCTCAAAAAAGGTGTTTACGAAGATCTGATCTTGGTTGAACAGCCAAGGATTCAATTAACTTGCAGAGTTCTGTGCAGCTAAAATGGGGGAAGCCAACCAGAGCCTTCCTAAGGTAACCCTTGTTACTCTACCAAATATCACTGATGTCCTCTCTTCCCAAGCTGGTACCCTCTAGAAGTCTTAGACTACAATGTTCATAATCCTCAGCCACCGGTGTTTGGTTCTGAATAAGTTGGCAGGCAGAATGAGTGTCACCTTGCCCTGCCCAAAGGTCTGCTGGGTTGCTAGAGGCAGGTGGGTAAAAGAAGCAAGTACGACCATCACTGTTCTGGTGCTCTTTCATCTCTTAGGATCCCTGGACAAATGGGAGCGCCTGACCGTGGCAGATGCACTAGAGCCTGTCCAGTTTGAGGATGGAGAGAAAATTGTGGTTCAGGGGGAGCCAGGTGATGACTTTTTCATCATCACAGAGGTAAGCCTGTCATTTTCATGCCAATATCTTTCCCAAAGGTGTCATCAAATGACTCCAGTATTAGAATGGCATTCTCCTAAATGAGGCCATAGCTCGGATGCTAACTGTTGTTGGGTACCTGTTATGGTTCCAAGCCTTAGAAGGACAAGACATCCAGGGTTAGCTGTCCCTCAGTCACCACTACTACTACCAATATATCTACCTACTTTCCTCCTCCTCCTCCTCCTCCTCCTCCTCCTCCTCCTCCTCCTCCTCCTCCTCCTCCTCCTCCTCTACCCCTCTTCCTCCCGGCCCATGTTAAGGGTAGAACGGCTATGGTCTTCCAGATATTGCTGAACCACAGCTTCCAAGTGCCCTAGTCCATAGGAAGGATGCTGGCATTACTGTTTGATAACATCTAGAGGATGGCATGTTCAACAATGCATTGTGCGCAAGACCTGAAGCTACAGAAATGTTTTTCTTGGCTTTGAATCTGCACAGCTGATGGAAACAACACAGCATGCTTTTTCGTAGATTGTGCCTGCCTGGCTGCTAAGACTTCAGTGTCATTTTTGGTAGTCAAACATGAGCTGTTCATTTATCCTCTTTGTTGTGTCTGCTTCCCCATTGCAGAGACCCAGTTGTTCTTTGTGGGGTGGACCTCAGATTTTTCTCCATTTGTTTACATAAAGTAAAATTTAGAAACTGTAGTAATCTCTCACCAATCTTGACTGAATTGGAAAGCTAGCATGATCTGACCTGATTAGTTCTTGGATCACCATCCACCAGGAAAACTCCATGGCTGTAGACATGACTGAGAAGTCAAAAAATGTCTTGGAAGAAAAAATGGAAGCAAAGGTCTTCTGTACTGTAGCCATGAAATTACACAAATGTATCTACAAAGTCATGAGGATTTGAGCTTGACTCAAGGGAATTTTACTATGTTATGTATTATTGGATCCGTCTCATGGATTCTAGAAACCTAGTTCTGTTTTGTGCCTCCCATGGAACTGCTTTACCCCACAAAGAATCCTGGGATTTGTAGTTTGTCAAGCCATGGAGAAGGCTCTAGGGGAGACACTTAGCCTGATTCCCGTGTAACCCTACCATTCCCAGGACTGCCTGCAGAGAGACCAAATGATTGATAACCCCATTTTAAGTCTCCAGGGAAAGAGATGCTCCTTGACACCACAATCCTGTTTTTCTTTTTTGTTCTTCCTGGTTCTCCTCTCAGTTTGGGGCTGCAGTTTCTAGGCTCGTCTCATGAGGATTTACAGCCATAACATGCCAAGAGAATTTACCGCTGTGGGTTGAAACATCAGGGGGTCTACTTGTTTCCCACTTAACCAACCAGGCTGCTTGTTTCCGGAGAGTCGTGCTAGGATGCCATGCCGGGAGAGATGTGAGATGCTGGGCTGGGAGGGCAGATAGTGAAACTGGAAAAGAACCCAGCCATTGATGGTCTCTGGGCTAAAATGTTCTTCTCAGTCAAGCCTGTTGCATTCTGTTTGCTGTGCCTGTATCACCTTGGTTCAGCCCCATGAGGCCGAAGGAAGCCTTTTGCAACAAAGGGATTGCAAAAACAGAAGGATGCAACGTTCCCTCGCCCGCTATCCAATATTCTTTCTCAGGTTATATGAACCAACAGTAGCATTTTCCTAAGCTGCGATTAGGGCCCATCTGAACATGTCGTCTGAACTTGGGCACCAAGTCTATCTGTTAAGGGTGCCCCAGTAAGTCTTTTCATTCCATCTAGAGCAGTGTTTCTCAAGCTTGGCAACTTTAAGATGTGTGGACTTCAACTCCCAGAATTCTCCAGCCAGCCATGCTGGCTGGGGAATTCTGGGAGTTGAAGTCCACACATCTCAAAGTTGCCAAGCTTGAGAAACACTAATCTAGAGACTCTTCAGCTCCTGTTGAATGGGTGTGCTTATCCATAAACTCTCCCACCATGAGACTTTTCAGTTCGAGGGATCCCTCGCTCTCTCCAAGATAATGGTAAACAGAAATGGTTTGAACAGCTTCTGTTCCTAAAGAATGCATCAGCACCTGCTTTGTTTGGGGGAAAACTGGGGACGGGGGTTGATTTTTTTTTTCTCTCCCAAACCCTTGTCATTTTCTCTGCCTTCAGACATTTCTGAGGTCCCATTTCCCACCCTGGTTTTCACCCAACTACAGGTTTTCCCAGCCTGGGCAGATGTGGAATGCATCTGCTGGATTTTCAAGGTCATGGAATTATCCCATTTGAGATTCCTGGCATTGAGACTTAGAACCTTAAGCTGTGTGCAGGAATTGTTGCCATAAAGAATTATGATTTGGCAGGAGGACCTCTTAGCAGATGCACCGCTCCAAAAAAACAAATTTGTAGCCATATCATAAACTGTACTCAGTGCTCTGGGGAGTTTCGCCTTTTTGATTTCCTCAATGTGTGTGTGTGTGTGTGTGTGTGTGTGTGTGTGTGTGTGGTACTTGTTTTAAAGAGCCAGGCTGGGATTTCTCAATTTTCCAATCCAGCCCAAATGAAGTATAATACCAGTAAACAGGATTTGACATACTAATAGTGGAATATATACGCCTAGGGCTATGCGCAGATGATTTTGGACTTTGCATGAATATAGCATCTCTCTGCTAAGAATCCAAGGAGCCATGTCCTTTTGGCTTCTGCATAAACCTGATGCTTTAAGGACCTGACTTCTTAAAGCTTATCAAGTTAAAGTTATTTATCACTATCACCATCATAATCATCATCATTTGCCTTCAAGTAAAAAGCTTAATTCTAGGCATCCATCTAGACAAATCTCTGCGGTTTTCTAGGCAGCATTTTTGCAAATGGTTGGCCCTTACTTTCTTCTCCCTAGGGCTGAGAGAGAGGGACTGGCACAAAGTCATGCAGCTGGCTTCCATGCCATGGGCAGGACTAGAAGTCACAGTCTCCTGATTTCTAGCCTAGCGCCTTTAACTTCTACGTCCAACTGGCTCTCAAAAAAAATTTATTGCTTTAATGAATAGCAGGAGGTGCCATGCTCACACAAGCTCTGAAACGCTTCTTCCAAATCATTATTGACATCTGCAGAGCCTTATTCATTGGCAACATGCTAGTAAATGATGAATGGAATGTTGGTGAGCAGCAAGGGCAGGTCCGGTGGCTGGAGTTGGTGGACACAGGATAGATCTGAAGGGCTGCCCTCTCTCAACCATAAGCTGATCTTTATTATTCCCTTCAGGCAAGTGACATGAAAAAGGCAGTTATTAATAGATCCAAGACATGTTTAGTATCTTTAGTTTTGCAGCGCTGGTGCAGAGCTTCCTGTCCATTAGATGAGAGAAGAGGCAGCTTTAGCTTATTGCTCGGGCAATGACTCACACATGTGCCATGTGAATCTTCAACATTTCCAGTGAAATCACCTCTTCTTGGGGCAGATCTTTGCTTGAAATGATGGAGGACCCATGCAAATCAAGATTAGCAAAAGGAGGCACTATGAACAGTGGCCTGACTCGGCCAAATGCACCTCTGTGCCTTTGTTTCACCACCTAGAAACCAAGGAAGGGAATGGGTTATCCTCAGTCTTGGTAGGTAAAAACTTGGCAGACTAAAGGATATCTTCAGAATGTATTGCAGCCACCTCTGGATGGTCCATCTTGTTCCCAGAAGCCCCATCTAGAGATGGCATGGAGGTCAAGTGGTGGATAAGAAGGACCTGTTCATTTCTTCCTGGATTCCATTGATTTGGGCTGACTCAGGTGGCCATGACCTTAGCCAATCCCAAAATAGCTAAGTAGGGTCTCAGACCTGGTTAGCATTTGGAGGGGAGGCCCACCAATTCTGGTGCTAGACAGGGAAGCTGAAAGAAATCATCCCCAAAGAAGGCAATGATTGGGAAACTAATTTTATACTGCTGTCAAAACTATGGGGGCTGTAACCACCAGAAATCAAGCTCAACTTGATTGAGATCCAGTTGGCCCATTGGTTAGGATGCTGGACTAGAAACCAGGAGCCCATGAGTTCTAGTTTTCCCTTAGGCAGGAAACAGCTGGGTGGCCTTGGGCTAGTCCCTCTCTTTTAGCCCAACCCACTTCACAGGCTTGTGGCTGTAGGGAAAATAGGAGGAGGGAACATTACCCGTTCTGCCTTGAATTGTAAAAAATGCAACCGAATAGCTAAGAGGTGCAAGACAAACCATGTAGCTGGGTTTGCTCTCTTTCCAAGTCCTTGCTGCTACCTCCAGCATCTGCTGCCTGAGACAACTTCTCCACTGTGTCTCATGGCAGAGTGCCATCCGAGTCAAAAGAAGCAAAAACAGTCTTTCCATCACCTTCCTCTGTGGGATCCTTTATAACTGGAGATGCCAAGAATTAATCCAAGAACTTTTGTTTTGTTTTGCTTTAGCCACTGAGTTGGAGCTGTGCTTTGTTTTGAACTTTGCAAAGCACCTTGAGCTTATATGATGGAACAAAGTCTGGAAAGAAAGAAAGAACAAAAGGCAAGGAGGGAATTGGGGGATTAAAGAGAAGTTCAATCAACCCAAACCCAGTTGGAGGAACTTCTGAGCTTCTGTCTTAATGTCATAACGCCTCTCCCCATTCCCCTCCATCTAGCCTAAAGAAGGTCAATGAATATAATAAATATGATTACTCCCTATGTATTTAATTTTTTTCTCCTTCTGACTTGTTAAAAAAGATGCAACCTGGTGGCATGATTTGGAGGGCCACTGAGGTCCTCATTCAAGGTTTTCAGTGGCCTTCAGGAGCAAAAGTTGTTCACCTACGATAGAATCTCTGCATCATTAACCTGGGCAATTTGTTTTCACAAGTTGTGGTGATGGCTACTTAGATGACTTTGGATAAATTGGTTGGATAAATTCATGGATCCAATTGGTTGGATAAATTCATAGAAGGCAGGATGATCAAGAGCTTTTAGTCTTGAAAATGCATGCCTCCAGTCCAGCTGCAAAGGAACCACAACAAGAGAGGACTGTCTCCATCTGCAGTTGGCAATATGTACAATGGAGAAACAAAATGCTGCTAGGAGGGGCTTAGCCTGATCCAGCAGGGGTGTTCTTATGTTCTTCCATTCTTTGTTGTGGGAAGCTGCCTATGAAAACGTCCTCAGCATGAGAACTGTGTCTTTGAAACACCAACATGAACCTCCCCCTAAGGTTGACTTTAGCAAGCAATGCTTTAGAGGAAGCCCTCCTGATTAAGTTGTTGAGAATCCAAAGTTCACAGCTGTGGCAAGCCATCCGGGCTTTTTCAGCTCCCATCCTTCCTCTGTATCCGATCCTTTGGCTATAGTTAACAGCAAGTCCCATATATGGTCTGAAATTATGGCATGGAACACTTTTCAGAATGCAGAGAGAGCAGCCCATGCCTTTCCTGCCCTCATTTCTACCTTCCAATATCGGTTACATGTTGAGAGCTTCGCCATGCTGGATTAGCACTTGGGCTCTGTGCCACAATGTTGATGGGAAGCCATTCAAACAGTGATAACTTGCAGATTGGAAAGAGAAAGAGTGCAGGATGCATGCAATTAAAAAAGAAAGTGAGAGAACGATGCCAAATTATTTTACTTAATTTATCAGAAGGCCCATTTTACACATGTTGTTTGAGCTCTTCCATCCTTTTGGAATCGTCTTTGCATGGAAGTCCCCTAAGGAAGTCCCTAAAGGTATGAACCAGATGCATTTAAATTGGGGGTGCATCACCTTAGATTCCATGTTACGTGTGTCCTCCCCAAGCTTAAATGTGACCTTCAAATGCCCTTCCAGAACTGTCAACTTGTAATGTTGCAGAAAGAGAAAACTGTTTAATACACGCAGAGTAAGCCTAATTGCACTTGTATTTAATCAATTTCCACTGAATTTAAATTAATTTAAATTAAACAAGATGAACTTTAATTCCAGAACTTCTCATTCCTAGGCATATGCTCGCCCTTAGCCCAGTATTAAAATAGATAAGAATATTAATCTAAAGTTTCTTGGGGGGACGGGAAATAATAAATGCCAGATTTTAATACCAGTTTTTTTGTATGCAAATACACTGTTCTTAGGTTTTCAAAAGTGATATTTGTGTAGTTTATAACTGTATAGTTTTGCTTAGCTCTTGACTAAAGCAGATTGTAAATCTGTGTCTTTCTTGTCTTCTGTGAAGTATGAGGTCAACTGTGTTTTTTTAAATTTATTTGGTGCTGGGTGTGTATGGATAATTATGTCATGTTTATCTCCTGTTTCGGATGATAATATAAAGTGGGAAGGAAGGAAGGAAGGAAGGAAGGAAGGAAGGAAGGAAGGAAGGAAGGAAGGAAGGAAGGAAGGAAGGAAGGAAGGAAGGAAGGAAGGAGGTGACCTTCCTTGGTCCTCTTGACATTTAACCCGAGCATCCGCACATGTGGTGTACCAAGCCAGTCTGCAAATCTCAAACAAACATAGTCTGGAGAGATCAGCAAAGTCAGAGCCCACCTCACTGTGCTCTGTTTGAGGATAATCTCTTGAAGAAATAAAGTGGGGTTAATGATTAATCAGGAAAGATGAACATGATTTCCAAGGAGCTGTAAGCACCAGGCAGAAAACTGTTTAAAGCCACCTTTTTTTGAGGAGGGGGGTGACTCCCAGCCTCTCAGGAACACAGCAGCCTTTCAAGTGATCCTTATATCCTAAGCAAACAAAGGCTGTCCTTAGATCTTCAGATATCTCAACTGGCCTCTGTTTCCCCTGGTTTCTAGCACTTGTCCCTCGTAAATGATTTCCTGTTTTGCCCTTAGATTTGACTTTTGAGAGTGCCTGGATCAACCCCCCTTTTTCGGAGGTGATGTGAGATGTTTAGTTTAGGTTTCTTCCCAGGGTTTCCCTAGACGAGTCACTCTGGGTTATTTTGATAACCCATCTGGCACGCCCCTGTACATTTCCTAAAACCTCGTTCCTTGCCCATTTTCATACGGACAAAACAGGGTGTTCTTCATTTATACGGAAGGACGGACAGGATGATCAGGTGCTAAGAATGAAATTCCAGGAAGAAAGATTGAGGAAGCCATTAAGCTTCAAGGAGAGAAGATGAAATAAGGAATGTGAACCTAAATCCTGTGTAAAAATCAGAATTCAACAAACTGGGTACATCGTGTAAGCTGAATATATTTGCCCTTGTTACCGTCACTTGGATAATTCCATGTCTGCTGCCTTTCCCCTGATCCATGGGCTTTCTGTCTCTGTTTAAAGACAGACAGTATAAAATCAGGAGAATAGGGGAGACCTGGTTTGGTGTAATGGTGAAGATGTTGAACTAGGAACTGGGAGACCCAGGTTGTAGTTCACCCTCAGTCACTCAAGCTCATTGGGTGATTTTGGGCCACTCACCTTCTCTCCCACCTAACCTATTTGATAGGTTTGTGGTGGGGAGAAAAAGGAGTGCTAGGTACACTGAGTTCCTGAAGGAAAGGCAGGATATAAATCTGATAGATAGATAGATAGATAGATAGATAGATAGATAGATAGATAGATAGATAGATAGATAGATAGACAGACTGTAAAATGGACTTCTCATCTACCAATGCTTGGTCTACCTTCATTAGCTTTGAGGCATTAAAAAAAGTCAGAGTCAAGAAGACCTTCATTCCACAATGTCCTGGATATACTGAAATCAATCAATCAATCAATTTCTCCCTCTCAACATTTAGAGCAACAAATAGGTTGGGGTGGCTTTTATCTCCACACCTGGAAAGACCACTCCCTCCAGGAGTACAGCAACATCCAGAAGTAAATCGAAAATATTGGACCCTGAAACATGAAATACTGAACCAGTTCTTATATTTTAACTGATTTGGTTTACTGCCTGAATGAAAATGTCTCCATCTGACCATCTCAAATCATCGTACTTTGGATGGTTCCCACTCCATACATCCTCTAAGAAGGCCTTGACTGGGAATAACATGTCTCCAACTTGCTCTGATACCCCCTTCATTGAATCATAATGCCTGATTCCACACATTATGCTGCTGTTTTAGGGGATTCATTTCTTACCCAACTTCCTCACTTGCTTCTCTAAAGGAAAGTGCTTCAAGGAGATTTGGAGAGTCATCTGCAGAGGTCACAGACTTGGGAGGATGGTGGTCATCCAGCAATGGACAGGGCCACAGTCCAAAATGATTGAAGCCATCCCGTTTCTCTCTTGCTTTCTGACACCCTTCTCTCTCCATGCAGTTCCATCCAAATGATGACCTCCAGATGCCTTTGGAAGTTCTCCATCCTGTTTTAAAGCAATGCCATCCCTCCCCTCCCCCGCCCCAGACTTCCTAGATAGACTTTTCTTTATCCCTCCTCAAAGGACAAGAGGTCTCCTTTTCATTCCAGCCATTGTGCAATGGAACATCCCCATGAATTCTGTCCAACCAGCTTATTCCACCCTGTCAGAAATATCTTGCATTTCTTGTGCCTAATCCAGCAAAACCTTGGCCCATTGTGGTCGATGACCCCATCACCGATCCACAGCCAGGAGCTTTCTCAACGAAGTCCTTTGGTGGGTTTCTTATCTATGGCCGGTATTGTCTACCAACCCCTGGTGGGTGCAACATGACTGTAATTGCAACTTGATGGCCTTTCAGTGATTTTTCTCCATTTAATATGGAAGGGGTAAGGATGGGATGTTCTACTCAGCTACTTTTAACATCTTTTTTTTTTTTTATTAATTGCCTTTATTTTCTTCACATTCAGCCTTGCTAACTTCTTGTGGGGGAGGGCTGGCAGCTTTCTGCGGCGTCTGCGCTCCGAATACGGTAACTGTGAAGGTCAGTTCCAACGATGAAGAGGCAATGAATAAGCTATTATTGTGGGCAACTTTTTTTTTTCTTTTCCAATGTTGACTCAGTGGACATTTCCTGGCTTCAGAGAAAGCCGAGAGAATGGGGTGCTTTGTCCAGGCAAAGAATCTTTAAAATGCAACATTTCCCCACTGCCATCACTGGTCCTTGCCCCGCCTGCAACTTTTATGGCCTTTGTTTGCTGGCATGTGTGAAGGAGGAAAATGGAGCTTTTCCTGGCATCAGGCCACCGGCTTGGCACGGAAAACTCTGTATCAGGGCGCACGTTCATGCTGTTGCTTAGGATCCTTGTTGCTCAAAATACCTTTCAGGTGTTGATCTGCAGCGGAGACCGAGCGTTCCTCTCACCGTTGATGCAGTGAACCTGGTTGGCTTGTTTTCCTACTGTATTTCCCAGCTTTGTTTTGGGGTCCTGGCAGACTTTATTGCACAAAGATTTTTCTCTGGACTTTTTCCTCCTGTCTTTTGGTCCAGGGTTTATGCCAAACACAATGGCCAAACTGAACCAGCTTGAGAAATCAGTGGGAAGTTGAGACTGAATTGCAATCCATTTAGAAGGGAAGCAGTGAGTCTCTTTCTCTTGCCTTAAACAGCTTCAGCAGAAAGAATATTGCTGGAATTCTAAAAAAAAAAGGAAATATTTGTCATTAGGTTTCCACTATAGGCTTTGCTGCTGCTTGTTCATTCGAGGTTGGTTAAAGAAGCTACACTTCGACAAGAAATCGGCCAGATAATTGATACGTTGAAAGATCGGATAGGTTCAAATGATGCAGAATTCTAAAGCCAGACTGTATGACTTAGTGCAGCGATGGCGAACCTTTTGGGCTTGGCGTGTCAAAAATTCAGAAAACGCCTAACCTGACTCTGCTGGCGGTCACCCCCCACCCCCCCGAACAAAAGAGAAACAATTCTTTCCATATTCATTTATTTAAAAAAAAATACAGTCCAACCCTGTGTGGTGCTGTGTCTTCTATAAAGCAACGTCAAATAATCACAAAAATGAAACACGAGTAAACCAAATTCACTTTCTTTGGTAACTCAAGCAGGGAGAATAGTCGTGGTCGGGTGTTGATGAATGCTGGCGCGTCACCCAAAACGCCGTGGTGTGTCACCTTTGACACACCTGTCATAGGTTCGCCATGACTGCTTTGTGTGTTGTCTGCCATATATAAATCAAATAATTGCCATCAGGCCAAGCCTGGGGGTTTCATTGCTGAGTTGGAATTTGAACCTGGGTCTCCCCAGTTCAGCACTTGAACCAATCTAACCAGAGGCACGAAAGATGAAGTCCAGGCTGCTTGTAAATCATGGATGTACTTCCCAGCATCCCTTTCACGTGGCCTCCAACTGGTGATTTTCAACATGGCATCATTTATTTAATCATTGGCTTTGTTCACATTTAAGCTAAATCGGTTTCAGTTCTTCTCCTTTCACTACCCCTCCCAGGGCTTTCCAATAAGTTGGAGGGCTACTAGCACAGGGTATGTGGGTAGAAGAAAGGGGAAACCAGGGTGTAGTAAGGGGGCTCCCCTTTTTTTAAGTCTTGCTGGCAGGGGGGTCCACAGGATATGGTTGAAAAGAACCCAGATGGATACCATGATGCACATAAAAAACAGGCTGAGCTTTGATCGCACCATTGTGACAGCCATCTTGACTTTTTGGCCCATCCTCTGCAGACACGCCTGCTTCCTGGAGAAAGTGAGGAGGCTCAGAGGGGTGCCAACAGAGGAAGCATCCCCCATGCTTCTTAGTTGCACGCCTGCTAGCGTGAGCGCGATGCAGTTTTTCTTGGCACGCCAAAATGATTAGCCAATCATAGTCAAAGCCCAGAGACCCCATTACAGTAGCAGGCTGATTCCCTTCCCCTTCCCTGATTTGTAAGGAGTGGGGAAAGGGAACAAGGAAAAGGAATTTCCTGGTGATTAATAGCCCATTGGGTGGAGTTGTGCCTGACCTTCGGAAATGCCCTGCAGCTGAGTTGTTTTTGCTGCACTCCATTCTTGATGGATTGTCATCCTGAAAGGCATTTCTCCCTTTTTCCTTCTGTTCGGGTAGCTATTTCTGTGCATCCCCAAATAGAGCAATGAGCAAGCTTGCTTTGTTCTTCTTCCTCTCAAGGGAGTATGCCTTCTTGCAAAGGGCCAAAGAAGTCCTATTAACAAGGGTTGGGGAGGATACAAAGAGTGGTGTGCCAGGCTCACCTCCTGGGCAGCCAAGAGTGGGGTGAGATGCAGAGAGACCTCACAAGCTACCTTCTACTCCCTCATCCTGTGGGTTAATCCAGCAAGTAAACTGACTCAGAAGTTCATCTTGGGTTGAGGAAAGGTCACCTGACCAAATCTGGCCAGATGGGTCAAGATGGCTTCCTTCTTTGGGCGGCTGGTTTCTCTGCCCTTGCCCTGTTTTATCAAGCTGGATGGTGCCCATCCATAATGGCCACCTTGTCTTACTACCCACCAGATCCTGGAACTAAAGCAAGGTTTCTCTCTCAACCCAGGAAAGATTCAGGAGAGGAGACCGAAGATTTCACATACTTAACTCAGTGAGCCCTCTGCCGCATTATTATTTGCAGCAGAGCCTCCTCTCCTGAAGAGATTTCCTCTGAAGTTGCACTTTGACAACAGAGCCTTCTGCCACTGAAATAGGAGCTCCCATAGTTCTGAGTTTCTTTTTAGGTCCACCACCTCCTTTGCTTCCAGGAACTAAAAAGGGAATGGAGAGGATCAGGGATCACAGCAGGATTTCATTAAGGACAATCAGGGAGCACAATAGAGTTTCATTAGGGGCTATCAGAGACCACAGCAGGTAACATTTACTTGTTTTGGCTAGAAATCTTCTCATGGATGCTTGGAAGCAAACATTATATATTGCAACTCAATGAGAAATGATCTAGATGTTTTAAGAAACGTTTTCATAGGGCATTTAATGGTAGTGGCTCCCTTGGGTTGGAATGCAGTCCTCAGGAGCTGCCTGATGTTCTCCTTGTTTGGGAGTTGTGTGATGTGTCTCTACTAGCTAGCAGAGCTTCCCAAACTTTCATCTCTAGGTCACTGCTTTCAGGTTGTACATCCAATGCAGATTCACATGGAAGGTTTCTTAGTTATAGTGCAGCTTCAGTGTAAAAACAAGGCTGCAACTCACTGTTACTAATCCAGGAGTAAGGCCCATTGGCCTCTATGGGCTTTCAAGTAACCCTACAAGGGACTGCATTACAAGTGGTGCTTTGTGAAACATAAGCAAAGCATTGCAGAAATGTGAAATATTGACTGGCAAAATAAGGCCGACTCTCACCTCGTGCAGTGCGGTCAGATCTTTAGGGGAGGCCCTAATTGCTTTGACTTCAGCTCCCCCAAACCCTCTGCAGGATTGCATTAAACACAGCAATTGTTCAGTAATTCTTCTTTTAATTCTGCTTTTCTATAAATTCAAGATGAGTTAATGTGGGGTTCTTAAGAAGTCTATGGAAGAAATAAACTCTAGAGTTCTTGACTTTTCAGTAACTCTGCCCAATATTTTAGAAAGAAACACATGGTTATCTAGAGCAACATAATTTATAGTTTAGTGAAGAAGTCACCCATCCTTCCTGTTGCTTAGAAGTTGGTGCCTCTCCAGACTGAACCACGCTCTTTTCATCCCATTATTGTCCAATTAATGTTCGTGAATCAAGAATAGTGTGAATCGGTTGGTGGACATCAGTCCAAG
Source organism: Python bivittatus (assembly GCF_059951505.1). Classification (NCBI taxonomy): domain Eukaryota; kingdom Metazoa; phylum Chordata; class Lepidosauria; order Squamata; family Pythonidae; genus Python; species Python bivittatus. The sequence continues at coordinate 5,158,894 of NW_028277083.1, forward strand.
AAAGGGTTTGCTTTTGAAATACAAATCCTGAGGCCCATTCAGGCAACTCTATTCAACAGGGTAATGATTATAACAGGCAAAAAGCTGGAGTGTGTTTGCAAGCAAAGACCGGCGAAATTGAACTGAACTGGCTCCAAATTACGCTGGTGTAGAGTTTAAATGAAAACCAGCTGTTCTGTCTTTAAAAAACATTTTTTTTAAAGGGTTTTAAAAACATCACCTTGAGGTTGGGTTGAATCTCGGAGCATCTGCTGGAGCGATTAGGGTGTCGCGGTTTCCAAACTTGTAATTTCAATGGCTTGAGCTTCAGTCACTGCTACAATTCAAGCTAATAATGACTACGAGGCATAATGTTGGTCTCATCCATTTCTGGTAAATTATCAAGCACGTGAACAAAGAGAGTTGAACATTTGCACGGTGAATGTTTTTTGCTCTTCTCGGATTCGGCCCAATTGCTGCAGCCAACGGCAATTTCCATCGGCTTGGAATTTGCTTTTCCTTGGCTCAAGCTAAGATAGAGTTGGGCATTAAAAAAAAAAAAAAACTATTTTCCATAGTACATTTAGTCAACTGTTCAGTAATTGAGAGGTTTGGTGGGGAAGATATTAGACCAGAACTGGGGAGATGCAAGTTCACATCCACCCTCAGCCCCACAGAAGCTCCTTGGATGACCTTGGCTCAGGAATTCTTGCTCAGCCTAACCTACTTCACAGGGTTGTGTGGAAAAATGGCAGGAAAGATTATACTACCTTGAACTCCTGGAAAAATCTTTTCTAACCACTTAGAAGTAACTCCCCAGTTGGCTGAATGGGGAAATAAATGGTATGAATATGTAATCATGTCCAAATTCACTAACCATATCCATGTAAAAAAGAAGAGGCAATTCTATTTAGAGTCTGAAAATACATGATTAAAAATGCCAAATTGTGGGCACTGACCTGCATGAGCTATCTTTTTGATACATTTAGGCATTTTTTTCTTTCGCTATTTAAATGTTGACATAATAATTCTTAATTTTGCCTCCCCCCCCCCCTCACACTTTTACTGCCTGTTTGAAATGGGACAAGATAAACTCGGAATATTAATAGGTTAAAATAATTTAGATGGTGATGGTGATGCTTAAAAATGTAATTCTTAGCTTCTCTCCCCAGTTGAAGATCAAAATATTGCTCAGAATTGGCAGAATGGATGTTGGGATGCAAAGATGACTGGACGGTTATGAGGCTGAAAAAGCAGTTCTGGGAAGTTTAGATATCACTTGTGTTGTGTTTATTTTGTTTATGTAGTGCCTTGTTCTACAACCCAGCAAAAAAATAGTATCAGCTTGTTGTAGCCTGAGCAATAGGTGAAGCCTAGGTTCTTGACCCACTAAGTCCTCCCCATAACTTTGCCAGACCGCATAGTTTAACCTTATCTTCCCCAGCTTGGTGCTGGACTACAAGTCCCAAAAGTCTCAGGTCAGACAACAGTAAGAAAGCTGGGGCCACGCTCCTTTGGTGCTTGTCGGCCTCTTGGACAGCTGTTGTCAGTTGTGAAAAGCTGGACTAGCTAGACCTCCACCTGATCACGTAGAAGTCATCATTGCATAATTAGATACACCTCAGTTGCCAGCGGTGCTAAGTCCAGAAGTCCACATGTCTGAAGGGCAGTCAGGCTGAGGAAGATTAATGCAGAGCACTGAGACCTCTGTCTATCTTAAGACCTTCAGATCTGGTAATTTAGTAGGGTAGAGAACCATTGTGATTGTTGCTCAGCTACAAATCTCAGCATCCTTCATTACTAACCAGGTTGACTGGATGTTTTCTGAAACACTACTGGTTGCCCACTCCTCCTTTACAGCATTAAAAATTAATGTGTTGTTTCGGTTGACTTCAGTTTTGGAATTGCTTTGTTCAGGCTGAATGCTAGTGCTGGATAGAGGAACACCCTGATCTTGATATATGATGAATTCAGGGTGTTCAGATTCCTGATGCCTGGCAAATTTGAGAAGGAGATTTGACCTCATAACAGCTCCAGGGGCAGAGGGGGGTCACTCTTCAGGCTAATAAATGTTTTGCAGTCCAAACAATAAATCTTCCCTGATCCCAGGAATTCCTAAAAACAGTTCCCCAGTAACTGTTATTATTTTCACTTCTGGACTGAGTCAATCTGAGCTCCGTGTGGTGAAAATGACAAGAGTTGTACTAAAAGCACTCTGCTTTAGCCACCGATTCAGAAGCTTTCTGTGCTCCAAGCTCTCAAGGTCACACTTTTATAACAGAGCAGCAATCTCACACATTCCCTAATGGTTTGACAATATAGTAGTGCAGGGTTTCTCAACCTTGGCAACTTGAAGATGTGTGGACTTCAACTCCCAGAATTCCCCAGCCAGCAAGGCTGGCTGGGGTATTCTGGGAGTTGAAGTCCACACATCTTCAAGTTGCCAAGGTTGAGGAACATTGCAGTAGTGATACCATGTGCATCTAATAATAATAATACTGTAATAATAATATATGATGCCATACTTTAGGGTATTAGAGATGAATTGAAATGTCTAGCCTGGGAATTTACAATCCTTTCTGAAGTCATGATATATTTTACAAGGCAATAAATATTTCAAAGGGTGGTCGCCTGTACCCATGTTCTGAAGTTTGGCCCACCAGGTGAGAATCAGATCCCATGTGCCATTTACTCGCCTGATACCCCCCAGATTAATGATTTCAGCAGTTGGCAGCATATAAGTGAAATAAGTTAATTAAGGTTGCAGAGGGAATCCAGGCTTTCTCATCCAAGAGGAGGTGGGAGGGCCTCTCAATATTTTAAGGAAGAGTTGGGGCTGTTTTTGAAAGTGTGATGTGGCAAAAAAAATCTTTCCCAGGAACTGTCTGGAGGTTGAGTCGTGGCAACTGGACTTCTTCTTGGTTAGAGACGTTTCGCTACTTGTCCAAGCAGCTTCTTCAGTCTAAAAGGTTGGTTAGGGGGGTCCCATAATCAAACATTAGCCTGAAGAGTGACCCCCCCTCTGCCCCTGGAGCTGTTGTGAAGTCAAATCTCCTTCTCAAATTTGCCAGGCATCAGGAATCTGAACACCCTGAATTCATCATATATCAAGATCAGGGTGTTCCTCTATCCAGGACTAGCATTCAGCCTGAACAATGCAATTCCACCTGGATGACTGAGAATCTTCATAAACATTTCCCCAGGAACTGTTCTGCCCTACCAGCTCTGAATCTCTGTGCTGTGAACTAGCTGCAAGCGTTATTTAGCAGATGGAGCAATGAATTGCATTCTCAAGCTATGTGTCACTGGGAGTCCACCTTAAGCAGACCCGTATTTATTGGCCTGGCAGCTCCATTATTTAGGCTAGAAAAACAGGAAGGAAAGGCAAAAAAAGGCTTCTACAAATCTGATCTTTCGGAGGAGCAGTGAGCAACCCAGTGGATGAGCAACGATGAGCAACGGTAAATTAGTGCCCGATTCTATCTCCTTTAAAGCCATCATTCCTCAACCAATTGTGTTCAGTTTTCATAGCTTCGTTAGAATTGTCTCGCAGTTAAATGGATGGTGCATTGTCCATTGGGTGTGTTGGGTGATTATTGAATGCACTGGGTGATTGTTAAACTTAAGAGGCCCCAGTGATTTAGGAACAAGGTGGTTAAACAGTGGTCAAAGCAATGACATTTAGCCTTATTCTCAAGACCCTCATGTTGATCTTCAGCAAAAGGTTGTGAATCACTGAACTTCACTGGAATTGCCTGGAAACTTCAGTGTTTGTGTATCACTGAATGACAAATAGCTCGCTGCGAGCTCCATTATCAGTGTTTCTACAAATGGCCCTTTGCATCCTCAGCGGATGCAATAAGATAGATTTGTTGAAATGGAAAAGTTCAACTGGAGTTATCCAACTTGCAACTCTGAGGGGCTGCGGTTGATGAAGCCTGGGGAACCTCTCCTTTGTGTGGTGGAGAGGACTGAATTTCTAACAAGGTCACTGGGAAAACTCAGCAAGGATGGGAATCTTTGCTGCCATGGCGAAAGGATCTAATCTATTCTTGCATCTGCTTCCTGCTCTCTGGACTTTGCAGGCTCTCATTCTGTCCATAATGGACCTGTTCTCTTTAGACAAAGGTAGTAAATGTGAAATAACGTTAATAACAACAACAGTCTAAAACAAGGATAGAAAAACGTGTCTCTGGGCTAGGCATTGCCTTCTGCTCTCATGTTGATTTGTTTTTCCTTTTAAGAAGGAGAACATTCTGCAAACCAGCCTCTTATGGGCTCTTGACCACACATTGTTTCTCTGGCCTTGTATCATATGGGGAAGGGGGATGATGGAGATTCACATTGCCAAGGGTGGACAGGGTTGGCGCAAACCAACACTTGTTAAGGTGCAGCTCTAAGATGAATGTGAATTCTTCTGCAACATGAAGAGTGCTTGTCTATCTCTCATTCTTTTTCCTTCCCTTCCTCTTTTCTACAGTAAATCTTTTGAAAAATCACTGAGGCGCAAAGGAGTTTTTTCCCCAAATAGCACAGACATTGTTGGGGGGCATAATGAGTGTTTTGACATCAATTTAGGGCATAATGGTCATGACCTCATGGTGGCTTGTACCTACAATGATGGGAAGATGTGACAGTGTTGCCTGAGTTCTAACACTGATCCATCAGATTTGGTATATTTGAATGCTGTGCCCCCACAAAACCTCTGTAGGGTTGCCAGTGCAATGATTCAGCTTTGGTCGCACGTATGTGCAGCAATGACTTGGCAGAGCTCTCAGTGGTTGTGTTCAGGTTCAGCACTTTGAGGAAGAACACTTTGTTTGTAGCAACTTGAACGCTTTGCACTATTGTTGACCCCCAAAATGGTAAAAAAAAAAAGCTAAATTGTAAACAAAATCACATTCCCCCCCCCCCCAAAGTTATAATGAAGTAGATGGTGTTTAAGAAAAAAAACAGAGCTGGGGGAACCCCTACTGTTTTACTTTGAGAATACCCATTTCTCCTGTCTATGTGATATAACCACTGCTTTCCTGAGAAGCCATCTATGACTCTTACGTTGAAAAGGCACGGCACTGCATCCTTTAACAGAAGAACCTCAAGATCTTCTGCAAAGCATGTGTGAACTGGCCACTCCCCAAATTTAAGCGAAGGAACACAGTTTCAGTGATACGTACCTGATCTTTTTGGTCTTCTCTTCCAGGGCACAGCTTCTGTCCTTCAGCGTAGGTCTGACAAAGAGGAATATGTAGAAGTTGGGCGCCTGGGGCCATCCGATTACTTTGGTAAGCTCCATTGAATGTAATGTTTCAGAAACACAAGAAAATATTGGCTTCAATATTTATGGAAGAAGTGGATCTCTCAGTGCATGGCATTCTTCATAGATGGGAATCACAAATACGCCATCAGTGATTACTGGAATTCTAGAACAGCATGTCATTTGTTGGGTAGATCGAAGTGTCTCCTAATCTCCCCTTGGATGCAGAGAGCTTTCATCCCTCTTCCCAAGTAGTTAAGGGAGGTGGGGGTTATGGATGTGTCATACAACCATGCCAGCTGGGAATTATGGGAAATTTTATCCACTGCATCTGCAGAACCCCATATTAGTGTTAGATATAAAGGGTAAAGTATAGTGTAAAGATTTTAGACAGTGTATAGGATGGTGTTGGATAGGCACTCTTTTACCTCCCATGATGTCCCCTAAGTAGAATATGATCAGACTCAGTGTTAGTAAAGAAACAGTGAATAGCTCAGAGGAAAAGCTGGGGAGAAGACCTTATCATGGATTACAGAGAAGAATAAGAGTAGTGGATCAAAGAGGGAAAGGGAATAAATGATCACTTCATGATATGGGATTCTTCCAGTCCAGAATTATTCCACTATTTCTTCCCTTAGCAGATTTGAGTGAAGATGATGGTGATGCCTGGATTTCTTGTTCAATTTGCCAAATTGGGCAGAATAATTGCACAATAAATTCCTGGTCTGGAAATATCTAATGATATTAACTGAGATCAAAGCCAAAGGGATGTTCTCTAGATGTATGGTGATGATGCTACATTTCTTCCCACTTCCAGGGGAAATCGCCCTGTTGCTGAACAGGCCCAGGGCTGCTACTGTGGTGGCCCGCGGGCCCTTGAAGTGTGTTAAGCTGGACCGCCCGCGTTTTGAACGAGTCCTTGGCCCTTGCTCAGAAATCCTCAAGAGGAACATCCAGAGATACAACAGTTTCATCTCTCTCACTGTCTAAAGTCCTCTTTGGCTCTTCTTTTATGTTAAAACTTGTGCACTAAAAAAAAAAAGCGATCTGTGCTGTTTCATAGCTTTATGAAGAAAAGGAGAGGCACATTCATTTTACGCAGGTGTTTTTAAGTGTTCATATCCATTAGATATTCAATCACTGTATGTTGTTAAGGGGACAGCAGATAGCTGGATGTCAGTGATTTTAGGGAATCTTAGATATTTTTTTTTGCACTTTAAGTTACATTCCAGATTTGTGTGTCCCCGGCTTCTCCAAATCTCTCATCACGCAATACAAAATCTCCAAATCTTTAACTGTCCAATGGAGAACCAGCTTGGTGTGTGCCTCAACTTTTATTTCACCTGATTGTGCTGACAAGCCAACTCCATTCTTATTTTCTCTGGAGAATTTCTAACATCTTAGGATGTTCCTTTTTAAACGCCTCATCTAGTGAAGACTACATAGCCCATTTTATAAAAGGGGGATTGATGGACACATGGAGCCACAAAGCAGTGCAGCAATGGCCCATTAAGACTTCCAGACATTGTACTAAATACTGATTTTGAATGCGACCCAAGGTAAAAACGATTAAATACTCAACTGGAGAGGAAAAAATCCTCTCTCTCCTATCTGTTGAGTTTTAACTCAAAATAAATACAACAATTTTGTTTTTGTCTTGGCATACAGGCTGTTTAAAGTCTATTTAAAAGCAAAGGGTGGCCTTTGGCCTGGAAGGAATTCTGCAGCCCTGTTCTGGCATCAGGTCATAAGTCCTCCATCTGGTTGACAATGACTAGAATGAACATACACCATCCTATTCAACTAGCACCAAATCAGGTCCCCCCCGCCCCCCATGGAACCATCTACTTTTGGGAGTGCCCATTAGTGTAAAACAGTGTTTTTCCAACTTGGCACCTTTAAGATGTATGGACTGCAGCTCCATGGTGGCTGAGGAATTTTGGGAGTTGAAGTCCACACATGCTGTCTGGAGAATTCTGGGAGTTGAAGTTAAAGTTGCCAACTTTGAAAAACACTGGTATACATCAGTCCATCCATCCATCCATCCATCCATCCATCCATCCATCCATCCATCCATCCACACACATAATGTAAAGTCTATTTCCTGTAAAATGTGTTAATATTCTGTCCTCTCTGTATTTTTCTTTAAAGAAAGCCTTTGTTTGCAGTTAATGTTTACTTATCCCTTTTATTTTGCTTATTATATTGTTGTGATGCATGGGTAAAACAAAATCATTGTGACTGGAGAAATATGTAGTCAGTCTTTGATCACTGCCATAAGGTTGAGGCCATCAGCCTCAGAGTCTAGTTTTACAGATATAAAAAGACTTCCACAAAGATGAAAGGAAGGGGTGCCATTGAAATTGGTAGAGCTCAAGGATAAGTTGCAAAATAAACAGAGAATTGATTCAAGCACTCCTTCCCAGCTCCTACTGCATTGGGACTGCAGTTTCCAAATTTTTCAGCTCACGTGGCCAAGGATATGTAGTCACAGAACACCTAGAGGGTGCCAGATGATGGAAAACAGGAAGAGACATCCATGTTGATGTCAAGGTCCTTGAATTGGCTGAACAAGGATTGTCCTTCAGATCAAGGGAACTACAATTTTCCAAGGAAAGTAATTGTTCAACTCTATTCTGCATTGTCTCTATCCTTTCAAATTCTTTGTCCAGTTCTGCATAACCACCCTCCAAAAAAAAAAAAAAAAAGTTAAGAGAACCTGGAATAGGTTCGGAGAAGGGAACCATAGATGATCAGGGGACAAGAAACAGTTTGACAAGGAGAGGGTGAGGGAACTGGATTGGTTTTCCCTTGAGAAAAGATAATGAGAGGCAGATGGTAGTATTTTTTAAGGACACAGGAGAAGGTCTACTCTTCTCTGTCACCCCAGAGCATGGAACATGGAATAATGGATTAAATTGAGAGGAAATCCAGTTCCCAGTTGAATATTAGAAGAAACTTCCTTCTAGTTCAAGAGTGGAACCAGTTACCAAGATATCTGTTGAGTACTCCTTTGCTGGATATGTTGGACTTTAATTGGCACAGTGTAGGGAGTAGGATTTGTGGGTCTCAGTGGCTCTTTCCAGACCTATTAGTACAGGTGGGGCATTGTCTTTTGAACATTTGGAATGCATTCTTGGTTGAAAACTTCAGTATTATTCACTTCAGTGTGACTTGGGCATGCCTAATCTTTGTGGGTTGCATCCATTCTTTGGCCAAAATGACCTTGCAATTGTCATGATAACTCTTCTGATGGGGTGGGTGTGGGGGAAGAGGCCATTGGAAATGAAACAGACAGCACTCTCTTGTATTTTTAAGTTGACTGATTGGGACAGAATGGGGACATGAATAAAATCCCTGGAACTTAAGAAGTACTCATGAGTTTATTCAAATCAAGAAATGTCCATTAAGGGATTTGGGCAGTTAGTGAGACAGATGCTTCATTCACATGGACAAAGATGAGTTTGGAAATTTGAGTCCTCATTCGCATTTCTATGGAGTTTAATCCAAGACACAATCAAGGGAATGAATTCCATGTTGGTGGTTGGTACAGAAAATAGAAAAGTGCCATTTTAATTCTGCAGCCAACCCCTCTATGTCTGTTTGCTCAGAAGGAACTCTGGCATAATTGTCTGGAGGAATAAAGCTCCAGATATATTACTCAACTGAGAAATGTTTGTAGGGTGCAATCTTTTAAAATCCTTCACCAGTCTGCTTTATTAAGAATTCATTTGGCTCACCTATAAAAGTTGGAAGAACTGGTCAACCATGGATGGAGCAAGTGTTTAACGTCTTTAGAGTTTGCACTCAACCAAGCTGGTCTATTTGCACTTCTGAGGCAGCAGGTAAATGTAGAAGTGTACCAAGGCTGTGTGGAGAGTTTCCATGCTTAAACAGCACACTAAAAGAAGTTCAAAAGCATTACACCATTTAAAAAAAATTTTTAAACAAGGACATGGGGTGAAATCTTTCAGGCTGAGAACACTGGAGATTTCTGGGTGGGGAAGGCTTCTAAACAATTGTGTGTAATAGGAATGAATCCCACAATTTGTGGATTGTTTCCTGGCATGCATATATATATATATATATATATACACACACACACACACATACATACACATACATACACACACACACATATACATATATATATATATATACATACATACATACACATACACACACATATACATATACATACATACATACATACCACTTTTTTCAGAGATGGGATGTTTGATTTCAAGGGCTGGCAAGCAAATGCTTTAGCATTACTCCCCAAATCTGCCCAGGCAATGGTTAATATCATTCTATTTAATGGTAGGACTGGCTCAGTTGTTAGGAAAAATGGAATGTGAGTTCCAGTATTGACTGGTCCCCAATCCCCCCTAATTATTTTGCACTCCCATGGCACTGTAAGGAAGGAAACACAACCGTAGTGCAAATTCAAAAACTAGGATTGTTCATATGCCCTCTCCGAAATCCAGGTTCAGAAATAATATGGGCAAGAGTTAAGAGCTCATCATATTCTTCTCTTTGGGATATGAACTGAGCAGTTTGGTCAACTCTTATTCTCCTCTGCCTCAGATTTTTACCCAAGTGAGAAGAATTCAATTCTTTTCCTCTAGCCTTTTCTCCCTCATTCCCTAACAGCCAAGGCAGAAGAATGAAATCTTCCTTCATGGAACTTCGTTTGATTCTCCAAAACACAAAGGTCACTGATGTGCACCGTATGGACAACATGGCCTCCTTGTTAGGGAGCAACAAACAAAAATAGTGGTTGTATTCATGGAATGCTTCTGAACTTCTGAAAATCATCTTTGTAGGCAGCAGCAGACTTCAGCAAATGGACCTTCTATCAGATCACACACAGTTCTTCTTTTCTTAAGGGTGTTATTTCGGTGGGGGTTCCCCATCTGCCTATCAGCTGAAATACCGTCCCAATTTGCATAGTACTTTTCTCCATTCCAGTCAATATAGTAATGGAAGGTGAACTAGGATGAAGTGGGTGACTCAAGTAAGAGTCAAGTAAGTGGACTCACGTGATCCCACTGCAGTGCTAACTTATTATTATTTTGCAAAAATAGGTCAGTGCTTTTCCTCTGTGCTTAAGGAGCCTGGGAACTTTCTGGCCAGTTAGTTGGGTTGGGTGAACAGCAAATGGAATTCTAGCTGAACCTGGCCATGAATCAAAGTGGCTTCTTCTCAAGAGCCCTGAGGAGGAGGTTCTCTTGGTTTTTCAATTCAGGAAAAGACAATGTCTTTGCTAGGAGCACACTCAACCTTGTGTTTCCTTTTTTGGTCAAGACTGAAAGAGCCGGTTCCGGGAACTGAGCCATTGCGTTGGGTGAGGGAAGACCCTTTTGAGAAATGGGGGATGGATGATTGTGATGAGGCCAATGCGTTATTCACTAGGCACAAGGCATACACCTGCCAGGCTCTGAAGATGTGGAATAATTACACTGGTGGGAAGAAAGAGCTGCCACCCACCTCCCAACCTTGGTGGCTTGGCCAGACAGTGGTGAAAGTCAGGGAGAAAAAGACCTATTTATATGCAAACTTTGGTTTCTCAAGAAGAATGCTACTTCTCCGGAGCAGATCGTAATCCCAAAATATCGGTAGCAATGGTATCAATATTAATTGCATCTACTTGCAACCTGAAAAGGATGCCAAAAGCTTCATGTATGTATTTTCAATTATATTTAATAAAAGTCCAGGTTGCGACGTCCCCTTTGGCAGGTGGGTAACCAGAGTCTGAGAAAAAGGTTTGCTGTAGGACTTTCCTCTGGGGCTCCTTAAGAAATAAAAGTAAATTTCAATCCTTCCCATGTCTTCTTTGGGTAAGGAATGGCATGATTCAACAAGAAGTCAATTCATATGCTTGCTGCTTGCCAAACAGATTATAATAAGATTAGCTAGATTTTCTGCATCAGAAACTCGGTGGTATTGATTTTCAGGCATTAACAACAAATTCTGCTTTTCTTCCCTTGTATATCAATAGTTGCCATTGGCTATAAAGAAATTAATCCAAAGTTCTTCTCTTTGAAATTCCATAGGACCTATGGCAAAGGTGTTTGAAAGGAGAACTTTGGTTATAATACCTAAACCCACAATTTCATATCAGCTCAGAGAACCTTACAGAACGTTCCTCCACAAAGAACTTCTTCATGCAGATCCTACAATATTGTCATTCCCTTCCTTTAGATGTAGCTCTTCTTTCCACACGTTTATGCAAGTCCTGAAGTTCCTCTCCAACAAGGATGCCTTTCAAGTGTGTAGTAATTTGCAGTGGGAGAGCCAGTTGGGTGTCACGGTTAAGGCACCAGGCTAGAAACCAGGAGACCATGAGTTCTAGTCCCACCTAGGCCCAAAGCCAGCTGGGTCATGTTGGGCCAGTCGCTTTCTGTCAGCCCTAGGAGGAAGGCAAAGGCAAATCACTTCTGAAAAACCTTGCCAAGAAAACAGTCTCCAAAAATTGGACATGATTTTTTTTTAAAATTGCATTTGAGATCAACTTTTCAAGGGAGTCTTCTTGGGGTAAAGGAGAAGCAAGATAGTTCTCCCTGCTTCACCTTCTCTTTGGAGGGCTGACATACATTTCTCCCCATGTCTGGAGCCTGAAGACCATTCCCTCCAGGAGATCCATGTGTTCTCACCTGGAATGACATTGCCTGCTCCCCCATCTACCTGGACTCAGAAGCTCCAGGGAGGTGGCGCTGGACCTCCAAAAGTGGAGATCTCTCTCAAATTGCCGAGAGGAAATCCAAAAGCCTGAAGGTCCTGTGACACCCTTTCAGGGACCATAGGATGCCAACTTTAAAAGCCTTTAAATAAATGCCAATAAACAGATAGAATGATAAGCAAATTGCACCTGCAGGGTTCTCTCCTGTAATCCATTTACCTGTGAGGAACTCCCACTGAACATGTCTGAGTAGTTCTACACCAATACAAATACACTCTCAGAGCACATAAACCATTAAATTAAATTCCTGTCTGGAGTGAGGAGAAAAAAAACAGAAATCCTGCCGGAGTCCATGTGATACCATCTTTTGACCTCCTTGAAAGTTTATCAAGCCAGGTTGACCATTGCAAGTCCTGTACTTCCTTATTTATCCAGAACATTGTAAAGTACTTGACCTCACAAAACCTGTTGCATCAGATCTTTTCTGGTAGACTAGACGGGGGCCCTTTTCTTTCTCCCCCGCTCCCCGCCTTGCTGGCTTCTTCTCTAATGCACCAGTTCAAGATGCAGATCAATTCCCTTTCTCATTCTTTTTCTGCATCTGGCAAGCCTCCATCTCTACCTAGCCAAGCCAGACGAGAGTCACGTGTGGTGAGCTGGAGGGGTGTGACTCGTTTGCATATCTTATTTGCACATTATTTACATACTGTGGGCACTTAACACCAGGCTGGAGCTGGCAGATGGACTGCAGAGCCCATGGAATGCCATCTGTATGGTTGCAACAGCAACAGGAGATCGTTTAGGAAGTGTTGGGGAAGAACGGTGGGTTAATTGGTGGCTTAGCAGAGATATTCTCGAATGCTGAGCGAGGGATGAAAGCATTTTAGAGAGAAACCCATTTCATGTTCAGCAAACTGGGAATAAGTAAACATGGAACAGAATCATTTCCATCCAAATCATGTGGAACAGAATAAAAATAATTGATGGATTTCGGGGAGGGCAGGTAACCTAGCCGTGAAAGGCGTTTAAGCATCAGGACCTGTCGGTGATGGCAAGGGGTGGGAGGGTGCGTCACACTGAGGGAAGAGCATTGCAGCATTGTGGTGCAAGCCCCGCCCCTGGTACCTGCACCCAGATGTTGCATGCACGCCCCAAAGGGTGGAGTTTGCTGTATGATACCATGATGTTGCTTCTGTTATTGTGACTCAAGCAGCAAGATCCTACAACACTGCTGTGCTTAAGCTCTGTGGACAAGGTCTGCAATGGGTGGGACGATTGTGATGGAATGGTTTGATGAAAGCCGCGCTTGGGGAGATAAGCGTTTCCTTAGCTCCCATCAGGAGCGTGGGAAGGTTAAGAAGATGAGGCTGGCACCACCCGAAGGAATTCACGGTGTTTTGGCTTGGGAAGTGTAGATTCAGTCTGGAGAGATTCTGTCTGAGAGGTGGAAGCTAATAAATGCAACAGAACTGTATCTGCACGGTCTCGTGGAGTTCTTTGGGCTGAACCTGACAACGATGCTGTAAAACGAGCAGGGCCAGTTGGGAACCGTTCCTGCGGGATAGCAACAGCGGTAAAACAGCCTTGCCGTTTCTCCAAACAGCTTCCTCTTCTGCTAAAGAAGCATTGATGATACTGTATTAATGTGATGGTGGTCACAGACCAGGATTCAACAAGTAAATCACAGGTGACATGAAATAGAACAATATCCTTTATGGCAAGGAGATCAGTGTCATCCCAAAGGATCTGGTTTCACAAACTGGACGGCAAAATTTGGCCATGTTGGTAGGAAGGGAATCATACCAGTTGGATAATACCGTAGCAGCTGTACAGTGAATAAATCAGAATTCACAGAGTTACTTTGGGAATAAGGGTTATAAGGGGGATCCTTGTACCTTATAAAGGTGGAATAAGGGGAATAAGGGTTATAAGGTAGATCCTTTACATTACAAAATGTAATACGCCAGGACACCCATGATGAACGTTCTCCGAAAGGACACAATTGTAGCTCATCAGGGCATTTTTTAATATCTACCTTAAGAACCATCATGGGGAGGACCTTAAAGTGAACTAAGCTTAGTTTTGTTCAGAGTTTAGGAGTGTCTCCAAAGTCTTGGCTTAGGTTTAAAAGCTTAAAATTCTACTAAGGCTTTAGGGACACCCTGGATAGTGTCAGTATCTCACTGGCTGTTAGCCCTGCAAGGTAGTACTGATAAGAAACATGACAGTGAATATTGTAAGGTTACAGTGGTGGTTCTCCACCTTAGCAACTTTAAGAGGTGTGGACTTCAACTCCCAGAATTCCCCAGCCAGTCATGCTGGCTGGGGAATTCTGGGAGTTGAAGTCCACACCTCTTAAAGTTGCCAAGGTGGAGAAACACTGGGTTACAGTAACAGAATCTTGCAAGTCTAAAAGTATTTCTCCCCTCCTTTCCTTTTACTCTTCTGGAAAACTAGGGAGGGTCCCTTCTGAAACGCTTCCCACGTCCCCTCTCCTTTTGTGGGCTGAGAAATCTTTTACAGGTTGTCCAGTCTGTGGCTTTTCCTCTTGTCTCCCAAGGTCGTTCCCAAAGGCCATTACATCGGCCTAAAGACTTGGGTCTGGCTGCTCAGGAAAATGTTCCTGGTTAGGACAGATTGATTAAGCTGGGTTTCCAGATTTTGGGCACATTGTTTAAATGCCATGAATGCTCAGTCATCGCCCATAAGAAGCAACCATTTTCCTAGCAAGTTCTCTCATTCATTTATTTATATTATACTTTCGAAGAGAAAGGGAAAAGAAATGATTCTGATACAGATACAGATTTAAAAGGATATAGAAAATATAGGAAAAAGGGAAAAAGAAAAAGAATTAATATAAGGAGTAAAATACAGGTGGATAACTAACACTTCTTGAATAGACCTGCCGTATTCTCGGGGTGCTTGAGAATTCCTTTAACATTTCTTCTGGTGGTATTTCATAGCTAATTTTGCAGGGGGTGGTTTTGGCGATGCAGCTTTTCATCACACGGTAACTTCCTTGGCTGCCCTCCCTTCCCACATGGAAAAGCCCCATGGAAGGAACTCAACGAAAGGCAAGGCACTCACCCAGACCCCTTGGCCACCCTGTCACTTGAAATATGCAAGCAATTTGCCTGTTCCAAATTTAAGATGCTCATAAAGCTGGCAGCCTTGTTCAGATGACTTGAGAATTAAAACCTTATGAGCGTCGTAAGACCGGGTGTGCGTATGACATGGCAAAGAGGGGCAAGATTCCTGACCCGCTGGATGGATCTGGAATCTTGACAGCATCTCATAGACTTGCTCCCCACATCCATGAAGCAGAAGAGGCCGTAGTACCCCATCAAGCATCCAGGATCCTCCCAGAGAACTTCACCCCAATTCTGCTCTCCTCGGAAAGCAATTTCAAAATCAAATTCTCTTTCCCCCAAGCGCATGAGAATCACCCTGAAAATGTAGAGAAATGTCCCTGCCTGGCACGAGTGGAGCCCTTTTCCGTTATGATATGTTTTAATTAAGCCGGGATGTGTCATCAAGGCAGGAGGAATCAGGGTTAGTGCCAGGGGAGAGATAAATAACCCTGTCCACAGAAAGAGAATTGCAAGAGAATAAGATCGCTTCGGACTTTGAAGCTCTGATCCTGCTGGAGAAAAGATCCAAACAGTAATTCTTCAGCCAGAGCGCGAGGAATTTTTACAACATGCGTCCTAAAGATTTATCACTCCAGGCAACTTTTAGAGTCAAGCTGCAGGTTTCAATTCTCTCTCGACGTCTGGCCCTTTGCTAACAGACAGAAAAGCCACCACTGGGCTTGCGGGGTGGCAGAAACAGAGGAAGTCCTAATGCTCCATAAAAGAGGATGGTAACAGCTAAGCCTCTGGGAAAAGAACAGGATGGACAGGAACACCCTGGAGTCCCACCTCGTCACTGTTGCCTGAAAATTCAAGGAAAGGACCCCCTGCTACTTAAACATCTGCCTTTGCCCTTGGCTGACAGCTTTGGAATTGAGTTTCCAGTTCTGCTGGCCTGTCTCTTCTTTGATAGTGACTTCTTGCTCTCAGTCCCCAGCCAGATGTTCCAGAGGGTACCCTCCAAAAGGGAAAGGCCATGGCACTTCTCACTTCGCTAAACTACAACTCCCCAGCATCTCACATGGGGTGTCCACAGAGCGTGATCCGCAAAGTCAAGATGGTGTTGGCATCAGCGCGATCAAAGCTCCGCCTGATTTTTATGGGCGTTGCGAGGCTCATGAAAAACAGGCGGACCATCGATCGCACTGTTGCAAGACGCCATCTTGACTTTTTGGACCACACCCTGTGGACAACCCTGTGGCTGGCCTTACTAGATGTGGCTGCTGGGACTTGTAGTTCAGCAACATCTGAAGTGGCAAGGGTTGCTTCCCCATCATTCAGACTCCTTGTTCTAATTCTCAGCCCCAGATGTGCCTTGCCGCCCAGGTCTCTGCTTTGAGGGAACAGGAGAAATTCTGTATCAGATGAGGCAAAGTGAGTCACGTTGGACAGAGTAGAGGGACAGTACTTGCCTCCTGTCAGATTTTGACAGGAAGTTCGCAAAATCCAGAGGAACAAGTTTGGATTTTGTTTTGGGCTGACCAGGGCACCCCATCCATCCATCCATCCATCCATCCATCCATCCATCCATCCATCCATCCATCCATCTATCCATCCATATCTGAGACACAGTTTGGGGATCAACAATGCTTCTAATTCCCCCCTGTTCATAATAGAGCTTTTTGTTACCTTTCTTCCAGCCACAGCTGGCGTTGGTGGTCAGAAGTTCTCCCTTCTCCCTGGCCTTTTCCAATAGCCTTCTGTTCACTCAATCAGTGACCAAAATATAACCTGTGATTCCCCTGTTTCAGCCTCTGCTAAAACCTTCAGTCCACATTTTCCCTTAGGACCAAAGGGGAAAAACGTATGTGGAATTGGCTAAAAGGGGGGGAAATTCCTGTTTTCATGACATGTGGAAAGAAAAGAAGGAAGAAAGTCTTCGTTCTGAAAAGTAAAAGGGGAGAGAAATAAGAGGAAAGCACACCCAGTACTTTGTTGAGCAGAAAGTTTCTTTTCTTTTCTTTTTTTTTAAAGGGTCCAGAATAGCATAGCCCATCCCGACCTTGGAATGTGCCAAAATTCCAGCAGTATCAAGGGAAAAAAATGATAGACTAGCGTCCCATGTGCTGTGATGCTATCAAAGAAAAGCTCCCACCCAAGAAACTTCTCTGAAGCCAAACAGAAGCTTTAGAAGCATTATCTCTTGATTTCTGAATAACATTTATATTTATCAGAAGTGTAACTCCTTGAGGGCAGATTTTCATAGCCACTGACCTCCAGGCCAGATGTCTCTCCCCAAAGGGCTTCACGACGTCTTTCTTCCAGAGGCCTCCAAGGGTGCTTCCCCAAATCAAAATGTTGAATGTTGCAGAAAAATGGGAAATAATTAAACATATTAACAATATTGAACATTACCAACATTTACATGCAAACACAATGCAATCAAATTTAATTTCTGCCCTGGGCTGGTGCCTTTCTTGTTGGAATGTGGCTTTTGCATCAACTCAAGGCCAGTTGTGTCTTTGATCCAGAAAAGTGCGTAGCTGCAGCCCGGTGAATATCACTACATTGATAAATCTTTAACTCCAATGACTATTGCCAGGTGGAAACTACACTATCCCTGGCCCTGGATTATCTTCACAGAACATCAGAAAAATGCCACCTGCCTTCAGTCCAGATGTTCTCACCTTGAAGTAGTTCTTTCCAACTTGCTACCTTCCAAGTATGTTGAAACTACTACTTCCTGAATTCCCTGCCCACACGGCCCGCAGCTCTAAAAAGTTGCCCTAATGCAGCTTGCGGTGATGGGCAATTCACCTAGTGAAAAAGCTAAAGGTTGAGTGGTTTTAGAGAAAATCAAGGACACCAGGAACACTCCTGGCTCCCACTGGATGGAATGACCCTGATTCTACAGCTAGTCAGGAGAAACAGCCAAAAAGTATAAGAGAAGCACAGAAGGTTGTAGAAGGAAGGTTGGAAGAAGGGTGAATGCAGAGAAAAGAGGAGATGAGAAGCCGAGATGGACAGTTGGAAAGGAAGAGGAAAAGGGATCGAGAGGAAAAGAAACCTGAGTCCAGGACAGAACCGTAGCCTGAGAAAACATCTCAGACAAGACCCTTCCTAGTTCTCAGGGAGATAAAGGGAGGGAGGGGAGAAGCTCACTCCGACTTGTAAGATTCTGTTACCATAACCTTTTAATAGAAGTAGTATTGGCCTGGATGACTTTGAATTCCTAGTCTGGTCTGCCTCGAAGGACTGACAATTGCAGACCCACTCCTTGAAAAGCCACATCACTCAGCCGTAGGGTGTGGCTTGGATCAACTATGGTCCTTCTAAGAATCCAGATCTCCAGCAGCAGAAGACCATCTCCTGGGCCAAGAGAGCGTTCCTTGGTTTCGTCTATTGCTCCTTTCACCCTACTTTTAGTTCTGCTGCTAAAGCAGGTGCAGTTTTCTGGCAGGGCTCCTCCCCCAAGACATGACCCAGGGTCTTTTCTAAAAACACAGACCCCAACAGTGCTACGTCTTGTCTGAAGCAGAGATGTGGAAAAGCTGCACACAACTTAATCTGTCTCTAGGCTTCTGGATTGGCTGCTTCAATTCTCCCCTTTTTGGGGGGAATAAACATCTCCAGACACCCAGCTCCTCTTTCTCTCCTTGATAAATGGCTTTTCAAATTCAATTTGCAGCCTTCCTTTGCATGACACAAGCATAAGATAAAAATGTTCCCCAGACACGCTGCAGAGGGAAATGCTATCTGGATGACACCTCAGCAGAACAGAGTCTGTCTGCTTTGCGCCTGCCACCCCCAATCTCTTCTGTACCATGGAAACCCAAAATTGGCACTCTGATTTACGTTGGGCAAATTTCAATCCGTGCCTGCTTGGCATAACTTCTTCCACCAACCAAGGTGGGGTGGGGGAGAAAAACTGTTGAGTTCCCCACTCTGGACAATTGGGATTTTTCTTGAGACATGCCAGTCATATTTCTGAGGTTTCAGATGAGAGTTTGATCCTACCTCCACAGTCATGAGGACTAGAAACCCTGAAAATTGGGATGAGTCCATAATATGTCTCCTCCTTCTTTTCTTTCATTCCTCATGCCTATTATAATCCTGGAAGAAAGAGCAACAACTGGATGTCCAAGGCGCAGTTGTTCCTCCCCAGTTGATGGATGATTCCCAGGAATTCTGCAGAGAC
Organism: Python bivittatus; assembly: GCF_059951505.1. Taxonomy (NCBI): domain Eukaryota; kingdom Metazoa; phylum Chordata; class Lepidosauria; order Squamata; family Pythonidae; genus Python; species Python bivittatus. The sequence goes on from NW_028277083.1 coordinate 5,178,078, forward strand.
CCAGTGCTGATTTAGTTAGATAATTTTAGAAGCTAGAATTATGGGAAGCAAACTCTTGAGACAGCAATGCACATTAATCTCAAGCTGGATCCCTTGGGTGTTTGTGTGTGGAAGACCCCTGTCCATCTTGCAGAGGGAGGCCTCCGATGCCTGCCCCCAAATCCTACCCGGATTGCGTTGCTGACCAGCAACTTTGTGATCGCAAGAGGGAAAAAAGGCAGCTAAAATTATCCATCAGGTTGGATCCTGCTACTTTAGCTTTTCCCCCTCTCCCAAATTTCAAATCAGCAGTGATTTTTTTTTTTCCAACTCTTGTTTTGTTTCCAGACAACTACATTTCTAGATAAGCCCTTGCCAACAAAACTAATGTGGGGGAAGAAAACACGAGATGCTGATTAATAAGATCTTCAAGGCCTTTGCAAGGAGGGTCTGTTTTTGTTATTGCCATGACAACCCTAATCATAATGACAGGACTTTCTAACCCTGGAGAACAATTTCCATCGGTCGGACGCTGTTAGCATCATCATCCTCCTCATCACCGTTATTATTATTATTATTATATGGACAGCGGCATGATGTCATCGCCTTGCTTGGGACCCGGGGCTGGTGGGGTGATAAAGAAGCGGGAACGGTCTGTCTGCTTGGCACCCGTCCACTTTTGGCTCTTCGGTCTGCAAGGATGAGCGATCAAACATTTTAATCATACAGCAAAATCTCCCTCCCACGAGTCCCCCTCCAAAAAGAATGCATTTCATCTTCTTTTTCAAAAAGCCCTCACTATTATTATCCGAAGGCGAACATTCTCTTCCCCAGCTTGCTGAAAGAGCAAACGTGGTCGCTTTAAGTGAGCCGCACGCTTGCCCCCTTCTTTCTGCTGAATTTTTGTAAGCTTCGTCGTGAGGTTTCTTCTCTCTTTCGCCTTCCACCTTTAGCCCTCATTTTTATCTCCTGCAAGACCAAGGGGGTATCAGTGGAGTTTCTGAACGGGGCAATGATGTGTGTGTGTGGGGGGGGGGGCTTTTCTTATTTAAATGTAATTTTATTGAAAGTTTTAAAAACAAGAGCAGAAATTAATACAGACTAAACTAAAGGAAGGAAAAAGGAGAAAGGAAGAAAGAAAAGAGAAAGCTAACGCTCAAAAAGAAAAGAAAGGAAAGAAGAAAAGTAGAAGGAAAATTGAAAAGAAAGAAAAAAGATAGAGAGAAGTGGCTTTCGATCTTCTTTACAGCAGTTATAAGTACAATTGTAGTTTTACCTCTTTCTCTAAAATCACGCGGGGTGGGGGGCTTTTCCAGGGTGGAAGGGCATCTTGCAAAATTTGCTCAGGGGAGCCCCACGATTTCTTGGATATTACAATTCCAGATTTTCTTCCTTTCAGCTCATCATCGTCTGTTTGCAACCTCTGAGCCATATACTCTAAATCTGTGTTTTTCAAACTTGGTAACTTTAAGATGTGTGGACTTCAACTCCCAGAATTCCCCAGCCAGCATGTGTGGACTTCAACTCCCAGAATTCCTCAGCCAGCATACTGGCTGGAGAATTCTGGGAGTTGAAGTCCACACATCTTAAAGTTGCCACGTTTGAAAAACACTGCGCTAAATGGTGCCCTCTCTACCGTGCAGTTTTGAGGACGTTTTCTTCTTCTGGCAAAGAAACGTCTGTTTTTTGTTTTGTTTTTCAATCTTATCACCAAAGGATTGGAAAATTGCTTTTGAATTTGCTGCTATTCTGGAAGGATTTTTATGTGTGTTCTGCATCAGCAGCCTACTCACCTATTACATTTCTGTACAGGTTCTGTCCTGCGTCTTTCCTCGAAATAGAATAGAGGGTTGGAACTTGATTTGATTTGACTTTCCACACCAATTCAAAATGCTGAATAGATCTGCCTGAGGACTTCTGAATTGATTCAGAAAACTGGTCCAATTCACGCTTCCAAATCAGTTTGAAAAATCACACTGATCTGGACTTTCTTATTTTATTCTTTTGTTTTTATTGGACACTTTGAAGAAATATATAAACCAGTACAAGAGAACATGGAAAAAAGAACAAAAGAATATAATACGACAAAACAGGGATTTTAAAATGTGAGAGAGATGATAGATTTCTACTCTATCATTAATTAGCTATAAATAGATTATAGATTATATTGTATATTAAAGGACCAAAAATCTCTATTAATCTAAAAATGAACCATGGCCCACACAGTATAAACCACCAGATGGAATTATACTCTGGAGTATGCTAGATCCATATTGAAAAAAAAATATTCTGATTTAAATTTCCTGTAAAATTGAAATATGGATTCTGTGTGTAATTAAACCCAAAATTTGGATGTGGCACCAATCCACATATTAGATTATAGCAGTGTTTCTCAACCTTGGGAACTTTAAGGCGTGTGGACTTCAGCTCCCAGAAATCCCCAGCCAGCATGGCTGGCTGGGGAATTCTGGGCATTGAAGTCCACACGCCTTAAAGTTCCCAAGGTTGAGAAACACTGAATTATAGTCTAAGAATAGTGTTCACTTTGCACTGAAATCTGTGTCAGACTTGCTTTGATCTTTGATCTTCCAGATCGTTTTGAAGAAAGGACATATGCAGATGTGCAAAAGTGGTCCCATCTCAAAATGGGGCCCAGATTTTTCCAAACAGGTTTGGAGGCATTTGGCTCCATTTGCGGGTTCCAAAGGGCACTGGAGACTTGATTCAGAAACTTGAACGGCGTGGCTGGGTCTGTTGAGTTCCTGCTGGATTTCATTTCTAAATCGTATATTCCCACCGTCCGACAGAGGTTGCAAGCTGCCAGAGACAGGGCTGACTTAGTGAAAGATAGATTGCCCCCTTTCCTAACCCCCATGGCTTCCCTGCTTTGGGGACTACTGGGCTGATTGAGAAGGCTGCATAAAACGCTAACGGCAAACGTCACATTGTCCTAAAAGGATGTTTCTGCATAAAACTCTGGCTAATGGTCACACCTCACCCATGCTTTCAAAGAACTAAATTCCAATCCTCAGTTTTACTCCAAAGACTGCCTGGCAAGGCCTCTGCCTTCCCAGGAGTCTGCAAAAAAATAGTTTGGGGGGGAGTCTGGAAGGGGGCCCATTGAAAGAAATGCTTTTTCGACAAGGCGGTTTTCTTTTTTAAGTTGAGACAAGCAACCGCATGCCCCAAAGTGTTCAAGCTGTGGAATCAGATACCCCACTTCTAGAAAAGCAAGCCTTCTCTTCCAAACGCAGGTGGAAAGCTGTGCATTTTACAGTCCGGTTAGCTCACTCCAAAATGAGTTACCCGTCTTTGGTTGTGTGATTGCCCTTAATCCACTTAAAGGATTGCTGGACGTGCCACGGAAAAGCCGAGCTGTTTTATTTACATGCTTTTGCTTCGAGGAGCAAAGAGCTGTGGCTTCAAACACAGGCCCGCGCACGACTAACCACCACCACCGAGACCCTGGCATGACCGAAGGGCAGGTTGGGTACATAGCTATGATGGTGCATTTCTAAATTAAGAGATGCTGGAGTTTATAGCTGTCTGGCCTCACTTGCTCTCTGGCCTTTATACAGTTACTACCATGTGTCCCTTTTATAGGGTAAGAGCTCCAAAGCACTTCTGTGTGTGCACCGTTGGTCTCCCTGTTCACCCTTGAAAGCAGCACCACAGAATTATACCCATTCTACAGATGAAGAACAGAGGAGCGAGAGCAACATTTGCAAAGGGACAATCAAGGGATACAGAGCTCAACTGAGATACGGCCAAAGGCCCATCATATATATCGGGGACTGTGCTGTTCCAATGTAGCAATTCCAGCCTCCAGTTTCCTATAATTCCCTTGGCATCAAGTTGGCTTATCCTGAAAGGGAAGAGCATAAAAGAAAGCCTTTTTAGAGAAAAGCATTGCTCCATTGGGGGGGGGGGCACCTTTTTCACAGGACCTGCTCTTCTTGGGCCATCGAAAAAAATCCAGCAAAAATATCTCTCTCAGTCCAAAGATTTGGCTTCGTCCAAACTTCTGCTCAACCTTGCACAACATGGTTGAGACGTATGTCCCAAGATGTTTCACGATCCCATCCCATCGCTCAGAATCAGTTGCAGACGAATTAGCAAAGCTAATTTGATCAATTGGCCCAGAGCTCTGAAAGACATAACAAACGCTCCTGGTTTGGCCTAAGAAAATGCCAAAAGATAAAAATCAATTTTCATCAGTAACGGGCAAATCAAAATGTGTGTGCAAGAAGAAAAAAGTGGTGTCCTGAAAGAAAGATGCCACAGATACTGGAAAAAGTATCCAAAAATTAATTTTTAACAAGGACAGCAATACTACGGGTAAGTTTTTGGCTTCTAAGAAGGCGAAGCCAGGGCTGAATCAATAGGAGGTGGGATTAATATGTAACCAAAGAATAAGGCAATTGACTTTGAACTTGCATTGGCCCAGACCCAACCACCACCAAGATAGACAGAAATCCAAGTAGCTCCAGTTGACGTCAGATCAAAAATCTTCCCAGGGCCGAGAGGCCTGAAGTGGGAGAGAAACATTTCTCCATTTCTGTTCTACAGATGGATCCATCACATGGGTTTTACCTTAGGGCTTCAGCACCAAGGCAAGAGAATTGAATTAATCAGGAATTGTAATTGAATAAATGTTCGTCTACGTGCAGGTGATGTTTTTAGGAAGGCTCTGCTTATGTTAGGCTGGGAAGGCCATCTGAAAAGCCTGTTCCTCCTATTTTTCTGTCTGGTCCCCTCTCCTCTTAGGGCATGCCACACCCACAGAAAGAAAGAGCTTATAAATAATCCTCTGACTTCTCTTCAGCTGATCTCACAATGCTGAGGAGAGGAAGCCAATGCTGTCTGCTCCACCTACCAAAGGTCATGGAGAATCTAACATCTTCTGACTCCTTCCTCCATGCAAAAGGAGAATAAAGTAAGTTGTTGGTACACATAATCAATGTCCTTCCCAACATGTTCTTCCTTCATGTTGTATTTGTCTGGTTTGTATTTTAAGAAAAATCCACCCAGTTGTTATGAGAGGGAGCTGAAAACGTTAAGCCACCTTTCCCCTTCTAAGACCTCAAAGGCAGAGAAGCAATGAAGTTGCAGTTCTCACCAAGGAGGAAATATAGATGTTTCCCCTAGCCTTTAAAATAAAAGTTGATGGACAGCCTAGCTTTACTCTGGTTTCAAATGCATCCCAATTGAGGCAGAAAAGAATTGGATGGGCAACCTGAGATCTCTTAGGGATCACAGAGATCCAGAGGCAAGTTTACAAGCGAAGGCAGTGCCTTTAGTGTTACAGTTAAAAGCACCCCACCCATGGAGAAATGGAGGGAAGAGGAGGATGGAAAGAAAAGAAAAGCTAGTTCAGGCAACCTGTTGTTAAAGTAAAAACCTCTCGATCCTGAAGGGACCATTCGGACTGCGAAACCAAGGTTGGAAGGGGTCGTTTCAGATCTGGATCAAAGCTTGCTGACTCTTAATGGTTGCTCACGGTTATCTTTATTTAGGAGCCCAGGCCTGTTGAACCCCAGGCGGGGCTACAGGCTGAGGAACCCCCGCGAGGCTACAGAAAGTCTGTTGAGGTTCCCCTCCACGGGGGTCCCCGGAACTCCAACCCGACCAGACCACGCATTTCTCTGCCCGCCCCGTGCGCGTCCCTCTCTTTCTCTACCTAAAGGCGGCTCCGGGGAACGAGAAAAAAAAAAAATGGAGGGGGGACCCCAGAGAACAGCCCTCCCGGGCATTTTTCCTAGGCAGGGGGCTCAATCCTGTCTTGGTTAAAGCCGGCTGTTTTCGCTCCGCAGACGAGCTCGCCCAGCTCGGTTCTCCTCCGCAGCCCGGTGCAACCCACGTGTGGCTGGAGTGCGCGCGTGGGAATGCCTATCCACCCTCCCTCCCTCCCCCCGAGAAAAACGAGCCCTCCTCCCCTCCCGCCCGCAGCTGGCCGTCAAGTGCCGCGGCCGCCTCGTAACCATGGCGCTTCTCTTCCGCCCAGATCACCTCCAGGTGGGCTCCTTAAGGTGGCAACGGGGGGCGGGGGGGAGTGGGGAGGGCCGCCCCGCCGCGGCTGTCGCTCTCTTCCGCCGCCGGGGCTGCGGAGAAACGTGGGAAGGGGAGAAGCGGGGGGGGGGGGAGAGGAAGCAGGGGAAGGCCGTGAATCCCCACCTCTTGATGCTCGGCTCCCTAAAGTATGAGTTGTGGCAGTTTGCAACGCGCGCTCTCCCCCCCTCCCCGCGCTCTTTTTTGGGCGTGGGTGCGCGTGTTTGCGTGCAACGCTGGTGCAGCGCCCGGGTGTGCGTGCGTGTGTGGCTGGATTTTTTTTTTCTTTTGCTTTATTTTCTTCTTTTTATTTGCCACAACCCGCGACGCCTGGCGCACCGGACCGCGGTTGCAGCAACCCCCCCCCCCCGCCGCCTCGCTCGCGCTAGGGCCGCCTGCTGGGAGTCGAGCAGGGTGGAGCGTGCCCGGGGGGGGGGAGAAGGAAGGAGGCGCCTCGCCTGGGACAGGAGGAGGGCGCCGCCCCCCCCACCCTATGGCGGCGCGCCTCTCCCCCAGGGCTCCTTTACGCGCGCTCTCAAGCGCATCCTCCACGCCGGAGACGATCCCCCCGAAATCCCCCCTCTTGCCCTCCGCCTGCCCCCGCGCCCCAAATTCCCGAGCCGACCCCTCCCTCTTCGCGCGATTCCCCTCCCGTTGGGGGGAAACAAACACACACAGAAAAAACACAAACACACACCAGCCTTTGCAACAATCTCTCCTCTTTCGCGGAAAGGCAAGGAGGCGGCGGCGGGGCGGGGGAGAAAGTGGGGATCGGCGGCTTTCGCTCCCGAAGCCCCGCGCTCGAGCCGGGCGGGCTTCCCTCCCCGGGTCTCGCCTCCCGTTCTGCAAAAACAGCCGCGGACGCCAACCCGCGGGCAGCTCCCCCGCACCTTCCTCTCCCCCCAGGGAAGCGAGGCGGCCGCGCTGGGGAGGAGGAGGAGGAGGAGGGAAGAAGGCTCGTAGATCACCTGACGGCCCTTCCCGGAAAGATCTTGTGGCTCTCGCTCAGCCCGGGGAAGGGGAAGGCTGCGGGGCGCCCTCTTGGCTCTTATCTTCCCTTCTCCCCCTTCCTCCCCCCCCTTTCTTTTCTGCTTTGGAGCGCAGCAGGCGCTCTGCCCGGCTTCCCCTTCCCCTGCCCACTCTCGCGGCGGCGGCGGCGGCGGCTGCTGCGCTTTGCCGCTCGCTCCGGGGTGGGTGGGTATTTCGAAGGGGTGGGCAGAGGGCGGGGGTGGGGGAGAGCGGGAGAGGAGGGACCGGCAACTCTTCGCCTGCCGGAGTGGGGCGAGCGGCTCGCAGACAGGTGATGGACGCTGGGCCGGCTCGCGCCTCGCCGCTCGGGTTTCCCCTCGCCGCGATCGCGGGCAACATGTAGGGGCGGCCGCTTCGCCAGTGCCCGGGGAGCCAGAAGAGGCGGCGGCGCGCGCCCACGGAGCCCGGGCGTCCGGCTGCCACAGCGCCTCCGCGCCCTTCGCCGCCCCGCCGCCCTCGGCTTCCTTCGCCTTCTGGGGCTGGAGGGGGAGAGCGCGAAGGGACAAGCCGCCCCCCCGCCTCTCGCCTCTCGCCTCGGCAAGGAGAGCCCCGGCGCGCCACCAAGGAAGAGCCAGAGCCAGAGCCAGAGCCAGCTGCCCAGAGACATTTAGATGCAGTAGGAAATTCGGGAGGAGACCTCCGCCCGCGCGCCCCCTCCCCAGAGCCCGAGGACACCCCCCCGCCGGTGGCTCCCTCCCCCCTTGAGGGATGGTTGTTATTTTCCCAACCCAAGGAGGCGGGGTGGTGCGCCTCCTGCGCTGCACCGTTGAGTCGTGTGGCCGGCCACAGTGATGAGTACGCAATGAGGATCAGCGCAGCATTCTGGGTTATAGGCTTTTGCTACCTGGCCCTCGTGTTTGCAGAGGTAGGTGGACACCTCGGGGAGTAAGGAGGGAGAGCGAGGAAGGAAAGGCGGAATACCCCCTCCCCTTCTAAAACCCCCAACTGATTCCAAAACCTTTTCTTGCATCTTTTGGCACAAGAAGGGATTCTATTCCTCCTCCTCTTCCTCCTCCTCCTCCTCTCTATCTTTTTTTTTTTTTTGCAATATGTTGCATGGCAGGGTCGGTCCATCTCTCCCGCCCCCGTCCGGAGTCTACCTTTTACGTGAACCCCCGTGCATGGGCTCGGCTTCCCCTTGGCTCCTCAAGATGGAGAGGAGGGCTCCCTTCCCCAAATTTGCCGAAAGCCCGATGTGGGGCTGTGGAAAGAGAGCCGCTTCTGGCGCTGCAAAACTGCCGTCCAGACCGCCTGGGCTCTTCGTCCTCGTTTTTAATAGACGTGGTACATGCAGGCGAGAGCGGATCGATCCCCTGCCTGGCGTCTGCTCTGGCGCGCGTGCAGACGTGCAAGGAAGGGGTGGAAAACGCGCCTGGCAAGGCGATCCAGCGCTGGCATGGCTTTGCAAACGCGCCCCTCGGTCGGCTGGCGGTCCGCCTGGCTGGAGGGGTGGGGAGGGAAGCCGAGAGCCGAGCAGTGAGCGGGCTTGAATAGCCAGCTTCGTGCTAATGGGAAACTAGCATGAAATGGCTAAAATAGGAGAAGGAAGGAATTGCGGTAGCGCTCTAATGAAATGTAAAATCTCACGCTGCCCTTCTAAGATGCAACCGTGTATTACCTCTCTCCGGTCTATAAATTCACTTTATAAGGTTAAAAACAGGGACTGGGGGGGGGGGGGGGAGCAACTGTTTCCCAGCTAGACTTGGCATGTTTTCTTAGAAGTTAGGACTTTCCATTTTGGAATGGGAATGATTTCCCCAGGGACTGTATTCCGACAGCTCGCTTAGCCCAGGTGGGTTTCCACACTAGGGATTAAGAGTTCTACAACATGAGTGGGGCGAGGGACAATGGTTAGTTTTTCTGAAGCGGGGGGGGGGGTACATGGGTTGAACTCACCTTTTTTAGGGATCAGTGTATTTGAACCTAGAAAATGGATTATTTTAGGAAGCTGGATGGGTGGGATCTCTGAGCATAGTCCTTGAGTTTGTTGGGTAAAATCTCTGCCTTTTGGAGGCTGGGAGGTCCTGAATGTCAAACTGAGTTCCAGTTCACAGGGGCATTTCCCCCCCCCCCCTTTCCTCTTTGCCTCTTTCCAAACTGGGGGATTGTTGCTGGTGGCCACTGCTGGGGGAGAACGAATGTGGGAATTCAGGGGCCAAGAAGGCGGAGTGTATTTTCAAGTAGGCTATATTTCCTTGCTCTGAAGAATGGTGATGTGAAAAGAATAGAAAACTGCTTTTTTTGCTTATTTCCAACCTGTAGGATTCTGTTCATTCTAGAACCAGTCTCTCTCTCCCCCCCCCCCCCCGCAAAGTTAGGGAAATTCTGGAGAGGGAGAAAGTATTGAGACCATAATTTCTTGCTGGCTGAAACTTTTATTTTCTTGCAAGTTTCCTGCTATTGAAAAGATTTGCATTGGATCAAGGTCTTGTTATGCTGGGCAATTAAAAAAAAAAAAAGAATCAGACAAAGGAAAAGAGTTCTTGGCTGTTTTATCCCATTCATGTAGAACAAGCTCCATTAAGTTCAGGGAATTTGTTTTAGATAAACTGGAAGAAGGTTTGCTACCACCTGGGGAGGGGGAAGCGGAGGGAAATAACCTGCCAGATGGGAATGGTGCTGACTGTTGTGCGGACGGCCCATTTCAACTCCGATCTCTGTTCCTTTTTTAAAAAAAACAATATTTTGCATGGCCTTAAGAATCCTGATTTAAGAAATGGGCATGCTCGGAAGCCAAGCTCTCTCTTCGTAAATGGGCATGATCTTGCAATTGGGCAGTGGGATTGTATGCCCAAACAGCCCCCCCCCCAAATATTGTGGGATTGTCTCCCAAGCTTAAAGGAGTGCCTGCTCCATTTTTTACAGTCTCAAGCTTTTCCCAAAGATTTGAGCAACGGAAGGCATGCGAATTCCTCCTTCCGTGAAACTCCCCAGAATCAAGGGCAAAAATAAAAAGGACAGAATTTTCCATGCTTCCCAAATCACGTTCTATGGGTGGCATTATCTGAATGTTAATTATTTGTTGCAGGGTTGGGTGCAGTTCTGGGACTGATGAGAAGGACATATTTTTTTTAAAACACATTCCTTCCTTTCTCCATTTTCACTGAACACCTCGAGGTGAAAGATGGGAGCGGATCCAAGACCATGTGATCTGCTCCAGAGGTGATTTGGAGAAAGACTAACCAGATGGTATCTCTCTTTCTCTTTCTCTTTTCTTTTAAAAGGAAGCGGAGATTCCCCAAGAGTTAATTGAAAGACTGGCTCACAGCGAGATTCACAACATTCGGGATTTGCAGCGACTCCTGGAAATTGATTCCGTAGGTAAATTATTCCCATGCATTTCTTCCTATATCCTAAAAAAACGGGGTGGCGGGCTAGGGTGGTGGGGAGGGAGCTGACTGTCCCACAGGAGGGACTCAAAAAGAACTGGCTTTGAAAATGCAAAATGCAGGCGTGCCCCTTGGGGAGGGACAGGGAGAAAGAGCGAGAGAAGTCCCCAATGAATTGAGCTGTGCCTTCATTCATTTCTCATTTGGGCAAGGAGGGAGACGTGACCCCGGTCAGTTTTTAGGAGGAGAGGCTGAGTCTGGCTCCCCCCCCAGCCACACGAAAGAGACTGCCCCCTGACCGGGCTGCCCCGTTGTGTGTGGGGTTCCTGTAATTCTTCTTCAGAGGACGTTTGTTAAAATCACACAGCAGCTGAACAGAACTGAAGTATTTTCCGGGCCAAGATAAGGGCTCCTAGTTCATTTTTGCGCTTTTCACTGGCCTTTTTGGCAGGCCGATGCTGGTCATTTATTTAGGAAAAATACAGCCTCCCTTTCTGTTCTGTTGCCTCCACCTGTCCCCTTCCCTCGCCGTTTAGAATTCGGGGATACGCTGCCTCTGACTGTGGAAGTTCCACCATTCTGTGACAGCTGTGCTGTGCATAACTCTGTATTTGACATCCAAATGACTCCAAATGGTTCTTGTTGGTAGTGACACACCTTAGCAGGGAACAGGCTGTATTTTATGAATTGTGATGGATTATTTGCTATGCGTATGTACCTTACCTTTTTACAACGTATTAGCTACCAGTTTGACATTCCTCTGTTGTGTCGTTTTCTTTCTATGGTTTTAAAAACGTTGAACATACACTTGGTTTCCTTTCTTGAACTCATGAGTACAACAGTCCAGCAGGGTAGGCTGTTAACGCTCCCATTTTACAGATGCAGATTGAGGCTGAGCTTGCAGAGAAATTAAAATTAGGGCTTGAAATCTCTGGTGAGTGTTATCGATGAAAAAGAAGTCAAAGGGTTTCTCGCTTTGCCTTTGGGCAAACCTGTTCTTCTTTTTCGTAGGCATAATTAGCCCACAGGTTCTAATGCTTTCCCTGTTCAATGGGGCCGGCTTCTGAGTAAACATGTGTAGAATTGCCTACCGGTTGTTTGATGGATGCCAAGTGTAGGGGTGAAATGTCTTGATCCAGCAAACCTTGCGTTGAAATCGACTCGCGCTGTATCGCCATGGGAAACCTTCCTTGCAGCTTTGCAAGGCGGAATTCACCCTCGATCCTGCAGTTTTGGGAAGAGGAAGTTATTCCATACTGTCTCCCCAAAGTAGCAGGTGACTTTATTCCATTGGGTGTGCATATTTCAAAATAGGAGGGGGCGTTTATTTGGGAACATCGACCCTCTTCTCTGCCGAAAGGGTGGGAATTTCCACATCTGTCCGATTCGGAAAATGGGCAGCGCCATTCCCCGAGCCCATCTTTCAGTGGATCCTTTTTCTTGCCAACCGCTGGAGACAGGCCCTTTAAATGGCAGAATATGACTTTTCTGGTTTGGGGGGTGTCAGAGATCCTCCCTCGCCCCCCTCCGGATCATATCTCTAGCCACAAAGCATTCCCACCGCCTTGCCACTATCTTGCTGCTTTCAAAACCTTCGGTGCGCAGGTGGCTATTCCGAACTCGCTTTATGAATGAAGTCCCGTCTAAACAAGAGGGTGGTGTTTTTGTTTTTGCAAAGCAAAAGGGCAAATAAACTTCTTCCTTTCCGCTTTGGCCAGAAAACCTTCTCCAGCGAGCTACCCAAAAAATCAGCGTGCCCATCTTGTTATTGCCTTTTAATAGCCCAAGGTTATTTTCTGAATCATTAGACTGACAAATGCTTCAAAGGGCAAACGTGCAATTTGCTAACATTTCAGTCCGGCAACGGAGCCATCCTGTTATTAAATTGGATCTCGCAGAGTTTGCCAGAATGGAGGCAAAGTGGATTCGTGATGATCTCCAGCACTGGGGAGGGAAAGCTTTATTTATTTTTGCAGAAATGTGAAAGAAGTAACCGGGCTTTCTTTCCTCCCATCTCTCTCTCTCTCTCTCTCTTTTTACATGAAGGGAAGTTTCTACTCATCTCATATTTTGAGCCAAGAATCTAGCAAGTTGTTGCTTGTGCTGCTAAGAGCAGGGCCATTTCATTTAAACAAAGACAGCATAGTTGTTATGCTTGCTATTATTATTATTTTTTTAAAAAAAAGAAGAAGAAAAATTACAAGGCGCCTTTGAAAGTTTAAACGCTTGATTTCAGCAGACCTGCTTTGGGGGAGGGACTTTAATGTTGTATGCCCAAGGCTCAATCCATCAGGATATTTTGTTCTGCATTTTTTTTTCATTTCAGTGGAATTGCACAAGGTGCAACAGCAGGCAGGCGCACGCTGCCTGGGAGCATTTCTTTTCCTTTTCTTTACAGCCACAGCGAGGGCAGCAGCGGGCAACTGTGCACGCTACACGGTGTGAACTCAACCCCCTGAAAAATCTCATCAGTGGTCCCCGAATGCCTGCAAAAATGGCCACTGGGTTGTCATTTTCCTCTTCCAGCCGAAGGGAGTAATGGTTATGGATCTGTGCACGCCGTTTAATTAATTAAAAAGAAAATCTGCTGGAGTTGCGTTTGTGGGTGTGGGCCCTGTCCCCTTTGGGAGAGTGGTGGCCTTGGCGTGTTATTCAAAGGCCCAGCGGGGCCTCCGTCCTGAAGAAAGTTGGACACTTACTAATCTTAGCAGACCTTGACGAGCTAATCAAGGTCAGATCTGGCTGAAGCTTGGATAGGAGACCACTGGAAATCCTAGGCTAGGTCCCCAAAGAAATCAGTGGCAAATTACTTCTCTCTTGCTGCCAAGAAAAATACATGAACTTACCCTTGACTAGCTCAAAAGGAGACTTTATACAAGAGAAGAGTGTTTGCTCTCCTTTCATAATAGTAGTATGGTGTATTAGATTTATTTTGTTTTTATTTATTTGCTTGCTTGCTTTTTCCATGCAGATCATAGTAATGTACGTAATGCTTATACAGCCCATTCAAGGTGGGCTCTGTGCTAGTCAATTAGGTCCTTCCTTGATGGCCAACCTGGGCTTTGTAACCACCTACCTACCAGACAGTTTGGGTTTCAGCTCCTTCTAACTTTTGCAGAACTGACAAATGCCCATTTGGGAGCTGGGTAAATTAAACTCTTGCTGGCATCTCATTCTCCCAGGTGAATTTCTTGCAGGCAGAATATGTCAACCTTCTCCCCAGATTGCCAGTAGAACGTGCATCCTTCTTAGCTGTGGGGTTTGGTTTGCAATGAGGGGGAGAAATGAGTTTGTATTGGCCAACCATTAATTCTCTTTTTCTACTGTTCTTTCTTCCAAAGGAAGGCATAGAGCTATTCGGTTCAGATGAGTATCAACAGATGACCACTTATCTTGAACACAAAGCTCCATTCTATAGGGAGAATGATGGCTTTAGATTAGGACTATAAACAGGTGGAGTTTCTGGTCTGAGAAGGACTGGACCAGCCCTGCCTTAGGTAGGGCGAGGCAACTGCCAAGGAGCCCAGGATGATGTTGGAGTGCTCTGAATTGATGTACCGTGTGGCCTCCCAGCCCATTGTCCTCATGTAGTAAAGGCCACCTGCATTGCATGGAAGCGCAATTTGGCCATAATGTGAGTATCCACTAGACATGGGCCGGGAGCATTACACCTTCTTGATCCTTTCCTACATTTGGCCAATGACCTTGGGTAAAACTGGAATGGTACCATGCTTATTGTTACGATGCCCTGATAGTGCCATGCTTCTGACAGGATGAGGCATCAGAGGGATGCTTGGGTGTGCCAGATGTCTATGGTGATGAGGATTGGCGATGAGGATTTGTTTGTTGAGCGCATCATTTGGATGGTCAAATATGGTAGTCTTGCATTTTCCTGGGGCCATTAAATGGGATACTTTATCCCCATCAAGCATCCATCCTGGATGGGAGGAATACCCATTTTCTTCCAATGCAGTGAAACTTTGATTTAATTGCTTTGATTATTTGCCATCAAGTCAGGGTTGATATAATCAAGTCCATCCCCCTTGCTGCTGGTTATCCTCTTTCATTTTACAGCAGCCACAGCAGTTCACATTGGTTGTGTCATGACATCGCTTGCATCAGTTTACATCATAAATTGTAGTTGGCATCAGCTGGAGAATGAGGTCATGAAGCAAATCCCATGAATGTAACTTTTGTATTTAACAGACATTCAGGAATAACAGACAGCAATCCCCACCAGTGGTCCATTAAAGTGAGAATTCATTGCCAAACAGAAGGACCAGGATGGGTAAATTTTCTGCATAAATCTGTCCCTAGCAAGCATTCTGTTTTGGTCTTCTCAATAAACTAACTCCCTGGCCTTCATTTAGATGTGTTGGTTCAAAAAAGGATGCCCAATCTTGGTTTATGATGGATTCTGATATTACACTTTCACTGAGTACCCCCAGCAGCCTTTCTGTAAAATCAGAAATCCAAACCAATAGTCTGAATAGTATTAAAAACAAAATTAAAGGGGTCTTTTCTGGTCCGTTCATCTATTTTAATTAAACCAAAAGGACTGGCATGTTTCTTTCCATCTGCAGCTAGCAAGGTAATAGGAAGTCTTACAAGGAGACTTTGCTATCAAAAATATTTAAGCAAGCTGCACAGATACCAGACGTCACTACGTCTACAGTGATGTCAGAACGCAAATGTCGCTGTGAAATACTTGCCTCCTAATGTCTGATGCAAGCACATTTGTACAATGATGTCATTGTGCCTGGGCGTCCCTTGCCCTCCCTGTAAACACCCATGGCTTTAAGTGAAGCTGAGTTTATTTCAATCCTTTAAGTCAAGCTCCATCAAGTCAAGATCTGTGGTTTTCAACATTGTTTTCTGCAGTGTGTTATCTAGAAGCAATTGGTAGGGACTTCAGCAAGAACAAGATTGTCCATTTGGTTGTTGAAGGCTTAGGAGAGGTAACCCCAGTCTAAGACTGGTGTACCCTGACATGTGACAAGATGGAGATTTGGGGAATCCATAATTCATGGAATATAAACCTAACCTAGTTGGGAATACCTCCTGCAGACTTCAGCGTGACCTGGAGAAGATCTGGGCATGGGGACCACGTCTGTGTCCTCACTCTGCTTCAAACCTCCTTCTGTGAAGTCTCATCCCCTGTAGAAGTTGTGCTGGGCTGGCTGATACCCAGTCCCAACAATCTTTGCAGTCTGTTTCACTGGTGGTTCACCAGACCCTCCCAGGAGGCCCACCAGCAAAGAGAGTTGATACCTTTTGGATCAACACATCACTCATCCTTGTTAAAAAGGATCTTTGTGCATATTGGAGTTGATGTTGGCTACGGTTGAGTGTTTTTTTCTGACTGCGGCGTTTCATCAGCCATGTCAGATTCTTTGCCTCTCTTGGCCTTGCGAGCCAGTCGGCGATGAGCTCATGTGTATGAACTAGCTGTTCGTTGCTTTTTAAAATGTAGCTAAATAGACAACTAGGACTATCCTGGTTAGTGGATATACTGTACTGCCTGGTAGAGTTTGAACTTTGTACGTCAGAATGGTAAAGTATCTATTGATAGGGACGTGCTTACAGCTTCTTGGCTGGGCTCCCCAACACTCCAGGCCAGAAACCCCATCCAGCAAAGCACAATAGTTGTTCATTTAACATCCTAGGATCGAACAAAACATGCCAGGGTGTTCCCACAACCTACCAAGCCAATGGCTAGATTCTTACAACATCCTCAGCCACTTCCAACCTGTTTTTTCCCCTTGTCTAATGTGTGCATGTCCACGCCTTGAGATGTATTTTGATTTTTTTTTTTTTCAACTGGCTCAATCTTAAAAGATTCTGGGGTATTTGCTAAGAATTGGAAGAATGAAAAAGTACCTATGCAGGAGGAAGTTATTAAGAAAATTATGGAATGTGCTGAGATGAGTAAATTGACATTTGAAATTAGAGAGCAAGAAGACAAACAATTTTATATGATATGGGATTTGTTTTATCAATGGTTGGACGAAAAGATACAGTAATGTAATAGATTAGGAAATTATATAATAGAAACTCGATAAACTGATATAAATTACTATATATAAATATATATATATATATATATATATATATATATATAATCAATGGACAAAAATGATACAAATCTTATAATGAAAGCTGGTGTTATAGATAGACTAGTCACAAATGATTAATAATTGATAACTGATAAATATATAAATATACGTTGGATAGATAACATGAGAATCTATATAAATGGTGAGTGAAGACTATGAAAGGATGGCACAAATGATTGGTAACTGGCTGACACACGGTTTAAGATGGAAGATGGTTTTTATGTTTTTTATGTTCTTGTTTGTTTATGTATGTTTGTGTTTGTTGTAAAAAATAAAAAACTTAAAAAAAAAAGATTCTGGGCAGTCCACAAAAAGCAGCAATGATGAATGTTTGCCTGTTCACAGGACCTAACGGAGGAACAAACCAACCGCTTACCGTTTGCAGATTCATGAGACCGAGTTGATTCGTTCGACACCTAGTTAAGAATGTGGCTTCTTACTTTTTGGGGTCCCATCTAACCTTTTTGATGGCGTTTCAAGTTGGAAAGTGGGATAAAATATTTTAATAAAATAAATGTTCTACTTGTGAGCTGCCTAGAGTCACTGATAGTGAGATGGGCGGTGTCTACATCTGATTTATAAATAAATAAAATATTCTAAGCGTATTTCAAATGAATGACTAGATTAGGGTTCTTCCAAGGTGGCACCCATCAGGATTTCGGCACTCATCATTTTCAGCAGCAAGGGAATAGTTTTCAGTTATTTCGCTGGTATGCTGGGATGTGGAGTGCATGACTGGCTGGGAATTATGGGTGGGGAAGAACAGCACGTCTCTGGAGCTGTCCTTTGTTGAAGGACATTTCAGGGGCAAAGAAGGGTTACCTTTTGGACTGGAAGTGTATGAGGGCACTAGAGCAGTGTTTCCCAGCTTGGCACTCTCCTGATTTGCGGACCAACTCCCAGAATTCCCCAGCTAGCGGAGAATTCTGGGAGTTGAAGTCCTCAAATCTGGAAGTTGCCAAAGCTGGCGAACACTGTACCATGCTGGGCAACCATCAGCCCATCCCTTTATGGCTGTAGTGCTCTCATTGGCTCATGCATTGACTAATCTTTTCTTCTACAGTTGGGGGTAGCCAACCAGCATGGATCTGCTCTAGTTAGGGCAGTGTTGTCCAAACTTGGCCACTTTAAGATGAGTGGACTTCAACTCCCAGAATTCCCCAGCCAGCCATGCTGGCTGGGGAATTCTGGGAGTTGAAGTCCACTCATCTTAAAGTGGCCAAGTTTGGACAACACTGAGTTAGGGTAATGAGTCTGGTAACTCTAAACCTTGTTCTATTCCAGCTTTTTGCAAAATGTCCAGTTACCCCTTTCATTTCTCTCCTTGCATGGCTGGTTGGTAACTCAGCAGAACAACTGTACTTTGTCTTCTTGCCTGCTCTTCAGTTGCAAACATCAGGTAGTCAGGGGAAGAGCGGAATGCCTTCTTCTGTCCAAGCAAGACTCGCTTGGAGTATCTATGTTGTCACGATGGACCAAAGAACCCACTTTTACTCAGCGCTTTCCAGCACTTTCCAGGCTAAATAAACTGTCCTTGAGCTCTTATCACATCCACCCGTGTCAGAATCCCAGAGAGCAGTTTTTTGTTAGCGTTCCTTTTTCACAAATGGGAAACCGAAGTGGGGGAAGCAAAACGCTTGCTGAAAACACCTGTTGACAAGAAAGAAAATGGCCTTGGAGTCCCAGTTGGGATTGCCCTTGTTTTTGTTCTCCAGTTCTCTTATTATTTATTTTGCCATGGATCTGGGCTGCTGTTGGGGTTGGAATCTCACCATTCCCAGATCTTCCCCCAAACTCTTTTCAGCTGAGTCTGTTGGCCTGTTGGCATCTCCCCTTTGAAGGGCCAGCTTTGCACTTCCAACAGATGTGGGCCACTCTTGGTGTCCTCTACCTTGCTGATTGCCCCATTCTTATATTAAGATCTTATATTTCCTTTCCACCTTTCCTCCAAAAGCTCAAGACAGCATTCAGGGCAGGAGGCTCTCTCCCATTTTATCCTACAAGCACCCTTTGATTTAGGTTGGGCTGAGAAACTCTGGCCAACCCAAAGTCACTAGTAGGTTCTGTGCTTGTGGGGGGCTCCCCTGGGTCCAGTCTTCTGCCTTAACCATTGTATCTTACCAACTTTCCAACATGTCGACACCGTCAGTATCTGCATCTAGTTAGTCTGCAGTGTTAAATAGTATCATTGCCTCCTCTGTCTTGGTCAGTGTTTTTTTCCTCCCTTGAAAGCCTCATTGTATCAGTGGCAATCAATTGGCTGTTGTGAGAAAGAGGTTGTTGGATCAGTCATTTGGTGACATCTAACAAAGATGCTCATAATGTTCTTTGTAGCTAAAATTCAATAGCGTATACAAAGTTTGGGAAGAGTTCCGTTCCGTAGAAGCTGCTCTGCTTCCATCTTCTCTTTCCGGCGCCTTGCTGTTGGCTACCCTCTGTTGCCTCCCTTCTGTGACATCCTAGCAGCCGAGCCAATGGCTTCCAGAAGGCTGTATGCAGAGTCATCTTTGCTGAAGCTCACTGTGGCACCCAGGTTAGATGCGCACCACGTGTTCGACTCAGCTAAAAATATGGTGGTGGTTTTGCATCCGTTACTTTGTGGGAATCAGCCATTGTCTTCGCCTACTGTGTGAACCAGGTCATCCCTTTAAGCCATTGTATACTTGACTTGGGCAGGGAATGTGAGGTGAACGTAGGAATTATGGTGCTTCAACCCAGCAGAAGCTGATGAACTGGTGCTATCACTAAGAGAGAGACCAAGGAGATTGTGAAACCATCAAAAACAGCTCATTGCCTAATTTAGAGCTGTGGAACATTTGATAACCCCCAAACCACCCCCAAATAGACCTGGAACCATGGGTCCTAGTGTACAATTTTTTAAGAAACATGAGAATTCAGGCAAAAAGGGAAAATGAGGGCCCTGCCTCGCGATCCTGCAGCAAACAAGGAGCCAGATCTTCCCTTGCGCTCAGCTTATAGTTGTCAGCTGTCCAGAATTTCATCCTTTGGGCTGTTGGCCAGAACGGAAGTTGTAAATGCATCCTTAACAGCTCTGCTTGCTGTTCACAGTGGTTTCCTACTGTAGTTTAAAACAACAATTATAGCATCAATTCTTGAGATGGGATTGCTCTTCCATGCTCAGCTGTGTCCTTTTTAACTCTTGAAAAAGTGCCTTTCCCTCAAAAATGAAAAGGATGTTGACCATCACTTTATTTTACTTATAATCCTTCAAATACACACCCATGCAAGTGATTTTAGCTTGCTGGGGAATTCTGGGAGCTGAAGTCCACCCATCTTAAACTTGCCAAGGTTGAGAAACACTGATCTAGATACATTTGACAAAAGCAGGCAATTCAGATTGGAACCCAGCTTTCTCAAGACCCCGCCTGGACATGGGGAACCATCTGGCTGATGTTGCTCTCATAAGATGGTTTGTGTTTGCAGAAGAAGACCCTCTCCAAAGAGAGTTTCTAAACATTTCCTTATTAGTTCTGCATTTGAACCTAAGACATTCTAACCCATTACTTCTTTGTGGCTACTCCTACCATAGTACAATTTGTCTGTCACTTCTCAATCTGTTTTATCGTCTTGGGATTCAGGGTGAGATTGTAGTCTTCTGGGGATTTAAATGGGGTCAAGATGAAAAGGGGAGGAGGGAAATTGTTCCTGAAGATGTTCAGGGGTTCACCAGCAGGAGTAGAGAGTTGTGCTGTAGGTAAAGTCTCCTTTGAATTAATCTCAACTTTTGGTGACTTCATGGACCCACCCAAGGAGAGTTCTTGACAACAGTGCAGAAGTGATTTGTTACTGTATACATTTCTGGAATGTTTTCTGATATCCTAGCCTCATCTATATCCCTAGGAATTTCTGATGGTGTCCTATCCAAATTTTAACCAAATTAGCTTTTTTAGAATTGACCAAAGTTTTGTCAGGGTGCTTCACCTGCTGGGACTCAATGATATTGCTTCTCCTCTGCAATGTTGCCTCTCCAGACACATGCAAGCATTTTGTATTTGTTTGCCCAAGTCCCACACAAATGGACTTCCTCTTGGTTATTCTAATTGTTTTCATCCTTTGGAGTTCATTGGTCTTGCAGAAGTTTGGACCCAGAACTGGGGAAAAAATATGAGTTGTTTGTGTTGCTCTTTAATGCCAGTCCAGAAATGTGAGCTGATGTAACAGACTGTGGTTCCCTGAGTCTTGGTGAAGGATCTGTGGGAAAGTTGGAGAGAGTTCTGTTTTAGGTTAGACTGAATTCCTAGAAGACAGAAAAAGTCAGTTGAATTTCTTAACTCGAAAGCTTATACCAGTATAATGGTTTATAATGTTATTTTGGAAGTGGTTCCTGCAAGAATGTACCAATCGTTCTGATGGACTTGAGAAGGTTCAGTCCTCAACAAGGGTTAATTCAATTTTCCCCTTATTGCAAAGCTTCCCTGGCATTTGGTTTGCTTCCAAAAGTTTGCTTGATTTCAGTTTCCCTGAGCCTGCGGTGAGATCCGGATATTGCAAGCCTAACAATGGTGGATGGAAGGTTAGCTGAACAGGGCAGTTTGGAGAGCATCCTTCAGAGGGTTCTTAGGGACCAACCAGTCTGCCATCAGAGAAGAATCTGTATGGAAACATCTGTTAAAATCAACATCTGTGACCTCAAAGCCAACCTCGTGGAGCAGCTACGAGCCTTGAGTCACTAGGGTATCAAACAGGAGTGTAAATCCCACCCATCAGTGAGATCATGCTCTGAAAAAGAAATTATATATAATCTAAGAAAGCAAACAGCTTTTTAAGGCAAAGTTGATCAATGACCACCATCTCCAGAAGACGACTTGTGGAGGGTGTGTGTGGTGGTTGGGGGGAAAGACCCATCTAACAGTTTATACTAGGCAGTAGAGCATCAACAGTGATAATACCGCACTCTTAACATGGAATATACAGTGGATTTGGGATCATGACATCTGGGAGAAAGAGTTCAATCAAGGTTAGGTAAATGGTGGTTTTAGAGAGCCTAGGTATCAGCCACCAACAACTGCTCCTTTCTCTTTTCTGTGGTCCTGATGGTGAACGTCCCCTCTCCCTGGATTTAATTTGAAGGGGTCATGGATGCTCCTAGATCCCACGGGGCTCCTGAAACTCAGCTATGACCCTCAAAGATCTCCAGAAGTTGTTACCAAAGGGTAATTCTTTTATGGAGCAGGAGAGGAATTATTAAGTACAAACCTTTTTTATGATTCTAAGTTGCTCAGAGTCTGCAGCAATTGAACACCATAGACATTTCAGTAAAACGCATACATAAATAAAATCGTATTAACTCTATGTAATTGTACTTTAATATAGAAGTAAACGAAATCCAAGCTAGCGTTTGTCCTTGTGACTCCTACAACTCAGGGAAGTGCATGAAATTCAAAGGTGGAGCATGAAGAGTTGTGTGTTCCGATTTTGAAGAGAGTAATCAAATAGTGTCAAAGCAATGGGACAGTGGTTTACAGCCATTGGTGTGCATACCACAGGTGGGATCCAGAAGCCGTTTAGGTGAGATGCCGACATCTGGAACAAACCATGATAAATATCATGCACATCATTGCATCCTCATGCCTAATGATGCCATGGGGCCTGTGACATCAGTTGCTCCTCCTAATGATCCCCCGTGGATGTCCACAGACTTTAGTTAAGTGTTTGAAACTTCCCATCAAAGATTATGATAACACTCATGCCTGCAAACAGGTAGGCAGTCTTCTTGAGGAGAAGTGGTGCAACCGCGTTTTTTCAACACAACAGTTGGGGGATTGAAGATAGGAAGAGTTGGAAAAGCACTGGATTCTTAGAAGAGACAAATAAGAGGAATCGGGCAGAGTATTGTGTACAGGACAAACAAAAGTCTATTGAACAGCTGAACGATGGGTCATCTACAGCTGTGGGAATTGTGTAGCTGTTTCATTGTGTGCGTTTGTGCATATTTTAAAGCTGTATTTGTTGAGCTCTGGGAAGAAGAAGCTGAAGGAAAACACATGGGGCACTCACAGTATCACGTAATGCCCTTTTAAAAGCAAGTGAGCAAACGGTGGCTTCTTCGTAATAAAAAACCCAACGTTTGCATAGTTTTGAGATTCACTTGAGCGGCCCACTGTTACCGTAATTGGAAGACTAGCTCTGGACAGACTCCTGTTGCAACTCTGAATGCAACGCAATGGGACTTGAGAAGCGCATGAAGGGTGAGGAGGAATCATTTAATTTGCCCTCCTGAACTGAGTTCAGATCAAGTACATTGTTACACTTGATCTTGCATTTTGAATTTTAGGGTACAGGCAAACAAAACGGGAGAAATGCATTTGAAACGTGGGTTTTATTATAAAATCTGTGCATGCATTCAGACAAAATGCATTTTAGGGTGGGTGTGAGATGCATTCAAACATGCACCCCGCTCTGCAATTCCAGTTCCTCCTCCCATCACCACTGTAAACTACAGTAACACAAAATTGAAATGCAGCGCATGTATTAGAAGCTATGAACCAGGCTTCTTTGACAGAAGTTATTGTACGTACATTTGTACTTAAAATAATTTGGTGGGAATCTCTGAACTGCCACCTGGTTGTATGGTCTTGGATAAGTCATTGCCCCTTAGCCTCAGTTTCCCAAATGGAATAGTAGATTACATGTGACTTTCCTTACACAAGGATTATGAGAACACAATAAGACTTGGTTCCCATACTGCATTGAGCCATGGTTTGTTTAATTAGAATTTATTAGATAAGTCACAGCTGCCTGGGTTTGGATCATGTGATAACCCATTTGGGCTTAGTGTAATGCAGTGTTTCTCAACCTCCTCAACTTTAGGATGGATGGACTTCAACTTCCAGAATTCCTCAGCCAGCATGAAGTCCACCCATCTTAGTTGAGGGGGTTGAGAAACACTGGTGTAATGTGTGAACTCAGTCAAGCTGAAGACCTGCTTCAGAGGTACTGATTTTACAGTTTTCTATGCCCCCATCCACCCACTTTGCCCCATCAGCTTGGGTGTGAAACATCCCCCAGTTGTGTTCAACCAAAAGTAACATTCAGAGGATTTAAGGGGAGGTATCTTGGTTCCTATTTGGAATTTTAGAAGGATCCTCAGAGGTTTGAATGAACAATGAGAATGTTTTGCTAAGCGACCCCAGCTATTTCTTGCAAATGGCACGCAGCATTACTGGCATTTCAAAGTCCTAATGCTGAACCGTTGTGACTTTTATTGAGAACTCTGTCCCAATCCCTATTACTTGATTAAGCCTTCCCCAAGATGTATCATGGTTACCTGATCTCGATCAGCGGGGAACAAGAGTTTGCTATCCTTCCTGGCTACTCATGAGAAAGACCAGGAAAGGGTGTGCGCAAGGTCTAACACGTATCATATTTTGCACGTAGAAACCGACCATGGATTTGGGTCTAAAAAAGATCAAAGACACCCAATGAAAGTGGGGAATTTGGGGATGAAAGCTTAGTACATCTATGCAGTTTGGGCTTCTCCCATTGCTCCTTGACGTAATTCAAACATTCCTCTATAGTTTTGCTCTATGTTTCACTTTGCTAAATGTTCCCAGAGCCCCTCGTGACACAGTGCACTTTGTAAAATGATCTGCTTATCCAACAGAAGACCTGGGCTCTCTGGTCCTCTTCGTTAGACTGAAAAATCATTTCTCATTGCAGAGTTTCCTTGAAAGAAGGTCTTTTATGTGCTTAACTCATTCGCTGCTCCGCAAGATAATAAGGAGGAGAAACCTCCCACAAATCATTTTAGCGGTGTGAAAGGACAGCAGAGAACAAATTGGTTGAGGCATTCAGTGCTTCATTGAAAACATTGATCATGCGGGAGGGTATTAAAGATTGAAGAGATACTCTCATTAGCTAGTTCCTGGGAAAACTATAGAAAGATATTCCGTTTCTTGCATGGCAGAGTTTTCTAAGGCTGTTAATAGATGAAGGAATTTCTTTATGATTAACTGCCTTTTACCTGGTGAATCAATTTGGTTGATTAATGTCTAAATAAATATTCCTGTATCATAAAAGCCACAGTGTAGTTTTCTTTTCCTTTGTTACATTTTGGTGGTGGTACTTATAGAGTGGTGTTTCTTGACCGTGGCAACTTTAAGATGAGTGGACTTCAACCCCCAGAATTCCCTAGCCAGAATGCTGGCTGGGGAATTCTGGGAGTTGAAGTCCACTCATCTTAAAGTTGCTAAGGTTGAGAAACACTGTTATAGAGCATCTGCACATGGTTGGAAAGGAAGGAACTTTGATCTGTGGCCTCCATTTCAGTGCTCTAGAGCCAAAATACAATTTTTAAAAATGGTAAGGCTCCAATTGGGTGGCCGTTTTAATTGCTCCCACCGGTTGCTTCATTGGTCCACCAAGTGGATCCAAGCTGCATGGGAAAAACTCAGAACCAAGGCTCGATCGTGTGCGTCTCTCACCATCTTCCTTTCTTCCTCCTTCGAAGACTGCCTCCTTTTTTTTCCACTCTGGTGCAGCACTTCGTAAATCGTGATGATGATCATCATATGAAACAATTGGCCCTCGTTTATTCGAGTTGCTGTTTAAGCAGGACTCTGGCCCTGAACAATAGCTGAATTCTGCAGCTCTTGGTGTCGTACTTGGAGCACCCAAACGCATTTGGATAGCTGGAGAGGCAGAAAAACCAAACCAAACCTTTCATGTTGAATTCCAGAATTGTAAAGAGGGTTCCAATGTGGGTAGCGTGACCCGGCCTTCAGTTTTACAGACTTGACTTCAGAAGCATAATTTATATTTTAATGGTTGTAATCCACAAGCATATAAATTCTTGGGGAGACTAATCACATACACACATACACATACTCACGCAGAGGCTTGCAGCTGCCTAAAATTATAATCAAAGAATTATTGTCATAACGGTGGAATTTGGTCTGACTTCATTGTATATGCCAGACTTTCTCAAACATCACCGTAGCAAAACTGCCATAGGTCAAGGCAACTGCAGTTACAATTTCTCAAGTCGGTAGCTTTCTTTCTGTACTGTACTCCAGCTAAAGGCCTGGGAGAACACTGTATTTTCTGCTAGAACATTGAGGTCCAACCTGCCCCTGGCCCCAAAGCTTAAGCCAAGTTTCTACAGTGTAGTTCATTTAGTTTGGATTTAATGCGTTTGGGTTTACTCAATAAACTGATTAAAAAAACAACACCATCAGTGATATGTACACCCACTTATATGCGTGAAATTAAAGACTGCCTGGCCCACAGCAATAATCAAGAAGCAGTCATCAGTGTGGTTTGTTTTAAGACGGATTGTGCTGATGCAAAGGAATAGCCAGACATCTGAGGGGACAAAGTTCTGCAGAATATTGCACAATGTTATAGGTAACCTCAGTGCAAATATTTCATGAAGCTGTTGTATAGCTAAGGAGCGACTTCACACTTCTCTGTTTGGTCCCTTATTTGTTCACAGGAGCAGGAGTGATGGTGGTTTTTTTGCTGGCTTGCAGAAGTGTCAGAAAACTAAGATAATGCCTTGGTCTGGGTTCAATTATTTGTCCACATGTCATACTACCTACCGTGACACTCGGCATGCCTCCAGAGGCTTCTCCATTGACAGCTATCTGGTTCTATTTTTAATTGGAGGTGCTGGAGTTGAAGTTCTTCTGTTTGCAAAACACGTGGTCCACCACTAAATCTCTCGGCTTTCTGTAGCAAAGCCCAGCACAGATTTGCTTTCTGCCCACCTGCTAAAATTGTAGGCATCTTCAGACAAATCGTCCAGCAGGCATAAAGCTGTCCTGACTCCCTCTTACTTTCTGCTGGATTTAGAAAATGCCAACCTGCAGATGATCAGCTCTCTGTTTGCCCAAGCACCTGCAAGAGAATGAACTCTATTGAAATCCATTCCTGTAGAGGGATTGCCCTACCCAGAGCGGCCTGCCTAGTGCTAACTTTTTCATTGATTACATGCCATCAAGTTGTTTTTGATTCCTAGAGACCACATAGATAGATTTTCTCCATGGCGATCTATCCCTAACTTGTTCTTCCAGGTCTCCCAATGGTGCTCTTGTCACAACTATAGCTGAGTCCATCCCCCTTACTGCTGGTCATCTTCTTCTTCTCTTTCCTTCCACCTTTCCCCAGCATTACAGCCTTCTCCAGAGAGCTGGGTCTTGGCATAATGTGTCCTAAGTTGCATAATTTGAGCCTGGTCATTTGTGCCTGTAGGGAGAACTCTGGTTTGATTTGTTTGATGATCCATTGGTTTGTTTTCTTTGCTGTCCATGGTCTTCTCAGAGTCTTCTCCAACACCAAAGTTCAAAGGTGTCAATACTCTTCCTATCCTGCTTCTTCAAAGTCCAACTTTCACTTCCACAGAGGGTCACAGGGAATACCACGGTTTGCATGACTCTGATCTTTGTAGGTATAGACACATCATGGCATTTGAATATCTCTTCCAAGGCCTTCATGGTTGTTCTACCAAGTGCTAATCTGCAGTGTATTTCTTGAGATCCCAACTTTGCTCAGCTCCAATTTGTGATCTCTCCCAGGCTTTTTCATCCTTGTCTGTATTTGTGTAGCATTATGGTCTTTCAGCTTAATTTACCTCTGCTGTTGTATTCACTATTCTTTAAGTGAAGATGCCTTACACTGAGTGTTTTAATTGCCATATCTGTTGGATGGTGTGCTAATGGTTGCTGCTGTAGCATCTCAGGGCACTTCAGAAATAAGTAATCCTATATTCTGAGTCTAGGAACATTGCAAAAATCATTTTCGTTGATTCCGATAGTAAATGTCATTTGCTGCAATTGGTAGTTTAATGTCTACCAGTATTATTGACAATGAAGATGCTTCTGTTGCTAATGCTTTAAAAATATTGACCATTATGTGGGTAGATGGTTTTCCCAGTTAATTGTCCCAAGGTGTGTTCAAACCACATTTGATACACTCTGAATGTTAAAACAGTCTCGGCTTTGAATCAGATGCATTTTAATACATTGTTTCATTCTTATTATCTGTTCAACATCTAGCTTGGAATGGAAACAATTCAACTATGAGCTGAAGGACTATAATGTAATAATTGCTAAATTGGTAATAAAAACCTGTATGAAACCATTCAGAAGGCTACATTGATAAGGTGCCATCTTCTGAGGTGGGTGATGTTCATCATCATCATTTTTGAAAAGAAATAAAATGTGGAATCTTGTGGATAGCATAAATAAAAACATGGGTTTTTGAAGGCAGCAGTAAATAAATGATTTATATACTATTCTTTATAAGAAGAATACTGAACTCTTCTTGACAAATGTTCCAAAGTTCATACTACTTGATAGGTGTGGTACCATGATTACTTCTGGCTGGAATGATAAAATTGCTTGCTCCTTCTGGAGGTTGTTTTGATCTGCTTTGTAAAGGCTTGGAGCAGACGTCCACTGTTGGCCCAATGCCCTCTTGAAAGCACAAAGTTCATGGTTGATACTGTAAAATACTGATCCTGGGGAATTACTGTAATGAGTGACATAAAACAAGTGTGAAAGGTGACCTTTCCTTCTGACCCAGAACGGCGGCTCTTTGTTAAATGGACTCATGATCCCTCCTGGACTTCCAGAAGGATCAGATCCACACTTGGCCAAGCTTGGTAGGGAATTATGAAAAATCCAGGCAACAATCGTTTTCAATAGCTCCCAGTGAGGGGGGAAGAAAAGCATTCAGGGTAGATCATCTAGCCAACTTTAGGGCCCTAATTCTGCAATATAATTATATGATACAGTTTTGGAAGTGTGCCATATAGTTTCCATTTATGGCTAAGGTCTACTCTTGAATACTTTGCAGAGGGCCATATCCATCAATGCTTTTTTTTTAATTAACAAGAAGTTAAAAGGAAGATGAATAACTTGCTCAGAGGGCTTTCTTTAGTTGTTTCTTGTCCTAGTTCTGCCTATTTCTTGGTCTCAGCCCCACCCATTTTGGGGGAGTGCCTCCCCCAATGCCAGTCAAAGCCCCAACACCGCTCTCACCCATTAAAAACTTGCTGTGCATGGTTCTTCTTTTTTTTAAAGGCAAAAGCAAACAGGTGGTTGACAAACCCCTCTGAATAGGTTTGTTAATTCCAGAGAGGAAAGGCACCAGACCTTTTGTTCATTCTTTGCACTGTATCTGAAGCAGGAAGTATCTTCACTGCAGAGTCTGGATGGGTGTAATTCTTAGGGAAAAGTCATAAGAATGATTGATTTGCAGCCCGGTGAGAGGTTGATGTAAAATGGGTGGTAGGCCTAAGGGGAACGCCACGTGAACTATGCATGGAAGCGGGTTAGAAATGGAGAAGAGTCAGAGCCAGGAGAGAAAAACGTTCAGAAGGCAAAGCAGTTGTGGAAAGAAGAGGATCGAAGGCAGCATTGTCTTCGCCTTAAAATTGTAGAACTTGGAAGGCGCTCTCAAGGTCATCAAATCCAACCCCCTTCTTGGGGCAGGAGTCCTAGTTACAGCATCTTGGCGGGGAGGGCTGTACAGTCTTTGCTCAAACTCATCCATTGAAGGGGACCCCCCCCTCATTTCTGGAAAATTCGTTCCATTGTTAAACTGTTTTTACCCTGACAGCTTTCCTCCCCATAATATTTGAGACCACCTTCCTGGAAGTTAAATGCATTATTCTGTAACCTCAATTATTCCAAGTCTGTTTAGGTCCCTAAGTCTGGGCCTTCTTCTGTGTAAAACCCCATTAGGTACCTGCAAAATATTGTACACATCCTTTCATTTTTCTCAAGGATAAAAACACTCAGGTCCCTTGGGTTATCTTCCCAAGACAGTTGCTTGTTTCCTGGAGGGCTTCCCACACCCTCCCTCCTGTGGGCTGAGACATCTTTCACACGCCAGTTGTCCCGTCTGTGGCTCTCCCTCCTGTCTCCCAAGGCCATTCCCACAGACCACATGCTAGAATAATTTGCCCCAGAGGCGTTGCCTTGCATGGTCCTTTTTAGCCTTCTGCGGCCTGGTTATGCCCACCGAAAGGAGGCTTCTTCCAACATCTCAAAATCTGCTCCTCCTCTGCTTCAGACCAAATTAAATAATGATTATACACTGAGCCACTTTGCACACGGGCTCAGAACAGATGAAACAATTCCACTGTCATGTAAATTGATGTTTACTCCCCAATTATCTGAAGGCATGAGGTATCTTTTGCATGACAGTTGTCCAGTCCGCAGCTTGTCCTCCTGTCTCCCAGGGTCATTCCTACGTACTATTACATGCTAGAATAAATTTGGCCCCTCAGGGAAAGATTGTCCAACTTTTCTGCTTGCAGGATCTACAACGTTTATTGCAAGTTAAGAGGGATATTCAATAATGTTGATTTCCTGCCCCTGGTCTGATGACGACAATGAAGTCTAAATCTTAGACTATATCCAGCACTTGTATGCAATTGGGTTTCACCACCAAGAATATTTTATTGTAGGCAAGTTGTGAAATGTCTTTCAGGGAAGCTTACCTTCTCTTAATCACCTCATCCCCAACAAGCATTTACTCAACCTAAGCATTCATTTGTAAACTTCCGAATGATGTGCTACATGGAACTGTTGACTTGGCTTTGCGTGGATTTCACTTCTGGCATTTCAGTTAAATTTGAAAAGGATCAAACATCAAGGACTGAGAAGATCCTCCCTCCATGCCTCCCTCTCTCTTTACCTGATGCCCCAGACAGTGGCAGTTAGTCTGGATAAACTGTAGACTGTCCTGACCTTGATGAAGAAATGATCCAGAATAGGTTGATTTTTGCCTTTTCTTCTGAGGGTTTAATCTTACTTCTACGCAAATCCCATTTGATGTGTTTTCCCATCCAAAAGAAGACAGTTCCAGGATGTTTTGGAGATGGTCATCTCTTCACTAATAGTTCCAGTGTTGTCCCCTGAGAGAACGTTGGATTGAGAATTGAGGGATCTGAGAAGCAGCTCCTGTGTCTGTCCATTAGCCATGTTGATATGGGCTATTTAGTTCTCCTTCCAGTGGTATCTTCATAATCTGCAAAGTAGGGCTGAGAAATAGTGACTGGCCTAAAGTCACTGGGTGAACTTCCTGATGGAATGGTATGGTATGGGGCGATGAGATTGATATGGATTCCAGCCCTGGACAGGGGTTAAGCTAGACCCCCTGGGATTCTGTGGTTCTGAGATTGTATGAATCTAAATCTGCCCAGCATTCATCTAAGCCTTTAACCAGACTTGCACCCTACTCCTCTTTCTCGTTCAACTGTTCAATCAAATTCACATCCTTGGATTTTCTCCAGCATTCAGGGCAACTGTGCATTTGTAATCCTGCCTTGTTTGACAGTGCCTGGCCATCTTCCCAATCTCTTTGCTGCATCACGCTCCCTTTTATTTTCCATATTTTTCAGGGCTGAATATAACTATTCTTGGTATTGTGTTATGAGAGTCTTGCACAAATCAGCCTCCCAGGCGCTGGAGGGTGATCGGGCCTTGAAAATGTTCACTGTAATGAATCCACTTCAGAGAATCACAAGATTTGTTGGGAAAAAAGGAGCTTCTTTTCACCTGTTATATTGCCATGAATCTTTCAGTGGAGGCACTTTGGTCATATAGAGAGATTGAATGAGGATTTAAGAGCAGAACAAATATGCAGGGGAGAAAGTCATGGCTGCCTGGAATGAATGAGATCCCCAAAAGGGAGAGGTGAAAATTTTAAAGAAGAAAAGGAAACATATGAAGTGGTGTATGGATGTGGTGATGTCCCGGTTGGTTTGCAAGGATAGAAAAGTATGGAGACACGGTGAATGGTGTTGATATAAACCAGTTTTTGCTGTTTCCTTTTCTTATATTGTGGTTTAATTTCTTTGGTTTACTCTTTCTTACTGCTTTCCTGTTCTCTGCATAATGTTGTTTTGATTGATCATGTGCCAACAAGTCAGTGTTGACTCTTAGTGACCACACAGATAAGCCTTCCCTAAGATGATCTGTTCCCAATGGTGCACCCATCACCACTGTAATTGAATCCATCTACCTTGTTGCTGGTTCTCCTCTTCTTCTCCTTCCTTCCTCTTTTCCCAGCATTACAGATTTCTCAAGACAGCTAGATCTTCATGTAATGCGGTGTTTCTCAACTTTGGCAGCTTCAGATGTGTGGACTCCAACTCCCAGAATTCCCCAACCAGCCTGGGGAGTTGCCAAGGTTGAGAAACACTGATGTAATGTGTCGAAAACACACTAATCTGAGCCTGACCAATGGTGCCTTGAGTGAAGACTTTGGGTTGATTTCTTCTGCGATCTGTTTGTTTTCTTGCCTATCCATGGTCTTCTCAGGAGTCTTCTCCAACACCAAACATATCAACACTCTTTCTATCCTGCTTCTTCAGAGTTCAACTTTTGCTTCCCCAGAGTATCACAGGGGAAAACATTGCCTGTGTGATTCTGATCTTTGTAGGCATAGACCCATCATGGCATCTGAAAATCTTTCCCAAGGCCTTCATTGCTACCCTGCCAAATGCTAGTCTTTGACATGTTTCTTGACTGTTACTCCCTTGACTGTTGAGAGTCGGTCCTAAAAGGCAGAAACTATCTACCACTTTAATATCTTTCTTGTCAATTCTAATGCATAATGTTGCTTCCTCCTCCAAAGGGAATAGCAAGATGGGTAAGGCAATACCCAATAGCAAGATCCCTATGAGTCACCCTCTGCTCCTGGTGGCTACAGAGACACCTGCATGCAGTTTTCTGGGCAGCAATATGGCTGCTACCTTCTTTCAAGGTCTTTCTGACTCCAGAGTCTAGCTTATCACCCTGAAATTTCCCAGGAAATATTGTTTACAAAAATGCATATCTCCTTTTGTTCTGCACATTTTTGTTCTACGTTTATTGCCTGATAGACTTTGGGCATGTAACAGAAAAACATGAACTTATGATTGATGGTTTTGATGATTAGGAAAAGAATAGGTTATAGGAAAATAGGTTATAGGAAAAAAACGAGAGTTATGTTGTAACCATAGAGCAAGAGGTAAATTTATACTTGCAAGTGTGGTAAAGAAAATCGGAAGCTACTTCTTTATATTTTCTTTCTTTTTTCTGCACTTTTGGCTTTGTGTTTTCTTCCCCCCCCCTTTTTTTCCTTATTCTGTATTCGTTTCTGTTAGTTTTTATATTTCTTTTTTTTTTAATTAATCAAGTTATATGGGAAAAAAAGCATTTTGCAAGTCCAAGTGCTGAAAACCTAGCTAGTGTCTCTTCCATCTCCCTCCTCCCCATCCCCAACTTCCCCCCCCCTCCAATATTGGTTTCTACTGATGCAGTCCCAAAATTATGTTGCAGTTTCCCAAAAGTTGTGTTCCTCTGCCAAAATCGCTTCTGTTTTTCTATCTAATTTCCAGCGGGCTTGAGAATTCCTCTTGGATTCCTCTTGACAGTGTTGTTGACTCTACTCTTGTGCAGATGCTAAGTTATGTTACTGGGGGGTGAAGTTGTTCTGCATCTTCCCATCTCTCTGGAGCCTCCCTGACTGCCTGGACCATTTCCTTTGGACAGCTCCTCTGGAAGATTTTTCCTCTTGATCTGTTCCTTTGGGAGATCATTGGGCTGCAGATCACAAAAATACGATTATAGAGTGAAAGGCAGGACATACTTCCTTGTCCACCCAGGAGGACATCATTGGGATTCTCATATGCTTTGGAAACCAAACCCTAAGACTGTCCTCTTGTCCTCTGAGCAGCAGAATGCCAAGTTTTCCACCTTTTCTCATGGCTCTTTCCTGGAGGTGGTCGTTTCAGATGCCATTCTTCGAAAGTTTACAGTTCTCTGCAAAGTGTTTGTTCTGCAACCAAGAGGCAGCAAAGACGGGTTGTGGCTTGTTCTAATTTTTTCCCAGCTTTTGAAAAAAGAAAAAAAAATGTATAGAGGCTGCATTGTCATGGTGCTGATGGAAAGGTGCAATCATCATATATATTTGTTAAGCCTTTTAAGAGGATAGTATGTGCTAGATGGCGATAATTAAACATCATAAGTCTGTGCCCTCAGGCTGTGGATCTCAGCATTTTTGAGGGGAGATTTTACTTTTTTTTAAAGACGGCTTTCTTATTTATTCTTCCACTGGTAATTGTAAATTTCTTCCGAGATACATAAGACAGCGTACGTGACTTGTCCTCTTACCGTTTTATTTTCATAATCTGATGCAGTAGGTCAGGTTGAGAAATTTTAAGTAGGCCATAATCATCCAAGGAGTTCTATGGCTGAAGAGACGTTTGAGCCAGCAAGTTTTCTCTCATTGAAAAGGACTCTAACCCAGCTTACCCCGTGTAGATGACTTCATAAGATCATATAATTGGAAGGGACCCCAAATATTATTTGGTCCAGCCCTTTGCATTGTGCAGAAAACCAGTTAAACCATCTACGAAAAATGTCTACCCCGTCTCTTCTTAAAAACCTCCAGAGATGGAGAACCCACAACCTTCAGAAATTGTGAGTTCAACCACAATTTCAACCAGCCTGGCTGTTGTAAAGAATTCTGAGAGTCAGTCCATACATCTGGAGGGGTCCTTGGTTGGGGAACGCTGCTTTGGTCATTCTACTACCACAAAGGTAGTAAACTTGGAACCTGTACCTGCCTAGATGGGCTCCTCAGAGCCTCCTCCAATTAAATATTTAAAATAGGCCTAAATCTTTTGAGGTTAACAGTTCTTGCAACATTTTGGCATTTTCACATGAGCTTTTGCAAACAAATAAAATCTTGTAGGGTGTGATGTTTTTATGAGATACGGAGAATTTTTAATACTTGAATCGGTTTAGAGTGAGCCGTGGTACTCTACAGTTGAAAAGATGTCAATCCCTATCATGCAGTATCTCTAGCATGTGTCCCTTAAAACATCCCATTTGACACCTGAAGATGTTAAATCCACCCACCGAGGATTGCTAAATGGAACAAGAAGCAGAGCCTCCTTAGTTTTGGCATCAACCTTTTGAAATATCCTTCCCTAAACGGGCTTATACACTGTAGTCACCAAGCAGCGAGGAAGCCTTTGGAAGGACTAAACTTACTCAGAGCCCTATCCCATATACTCATATTGCATTTGATATTCGTATTTTTGGTTTTTTTAATAAGGTTATGCATGATAAGCTTCCATAACAAAGAAAAAGTGGGATGGGAGATTTAAAAAGAAGCCAGAGGGAATTTAAATTTTGAGCTTTGTTGTTGGTAAATAGTAATTGATTGACTTGAGATGGTGGTGGGAGGCTGGAAAGAGCCAGGATGTTGAGCTTAGAGAGGACACAATGAAGACACAACTTTGCAAGCTAGATCAAAGGCAGAGGACTAGTTTCCTGCTGTAGAGGCTGAGAACGGAACCAATGGGTCCATATTTTAAGAAAAAGGATGATTTGAGCTGGATTTTAGATAGAACCTCCTGATAGTACAAGCTGTTCATCATAATAATTGCCTCAGAGGAGGGAGGACCTTTCCTGTCTACAGTCTTCAGAATCTGCCACCTGTTGCGAATGATGTAGTAATATTGGTTTTATTGCTTTTGCATCAGCAGAGGGCTTGTCTTGATAATATTCAAAGTATCTTTCCAACTCTGATTCTTTCTCAGACCAGGTGTCTGTTAGAATGACAATGTTAACAGGTCAACATCTGTGAAGAAGCTTTCAACTCTCCATCACCCACTCCACCCTCTCTTTTATTGAAAACTTTCATCTTTTTTTTCTTGTGGCTAGCGGACAATAAATATAGAAATTCTCCAAATTTGAAGAGTGCCGTAAGCAGGATGTCCAAGGAGGAGTTCTTTGTATGTTCTTGGCCCACCTTCTCTCCCTGTGTCAGATGTGGAATGAGTTACAGGGTATTTTTAAGATTTATTTGGAAGTTTCAAGTTCATGCAGTATTGTCCTTAAATGACAGTCCTTAACCAGCCTTCTATAGGAAGATAATTTGGTTTGCTTTCTTTGATGAGGCTCACAGAAACATGAAATGCTAAGCCATTCTTGGTTTATCCAGCCCATTAATGTCAACTCCAGCTGGCAGAGGTTCTCTTGAGTTTTAGGTAGGAGTTTCTCCAGACTAATGATAGTCAGGAATCGAACGTGGCTACATTTAAAATAGATGTTCTGTCATGGAGCTGTGGACCTCCCAGGTCCATATGTTGATCATTCACTCTCCTTTCAACTACTTCTAAATGTGTTGTACTATTTAAAACAACTGGGATGCTCTCCAGATGTATCAACTTCGACTCTCAGAATTCTGGAACTCACAGATCCAAAGTAAATTGCATTGGAGAAGACTGGTTTGGAGTGCCAGATTAGGATCTTGGGGTGTCCCAGAGCACTTCATGCAAGTCTTTGTACCAGGACAGAATTGGCTGTGGATTCATCTAGGCTCATAACATCACCTGTGTCGTGGAGCCGCATGCCAAGCCAACTGTGGTATATCTGACATCACAAAAGAGCTAGTGGTTTGCTTCAGGTTCTGAAGAGCTCGTGGCTAGCCTGTTCCCCATTGGGTGAAACTCTTGCTTCACCCACCTCCTGGCTCCTCTTCCTCTACTACTCTAGAGGTTCAACCCTAGAGGTTCAACTAAATAACAGAATCAATGGAAGTAAAAACAATCACACATTTGGCTTAACCTGCTTTTGAGGAATTCAGAGTGGAAGTTGTGGAAATGGGAGTGTACATTCAGCCCCACCTACCTCATAAAGTGTTCTGAAGAAAACATTACAGGCAGAAACTATGCCAACTATTATAATAAAGGTTAACTACTTGTGGTTGGTTTCTGTAGTAGTCACGTCCCTCTAAGCATATAGACTGTCCAGAGTTATATGAGGACACATTTTCTTCTTTAACATCTCATGGATATTCTTTTTTAAAGCCTTTAATGGCTTAGACCAGCCTTCTAGATGTGACTGTATATTTGTCAGCCTTACTAGGTAGACCAGACAGGAAACATGACCAGATGAACTAATTCTACTTTATTGTAAGGCTACTACATAAACAGAATCTTGCAAGTCTGAAAGTACAGTTTCCCCGAGCCTCTTGCCCCGCCCACTACATAGCTGCAGGCTGTGCTCTCTCTTATCTGACTGTTCCCTTGGCAGCGTCTCTTTGTCCCATCTCCCAAGGTCTTTCACATACTATTACAATATTCCATTCAAATAGTTCACTAAGGTCATCTTCATGGCTTATCTACTTTGCATAAATACCTCTTCTCTGCTGATTGAATTAAGTTTATTTCTCCTGTGCCCTCAGATGAACTTTTGGTGTATCTTCTCCCAATGCTGCATCATCTGGATGTATTTAAAAAAAACACCCTCAGTTCCCAGTTGGTACCCCAACCTCTGAGAAGCCCAAGATTGGGAAAGGCCACTTGATTATTGTGGTCTCATGAGTGTGTGTAACATGCATGCATTTTGTGAACATGATTTCAGATTTCTTTGGTATGAGAAGATCACTTTGCGGGACTCTGGAAGGGACAGGCATGGGAATAAATAGTGTAATATGTATGTACAGTCCAAAAAAAAAAAAAAGAATTCTCCATTGAATCAGGATTATTATTACCCACCCCCATCTCCTCTTATTTGAGAGTTAAGCTACAAGTCACATGGAAGCTGGCAAAAATTTGGAAGCTTGCCTACAAATGAAAACCTCAATGGATTTTAAGAACTGACTAAGCGATGATTCTTTTCTTCGTCTTGGACTTCCATTCTCCACAATAATTGTACAACATTATCAATACAGGATTGCTTTGTTGGCAGAAACGGTTTCCTTGTGCCTAAAAATAGTCATTGGCAGTTAAGGGTAAGCGAAATCGTCCAGACAGCAGCTCCTTGAAACAAATGGTGGGACTAGATCTTTCTGTTCCTGAGATGGTCCTCTTCTTCATGAAGGCCACCTGTAATGGCCCCAAGGAGTGTAGGTAGAGTTCATTAGTTTAATGTTCTCCTCAGAAACTCTGTGTTAGGCATAGGAAACGTTTTATAGAAAAGAAACAGCAGTCAAAGAGAGATGGTTAACATATTGAGAGCTGTTAGAACAAGGGCACGGAGAATATAAGATGAAATCAAGAGAGCAGTTGGCTGCAGAGGGATTTAGTTTTCAATGGTTTTCATATGCATATCTAAGAGAAAGATTTAAGGTAGATAATAGGACATTTGGAATTGAACAGCATAAGACAGAAATTGAAACTGAACTAATGAAATTGATATGTGTAATTGCTATCATGTATAAATGTTTGTTGAGAAATTGCATGTTGGGCAAAAAACCTCATTGCAACTACTTGTTTTAGCATCAGCCCATCATTTGAAGGTGGAACACTTTGGATGTGAGCTGTCCAAGGTTTAATTTCCAGTTAAAGAGAACTAGAGAGAGTCTGTGAGATGGGCCAATGGGTTCTTTCTCCTATCGCTACATCTCTGTATCTCTGTATCTACATTTCTATTAGAAACTTCTTTGCTGATTTTTTTTGCTTTTAATTGGAAATTGAAGACAGAGCTAGTGCGGATGTGTGGCCTCATACGTGGGGGTGATGGTGGAGAGAATGGTTCCCAAAGGAGACCCTCCTTTTTCACCATATTTGCCGTATTTTCAGAGGATGTTCAGAAGAGCTTTCTCACGCCCTAGGAGGTGGCTGCCCTTTCCTTTTCCCCATGCCCAATGGGAAAGAAGCTGTCTTGGACTTCTGGGTGGGGAAAATGGTGAGCTGACATGCCTCTGATGATCAGAGGTGGCGCTGAGGTGAAGATTGGCGACCGGGCTGTGAGCCCAGATCTGCTGAGCTTCTCTGGATAAAGGAGAGCCCTAGAGAATGACGCTGTCTTCTCACGTAACAACATTCCTGGGGGCCAAAGGGAGACAGCTAGTTGGACAGAAGAATGTCACCAAGAAGAACAAATGTACAGCTTATCATTTAACCACAATTGGCCTTCATTCTCCCTGCCCTTTTGTTAAGTTTATGTCTTGCCTTCTGTTCAGGAACTCAAGGTGATGCATATAACATTCGGACCTATCATTTCTCCCCCTGCCACCACAGCACAACCCTGTAGGTTGTTGAGTTGGCAGAGAGTGACTAGCCCAAAGCTTCTGTGGACAAGGGTAGACTAGAACCTTGGACTCCCTGCTGCCAGTCCAACACCTTAACCACTATGCCACATTGCCTCTCATTTTCTTTGCCTGTAAAGAGTAGCACAAACTTGGAGGGGGTTGGACATTTGGGATATGCACTAGTAAACCAACCAACCAACCAACCAACCAACCAACCAACCAACCAACCAACCAACCAACCAACCAACCTCCCTCCCTCCCTCCCTCCCTCCCTCCCTCCCTCCCTCCCTCCCTTCCTTCCTTCCTTCCTTCCTTCCTTCCTTCCTTCCTTCCTTCCTTCCTTCCTTCCTTCCTTCCTCCCTCCCTCCCTCCCTCCCTCCCTTCCTTCCTTCCTTCCTTCCTTCCTTCCTTCCTTCCTTCCTTCCTTCCTTCCTTCCTTCCTTCCTTCCTCTCTCTGATGGACATAACATTTTAAAATCTCAAGAGAGGTTCCTAGCAATCATAAATATTCATCGTGAGCTACTAGGAAGCCAACAAATTTGGCTCAGAGTTTAAAAACCAAAACTAAAACAGATTCAGAGGATGGCCAGAATACAGAAGTGATATTATTTTGGCCAAGAAGTCTCCGATGTAGAAAGTATCATTGTTTACATTAAAAATACAAGGAAGATTTACAATTATTTTAAATTTAATCTGGAGTTGCTTTGGCGAGAGAGGCAGTTCTAGAAATAAATTTAAAAAAATTCATTCAAAATGAGGATGATTCCCCTTATCCCAAAGTATAGACAGAAATTCTGTTCTGCCTCTGTACTCTCAGTGAATCCAATATCATCCTGCCATTTTGTGTGTGTGTGTGTGTGTGAGAGAGAGAGGGATCTTCCTTTAATATAATCTGCACCAAAGCCAAAAGTGATAATAAAAATCTGACATCTCCAATAAAATACAAGAAAGTGTTGAAATGGTTTCATACAGTGCCACTGAATTCAGCTGTACAGAGAGGTGAATGCAAATACTTCTTGAAAATTCCTGTCTAAACAAGTCTGATTATTACTTGACTCTCAAATGTTTTCAGACTGGTTTCTCTTAGGAGACAGCTTCAAAGTCCTCTTCTTCCTCCTCCTTTGCAGACATTACTTGTGTGCAGGATAAATCTGAAAGCCAGATTTGCACAGACCCCGCATCTTTAAAAAATCCTTCAAAACCGGTTAACAAATGTTTAATGTCAGGGGAATGTTATTGACTGTGTAACTGTAGAGTAACTGGATGAACTCAACTGCATCAGCTCCAGAACATTTGCATAGCCTTGCTGCAACCAGGTTGGTGTATCTTCTGATAAAAGAGAAGGTCTTGGGTTTCACCAGAGGCTGGAAGAACTTCTTATAAGTAAGAGGGGCAAAATTTGTGGCCAAGGGAAAGGCTTGGTTGCCACCTGGTTGATATTGTGCTTGGTTCTTAGGGATGGCAGTCACGCCTTCTTTTTTGAGAGACTGAATGAAAGAGGTGGGAATTGGAGATGCCACAGAGGACAATTCAAGTGAATTTTCACATCAGGGGCAGGCAACCTTTCCCTGTAGGGAGGTGACATGGTGGGTGCGGCACAATGGTGGGCAGAGCTGAAGCTCAAGCTTGGTGGGACCCATTCTAAAAGTAGGTGGAGATCTCCATTCTTTTGGCCACAGTTCTCCCCACTTCTCACATTCCCAAATACCATCTTCTTCTCTCCCAGTCTTCCTCTTTTGGACAGACTGTAGGGAAGGAAAAATTCATGTTCACAGCAGTCTGAAAAGAGGTCTTGTTTTAGAAACTCACCAAGCGTGTGTCAAATGCAGCAGAGCTGTATCCAAGGGCTGCAGGTGACCCATCTTAGCTTTGCTTGAAAAACGCTACTGCTTTTAGGGTTGCAACTAATCTTCTGGCATTGTAAATAGGAATATGGAATTTTCGAATGGTTCATATGAAAAGCAGTAATTTCCAGGATGATTAATTAAAAAAAAACAACAACTCCTGATTTCAGTCACCATTCATGTTCCTGAAAGAAAGAACAAGGAAGTCAAATATTGATCTCTCTGTGGATAAAGGCTGGCTAAAGATCTGAATGTTGGTTAAATGTCACATTTTTGTAATACCCAAAGAAAGTTAAACCCTAATCTGAAATCCTGAAGGTTTGGCTTCTGATTCTTTGTTTTTTAGGCTATGACGATGCAGCAGAAACAAACTTGATCTCCCACCCCATTCATTCGGCCAAGCTGTTGCAAGAAAACCACCCCAGGTCTATTCGCAGAAAAAGAAGTGTTGGTAAGAACTGGAATTTTTTTTTTTTAAATGCACCAAGGTGGGGGAGAATCTATGGAAGGACTTTGTGGCTGGGGTAGGTTTTTTTTTTTTTAAAGCATAAAAGAGGGGTGAATATTTTGTAAATCAAAAGAGAAGAGGTTGCATGCTATTTTTTCTTCTTCTTTTCTATAGCTCGGTCATCTTCCAGTGCTATAATATGCTGAAAAAATGCTTGACATTCAGTTTTCATGTTACTGCATGCTCCTGGTGAAATCCGAGTGAGGGAATGTGGTGCTGGGTTGTTTTAGTTCACTGATTTGCAACAACTGGGGTTGTTTAAAAAATGAATGAAATAACAAGGCAGGAGAGATTGCTTGCTGGCCCTTTGTACGACGTGTTGCTCACTTTCCCTCCTGATGGGGAAAGGCAAATTTCCTGCTTTTCTGTGTTGGATGTGTTGCGATCCCAGCTCCTCCTAAGGACAAAATGTGTTCCATAGTTATTCATCCTGTGGGGAGTCTACCTGTTGTATCTCTGCTGGGGTTCTGAGCTTGCCTCCTTTTCAGGCAGAATGTTGAGATCATGTTGAGTGGTGAAAAGAATACTTATTAAGATAGAGAAGGCTGACTAAAGAGGATTGGTCCCTTCTGAATAACCTTGGCATCGTCAAAGATCCTAAATTTACTGGATGGAGATGATGATGATGAAGATGTTGATGATGATGATGAGGAGGAGGAGGAGGAGGAGGAGGAGAGAGCCTTTATATACCTTCCTTCTTCTGTAGAGCTCCAGGGCATACATTGGATTGTCCACAAGGTTTATCTTCAAAACAATCCAATGAGATAAATTGGGCTGAGAGAGAGTGTTCTGTGTGCTGTGTGATCAAGTGGCAACTTGAACCTGGTTCTTTCCAGTCCAAGACCAACAACTTCTACAACCATTCTTTCCACTTTTAGGAACTGGTTCAGCCACCTATTTACGTCAGATGCAGTCACTGCCAAAATATACAGGAATGACTACAATACAGAGCCCATCTTATGGAATGAATTGCCACCAGAGTTGAAGAAATAGTAGTAACAGAGTAGTAAAGTCAACTGTAGAATAAGAATATTTCCAGACCTTTTAATGCTACTTGTACAAGTTTGGATATTGTTCTTACCATTTTTTGTAAAGCAACCCAAAGCTAATAAGGGATGGAGCAGGACAGAAATTTCCTAAACCAAATGAATCAATAAAATAAGAACAGAGTTGCCTGATCTCAAATAGCTCTACAATTCATCTGAATTTTCCCCGCCTTTCCCCAAGCCCTAGGGCAGTTTTTGGTAGGTGGATCCAGAGATGGCAGGATCGAACCCGGGGCACTCTATGTGCAAAGCAGATGTCCTACTCTGGGTCCCACTCCTCCTCTCCCATCGCCCTTCTCTTTTCTCTTTTTTACAGAGGAAGCCATTCCTGCTGTCTGCAAGACACGGACAGTCATCTACGAGATCCCTCGGAGCCAAATCGATCCGACATCTGCAAACTTTCTGATATGGCCCCCCTGTGTGGAAGTGAAGCGATGCACCGGATGCTGCAACACCAGCAGCGTGAAGTGCCAACCCTCGCGGATACACCACAGAAACGTCAAGGTGAGGGGAAGCAGAGTCCTGTCCTGGGAGGGCTGGGTGTCCCACGTCCTTGTCCTCCCCTGAAACTTAGCAGGAAGCCCATCTACTGCAGAGAACCGTTCACCTTTTGGACCTGAGCAGCTGAGCGACCACTGTTTCGTCAAGGCTTGCCATCGTATGGAGTACCGTGTCCCTTTTAATACTCTCAGCAGCCTAAAACTGAAAAGGATATTGTGTGGGTTTTATTGGTAGCGTGATCCTTGCAGAGTCACTTTAGAAAAGTTTATTAAGAGGGTGGGGTGGCAGGAATTCCAACAACGGAAGTATTTGCTCTGTAAAATAAGATATCCGCAGCTCGCACTTGTCTTTCTGTGAACCAGCAAGTCTCGTTACTGATAATGAAAGAGCTTGCCACTGGCTGTTCACACTAGTGTTTCTCAACCT
The DNA here is from genome assembly GCF_059951505.1 of Python bivittatus. Classification (NCBI taxonomy): domain Eukaryota; kingdom Metazoa; phylum Chordata; class Lepidosauria; order Squamata; family Pythonidae; genus Python; species Python bivittatus. The sequence goes on from NW_028277083.1 coordinate 5,220,909, forward strand.
TGGCAGCTTTAAGATGTGTGGACTTCAACTCCCAGAATTCCCCAGCCAGCCAGGCTGGCTGGGGAATTCTGGGAGTTGGAGTCCACACATCTTAAAGCTGCCAAGGTTGAGAAACATTGCTTTACATGAAGACTTAGGTGTCTTCTGAGAGTTGAAGTACACACAGCTTAAAGTTGCCAAGGTTGAGAAACACTGGTTTACACCACAGTCTCCTGGGTGTTTTATCAGTCTGGGGGCCAACCTTCACAAAAGCAATGAGTAACTTTGGGATGACCGGTGCCAGGGATGAGCGATCCTTTCTGGAGGGTAAATCTTCTTCTCCTGGCCCTGGAAGGTCATGAAAACTAGTTCTCAGGTTGGCAAAATCATGTCATGCCCAACTGACTTTTCTTGCTTAGTTAGAAGAGATTTTCTTTTAGTTTTATTTGATTAGCTAGAACTGATCAGGAAAAAAACACCTTAGCCATGTTAAGGTATTTTGATATCATGGTTCCAACGCAATCCACGGTTGCATTGGGTGAGCGAGATGTGCCAACTCCTCCTTGATGGGCTGGCGCAGAGAATGTGGAACCTTTTGAAGACACTGCATTTCATGTGGCCTTCATGGAATGGCCAAGGAACGAGTTTCCCCAAAAATCAGTGGGGCAGACTCTAGAACAAAATGTCACTATGTTGAACTCCAATGAAACTGCGTGTTTTAAATGCACAAATATGATTGTTCCATTGATCATGTTAAACAATTGCAATTCACAGGCAACTTTTGCTGGGGTATGGGGCATATCACTGTCTTTTGAGGGCCCCACCTAGCCCTGGATTTCTGGGTGCCATTGCTTCACAATCCCGTGCTTTCCCTCTTCTGTGCTAGCCCTTTCCAATATGTGAATACAAGCAGAAGGCTAAACAGGAAACACCTTAAACACACAACACAGGTGTGAGATAAGGTAGCTGTTGTGTAGTTGAAGGACCAGTCCTGACTTCCTTGGGGTCAGCAACACCTCAAATTCTTTTTAAGACTTTTGCTTTCATTCCCTGGCAGTTCATTTTAAGAGGGAACCAACTGCCTCTGTCATTTTCTGGGTGGAATTCAAATAAAAGTGTTTGGATGGCGGGCTGAAGAATGCTCAACCCCCTCTGATGGTTGTTTATGGGAATATGCGAAGAATTAAGTCATGCAGATTAATTGTGTGTGTGTGTGTGTATGTGTTCAAGGTGGTGTTTTATACCTCCTGGAGTTAGTTATAACCCTTGATGCGTAGGAACGCTAAGCAGCACGACAAGACACCTGATTATGTCCTTCCTGCAGACTCCCACAGTCTTGCTCGTGATTTTGAAATGAAAGAATGACTCAGGGGACATTTTGAATGTTAAAAAAAAAATCTCTGCTCAGCCAGCTTTCCTTAATTAAATATTATGTAGGCTAAATTGGGCTTTTGTTTGTGGAAACATCACACTTTTGATCTGGGGTGGGGTGGGAGAAATGTGCTCGATATGGATAAATCTTCTCCTGAGATTTAGAACATTGATGGCATCGCTCTGGGTTAGGCAAAATCTTACGCACACACGTACCCCCGCCTGCTACAATTGATCAGAGAAACATTTTGCTAAATGAATGGGGTTTATTCACTGGGTTGGGCTTAGAGACGCGTTGGAGAGGGATTTTTCTCATGCAGGACTTTTAAGTTTGTTGGGCCTTGTTTCCACCACGCCCATTCAGAGCTTGCTATCTCAGGAGGTTTAGCAGAAGATGGAGGAGAAACAGGGATCAGCTGGAGGCTTCTGTTTCTGTTCAAATATGGTACAGGTTGGACTTCCCACTTCTTACCTTGCAGACTAAAACATTAGGAATGAGTGGATCCAGTCCCTAAGTTGGTTCTGGTCCCTATGTTGGACCTTGAACTTTCAACCCGCTTCAAGTCAGGAAAACCAATCAGGGTCTTAAAGTCCTGATCCTGGGATAGGCACCAGGATACATTTGGGATTTTGAGAGCACGCAGTAGGTGTGTCCCAGAAATGGCAGCCATGGGAAATATGCTCATTCCCAAAATGTTTGCCATAATGAGCCAAACACACATTTTTCAGAGGGTGAACTAGCCCCTAGCATGCTGTCCAACTCTAAATGGGACTTCCTGGGGTTGAAAGACGTTGCAGTAAATAAATATGATGCTTTGCAGCCTGCTGGATTCTTATTGAATATATTTTCAGATCTTTTTTAAAAGCCAGGCAGGGCCGGGAGCCTGATGAGTAGCAGGGGAGATGCTCTCAAGCCCCATGTTGCCATTCCTGGCAGTCCAGGGAAACCAATCAGGGTTCCTAAATAATCTTTGTTGCAATGCAGGGAAGCCAATCAGGGTTTGTAAATAATAAACTCTGTTGCCGTGCAGGAAACCAATCAGGGTTCTAACATTTTGATCTCTGTGTGTGAACAAATCCTTGAGGAAATAAATTTCAGGTGATCTTCATGTAAAAAACTAGCTGCACTATTGTTAGTTGCTGTGTTGCCTTTTCTCTGGCATTTTCAGTTACTGACCCCCACAGCCAGCGTTCTGCTCTCCATGGTGGCTAGACAGATAGCTCCAGGAAACCAATTATCAGGGATTGAAGGCAATAGCCTCCCTGCAAAGTTGATCTTCAGGTGGTGTTTAGTCCAAGATATCCAAATGGTTGTGTGATCCTCTTCCACCCAAAGCCAAGAGCAACACATTAATAAATCAGTCCAGATCCAAAGCATTCAAATATCTGATCCAGTTGTATTTCTTATAGTGGAAAAAATAAATTCTCCCAAATGGTGCAGTGTTGACAAACAATATTGTTGCATGGAATATCCTTCAGTCTTCAACTAGTTTCCTACCTGTCCCCCTTAAAATTTTTGCAGCTGTTAATATGCTCAGCAAACTTGAAAAGCAGAGGATGAATGGAACAATCTAAATCAGGGGTCCCCAAACTCTTGAACTCATCGACCCCTTTATGAAGTTTTCAGATTGCTCATTGACGCCCAAACATTTATTATATGAAAATAATTTAATAAGTACTACTTTAATAGTACTATGAACAACAACAACTCCTCTTTGGATAGTCCCTTGGGGGTCAATATTGACCACTTTGGGGAACCCTGATCTAAATCAAGATTTAACTTACATAGACAGCCTGTTTTTTGCCTTGTGTGCTAATTTGTCTAGAGGTGGAGATGGTGTGAATGCTGTTGGTCCTGTCAGTCTTTGTAACCCTTACAGTTCTTATGCTGTAGATTTGTGATGGTAGCTTCATGCTTCTCCCAGGCACTTCTTACTTGCCATGGGTGAATTTGCTCCCCGAATTACTGCAATTTTTGCTTAGGAAAGCCCAGGGCACATGATGAATGTTAGTGTGGGAGGAGATGATCCTACCCTCTCTACTTCTAGTCAGTGTCGTCCTCAGCTTGTACCAATGTACGGTGTTGGAGGGCAGCAGGCTATATCTGTCAGAATCAGCTGACCTCAGACCTGGCAGGTCCACACTGATTGGTTATTTCTAATGCCATTAAGCCCACAGGTTACAGTACAGAAATACAGGCATTTCAAGCTGGCTGGTCTTGAAAAATCTGGTGATTCCAGAGAGCCAGATATATACAGTATAAACCTCCCTGATAGGTTATACTGCTTTACATAAAGTTTCCTGATAGGCTATACTCTGGGTAGCATATTGCTGAAGAAAGCTATCAAACTAACTAACTAATTGATTGGCAGCTTCTGTGTCTCAATCTGGCCAAGCATCCTCAGACACCTCTAGCTTTAAAGGGGATACAGGGAGTCCCCAGTTTAAGAACGAGTTCCGTTCCCAAGGTCTGTCCTTAAGTCGAATTTGTATGTTAGTCAGAACAGTATTGCTGTATAATACTGTATAAGTAGTATTGTGTAATGAACTGTATAAGTAGTATTGTGTAATGAACTTGAACCATTGTGTATTTAACTCAAATCATTGTGCATTTAACTCGGATTTTGCTACAACAGGCTCTTTTCTTAACTATGGATCGTCCTTAAACTGGGTGTTCTTAACCCGGAACTTCCTGTAGTTGTAAACTGGAAGGACCGTTTTTAACCACACTAGTTGAAGACCTTGAGTATGCCCAATGGAATTTAGATGGTTTCCTCCCCCTTTGGATAGCAGACTTCTCTGTCGCTGTGGCAATGTAGAACATTTTTGGAGACCCTTTGCTCTACAGATGAAAATAGCTCTTTAGAAAATAGCCTGGGGGCTAAAGGCATGTTTTGCAGGCAAAAGATTCCACGGTCAATCCTGGGTCTCTAGGTGGGGCTGGGACATGGCTCTGAAGCCCTCAAGAATGCCCACTATTCATGGCTGATCGTGCTGGGCCAGAAGAACCAATCAGCTGGCTTGCTACAAAGCATCTTCTTGTGTTCTTCGCTTGTCTATCTCCTGTCTGGTATTCTGTGGATCCCTGACATCTGTTCATAATAAAAGGGGAAAGGGCATTTTCTGAAAGACTCCTTGGATCTCTTCTCAGTGCTGTTTTCTGAAGCAAACACTTCTGCCTGGTGAATGAGAATTGAACTCAGTTTACTCCAAGTCACGCCTTTAAAAAAAAAAGATAACAATAACGTGCTCAAAGGTCTTGAGAAAAATCCTCCCTTTTCTTAATGTTAATTAAAAAACGAGAAGTTAAATGGGAGCGGTGTGTTCTTTGTCAGTGCTCTGACCTTTCTGTCACACCAGTAGCTTCCAACAGAAAATCCATATTTCTTTCTTAGTGACTTAGATGCTCTTTCTCTCTGTTGCTCTCCCTTTCCCCTGGTCTTTGATATAATTAATTGTTTCACATGCTCTTTGGAATTCCAGTGTTCAGGGGGTGAAAGAACCCTGTGTCCCATAATCCTGGGGACCCTTTTTTCAGGTCATGCAGAAGGTGGTGAAGATTTCTGTTTTGCTTATTCCCAGAAGAGAGTGAAAAACTTGCCTTGTTCTATTTCCGCAGTGTCAAGCTTATTTTAAACCCTTCTACTTATTTATTTTTTAATTGAAAGCAGAAAAACCTCCATTTCTCAGTTTGGTTTTATTGACAAGATGGTGAGAGCATTTCTCGGTCTCATTGTACTTCCAGTGAGTTAAGAAGCCCATGTGTTGAGATGAAAGGCTGCTAGGCCAAGGAAAGAGATGGTAGTCTTCAGACTTGACATCTGAAACAAACGTTATAACTCCTTTGCTCTATCAGATGGTAGCAGTTGAAGAAAATTCCTCTACAAAGGAAAGTTAGGTGTCAATAGCATTCAAACCAGAAAGGAGGAGGAGGAGGAGAAGGAGGATGAAGATAAGAAGGAGAGGAAGAGGAGAAGGAAGAAGGAAGAAGGAAGAAGGAAGAAGGAAGAAGGAAGAAGGAAGAAGAAGAAGAAGAAGAAGAAGAAGAAGAAGAAGAAGAAGAAGAAGAAGAAGAAGAAGAAGAAGAACCACCACCTCCTCCTCCTCCTCCTCCTCCTCCTCCTCCTCCTCCTCCTCCTCCTCCTCCTCCTCCTCCTCCTCCTCTCTATGGAGCCAGGGGAGTATGGGAAGGCTGAGAAATACAGACCTGGGCAGGATTGGGAACTGGCTAATGAGTGTGAAAAATCAAGCTAGAGTGAAACATGTTCCCTTGCTAGTTGGCTGAATGTGATTAATGCGATTCTCCTAGTCATGGACATTTTTGCAGATATCTCTATTGTCCAAATCCCTGCAAAGTGCACTTAAAAAACAGCCTTTTTCGGATGGGTAGTACCATCTCAGCAGTCAAAGGGAAATGCTTTTATTCTCCTAAGATTTTAAGTGGGCAATTTGTGGTGGTGGCTTTTGTGTTATTTTTAGGATCTGCTTTTCTTTGGTTTTGATGTTTGTGCTTTGAGCCTCTCCCTGCCCCCATCCTGAAATTCTGCATAAATGCTACGGTCATATTCTGAATAAATGTTGGATTATATGATTCATCGAGATTATTCTTATGTTCTCTTTACTTTTCTAGGGAGGCTTGGAGGTTGAAATGTTAGCCTCCGCTGAATTAAAGGCATTCGTAACTCTGGCATGATAACCGTTGGCTTGCTAGTGATGTGGGACAGCATAAATTCAAGGGTAGGGAATATGAAGGCCTCCAGATGATGCCAGACCACAAGTCCGAGGAGTAACTATGACGGAGGATGGTGGGAACCTAGTTTGGCAACATCTGAGAGCTACAGGTCCCCTAGTTCTATATTAAACAGGCCTTGGCAATGAAGACCTCAGTGGCTAAATTAATGACTGCTCTCTATTTATCCAATTGTCTTTGGGTAACTGGATCCCTCTGCATCTTTGCTGTCCAGCCAGGTCTTCTTTTCTGACATAGGGTTCAAATGCTGTCTTTGGTTCTGCTTTTTTTTTTTGAGAGGATGGATGAATGCTGTAAATCCCTCTGCTTTCCAAGCATCTCCACCAGTTAATTCCTTTCTCCCCAAAATGTAATCCAGCCATCCTTTCTCGAGATGCATTAGGCAAACAATCTGGGCTGCTCAGCTGTTCCCTTTGTGCTTTTCTGGCTTTGTGTTGTCTATTTAAACCCCAACAGAATGTCAAACCTGTGTCCTTCTGACCCTTGCAAACCTTTTGGAATGGCCGAGTTCAATTGACTGTCATTCCATTATGCTGTGGTTAATCCGCTCTGGTCCTCCAGCAAGGAAATACCTTTGTAGAGAAGGGAATGGCAATTCTAAAAGGCCCTCCATTAATAAGCTGGGGGAGAGAGGGGGAGAGATTTTTTTCACAGCGTGTCACAGTCTGAAGGCCCTCCAGATGTGTGAACTTTACTGCCAGAATTCTCAGCAATGGTTGCACAGTTCAGACTATATTGAGAATGAGTCTGTGCATCTGGAGGGCTCCTAGGTTGGAAAAGGTTGCTTGAGGGATTTGCAAAATATTGGGGTACCGCAAAGGTTGACCTTTCGGGGGGACAGACTCCGCTGTTGACATTTACACGATGTCACCTGTGCCACCAAACGCTTTGCCCTTCTTGTCATTCTAGTCTGATCTCATGCAAGAACTTGGCAAATCTTAGTTCTTATCTTTGAAAAATACAGAAGTCCACAAGGTCAGCCAAGGTATTGCAAATACTGCTTCATGAACCCATTTTCTCTTCAGTTAGTTTTACACAAGGGGAGACCCTGGATTCATTTTGATAGTTTGAGTTTAAGTCAGACATTTATCTGGAAGGGCCCAAAATGGTTGATCCCAAAACTGGCCATCCCCCAGCAAAGGAGATCTTGGGGGGTGGGTGGGTTCAACTTGGAATGAAAGAGGTCCTTGCAGACTAAATGTGCATAACGTGCTCTTTGCAGCTGACTTTTGGACAGTCATTCAAACATGTTTTCCTGTAATAAATTTAGAATGTAGAAAGTATCTTTACATGTCTACAGTTGATCTACCTTGTGGGGAAAAAATGGGACATGAAATCACATTGGATTGCAATCTCCTGAATTGATTGACTGCATCATTTAACATGTGATGATGACCTGAAAGTGTTCCATTCCACATCAGACTATCTGTCTGATGTGAAAGTGTTTTATTATCTCTGAGGTTCTGTCTGGATCCTTGTTGACCAAGGTCTTAATCTGTAATTTGTTGTAAATGAGACAGATTAGTCATCCTTTGATGTGGGATGACTCAAAGTTGCACTAGATTCCTTTCCTTTCCTATTTCATTTTGTCAGACTAGGACAGAGAAAACAGATGATGGGCATCAAAACTTGGCTGACAGGTTGGTCCTTCTAACCAAATCAGACATTTTTCCACCAAAAAATACCAATTTGGAAAAAGATGTACATGGGTGTCTGCTGATAAAAAGGGCAAGCAATTTTGCCCCTATCAAAGTTGGTTTCTCAACAGTTGCAAACCATCTGGTTGAACTTCCAGTTTGAGTTCTAGGGAAGCAGTTGCTCTTTCAGATGTCTAGATTTGGTGACCCTTAATACTTCTCAAAGTATCTTTTTGGGTGATGGTTTGTTAATCATCTCATGATTACAAGGCATTTTCTGAGAAGTTTAGGAAGAATACTGCCTCTTTCAAACAATAGTAGTCAGTAGGGGAGGTTAGAAGGTCTGCAAGAGAGTCAGGTTTCCTCTAAACTGATCTTTTTTAGATATGTTGGGTCTCCAACTCCCAGAATTTCCAGCCAAGATTGAAACTAAGGGAAAGGATTTCCCACCTGCAATTGAATAGCCTTTAAATGTGGTTAAAAATGCCAGTATTGTTTTCATTTGAGAGAAGGAAAGATAGAGTGAATATTTAAAGGTCCAAAGCAAATAGAATTGTTTTGGAGGGTCAAATAGATTTGACAGACCAGATCAATTGATCAGTTCCATTGCTTAAATTGCAAGCTTCTGCATTGATTCAAGCCAATTCAGATATTTTTCTGTGCACATCCACTTCAATTACCCAAATCTGCCCTAACTGAATTGGGTCCAGTTAAAAGATTTAGTCAGAATAAATGTTCGGAATTGATTCAAGCATTTGAATTGAGTTAGATCTGATATGTACCCTCCAGAGGAGAACAATGAACAGTAGGTAGGAAGAGTAAAGACAAAAACATTTTTTGCAGCCAACTGAGTGTGTTTTTGTAATCCACTGTAACAAAGATTTGTTTTTTTGTTTGGCCTTCAAATTGTTTTCAGGATTTGGGGTTGAACTGTTTGCATTTTTGAGGTTCTCTATGTGTGCCTTAAGGATTATTATATTTGCAGTAGCCTTAGTTGAATTTGTAAATTGCCTAATTAAGTGGTTTGGCATTTTCTGGTTTCATATGCTTAACCGTTTCTCCCCGTGAGAAACTCTCACTGTAGAATAGCAATTTCCGAGGTTTACAACTTTACTGCTACAGTGAAGCACCTGTAAAAACCATGTTTTTCTTGGTTGAACATCTCACCCTAACCACCTTTATTGTACCCTTCTGAATTTTTTCTAATCTATTAGATTGATTGCTTGTGTGCCCTCAAGTCATTTTTGACTCCTAGCAACCACATGGATAGATTTTCTCCATGAAGATCTCTCCCTAACCTGGTCTTTCAAGTCTCCTAATGGTGTCCTCATTGCTACTGTAACTGAGTCCATCAACTTTGCTGCTGGTCATCTTCTAATCTGTTACCAATGTTCTAATGATTGTCCCTCTTGGATGTTGGTAGATGTTCATGTAAGTGCCAGTTACCCAAAGTCCATAGACCACTAGGCATAAAAAGAATGTTTCTCTACCCCTGCCCCCCGGAATGATTTATTCTTATTTTATTATTGCAATTTTGTATGCTGCCTACACATTGGACTTTCGGCAGCTTACAGAATTTAGATGTAAAAAAACCTAAACAGTAGCAAGCTCAAGACCAAAATAATCATGTCTTCTCCTGTGGTCAGCTACTGAAATACTTTCTATTTAATGTTTTTCCTAAATAACAACAGAGTGGGGGGTATTCCATAAAGATTTATAAACATGGGAAGGGGGTGTAATGGTATGTGGAAATTACCTTGGGAGATAGGAGGAAGAGCTGCAGACTAGGCCATTGTCAGATAAGAGGCAGCTGAGCCCACAGAAGGAATGGGTGCATGGAAAGTATCTCAGAAGGGATCCTCTCGAGTTTCTTGGGCTGTAAAAGCGAGGGGAGGGGAGATGTACTTTCAGACTTGCAAGATTCTGTTAATATACCTTACCATTAAGATAGAGCTAGTCCTTCTGGGTGTGCTTCTTGTCTGGACTACCTCACAAGGATGACAAGGAGTGTGTGTATGTGTGTAAATGAATCCACAGCCCACCTAGGTCAACAAAGAAATAGATTGCTTTCCTCTTTCCTCTTCAGTTTTGTATTATGCCTTTCAGAGTCTGACCTTGCATCTAGAGCAGTCGGACGAAGGCGGTTTAGAGTTACTTTGTAGCATTAAATATGATGTTTGATATTCAAGCCATGTTGGGTGCCTATGAAACTGGATCTAAGAATCAAACTTCTTATTGGTGAAAGGAGACAATGGGTCTTATTGCTCTCTATCCCAACAAATAGATTGCAAATCTACTGCTTACGTGACAGTTAATGTATTATGGATTCTTTGATTTTTCAAAATACATCCACCCCACTGCCGGTCAACTGTCTGTCACACAAGTCTGCATTTCAGGATAGCGAATGTTGGTATCTTTGCCATTTGGAAAAAAAACACACCTTTTTTCAAGCATATTCAAGGATATTTTGCCTGCCAAAATACCCCAGCTGCAAAAGAATATTTTAAAAACAACTGAACTTGAACAAGGGAAGTTGTGCTAAGCTACAAAGTCAGACCTGAGCAATAATTGGCTAAATGCCACTCACATCATAAATGCCCGCCAAGTTATCTTGGACAACATCCGACTGATGAAAGAAGCCTTCCTTTTCCAGAATTAATTTTATTATGCCAACAAGCTCTTTGTAACGGAAGGGGGAGGGAGAGTTTGGGGGTAAAACAGGCTTTCCGAGATCTCGAGTTCAAGCTGGATAAATTCCCACCTGAACCTGAAAAGCTGTTATTGATAGTGACAGTACCAGTAATGTGATGAGGTAGTTCTCATTGTCCCTACTCCAAACTCTGGATTTGTGTGAAACTTCACAGCACGTGAATTTATTTTAGCAATTTTGAAAGCCATTGGATTAGACATCTCTGTGGTTCGAAGAAGAAAACAGGGATTGAACACTTCATCTAAGCAGCAAAATAGCTATATAATCAATGGTTGTACCTTTGGAACTTAACGGGAGTGGAGTATTTTTTCTCTCTTAGATGTTGCAAAGCATAATATTCCATTAATTGATGCTAAATAGGGAGTTCAACTGCACTGGGGTGGATATCTTTTAAAAGTTAAATTGCTCAATTCCAAAATAGCATTGCAATTTAATTTGATAAAAGCTTAATCCATAAGTCATGAATACCATCTTTTTCTTTTTCTTTTTGGAGGGCCAGCTCCTTGTTTTGAAATGGACTGTTTTTTGAGCACCATAAATATTTTCAAGACTTTCCTTGTTTTGTTTGACTGTCTATCAGTTATGGTTGTGTCAGGCATGAGGGTGGCTAAAAAAATAGTATTGAGAAATTGGAAAAGTGGTATTATTCTAAATGTTAAAGAATGATTTTTGGAAATGGGTAACTTATCTATCCTGGAAAAGGCAATATTTTCCACTGATCAAAGGATAATAAAGGATAATGTTCAACTTTGGCAGGAACTTTATGCTATTTGTATCTGATTATATTATAGTTTTATACGGTATTTATTAGTAAACCAGTGACTATACATTTAACATATAAGGTAGATTTTTAAAAGGTTTTTCCCCCTTTTCCCTTTTTTTAAAGGATAGTTTCATTTAATTTTGTTATTTGAGTGTATTTTGGTATTTTGTGTATATTTTGTATTCTTCTAAAATAAAGATGGATTAAAAAAAATTAAAAAAATACTTTCCTTGTTTTGAATCTTAAATCTCACACTCAGAATTATTGAGAAGCTGTTTTCAATGCAGTTTCCCCATAGAAGATTGCTTTACCACTGATCACTGTTGGGATTCAGCAGTTTTGCACCAAGATAATGGGGGGTGGTTACAAACAGAGTTTGTTTGCTTGTCTGTGAATTCAAAGATACACCCCCAAAGCATGAGCAATCCATACACTGAATCATGAAGTTATTGTGCAAATGAGTGCTCAAAATCTTGTCCTTGGCTACTGTCTGGCTAACAAGTCTTGAATATTATTTTCTTTGTCAATCGTAGGTGGCAAAAGTGGAATATGTTAGAAAAAAGCCAAAATTAAAGGAAGTTCTGGTGAAGTTAGAAGAGCATATGGAATGCACTTGTACATCGTTAAATTCGAATCCAGATTTTCGAGAAGAAGAAACGGGTATGTTGGAGTGGATTAGGAGACTGAAGTTGATGGTGTTGGATGTGATCGTGTTTTCTGGTGTTCTGCAAGGGTGTCGAGCATTAAAAATCTGGAAATGAAAACATGCTTATGATAATCACAGCAAAGGAAAATAGTTCATATCACAGTATTGCTTAATACTGTGGGGGTGGGTAGGAGCCAGTATTTAATCATTTTAATATATTGATTAATACTAAAAACAGTGGAGGGGGGTTGATGTTCTCCTTTTCTTCCTCTTGCACTTTCTTTCTGTTGTTCTATTACAATTACAATTATTGTTATTTTTATTTCTAATGTGCATTATAACCAGAATTTTGGGCAGATGATCAGGTTTCTGATGAAACATTAAAATGTTTCCAATCCTTTGCTTTGAGAGTACAATCAAACCCAACATGTATTTCAGATGAAATAATTTTAAATCAACGATTCACATGTCAGGAAGATTAAAATTAACCACTGGGAATATCAAAGGCCAACTGCAACTAACCATGGGTGCATATTTCATTCCTTGCTTAGAATAACATCTCATGAATCTTAGCATGGGGACATCTCTATCCCAAAGCTAATAAGTATTGGGCTCAGTTCTGGGCCCTTTGAGAAGGATTTAGATAAAATAGAATGGACGCTAAGAAGGGCAGCGAAGATGAATAGGGATGGAGAAATTAAGCTTTCAAGGAAGGATGAAGGATTGGGCATTGGAAGGTGGAGTTAGGGTTTGATAACCTCTCAGGGGTGTTGCATAGAATAAGGCCATGACTCTTCTCCTTGGTCTTCAAAGGAGAACATGGAATGCTGGCTCTACGTATCCCCAAAATTCCATCTGGATGTTGGGAAAAACATTCTAATAGCAAGAACAGACCAACAGTGAACTACATAGAGAGATGATATGCTGTATATATTCAGATCAAGGCTGCTTAGTGTCAGGTTCAGCCCAAAGAACTCCACGAGACAATGCAAATACAGTTCTGTTGCGTTTATTAGCTTCCACCTCAAGACAGAATCTCCCCAGACTGAACCCAAGTTCCCAAGCCAGCCAGCCACAACACCATGAATTCCTTAGGGAGGTGCCAGCCTCATCTTCTTGAACTTCCCACGCTCCTGTTGGGAGCTAAGAACATGCTTATCTCCCTGAGCCTGGCCTTCATAAGTCCATTCCATCACACTTAGACAGGTAGGGGTGTTTTCATTTGGATTTCTACACCGAGCAAGTAGCAGGACCTCATTTCACCCTTTCTAACCCTGTGGTTCTGATAAACACGCCTTGTAGAAGCCTTCAAACCTATTTTTGCTGGAACGGTTCTTCTCTGAGAGCTATTTCTTTTATTCCTCTGCGCCATAAATGCATGACCTTTGTCGCCTTTTTTTAATATACCAATACTACCATTATGTCAACAGGCAGGCGTAGTCAAAAAGGTAAAAAACAGCGACGGAAAATGTTAAAAACCTCCTTAAAATGCAGCCGATGACCAGGTACGACCCGTATACGGAAGCTACCTTTAAGATCACAACCAATGGGAAACAAAATTTGATCTACTTGATCATCGTTTAAGATTTTGGGCCGTGGCTGTTGCCAGGAGCGATCCAGCAGTCAAATGTGATTGGCTAGGCTTGTTCTGCAAATGCTTTCCTGTTCTTGGCGCTTTAAACATGATCGGTTTGGAGGCTAATCAGTGCGGATATCTAATTGTTGTTGATTTCAAAGGATCAGGTTATTCTTGAGAACACTAGAGATGAATGCTATTTTTTTTTATTTTTTTTGGAAAATGTTTGCAGGGGCTTGTTTGCTGATCTGTGGCTGGCTACATTTTTTAAAAGTGATTCTTTTAATAAAAAGAAAACGAGGTCGGAAACTGACATGTCACAGAACAAAGCCACAGTCTTGGGAATATGTAATCATTTACAAGAATGGGTCTGGACCCCACCAAGGCATCCCTAATCAGAAAAATTAAGATGGCAAGGGAGCGTTACCCAATGGCTCTTTGGAAGGGTGCCCACTTACCTAGAAATATGGGCATAGTTAAAGGGGAGTGGTTGAATGTCCCCAGGATGCTTGATGGGGTGGTAGGGAACCTTCTGCTTTGGGATTATTTTGTGACTTGGTCTTTATGGTGACAAGTCCATGAGATGTTCTCAAAATTCCAAATCCGTCCATTGAGCCAGAAAGGGTGTCCCTCTCTGCCATATCATGTGGACCTCCAGTCTTACAATGCTCTTCAGATTTTAATTTCCAAGTCAGGTGAACAAGGCTGGCAGCTTTAGGAGCATCTTAAATTTGGGGCAGGCCAAAGGGGGGAGCCGAACACACAATTGACTAATGGCACCTTCTCTCTGTTGTGGTGGTTTGTGACCCGTTTGGATAGAAGATATCTATCTGAGGCTGGTGAGGTTTATAGTGATGTATTAGCTCCAGCAAATGATTAACCAATTAAATGATTCTTTAATTACAGATATTTTTCTCTTTCTTTCTTTCTTTCTTTCTTTCTTTCTTTCTTTCTTTCTTTCTTTCTTTCTTTCTTTCTTTCTTTCTCTCTCTCTCTCTCTCTCTCTCTCTCTCTCTCTCTCTCTCTCTCTCTCTCTCTCTCTCTTTCTTTCTTTCTTTCTTTTTTTTACAGATGTAAGGTGAAAATAAGCTAGAAAATATTTCTCTCTGGGACACGAATGTACAGTGTTTGTTACATTCCTGAACCTACTGTGTATGGTGCTTTCTGGATAATTCTTCACTCGTCCTCCTATATGGGGGGGAAAAACTGGTTTAAAGAGAGAGAGAGAGAGAGGGGGAGAGAGAAACACACACCCACACCCACACCCACACCCTTCCCCAGAACACAAGGGACAAATGTATATTTGTTTAAATACGACATCACAGCAAGTATTGTAGCAGTCTGCAGAATAATACGACGTTTCCCTATCCGTGAACTCAAGAGATGATGACGTGAACGGAGGATGCTTAACAGAGTCCTCCAGTAATACGAGAAGAAGACGAGGACGAAAAACAAACGGGATCCTAAGCGGACAGCAGACTTCTTAAAAACCGTCAATGGTGCTTCCCCCCTCCCCCTTTTCGGTTGATTTTTCTCGAGAAATGTGCCTGAGACTGGGTGCTGATGGACTGATTCAGATGGAGTTGAGGCACCCACACAAATAACAGAACAAGAGCAGGAATGTATCAAACGCCATGGCAGAAACTAGAGTGGTTTTTTTTTATTTTTCATTTTTTTTGGGCTTGGTGATTTCAAAGTCTCTTAAAATAAATCCATCTGGGGCGCCTTCCATGGAAGTTTTGTTTTATTTTGGTTTTTTTTTTACACCATAAAGTTACCGAGCTTTCTTTTTATTCTTTGCCTAGCATTTTATTATCTCTTTTGGTCAACATTTACCCATAACCCAATAGACTGCTGTAGTGACAATGAAATGGGGATCATGCAAGACGATGGCATTTTTTTTTCTCCTAGCGGGGTGCAGACTAATGAAATGTATTAAAATAAAAAAGGTATACCTATGCATAATTTTCTAAATGTTTCTTTGTGTACCCTTTTCCTTTCTCCCCTGCCCTCTTCCATTTTCACATATATTATTTAAAGCAGGTGGTTTTTTTTTTACAAGGAGTTGCCAGAGATTTCTTGGGAAGAACAACAATGGCGGACACGCTTCATTGGATGGTGTCGTGTCCACCATCTTCTCTTGGAGAGTATAGCCATGGAAGATGGAAAAACTGGAAGGGGTGGTTGGTGATCCTCTAGATCACGTTTTCTTAAACGTCATGGCTCAAGAGCAGTGCCCAATCACGAGAAAAATTCACGTGGGGTGGATTATTATAAAAATAATGCTAATTACTATCCCCTAGGAAACAAAAGATGTGTCTTCAAATGAAACCTAAATTCTCAGTGGAGTGCGTAAGTTCCACAAATTCCTTGGCAGATATTGGGAACAGGGTTTTCTTGAAGATACAGAGTTTGAGAATTATCTAAGAATATTTACAAAAGGTTTGGTGTGCGTAAGCAAGCTTCAGGTTATATGCAAGTAAGAAACAAAACCTTTTTTTAACATATTTGAGTTGTCCACAAATATTACTGTGGGAAACCAATTCATTTTGCTTATTTCACCTGTTTCAGTGATGTGAGATGTAAAAATTCTTCTTGTTACTCATACTGTATGATATCGCTGTGGCCTGGAACAACCTTGCTGGAAAACATAAAATTCTTTATTTTTGGTATTAAACAAAGAGAAAAAAATGCTTTATGTGTATTCAAAAAGTTAAGTGTTTTCTTTTGGGGGGTAAAGGTGATGTTTGTATTTTTTAATCTAAAATTAATGGTTTTCTATACCCAAGAAATCCTGTTGTGTTTTCTTGAGCCAGAATATTAAAAAAAAAGTGTGGGATATGCATTTTATGGACATATTTTTCTAGCAGTGATAGTCTATCTCATTTAAAATATATTTATTTTCACTAGGGAAAAGGAGAATAATGTAAGTATGGGGTCCTATATTTCCAAAGGAGAAATGGGTTGGTTGTACTTGGAATTCCTTAAGGCACAAGAGGCAGCTAACTCTTCAGAGCATCTGATACGATGGTCATGGTCCTTCCATCCTTGATGGTGGCATGCTTTCCACTATCAATGGTAGAGAGATCCCATCGAGGACAGAAATGGGATCAGGTCTTAGTTCAATTCAACTGGCCTTGAGTTCCTTTCCCATTGATTTTGATTCAGATTGCCCAATGTCATCTTTTCTCTGAAAATATAGGACTAAATAATATAGTTTATGATAGCCCAGCTTGCCAGCTTGTTTTTCATTTGCTAAATGACCTTCCTTGACTTGGGTTATTGTGTATGGCACAAGAGGGAGGAACCTCTACGGGGGTTCTTTCTTGAGACCATTTCAGCTAAAATGGCTGCAGAGTCTGATCAGGCAAAGCAAAAGTGAAGATTATGAATGTTGCAGTGATGGAGGGGGAGGGAGAGAGAGGGATCTTTTGAACGGGAATTCATGACACAGGACAGAACATCTGCAAAGAACCTTTCTGCTTGCTTGAGATGGATTGCCACAATGGCAGTGGGATGACAAAAGAAGTCCATGGTCCATGGGATGAGGTTTCTAGGAGATGACCACAGGAATCGTAGGGGACTTTGGACTGTTACATGATGCAGGAATAGTACCGGTGTTTAATAACAGGGTTCCTATGGAATAGGACATACGTTGTACAGTAAACGTTGACATTCTATCCTGTAAACCATCAGAAGTCTATGCTTGGCCCAGTACTTCCCTGTCTCCTTTTTATACCATGGAAGCACTAGAGATAGGCCGAACAAGTGCTTTAGTGTAATGCTTAACGTGTTCGATCTGGTCTTGGGAATCTGGGATAAAGTCCCCACCCAACCATGCAGCTCAGAGCCTGGCTGTGACCCCATCTTTCTCTCTCAATCCAGCCTACCTCATGGGGATAAAATTAAGGGAGATCCCCATTTACACTCCCTTGAGGAAAGTCAAGATATAAATGCAATAAATAAAGCTGAATTAAAAATGGAGAGTTGAGATTTCAGATTCATAGAATATTCAGAGGCCCATAGAGACCTCAGACGTTCCCATTGTTGCAAGAGGGCCATGGAGATCTCAGATACGAAATCGTACGCAGGAGTTTCCCCCCCTCTTTCTTCTCCCCTCCTGATCTTGCATAGCTTTGTTGTACTTGTGTTGGTTGTACGAAATAAATCTTACCAAAACAGTTCCAAAGAAATAACTTCTCTGTCCCACCACCTATGTATGAATGGAGGGACCTGTACTGCAGATAATGTTTCTGTTTTCAATCTGTGGATGTGTTTTTGTGTGTCCAGTGTTAAATGAACTCTGTGTCCCTCCATGGACGGCTATATGACTGACTTGATCTTGATTTTAACTTAATCAGAATTGGATTTGGTCATTGATTTATTATTATTATTATTATTATTTTTTCCTCTCATGGTGTTAAAGTTTACTAAACAAACTTGATACTAAAGTTTACTAAACAAAGTAATTTGAATGAAGAGGAAGTATTCCTTTTGCCTATCGCTTAGACTTCAAAGTCACATTCATCAAAAATCTGGACATGTTGGGAGAGGGAAATACTTTACTAAAAATAATCTGCGGGTGTGTTCCAACGAGTGTAACTCTCAGTGTTCTGTATGTGCTATGTGAACAAGGAAAACTGTATAAAAATGAATTTATATATTTATGGTTGAAATGGTGATGTTGCTTTGAACTTGATTTCACTCCTCTCAAAACAAAACAAAACCGTAAGATTCCGTGCATTCGTTAAAAATATATAGGAGGCCAAAGTTAGAAAGATACCGGTATCTCTCAAGTGAAACTTGAAATCATATCAAGATTGCCCATAATTCTGTAGCAGTAAAGTCAATTGGTTCTGGTCAGAGGGAGGGAGAGGGAGGGAGGAAGGAAGGAAGGAAAAGAAGAAGGAAGGAAGGAAAAGAGAGGGAGGAAGGGAAGGAAAGGAAAGGAAAGTGATCTCTAATTAGAATCACTGGGAAGATCAGTGACTGACTCGTTCAAAACTGCCTAATTGTTAAAGACTAAGCAATGGGAAACTCTGGGCACATCCACATAGGATCTTTTCACTGCCCCCACATCAGTTGCAAATCTGGGGTCCTGATCTGGCAGCTGAGCAGCAGTGCATTTGAAATTGCAGTGAAATGAATATTTCATTGGAAATACTCCAGCCCAATGGGAGTCGTAGGCTGCCTTCCCCTTCTTGGGCTCTTTTGCATCACTATGCATCTGGCCTTCAGATCTTTTAAGAGGGAAGTTGGCATGATGGCTTTGCAGCTCTTCCTCATAGAAACCACTGAGATTTTGCATTCCATCAGGCAAATGCCTTTGCAGCACAAAGTTAGGACATAGATAAGGATGGGGTGATGGTACACACAATTTATTTTGCATAGAGTGGGGAGAAGAAATTCTTGTTTAGAGCGAGAGCTGCAGCAGCTCAGACAAGGTGGGACTGGCTTTTCCTTCCTTTCAGTATTGCTTTTAAGGAATTGGGGAATGATAACAGTGGCAGTACAGAAGCATTCTATATTGCTCATTAGAATTACCAAGAGCCCAATCCACAATTCAGAGAAGTACATTGTAGGGGAATATATGCCAAAATGACCACCACTCCCAATCTCTGGATGAGTAGCTAAGTTAGAGTGCAACTGGTCTATTGCAAATGTGGTTTGAGTTTGGGCTTGGTACTGTGTGTAAACCCAACCACTATGGTGTATCAACCATGGTTTACAACTTAGCACATTGTATACCTGCAGTCCAAACGTGATTTATCTAACAAACCATGGTTACACTGTGACTTAATCTGGGCATGGATCCCATCACTGACTTCCTCCAAGAAAATGGGAAAAGATCGAACCTTTTTGGAACAATCTCCCAATTGTTCTCTACATGCATAACCAAGTCAAGGAATGCAGAGTTTCAGTGCCAGTCTCAAAACTCTTGTCTTCGAAGAAGTAGGAAGATTAAGGCTTGGGGAAAAAGTTCTTCTTTCTGCAACTTGAATCTGGACACTCTTTCAGAACCAACATAATTTCAGGAGAAAGTCTTACGGCTCTCTTCAGTCCAAGATCCTGGTTGGATTGTGTCCTTCTTGAGACACCCATAGTCTGGCTAATAACTAAGCTGAACTCTCTCCATCTAGGGACAGCAGGGCCACCACAAAGTCCTTTTCCTATACAATAGCCTATGATGGTTTATAAAGCACTATATTGCCACTGGGGACATCCAGATCCCTGGGTGACATCCTTAAGTGGTCCAGATTATCCTGAAGCTACCTGCAGAAGAATGAAAGTATGTATATGTTGGAGTAGATCTTTCCACTCCTGTATTACTACTGTTAATAGTAGTTAATAACCTGGCTCTGACTGGCTTGGAAACATAACAGCCAAAGATTGGACCTGGTCCAACAAGTAGCTTAACAGGGTCAGTGAAGGAGGGTGTGGACTGTGGAAACATCCAAATACTCAGTTAAGCCCTTGGCCAAGCAGCCCCAGCCATGCCAAGGGTTCAGCAGCAGTTATATGGGAATGCTAAGCTTTCAAGCTTCCCAAAACAGCTTTTTAGATGCCAATGGTTGTAGGTAAGGCAACAGACATGCCAGCGACATCTTTTCCTGCCCCTTCCCTCCCCGGAGTGAAAAGAGGGTAGCTTTGTCGCTGAAGAACCCAACCTGAACCATTGAACAAAGCCAAGAAATGCCCTGTTTGGATAAAGAAGGCTTTAGAAGAGAATATATGTAGCTCAGGGTTGAATTGAAAGAAAATGGGGGCTTCTTCCTGAGGACAAGGATATTTATTGTGAATGTGGTGCTATTCAAACAATTATCCATCTTTTGCAGTGCCCCTCGGGACCGACATGCACACAGAATGACTTCCTGGCCGGAAATACCTTTGCCATCCACGTGGCCCGGCATTGGGCAAGAATTATATAAATATATTTTTATTAAAGTTTTTAATTTTTTAACATTTAGATTAATCATGATCTCCCTTCCAGTTCCTGCATTTCTGAGACGAGACGAGGGTTGGATTGTGGAGTCCTTGGGGTGCTCTGAGCTCAGAGAACCCCTAGGGCTCCACAAAGAAGGCTTTTCTTGGTAAAATAAACTAAGTATTCATTATCAGTCGTTTCTCCCAATTAGCAAGTAGAACAACTCTTGTATGTCGGTTTGTTATGCTTCCCCTGGCTGGAATGAAAGTCAATACATTTGGCATGCCCTGTGTGAAATAAGAATTCATTTCCCCAGAGCCAGACCAGGCTAGGCCTGGAGATCTCATGTTACGATGCATTCTACAAATTTTGGCCAGCTCAGCATTTCTTTATAATTTCACGCAATGCACAAGGGAATGAGTAGATTCATGCATTTAGGGATAAATAGGTTCTCACAGTGAGGATAACTGCCTGAGATCCCTTTCCTCTTTCCCGCCAAAATTGGGGTGGGCAGCATTTGACCTGCTGCAGCTTTTCTCATTGCAATGGTATTGTAAAGAGAGGAAACATTTGAAAATTAGGGGATTTTTTACTGGATTTTGTGGAAGCTCCTAAAAGATGCAATTTGTTAATGCTTATTGAAACCTAAGGCAAATCCTGAGGGCATCTGTAGATGTCCAGATGTCATCAGGCTAGGATACTCATCCTAGGCCGTTATTGATGACTGTTGATGGAACATCTGGACAGGTTTCAATCTTACCTTGGGAAAGTCTTAAACATTTTGGTCAAGGACACAGTTGTGTCCTCGGCTGTATTTTCTTCCTTGGAGAGGACGGCATCACTTCAGATTGTCCTGCCTGCACACATCTGTATGGTGCGGTGTCTGGGGGGTGGGATTTAAAAAGTGTCAAGATGGCAGCTATAGCCATATGGTCACACAATCTGCGCATAAAAACGGTGGGGCCTTCAATTGCATGATTGTGGCTGCCATCTTGATTTGCTTAACCCCTGCCTTGAAGACCCCTGTGGCTCATCCAGAAATGCTTCAAGGGCTTGCTTTCCCATTGATCGTGCATGACTTCCTGCTTCTTTTCACCTAGGACTAAGGTAAGATATGAAGCTGCTGCTGGGGAACATGAAGACTGAAAAATATGAAGGTGGGAGAGAACGAATGAGAAAACCCAGTTAGGGAAACCTAACTTGTTGCAATGTTGGAGACACAGCCATCATCTGTTTTGGGGTCTTTGCCTCAAAAGAAAACCCTTTGGTGCCATTTCATATCACAAAGAAGCATTTCATATTGGAGACCCTTTTTTGACCTTTCTTGAATAAGAAAGGGCTACTAGACAGCCTCCGAGTTATATTTCCTCGAGTATTTGATTTCTAAAGAAAGAAAAATCATGAATGCAATGTTAAGAATTTATTGTTCTGAAGAAGTCATGCTGGCAGGCAGCGTGGCAAGCTGGTTCCACCACGTAGCAACCTCTGGTGACGTAACTCTAAAGCCCAGTTAACAAATCACAAAGGCTGTGTTCACACAATGTGTGATGCCCAAACAGATAAACCATGTGGCTTAACATGATGATCTGGTTGACTCCTAATTCAAGGATGATGGGTTTCTGTAACATGCTAACCCATAAACTACCCATTCCCATTTCACCTTAGTCAAGTGCTCAACTTCTGTGTCTGTGTCCTTGGTTAAAGAACCACACATGGTGAAGGGGAGCCTTGCTAACTGGAATTTCTATGATTAAAATAGACATATCCCCAAGATACAGCCACGTTATTTGGCCAAATTATTTTGCCATGAAAGGCAAGTATCCTGCAAGGCTCACCCTCTCTTTCCCTGGCTTTAAATATGAAATAATAATACATTAAAGGTCTAGCTGCTGCCTAATCAATTGCATTGCAGCGATATCTATAAAAAAGCGGAATTCTAATCTCTCGGGCTTACAGTAACTGATACCCCCATCTGAGTTATCTTCGTCAAGTTCATCACCCACGGCACTTTTTAAAAAGTCGATTGCAACTTTCCAAATGCTTGAACTTGCTGCCAGTAAAAGAAATTACATTCTTTTGCAAATATGGACAGTGTGAAATGGAATGGGAAAAAACTAGGCTTGTTTCATCAGAACATGCAGCTGTTTTCAGGTAATTCAGATTTCATGCTCTCAGTGTTGAATATGTTCCATCAGGATTCTACGGTTTTGTTCTCTGATGTCTGTGAAAACAGGCTTTGTATGCAAGAGTCTGTTTTGTCTGATTCTATCGCTTCTTTCCATATATGGATTGTCCTCCAAAGTCATCTGAATCACACCCAGTGTCTAAGCTAGACTGATGCTTTCTTCCAGACATTACTGGTTGGGCTACACTGTACTGGATAAGTCACAGTTGACTTCACACAGGACACCATAAATGGTAGTTATCCAAACTAACCTGACTGGATTCCCATGTTGTCTGGTGACCAAGTAGGCTTCATGAACCAAGTTTTGGCCACTTCCTTGAAAAGGAACCACAGATTTTTAAGATCTCTGCTGAGACTTATGGAGACTTAAAGTAGGATTTTCTGTTTTAGACAAGAAGATGCTCTGTTGGAAGGGAGGTTATAAGATAGCTCTGCTGTGGTGGATAGGAAACCACTTGTCCAGGTTTGTGTGCAACCCTGACAAATTCTAGAGACCAAGTTGGATTCTAGGGGCTTTCACTTGGGCAATAGTGGTTCAATTAACTCGGTTTGAAAGAACTAAAGAACATAAACCACAAGCCGTATCTCCATGTCTTCCTTGTGTCCTTTGAGATGGCAAAGATTAATAAAAAATTATATTCCTATACCAATGATGGGCAAAAAAGCTTAGCCATCTTGCTAGAAACTTCACTTCATATTCTGGTGGATCCTTACAAATAATTTAAGCAGTACATTTTAAGACGTTTTCAGAGATCAGCTTCCTTCTCTCTCACACTCCCTCTTGTAACTGGTAAAAACATCCTGCAGGATTATTAAACTGGAGTCCCAAAGAGGGTCTCTTCTGTAAGATAAATGCTTCTCAGCAAGGGAAGAATTGGTATCCATGATATACACCATGAATGTGTCATGCAGGTCCTTCCATTAAACAATGTCATTGAGTCATTGAGTAGGATCTAGGAGGCGGGCTTCTCTGCATGACACCTCCCCTATGGAACAGCCTTCCCCCAAGATCTGGAGGGCCCCTATCCTCTTAGCCTTCCAGAAGATCATGAAGACCTGGGTCTTCCCCCAGGCATTGGGCCAGGATGGGAATTGAACCCAGCACATGTGTACTTGGTATGGGAATGCTATGACACCTTTGTTGGGAGTGATGTTTTTAGTTCTCTGGGGTTCCTGTTTTGTTTTCTATATTGTTATAGTTAGTCTGTCCAGGGTCATATCATACAAGATGGACAGCTGTATAAATCTTTTCAATAAAATAAAAATAAATAAATAAAACGCACATTCAGGGTTTTGAAGGGTGAAGCTGTTATTCTTTGTGTCGTGTTTTCACCCATGAAATGAATTTAACTTTCAAGTTTGCCATCAAGATTTTGTTTCGTTGGTATAATGAAGGCCTCTGCGATAGGTTCTGCAGACATCTTTTTATCCCCCCCCCGCATTTCTTCCAACTTGCAGATTAATTGTTTGTAAATTTCCATGATTGTCAAACACTCATAATTTGGGGTGCTGCTGTTAACAGCAGGATTTACAACACGTCAAAAGGAGAATATTGCAAACCTACTGGGGCAAGAAATATTTGGGGTTGAGCCACGATATCACAGCATGCAAAAAATAAAAATAAAAAATACAGAGCACTAAAGTCTGGAGCTTTCAATTTTTTAAAAATTAATTTTAATTTTAAAAAGCATGGTGGCGTTATGATTGTGAGAGGTGAAATACTTCCATTTTCTTTAAATTTCCACCCTGGTGTCGCCCCACATGTAAAGGTTTTCCCACGCCTGCTATTAATTTTGGACAGAGAAGAATGGTAGCCTATTATTAGAATCCTGGCTCTAATCTAGAGGATGGAGCCAGAGTTAAACTTGGACTGTTGCTGCATTTACAAAAAGTTCCTTCTGCAGTTGCATAAAAGGGAGACTCTCTACGGAGACAGATGGCTAACTCAAACAAGTTGTAAGCTGGGGGCCATCAAAAGACCCTGACATGATGGGGTAGAGACATGGGCCTAGAAGCTGCAAGCTGCTGAAGATACCATTCACATATCAGAACTTCGTCATGTCACCGTTGGCTTCTCTGTTCTACTATTTTGCCCCTTGACAATGGAGGAACACCTCCACTGGGTGATCAAACCAGTGCTCTTGTATTCACAGAACCCTCTATGCCCAAAGAAACCAACCTTATTATGGCTGCCCACCCCATGTTAGATCAACGATGCTGACCTTCAACTTCCCCACCTCCAGGTTTTGGGAACAAGGACCCCCTGTGGGTAGTCTCTGCTGGCAAAAATCTTCTGCCGCTTGGCAACAGCACCAACCCAACTTGCAACGGTCCAGTCTTGACAGCAGACCCTCCTTTGGCTTCTCTGCTTCCTCCCCAGCTGGTAGTAAGACAATAAATCTGGACAGACAGAAATGCAGGAATTCTTTGTGGAATCGCCCGACTCTTCCCATTTGTTTGTTTTGCTCCAGCGGGTCAGCCTTGGCAAGGGACCACAACGTAAATGGAAGAGGCTTTGTGGTTCCTTAGCAACAGGTTGCCGTCTTTGTAGAAGTTGTTTAAATACACAGAGGGCTGTTTGCCTTTCAAGTCTCAGTGGTAGCAATTTCTTCATCTACAGGCTGGTACAAGATTGGCTTTTTCATGCTCTTCAGCTCCTTAGCCTTTTCCTTTTCTGTACAAGAGTCCTCTTCTACACTCACGGACCCTTTTATTTATTTTCTTCCTCTTCCAGGCTCCTGAAAAAGGGACCTTATCAGGTTCCAACCTTTGTTTGTCAAAGGCTGTCTTTAACTGTGGAAACAGGAAAAGGGCAACCAGGTTTTGCCCCATTTACAAAGCTCTGCATGCAGCTCCTAGGAACTTCTCAGTTAATGATTAACTCATTAGTTAATTGTGCAATTAACTTATTATTAATTGCTTCAGTTAATGAGCTTCCAGGGTTGTCGTCCTCCTCCTCCTCTTCTTCTAGTAGGAAACTGCTATGTTGCAAAATGTAGTTCAGCTTTCCAACATTATCTTTAGTTCCAAGAACTTGAGTTAGATGGACAGGCGGATGGACAGATGGACGGGCAGACAGATGGGCAGACAAACAGATGGACAGAGGGGTGGATGGACAGAAGGAAGGATGGACAGACATCAGTGATGATGATCAATGAGATGAGATCCAAACCTTGTGAGGTAGACTTGCTTGAGAGAATGGGACTGGCCCAAAGTCCCCCAGGGAGCTTCCATGTCTAAGGGGTGTCTCCCTTCTCCTGGTCCAGCATCTTCATCCCTCCACCACATTGCCTCTTGGACTGAGAGACACAGACAGGTCCAAAGTCCCCCAGGGAGCTTTGGTGGAGGAACAGAAATGAGAACTTGGATCTCCTTGCTCCTAGTCCACATTTTTGTAAAAGTACACGTAGAAAGGTCCACCTTATGAGGAGCCCTCCCTGGTTCTGTGGATGATAATTTGGGCAAGTCACTTCTCTGAAGACTTTCTTGAACTTTCCATATTCATTGGGGGTCTCTTACCTTGGGAAAGCCAGGAGACGCCGTGGGCTTACATGCACGTTCTCTGCCTTCAGGATCTAGCAGAATCATCTTCTCTAAGATAGAAGGAAAACAAAAGGCATTCTTCTCAGTGCAGACAGGCTGTTATTTCCAATAATCTATCTCATTATGGTTGCCTAGAGGCAAGAATTTTGCTGTGTTTATGTTTTGTTTTGGAAAATAAGGAGTTTTATGATCTTCACCCAGCTCATAATACTCTTATTACTCGGCAGCCCTTGATGATAATTTGCAACTTACACACCCATCCACAGATCAGGTTTATCTTTCTGCCTACGTTGGCCTTTCCAGCATTTCATTCCATCAGACCCGCACCCTGTTCATCCCCGGCCCTTGCTTCTTCTCTGCATATTTCTGCGAGGCCTGGAAATCCTGCCATAGTTTTTTTTTTTAATTATATGAGCACAACTAACATTCCCATGGCAACATGTTTTTGTTTTTCAGCGGGATTTTTGCATATTGGGGGATTATGATTTCCAAGGAAGGGAGGGAGGGAGGGAGGGAGGAAGGAGGGAGGGAGGGAGGGGAAGGAGAGAAGAGGAAGGAGATGGAAATGAGAGGAAGGAAGGAAGGAAGGAAGGAAGGAAGGAGGGAGGGAGGGAGGGAGGGAAGGAGGGATGGAGGGAGGGAGGGAGGGAGGGAGGGAGGAAGGAGGGAGGGAGGGAGGAAGGAAGGAAGGAAGGAAGGAAGGAAGGAAGGAAGGAAGGAAGGAAGGAAGGAAGGAAGGAAGGAAGGAAGGAAGGAAGGAAGGAAGGAAGGGGTAGACATAACAGTAAGGCTAAGCCAGCCACCAGTGTAGCTGGTGGTTCTAGAAATACAGACAGCCCAAATAAATTGATTGGAAAGACATGCTGCTGTTGTCCCCTCATGTCACATCACGGAATTGTGTTCACCATGTGCTTGATTAGCAGCCAAGCCACTCGAGTGAAGAGGCACATTGTTTACTGAACAGCCACTACTGAGTTTCACACGACTTTGCCCCCTGAGACGATGGAGTCCTTCACTTCAGCCGCAGCAGCCTGCAAGCCACTTGGCTGCTGGTGTACCTGTCTTGAGTGCTGTCACGTTGAATGGCCCTGTGACTTCAGAGTGTGTGTGTGTGTGTGTGTGTGAGAGAGAGAGAGAGAGAGAGAGAGAATATTGTGGAAAGCAGCAAAGCTCCAGGCAAGTGACTTGTTTTTCCAGGGTATCAAAATCTGTCGGTGTTTCAGTAGCAGGGAGAATATGCCTACCTTTATATTCTCTCGGGAACATTATATTAAATTATACCCCAATCTTAGGGCCACCAGTATAACCACAGCTTCAATCAGCAAGCTTCTGCAAGCTTTGGGTTTATAATACATGTAACCAAAATGTATCTGTCATCTGTCTGTCTGTCCGTCCATCCATCCATCCATCCATCCATCCATCCATCCATCCATCCACCGACTGTCTGTCTGTCCCTCTCTCTCTCTCTCTCTCTATATATATATATATATCTCCATCTATCCATCCATCCATCCATCCATCTCTAACTAGACATTGAAATCTATTAATTAAAACCATTCCAAATTAGTAGGCTGAAGTAGGGACAATGCAAGATTCCTACTGCCCCTCTCCAACTGAGTGGATGGCAGGTTCCATAATTCCCCTGCTGGCTGAGAATTCTGGGAGTTCTAAATCCTAGGGCAAAATGGGAAAGACCTATTGACCATTCACTGAGCATTCAAATGTCCGTTAGGGATTTGAGTTACTGAAAATCAGGGAATTGATATTGACCATTGATGCTTTGCAGACGTTTTGGTGTTCTACTCGCAGCAGCTGCAACCGGCATGGCTGGGATAGCGAAGGATTGTGGGAAGGAACATCCAACACATCTGGATGGTATCTCTGCTGCAGACAGGGCTCACCTAAACATTGTGTTTCAGCTTCTGTTGCTTCTTCACAATTAAAAATGTGTCCCCCTACAATTGTTCCTGGAGTGCAAGTCAACGAGAAAACGAGAAGCATCTTGTTCTCAAGATGAAGCCAATCTAGTACAACGTGAGCCTTGTACCTTTTTCTGGTTCACATTCAGTTCATCCTGAAATGAAAAGTCCTGTACCCTTTCCCTTTTCCTGTTACATCTCCTCATTAAGGTGAGACCCCAAAGATAATTTTTCAGCCCCCTCCCCAAGAATTTAGGGATGTTTTTCTGTTTGACCCCATGTCCCAGGTTCTCTGTCTTTCCGGAAAACCTACATCTGCAGCTGGACAAAGAGACAGGAAAGAAATAGAAACACAAGAGAGGGAAAATACACATCTTTGCAAAGCCAGCTGAGAGCACCAGGACTTTTCAAAAGATGAGGCTGAGACACTGAGCATTTTCTGACACGGTTCAAGAGTAGAAAGATGCCATTTGAGAGTTTTCAAGTCAAGGACGGGGGCCGCTCTTTAAGAGAGCTGCAAAAATGGAAGTCCTGCTCCCATCAGCAGGATCTTCAGATGTTCCTTCTAGGTTCCAACTGATGTTCTCCGCCTGACCATGCAGGCCAAAACAGGTCCAGCGTAAGGCAGTCTTTAAACAGCACCCTTGTGTTTGATGAAACCAAATTGGGAAATTCAAAGGCACCCCTCCCCAACGCCAGTCCTCAGCCATCCCTCCCTCTCAAACAATGGTTACAGCTATGAAATATGCTATCAGTTCATCCTCAGGGATCTCCCCATTCCCCTCCCCTCCCCCCAAGAATATAACCTTTGCCATGCTGAGATATGCAATGTTTGCTTTGGCATTTTGGAGAAGTCTGTAAATTCCCTCCAGTAACTTAAAAAAAAAAAAACAAGTTGAGTCTGGGATTTTGATTATTTTAATTTGTCCATCTTGGGAAAAAAATAATCTTTGCACACACTAATTGGGAAGACCTGTGGCTGTGTGTGTTCCTAGCCAGACTCTGTGCCATTCGTTTTGATGCGACTACTTCAGAATTGCTTCACTGTGATTGGGGCAGGGAAGAAATTGATTTAATTCACATCTGAGTGTCAATTTAACACTGCTTTCAAGATTCATTTTCAAATTCCTATCGAAAGGGAACTCAATTTTCCCTTGAAAGTCACACTTTCCCAATATTTTGCAGAAAAACGACGACTACCACAACGTTTGCCGGTCAAAGAAGGTTGCGTTCTACAAAAATGCATAGATACATGAAAGTTATGCATCCAGATGTAAACATGCATAATATATGGACCTTGATTTGCCCACACAGAGCACCTTAATCAGAATTCCAAATAAAAATGGATAGGATTCGAGAAAGATGCATAAAAGTATACACACTGTACATGTTAGTGTTAAAAACCAAACAGCAAACCTCAGTTAAATTGACATGCTGCAGATGTGAAGAGGGCATTTGTGGAGAAGGGGCAAATAAGTCAACATGGTGGCCACAGCTACTTGATTGAAGAGGCAGCATTTGACTTTTTTGACTCCTCCTCCCCCATCAGAGGCCTCTGAAATGGAAATTCTGTAGATCTATCCTTCCCCATTTAGACTCTGAAATGCAATTAGCGTTACAGTTGTGCTCAACCTGGACAGAAATGAAATTAAACTGAGCAAATACTGCAGATAGTTGTCCTATATTCACAGGGTCACATCCTTACTCTTCTACGCCTTCTTTTTGCGAAACTGCTTGCTAATTTGGGGATCTGAAAGAGGCATGCTTCAAAACCTGTGTGTGGTGTGTCCGAAAGAGAGCTATCGCACCATCCAGGCCAAGGCAGGCTTTAGAAGAATAAGACAGATGGCTTGAAAATTGGCAGGAAATGGACAGAAATGAACAAGCCAGTGGTGCTGTTGACACTGTGTGGATTTATTTCCGCGTAGCTCTTGCTGAGAACGAAAAAGACACAGCAAGGAAAAAGCCCAGGCAAGATGTCTCTCCTCTTCCAAGAGTTGTTTCTCACGAAGCAGAAAGCAACTGACATTTGAAAAGGGTAACTGAGCTGTGGTGTCTGGAACCTTCAGAGATGGTGTCCTTCCACATCAACTCAGATAAATTTCTTGCTATTAAAAGAAAAGGTCAGCTGCTTCTGTTCGAGTAAACAAGCTTGTTTTCAAAAGAATGACAAAACTCTCCAGGTGCCTGCTGAGAAGAACCACACCGTTGAATTGTGACTGGCCACCCTCTCTATTTTTCCAGAACCTGCAGTAACATCTCTTTGAGGAACCGATGAGTTGGGTGCTGCCATTTTGAATTCCCACCAGGTTTGGCAGCACCGATGCCTTGCGGAGAATGTGGGTGTTTTAAATGTTCAAATGATAGCCCCCAATGCTGCCAAATCTGGTTATTTAGAATTCTTACAGTAGTGTGGGAAGATTGTGTGAAATTAGAATGATAGTGGGGCCAAGGTTTAGTGGTTTCTGCTAATCGGGAATTTAATGCTGCTGCTTATGGTGGTTGCCAGATAAACTCAAGCAGAAAACCCCATTTGGCAGAAGATAAATAAGTCTGCCTCTCCTCCTCTTCACTGTTGTTATTGTCGTTGGTGTTGCTGTTGTTGCACCACTGTCATCATCACCATCGTTGTCGTCATGATGTCCTCATTAACGGGAGTTTCAGAAGTACCATGTTGCAGGTCTTTATCCTCTAATACAGGCGTTTCCCATTTTTTTCAGGCTGTAGAACCTGTTAAATAAAACTTCCTGGAATCCATGATCAAGTGGCAAAGCTCCAAGGCAGGGTTTCTCAACCTCAACAACTTCAAGATGTATGGACTTCAACACCCAGAATTCCCCAGCCAGCCATGAATTCTGGGCGCTGACGTCCATACATCTTAAAGTTGCTGAGGTTGAGAAACACCTCTGTAGAGGTAGAAAATGCCACATGCACAAAATGGCGGCCGTGGCATTTTCCTCATGGGAGAATGCTGTGCAGCCAAGGCGTTTTCCTGGGAAAGTTTGTGGTCCATTTTTGTCCTTTTCAGGGTACCTTACAAAAATGGCTCTGGCTCTGGCTGTGTTTGAGTGAACTTTTCTTTTGCCCATAATCTGCCACGGAAGCCCATCATGTTTGCATGGAACCCAAAGGTTCCAGAGAACAGAGTTTGAAAGAGGTGGTGCATTAACGTGGTGATGCACTGTGAAGCTTCCTTGGGAGAGCATTCTGGGGTGGTCCCCTAAGAGACACTGTAAGGCCATCCCCTGGATGTAGGTTGCCCAACTGTCTTACAGGCTGACATCCCGCAGGCCTCCAAAGAAAACTGAAAAGCTGGCCGACGCATCACCTGCCTGCATTTCTGCCCTCAGGACTGTAGAAACAATGGTCTACAATGTATGAAGGACTACCAAAATGTTAGACAGTTCCTGGAGTCAAGCAGCTGCTGTTTTCAGAATTCCATTTCATCTGCACTCTTTTACTTGAACTGCAAACATGCCAGCTTCCCCTCCAACACTGGAAAAAAATAAAAGTGGGATAAAAATAACTTCCCATTTTCGACCACATTACCATATAAGGCCTTTTGAGGGTTTTAAAGGCTCCTTTGGCTTTCAGAGTTCAAATGAGATGACTTATGGAGCCACATCCTCCCCATTGATAAATATTCTCTGGAGGATGAAGAAGGTGGTCAATCTTTCTGTGTGAGCATAAATAATAAGCTTGGTTTTAGAGACCTTTTATCCATAAAACAGCTTCATCTTGATAGAGTAAAGGACATTGCAGATATTTCAAAAGTATCACTGTAGCATTAAAAGACTTACAGCCTTGTTTTGAACCAGTCTCCAAACTGTCTCAGTAGGGCAGTCCAACAAATAACACATTGCAGAAATCTAACATGGTTATTACAAGGGAGTAATTGAAACTCCCAGACTTGGATAAGCAAATGTCCCAGAGAATAATATACCAATCTTCCCCAATCCACTATCCTCCAAAAATGTTGGCTTGGATTCTAGGAGTTGTAGTTCCCATCATACCTAGGAGACACCAGGTTGGGGAAGATCAATAGACTATACACACACTCACACACGCATGCTATGTGGGTTAAAAGAGAGGTATGGATAATTATGAATCATGGCAGGCGTGGGCAGGCTTCAGGTGTGCAAGATATTTGATTAACTGCCTCACATGAAGGCCAAGCAGATACATCTGCCTGACATGCTTATCTTAGTTACATTGGACCTTCTGTAGATGATTTGCAGTTTAGTTTGTGGTTTGGTGCATTGTGTGAACGTAGAAATTGGACTGATTCAGTAACCAGATGAGGTGTGTTGTGCCTGGGTGTGTATGTGAGGGAGGAAGAGTGAGTGTGGAACATTAGCACAGGGGTTTTCAAACATTTTCAGGCGATGGAGCCCGCTAGTTAAAAGGAAAAAAATCTCAGAACTCCTGATGAAGGTCAGCCTCAAGTGATAGAAACTTGGGAACAAAATAAAACGTGTGCCATATTTTAAAGCTATCTGAATTTCACAAAAAAACCCCAATTTCTGTCCTGGAAAATTCCACCACTTATTGCAAGTATAAAAAGTGAACTTGTGAATTGTAAATGCAAAATTAACCATAGCTTGTTGGCATTATTTATTTATTTACATGGAGATCTGATTTACATATAGCGAAATGCATTGATTGGAAGACTCCAGTTGTAACTCAGTTGGAAAATGCCCACTTTACAGGCCGAAATTGGCTCCCCAACATTTTCAGGTAGACTGGAAAACAAGGTTGGAAAGTAGAGGTTGCTGCTCCTGATCCAGTTCCAGCAATATAGGGTCAGATGATCTGGGGGTGGATTCTGTGACCATCTTAGCATTTGGATTGCTTTCAGCTCAGCGCAGTATTTCCCAACCATGTCAACTTTAAGATGTGTGGACTTCAACTCCCAGAATTCCCCAGAAACACCGGCTTAGCAAGAAGATGAGTCTCATTCCCTGAATGCATGTTTTCATCTCACAGAAGAAAACATGATCTGCATTAGAAGGGAGGCATAATTTCTTCTCACAGCCTTTGGATGACTATAATTTTCTCAGCATCCTGAGTGTTTTTCATACAATAGGTTGAGATTTTGTGTGTGTGTGTGTGTAAACCTTTATTAATCATTTGGGGGAAAATGATGGAACCATTGTTCTTGGCGTTTTCCTTTTCAACCAAAGATGGTAAACTAAACTGTTGATCTGAATAGCTTGAAGTTCCTCCCACCTCTTTCCCTTAAATGATCACTGAGCACAACATAATGCAATAGAAGATGAAGGTTAAGACTGAATATAATAGTCTGGGGGGGAAAAAACCACAATGGTTTCATTGGATTACATGATCATGCAGCTGGTGCTAATTTTCATGCAAAACTTTGATTTACCTGACATCGATTAACCAATTTCACATACAGCAGACTGAATTTGGGGGGCGGCTGAGATCCTTTGTATAATGACGCCATTATGAAATAACTTAAAAAGGCTGTTGATGACGCAGTGTCTGTAATTGTCCTCATTTATGTCATTTATGAAATGAGGTTGTGGCATTTGCCTTGATGAAGTCAATCCCCGTGATTCTATTCATGAACCCTATGCATCCCCGCCCCTCAATTAGTTTATTAAAAGGAGGTTTCATTTGTTTAATCTTGCTCTTGCTTTAAGCAAAGCCAGTCATTGTGGCTTGCAAACCATGCTTTAGGGTTTAGTGTACGGTTTGAACCAGGATTGGCCTGAAGACTTCTTGCTGACCTTTCACAATCATAGTGCTTGCATCGCAAGTATGAGAACGTGTTGCTTTCTTTGACTTTAAAGACAAGTTTCACGTGTAATTTCTAAGTATAAATCCTTCCAATAAACCTGTAAGGGAGAAATGGGGCTATGGTGACCTTCCAGAAGTTCTTACTACAACTCCTGTATTTCTTATATTAGTCGTGCTAACTGGTAGTAGAATTTGGAGAGCACACAATCCCAGATTTAGGTTGGTTCCTTAACTTGAACTCAGTGGTGGAACACCTGCTTTGCACGTTGAACGACCTTTGTTCAATCCTCAACATCTCCAGGAAGATGTTTACAGCTTGAAAAAGTCTGAAACCTTGGATAGTGGCTGCCAGTCAGGGTTGGCAATGTTGTGCTAGATGGAGTGATGTGTCCTTGTTATATTCCTATGACACTATGCATTATGCCTCCAATCCCAAACGTACCAAAGAAGAGACGGCTCCATGTGCTAATTTATTTATACTGAGATAGATTTAGAAATACATTTATATGGGAATAGGCAATTGTGAATGTTCCAGGGGAAACTCTCTTAATGACTAGATCATACCTTACCTAAATGGTACATGAAGGTTGCAAAAATCTCAGTTGCCAATGTTCTGGAGACAAGTGAGTTCAAGGAATAAACTTTTGACCCAAATGCCCAACTTTTAAAATCTTCTCCAAAGCTTCCCTAGGCACCTAGAGAAAACCCATCCATTTCACAGCTCCTGATACCACCCCAAGGCTCAAAGATTGATTCTACGCATCCGACAGCTATTGTAACCTGGTCTTCCCCCTTCTTCCAGTTGAGAAATGATTACATCAGATTTTCTTAAGGGTTTCTCCCTCCTCCCCTTTTTTTTTCTTACAGCAAGATGTAGGAGGAAAGGAATCCCATCCATCTGGAAAGTGAGATTATTTGTAAGAGGAGTCATTTTATTATTTGATAGCATGGAAAAGTTCAATAATGTCCCAAGGTTTATTTACACCTTGGAGTTGAACGTTGCTTCTTTTTTGTAGGTTGATATGGCCAGCCAAATCTCATCTCACCAGGGCTAATTTCCAATGCTTTCCAGCTGTTTTCCTTCAACTTCATTCTCCCATAGTCTGGATGCCATTTCAAGGGGACCATACGCATCAGAGATGGGGACACCAATGTGTTGTTCAAAAGAGGGCACACATTTGTGTCAAGTCTTGCGTAAGCTGGCTTACTCCTGTAATTGCAGACTGAGAAAGCCTGATTGCAATGAAAGAGAAATATGGCCTCCCCTGAATGACGATGACCTGATCAGATCTACTCAGTTATTATGAGCATCAGTATGTTGATGCTTCGCTCATGGAACACGTGATGTGTCCTTCCAAGCTGTCCTTCTGATATTATATTCTAGGGTTTCTCAACCTCAGCAACTTGAAGATGTGTGGACTTCAGCTCCAGAATTCCCCAGCCAGAAGTCCACACATTTTCAAGTTGCCGAGGTTGAGAAACACTGCCATATTCTTTTAAAAACTCAGTCTTTTCCTCCTCTGACTGCTTTGGTGACAGTTTCCCCCACCCTCCAGATACATCTGACTGCCTACAATGTGCATCAAAGTGGTGAGAACTTTGGGTTAGCCCACGTAATGCTGCTAGTGGAAGATGTCTCCTACTTCTTCGATGAGGCATCTTTTTGATAAATGGGCCTACTTATGGATTCATTCTCTGAACATGGTTGGGGCCCTTCTCTTACTTACCTAGAAGTAAAGCAAATAAAATGAAGGCGACTGACTTTTAACTAAGCCCAAATGGCTTTGTTCTGTAAATACAACCGTCCCAGGATGCTGTAGATGCGAATGGAAGGCAAATCTGTTTCCCCCCCCCTCCTGCTATCTTAGCTACAGCAGGTGTCACCTACTTCCTGATTCTTTTTCTTTTTTCTTGAGGACAAAATAAGATGGCCGTTGCCATTAAATTGCTACCTGCAGATATAATTTTTTCACCGCAGCAGAAAATAACAGACAGATGCAATCCATTTTCATATTATTAAATGTTAGCACACATTGCTTGTGGCTGGGCAACCTTAGATGATCCTAATGCCTTTTGAAAAACAGGCAACTTGAAAAATTCATTCTCCGTGGGCTCAGACCGTACCGTACATGGCGTGAATTGAGGTGTTTTTATTGAAACTATCTCCCGACGGCAAGAAAAAGTAGCAGAAGAAAAAGCTATTAAGTAAAATGTCAGCCTTGGAGCACAAGAAAGTTATTTTTCCCACTCTTTCTGTTCCACAGCCAACTTTTTTTTTAATCTAAAAGAAAAAAGTAATAATCAATTTCAGGCATTAGCAGCGCGCAAGGGAGCACTTCTCAATGATAAAATAGTCAAATTTGCTTAACTGAATTTTGGGATTGCAGTGTTGGACTCCTGAAGTCCACAAGAACATGATTTGTACCTGCATTAAAGATGGCTTTGGCAGTGCCCTGGGGGGGGGGGAATCTGTGTTACCATTGTCCCTAAACAAATCAACGATACTCTGATATAGGGGTTTTAATCAAGAGTGGGGGGCAAGCCTTGGAGTTCTTGGAGATGTTGAAGGGGAACGTGGAAAGGAGGCCTCTGAACCAATTGCCTTGTGAGCTGTGAGGAACAAATATTAAAAATGTTGGCAATTACTTCTCTAACTGGTTTAGTTTCAGCAAGGGATGGTCCCAGTTTACCTTACACAAGGTATAAGGTAGCCTAGTTAGGTGACAAAGAAGATAAAAAGACGAACAATGATATGATTTACTCCAGTGCCAAATACAAGAGGTGTCAAACAATCAAGATGGTGGCCGCCGGTGGGCAATCCTTTTTTTTGAACACGTGTGGGGCATTGATCGCATGGGTGCAGCGTCTACTTGACCTTTTTTGACCTCCTCCTGTGGACAGCCCTGAATTGCCTGAAATTCTCATTACCATCCTCTTCTGAAAACAATTCTAAGCAACTTTTCCTCTTTTTCGCCTGGGTCTCTCTGGTAAATAATTCCCCTGCAAACAGCCTTGTTCTTTTTCCTTTGCTGGATAAGAGCTTTACTCCAGTTGTTTTGTTGCTGGGGGAGAAGGAAGGCATGCTCAGGGCTGCCTCCCTCCTTCTGAATCCTTGCTCAAAAGCTGAATGGACGGGCCCTTGAATCTTTCTTCTCTATAAATGCCTCCCTGCCCTTGCTTTAGCCTCACAAAGCAAACATTAGTTAATATCGCCTAGTCAGGATGGGTCGCTGAGGGAGGAGGACGGAACTCAAACACTCATTTCTCTTGCTAAACCAACAATGTAAAAACCTTTAATCTTCTTTGTTGACGAGAGGAAAGACCCATTTTTTTTTCCCCCTGCCAATACTAAGTAGCAGGTTGCTGGACGGCTCCCATCAGCCGTTCCCAGCTCGGGCTCCTTCAAACATCACTTCACCATTAGTCCTGCACTCAGTAGTAAACATTTCCTTATTTTTCCTGGCAGATCTGAAAAGCCCACCCAAGTTTGCTCAGAGTCGGAACTGGTTCTGCGGTATTGTCCTCTGATCCTGCAGAGGAAAATAGTGTCAGAGTTTAGGATGAGTCTGGCTTCTGCTGATCTTCTGGGCTTCCTAAAAAAACCATAAGATGTGTTCTCTTGAAGGCCCATCTCATCTAGGTTCTGTTTCAGAAGTGGCCAGCCAGATGTTTTGGTCAGTTCAAAAACACAAAAAAGTGGGTGGTCATCTGTTCCCAATGTTGCTTACTTAGCAGATAGCATGTCAGGTTGGATAGCCATGATTTAGGAGGCAGTAAACAGCCATATGACTAACAGACATTGCTAGTCTGGCTCTCTGTGAAGTTGCCTGGTCCCTTTCAAAAGTCTCTAAATTGGTGACCATCCTCACTGTACTTGGCAGAAAATCCTACAGTTTGACTCCAAGCTGTGTTTACTTTAGAAGCAAAATAAGCACATTCTCTTTGGGAAACTGTTACTTAATATATGAGACATAATTGATCAGCGGTATGACTTGGGGCTAAACATTAGGGCAGCATTGAATCATCTTATGGTTCTCCAGGGGTTGCAGAAGGAACCAAGACCTGGGGTTTCACTGAGCTCAGTTGCCCCCAAATTGCCTCTGAATGCCAAAGTCAAGGAAATGTTGGTGTTTCTCCAAAGGCAAGGAAACTACAGTTCTGATGGAAGAGTTTAGATGAGTCCTTTGAAACTTCTCAATGGACCTCAAGCCTTCTTCAGTGATGAGTCTTAAAGGGCAGAGATCTTTACTCAAGACAGACTGGTACCGTATCTTCCAAATGCACATGAGTAATCTTCTCTTTATGGAAACGTTTTATCAAACAGCAGTGCATGGACAGAGAAACTAGCCCCTAATATCAAAAATTATTCTCACTTGGCTTAAATGACATTCATTTCTTCCACCATCCTGAGTCGCCCAACATTTCAGGCAAAGGAGCAACTGTCTGGTGATTGGTTCCATGCTTCATATTTTTGGGAGACAGCAAGGACCATGGTAGATGGGGCAATGACACAACGTGGGTGGAGCCAAGGTGCAAATTTGGGAAGGGCTGAGTTCCAAGATTAGTTTTGTTTTCATTTCTTCAAAATGGGGAGAAATCATCCTTTGGATTTTGGACAACTGTGGTTGAAGATAAGGTTTCGAAGTCCTCAAGATGCTCATCTCTGCTTTAAAATACAAAGTTGGAAGAAGCTTTGAGGAGCTGAATTTGAATCTCACCTGTAATTTTATCCCAGGAAAATGCTGTCAAAACATGGTCACATAGTAACATGCTGTTTTTGAGGGCTGAATATGGCCTTATTTTCTTGGGGTTTGGGGAATGAGGAACCTGTGATTCTACAGAATAACTCATTTCTTTATTTAACTGAAGTCCCATGTGTGTCACTTTTCTTGTGCTCTATCGCTTCACTTCCATCTCCATCATACAACTGAGTGGAAGCTTCAGCTTAGGGCAGTGTTGTCCAAACTCGGCCACTTTAAGATGAGTGGGCTTCAACTCCCAGAATTCCCCAGCCAGCCATGCTGGCTGGGAAATTCTGGGAGTTGAAGTCCACTCATCTTAAAGTGGCCAAGTTTGGACAACACTGGCTTAGAGTGACCTTTCCACCATGTGGTGGTCATGTATCAACATGAAAAATCTGAACTTGCTTATTTCTCATCTTATCTGTTCTGCTACATCACTCTCCCCAGAATTCCTTGAGAGAAAGCATATTGTATCTGTAAGTTAACTATACCCAAAGTTCATGAGGTCTAGAAACTTCAGATCCAAATGTTGATTTCAGTCTAACACCTTGTCCATGCTGCGGGGGGGGGGGGGGAGAGCTTCCTTGGAGGAATTTAGATTATTCTTCCCTCCTCCTTGCCCCTCAGAAATCAAAGATAATGTGTTGGGCTAGCTGACTGACACAGAGTCTAATTTAGTTACTGGCATAACTATTTGCTAACGTGTTTATAGAAACTGATATCCTTCTCCGCCACTCCCCGGCCAGATGCCTCCTCGCTGGCTGTCTGAAATGAAGGCTCTGCCAACAGATAGTCCTCTTTGGCAGTCACTTCTCTGCCCACCACTCGCGTGAGACAGATACCAGCTGGCAAAGTTTGTAGTCATTTATTCCCTCCCCCCTGATTAAGGGAAGCTGGACTTGATTCAGGGGAAGATTATAAATTTCCCTATAACTAAGGGGGCATTTTTGGCCTGTACCTCCTTGTACCTTGCCCTTTCCTGTTTTTGGCTGTTTTCAGAAGCAATTTAAGCTCAATTATTTTATTTATTCCTTATTTTAAATCTACGGTCCTATATATAATTCTCTGGGGAGTCAGTCCTATCTAACTGTCATCTCTCTCTGTATCTCTCTATCATCTATTCCATCTATCATTCTATCATTTCTCTATCATCTATCTATATCTATCTTTCTATCTGTCTATGTATCTATTATCCATTATCTATCTCCATCATCTATCTATCTATCTATCTATCTATCTATCTATCTATCTATCATCTATCTATCTATCTATCTATCTATCTATCTATCTATCTATCTATCTATCTATCTATCCATCCATCCATCCATCCATCCATCCATCCATCCATCCATCCATCCATCCATCTATCATCATCACCATCATCTATCTTTGGGCTTTAAAGAGGGATTTGGGTGACATTTCTTTTTAATAACCATCATTCCTTATTAACATAGGATGTCTGCTCCTTATAAATTCCCTTGCATGTTCTTGGCTTGGTTGGGTGCTATTGACCCAGCAACCATGCATATTGTTTCTCCTCCTCCACCTTATGTTGCAAGGAATATAGGAATCCTGTACACTCTACTTTGGGAAGAGTCTGATCGTTTTGGATTAATTTAAGAACTCCAGATAGTTGCATTCTGGGGTGGGGGCCAACTCCCCAAGAGAAAAGAAGTTGGCAAACGCTGCTGCATGTCGCTCTTATCCAGGTCTGATGAGCGATGGCTTCTATTTTGAACGGCGATGTTTAAAGATAGACTTGACCTATTGAGACATTGTGGAATCCCCAGCCAGTGATACGCTGCTTCAGCATTCCAAAGACCATATCATGAACAGATGGAGGGGGCGCCTGGTGGAAAAGCAAGAGTGCAGAGACAGTTGATAGAAAGGGAAAGAGGTGGGGTCTGCTCCAAGAATCTGGCAAAGGAAGTCCCACGAGAAAAATGTCATCTCTAATCTGCAAGTTTCCGTGCGAGACAGCCTCCAAGAGGCTAGGAAATTTCTTGCAGGAAAATAGAGGATGGGATATCACCAGTTGGGCTGATGTAAGCTAAGAAGAATTAAACCCAGGAGGCCTTGAAATGGGGGCCACTCATTCCAACCTGTAGGTGGAGCGTCTTACGTAGCCCAAATGGCAGGTCCCTTTGGTAAGCATGGGAGGGATCAAAAGAGACAAGGAACCCCCCCCGGATTGGAAGAAGTGAACCAGTTCCAAGGCTGACCCTACTCCTCTTACACCTCCTGCTTCTCGATCCAGCTATGTTGCGTCTCCCTGTTTGCCCTCTAACTCCCTAGCCATTACCAGGTGTGGCTGAGGGCCTCATCTTCATCTGAGACTGGATCCCAGCCATGGCTGAGTCACACTCGGAAGAATTTTCTCGCTCCCTCTGATGTTTACGAAGACTTGGGAAACTACTGTCTTGGGAACATTGTCCTCTAAGTAGCTTTCCCATAAAAGAAATCCCACAGATGTTACTTAGTGTTCATTTCGTTTGTTGTCAGCAGCCCAAACACTGGTTGCTTTGTGCTTTGTGACTTGAAAGCGAGAGCGAGAGCAACCTTCTGAGCATTTTTCTAATTTCCTAATTAAACCATTGACAGTAGCAGGCGGCTCGCCCCCTCCCTTTCTATAGTACATGAGCCTGCTAACTTGGAAGACGGCTGGTCCCTTTTGAGAGTTTTGTATTGGCCTGCCCGAGTGTTTAAAACCTTGAGCGGTACCATTAATTCTAATCTGTCGTACTTTTGCTTCATATAAATTAAGATTTATATGTCTGCTAGATGACTTGTTGCTTCAGGAATGCTTTAGAAGCTCTAGACCCTGCACAAATGACAGAAATGAAATGTGTGTGTAAGTGTACGTGCGTGTGTGTGCATATGTGCATATACACATGTATTAGAAGTAGGCTTGGCTCCCATATGAGTAAAATGCAAAGTCACCTAGCTGCCCAAATCTACTGGAGTGGACCGTTCAGTTGACTTTTAGTCAAAGCCAATGTTCTGCAATGTGGAGAGATTGACTTAAAACTCCAGAAAAGGTCTCTTACATCTTCTGGTCACCTGGGCAAGGCTATAGACTCTTTATCAACCAAGCCTACATTCTGCAAGCATAGCTGCTTTTCCTGGTAGCCATGGTTATTGGAATGCTAAGTACATATATATTCTTGCTCTGACTTGTGTTGGAAAGGCAATGAAACTCACACAGTCCAGCCTTCCATCACATGTTTAGTTTAGCCCAAAACACAATAGAGGATAGAACCAACTCTGTTCTGCTTTGTTCAGACAATAGCTGGAATATTTCCCAAGTTTTAGGCACCAGATGTGAAGAAGGACATCAACATATTTGACTGCATCATAAGGAAAGAGAGGAAGGTAGCAAGGAACTTAGAGAATAAACCCTTTTAAGGAAAAATGGAAGGAATTGGGTATATTTAGTGTGAGGAAGAGATTTACCCTGCCATATGAGTGGTCAGATCCAAATATCTGAAGGGTGATCGTACAGAAGATGAGGAGCAAATGTATTTTCTGTGTTACACGAAGATGGAGGTTTTCCAGATCTATGGCTTTCAATTCCCAGAATCCTCAGGAATGGCCATGTTTGGCTGGGGAATTCTGGGAGTTGGAGTCCGCACAACCCTACATAGGGTACGGTGGTCCAGAGGCAAGACATGAACAAGGAGAATCGGAAGCATAGGAAGAATAAGAAGAGTATGAACTGTTCTGTCATGGAATAGACTGCTGGTGAAGATAGCAGTTTCCTTTGTCAGTGGCACGGGGATGGCTCTTGATTGAGCGCTGCTTCATGGCTGTGTTTGCAATGTACTCTTAACCTGCTCCTTACAAATCTAAGTGCTCATTTGGTTAGATTTAACATTGATTTTTTTTTCCCTGTGTGTGCGCCTTGGCATGTTGGATGAATGCTGCCTATTTTCTTAGTTTATAGTTCAACTAAGTATAGTGCATCTACTATGCAAATGTTGATTTGTTAACCAGAGTAAGTGTGCTACATGAACACGTAGTTTTTCTCCTCCCCTCCCCTCCCCTATAGTAGAAGAATACTTGTTATGTTTCACTGCTACTCCCCCCACCCCCCTGCATGTTGAAGAAAAGTTTATATTCTGTCTCAATGGATCACAGGATCCATTTGATATTTCTGGCTGGGCGCATCTATTTTGAGAGGCTGACTGTCATTGGTCTGTATGTATAAATAGGATACATTTGTCATTTCATTTCATTAAGGAAGGGTGGAGAAAGTCTTTGCTGAAAGCAGCCTCTTGGCAAAAAGCTGGCTATGGTAGGTGCTCATTTAGCCAGGTGGAGGCATCTGAATTCTCTTCTCTTAGGTCACCAGAAACGTCAGTACAACGAGATACATGCTTCCTTGGGATTATTTTGCTGATGCTAAACGGAGTGCGGAAATGGATGGACTCTGTAAAAGGTTTTCCATTATAGTTGCAAACCAAGCTGAGGTTCCAGGCTGGCTGGGAGAACACTACTGCATTTCTCTCTCTCATCCTCAGACACGTTGCTTGGGTTCATGCAGCATGCTAAACTCCAAAGGTAGGTGAACAACTGCTGTGTTCACATAGCATGTGATGCTCTACCAAATAGCGCACTAGATGGTTGAACGTGATGGTCTGACTTACACTACCTGCTAAGACAGTGGCTGGGTTTCCAGTACGCTGAACCACAAAGGACCAATCCCATTTGAACCTAGACTAGCATGTGGTGTGAACGTGGGTCCTACGCATTGAATAGCTTTCTCCTCCACTCCTACAACTCATGGGGCAACTTTGGGAAGGCCTTGAGAGCTGCATCCAAGCTTGAGAGCTGTTCTCAAGTTTTGGTGGGTGGCCCTCTTCAAATTCATCTCAGAACCTTCCCCTTACCTCTCCTCCCGAGGTTTTCTAGGTTGCATCCAGGCACGATTGATCCGCCTATCCCTCCTTGGAAGAGGATCAGCCAGTTTCTACACTGGAACACATGCATGACTATCTTTCAGTTGTGAGCCGGAAGCCTTGGGCCCTGGGATCGGATGTATGAGTCACTGCTCCTTAGGATGGTTGGCAGCTCTTGGAAACATTAGAATAGGAAGCTTGAGTCACTTGAACTTCCTCTTCTGCTCCAATTAAGCTATGTTCGAGGTCGCCCTTGAGTCATCTTGGCAATGAGAACGATTGCGTTCTTCCATCAAAAAGGGGCACATCAAGCCTTGACTAGATTCAATCAACCCCAGGCAGCTTGTTAAGCACTTCTGAAGCTTGCAGTATGGCATCCTATCAACCAGGAATTTCGACATGGATGATGGAAAGAAAAAGACTAGGGCTTACATTTAAGGTTATGAGGTGGGGAAGAAGTCAATAGAAATACAAGTGGTTACAGATGGTGGGCTCTTTTTTGCTATATCAGTACAATCGGGGAGAAGGAACATTTATTGCAGGAACATTGGTTTAAGTCCAAAGAGCTGGAGAAGCGATGAATCTCTGGACCAGAGTGGTTGCCAAGTGTCCAGTTGAAGGGCTGCAGAACCATTGGGGCCACCATGAGTGAGTTAGGGACCAAAATCCCATCCTGTGTTCCACCAACTGGGAAGGAGGCTCCCCC
This sequence comes from Python bivittatus, assembly GCF_059951505.1. Taxonomy (NCBI): domain Eukaryota; kingdom Metazoa; phylum Chordata; class Lepidosauria; order Squamata; family Pythonidae; genus Python; species Python bivittatus. The sequence continues at coordinate 5,265,019 of NW_028277083.1, forward strand.
AATGCAATAGGGGTGCTGTACTTCACCTTAAATTAAGCATAGTAATGCACATGGACCAGGTTGTCCCACTTCACTCATCCTAACACATGGTTGAGGTCACATAACATGCTTTAGAGTGAACTGGATGGTTTGATTCCCTGGGCCAGCAGGACTTGACCTTGGTGGCTTGGCTCCTTGAGGAAGATGTTTCTGTTTTATTTAACTGAGACTCAAGGCAAAAGTTAGAGGTGCCTTTCTTCAGCTTTCTGATCATTCCTTATCAAGAAAGTTGTCAACACTTTATCTACGATTTTGCTCAATTAGTCTCAATGGGATCGGGTGGCTGTGGTTCAGCGTGCTGTGGAGAAATCCAGCTGTTGTTCTAGCAGATTGCAGTGAACCAAACCGTTATATGAAGGCATAATATCATTTGTTTATTGGGACAGAACTTGACTTATGGACACCACAATTGTGTTTTGTTCACCCAGGGTTAGCAAGATGTCAGAACACAGCCATTAGACTGATGTACAAGGTAACTAGTAGAATTCCTGCCCCCTCCAACTCATCGGAAGAGAGACCAAGGTGTCTATGTGTGTGTCTCTCCTAGATCATAGTTATGACTCCAATCAACCCCACTCCTTATTTTCCCTGGAAATTGGGAGGCAGAAACCTGTATAGATTTTCAGACTCTTTTGCTCTGAAATCTGTGTGAAACTAAAACACGGTCACTGGAGGAAAGGTGATTGTAAAGCAATGTACCTGTTTGGAAAAGGGCAAATAAAACTAGTCTATTAGGAGCAGATAATATTGTAATACTGTATCACTTTGTATGGACTTCTAAAAATAATAATATTGCTAAACTGGAATGGCCATGGGGTGAAACAAAGTTTATTAGTATCGACCCCTAACTGCCTCATATGTGATAACTGGATAACAAGTTGGTTGAAGAGTATTAATGGCCAAGTCAATCTTTAGATAATACCAACAATTCTTTACTTTTATTATTTATTTATTTGATTTCTATGGCTGCCCATGTCACATAAGTGACTCTGGGTGCTCTTAACTCTTAGCTTGTTGGAATTCATTAATATTCACATTAGGAGCAAAACCATTATGGTAGGTAGAAGGCAGAAAACAAAGGGTACAGTAATAACATATGATATGGTACAGTACAGGTTGATTCTCCCACTTTTAGATCAATTCTAGGCCAGTCAAACAAGCTTCTGGCCTAACTTACCCTACTGCGTTGATATACAAATGTTCTGGCCGAGAGATGAAATAGAAAGACGATAAAAACAAATACGGTGCAAAGAAATCCAAGCCAGCAAGCTGTGCTCAGATCCAAGTCTCAACCAGAGTGGTTTGGTTTAGTTTAGTTAGTTTAGTTTAGTTTAACCATTCTGTGAGTTAATCTCTTTGGGGACTTAGGAGGAAAAGCACAAAGAGACAGCCAGAACCTTTTTTCTAAGAAATTTCCTTCTAATAGAAGCAAATATGTGTAGCTGAGGGTTGAACTGGGGAGACCTTGGGGTTCTCTGAGCTTGGTGGTTTTCTTGCAGACGTTTCGTTACCCAGCTAGGTAACATCTTCAGTGCTAGAATGGAGTGGGTTTGCTCTCTGTTTATGGACTGTGGCGTGCCCTGGCAGTGCTGGTGGGAGTGTGGGTTTTGTTTTGTTTTTCCCCCCTCTGGTAGTTCCAGAGGGGGAAAAAAGTTCCAGAGGGGGAACTACCAGAGGGGGGAAAAATAAAACAAAACAAAACCCACACCCCCACCAGCACTGGCAGGGCATGCCACTGTATATAAACAGAGAGCAAACCCCACTCCATTCTAGCACTGAAGATGTTACCTAGCTGGGTAACAAAATGTTTGCAAGAAAACAACCAAGCTCAGAGAACCCCAAGGTCTCCATAATTTCATTCTACTTTACAAATTATTATTGAAGCTGAATCAGATTCCTATCTATCTATCTATCTATCTATCTATCTATCTATCTATCTATCTATCTCTATCTATCTATCTATCTATCTATCTATCTATCTATCTATCTATCTAATCATCTATCTAGCTATTGCTATCAATACACAGACACAGACACACACACATGCATGTAAATATTTGCTCGATAGAAGTCAATGTTTAGCTTTGTTTTTCATCACCAGTTTTGGCTTTTCAGAATGGCTTTTAAAAATTAAGCATCACTCTCTTTCCAAACCCCCCTTAGCTTGATCAGTCTCGATTAGGAAATGCTGTTTGATATGCTCCTGAATGTTTCGCTTTGACATGGCTCCTTCCAACTTCTGGCATGTGGCTGCCCCCTCGAGCCATTTCCCAATCATCTAATCTTTACAGATGCATGTAACATCATGTTCCCTTGCCCTCCGCTGTATTGGAAGCATTGGAAGACAGCAGAGAAGGGGGGGGGGGGAGGAAGGGAGGGATGGAGGGAGAACGAAAGCAAAGGCCTATCCCTTAATTAAAAAACCAACACATCAGACTGTTTGGTAATTATGGTTTTAACTACAGCTCTCACAGGGGACTTGAACGAGGCAGAGTTTCATAATGGTAAGTTAATTAATATTTATATATTACCCGGAATGTGCAACAGGGCCAAGGGCACCCTATAACAGGGTTGTAAAAGGGTGAAGTTCTGAAGTGGTTTTCACACCTTTCCAGCAAGTTTATTCCCCCTCGTGGGCTGTTTGCGGCAATGAATGTTGTTTTGGGTGGTGCCTGGACTTCCCTTCTGCAGGGTCAACTGATTGCTTCCGTAATGAGTTTCCCTGCCTTGCATCTTCTCAGAAACTTTCTTTCCCTTGCGAAACAGACCTTCTGTTTTCTGACTGCCTTCCCAGATGTTTGCAGGTTTCTTCTGAATGTCTCTTGGGGGTTTTCTGGAGCTGGATTTAGTGCTGGAAGTGAGGAAGGATGTGGCCTGTGCAGATGTTTTCTGTTCCACATCTTTCTATCATCCTGGAGCCTCCCTATCGTAATCTGTAAAAATGGCCTGGGAGGAAGTCCTCCACCATGTCTTCCTTTGGGATTTCAGGGAACTGTAGGAAGCAGGGAAGTTGCAACCAATGGGGAATGGATGGTACAGCCTGCCTCCTGGGGTCATGGGGGCTCCATCACTGGAGATTTTCAAATGAAGCATGGACAGCCATTTGATTGGGACGCTCTGAGGGTTCCTCCCCTGAGTAGGGATTTGGACTAGAAGACCTCCTAGACCTCTTCCACAAAATGATCCTATGACCCTACGATTCTAATGCTCTATGGTTCTATGATTCTATGATTCTACAGTTCTACGATTCTACATTTCTATGATTGTATGATTGATTCTATGATTCTACAGTTCTACGATCCTACGGTTCTAGGATTCTACATACACCTTTCAGTCACCACATCACTGGCCCAGGAGAAGGCCACCAACATTCTCCTATTCTATGAAAAGAAATTCTGCAAGCCAATTCTTTCTTCAAATTGAACAAGAACAACTGGAAGGGGGAAATTAAAGAGAATTCCTCTACATGGCCCTAATTTTGCAGTGCTAAAAACTGAAGTAGCCACGTCTAAGTTCACAGAAGGTAATGCGACTGTGTGGCATCAGGACAATATACCATGAGCAACCTGGTGTCTCTGAACGTGTGAGAATCTGGTGAACTGAAAAACAAAATCCCAGTTTCTAGCATCACCATTACTTGCTAGAATGCCTTGAAGTTCCATCCCAACCCTAGAAGCAGGGATGAAGCCCACCTACCAAGAAAAGAAAACAAAAGAACTGAGAATGGTGGTGGAAAAATCCTGGAGGAGCTAATTGGTTATCAAGGAACTATCTTGTTTTCTGGCAAATGGATATGTCATGATTAGCTATGCCCACTGTGGTAGCCCTTTAGTAAATACACAAGACTTCTTAGTGTGTTGAAGCATCCATGACTTGCTCTCAAAATTCCAAGTTAGTCTCCTGGCTTAAAAAATTCCCTATCATTGTAGCATAAGGTCACCTTGAAATGTAAATAATATCTTTACTGTTAGATTTATATCCCACTTTTTTTTTTTTGTACAACTCAAAATAGATACATAATGTCTTCTAATGCTTCTACCTCTATTTTCCCCATAACAACAACCCAGTGAGAAGCTCTGGCCCAAAGTTACCTACTTGGCTTTCATGCCACAGTCTCCTGGTTTCTAGTCCAGCACCTTAACCACTACCCCAAACCACTACACCAGACTTGACTCCAGATGACTTCATGAACACATTGGTGGAGTTTCTTTGGCAACCATATGGAAGTGGTTTGCTCCTGCTTTCTTGCAGGCAGGTTTTTCAACTTCTGTCTAGCTTACAGTTTTGGATTCCTAAAGTCTTCTGTCCAAAGGACCACCCAAATCTGACCATCCTAGCTTTTTTAAAGAACTGTCCTGGTCAGCTAAAGTGCTGCCACCTGCTGGGGAAATAGCACCATTGGTTGAGCCAAAATGAATAATTTGGCCATGACCATTGAATTTTCTTGCAAACATGTCAGCCGTATTTTAGGAACCTTCTACCTAGGAACATTTCAAGATTCTCCCACAAAGATGCCATTTTCTTGGGTGATGTCGATTCATGCCCCCAGCTGCATGAATAGAATAGAACTGAGTGTTATCTGAAAACTTCAGACTCCTAAGCTATTGATTCACATTCCATATGTGCATTGGTAATAAACAGTTTTGTTTCATATGGTTGCATGCATATGCTTAGGAGGGTTTCTAAGCATTGAAGGACTCAGTCTCTGTCCAAGGTTGAGCTGAGTTGCATTTCAATAGACTGAACATGTTGACTGCATTGCTCGCTATCAAGAGTCCATATATCTGATCAAACGTTGCATAAAACCCTTGTTAGATGAGGCTCCTGGAGAGGAGAGGTGGAAAACATCTAGAAGCTGGTAGCTTTGATTCCTGGGAAATGTTGCCATATTGTTGAGTGGGGAGCTAATACAGTTTTTGCTCAGCCTAGGCTAGACAACAGGAAACTTTCTTTTTGTATAAGCTGTCAGCCAGTAGAACTTGCTGCCACAAGTCCTAAGTCCTCTGCTGGAAGTCTTCAAACAGAGGCTGGAAGGTCATCTGTCAGATATTGTAGAGGTTCCTGCCTTGAGCAAAGAGTTGGACTAAATCACCACTAAGCTCCCTACCAACTCTATGATTTTTTGATGGGCCCCATAGGGAAATTCTATGCTCCTGCCTCTTATCTAATCCTGTTTATTTATTTGCTGGGTTTTCAGTCACTCTTCCTAACCTAGTCTTCAGACTGAATAAAGCTGTAGCCTTGGAGAACTTGTGATACCCCTTCTTTTCATTGATGAAGTTCTCCCACTGCTTGACAAGAAGAGGATGAGTTTTAAACAGATCTTCTTAGCTAGACATGGGATGAACCTTTGTAGTATCTCTCTCTCTCTCTCTCTCTCTCTCTCTCATTTAGGGAGGACTTTCCCAAAGAATAGGCTTCCCAGAGCTAGGCTCAGATGTCACACCTCCTTCTTAGATTCTTCCAAATAACACCTTCAGAAGCAAAAGCATGATGCATCTCTGAGTAGGCTAATATCTGCATGGAGAGAATTCTAAGCCGCCTGTTCATTCAGCCAAATCTGCCCAGCCTTTGTATCACTGACTCCTCTGTTTATGTAGCATCATTAAGCATTTCCTTTCAATTAACCCACTGGAATGTTATGGGGTTGGAGCAATGGTCGTATTTATTCCTTCGACTTCCTTGCTCTCAGACAGCAAAATCAAATCGATGCTTCATGGAAAAATACAAGTCCAGTCCAGCAATCATATCTAGTCATATTTAATCTGTTCAAAAATGCTAAGTCTTCTTGATAAGATTTTTAAAAAATTGTGTGTATGAAAAACTTATTTTCAGTTCTATGACCCCTAGGCTGATAAAATACATCCTACTGTATTTTATTTACTTGGGATTATGAGCTTAATATACTAGAACTGGTTTTCTATCTAAAACGAATCTAAACTTTGCTTTCTGTCTAATGATGGGTCTTTTGATGTCTAATGGGATAATTGAGCATCAGCAGAACTGTGATGGATCAGATTAAAATCCTATGTCGTCCAACAACTATTTCCCAAAGTGGCCTGCCAGAAGCCTCTGAGATATCCACTAGAGGACAAGTTCACAATAGCCTTCTCCATGGCTGTCTCTAAGCCACTGATATCCAGTAGAATCCTAACTTTGAGTTTTCCATTCTCTACTCTTTCTACATTAGAGGGGGATTTCCCAGTCTGTATCTCCCCATAAAGCCTTTGGTGTTGCCCCCAAAGAACCTTCCAATATCGAAGGTGGTGAAGACTGAGCCCTTGAAACTCCATCCAAACTCAGCTACAAGACATCAGGGAGGCCCCAGCAAAGCTCACTCATGAAAAGGCCCTTTCTCATCAGTAGTTCTTCACTCACAGTTCTCCAGACAGTCATGTTTACATCTGACTGCTGACTCAGACAGCCTTTTCTGATGCTTGGGTTCCCTTGGATTCAGTGAAGTTGGAAACAGAAGGTTGCTCCAGGGCTGCCTCTCTTGAAGATCTGGGATTCCTTTTAGTCATCCTCAGTATTATCAAGAGTAAATTGCTCCAGAGATAGCCCCGAATCTTCTAAAGAACACTCCTCCAGGGGAAGCAGCTGAGAACATCTCAAGCTAGGATACCTTGATAATAGATAACCTATCAGACACTCTGGAGTCCTCTTGCCAAACACAATTCACTGATGGCCTAGCTTTTGAGTCTCCTCATTTCGTTAGGTTCTGCTGATTCAGTTCCTTCGCCCTCAAGATCAAAGTCTCCTGGTCTCTGATTCATTTCTTTTTTCAAGGGAGGTAGGTTTTCTCTGTATCAGATTCTCCACGTCTTTCTGGAAGTGTAACAAAACAAGAGGAAAAGATCTGAGAATATCCTTGACAGTTTGACAGCTGACATTTTGGTGGTTCCAACTCTTTCACATACCCATTGCATCCTTCGGGTGCCCTTAAAAACAGTGTCTTTCTTGTGTCTAGGCACAACTATTTAGAAGTTTAAAGCCACTAATTACAGGGAATGGGACGTAGTCTCTTTCATCCTGGGAGCTGCAGGGCTGCTGGAAGGAATAAGAAGGGAAAACATTATATATTGAAAAGCTCCAACAGCTTGCTGATGTGGGTTGGCATCCAGTAGCGATAGCTTTTTTTCTTCGTGCAAATTTCCAAAGAAGCTAAGTGCAATAGAAAAAAAAAACAAAGCCTCTAGTCTCTACTTTTTCACTTCTGGCAACAATTAGAGAGAGTTATCCACTAGAGTTTTTCTGGTATGACAATCCATAATCTCTGGAGAAGCATCCAACTCTTTGATTCTAAGAGATACAGACTTTTGTGACTTCTCTTGTTACTCGGCAGGTAATTGTGATGGATAATTATGGCCAAAATTGCATGTTGGGCCAGTCTTTCAACTTGAACTATTATGTGGCAACTCACATTAGATTTCTTCTTACCTTCTCTTTTTTCAGGAGAACTCTTCAAGTCAATCCAGTGCTCATCCTTACAAGATGAGTAGCAAACAATCAATTTACTTCATTAGGAGAGAACTTCCAGTTCCCTAGTGCTACCCTTTTAGTTGTACATTTGGTTTCCGGATGGACTGAAAATCAAATGTGGGGAAATAACCAAAGATCTGAAACAAACTTTGCTCTGAAGGTGGATGGGGTTGGCAGACTGATTAAAAGACTCGCAAAGGAAGCAGTAAGTTAACTACGTGATGGACAAAGCGCTCAGCAAGAAAATGGAATGGAATCTCAGGATGGAGGACAAGATTCTGTGAAAGCATCAGACTGAAACTATTGGGTAATTTGTTATTTGCAAAATACTTGTTATTGTTTTTTTCCCCTAAACTGTGTTATAATTATGCGTGGTAATTCTGAATCATTTTAAGACATTGCATTGTTTTCTACTCTTGGATTGTACTTTGAAGGCATTGTTAAGGAACCAAGGGAGCCAAGATGGTAAAGTGATTAGAACATTGATTTAAAGTGGAAGAGAACAGGGTTCAAATACCTTGAAGCTCACTAGATCACCAGGCCAAATACTCTGTACCTTCCCTATCTCCTGCGGTTGTCCTAAAGGTGAAACATAGAGAGGAAATGACAGACTACTCCACTTTCCCTCTGGAAATGCAATAAATAACATGACTTAATAGCTGGACAAAATATTTCAAAGCTTGTACAGCACAGGTGGAAAGTGGAGAAGCTGAATGTTAGGTCCCACTGAAATCCACAGGATTTAGTTAAGCATCTATTGCAGTGAAATTTTTAATTTTTTACAAAACATTGAGAGTCTCAGATAGATTGTATGGATCTTATCATTCCTAAGATCATCATTCATGCATATATCTCCTTGTTTGTTGGTACATACATATTGGTGACAATCAACCAAGTTCACTTAGACTTGTGGTGTGGAGATGTGGTGGTCAGGGCAAACTGCTGCAACAAGAAAACTTCCTTTCCAGTAGCATGCTGCTGTGATGGGTCTCATGGAGACCCATTGCTCCACCTTGACCAAATGTCAAGGTGAGGTCTATCAGTCATAATTGGCAGCTTTACCTGACTAACATAGCCTTCTGTGCATGCACAGCTGATACACAGAAAGTGCAGTGATTGAGCAAAATAAAGCTATGCAGCAGCATCTCTGGCTAGGAGAGAATGTTGTTTTGCCCCGTGGCACTGCTTTGAAGGGGTGTTGCACTCAAGAGCCCCTTTGATGATCTCTGCACCCTGCTGTCAACATTCACGGGTGTACTGTATCTCTGAATTTTGTGTCCTTCTCAAACTTCATCTACAACTGGTATTGTCAGTGTTCTCCTATGAATGATAGAGTCACCATGTTTGGAGAAGACATCTTAGGTGGACTAATAGAGTTTTACAAAGAAGCCCTTCCTTTTTTCACTCCTCATCTTTCTGCATTTAATTCCAAGACATCAAAGGGCTTGCATTATGGAAGAAAAAGATCTCTCTACCTGCATTTTTTATAGAATGCATTGTTTTAACTAACTGATTAGACCTTCCCTTAGTCACCTTCAATCTAAATTGAAAAGCCTCCAAACACTATCATCTTTCTTTACAGAGGAAACTGCTTAGCACCTTAATCAGTCCTGTTTTGTATATTTGCATTTCTTTTTTTGTTGTGTAGATAGCAACTCTAGGAGAACCTCAACAGCTTCAGGATGAGAGGTGGTGGGGCAGGAAAGTAGCTACATTTTCCTCCTCAAGGGTCAGGACCAAAATCATTTCCAGATCTACTACTAGCATTTCAGAGGTAGCTTTCTTTGATGGCAATGGAGGATCCCACTGGAACAAAGAGACAACTCCCAGAGGCAATTATTAATAGTGTGATGAGTTATCCCAGATCTTTCACCACCAATGGAACATATGTTTCATGTCACTTGATGGTCATCCAAGGAGGCAATCCATGATGCATGTTGCTGAATAGCTCAGGGTGCTGAGCAGCCAAACAATGTTCATGTCCAAGCCCAGGCCCATGTAAAACTAATTTCTTGGTGTTGCGTCAACTGAATCAAGATTAGTAGGACAGAAACATGGACTCCAAACTGTAGTATCTCTTAGCAGCCTTGGTAAGACACCACAGCCTCTTTCATAAGCTCAGGGCTGGGTGGTTACATTCACTTTGTTAATTGCTGTTAACAAGCGTGTCCTTGTGGTGAGGTTAATGATTCACTTATCGAGCTGATTGGCCTTTTCATATCAGTTTGCCAACCAACTGGGTGTTGAAATAGGACGGTTCGTTTGTTTAGTCATTGACTTTGGAGGTGGTAACCAAGAGGCTTAAGAGCTTGGGCATTTAGGAATTCCCTGGACGCTTCCCTTGGCTTGTTAGAGGAGAACTGTTTGGGAGTTGATAAATGAGAGGATGATGGGGAGCAATTAGCAAGGCAGAATGGTGGTGTGAGGCTGCCTTATCTGCAAGTGATAGGGCGAACAGGAGCGAGGCAAGAATTCTGCTGGCAGGTTAAAGCCATGGGCTTCTGACAATGAGTAACTTTTTTCTCTGTGAAGTCATTAGTGCCCTGTGCTTCCTGCACAGTTGTAAACATACCTACTTAGGTGGAATTCCATCACAGATTTATGGCTGCAGGAAAGTTAAAGGGAGCCTCTTTCTTCTGCCCACTCAGAAGCTGCAATGCGTGTCCATGAGTGCAACTAGCATTCCAAACCACACAATTAGCCCTGTTTTTTTGGGTGGGGAGGGGGATTACATCGCTTCTTCCTGTCACCTGCTGGGCCAACACATCAACATTAACACTGATGGCTAGGTAGTGGCCACCCATGATAGAAACTTATTTATGTCCTTGATTTTTACCAGAGGAGGACAACTTAAGACTCTAGAAGATATATGGCCTCTGAAAGACTTAACTTGCTCCTGGAGATCTCCGAAATGTTGTTACCAAACTCTGATTGTTAAAGGGGTGGCAAGGTCAATGCAGTAATTAAACACACAACTGGAGAGTAATTATGTTGACTTATGTTTAATTTGATATTGAGAGTATCGATTTATACAACACCAACCTATTTTAAACCTGCTGCTTATGTCGTTACATATGCATAGATATCTTTTCATTGCATTGGCAATTCAGTTTAGGTTTTGATTTGGTGCTACTAATTTTTGAGGGTGTGTTACGTTGAAAGTGTCAAGCAAAGAATTGTGTGGGGCTAACAAAACATGTGGCATCAAAATCAAATTGCTGGATAGCTGCAGAAATGCAAGATAATGGAAACTGCAGTCACAATTTTCCCCTTAAAAAGCTGGGAGAGATGGTGGAGAAATTCATCCAGGTTACAATTTAATGCAAATTTATCTAACTCACACTTCTCGAACTTGTCTTTGGGGGACAGTGTGACTGTTTTAAAAACCTACATAAATTTGAGGTGCAGAATTGCTGGTAAAGAAATTCATGCAGAAATGAAATGGAATGAACTGAAGGCTGAAAAAAAATCATCAAAATTATTTTTTCCTCTTTGGGTTTGTCAGTGATTTGGTTGAAGGTTGTTGTGACAGCCACCAAACAGTGCAAGGCTTCATTCTTGATTAAAAAAAAAAAAAAGGTTTACCATCTTTAGTTTGTGAGAACCAGAGCAAAGAGGAGATTGGTTGGGGAAACTCAAGATTTTTCTTCTCCTGAATAGAATTATCTCTCTTTGCATTCTGATTTTTTTAATGGGGAAATAGGTCATGTTGTAAAGACAAACAAATACAGCAACACACAGAAACAACACATGGAATATAACGAACATCAGGTTGCACATGGTGGCTTCCTCAGGTGAATCTTCTGAGCCTCATTCAGAAGTGTTAATCAGAGAAAGGCTTCACTGTTGGATACAGAGAACAGAGCTGCATAGAGGAAATCATGTGTTGTCAATCATTAGGATAGGGAGCATATTTAAGGAAGAGGACCGTCTCTTTCTGGACCCCACCTGCTCTGTAGAGACCAATGAGATAGCAGGATAGGCACATCCAAGGACATTCTTGACTTGAACTCTTCCTTAGATCTCAACACTTCCATGGAAGGAACCTCAGAAAGATATCCAAACTGAATGGGAAGAATCCCTCATGTTCATAACAGTGGGCAAGTGAACTGTCACTGAGAAGGAAGGAGTCTTCCTCCTTCTACTCAGTATAATGGAGGAGTAAAATATCTGGGATGAACATGGAGAAGCTTCCTTTGAGGCAAGTTATCCTAAGGAGCAACCAATGCTCCTTCTAGGATTGGAGAAAGCCTTAAGACAGGCCACTCTCAGCATCCACTCTGAAAGCTTAAACAGGTTGGATATGTCAAAAACAAACCCCAAACCCCAAACCCAACCCAAAAAGTAAGTTGCCTCTACTCTTCTTGCATCTTCTGTGCAAAATGGAAAGGACCTCTCTGCTAACATATGGACCCTCTGGAGCCAGCCATGATAGAACCAGCTTGTCTCCTCCACCTGTCAGGATCTCTGCACCAAAACAAGCCAAAGATCTGCTGCTAATCAGAATGTCAGCAGAGTAGACCATACACATGACTGGGACATCAAGCTTCAAATGAAGTACCATTGGGGAAATGCAGGAGGCTGCTGAGAATAGCCATGTGAATGCAGGATTGATTATTTTCTGTCCCCTTCACTGCTTCCTCAGTGACATCATAACACATCATTTGTCTTCTGAATATGACCTTCTCTAGACAGAGGACCTACTGCTGGTTTAAACTGATTGCTGGCTCTGCAGATTTTGCACCATCATGCTGTCTGTATTGCAAACCTGCAGTATGACATTTGCCAGGGTTGACTGCTGAAAACCATCAAGAATGGGAGCAGTAGAACAGGGGATAGAAAATCATTGCAGAAATAGTATACAGTGGTCCTTCCTGGGGGTCAAACAACTTCTGGGATACATATTATAATACTGAAAAATAGGTGTTCAACCTTGGCTGACCTAGAAAACTAACCAGGGTAGACATTGGTTTTTACTTGGAAACGGAATAATCTGGGAAGACCAGAGCTGTGGGGCAGTGAAAAACAGACTGGAAGAACCTAAAACCTGCATGGGTGTGTTTGTGTAAGTCACCACAAGCTGAGCTCAACTTGACTTTGAAGGTGGCTTGACTTTAATGAATGAGAGCAGAAATGATAATCAAATTCCACTGGCCCATAAATGCTACTGTCCACAAATGTCTATTAAGGTTATGCAATTGAGTTTGGGAAAGCTGCTTTGGAATGAGTGGGAGCAGGAATATAACTCCTGTTTAGGACTCTGGAATGAAGCTGTGTTGTTCTCCTGGACTGCTCAGCTGTTGGGAGGGGGCTTATGCTGTGAAAGCAAGGAGACAGAGACAGAGGTGCCTGGAGAGGCTCCATGTTCACTGGACCTCTCTAGGAGATTCTCTCAGTCTCAGGGGTCCAAGGATAGCCAACTCACTCATTTATAGGTTTGCATGACACACAGGACCTGAGGATTTAGTTTAATCCTGCCTAAAATAAGACCAGGTCTATTTGGGCTAAATCTAACATCTCCTGGGCTAGTTCAGTAAGTCATTTGTGCAGGTTAGAGAGTTAGTGTAACACATTCCCTCTCTGCTGACCCGGTAAAGCATGTTGGTTGAAAAAGGTCCAAATTTAGGGTAGCCCCAGCCCCTAAAAGATTACCCACCCTTGCCTTCAAGGGAAATGAATTTTTCCCGGCGTAGTTCCTTTCCTGTGTGTGTTCCCTAGCTTGTCCTTCCCTCCTGAATTTTCATCTTCGCTTCATGCTCGGCTCCCATTTTGGTTCTTCAGCTCTGATCCCTGGCTTGATCCTCAGTTGTGTGACTCCTGGGCCCCTCATCCCTCCCCCTGTTCGAAAATGGCCTCTGGATGAATTCCTGGCCCCGACAGCTGATACCTCGAGTCACTCCATAACAAAGGACTCTTGATTTGCACCACCAAACAAATGCTCCAAAGAGAGGTATATTCCGTGTAAGTCCAGTGATTCTTTGCAGTGTCAGTGAAGCATGTACATCTGCCTGGTTTTTGCTCCATTTATTTTTGTTCCCCTCTGGTTTCTCACAGCCTTTAAACTCAGTGACAGAAATTCTATTCTGGTGTGATGGATCTTCTAAGGTCTAGATGCCTTTCTCCCTTCCTTCCTTCCTCCCTTCCTTCCTGTAATTAAGGTATATCTGCCGCTGCAAGTTCAGCTCTTCAGAATTTCATTCCGATGGCAATATATCATGGCAGAATCTGCAAACTGAGCTGTATTGGAAACAGATTTTTTTCCAAAGGCAATTGGAAACAAAAATCATGTGGATGCCCAATGCTGTTCTCTTGCAACATATCCTGGGATTGTCATGCATTTTATTGCCTGTGGTGAAGGATGAGATGAGAGATACACCCACACAAATATACCCCTGCTTGCCAATCCAATTAATCAATACTTGTCAGATAATGTACTCAACTGCAGCTAAACCACCAGGTTAGCTCTGAGGACTCTGATAACATACATGATTCTGATCTCCAAGATCTTGCTGTTCCTTACTCCCTATTGCACCTGATCCCAGCTCAAGTGCCCTGTAGAATCAAAATATTATGTCACTGGTGAGCTGGAATTAGTATCTGTCAGCAGAAAATTGGAAAACAAAGCACATTATCCTACAACTTCTTTGTCATTGGCCTAGGAAACTCTCTTTTATCCCTTGTCTTTTAAAACAATACAACAATGTATTGTTGTATTCAACAATGCCATGACAAATTATTAGAGGCCATAGATATGATTCATGGTCAAGGTTTTGACCTGTTTATATGTAACCAGAACTATGGTGTCAAATTTTAGCATTAATTATCTATAGTATTTGAGATGATGGGGGAAGAGACAGTTTCAGAAGAAGCCTAGAGGATGTTTATTTCAGAGTCAATGATATTTTAATTTTCTCAGACATTAAAGAGAGAGGGAGAGAGAGAGATGCCTTAAGTCAAGATGGCCCAACAAATAATATTTTGGATGGTGAGGAGAAAGGTATGGAGACCTTAAAAAATTCCAAGGGTCCCTGCTGAGACTTCTTCAATGTCAACAAGATTTCAGCCTTTGAAAAGCAGTAGGTGAGGAAGCTGTTGGAAATCAGGCCATTGCTAAATAAACCTTCAAATTTTCTAAAGTGCTAGACAGAAATGATCTCACCAATTTTATCATCATAATCTGTAAGAGAGATCACAATCAGGATCCCTGTTTTACAGAAGCAGAGGAGGAAGCACTGAGGTTGCATCACAAAACTAGGTTATCACCACAGGCGTAGTCAGTTGTAACCTTCTTCTAGATCTTAACTCAGTGGTAGCTGACCTATTCTGTGGGCAGGAAATCCCAGATTCAAACTTTGTATCTCCAGAGAGGGCTGGAAAACGTTCTCCCTGAAACTCTGTGGAAAACGTCCCATCAGTATTGTCTGAACTGAGATGGTATCTCTGAGCATGCTGGCTGGAGAATTCTGGGAGTTGAAGTCCACACATCTTAAAGTTGTTGAGGTTGAGAAACACTACTGTACGCTGATGTCTCTAGAAATGGTGGTGGTGGTCTGTGTCACTAGCTTTTATATTAAGAAGAACCAAGCCTGCTGGTTCTGTAGACCTCTTTTAAGTTTGGAAATTAAAGATAGCATACACTTGTGCTTGAAAAAGACACAGAACTGGGCAGAAATTCAACCAATAGGGTATCATGTTGGAAAAAGAGACAGGAGAAACATCGCTGCATTCTCATCATATGTTGTAGTTATTAAAGCACAGAGAAAGATGTGAAAGGACACCATTATTTCATTGCTACCACAGTGAAGAAGCGGAATGTGGGTAGTTTAGCCTCAAGACAGGAAATACTAATGTTCAAATCAGGAGTATTGCAGTTTGGGAGGTGAGTGGGTGGGATGCTAGCCTGTGAAAACCCAGACACTATGATTCAAAAGATACCTATTTTTCTCTGTTAGTAGAGGAGAGCCAACTCATAGGCTTGCAAAATTGGAAATTTCTGTCTCATTTGTAAGGGTGGGGGGAATAAGATATTATTTTAAAGTGAATGATTGACTAAGAATCATTAATCCCAAGAAAAAAGCTCATCTCTTCAATAGGCAGCAGAAATGTTAAACAAAGCAGTTCACAACTCATGGTGCTCAAAACCCAAGCATTTATATTGACCTGTTCAGTTGTAGGCTGGAAAATAAATGATTGGAGTTTCCCCAGCGTTAAGGTATTTTTCATTCTTTTCCTCCTGTTGAAGTATCAGATTTATTTGAAAACATGCCTCTTCTAGTCTCCCCACCTGTTTCTTTCCACACACCTCTTGGGGAGGCTGAACATTATCAAAACTTTCATTGTCTTTTCCTGTCAGTCAAATGTTGCTCCTAAAATAGCTCTCATTTATACTTTCTCACTCCTACTGTTTGGCTCCATCATTCTCAGAGACCTTGGGAGAAAACATTTCTCTTGGTTGATGGAGTGGGAGGTGGAAATTGCTATGTGAGGAGAAAACTGCAGGTTATCTAAATAATATGCCAGTGTTAAAGCCGGGGGAAGCTGAGTGTGGATCAGGAAGTGGTGTAAAGCTTTGGAGAAGCTTCTCCAGTTCGATCCTAGCAAAGCAGATTATCTTTGCAACTTGGGATAGGGATGACCTACATCTCTTGCTCCCTTTTTCACACCCCTCCAGACCCCTTTTCTAACAGTTGCATTGAACTCTGGCACATTTCCCACAGTTGACTAGCTGGTGCCCCTCCATTTTGAGCCAGGAAACACCCCAAATCCAAAGAGAGTCTTAAGACCTTTGAGAGAAAACAGAACAACCCCCCCTGACATCCTCAGACATCTCCCCAACATTAAGGTTAGCCCTTGGCTGCCAAAAGATTGGTTTTAAGACCTGTCTTGTAGGGATGGAAGGACTATTATGGGGCTGCAAACCTCCAGTTGACCTCTAGAGGGCACTAAAGAATTCATGTTCTGTATCTGCTTTCTGCCCTCTGGTGGTCATCCGAAGGCCTGGAGCTCAGCTCTGGCAGTCTTAATGTACGTATTTTCATACCTTTGCAGATTCTCTCTTTTGCTCTCTCTTACTGTGAAAATGATCATTCTTCTTTGGGGATATGTATGTGTGTCTATATTTTTTTGCGTATCGCTGACTACATCGCTGACCTTAGGGCACAGCAGAATGTTCTGTTTATGGAAGGGCGATGCTGGATTTCTTCATACCTAGTGAGAGAAATCAAATGTGCTGGGTTAGTAACGGCAAGGAGGGTCAGAAAATAGGAGTGGGCGTCAAGCACACTCTGATGTGAATGAATGCCAGTTCAGCAGAGCATCCACAGCTAGAAGAAGTGTACTTGGGAAGTATCAGTCAGGGAGTAACCGCATTCACCTCTCGCCTTGCGGGCTTTTCAGAGGCATTGGTTTGCCCGTTGCAAGAAACAATTAGCTGGTCTGAAGCAGACTGGCATAACGTTTGCCTATGACATCCAATTTTTTTTTTAATTAATGTCCTACCCAGCATCCAAGAAACTTAGGGCAGCATAAGTAGGCCTCCCACAGTAGCTTTGGGAAAGGGGAGGTCTGAATCCAGAGTCTCCACATTAAATATAATAAATGATTTTAATTGAAAAGCCAGGAAGGACTTTTTCTAAAACCATTGTCAAAACATTGTCCAGATGTATTGGACTTCAGCACCCCCAAACCCCAAACCAGAAGCAAGGATCCAAATCCAGATCGAGGAATCAGAAGCAACAACCATCAGCAGCAATTGGAGGAATGTGTACCCAAATGCCTACAAATTTTAGTGTGAATTCTCACTGAAAAAGAACTCCTAAATTGGACAAACCCATCTGGCAAAAAACGAGAAGCTGACAAAAAGAGAAAATGTGCCTGATTTGCAACAAGGGGCACAAAAGTTGAAAGTTCGCCCATCCAAGATAAAGAGGAGTGAAAATAATGAATATCACTTTGGAAAGAAGACTAAAGAATTTGCAGCTTCAAAGTCGGGACTGAGAAGGTGACTTTTCTTGGTCTCATCCATTGATCAATAGAGCACCCATCATTTGATCAGAGCTGGGAATGACAGCGAGTCAATTGCCACCCTCACATTCAATTTCCATGCACGTTCTTTTTTGCAGCAATTAAAAAAAAGGTGATATAACCCATACATTCTGAACTTTTAGTCCCCGTTTATTGAATCTTTATGGTGAAAAACTCCATTGCCAATTTTCAACAGAGGAGGAAGTAAGCTGGAGAACAATAGCTTTTGTACAAGCTTGGCCAATGAACTTTTATTTTCTTCTGCAAGGAGCTATAGTTTTTTTAAAATATTTTTTCAGGCACTGGTCCAGCTAAAATAGGTGGTTTACTTAGTAATATTATGTTCTGTTATAAACTCCTATCTTTCTTTTTTGTATGTCATTTTTATTAAAAAAATTTTTTAAAAAGAAGATAGAAACGAATACAAACTACTATAAAGTAAAGAAGAAAAGAGAAAAAGAAAGAAAGCAAAGAGAAAGCAAAATGTGCAAGAAAAGAAAAAAGTTAAAGAAAAATAGAAAAGAAAGAAAAAAGATTACAAACCAGGGGCTTCCGATATTCTTCACAGCAGTTATAAGTACATTTATAGTTTAACCTCTCTCTCTAAAGTTACATCATGACTCTCTTCTTTCTGTAATCTGTCCTGTCTAATCATCAAAACCATCAATCACAAGTTCATTTTTTTCATTTTTACGCAAAAAGTCCATAAGAGGTTTCTGGGCACCAATAAATGTACAGTGTGTGTTTTCTCTAATCAGAGAAGTCAGTTTGTCCGTCTCTGCAAGATTGGTCGATTTCACCAACCATTCCGCCATGGTGGATAATGCCAAATCTTTCCATCTCTGACAGTAACTTCACAGGATGTCAATAGTATAAGACAGTGTCTCTCAACCTTGGCAACTTTAAGATGTGTGGACTTAAAGGCTGGCTGGGGAATTCTGGGAGTTGAAGTCCACACATCTTAAAGTTGCCAAGGTTCAGAAACACTGGTATAAGATAATGGATACGGTGAAGTTAGGTCAAAGAAAAAAGTGAAGATGTTCTTGGAAGGTGATCTTTCAGATGCTGGTACATGGAGAGCTTTTGATTGCTACTTCCCCACCCTCCCTTGTTCCTTTCCTTTTTAGATCTTGCTCGCCCAAGCAAATCAAGTACATATAACGATCCTTGATTATACCATTTTTCAGGAAAGGTGCCAAAACCTGGATCTGCTGGGAGCATGGTTTGCTTGCTTGTATGGGCCTGTAATTTGGAAAATGTCTAATTGAAACTGGATGTGCCTAGAGATATACTCAGCTGTTAAGAACCTCTGGCCTGCCAACATCTTCTTCATTATACATGGAAAAAAAATCAGGAATTAAGTGCTATTCCTTGGGTTTTATTTGCCTGGAGAGAGAGAGAGAGAGAGATCCTCCTTCCTTCCTTCCTTCCTTCCTTCCTTCCTTCCTTCCTTCCTTCCTTCCTTCCTTCCTTCCTTCCTTCCTTCCTTCCTTCCTTCCTTCCTTCCTTCCTTTTCCGGCCAATAAACCCAGGTCTTTCTTTTTGCTGTTGCTGTGTGGTATCTGAGATCTTCCTCTCAGTTTAGCATTCTTGCTACAGGGAAATGACACCTAAGAGAAAGAGGACCTCACAACCAGTCTAACATTGGCACAATGTCCCCTGTAGACTTTCATTATCCTAGGGTTTAGTTGTGACCTGTCCTGCAAGGCAAGAGGAGTGGTGAGAGCCAAGGATGCCAAAAGGTGGTGGTTCAGTCACCGTGGCAAAGCAGAGACGATGTGCAGTGCAATGAAGTGTGGCCAATGACTGTTGGCCTTCACCGATGATGACCTCACTGCTAGCATTGGGAGTGTGCAACTTAAGTTGCCACCATCACACTTCTGCTGCCATATTGGGTGGCACCAGTAGCCATGGCCATCTGAACCTTGGTCAGATAAGATAAGAAGAATCTGGATAAGTAGGAATTTGGGGCAACCAGACTTCACATGTGCCACATCCAGAAGGAAAAGACAGGTAATGCAGTAAACATAGCGTGGGAAGGGATAATTTAGGCCATGGGGTCCAACCCTCTGCTGGAATCCAAACTATAGCAGATGGCTGTCTGTCTTCTCCTCGAATACATCTAGAGAAAGGGACCATCCTGCTCATCCACCTTACTGTCCAGCAAGTGCTTCCTAACATTCAGTTGAAATTTGCTTTCTTGTAATTTAAGGGGAGGTGGAGCTAAGATGGTAAAGGAGAAGCAGCTCCCTAGCTGAGCTCCTTATAACTTTTCTATTTATCCAAGCCAACAGTTCAGGTATGTGCTTAAGGCTGTTCTTCTAGGTCCTGTGTTCTGAGGTGATAGAGAGCAGATCTTGATATTTTTCTATGACTCCCCTTCAGATCTTAGAAAGTGCTATCATATCAAATTGGGGTCCTCCTGGGCTCATATCTCCTGTTGAAAGAGCCCAGGAAGGGCCTGGTCAGGAGGCCCTGTGCTCAGTTCTTGGTGGTACATCAAGTGTGGAAGGACACACCATGTCCCACATTCTTATCACCATGCAATTAGATTATGGTGCTACCTTTGAAGATCACATGAGAATGACAGATGATCCAAAATGCAACAGTCACAACTCCCAGAATTTCCCATCAGTGTTCCTCAACCTCAGCAACTTGAAGAGGGGGGACTTCAACTCCCAAAATTCTGGGGAATACTGGGAGTTGAAGTCCACATATCTTAAAGGTGCTGAGGTTGAGGAACACTGGTCTAGAGGATTTGGCAGCACACACCTTTGATAGATAACCAACTTATTAACTAAACAGCCCTCCTCTATAATCTTTTCTCAAGGTTAATCACAGCCAACTACCTTGGAGCCTCCTTGTAGAACTTAACTTTCTAGCTCCTACTTATCCACATTGATCGTCTTTGTATTTGCTGTGCTTCCTCTGAATTTTTCCTAAAGTAAGGTGGCCAAAACCAGACACAGGATTCAAGCAGCAGCTGGCCAATATTGCATATCATGAACCTATTGCTTCCTGCCATTTGGAAATGATTCTTCTATTGATGCAGCCTCAAAGGGCATTGTGACAACCAGAGACCTCTGATATGGGCATTTATCAAAACCAGCCTTCATTTTTGTTATGCCTGAACCCATGTAATGGTTGGTGAGAATGACCTTGGGAGACAGGAGGAAGAGCTGCAGACTGGACAAATGTCATGTGAAAGGTATTTCAGCCCCCAGAAGGAGGGAGGGTGTGGGAAATGTTTCAGAAGACACCTTCCCTAGTTTTCTGGAGAGAAAAAGGAGAAGGGAGGAGAAATACTTTCAGACTTGCAAGATTCCGTTAATATAACCTTAAAATAAACATGGTTTAGTACTCATAGTTGTGTTTCTTGTCTGGACCACCTTGAAGGGCTAACAACCCAAAAGTTAGAACTCATTCCAGAAATTCAGTCCTTTCAAGGAGAAACATCTACCACCCATCAAGAGGGACACCAGATTGTTTGGTATAGCTGTGCTACACTGAATTGTGGGAAATGCTAGTGTGCCAGGAAGAAATCTCAATTAGCCTAAGTTTTTGACAATGGCATATTGTGTTTCGGTATGCCATGCTCTCCTCTTGCTTGATAGCTATTTCTAGCAGTTGCAAGGTTAGCAGAATTTCCCAAAGGTCTACCTTTAAGATGATCAACTGCTGTCCTGCAACTTCTTCAGCCTTCTGCCTGGACAGCCAGTTGCTCAAGACAGACAATTGCTAGATCTTTGACAGTTTCCCAGGGATGGCATTTCTAACTGTCCTGGATATATTTACAGGGGAAACCAGCTGCAGATGGTTGAAAGCAATTTAAAAAGGGAGCGTTAAAACTGGTATGACCTCAGCCTTCAATTCGGAAAGGCCTGGAATTCTAACCGAAGACTAGGAAGTCGTTTTTCTGAAGCTGGATCGGAATGAAACCACAAATAATTTCAGGTGCTAATAAAACCTGCAGTGTCATGCTATTTTCTTTGTCCTTTTTCCTTTTAACTTCCTTATGCTGGGAGGTGATGTATCCCACTGCCAAGTTAGCAATTAGCAAAAAGGATTCTAGAAGTTGGGTGGAGGGGCATAAAAACATCTAAAATGCCAGTCAAGAACAACATCTGTTAATGTTTCATAAGCTTTAGCTTCTGAAGAAATACCTGCCACTGTGTGTGTGTGTGTGTGTGCATGCATGCTGTAACTTTCTATTCTTAAAAAAAAAAAAATTAAATAGCTTTACTGTACCATACAGTGCTCATGCTGATTTGAAGGCCTATTTTGATTTTATTCAGGTGCATTGCCAGAGCTACTCCTGAATGTAGGGGCCATGGATCTGCCCGTTTTTAATCAGTGTCAGTTTTAAAAACATTGTTTAGAACTCTGTTCCCTTCCCATTTCTACATTTAAAAAACATGATTGCATTTATGTTCATTTGGAAATAGTTTGAATAAATTGTGGAGTCCTTGGTGCTCTCTGAGCTTGGTTGTTTA
Organism: Python bivittatus; assembly: GCF_059951505.1. Classification (NCBI taxonomy): domain Eukaryota; kingdom Metazoa; phylum Chordata; class Lepidosauria; order Squamata; family Pythonidae; genus Python; species Python bivittatus. The sequence goes on from NW_028277083.1 coordinate 5,287,056, forward strand.
CTTGCAGACATTTCATTACCCAACTAGGGAACATCATCAGATGTTCCCTAGTTGAGTAATGAAACATCTTCAAGCCATCAACCAAGCTCAGAGAGCACCAAAGACTCCACAGTTCAACCCCGAGCTACAGAGATTCTCGTCTATTTGAATACCTTTTTCTACCAAACATGTCCATTTATAAACTTTAGCTTAAGGTTTGCGGGTGTAAAATTTAGAAAGTGTGACATGCAATAATAATTCTTTCCCAATCCGGTGGTTTGCCTACAATTAAAACGTCTACCCTGAATTGGGCTCCCAAGGACATATTTCTAGCCAGGTCAAATTCAGATATAATTACTACCTTGGATCTCAGTTCACGCACAAGGATGACAGAAATGCAAAAAGATGTTTTTCTGTAATAGCTCTTTACCTAGAACGTCAAAGTGTGTGAAGTACTGCAACATCTCATATATTCACACACCACGTATGTTTGTGTGTACCTGTGTAGATATTATTGAAGTGCTAGAAAAGGAGGTATGATCAACATGTTCTCTGCAGCAATATTTTGATATCTCAATCACTTCTCTCAGGATACAATTTCTAGGATTTTTAAGATAAAGCACAGGTGTCCCTGAACAATTAAAAAAATGGAAAAAGAGCCCACATGGGCTAAAAAATAAACAAAGGACTTAATCTCCCAGTTGTGAAGCTTGGGGTATCTTTCACAAGGCGCAAGGCCGGCTTTTCATCACTTAATTGCGTTCCAAGTTGCCATCTGGCGATGTGTTGGATAAGGTTTCTGCCCAGGTAAAAGGAAAAAAGAAAAAAAACTGAACGTGTGTGTGTGTGTGTGTGTGAGAGAGAAATGAATCTGGAATTTTCATTTTTCATTCTTGATCTTTACCAACTTATTCCTCTTCTCCCCCTCCCCAATGATCCAGCAGACTTTCCTGTTGATCACATTGGTTGAACGGAATTAATTCATGTGATCTGAAACTAGCTCCTTAGTGGCTATCAGAGAACATTTCTTCCATTTTTCCTGATATTTTTTCCTTCAGCTTGTGGATTTGCTTTGAAATTTCTTCCAAGGAGAAGAGACCCTTGGAGAAATTCAAATGGGTGTAATGTAGAGTTCTTTTTCTGTTTTACCGATGGGATGGTAGAAAGGTGGGTCTGAATGTCTTGTCTCTGACCAACCTGGATTTCTTCAACCTCTTTGAAGTTTCATACTTCAATTCATTCCCCGAAGAAGACCTCAGGAGCAAATCCTCCCAGATTTTTTTCCAGCAGCAGTGTTCCTGTCACTGCCTCTAAGAAACCCCTGGAGAACTTCTTATTTTGGAGAAATGGAGAAAAACCCATACGCTATAAAATAAACAATTGGGTTTCTTACTAGCTCTGTTTTCTCCAGTGGCTATCTTGGATCATGTTTTGCTCTGCTGAAGTTATTTCAAGCTCTGTTTCAGTTTTAGTCATGGGAGTTCAAATTGTTTGGGAAATGCAGGTCTTGCCCCATGGATCAGATCAACCAGCACGACTTTCTTCCCCTGTTGGTGAAACATCTGGACCAGTGCCAGGATAACACCAAGCACAAGTTCAAAAGTTTGATCCCTTTTAATTTCCATCAGGATTGATGAAGGTCCAGCTTGCAGTTGAGTTCAAAATCAGATTATTTTAAAATTGGGATATTTCAGGGGAAGACCCAGAGAAAGCAAGCGAGAGAAAGAAATAGGAAGTTGTACTAACAGTGTTGAAAAGCTAAGTTACCGTTTGCCTTTGGTTGACTGGGTGGCAAAGCCATGCAAAGTTCTGAAAGGTTGCTTCATTTCAATGTGAAGAGTTCATATGAAAGACTCTTTCAAATGGTTGTTCTTATTATTACTGTTACTATGGTTATTCTGCCCATGGCTTAAAATGAAAAAGAAAAAACCTGCTCCATACTGAAGACTCTCTTTATGAGCTCACAGTGGTGTCCTGCAGTAGATGTTTGTGCCCTCCACCATATATCAACATCTGAAATCTCTGTGACAAGTGAATGCTGCATCCTAGCAAGATAACGTATAACGATGCAATCCAAGAGCAGACGGACTGCTCCGGTTATTTCTTTCTCTGTCATAAGTGATGGAAATGATGGCAGTCCTTGGCGAACATCTTCCAAGACATCTGTGGCCCTCAAACCTGATCTGTTCTCAGAGGAGGAAAACGGAGATCTTGACGTGAATCTTCTATGAAGCTGTGAAATTCCATTATGTTCTCTCTTCACAGAGTATCCTGCTTCTTCAGTGGACATCCCATGTGAATGAAAGAGTGTAGAAACAAATGCTTTGTGTGAATGGGTGCCTACCTGCCCTGTTTCCTTGCTGGCAGTTGGCAATCATGTGTTTCTAAGGTAGCTGTTTTGGGGATGAATCTTCCCACACCGATTTTATGAGATCGCTCACAAAAAGCCTTCAACATCCCAACTGTGCTAGATAATCATAATAATAACACGGCAACAATGTAGAGAAGGTTCAGAGGCATCTTGGGTCAGGTTGGGGTTGCAGCGGTATCACCTCTCAGCCTCCACAAAATACTAGAGGGGAATTTAAGAAGGACTCAAGTGGCTTCAAGATCAGGTCACTGGAGTTAAGTCTGCCCAATTCTTGTCTGTAGGTCTTTTTGGTCATTAAATTTTACAGCCTGAACACACAGATGCATACTAATGGAGTCCAACTAATCTCCTGAGCTGTTTGGAAGAGGATTGGTTAGTGATCTTTCCAGGAAGGGTCAAACACATTACCACTTAGCTTTATGCTTTGTTGTGGTGGTTGCTGCTCTGCCACTTTAAATGATTATGAGGATTTCTGCACAGCCTGCTCCTACACAAAGGCTGGTTTGAGGAAACAGTATGCATGTTGAGACCTAGAGTTCAAATGTCTTTTCTCATTGGACCCAGAAAGGCACAATCACATGTGGAAAAAAAGCTTATATTTGTGCGTGTAAAAATGGAGCTCTCTGCCCATGTTTTTAATTTCCTAATTTATTAATTCATGATCATTCCTCCTCCTCCTTCCTCTATCTTCAATGGGCTCTAAGCGTTCCTTGCATATGTTATCAACTTTTCTTTTTATTTAGTTGCTTCTTCCGATCCATCTTTGGCTCTGGGAACTCAAGGTCACATTATTGCTGTTGCTGCTATTTGGATTTCATATTTTATTTTGCACAACTCCAGGCCACATACATGATGCTCCCTCCTCCTGCTTTTCCAACAACAGCAATCTTGTGAGGTGGGTTGGTCTCCCCGTGTTTTATCCTGACAATAACAGGCCCTATTGGGAAGAAAAACAAGACTGGCCCAGAGTGGTAAGATACATCGGAAAGCATCTCCATCTTGAAAGGAAAAGGAAGTAGGTGAGATGTATATATACAATTTCTCCTGGGCTACACTGATCCTGCCATTCCATGGCTGGTCCAAAAGCTTTGGGGAAGTGAATTTCCAGAACATGAAGCAGCTTGTGATGTTCTGAACATCTGGGGCTGGATCAGGTATGGAATATCACCAACCTCTTTTTGGTTTACTTCCCCAGAGCTTTTGAACCCCCACCATTTTCTATAATACACAAACACATATACTACACAGAAGGATGCAGAGCGTGGCTTCCAGAATTCTTTCCAGCCTCTTTACTGGAAGTGGCCATAGGAAGGGTCTGTGTTTTCTTCAGGGTGGCAGATAAGGTGTGTTTGTGCATAGAGGTATACTGGGAAGCCTGGAATAGACTGGATTTTAGATTTTAGATTTTAGATTTTAGATTTTAGATTTTAGATTTTAGATTTTAGATTTTAGATTTTAGATTTTAGATTTTAGATTTTAGATTTTAGATTTTAGATTTTAGATTTTAGATTTTAGATTTTAGATTTTAGATTCGCAGAGAGATCCCCCTCCTTGTCAAGGTCATCATCCCTTTTACAGCCTATTGCCACATTCTGTTTATTTACTTTTTCATCTAAAGAGGCTTCCCCTCTCTTTCCAATCCTCCCCTTTCTTTTAGCCTGGCTGAAAAGCAGCCAGTGTTTCTTTGCAGACTCTGTGGAGCAAAGCTGTGGAGACCTTTCCCAGATGTTAAAACGTTGTTAGTCTTTTGCTATTCAACGCTTCTCTTCATGAGCTCATTTAAACCCTGCCAGACATAACAGGAACAGAACACATCTGGACAGCTATCTGCTTCTTAAGTCACCCTCTTAAAAGGTGGCAAAAGTAATTGCAGAATAAAGAGAGTGAGAAAAACAACACCCTTCTCTTTGGTTCTCTTAGCAATTGACACAACATGGTTGCCATAACACCAAACATTTCTCCCTTCTCTCCACCTGTTATTCTTTCCTCTTTCTGCTCCTCCCTTATTATAACCTGAGATTGCCCACTGCAGATGAGTGTGTGGTCTATTGCGATGTAGGGTTGTGCAAAACATAACTGGACTTGTGCAATCTGAACATTTTGGGGCCATATCTGAGGCTGATGGAGTGAAAGATCGTGGTGCTTTTAGTTCCTAGATGGAAGTAGCTGCAACACTTCACTTCAGCCCCTTCCTTTCAGCTCCTTCTCTGGCCCTTGAGCAGTCGCTATATCAATGGTCCACCTTCTTTATGTTTTATTCACTTGCATTCTCAGACTAGAGAATGTTAATTTTCAGACTCTGGATGTTAATTTTAGTAGTAGATAATATATGTAGTTCAGGGTTGAAGGGCTCAGCTTTTGAGGTTCTCTGAACTTGGATAGTTTCCTATAGATTATTTTTGCATTGCAAGATGCCTCATGGATATTCTTGGCAAACAAAAATGGCAGACAAGATTAGCTAGCCTGCTAATGAATCTTGTTCGCCATCTTTGCTTGCTGAGAACATCCATGAGGCATCCTGTAATGCAAAATTAATTTTAAAAGAACATGATCAGCTGAAGTAGAACTTATAAGGCACCAAAGGATATGTTTGTAGTATTCTGGTGACCAAAGGCTCTGCTTTGCCCAGACCTGTATCCAGAGACTGAAGAAGTGCAATACCATTCTTAAATTAGATCTTTACAATCTCTCTTTCCTTTCTCTCTCTCTCTCTTTTAATTCAGGATAGAAAAATGTACTGAAATGAACAATTGGTTAATTTTTCTCTCCACAGAGAATAAATGAACAGTAAGATAAAGGAAACAAGTATTTATCCCATATCCTTTTGTCCTGTCTAAATTTCTTGGGCCAGAATGAGTCATCCAAGTTGAGTCATGAGCCTTATCTTGCTATGCGTGTGGCCTGTCCCCAGACAAACCCACGACTTTAAGTCTGATTCCCCTTGGATATTGGGAAGATGCATTTTGGATGAAATCAACCCAATTGACTCATTTCTTCAAAGTCCTGTTGATTACTTCTGCTATCAGACACTATCTTTGGGTATTGTGGAGAGCAGTGACGATGGTTGGCATTTTCCATTCAAACAGCTGTTGACATGAGAACAAGGTCATTGGATCATTGTAGTTGCAGTTCAGGCTGGAATATAGTAGTATGAGATTCTTTTGTGGGATTTGTTAAGAATTATGTTTAGGACATTGGTGGTGGATCTGCAGAGATTGCCTTATTGAAGTCAACATTTGGGTATTAGTTCATAGTTTAAGAAGCAGGGAGGGAACCATGTTTTGCCAAAAATGGTGAGAGACCTGGGGCTTATGAGATGCCCAGGTCGATCATACTGGCAAGGCTGGTGTATCCAAGCAGGATTCCATAACTGAAATGGATCACACCATTTTCTATCAGAGTGTGTATGTCCAAGTGCTACCAGACCTGCTCTTTCCAGGGCCCAGTGCAGATGTTCTAAGTTGCCAGAAGATGCTGAGCAAGCTATGTGAGCAAGCATGGAGAAACCAACATTGGTGGTCATAGAATTTCTAAGTTGCTCTGGAATTCTGGAACAGAATGTGGTCCCAGAGATAATGGCTGAGTGCAGCTAGGGGGCTAATCCATCAGAGATAGATACCCTATTCTAAGAGAGGGTATCAGGAGTTTCAAGGGGTGCAACAGATTTCTCAAGTGTCTACAAGCTTAAGGGACCTGTATGGACCTTTACAAATATCCAGATCATTCCAGAAAAAGAGAGAGAGAGAGAGAGAGAGAGAGAGAGAAATATATGGACCTACACACTTTGATAGGATTCCATGGGCCATATTTTTTTACCTCTGCATTAAGTCAACTTGTAGCCTAGAGGAATTTTCAGAGGTCTATGTGTTTGTGAGAGTGCTCACTTGTATACACATACACCCACCCCCTTGGTCTAGAATAAAAATGTGGTAATTAGTTGAAATCAATAGTTATTATTTAAGCCTCTCCTTTAACCCTTCAAACTCCAGTGGTGCACCTGCTAGGGTTTTAAGAAACTGATGATGGTTTTAAACCATTTAATAACATGATGTGATGATAGATAGATAGATATTTTGGAGGAACACAAACTTGAGAATGGATTTTTCTTGGCTCTCTGAGAGCTGTCAAATTTTACCAAGATCAAAGGCCTGCAGATATATCTGGTCACAGCAGAATAACATTCCAGCCCACAACCTAAACTGAACATCATTTTTAGAAATAAAATTAAAGACACTAAAGCCAGGATAAATATGGGAAAACCTCATGGCTTATATATATTTGCATGAAAAGGTGTACCTTATGTTCTCAAAAAGATCATCTAAAGAACAGATCATCAGTGCTAGGAAAACGGTTTATACTAATGTGGTAGAGAAAAATCCGGCACATTTTTATCTCTGCTAGTTCTCATTCAACTTGATGAAATAGTTTGCTTTCCATTTTTCTTTGCAAGAAACTATTTAAGGCAACTTTAAGTAGTAAAGTCTCCAAGATGAGTTTGATTCTTGGCCATATCATGGATTCATACATATTTCCTTGGCAGTAGTCTGGAAGATGTTTATGTATTTATGGTTTATGGATGACCTATGGATGCAACTTGTTAGTGCCAAAGGCTCTAGCTATTGGTCATCCCCACTGCCATGAGCACAAGATCTTGAATTTGAATTATCCAGAGAATTGGGTCAACTGACAGACTTCATAGAAATTATACAAAAACCTGGCCTGTGACTACGATTCCCACTGCCTGGATCTTTCATTCAGACCAATGAGGAACAGAATCTCATTTGCTTTTTGAACAAGGATCATAGCTCAGTAATGACAGAATCTACAATTTAAAAAATCCTTGATTTGACCCTCTACATCTCAGGTGATTGGTGTCTACAAAGCTGTGATTTGAAGATTCACTGCAACTTGTTCACCTCCCTTCCTCTAAATGAATCTTCAGATTAATATGTTGAATTGATCTGATGTGTTAAATTAGATTGGGGGCCTTTCAATCACTTTGAAGATTTAATGGAGTTGTTCCTGGATGCACATCCATTTTGATCAGATTGAATCCAAGTATCAGACAGGTGAAATGATAAATGCAAGTCAACTTCAGCCAAGGCTTCAAATCAAATTGAACCAGATCATGGAAGCAGAAATCCCGAATGCATCTTGGCTGACTCACACACCCCTACCAGGTGAGGCCTCGGGTAGACCCTCCCTAAGTCACCATCCAATCAATTCAGTTGACCTCCTTAACCTGGACATTGAATTAACCCATTTCCTGGATTTGAACAATACACCCAGCCATCAGCTAACTGGAAGGCTGGGTTTGTACAAGCAAAGGCACCAAAAACAAAAAACAAAACAAAAAACCCTAGTAAACCAAGGTTAACACTAGCCAAGTTAGTTTATTTCATAAAGTCAGAACTTTATCTGACCTGTTCTAGCTTGTTGCATGAGCATGGCTATAACACTGAGCTACGTGGACCAATTGATATCCAGAATATTGGGAAGAAATTAAATTAAAGGGGGTCAGGTCACCATCCATCTTTCTGTCTGCCGATCTGTCTGCCTACCCCTCTCTCAATCTGCTTGTCTGTCTGCCTGTCCGTTCTCTGCCATCTATCAGTCTCCATTTAAAAGTTGCTGTATAGAAAAATCCATACATAGACATTGGAGAAAACCACACCATCACACAATTTGTCATCATCATCTTTGTCCCTTTGTTCTCTAGCAATGAACTTCACATGCTGAAAGATACTTTAGCTGAAAATGTTGTGAATGGTCCACTTGGGAAAACAACATAAAATGCTACACAGTGCTAAGGCTTTTCAGTTGTGTTGATATATTTATCACTTGATAGTTATGTTGAACTTCTGATTTGATTGCACTTGGCAGTCTGGTCCTTCCTTTAGCTGAGGGACAGTCTGACACAGATGTTGTTATGCAAACCATTTTTGAAGTTTTGCGAGGTTAGCTTGAGTGTCACCCTCTGCTCATGAGATCAGGTTGAATAAAGAAAGAGGAGGATGTTTGCTCAAATGCTAAAAAGTTGAGCCAATGTACTGCAGAGTTTTTTTTTCTCTCGTTCCATTTTTTTTTTTGGAAAGTTTAAAGAGGCTTCAGTTCACCCCTTGCTACAGTTTTGAGCCAAAGTATGGATCAAGAAAATGGCTAAAAAGTTTTCTTGAAACTGATGGGGTCTGGTTGATGACATGGTAAGACAATAGCTAATTTACACCATACTGAATGGAACCTCCTTCTGAGTTTGCACAGCATGTGAGCCAAAAGGCCTGGTTTCACACAACACTCTGAGATGTAGAAGAATTAATCAAGGTTCAAATGAGCCAAGGGCAAGATGTCACGTAAGTGCAGCAGGTAGGTTTGTAACTGAGCTGGTTAAATGTGTTGAGGGAACCCAGCTAAGGGACGGCTGTACAGATTTTGTGCGATTCTCAACCTTCACTGTTGGCTTTGCTGTCTGTCTGTCTGGCAATAAGAGTCCAACAATGTCAACAGGACAGATCATTTCCCTTCCCAACTTCCTAAAGAGGATAAAACCATGATCCTTTTTCTTAACCTGAATAATTTGTCCCTAGGAAAAACAGACCAGGATCCTAACCTCCCCAAATGACTTCCAATTTGTTCAGGCCCGTAACCGATAAGTCCCCAACAGCTATCCACTTCTGCATAGCCGCAGAAACGAAGCGAGTCAGCGGGGTATTAAATCAAATTGTAAAAAGATGAAAAATACTCCTCTGCCTGTTTTATCTGCAGCCAAGAAGGATATTGTTTTACATTTTTGCGAAATAAAACGGCATAACTCACATTGCCCTGCAGCGCCGAGATTGTACTCTCCCCTTTAAGCACTCATTAATTGCTGATCTGACTTGATTAGGCCAGAGCTGAACACGACAATCCGAGATGCTGGCCTTCCTTCTTTTGTGCTGACATCTTGGCAAAGCCATCCCCCTTTTAAACCCTCTCCTAAACAAAAGGTTTCTCTTTCCTGCCTCACATCCCTACATTCATACAGATACTTAAGGAGCCCAAAGGTGTTGTTTTCTGGCTGCCATCAAATCTGTTAGGTGGTTAGATGAAATAGCTGTGGGTACTCAGTATCCAGGAGATACTGGGAATCCTATACAATTACCAATTTATATGGGGGGACGTCTATGGAATGGAAAAACGGCTGAAAAAGAAGCTTAAAATGTCTTTGTTTTTCTTTGGGAACCATAAAGGATGGGCTCACTGCCATCCTGACACCTTCAAAGATCCAATGGGCAATTTTTCTCTTTTCAAAAGCCGGTCCCTGAAATTCAATCCGGGCTTCCTTCTTCTGGTTAATTTTGCTAAATCAATTAGTCTGTGGTTGGGAGGCAGGCTGTCCATTTTCAAAACTAGTTTTTCCTCTTTGCCAAAGCTGAAATGTTTGCCCTTGTAAGGCTGTCCTTTCATCTTCGGGGGGTCTCCATTTAGACTGGATTAGCCAGGCCAAATGGATAACTCTTTGTAGGTATTAGGGCCAAGGGTCTCTACATAGAAAGGCCAAGAGAAAGAAAGAAAGAAAGAAAAAAAAGAGAAAGAAAGGGGACCCCCCCCCTTCTCACTATAGCTTGTTTCAAAGGTTGGCTGCGAAAAACCACTTAGTGCAAACATCCGTAAACCTCTCAAGAGGGAAGGGCTTGCAAAAGCCATGGTGTCAATGCACCCTTGTGTTCTCTTGACATGTAGAAGCTGTGATGTCAAATGCATCATTTTGCCATCACGTGACTCATGCAAATCTTGATGTTTAGGTCCTTTGCATGAAGATGTACGTCCTGGTGTGCATAACATCACGTACCCTCTCTTGCTCAAAGCCCCCTGCCCCAGCAGAGGAGCCCATGCTGGGAGGGGCAGGTGAGATGCAAAGAGCAGGTTAGTTTATTTTCTTCATCAAATAGGCAGGTCACCAGCTTCATTCTGATTCACGGCAGCTTATGGTAATTCAGACATTTGTACGACGTATAGCCATGTATAGCCTCTGGGAATAGAAGGCACTGAAACCCTCACGGTCAGTACACATCAAAAAAGTCCATGCGAGTTTATAAACATTTACCATGGGATTTACTATCGCACAGTGTAATAAACACAGTAGCATCCTACTCTATTAATCCATATCTCAACAATCCATGATTGTTGCAGAACAGAGTTCTGCAGAGTTCGGTTCATAAATTCAACATGGAGCGCACAATGGCGTCTACCCAAGTTCTGTCTGGTTTTATGTGCATCACACCCCCGTTACAAAGCATCCTATAGAATAGCAGTGAGACAATGTTCAGCTACCAGAGCAGCTCCCAACCCTGAATAATTCAGCCTTTAATGTGTGATAACTGTCTCCAGTTGGGAAGGAAAGGTCTCGGCAGCAGAGCCGGAACTCCATATGGTTACCCAATCCACCAAGTGACTTTGGGTAGACTTACATTTGGCAGAAATGTGAAAACAAAGAATTAAAAATAGAATCGAAGACAAGACAAGACAATGAACAGAAACAGGAGAGAAGTTAAAAACAACAACAGGACAGGACAGAACAGAATGAAAAGGATGATAGAGCCACAGAATAGCAATAAAAATACGTAGCTCCAGAATAAAAATAGCGACAGAATAGCAAGAAGAACAGAAGTAACCCAAGCCATCCCACACGTATCTCGATCAAGATCTTTTTTTCTGCATGAGTGGTGATTTTGAGTATGACCCAAAGGGACAATGATGAAATACAGGGGAAGGAATCATATTACTGATATTCAATTCATTTAATTTTCCATCTGTGTAAATGAAAGTAAAATCCAATGCTATGTTTGTCTCTCTTTTTCTTTGTCAGACTCCACCTACTTTCTGGAACGTTTTCCTTTTCCCAAGTCAGCAAAGGTCATAGATGGTCTTCAGCTCTGGATGAGGACATCTTGGGCTACAGTGGCTTTTATGGTGACAAAAACATGTGCATGTGCACTAAAGTAAAGCCCTCATTGAATCAAGGTCAACCACTGAGGACTTCACAAACACATCCAATCAGTTTTCTAGCAACCATACAGAAATCTTTGACCACTGACTTCACTTTCAACATCTCAGTCCGGTCTGGACCCATGCCAGACCTAACTAGGTCTGACCCTGCTGCTTAGCTTTTGGAGATAAATTTAAGTCATATGGATATATCTTGGTTTGGCCTCTGCACAGAGGCCATCAGAGCTGCTTACAGAATTAATATGGAGCTGCTGACCTCAGCTAAGCTTAGGCCTGATCTGGATTTCAAAATACATCCAAAAACACATTAAAAGCACTTGAAGGGAGTCTAAAGCAAAACAACACAAATATTGTAACCTGCAACGTTCATGCGTGATTACAACACTGGCAGACCAACTTGGTTTATTAGGTTTCAGTCAGGAGCTCGAAAAGTAGCCTTTCCATTGCTAATTTCAGAACTTCTCCCCCCCACCAAAAAAATCTTAGCTTCCTTTCCCCTGCTTCACACAGTGACCTCTGCTTGTTCCTGCAGGGCAAAGCACATTTGGTCCTTTTCAGCTTCTGTAATTTCCACTTTGATTCTTGCCAATGGAGTGTTCAAAGCGCAGGGAAGTTTTACAACCAGACTTCCCTCCGCAAGCCGCAATGATTAACCTTGCTCTACAAGGAGCCTTTTCTTCGGCTGTGCTGAATGCAGGGCGAAGGACAAGCTGGCAGGCTCTCCTGCTTTACCTCTGAAAGCTCGGTCAAAAATTTTCCTCTCCCAGTTGAGATACTTCAAGGGTTTCACTTCAGCAGATCAGCAAAGCCTCCAAGGAAGGAAGGAAGGAAGGAAGGAAGGAAGGAAGGAAGGAAGGAAGGGAGGGCGGGCTTTTCTTCCCCTTTGAGGCCTAATTCATTTTATAAGATGGGGGTCAACCACCTAAAGTTCTTGGGCTGTAGGAAGCCTGCATCCTAATTTCTGAACTGAGAAACTGGGAAGAGAACAAACAAGATGTCAGAAAGGAAGTCTTGGCCCCGCCCCACCGGCCCCTGGCCCCACTTTCTTCTGGGTTTAGCTCCTTCTTCTGTATGGCTGGCAATGGATTAGTACAAGGGCAGCATGGCCCTCCCCAGGAAAAAATAACTATGGTTATAATTATGGATTCAGGAGGGACTTACTCTCCTTTAAAAAAAAAAAAAAACCCACAAACTTTTAAGCTTTTTTTAAAGTCTACCACACCTCTGAAACATTTCTACAGCTGACCAAGCACTACTGCTGCAAAAATGTCTACACAACTTCAGATTAGGTTTTCCTAGGAATCAACTATTTTTAAGGATTTCTCCTGGCCTTAAAGAAAGGTATTAAAAATAGGAAGCCCATTTTGTGCACAGAACAAAATACCATCTTAACACTGAAGTTCTCCTATTGGTGAAGCTTTGATTTTAATATCAGTTACATTTATATCCTTCCTTTCCTTCAAAAGTCAAGCTCTCCTTCCATGAAGAGGCCTCTTCTCATTTCATCCCCATAATGACAGTGTTGTGAGGTTGGGCTGAAGGTGTCAGCCTTATAAGGTAAGAAACCAATGCCACGTATGACTGTTGCCTTGGTAGCAACTCTTCCTCCTGTCCTTCAAGGCCATTTCCTATGCCCGCCACAGGAGGAGAGCGATGGGCCAAAAGTCATCTAGTGAGCTTCCATGACTGAAGGTAGACTTGAATCTAAGTCTTCCTGGGTCAAAGCTAATTCCTGACATCTACCCCACCAAGCTGATCTTATAAACTTTCTCTTTATACATGCTAGTTCCCCTGCAGAATGTTCAGACACATTCATAATTTATATTTATCTAATCGTCTGAAGCAACGTTGGAGTAAGATGCTACTCTGGGATTGCAACAGATGTTCTGATTTTCCTTGTCATTAACACATTATTGAGCTACATTAAGGAGCCATCGGCAGTTAGCCTGATGTAAGACCTGTTGTGAGCAAAGAAAGAATCAGGTAAGATGCCCAGAGCAATTTGATGCAAAGAAGAAACATGCACTGATAACAAATATAAATATCTCCTTTGCACCTCGAGCTCAGATTACCAAGCTCCTAGACTATGCAAAGTATTCACAGATGTGTATGCCATGAATAAAAGTGGGACATTTTTAGATGCTGTTGGACCCCCATTTTTTTCTTAACACCAGCTTTAACATTATTTTTGTTTATCTTATTTTCATCTCTCCATTCTTATCCAGTCTTCAAACCACTGAATTTAATTTTCACTTAGAAACTACCCCTCGTAACTAATTTTTCCTGCACATTCTGCTCAATCATTCAATCTTCTTCCCCTTCCCCTTCCCCTTCCCCTTCCCCTCCTTCTACTTCTCCTCCTCCTTCTCCTCCTCCTCCTCCTTCAAAAAAAAAAAAAATCCTGCAAAATACCTTGGCAGAAGAGTGCAGGTTCTGCATTTATGGACAAGATGGAGCCTTGAATGGCATGGAATGTATTGCCCACAGTGTTAATTTTTTCCCCAGGGATGCACAGTTGAATTATGATCTCAGAACCAAAGATGCATTGCAGTGTCTTCAGGTTTACATCATTATTTTGTCATGGCAATAAAAAACAAACAAACAAACAAACATAAGATTGCTCAATGGCAAACTGGGAGGCCTCCGCAAGAGCACAAATCATCTTTGACGGGATTCCCTACTCCGCCAGCCAGCCAACAGCACGCCTTGCAAATCTTTAGGCTTTCCGTCCATCTGATCTTCCTATTCAATCTTCTGTGTATAAGGCAAACAGCTTATTTATTTATTTTCTCCAAGACCAACAGACCTACTGCTTGTTAAATGTCTGGAATTCAGTTCCTTTTCCATGGGACTGAAACGGGCTTTTGTGTGTACCTTGTAGAGATGCTAGAGAATTTTCTTTGGTTCATGTTTTGAAGCTGGGCTAATGTGCCATGGGGCTATATAACACTCCAGTATGTCTCGCTGCAGTGAAGGCTCAGATGAAACACCCTTCTGTGATGCTTTCCAGAAATGCACCTAGTTTCTGGATGCATGGAAGCCTCTTCTAGCTACTTGAACTGCTGGGCAAGGCCATGGAGAGATGAAAAGTCCATCTTTGAACAGAGAAGATGAATTGTGCTCTGAACCCCTCTGATCCTTTCGGCAACTCTTTCAGCAAAATGTTGCAGCGCAGGTCCAGGTTGGAAGCTTAGATACAAACAAATGTGCATGCTAGGGAATGATGGGTAAATTAAACAAAGTTCTGTGAATAAATGCTAATTTTTCTTAATTTTTTTAAAATTGCAAAATGGTAGGGAATGTTGAGAGAATGGACTTATGACTTGCATACAGGGGAAACTGAGAATGACCAAATATTCATGGATTCATCCTTGCCCAATAATATCAAACAGGTTTTTGTTTCCTACTGTGTGAACAGGAGCTTCTCCCCCTAAATACATTCTTGTTTTATTTAATTCACTAAATATAAAAATAATATAAATATGGTAAACTTAACCTATGATAATGCTCTAAAATATGAAATAAACATAAAGTAAATCTTATATAATAATGCAATATAACATATCATAAATATAACTAATTTCAATTTTCAGACCAATATCCACTGCTACATTTATAATATGTTTTTTAAATGTATTTCTCAAACTGTTAGCTGCCCGGAAGCAAAGCTCTCCAAGCAATGTCTAATAAAAACATAAATGCATCTGAACCATATCAGAATTTAAAACAAGAGTGATATGGTTTTTTCTTAATACAATTTTTATTGAGAAAGAATTTTACGCAAGATTAAAAAACGACAGAAACATAAAAAGAAAGTAGAAAAAAGAAAGAGAGGTGGAAGACTAAAAGAAAAAGTTGAAAGGCAGTAAAAGACAAAGGAAAAGAAAAATATTTAAATATCCAATCTTCTTTGCAGTGGTCACAAACATGTCCGTTACCATTGCCACCCTCCCAAATTACATATCATGGTTCCCTTCTTCCCATAAACAACCCTTTTTAATCAGTAAATCCTGAAATCACCAATTCATTGTTGTCCATTTTCAGCAAAAAGTCCATAAAGGACTTATATAAAGTCTTTTATAAAGGTAATTGTTGTTCCCTCCTTAATCAAACAAGTCAGTTTAGGCATCTCTGCAAGTTCTGCCATCTTCACAATCTGTTCCTCCATTGTGGGTATTTCTGTAGTCTTCCATCTTTGTAAGAGAGATTTGCTTTTGATTAGCGTGATGTGTCAACAGAAGATCAATACTCTTTAGAACGCTATGGAGCCACATACACTCAGGGATTGCATTTTGTTAAGAATGTTGTATGTGAGACCAGCCTATAAATGGTAGGATCATCCTTTGAATTCAGCCTAGAACAACTGGGAACCCGTGAAGACGAGGACATTCTGGTTCCAAGAAGGGATTGCTATACAACCCAAATAAAATAAAATTCCACAGGTCATGTCAGCCAGTCAAGGGCTAATATATATTTGGAGTGGATAACTTACAGAGTGATGGAACCAGTGAGACTTGATGTGTCATATCATCACAGGAGGCAATGAAGGCAACTGAGAACAGAAGCCAGAAGAACATTGATAATAGGTCAATATTTTTCAAAGAACGCTGAGCGATCTTTGTTTTTTCACAATGGGATCCCGAAAGAAAAAAAGACAGACAGAAAGAAACCGCAAGAAAGATTATGAATGGCTTTACTTCAACTATTATAAGTACAAAATTCATCATCTCCTGATATCTGTTCCAAGCCCGTGTGCCCACATGCAAAATGCAGATATTTCCTGGCAAAAGCTGCCAAAATCTCAGAGGAAGAACGGGAGTTTCCCACAATGCTCTTTACCCTGAAAATCCTTAGTGTATTTTGCCCAATCTCTGTCTGCCTTGGGCAGTGGGAGTCCTGCCCAAGCTCTGCCCTGGACTCTGGAAACCCCCAAGTCTTCTCCTCCATCTCTGTCTGAAACCTCCCACGAAGTTGTGAGAGATCAGATGCCAATGGATGTTTAATCACTCCCAGGATTGAGCCGCATTCTGAGCTTTGACAGGCCTGAGTGCCAAACAGTGATCCTCAGCTATTTCCCCCCTCCTAAATGTCAGGTCTCCCCACACTTATCCCTCTCTCCAACCACTGGCATCGGTAAGATCAAATAGGTAGTTTCTGGATGGTAAAATGCCTAGCAGGCATAGAAAACAGATCTACAAGCAGGTGCGTTGCCTTGACAGGTTCCACACCCTTGTTCTAGGCTGATAACTGGTATTATTAAGACAGCCGCTTCAAATCCTGAAGGAGTCTTTTTTCCCGTAGGGGACAAGTGATTAATTCCTTCAGTGAGGTCAGTTCTGCTGTAAGATCTACCTAGCAAGGCCTGCCAACTTTTGTGAATGTTCCACGTAGAGATGATTATTAGGGGGACAAGTAGAGAGATGATTGGATTTGTGAAGTGCGAAACAATATTCACAGCCTGGGATGAAATATTTTGTAACCCACTCTGTCCAGAAGATGCTAGGGAAGAGAAGACTTGGGGGTTTCCAAGTCTATGTGTTTTGAGGATCCTTCTCCTGGATTTACCAGATGTTTCTCCAAGTCTTCTAAAAATTGTCAGCGCTTCATCAAATCTTCTTGGCTTGCTGCAAAGTTTGATCCTTGCTGTGCTTCGGGCCAAATCCAGCAGCAGCCAGAAGATGTACTCAGCTCACTTTTCTTCCTCCCTGCTTCAAAAGTCTGCTATTTTCCAGTTTCGTTCAGATTTTGTTTTGGGAGAAAATTCTAGTTGCATCCCTGGATGTGGGTCAATGTGGAACGGCTGGAGTTTGCCAGGTGACTTTCAATATAAAGCAGTGTTTTTCCACTAGGGAACTTGCAGATATATGGAATTCAGTTCTCAGAATTCCCTAGCCCTTGCTGATAATTCTGGGAGTTGAAGTTCTACACATCTCCAGGTTGTCTAGTAGGAAACACAACTAACGGATTACTCTTTTTATAGACTAAGGACCAGGTTTATAGTAGCCCTGGGAAAATTGTCTTCTAGTGGGACCATGCCAGAAGAGGTGGTGCTTCAATTGCACAGTCATGGCTGACATCTTGACTTTTTTGACCCCTCCCTGCAGACTTCTCTGCTTACTTTAAATATTGCTGAAGATCTCATAATAAATAACTTGCTGTAGCTTTGTCCTTCCAGTGGTAATTCAAGGGCCTTAAAACCAGGATGAGCAATTCACATTCTTCAGAGGTAGAATGGCTGGGTGTGAAGGTGAATAGGTTTCTTGCTTCTTACATCTCCCCAATCAATCTTAAGTTATGGTTCCTTTCAGAAATAATGTCTCAGGAAGGTCTTGTAACACAGAAGGGAGAAGGACAAAAAGATGAACAACTGTTGTAGTTTTTAAGACAGTAGCATTGATTCAGGCCTTGCTTTAAACTCCTCGTGGAAATGTGGGGTATAAATCTACTTTATAAGCAATCAATGAGCAAGAACTCAGATACACATATGATTGCAGTCCCATATTGTACTAAATAATTACGGGATTATGTGGCCTAGTGTCCTTGCAAACTTAGATAAGGATGATTTGTAAGCCATGTTTTATGGATCGTAATGTTACATGAACCCAGACAATAGTGGCATATTTAAACAACGTTTAGAATGACATGTGAATTCTGTTTTTCTGTTCACAAACCAAACCGAACCCAACCAAACCACATTACCACTCAACGTGTTGTGTGAACCTAGCTGGTATGTATTTTTCATAAATTATGAAGGACAAAATGACACTTCTTTCCCATGTCACAACATGGCTCCCCTTCCCCATTCCAGGAACTTTCCAAGTGGGCTCTCTCTTCCTGTGTTTATCAGAGGTGGAGGATGGTTTCCTCCCTCCCTTTTCAAGGACAAGATGGTGGCCATGCCCCATTGCGCAAACAGAAGCCTAGGAAACTGTCACTAAATTTTATCCCAACCCTTTCTAGAATAGGAGGTTGTATCTGGTGCTCCTGAACTGCACGATTGCTGTCGATAACAGACATTCACCATTTTGCCATCAGAGGAGTTCCAGATCAGTTCTACATCAGGGCAGCGTGCTGCACGCTCACAGGTGCAATGCACTGCGCCACGGGCTCCCACGAAAAGTCTCCGGTTTGCTTCCCGCAGAAACACACAGCCTTCCAGAAGAAGTGGGGAGTTTCCCCATCTTTTTCCCCTTCAAGAAAGCAAGAGAAGGGAGCTTCGATTTGCTCCTACTAAGTCAGTGGGACATTGACGCAAGACAGCCAAGGATCTGGAGAAAAAATACCCCCAAGGCTGAGCCATGAGGCCATTCCCTTGTCACATTTCAAACCCAGCACTTTCTTGCTGCTTACAATTATCACCCCTCACCCCCTTTAATGCTTGTGTATGGCTATTGGGCTTTGATGTCTCTTGACTTTTTAATCTTTGATCCACTTTGTCTCACATTGTTGGTAACCCGAGCTTCTGCTTTGCCTTCTAACCCCCCCTTCCTCCCCCCCACCGCTTTCTTTCAAGCCATATCAAGCCCTCTTCTTTTCTTTCATCTTTCTTTTGTACAAGTGTATACAAGGTCTGCAACAAAGAGACTACAGTGTTGAAACAACAGTTCCAAGAAATTGAGAAGTCCCCTGCTACATGGGCCGGAGTGGGGCCAGAGAGTGGTTTCGAAGGCATCTTCCCCGGCTGTTTAAAAATTCTGCTGCAGTTGTCATAACACCGGAGGAATGCACAGCTATTTTAAAAATACCTCACTATATAGCAGTCCATGCACGAACCAAATATTTCAAATTCAGATCATTGATCTGGGAATTCCTTTTGACCCTCTAAGGACTCCTCCTGCAACATCCAGTGCTGAGTTTGGATGAAGAACTGGTTTATTTAAAGCTGGGGAGGGCCATGTTCCCTCCAGAATAATGTGCTAAGGGTGATGTGATGGGAGGCAATAAATCAAGGAGCAGGTGGGGCCGGATCTATACATCCCTTGCGTCTCTAATACCTTCTTTTCTCTCTCCAAAGCAACAGGATGCAGGTGTTTATCCCATCAGGTAGACCAGACCAGGTAAATCAAATCCACAGGAAGGCTAAAATTACCTTGATTGAGATTGGCTAGAATAACAGAATCTTGCAAGTCAGATTGTGCTGGACCTTCTTCTTCTTCTTATACTCCTGCGAATTAAAGAAGCATCTAAGTAAGCTGCTTCTGAATGTTAATCATTGCTCTGGACTTAAAAGAATGTTTCAGGACCTTTTGCCTAGGTAATGGTTCCTGCATATTTCTGTCAAGGTCATCTTCCTTATTCTCTACAGCTGGGAACAGACACTTGGCTTGATGTGTATAGCCAGTATAGGTGCACCTAGAAGCAGGTGACCCACCTCTGATTTGGAGAAACATGGTAGCTATGGGCAAAGCTGCTCAAGATGCCCCAAGAAGGCTGAGAAGGATCTCTACTTAAAATGTTGGAGATCTGCTGCCTTCGGAGGCAAGGTCATCATAGGTGAACCAACCATTGGCCATGGCCAACAGGTGCTTCTGAGTGGCAGCTGGGGAGAGATTTTAGTGATTGACACTCTCAGTAGTCAGTATACTATTGCACTTTTAAATGATATTAAAAATTAATAGCTACCTGAGTAAAGATATATATGGTGGCATTGCATATTTTAAAGGAGAATTGTGGAACATTCTGTGGAACAGTGATGCAGGGGAAGGGGAAAAGTTGAGCCTGGTGATTCTTTTTAAAATATGTTATATTTTACTGTACAACCTGCCCCTGAAAGTTTTGAATGCTCCCTGGTGGCTTGCCATATTTTCATTGTTCATGTGACCGAAGGGGAAGAGTAGGTGTCAGAAGAACAATTGTCTGAGCTGTATTTCATTTTAATTAAACTTAAAAGGCCAAATGCAATGAAATCATGTGTAGTTTTTCTCCCAGGTTGTCCCACTGGTTTATTTTTGTTTGCTTTGGGCTTGCCCCCTGACCCCCAGCATCTTACTCCAAAGTCAACTGTGGCCCCTAGAAGAGAAATGTTTACACGTCTCTGTTTAATGCAGAAACTACAACGGAAGGGGAGCTCACAAAATTATGACCTGTCTTCTGTAAAGGAGGACATGTTCCCAACCTTGAAGGAACACAAATAGAAGGCAGCAATGAGTAGTTCCTTCAAGTCTATAGGAATCTGAGCCTGTTTCTTCTCCCCAGCTGAATAGTTTCCGGCTTTTAAACAGCACCTGAAATAATCAAAAACCACCTTGTGGGTGAAATTTAGCCCAAAGAGCCTTTTCTCTGAGTAACTTCTTCATCAGTGTCTTTATTTAGGTCCTTTGTGTTTATCTGAGTGAGATGGAGGGTTATTTATAGCCCCCTCCCCTTGTCATGGGTAATGGATGCATAAGTCAGTCATGGACTTTCCATGTTCTCTCTTTCTTCTCATGTGGTGGCATGGATGAGACAACTTTGATCCAAGTGCTTACAGTGAGAATCACGGAGGCAGAAGTGCAGACAGACGGGCTCCGTTTAAGGTTTTCTCTAATCTCTTGTACTTCTGGTGATTAAACATTGGATGAGTTTATTGAAAATTTCCTCCTCCTCCTTCTCCTCATTGTCCTCCTCCTCCTCAGAAGAAAACCACTTACTGCTGCTGCTTTTCTCCAAGTCTGTTTTCACCTGACATTCTGCCATCTCATTGGAACAGAGTTTGTTGAGAAGTGTGAAAGGTTTGAAGAGATCACACTCTTTCTTTTCCCATTCTGCGGGAGTCCTATGAATAGCAGGCCTGTATAGTTGGATGGGGAAGAAAGCCCCAGCTAACATATTTGCTTCTTTAGCACCAGGGCACAGAATTAAAATATGCATTTACAAGAGAGCTGGTTAGGTGGCTTGCGTTCCACCCGCCCTCCCTGGATGCTGTTTAGGGCTTCAGTTTTGTCTTTAACTTTTTTTCCAAGCAAGTGGCCTGTTCCCAAACAAACCTCTGAACTTGAGTCACTGAGTAGTTATATTCCTAAGACTGCTTAGGAAATTCTATCTGGGGCCCAGTGGCATTCTTAGAAATTCAGAGGACATTATATGCCAGATTCCTATTTCATTCATTCATTCATTCATTCATTCATTCATTCATTCATTCATTCATTCATTCATGTATGTATGTATGTTTTGGAAAGACTTTAAAAAAAACAGATGGAGCACAGAACCTGACCTGCACCAAATGGCACATCCGTAGACCCACTGGTGCCCAAAGGAATGAGGTGGCTCACTTGATTTAGCATCTAGCAGGGGTGGAGGATCTGTACTTAGCATGGGTTGCATGGCCCCAAAACATCATTGGTCAGGGAGAAAGAACAGCCTGAACCATCTTCAACCCCCTCCCCCCACTTCTTGAGAACCTTTCATATGGGCACATAGAGGGAACGGGGATGTCATAGCAGAGAAGAAGGGCTTCCTAAAGAAAGAAGGAAGGTGACAGAAAGAGAGAGATGGGTGAAAAGAATCTTTGCTTACCACCCCACCTCTTAGAACAATTACAAATTGAACAAGAATAGTTTCTGAGCAAAGGGAAAATCTTCAGGTTCCCTCCTCTCTAACTGTAGTGCAGGAACTAGTCATAGAAGTCTTATACAAGTGGTGTTCACAGTATCAAGATGGAGTTCAACCAAAATAAATTCATTTTATGGTTTTATCTGTCAGAGCTCATCACTTAGAAGATATCAGCATAGACATTTGCCCCTAAAATGGATTGGTTCTTTCAACAGTGTTTGGAAAGCTGGCTATGGGGAAGATGTCCAAGGGAGTGGAGGAATCCTTTCTAGAAATAACTCATTTACCCCTCCAACACAGTAAATCTGTGGTATGAAGACAACATGCAAAATTGGAGGGCCAAAATGGAAGAAAGGAGGGCTTCCATGGATCTAGTCCATCTTTTCAAGACCCTCCTCCTCCTCCACCTTCTCCCCTTCCTTCCCCCCTTCCTTCCTTCCTTCCTTGAAAAATATCTTAAACTACGTTCTTATTTCTTCTTTATACTGGTTTGTTTACCAGGTGCTACAAACTCCAGGTCCTGAGAGGGTGGTCTCGATTCTTAATTTATGAGGCAGAATTGAAGGTCACAATCAATTATTAGCACAAGACAGGATGGCTTTGGATGTGAGATCCAAACTTGAAGCTTGAAGGCTAAAAAAAGTCTACTTTTCTGTATTTTCATGGCTAATAAGCTGTGAAGCTGTCAAAAGGGATGTCTTGAGCAAAATTGCTATTTAAGGGGCAAACCCATTATTTGTCTGCTCATTTAATTTATTCTTTGGAGTTCTGCTGTTCAGCTAAAACACTCCAACTGCTATGAAAATGGTTAGATATAAAACATAAATTAAAGACGTCCTTCAGTTGAGCCCAACTCCTGGTGATGGCATTTGCACAGTTTTCTGTGTGTTGTAGAAATGGTTTGCCACTACCTTCTCCCTGGAAATTTTTCTGAGTTCCCAGTTTTCCAAAATGACTAGAATTGCCCATTGATATACTAACCAGGGCTGGCCCTTCTTAACTTATGAATGTAGCTAGCTACTATCATGAAAGGGCTACAACAGATATCAGTAACCTGCAATTTGAAGAATGGACATGACCTTCTACTATGTCTCCTTCTCCTCCCCTTCTCTCCTTCTCGTCTTTCCTCCTGTTTCCTATTCCTTCTCCTCTTTCTTCTTCTCCTTCTCCTTCTCCTCTTTCCTTCTTCTCCTCCCCATTGTTCTAATGAACACATTATAACAATTTAGAGAAAGACAATGGCTGTACATGGTTATACTGGGATTTTTTTTAAAAAAAAGAATTGTTATTTATTATTTGGATTTTTAGAAAAAGAAATGAAACTCCTTTTCCTTTTCTACCTTATCTACTGGTCTTTTGCTTTTACATCGTTTGTTAAATTTGTCACTGAGATAATTTCCCATACTATATGCAGCCAACCTGTTACTAATGTTTTCTTATTGAAAGGGAGAGTGACAGGCTAGAACTTAAAGTTTGTGTGTGTGTGTGTGTGTGTGTGTGTGTGTGCACATATGTGTGTTTCTGTGTCTGAAAAATTAGCTTACCACGCTGAGCTGGGAGAACTGATACAAGTTGTTGTAACTTGGACACTAATTTTTCAAGTTAGTCTTAATCCACAGTGTGGAACATTGACTAAGAACAGAATCAGGTACAATGAAAACAACTCAGGAAAACTTAATCAGAGAGAAGCATTACAAATTAGGAGGAAGGAGCCCTAAGAGTACTTGACTGATCTGGCCATTGATGGACTGATGTTGAGTTTCTGAAGCCACTAGATACCAGACTCAGCTCATGGTGTGCCCAGAACATAGCTTTCAGACTGTGCACCTGACTTATCCACAGCTTTGCTTCCAGACTGTGAGCATTATGACCTTCAAGCTTGGATTCCAGATTGTCCCCATATTTTTTTATATCTGAAACTTAACTTCCAAACTGTCTCTATAGTACATGAGCTCTGAAATGTGTGTGTTCTTCCATTGACTTGCCAAATGATGGTCTGAATGGAGACCTTGTGATTGATTACTTCTGTGGTATGTTGATGTACGTAAATAAGTTCTAACAAAGACAGCAGGTTTAGTTCTGAGATTGTAAACATTTCCATTCATTTATTTATATTAAAGATTTTTCCATAAATAAAAAAACAAATCTAATAAAATAGAGAAGGAAAGAGAAAAGAAAAAAGAAAAGAAAGTACAAAGAAAAAAAGGAGACAGAAACTAAAGAAACTAAAGTAGATGACTTCCAACCTTCTTTTCAACAGATTGACAAACCCATCATCTCCCCTCTCTCTTAACTATTTTGAAATCCCTTCAACCCCTTCTTTAATCGCCATCTTTTTCAGTCATTAAATCCATAAATCATCATTTCACTTTTTTATTCTTTTAGCAAAAAGTCCATAAAAGGTTTCCAGTCTTTTAAAAATGCACTCATTGTTTTCTCCTTCACCAAGCAAGTCAGTTTTGTCAATTCTGCCAGATCTAACATTTTCATGATCCATTCCTCCATGGTGGGAATTTCAGTACTCTTCCATCTTGATTGTACACATTTCCAAATGCAGCATTGAGTGCTCTGGGAAAAGAATATTGGACTGATCTCTTGACAGCTTCTTTTGACTTCATTTTGCAGAGGGGTCTAGCATTATGAAAGGTCAGGATGTCCAAAGCCATCCCATTCATACCTCAGTTCTGTGTCAGCAAGATGGGGATAAGGAATGAAGTCCTCTTATTACAATTACATTATTCATCTTCATCCTCAAGCCCTGAGAAAGAAAAATAGCTTTCCATTTACCGAAGTATGCAGCAGTTTCGGATACTTACCTACCACATCTTAATGGACTCCTCTCTTTTCCATCTGCTGAGCGGGAGGTTACATTAATATTAATCCCTTTGTCAGATAATGGAAGGTCTGCAGATACAGCGCAAATCTCCAGATACTTCACAGAATGGGTTTCTACCATGCATTGCATAGCAATCGTTTATGTATCTCCATCGCTGACGAGGCAACGGGTATTATGTTTGCTCCATTTTTAAACCCTCCAACCTAATTTATGACCCAATTTCAACCAGGTTATTCACAAGATTTTGTGGCCAATAGATGGGGGAATGTTGACCGTAATGGTATCTGGTGTGCAGCGTCCATCAATGTTTGCTAATATTAGAAGATCAACCTGCTCTAACATTTGACAAATTTGATTCTGACTGTATTTATTTATATTAGCACAATTGGTTCAAAGGTTTTGTGCTTGCAAATTCAGGGTTATAGTGATGGTGGATTGCAAGTTTTATAGACGAGCTGGAGAAAATCTGATGCGGTCTTGGCTTGAATTATTCACGGGTTGCTCTCCTGATCCACTTTCAGTTAGCTGGTTGGGGGTGGGTCTGACTCTGGCAACACGTTGAAAGCTGCTGTGTTTGTCATTAACACAGAATTGCGGACGGCCACTTTGTTCTCCTAGATTTAATTGTATTTGCTTACTCCACCGGAAGCACTAATAATGAAGCGAAAGCTTAGATATTTTGGGCATACAAGGCAAAGGCAAGGGTCTTTGGAGAAAATGCCAATGCTTGGAAAAAAACTTGAAGGCCATCAAAAAAGAGAACAACTGTAGATGAGGTGGGTAGACACTCCCACTAATGACACCATCATGCGTTTCCATACATGAGGAGCAGTTATTGATATCCTGGCCAAATGATCTCTTGGGCTCAGGACGCCTAGACAGACCCAATTTTTACAACATGCTAGGCCATAATATAGGTTTTGGAGAAGGAGGGTCTTTGGATATCCCATGAGCCCAGGGATTATGATTTGTAAACCACACTTTATGTCTTAGGAACTTTTACAAAGCCATAGTTAGCCATAGTTAAGAAAAACATAGATTAGTGTGATAGGCAAACCAAGGGACTGGAAGTGGGGGATGAATTTGTGCTCTCCACAAACATTTGCTGGGATAAGTTTCATCTGCTTAAAGGCACTATCAAAAGTGCCAAAAGCCTTGGCAGTGGGATCTAAAATGTCAAAAGTCATGAAATGATAACCGAGTCATGGATCAGCTTCCATGCTTCCCATTTGAAGCAGCTTTCCAGGAGAATGAAGTGGGCCTCCTCCCCACCCCCTACCCCTGAATATGTAATGGATCAAAATTTAGGATTCTCCCATGAATTCCTGTTCCTGAAAAACACAAGGACTGTTGGTGCACAAGGTCTCAATTTACTGAATTAACTGGGTTTGTATAATGTGCGGAACCCTAAATGAACTACGTGGATTCACAGTAAGACACCCGACCTCCCTGTAATTAATGCTTCCTCAAGTTTAATGGTTATATGAATGCAGCTCTAGGTTTCCAGAAATGTACATCTGAAAGCATGTTAGCTCAGGTGAAATTATTATTCTTTTCTATTCCTCTGAGTAAAATTCATTTTCTTGAAGAAAAAACAACTCCACCCTGGTCAGTGACCTTCCCATTGAGCAGATAATATCTATTTTTGAAACAGGCAGAGGAGAGGTGCTTCTCCCAGCTGATGGTTATTCAAGAGAAGACTTCCATCCCGTTTCCCCACGTGGCCTGATAGTCTTTGCACTTTTGGACTGATTATTTCATACTCCACCCAAATGCTGCCAGACAAATGTCTTTCCTGTAAATCAAAAAGGAGGCCAAACACACAAACCCCAAATCCTGTCCGAATATAAACATTACAGAGGAAAACATTTCAGAAACAATGGCTGCGTTTGCACCATATCCTCAGCTTGGTGATTAATTTCTTTTCTGAATTTGTACTACAACACAGCAAATCATAGTTTAGACTGGGGCTCTGCAACAGGCTAAGTGACACAAAGGCTAACCAAGGTTAAAAGCAAGCATTTTAACCATGATTAAAACTAGTTAAGCATAGCATGTTGGATGAAAACAGTCACTGGGTTTTAACTGACCTGGTGAAGTCTCTTAGATAGCCCAACTGTTGGATACAGTAGAAGGTCCTGAAGATGTAAGAAGATTCTTGTTATTTCTTTGCTACCTAGCAGATGGTTTGCAACAAGAGCCAGCCAAATGCCACTATAAATGTATCTTATTCTAAGAAAAGGAAAATGTTATTTCCTCCATCATAAAATTACTGCTCATCAGGATCAAGAGATTACTTCATATTCTAATGAGACGGGAAACAGAAAGAGAGAGAGAGATTCTGTCCACTTGCATTATACTCTAACAGAGTTTTATAAAATACAATTGTAAGGTGGGCAACTCACAGACTTTGCCATCCAAACTGCCCTCGGCCTAATCTGATCTAAATTTCAGCTGTTTAGAGAAAAATGGTGAGTGGGTGGAGGCTGAACAGAGACTGGGGTGAGAGAGAGAGACTGAGGAAGAGGGTAGCAGAAAGAGAAAGTGAAACAAGGATAACTCCCGCTACTGTTTTTGGCTACTCCAACATCTGGATTTGCTCCTCCCAACACCTGCAGGCAATGCAAGCCCTTCACGGTAGACCAGAATAGGAAACCAAAGTCCATGCTACTTTTATTGTAAGGTTATACTAACAGAATCCTGCAAGTCTGAATGCTTCTCCCCCCTCCCACCCTTTATCTTTGTGAGAACTAGGAAGGGTCTAGTCTGAGATGCTTACTTGGGTCACAGTTCTGACTCAGACTCAGATTTCTTTTATCTGACTGTTGTCTTGGTTGCAGCTCTTCCTCCTGTTCCTCAAGGTTATTCCTTCTTCCCATTACAGACAATCTCTGAAAGATAATCATGGAATTCTTGATGATGGCAGATCACTTAGAAACCTTAGCAATAGAGAAGAACTGTAGCCTGGGCAGCTTCTGCCTCTGAGAGCTCACCAGCAGCCTGTTGTTGACATTGTTCATTTCTTTACAACACCATTCTGCTGGTTTTGTTCTAGTATTTGGTAAACCTGAACTTCCTCAAGTCCATAGAAATCACTGAGGCAAAACAGTGGTCAAATAAAATACATATACACCTTCTGAAGGGAGACCAGAACTTCTCAAGAACCAGCTTTGGAAACTCTTACTATTTCCATACTACTCCAGAGATGATGATATCATCATCATCATCATCATCATCGTCGTCGTCGTCGTCATCATCTCATTGTTGTTGTTGTTTTACACACAGTCTATCAGTCTGACTGGATTTGGTACTTTTGAGTACTGGATCCTTCCGAAGGATCTAGGATAGCTAAAGATACCATTGTAAAAATGTGCTGTTCCAAGATGATGATGACGATCTACTTCAGTAGGGTTTGATTTATGAAGGAGAAACATTGGCTATGACACATGAATAGTGGAATAGGAACATAATACCCATAGAGAGAAAACCAGACAGAGAATGGTTTATCACAATCCTTCCTTCCTTGCATCCTTGCATCCTTGCTTCCTGGCGTGGACTATACAGGAACCCAAGAAAACTAGGAATTGGCAAAAGTTCATCCAAATGATACCAAAATTATTATTTTGTAACCGCTGAGCAAGGGAGGAGACAGGATGTGGTGGAGAAAGACTGGCATGTAATAACCCGAATGATGGATTAATAAAAATGCAGCCAGGTTTGACTTGCCTTTTCAGTGGCAACGTTTCCAGCATGTAGTTGCTTGTCTGAAGTTCTAGCTATTTATTTCTGCCTAGAAAAAGAGGAAAGGAAAGAAGTGTGGGGAGAGGGGATTTGCATTTAACTCTCTCTTCAACTTACTGGGTTTCTTCCTGTCAGCGGTTGTTTTTATTATTTGTTTATTTGTTAGATTTATATCCCGCCTTTTCTCCAGGAGCTCATATATGTACTTCCTCCTCCCATTTTTTCCCCACAACAACAACTCATGAGGTTGGCCTGAGAAAGAGGCACCAGCCCAAAGTCACTCAGGAAGCTTCCATGGTTGAGAATGGACTTGATTCTGGGCCTGCCCGTCATAGCTTCACATCTCAACCCACAGAAGGAGGGAGGGTGTGGGAATTGTTTCAGAAGGGACCCTCCCTACAGTTCCAGGGAGTAAAAGGAGAGGAGGAGAGAAATACTTTCAGTCTTGCAAGATTCTGTTAATGTAACCTTATAATAAAGATAGAGCTCATACTCCTGGTTGTGCTACCTTGCAGGGCTAACACTTAGGTCCACATAGCACCACATCTAGTCAACCAAGTGACACCTTCACAGGCCAGAAGTGGAGAGAAGATAAATTGCGATCTGCTTCAAAGTTTGGTCTAAGAAGTGAGTTCTCTCCCAACTGCTCTTGGAAAATTATTTTCCACCATGCCCAATTATATTGTTGGAAGGAGGAAACCATGGTGGCACCTGGGGGAAAGAAGGAACCAGGAGCATGCATTTTTGTATGAAAAGGTGGTGATCACCATTCAGTTCTGTTACTCAAAACAAAAGAAGGCATGCTTTGGGGAGAAGACTATGGAAGACTTGAAAGAGCAGGAACAATGGATATTCAGGGGAAATTTACTTACCAAGTTGTAGCTCAGCCCTGTAGTAGAGACACAGACTGGATAGATACAAAGGCTGAGTTCCTATAAGACATTAAACTAGATTAAAATGGAATTAGTGGTTTGTACTCCAGCCCCTTGTGGACCAAAGTGTTAGCCCTGCAAGGTAGTCCAGACAAGAAGCACAACCAGGAGTCCTAGCTCTATCTTTATTGTAAGGTTACATGAACAGAATCTTGCAAGGCTAAAAGTATTTCTCCCCTCCTTTCCTATTACTCTCTGGAAAACAGGGAGAGTCCCTTCTGAAATGCTTCCCACGCCCTCCCTCCTTCTGGGGGCTGAGACATCTTTTAATGCTGGTTGTCCAGTCTGCAGCTCTTCCTCCTGTCTCCCAAGGTCATTCCCACAGACCATTACACAAGCCACTGACTTAGTACAGTATATTGCAATGACCAGTGCATCATGTTAAGCCATCATTTGGGGTTTTGTTTGGACAGAGTTTGTAACGTGAATGCTGGAGTTGCGTTCTGTTGTGCCAGATTTAAGGTTCAGGGTGTCAACTCAGCCTGAAAATAAAATGTTGGAAATGATCCAGCTGAAATGCAGACTTGTGTCTTGGTTGCCACTTCAACCTTGATGGCAGAGGGTTCAAAGCACAACCTAATTCTTTTATCTTTTCTTTTATCTGAAATGGATGCTCTTTTTCTTTCTTTTTTTTCCCCATTCAGCTGAGATTGGTGGATTTCAAAGTTCTGAATAAATGAGGAAAGAGAGAGAGGAAGAACTCACCACGCAGAAATCTCCCCCATGGCTAAGGCAGGCTGGAACCTTCCAATGTTTTTCTTTCCATCCAATGGACATTTTTAGAGATAAATGTGCACAGTCTGAAAAAAAAACAAACCCAAAATTTTGAACATAATTTTGAGTTCTGAAGGGAACAAGCAGGAATATGGAGGTGTTTCGTTTTGTTTTGTTTTTAAGCTGTAGGTAAATCTATGAAGGTTAATCGTTCACCATCTTCAACACAGCACAATCAAGTCCTATCACTGATCAAACATGGATCTTACCACTAGGAGACAGGGTTGGGATTGGAATCTCCATGGTTTCCTTTGCATATTCTGCTCTTGGGAAAAAAAGGTGGGGCGGGGTGAGAAAGAGAGAAACATAAGAAAGAATAGAAGAAGAAAGGAAATACCTTCTATTACAGTCTTCTCAAAAGTAGTCTTTCTCAGGTGGGTTTATTTATTTATTTATTTTTTGATTTTTGGTCTTTACTAATTGTTGAGAGACAAAGTCATCCATTAATCCACTGTAGGAGGAGAGCTATGTTAGTCTATGGTGGCAAAAAATATCTATTCATCCACTGCATTTGAATAAATAGCCTCTCATTGGCTCCTGATTTACTTTTTCTGCTAAAAGAGAGAGGACCTGTAGCTTTCGCTGAAGATTTTTCATGAGATGCTAGCCCAGATTCCCCCAATGGCAGAATAGTTTTCCCATTTCCAATTAAGATGTTTTGTGACCAACTGAGCCAGTGAACTTGAAATGAACCCTTAAATTTCGAAACCTTGGGTCAAGACATCATCCTTCTTCCATGTTGAGCTTTCTAGGTGGGCTCATGTTTAACCACTTTGAGAAAGAGCAGAAGGCAATAACGATGATGAAGTGGAACCCTAAAGAGATAGGCAACCTTGGTCCTTCTTGGTCTCTGGTCTTCTCTCTGATTAGACCTGCAAAATGAATCTGCCTTGGACTTCTGTGTGAGGTTTGTGAGACCCTCAGTTCTGTGCAGCATTTGCTTCTGAATGGAGCACACTAGAGTATGTCTTTCTCCAGCCAAAACCCCACACAAGTTTTTTGTTTGAAAAAAAAAGCCTATCCCTGAGGCTTGCACACTAGAACAAGAGTTTATTTGTGTGCATGTGGGGGGTGGTTGCCTTTTTAGGAAGCATGTACCGTCTTAAAGGGACTCACGTAAAATAAGAACATACACTGAGAAAATTGACATTATACAGAAGAGCATCAGGGAAAAAATTGTTTCAAAAAAGTGACTGAAGTTCTGTACAGTAATGGTGGATTCTCACAGTAATAGCCTGTTTCCTTATTACTATGTAAAACTCTATGGCCACTGATGGCGCATATCAGTACTACCAAAAAACCCTCATTCTTGGAAATGTTGGAATTTTCAGCTGTCAGAAAGATGGTTTTTTTTCCATCAGGCCATTCATTCCAGTAAATGCCTACAGTCCCTGCCAAAGGAAAATATGGGTAGCTCAACCCATCAATTCTGGAAGCTTGAAGCATCTGAGCCAATGTTGGCAAAGTAGCATAGGTCTATCAGTGTGGAAAGAAACAATACCATGCTCTTCAGAGCTTCAGTTTTATGACCAATCTGAAGTTGAGCAGTGGGTCAGCTGAAGTTCAGCGGGTTCTTTAGGACCATCTGTGCAGCTTGGAATCCAGTTAGATTGTGAAAAACTTAGATTGTTTGTGGTGTTGGCAGGGGAAGATCCTTTGGGAAATTGTCTGCATCTCCTTGAATCCCACAACCATCTCTTGGTTGAGATGGTATCATTAAAAAGATGTTTCCCCATCTATTTTAGTGAGTTGTTTTATTTTCTTGGCAAGTTCCGCATTTCAGACAAGCTTTCTCCAGTCTGATCCCCTTAACATGTACTGGAATTCTAATTCTCATATCACCAACCAGCATGGACTGCTTAAACTTGTTAGGGTTAGGGAACATGCATTCGGAATGAAAGACAAGACATTTCTTACATTTCCAAGCTAGAAATAGGAATGTCATCTACTTCTCACAAGCATGAAACATACAACAAGCAAGGGTGCTAAGAGCCCTGTGGTAGGGTTACCACCGTATGATTTCAATTTTCTTTTAAGTCTAAGATTTGGTCCACTCTTGTATGATAAACCCAGTGTAACCTGTTGATTCTCTAGAGATCCACTCACCCCTCCATTTCCCCAGTGACTGATTTACATACCTAAAACCATCTGGATAAGCACTTGGAATCTGACCTTGCTCAAATCTTCTGGATTCTCTGGAAGCACATGCAGAACACAGATCAATTCAGATGAAGGCCTTAAAAAAATAAGAATGAAAACCACATCTTGGTTATTTTATCATCTTAAGATGCTTCTTCCACATCTGACAAACGATACGGGCTGAGTCGGAACATTTGGAGATCTTTCCGAAAAAGTTGTTTGTGAAAAGGAAGAAATAAAATATGTGTCCATTGTACAGAAGAAGTTGCCTTTGCTCCTACTGTAGACAGTCTGTGTTTCAGCTTCTAGTCGCATCTTCCTTCATCTGCGTTCAGCATACTGTCTGACTCTTACAATTTTTTTTCATTAAGTGAAGAATGTGGACATCTTAGAAGGGGTGGGTGGGTAACAGAACGTCATTCCTTCGAAGCAGGGGTCAGCTGGCAATGTGAATCAGGATCAACTGGGAAGAACACCACCCTTCCAGTTTCATATTTCATATGGAATGCAACGCATCTTGATATTTTGCAGAGCAGGTTCTGAACTTCTCCAATCTTTAATGGCACCTGGAGAAAAAGGGAAAGAAAAAAAATAACCTTGAAAGAATGCTATGGCTCTAGGAAAATTCTTAGCTTTATAAACTGGGACTTAGACCAGTCCCTTAAGGAAAATGGTCAAGACAGTCCAAAACAACAGTTTCTTCTTCTTCAGGATGGCAGAACCATAGCGCTATATAAATGGGAAGATCTGCCATGTGACAGATTGTAGCAGGAAGTGGCATATATGGACAGCTGATAGAAAATTCCAAATTCAGTGCCTGGTACGACCATTTACAGCTGATGAAGTTCCTGCCTTTGATCTAGATCAGTGGTTCTTAAACCATTTGATCCAATTACCCCTTTTCCCTGGGGTTGAGTAATACTATTAACCCACCCCCACCCCCAAAATCCAGACCCTTTTCCTTTCCACAAGCATCTTCACAAGAGCAATCCCAAATTGGATCCTCGACCCACAAACAATTACAAATTGCTGCATTACCTCTAGGATATGCCCAAATTACCCCCTTGGGATTAATTACTCCCAGTTTAAGAATTTCTGCCGTTCAACGTACATAATATTAACCTAAATATTTTAGTGGTCTAATTTAGAATAATGCAGCTTCATCCGCTTCTAGTTTACCACTAATCACATAATTTTACCACTCAAATCTTACTTTCAACGAGGATTCTGAATGTGGAACATCGCTGCCAATCAAACGTCCTAGGAAAGATTTCATAATAATGTCCAACACAACCTATGTTGACGGATCCTACACCTGGCAGAGTTTGCTGCAATGAAGTTCATGGGAATTGACTTTTTGCTAGAGGTGGAATTTTATATGCATTTTTTTCTAATATGCCCTTTATTTTCAGGCAAGGACTCCTGCTTCTGAAAGTTTTGATTTCACCAAGACCCACTATTTTCTGCGTCTGCTCCCATAATGTAGGTATATTGGTCCATAGATTTTGATAAGAGAACTGCATTTCAGAATCTGGAGAATACAAATGTGAAAAGATAACTGGGTTTTCCTTTGCAGATTAGTTCGGAAGGTAGGTTGAACTGCCTTGGAATGTAGACTGAATGCATTTCTTCTCATTCCTATTGGTGATAAACCACCAGTTTAGGTCTTGGAGAACATTTACTGAGGCATTAAAGGGTTTCTAGATACTTATGACTTTGCCAACCCTCTTCCCAAGCTCTTCATTAGTATTCATCAACGGGAAGAGCTTCAACTGGTTAATCTAGGAATTTGCCTGGCCAAGAGAATATTCTGATTCTTCTTGCCTTCTGCCTGGAGCTTCTGGCCCCTGCTTGGGAATTTCTACAATCAACATTTATAAATGTTGGAACTTATTTTTTTAAAGATGGGGGCTTTCCTCAAACTTCCCCAGATCTTTCCTTTACAGCTGAACTTCCCAAATCTGGGGGCCTAATTCCATGGAAAGAAGTTTTGTAGTATCTCTTCCTTAGCCTTCTCTGAACAGTTTGAGGAGGGTGAGATGTATGTAGGAACAGTCAGCATCTGAGTAAGAAAGTAAAGCATCTGACCCACTGAAGAGCTTGTAAAACTTTATTGACTGGAGGCGAGAGAGTGAGAGAATAAAAACGAGAGCAGAGGAACATCTATAGAAGCTTTCAACAGGAAAATGGAGATTAAGCGGAGTGTCAAAGTAAACACACATTCACATCCATGAGGACTGTTTCTTGGTACCAGCTGGTACATATTCTCTCTTCCCCCTTCACCCACTTCCACAACTGGCGAAAGAATTTATATTCTAAATAATGTGGAATGGACTACACAGGCCATCTGCATCTTTATCCTTGGGCAAGGTGTTATAAATAAAAAGATTTGCTAAAAATGCTTGCTTTTCTACAACAGTCCACCCCTGCTGAGAGTGCTCATTTATCAGGGATAATAAACATGTGTCTCCCAAAATCTCCTTTAGTCACTCCCATTTGAATTTTTGGAAAATATTATTTCGGTGGAGGAAAGGAAGAAAGAAGACTATTAAATAGGGAGCTGGCTTGCTTTAAAGCAAAAAGCAGCCTCTAACACAAGTGTTAACTTCTAACTACAAGGATTTCAACGTGATGTAAGGTGCGTCATGGGGTCACAACCCCAGCCTCTGGCCTTTCATATTACATGGTGATATTTCATGCAAATAAAGGGAGGAGTTTCATCACTTGCCTCCCTCCCTCACCACCACTGGTGGACACCTATGCTCTAACACAATGTTCTTCAAACCTGTCAACTTTAAGATGTGTGGACTTCCACTCCCAGAATTGCTGGCTTGGGAATTCTGGGAGTTGAAGTCCACACATCTTAAAGTTGCCAAGGCTGAAAAGCACTGCTCTGACATATTTATTTGCAGGAATGTCTTTGTACTCTCACTGGGATGATAGAAAGTATTCTGGGGAACTCGTGAATTGATGTTTCATGACTGGCCACGCCCAATCATGGCAACCATTTTCTCGCTAGTCATGTCTCCCATTTTCACTATTTTATGAAGGAGTCTGCTGAGCATCATCAGAGCTCCCTCAAAGACTGCCTATGTCCTCTACAGAGTATTTTACTTCTTTGCAGAGTCTAACCTGAGTGTCCTCTCCCTGCTTAACAAGACTTGCTTTAAAAGACTTCTATGATCAGATTGTATGTTTGATTCAAATTGTTCATTCAGTCCAAAGTCAAAGTGATGCTTTTGAATCAGTTGGGAGAATCCAGGCCAAATGTTCTCTGATAAGAAGCAGTGAATCAGATGGATTTGAGAGGGACCTTCCAATTTGGCTTGGAAAGTCTATTCGATTCAGAGAATTGACAGAACCAGCATCAAATCAGTTCTCCACTTTGTAACTTCAGGCAGGTCCACCACTAATGTTATTCAGTGCAGGTGTAACCTTTTGAAAGCCCTTTGGAGGACAAAGCAAATGAGGATTGAGAATGGGTGGATGACTTTTTGTTATGTCATTTCAAAACTCTGAGATGAGGTGGAACAATCCTCAATCCTGCTGTTTCAACCCATAATGGCAAGCCCCAAAAAATAAAAAGCCCCATCAAGAGCTGTTAGACTGTTCCTGGAAAGAAGTACATTTCTGCTAGGACAATCAGCGTAGGAGCTGAAGCTCTTCCCTCTTGGTTAATTGTTCCTCCATATTGAGAATTTGCATTTTAATATCTCCCTACTTATTTATTTACTCAGTATGGGGCAGAGCTTGGCCATTAAAAGTGCTTTACAACTGTGGGTTTAATTGACTATATCTAATAGCGATTACTCCGATGCATGCAATTAGATGCTTAAGTGCACTTATTAAGTAATAGGTCCTCTGCCTACTTGGGCCCTTTTAAAAATAGTAAACATCCATCAGAAAGTTAACTTAGCCCTAACAACTCCTCCCAGTCCTCTGCCAGAAAGAAAGTCTACAGGAAGGACCACGGTGGTCAAAGACAGGTTATTTCACTTCAGATGCCCTTCTCACTACACACCCGTTCTCTGGCTTAATTTACCTGGCACCCTATGCCATAAGATAGTGGGTTGAGTTTTGGCTTAGTGGGTGGGTGTTTCTATCCCTTCTGGTTAATTTTCTGGCTCCCTGTGTTGAACGAAGCCATCAAATAATGATTTAGCCCAACCAGGGCTCATTCTACTGTTCAGACTCAACTGAGGTCCAACAAATAGTAACACAATGGGGCAATTGCAAGAACAAGTAGATATTTTGCCTCCTGGCTGTCTCCCCTCTTACAGTTCAGAATATTTATTGTGGTCAATGACTAGTCTATAAAACACTTGGATACATAACATTGATTTGCTAATTAAGTAACAGATTTGCCAGTCAAACTGCTGCACATCTTACATGTTATGGGGCCACACTTAAGGAAATAGAGTTTGAGAGCAAGAGGTTTAAATAGAACTGATCAGAGTGGCCAGGATATTTAATTAAGTGTGGAGTTAATAGCTCATGATGAGTGTTGGCATAACATGGACAGGACAGTAAGGCATGTTTGGAACTTTCTATGGCTCCTTCCTCACATGGTGAGAGTCTAGACTGAAATGGAATCCCTTTATACCTCCTCTCTAGAACCTCTGATGGAAGTGTGTTGAACCATGCTAAGGTTAGAGCCCTCCATAGTTTAGAAACAGTGATTTGGTTTAAATATCTAGCAGGTCTGTAAAGTGTGTGAGGACTACTTACAAATACATCTTTGGGGAGACCCTCTTAAGAGTTGATTTCATGGGAAGGTTGGCTTGAACGCTATGGGCAATGGGCCCTTGGCAAGTTGGTTCTCATATTTGGTGCTGTGCCCAGCTTGATCCTTATTTGATTAAATGTAACTCTTGTAAAATGAAAGAAAAGAGAGAAGGTGGGGCAGTGACCTGGCTGTCATCAAAAGAGTTCATGCGTGTATTAGTGCCCATATATGCAACATGTTGCCTATTTCCTCTAGCACAGTGTTTCTCAACCTTGGCGACTTGAAGATGTGTAGACTTCAACTCCCAGAATTCCCCAGCCAGCATGGCTGGCTGGGGAATTCTGGGAGTTGAAGTCCACACATCTTCAAGTCACCAAGGTTGAGAAAGCCTGCTCTAGCAGATGTTTTCATCTATACCTCTGGTGCTTCCCCAAATGGGCCCCTGTGCTTGAAGTGATGGCTTTCTGGTTCTTCTAACACAAGGCCCATTGTTACATTAACGCTTCTCCACATCTGGAAAAGAATCCTGGCGTCAAAAAGGGATAGAATAATTTCCACTCTTGCTGGAAATAGCCCTCCCTGGCCTTTCGCACCGTTCTCTTCTTCAGACGAGAAAAGAAACCATGAACTGTTCAAAAACAGAACTTCATTGAAGGAGGTGAATTCCCCCCCCCCCCATTTACTCCTTGGCCAGTTGAGATCTCTCCACACCACCAGACACATACTTAATTTTAGGCCTGGTGTGTTTACAGTAGTTGGGGAAGGACTTCATGTCAATACAATTTATTATATGTGGACGAGGAATATTCAGGGTAGAGTTTTGGGTCTTGGTGTCCAGCAAATGCTGAGGTTTGGCACGGGAGAAACTCCTTTGCTTGCCCCACTTGCCAAGGGTTATCTCAATCTTGCATATGCCCAATAGGAAATGTAGACCATCCTTGCATGAACACACACTGCCCTCTAAGTAATTTCAGAGGTGGCATCCAATAATCGTTTTTTCATTTTTCCTTGGGTATTTTTGGAGCTCTTGTTAGAGATGAGTTCTCCCTATTATTAATTAATCACAAGAACTTGGATCCAAACCCAGATTTCTATAACTCCGAGCCCTTAAAAGCCACGGAGGGTAAGTCAGCTGGGCCCAAAGCCAAACTGTTTGAAAGCCCGACTCTAATCAAGGCTAAATCTGGACTCAAGCTGTTATATTTTAATTATTGGTGTTTTTAGCCAGTTTTCAACTCAGATTAGCACCTGAAGTTGCATACAGTCAGTCGAAAGGTACTTTGCACATTAACTTTAAGTTCAGGTTTCCTTCTTCCTTTTGCATTTTTGAAACAATCTCGCCATCTTCCACCTGCCTGGCTGATCCCTTTGAGGCATCTTTAATGGAAGCCAGCTGGCAAACCATCTTAAAATACACAATCATTCATTATTGTGATATCGGCAGAAAAATGGCCTTCAAAAGGCCATTTACGCCCAGCTCTAAATAAAATACAGCCTTAGCGAGGAATGTGTGCCATTCTGGAGCTCTTCCAACTTAGTCCAACTGTTGACAAGCCCTGCAACAATAACCTATTGAAACTGAAATCTGAAACAAAGTATCGCTAGAAACCAAAAAGCTGAGAGGTGGGATTGGGACAGACTTTAGGAAGGAGTGGAGCATCTCCCTGCTTTGGTGGCCATGGATAACATGATTTTGATACGATGCAGAACCAAGTGTATGCAAGATAAACTGGTATGTTTTCCATGCTTCAGTTGTCTTCTTCTGTGAGTCTCCTGTCTACATTCTGCCTGATCTTGGCAAGGAGGGGGTGCTCAATGGTACCACGTATTCATGGTTTGAAGCCACGTTGACAGATGTTGACCACCCAAGGATGGATTTCTTTCTTCCCTCCTTCCTGCATCTTTTTCCACCAATTATGGAAATTCCTTGCTGAAATTCTAACGTTATTGGCTGCTGTTCCTGTTGATTGATACACATTCGGAAGCTTTGAACAGCCTGGTTTTGTAAACCAAGGTTTATGGTTTGGCAGTTTTAGTTTTTCCAATAAACCATGGTTAAGCAGTCTGGGGTTTAGTGCAACCTGAGGGCCCAGGCCATAAATCAGGCCATAAATCAGGTTGTGTTCACTTTAGTCTTTTCAAAATTTCAGAAGCAAATTGTATTTCATCAAAAAGAATGAGAACTGGTGAGCGATGAATTCCTCTGCCTAATTTTGTTTATTAAAGAGGAGTTTGGTCTAGTGGTTAAACTGCTAGAGAAGGAGAGGGGAGACCTAGCCTTGCCTTAAGCACAAAAGTCAGCTGGGTGATTTCGGGCCTGTCCCTTTCTCTCAGCCCTAGGAAGAAGAAGATAAGGGCAAACCACCTCTCAATTGGTTGTCTAGAAGCTGCCTGTCCCTAATGGACAGGGACTTGTCCGTTGTCAAGACTGTCTCAAAGCAAAAAGGTATAAGTATATTTATTTAATAGTAGGCCATTAGTTGGTCTAGGAAGTACAACTTTCTCTCCTAATGAATATTATGAAATGAGTCAACATGCTGTAAACGCAGTTATGTTTTGCAACTCTTGTTTTGAGGGGGATGATTGATAACCAACTACTCTTGACGTATATACACTCACATTTTTCCATCTCCAAGGAATCCACAAGCTGATAAAATAGCCTTGTAGATACCTTCAGCCTCTTTGATAATGTATTTTAAAGATGACTTAGCTCCCCACAGATTCCTGAGTTTTTAAAAGCTACCTTCTGAGTTTAACGGTGACTGTTTTTAAAATGGTTGAATAAATATTTATTATTTTTCGGCTCTAGTGGTCTGTGAATTGTGCCAACAATGTCCTCTCCATTTCTCCTCCTTGTTAGGGGTACAGCTCATCAAGAAAAGGGAAGGAAAGGTCTAGGTAAAAAGACAACTTTCTGAAATTATCACGCACACTTATAGCGGGTTTAGAATTCTGAGAGTTGTAGCCCCAATGTGTCTGAAGTGTTGGAGAAAGATGGTGTCAACCAAGCAAAAATAACTTGTCAGTTGTTATTGTGAAGGAATGTGCAGCCATCCATTCTGGTTTCCAACTGGGCCTGCCACCTCTTTATTTTAGGTATACCCATGGTCAGTTAGTGAAGACCCACAAAGACAATGAGTTGAAGACCATTCTTCCAACTATCTTATCATAATGAGGCAATTGGTCTTGGGGTTAATGCCATGCTGGGCTCTCTGGTTGGTGGACACAAGCCTTTCCTTTCTACTCGGGTGATGCTAACTTTAAGTTACAATTTTGGACAACTGCAGTAGCAATTTCCTAGCACAATATGGCTTAACGTGATATGTGATTCCTGTCAGAGACAGCGAGAGAGAGACGACAACATACTGAATGCTATTATATTGGACCATCCATTTCATAATATGAATCTGTGTTCTGCAGTGTCGGAAAGAATCCATGCGCAATCTTTAAATTGCGCATGGCTTCCAGATGCAGAATGGTGTTGATTCCAACATGTCATCTTGTGTATTTTGAACAGGGATGTGAGAGTAGTGAGTTGTACATCGCTTGCAGTCAATCTGCAGCCATTGGACAAATTTAATGGCTCCCTTATGTAAAGCACATGAGCCTTGTTAAGGAGATCCTTGTTTGATCCTTGTCATAAAATCCAGAGAGTGACTCATGAAGGGAATCAAGGTGGCTTTCAGGGATGACATATTTGCTTCCTTTCCAGGGTTTTATTTGGCAAGGAACGCAACCTCTTTCAACTCAAGTGTAACTCATTCCTCTCGACAGACACAATACAAGCCAGCTACAAGTCAGGAAAACCATGATTGTGGGGCAGGGGGATGCCTAAGTGTTGGCTTGTGGTTTTTATAGAAAGCTCACAAGGATGGTGGGCTGACCCTTTTAGTCCCAGGTTTAGTCCCAACATGCTGGCTGGGGAATTCTGGGAGTTGAAGCCTGCACATCTTAAGGTTCCCCAGCATGCTGGTTGAGGAATTCTGGGAGTTGAAGTCCATACATCTTAAAGTTGCCAAGGTTGAGAAACACTGTATTAGAGGGAATGATTGACCCATAACCCCTTCTCTACATTATTTACTGCAATCTCAGAAGGACTCTGGCTGCAACTTTTAGAACATCGCCACCATAAATCCTGATAGCCCCCCTGCCTCATTAGTTGATAAAAGTATTAAGCTTACCAACTGTAAGGATAGCATAAATCGTGCCCAAGTTTCTTGGGCACCACAGCACATGAAGGATAATTTTAAACGGCTCAAAGGAAGCTTAAGATTTGTGCAAAATATTAAACCTTGCTCTAACAAGTTCAGCTCTTGTATAGTTTACGTTACTCCCCAACAGCATTGTTGAGTAAATTCCAAAAAAGTGGATAAAAAAGCGAGCCAAAACCCCTAGAATGATCAGAAAGAAAAATGAGGGGAAATTACACTGTCCTGAATTTGGGCATAGTTGGCTCCAAGGGGGAATGAATTCTCCAGAAAAACAGCGGAATCTATATTACATTTAATTTATTTTGATAAAGATCAGTCTACCAGGCTATTCCACCACTAGAAGACTTAAGCTGGTTGTTTCCTGTTTTAAATTTTATGGGTAGCCCTCTTCATACTTCTGGGGTCTTTATAAAAAGAAATGAGATGGTGCCATTGGAAGGAAGGAAGGAAGGAAGGAAGGAAGGAAGGAAGGAAGGAAGGAAGGAAGGAAGGAAGGAAGGGAGGGAGGAAGGGAGGGAGGAAGGGAGGAAGGGTTAAAATGCAGACAAAATTGTTACCTTGGGTAATATCTTTTTCCCCATCAATAGGTTGAGGCATTGTATGGAACTCTGCACTGAGCTGTGTGAAAAACAACAACAACACACAATTTTTATCCATGGAGTTGGGTGGGGGGAGCAGAGTCGGGGGGAGGACAAATGCTGGAAGCTATCCACAAAGCTGACTGTTCTTTGTGATTTCTGAGTTGGCTGCAGAACATACAACCTGTTTCAAAAGCAGGGGTTAGGCTAGCTCAGAGATTTTCAGCCGTGAGGCCACATCGAGCCTGCAGCTCCTGTCACTTTGGGGTAGCCTGGCCAACACTGGCTAGCAAAGGTGGTCCTTGTTCTCCTCCAAATATCTCCCCTTCCCGGTCTCACACCCCATTTTCCTAGACCCCTTGCAAACATTCAGCCGTTCACTGCAGGGCACGTTTTCCGTGCTTCATTCACATCCACCGGCAGCGTTTGACCTGGGAACCCGCCCCTCCCAAGTCTAACAAATTCTTTTCCTTTTACATCTTGAGCTGGAACAACAGGCTAAGCTGATCTCTTGACAGCCGTCTCTTAATTGCATTGCTGGCGATTGGATTCTTATCCGGAGGGTCCATTAGGAGCATCTGTAAGCTTCCCGCTTGGCCCCCAGCAAGCGGGGAGGGCTGGAAATGCCAACGACACGTTCTTCACAAAAAGACCAAATAGCTTTCTTTGGCAGAGGTGTGCCGTGCCCTGCCTTGGCATTTCTCAAAGGTTTGCTTCTCCGGTGAAAGAGGCCTCTGTTTCTCCTGCTTTCTTCTCAGGATGCTTGAGAATTCCTTGAGAATTTCTCTCTCTTTTTGAGCGCTTGTGTTTATTTCATCGTGGTTGGAGGCTGGGAAAGTTGAGCGGTTGTGCTCCACTGGTTTCCATCACTCTGAAACCTCCTTGCACAGCCACATTTCCCAATCTGAGAAAGCCCCCAGAGAAGAGGGTGCATGGGTGGCCATAGAAATGGAGGGGGGGGGCAACTGACCTCATGACATCATCATACAAAAGCAAGGCCTCCCATGGGGCATGGAAAATGTGCTAAATGCTCACTGTTTTACAAATGGTCCCAGCTATCTCCCAGTTCCAAAGTGGAACTGGTCTACAAACGTTGCCCCTTCGAAATCTTCAGACTTCATTGGATTATTTCCTATCATAGTCAAACAGAGAGAATTGAGTTGAGTGTCCTTTCCTTCTCCAACTAGCCAAATGAACAATGGAGGGCTTATTGTCATTTTTTTTTTTTTTTTGCACTTATCTTGAGTCAATACAGAAGTTTTGCATTCCTGAAGTTATGTCAAGGGCAGCTGTAACAAGAACTACATTCAGCTTTGGAGGTGTGTATGTGTGTGTGTGTATTTCATATGACCCATTGAGGTATCTTATTTTTGTGTGCACGTCTTGGGCCTCCTTACAGAATGTAGGTAAACACGAGGTTAACTTGTAGAGAGATTGTACATGAGTAGGACATCGGACTTGAGCATTAAAAGCTACGTGTGATTGGTTGACGATGATGTTGAAGATGAGGGTGATTTCCTCCAGCTCGCGCAGTGAAAAAAATCTACCCCATGGGAAAACCTATTCTGCAGTAGCATTCCTTCCTGGAAGCACTTTCACAAAGTCAACTGCTGCTGCTATAATCTGGCATTTCAGTCCCTTTCTCATGTTGTAGGACATCATTAAAAAAAAACAGTGACTGTCCATTTGCTCCTTCTAGACATCCATCTCTGGAATCAGATTGTTCGCCCAGCTGATTGTTTTCAATCCCAGTTCGTTAGCATTCTGATGCGGGTATTTTTAAAACCCTCTCTAGAAATGTTGGGGAATGATCTGT
Organism: Python bivittatus; assembly: GCF_059951505.1. Taxonomy (NCBI): domain Eukaryota; kingdom Metazoa; phylum Chordata; class Lepidosauria; order Squamata; family Pythonidae; genus Python; species Python bivittatus. The sequence goes on from NW_028277083.1 coordinate 5,330,674, forward strand.
TGGAGTGCTAAGCAAGGTAAACTACAACACAATAACACAAAAAGTTTAAAGGCTGCTGAATTTCTTTACATGTTTGGTACACCATGTTCAAAGTCAAATGTTGCTCTTCTCAGAATGCCCTGCTTGTTGGCTATAGGAAGAGGATTAAATCTGGTTGGCAATGGTTTGCCTCCAACTAGGGTTTTTTCTTAAGGCATGGATAGACCAGGGAGAGGGGCAGAAGATCCAGCAGACCACCCTGATTTCTTCTCTTTGCATAGCACGTCAATATGATTTTATTTCTCCATATTTATGGTCCATTAAAACTAATGACCTAAACAACAGAAGTATCCTGGGATTATCTTCCTACTGATGAGTTTGATCCCTTGGGGTAGATTTTTTTCACTGCGCGAGCTGGAACATCATCATCTTCATCTTCAACATCATCGTCAACCAATCACACGTAGCTTTTAATGCTCAAGTCCAATGTCCTACTCATGTACAATCCCTTTCATATGATAAACAGTATCTGCAGATTTCTCTTCTCCCGTCCCCTCAATTATCTAAGTATGTAATTATAATTTTCAGGTTGATCCATGGAAATCAGCTTCCCAAACCATCGATAGACAACCTGAGGTTACCCTCAAAAAGCGTTTGTTGTAAAAATAATTTCCCCAATGAGTCCAGAGACCATCTAGACAGAGGCAGGTTATCCAATTCAAGACACCGCAAGGATTTATATTTATAAAAAATAGGGACAGAAGAATGTGGGGCCCTTTCTTGCTTCTTCGCATTCCTTCCTTGGGGCTCTCATCTGCTTAGCAGTAAAATCTCGTTTGGACTATGAGGACCGCAGCGATTGTCATAAAACCAAATAGTCTTCCAACCCAATTTGGAAAGTATGTAAAAGCCCCAGAAATAATTTGCTTATTTATAATAAGGTAGGGGCCCGGAAGTGGGGTGGGGGCAGCAAAGGAGTAGTCCATGAAGATGCCATATGCTGATCCTTTGAAAGTTACATGGAGAAAAAGAAATGATTATTGTGGGTCCAATTATTAGAATCTGAAGGGTTGACTTACTTCTGCTAAATAATAGGACTAATGTTTATGTGCTGATTGGAGGACAATTTTTTGCTTTGGGGGAGAGAATGGGGGGGAGGATAACTTTTTACATAAGAGGTCCTTTGATGAGAAGATTTGCAGTGGCAGGACTTTGTCAATACAATGATGAAAAGGCTTTTCAGTTTCCTGGCCCCGAGACGGGCCAGCGCAACCGTGGGCCAAGATGGAAGATGCTGACAGAACAATCCCACTCTGAGTCCTTCTGTTTGCCAAACTGCTGTGTTAACTTGCCTTTCATGCTGATGAAATGTCACTGGAGACAGAAAGAAAGGGTTTTCGCTGCAAGGAAGGGTGGGGATGAACACTAATGCATCCTTATGCTGGGTGGTCTCAGAAACCCAACAATACCTGCTCGGATCTTCTTTGCTCCTCACTTTGTCACTCTTACTTAAGTTAAGTGCTTAGGTAAGCAAAAAGGTGGGGGTCTACCTTTTATTATATATCCTAATCAACTTCATACTTCAGACTGTAAGACTTCTTCTTCTGCCTCTCCAGAAGGTTGGAAAGGACGAGTTCCCGAAATACCGAGTGATGGTTTCCTTCCTTCCTTCCTTCCTTCCTTCCTTCCTTCCTTCCTTCCTTCCTTCCTTCCTTCCTTCCTTCCTTCCTTCCTTCCTTCCTTCCTTCCTTCCTTCCTTCCTTCCTTTATTTTTGAAGAACTGATCTCCTGCCTCAATCAACAGGGTATGACATCATAATGTAGGAACCCTCACCCTCACCCTCATCAAAAGCATCTCAATATTCATAAAATGAAGGGGGTCACCCAAGTTTCTCAGTAAGGGCCGAAGAGGCCCTGGAAAACGAGTTTGCTGTGCCTTCTGGAAGGCCGGAAAAGAAAAAGTTGTGTGTTCCTCTGGAAGCAATGCGTCCCATAATGTGGGGGCCACCAGAGAGAAAACTTTTTTTTTTTTATGTTGTCTTAGCGCACCCATCCCACCTTGCTGCCCCCCAGAAGTGTGGATTCCTATTTGAAAAAGAGTGAGATTTGATCATTGTGTGAGGGTTAATTCTCACACAGTCTGTGAGAAAGCAAATCACTGCAACTATCATGACTGCAAAAACAAACAACATGAGGAAACTGGCCGGCCTGCACAAACATGGAGGGCTTTTTGTGGGGAGGGGGGCACAAGGAGCCTGTTATGTACGTTACGAAATAAAAAGAAAATTCGAACCTTGTTTCTATCAAGAGGGCTACTTGAGCAGGTTCTGAACTTCTTTGGATTCTGGTTTCCTAACTTTCTTCAATGAAAATATTACTTTTCATAAAATCCTTAGGTTCCTTGTGAGTTTGTATCACCCCAAAACTTGCCAAGATCATTTTTGTTTCCAGAAAAGTCTCAAAGATAGAATCTGGCAGATTTGGTAAAAAGGCTCATAGTTCATAAGTTATAGCCTATGGTTATCAGTGGTTACATGGTTATGAATTATGTTATATATGGTTATGAGTGGTCTGTGATATAATTCTGGCTGATAATACCTGAACAATGAATGAATCAATGTCATTTATTTATTCAAGGACAGGACAAGGGATGAATGGTCGTCTCATAACAAACATTCCCACCAGAACCTCCAAGCCCTATGAACATCTCACCAACATTTCTCCTCTGAAAAGCAGTTTCCTTTCTACCCAGTTGAAAGAGAACAGTTGGGAAAAAATGGTCAAAGAAATTGTTTGGTGTAGCTTTGATTGAAACTACAGCTAGAGAGAGGGCAAGCTTTAGTTTTAGAAGATAAACTTTTTAGAAGATAAACTTGAGCAGGTTCTGAACTATCTTAGACTTTTTCTAATTGGGATGTTACTGGTGGCCAATAATGTGTGAACTTTAGTGGCTCGTGTAGCACAGGGGTAGGCAATATTTTTGTGTCAGGAGCCCAGGGTGTGTGTGTGTGTCTGTGAGAGTGTGCGTAACCAATATCAAGATGGTGGCTGTGACCATCCAATTGAAGCCCCACCTCTTTTTACATGCATCACACATGCAATGCACATTAAACGGGACAAGGCTTCGATTGGCGGGTGCCATCTTGCTTTTCAACCTTCCCCACGTGTAAGGGCTGCAAAAGTGAATGCCCAAACGGATAATATCATGGGGGTGGGGAGAGAGGGAGAGACATTTTCCCTTTGGGATTTTTTGTGTTTGCATTTGGGGTGCTGAAAGCAGCAAAATTCATGCCTTAAACCTCACAGAGGACCTCCTTTTCCCCTTCTTTGCACCCTCTCAAGTTGGTGGGTTTTTCTGTCAAGGTTCAGTCATGGGTGCCATTCTGTGGATGACTAAGTGAGTGCTGGGGAAAATAGGGTTTCCTGTTGCATCTGAACCAGGCCACCGTAGGCAAGGTGAAAACATTTCAAACAGCTTTTGAGTCTTGCTCCTCGGTGATAAGTTACAACAAGCTAGCAGATTGGCTCTGGAGATTTATTGCTCTCCTCACTTGATTTCTAAAGCTCAGCGTCATGGTCCTTTCAGCCCACACCCCTGCAGCTGTCTTCACTTTTCCTCCCCTGGTTCTGGACGCCCACCTTATGTAGGAAATTCTAATTACTGAAACGCACAAGGTCACGCTCTAGACAGGCTTAGAAAGAGCTCCGATGAAGCTTCGGTTTGGGAAACTCGTGCGTCGCCTTGGCTGTGCCAAATGGTGATTTCATAACAAAGGAATGGTTAATTTCACACTTCGGATAACATCCTCCCCTCCGCCCATCTCACCTCCCACCCCCCAGAAATCAGTAAAGCATGTTGGTACAGGAATTACAAAAGGTCAAAGACACGGGAGAAGGATAATCAGTCATTAATCCAGATAATTAGATATTAACATCAGGCTGGGATGTGTGGAGTGGTGGGGGGAGCGAGGTAAAGTAGAAAGTGTCTGCATCTTTTTTGTTGGAGTTCTTTGGAACATTTCTGCCCCCCAACAAGCAGCATTTCCCCCCCCAAGTTTGATCGAATTCCTAACTGGGTAGATGGCTGACCAACTATCAGCACGTTATTTAGTCTACCCACCACAATATTTCCAAGTTGTCAAGCAATCAAGACCTTCTCTGGGAAAGTTCGTCTCCCACCAGAAATCTACCCATCGATCTCCTGCGTCCCCGCCCTGCCTTGAAACGGAGAAATATTTCTTACTAAATTGCCCTCCCTTGAAACAGCAGCAGACATTTATGGCTCTTTCAATCTTCTCCAGCTAGCAGGATGCAAGTGAAACCCTGCCTATTTTCTCCTGTCTCAGGAGATGCGCTTTTGAAAGATGAAACCTTCTGTGGTTTTCTGAAATCAGTTTGTACTCGAGAAAGATTTGATGTTCATAGATGACGTTTCGGGGAGGGGGTATCGAAACAGATAAAACACAAACCCACCTAACAACAAATGGATCTTAGAGTTGAGAAATATCCAAGGAGAAAGAGAGATGGGAGGGAAAGTATGAGATAGACAGACCGCCAGACAGACAGACCACATTGCCCTAAGTACTTCTGGAGATGCAGTAGTGACAAAGGGTTGGAGGACCAGCCTGGGTATCAGCTGGCCCTCAGGCATGGTGGAGGAGCTTCTGCATCATTACTAATGATAAAAAGATTCAATGCCCATCAGATTTTGCACATGCCATGGACATTCCTTCTTGGCCTCAGCCAGCCCTGCCAAATTCTTTGAATCCACAGGCTGTTTAGGAGGGTTTCTAGGTCACGGTGGCCCTTAATATCAAAAAGGGGGAAACAAGCCTTTTCTATGCTCAGGTCATAGGGAAACATCCCTGGAATTCCTTCTGCGTGGAACTCCTTCTGCATTCCAATGCAGTTAACCTGAATGTAGTCAAAATACAACTACAGTGAAGTCTAGGGGGAAAAGATCAAGCTTTAATTTGGATGTCTTTGATGGCTACGGTTCAAAAGCCTGGTTGGATGAAAAATAGGACAATGCTGGCAGTATTAGAAACAACGGCAGGTCCATCTGTATGGATGTGGTGGGATCTTCCCATAACATTGGTGAGGTCTAGAAAGCAAGCTTTGCCAGATCAGGTGGGCCAGCTGATCTCCTGTTCTTTGGCCTCTGGGTATCACACTGTACTCTGATATTTTTCATGCTGCCTTCTGCCATTTCCCAGGTGGGTTCTGGGAGTACCTGTCATCTGGATAACCTTATTGCCTTGCCACTGGCAGTCAGAGTCTGCCCCTTTAGTGACCAAACTTTCAGCTCATCCCTTGGACCAGCCAGTACATGGGATGTAATAGAGACTTGTTGCTATAACAGATGTTGGTTTTAGATGTCTTCTGAGTAGCCAACCTCAAGCAAGAAGTGGCTGAGGTCTCAAAGGGCTCAGTGAACTATGGAGAGAGGCTGATGAAAACCTTTGAAAGTCACCTTAGTTTCCCTTCCATGGTTGAGCAGCTGTGTGGATTTCATTCCATCCTTGCATCTACCTTCTTCCTTCTCCATTCCTGTAGAGATGCTATAAACATTTGGTGGAATGCATATACTTTCCTTAAATGTGTGTTTCCAGAGGTTTACCAGTGAGTCACTGCACTCCCACACTGGCTTTTTTGTTACCCGGTGTGTACCTGGGGCCAGCTCCAAGTTTCTGTGGGCCCACCGATGAGAGGCCTCTCTCAATGAAAGCTCACCACTTGTGCCATTACTTTGATGTTTTCCCAATCTTCTTTGCTGATCCCCAATTTCTGTAAGAACACCTGGGAGGGTGGGCAAAGACCACGCTGGAATGAAAGTAAGGGGAGAGATAGTGAAAGGACTCACACCTCGGGTAAAAGCAGACATCCAGCTGGGGTTTCCTTCACAGTGCGCTGCTGAAGTCATTTCTACAATCTCTAATCTAAAGCTCTTATTTCAATGTTTTGGGTTGAAATTGCACGGTGGGGAGAGAATGGTATTGTAACTAAAAAGGGCACAATTCAATGTGCTACCCTCCCCATCCCTGAACAAAGTTATGGACCAACTTAGCACTGATCAGATGGTATTCTTTAAGTCAAACCAAACATTAAGCCCGTTAGCCCTGGGCCAATATTGTCTTAATTTCAAGACTTATCTGCTTGAACCCACCTGCTCAACATGTTTGGATGTACAACCGGTGCATCAGATATATCTCTTGTTGAGAAAAGATCCACCAAGAACGTTGGTAGGTATCTGGAGACACAGAGGGAGCTGATAGTAACATGACTATAAAATAAAAATACCAATAAAAATGATAAAGTACATAAAGTAGCTTCATTTTATGCATCATAGGCTTGCCCAGATCATCCATGAAAGTCTTGTTGACATAGGATGGGATTATTTGGTCCTTGCATGGATGAAATATAAAGCTAGGGGACTGTTTCTGTTTCTTCCCCTGAAGAGGGGCAAACTCTTGGACAGGGTTATAACTGAAGCTTTCATCTAATGGGAGAGATGGAAGAACATTGGGATGGGTGAGAATGAAAGTTCTTCTATGGGTTGGACATAGCATGCTTGCTGGATACTTGGCAGGGGAGAGTTGTATCCCAAATAAGCCCACTTATATATGAATGGGGTTTTGCTTACATCATACTGGATATCGTTATGGAGGATCTTTTGTTTCTGCTCAGAAGAAGCTTTTGCAAGGCTGAAAGTGGGCTGAAAGTCTACAATATTTAAAATCTGGGATGCTACCTGTCTTTCGGGAGGACAGAATTATCCAGTAAGGTCAGAGAAGCTAAAGTGCTGGGGCGGGGAGGGGGAAAATAGATTAATTCTATAGTTTAAGTGGCAAAACCAAGGATGGGCCTTCATGAAAATCAGCCTCATTCCACTCTTGGCAAGGAATTCAATACCCAACATTCACAAGAAGGCTCTCAAAAGTTTACACTGACTAGTTCTTTATCCTGGCCCCTTTGATCAGGACATATGATCCGAGACGTCCTACTCAAAGTCCAAATGTACATTGCGCACCTCTGAAATAGCACATAAAGACAGTGGAAGGCCACACTAGGAATCTTCATAGGGGACAAAACTCATTTCTATCTTTATTGCCTTATCGGAGCAGACTTAGAGGAGCTTATATGACATGTTCAAACAAAAAAGATGCAAAGACTCAAACTTCCCCCAGAACCTCTTTGGATTGAAATCCACATGAAGGTCAATAGTCATCTTCCTACCATCTCAGTTTTCTGAAGATGAGAAATTTATTTGCAAGAGCATTCATGTGGAACTCTCCCGCCTATAATCTCAAGTGGTGCAGTCCACCAACAGTTGCATTGTTGTGCTGTGCCAAGAGTGTAGCCCCACACAAATATGTCTCCAAGATTTAGACATGCTGAGAGATAACCAGGCAAATCTACCTTATGATGCCCATATTGTCCAATATTTCAACATTTTTGCATGAGTAGGCTTTTTGGGGCACAATGGAAGCTAGTATATCAAAGTAACTGAACTAGTGAATTTGGTGAAGGAGTTAAGTAATTTTGGACTCTGGACTTAATGTCTCCTGGTTGGCAAAGAGCACAGCGAGCATGTGACCATTGTAAGGTCATATACAGGTAGTCCTTGCTTAACAACGGCACTGAAAAGTTTTTACGACCAGTCCTCTCACTTATGACAGTTGCAGTGTCCCCGCAGCCCCATGATCGATATTTGGGCGCTTCACAACCAGCAGACATTTATGACCATCATAGTGTCCCATGGACATATGATTGCCACTTGCATGCTTCACAACTGACTTCCAACAAGCATTTATTATTCAATGTCTATCTCACCTTTCCTCCAGGAGCTCGTGGTGACATACAAACCATTGAACTCTTCACTTTGGCAACAATATCTGTATAGAGTAGGTAGGGTTGAGATACCCAAAGTCACCCAGGGACTGGAACTGAACCTAGCTCTCCACAGTCCTGATCTAATAACACACCACATTGCCACCCGGAGTAGATATTTCAGGACCAGTTGGGCCCTGTAAGATGCTGCTACTCCATAATATGAAAGGGTAAGAAAGGACTCTTTCAAGGGGAGGCAGATTAAAACTTCTTGATCAGGCAGGTTTTGGGTAGATGCCCTGAAGATTAAGATCTTTATGAAATGGGAAGTAGATGCCTGAGTTATTTAGTGATCAATCAATCTATGCATAATGTCAATAAACTAAATTATGCAATATTCAGATTCCCAGGACTATTATGATGGTGTCATACCTCAGGAAGATCAAATGGCCACAAAAAAAGGGACGTCAGAAACCCCTGAGGCCTGAAGTCTGTAAGGTGGCCAACCTATTTTAAAGGTACTAGTGAGAGGACTTGCAGACTGAGTACCTCCTAAATAGACCTCTTGGTCCTCCTTGTTGTCAATCAACACTAGAAGCTCTTGTGTTTCCTTGCCTAAGGTCACAAGCAGTTGTTGGAAGTGCTCCGGGAGAGTATGTGACTTTTCAAGGCTTTTTTCAAGGAAAATCACTTCATAATTTGGAAACGTATGGCTTCAGGCTACCTAACATGCACAGATGTAGAAATTGAAGCAATTTCTGCAGAGCTAGATGTCTGAAAGGAGGGTGGGAGAAGAAAGAAGCATACATTTGCTTTGAAACACAAGATTTCTCCTCACACTTCCCAGCAAGCTGCATCTATCTATTTCTACAAAGAGAAGGAACATGACTGTCCAAAATTTCTCTGGAACAACTGCTGGTGGACAGTGATTGGACCTCTCTCTTGCTACGCCTCAGCTTCCAGAAAAATCCTTGGGCCGAAATCTTTAATTCTACTGCCATCTTGTGGGAAAAAGCAAACATTGGGTGGCATTTCTTTCTTAAATAACTTTGTCGGCTGGCTAATGTTTTGTTTCTGACAGGTTTAATTGGGTGAATTTAGGGAAAGTACCTAAGCTGTTCACACTATTTATGTTGGCTCTCCAAGTGAACAGCTGTGTAGGGACTACTGGAAGAAAACCAACTGTACAACCGGGCCCAAATGGTTCAAGGAGTGTGTCAGTATTAAAGCTAAGCAAAGGAGTGAGTGTGTATACACATAGGTGTGAGAGAGAAACAGCTTGCCCATGGCTCCCTGGGAAAGGGGAATCCATCCACGTTCCTGGGGAAGTTCCCAGCCTCTTAGAAAATGTCTCAAACTGTTGGTAATCCCTCTGAAGTGATTAGTCCATGGCAACAGGTTTATTTCTGCTGGATTGCAGATTGATGTAGTGGAATTCCCCTTGCCAGCAGGCCAGGAAATGCAGATGGTCTTTCCTGGATACATCAATGAGCTCTAGAAAACCCCAGATGGACACACCACATTTTGAATCTTCTGCTGTTCTTCTCTCAGGGAATGCATTCAGGATCTGCCCATGGAAACATTGGAAAGCCTGTAGATTGCACTGCGACATAGCAACATCCTGAAGAAAGAGTGAGTGCCAGGCATCTGTGCCCACCTTGGAAAATGTCCTTATTCTCTTCTCCCATCTAATCTGGTTTCTGAAAAACAAAGTGGAATCTGGGGGGGGTTGCTGATTCCTCGATAACTTCAGTTATTGGGTGCTCACATCAGCCTGTTTTCAGTCTATGAAGCCCAGGTGTGTTTTCACATCTGTGTTCATTCTATCTTTTTTTGCACTAATTCCTCCTTTTGAACAAAGGGAAAACATCCCCATGGAAATTTAAATAGTTCTGAAATATTTCCCTTTAAAATCTGTGTTTTTAAATTTGCATAGATTTGACTTCTTTTCCTCCCCCCTTCCCCTTTTTGAGTTGAGAACTGCACTACAACCTTCAGGATAGGTGAAAGCTGGTGGATAATTGCCTGAATGAAGATGCATCAATTTGGGCCAGACTCCCCAAAGAAAGACTAGTTCTACATCTCTGGTTGGTAAAGAACCACCTGCAAGTCTGGAAACCCAGATAGGTCTCTTTGCTTTGCGCAGAAGAAAGGGGATGGAGAACCGAAATAACAAGGTCCGTTACAAAGTTTAGAATTCTTAAGGGAATGGACTGAGCAGAAATACAACACCAAGCATCTTAAATGGGCATCTGATGCCCTTGTTGGAATCTGTGTGGAGAAGCTCCAGGTGATGAACTGCAAGATCAGGCCTTAAATGAAGGGCACCCACCTAGTCTGATGATCATCTTCCTGGATAGGATACAGTGTCAGAAGGCTTCCTGATCCAGCTGAGCATGGATGGGGAATCCATGGCCCTTGAGATGCTGTTGAACTCCAACTCTACAGCAACCCATCCAACATGATCATTGATGAAGGATGCTGGAAACCAGTTCAACATCTAGAGGGCCACAGATCCCCCAACTTGGAATGTTATTATCTTTTTCCCTGATTTTCAGGCTTGTTCTTACATTCTGATTCACTTTCTGGTTATAAGACTTGGCTTGACCCATGGCTGCTTGTTCCCAGCTTCCTACAGGATCCTAATCCAGTTTGCCCGCTCTACATCTGCTATTTACTTTTGATTTCCTTTCGTGGAGACATCGTCCTTGGGATAGTTACCACTGTCTTTGGAAGTTGTGATTTGCATCCATTGATATTCTGGAATTTCACGTTGGAGTTTGCCTGTTCTGAAGTGACTGCAAGTGACTCTATATTGTGGTGTGAACCGTTGGATAGCACCTTGGTATCTGAAATGGTCCAGACCCTTAAAACCAAGAGTAACAACTGAATTGTTAGATAAGCACTGAAAATACAGGGGGAAGCAATGTTGTCCTCTGCTGCCCCCTTACTTCCAAAGGTGGCTGCTTCACCTAATTCATACCAAAGTGAAGTCTTTTTATAGCCCAACCCACATGTTCTCCAAATGTGTGTGGACTTCAACTCCCAGAATTCTCAGCAATGGCCATGTTAGTTGGGGAGCATAAGCAGTTCAGTCCATAGATTTGGAAAGCTGATCATTTTGGGAAGGCTGTCATGTTTCATCTCAGTTAGTCCAGGTGTGTAAACTTCAATCCCCAGAATCCTCAGCAATGAACATGCTGACTGGGGAATGCTGGGAGTAGAAATCCATACATCTGGAGGGCATTCAGACATAGGTGTCACTGGGGTGGGCAAAAGAAGATTCATCATCACGCCAATAGTGTCCTAATGTATGTTCTTCCATCTATTTCCTTCCATGTTTAAAATACTGACCCATTTCGCCCTAAATTGGCCTGTACGTTTCAATCATTTGCTAGTAGTGTAGAGCAAAGTGTTGGATTAGAAGAAGACTGGGGGGAAAGGTCATGGTTATTTTCACTTATGAGAGCCAACCTTATAGATTACGATAAAGATAAAACTGGAAAAATGGCTACATCAAGATTCTTTCAATTTTCAGGAGGCACAATAGAGTGCAATTGTGATGTAAGCTTCGTAAGTTTCTTCCTGTATTACATATTATTTTGATTTCAGATTAGATGCCACACTTGCCTTAAGTCCTCCCAGAAGCGTATTCTGAGAATGGTGGAGAAGAACTCCACACATTGCTCTGATCATTAAACGTTTGCCCTAAACTTACATGGACATGTGGACAGCAGACCAAGAATAAGCCTATAGGAAATACTGAACCTTGGTTACAAGCAAGTGAAAACAGATACTACACTGAGGAGAAGGCAAAACTGAGACTTTAGTGTGGCAAGGTGGCTTCCTCATTCTTATGGCTACTGACAAAACTTAAGTCAAGCTTCAGTGCAAAGATTTGATTTCGAGATGACTTGGTTGAATCATCCTGCCGAATTGTTGAATCAATTTGAGGAGTCGAATTGAATTGAGTGTTTTCACATCATTTGGGCAAGTTGATGGACTTCTGAGCATGCGGGCTCACACTTCTTTATCCAGTTGGCTTCAGAAGGCAAATCCATTTGACTCATCATGTCAAACTGACAATTAAAATTGGTATGATTCATCAGACTGAATATACTATTTGAATGAGATCTTAGTGACCCTCCTGGAATGTTATCAAGCAGTAAATGTTTAATGTAAAATTGGATAATGTTTAGCATAAAATTCCTTAGTACAAAAGCTAATTGAAGGGCAGTTGTTTTTTGGCAAGATCATTTTAAAAAGCTCTCCTGTTTTCTTCTATTTAAAAAAGTAATTGCGATTGAGGGCAATGTTGCATTGAATAAAACATGTCCAGAATCAAGCACTGAAGGAATGTATCTTTCCAAAAAAAATTCACAGGTACGTGTTACCTTTTTACAACCTCCTTTTCTAGGCAGATGTCTTTTCTAGCCTGTGAGGGGTTGTTTTTTTTTTCCTTTGGTTTTTTTGAAGTCTGGGATATTGTAAAATATTATAATTATGCCCTTGGTGAAATGATCTTTTCAGTCAATTAATAGAAATCATACGCCACATGGCTTGCTCGTCAGAGTTTCAACAGACAGGTGTAAATATTTGCTTCCTTTTGACAATGCGATCGATGGGGAACCAGCAAAAAAATGAATAATATAAAGGAACAAGGTGATCAATCTTGACGTGGTTATATAAACAAAACAAATGACTTAATTTGTTTCGGGTTACAAAGACCGGGGCTCCTAACAGGAGAGGATTTGCGAATTTATATAAGAAAACGTTGCACAACCGACACCAAATTACATCTCAATCAATGTTAAAAGGCAACTGACATTTTCATTTTGATTTATGGATTAACCTTTACATCTAATACAATCTTAACATTTATTTTTTTCCCCATCAGTTGCTGGTAGTACAGCAACCTACAGTTCATTGTGAGGAACTTGACTAAATTAATAGCTTCCTCCCACACCACTGCCACCATGGTGAAGCAGCTAATGAAACACTGAGTTTTATACAGTTGATGGATGCTCATATTTCCACAAATAAATGGGGCCGTTAGACAGCAGAGATTGCAGAGATCCCGGGGACTTTTTTCTTGAAGTTAGCATGAAGTGCCTCAACGTGGAAAATCCTTCTGCATGTAGATGGAACGTTGTGCCTCTATGGCATACCTAACTAAACTCGAAGTAAGTTTATGATTTATGATAAGGGGGTGCGAAACGTACAAAGGTAATGACTGTTGGATGTAGCCTGAAACAGCCTTTGACCACCTGGGCCTGAAGGACTGGGTATGAATGTCCAACACATCTTCGAGGGAGCAGGTTAAGGGAAACCCTAATCCTAACCCCCAGTGCTACAGTGACTGTATTTTCACACAAAAAGCAAACCAGTTCTACACAAACCTGGCTTGCAAGTACATTTCTGTCTGTCTCTGTGTCCATCATCTATCATCTATCCGTCCATCCCTCCCTCCCTCCCTCCCTCCCTCTCTCTCTCTCTCTCATCTATCCTTTCATTCACATCCTTTTGTTGTTGTTGTTCAGTCATTAAGTCATGTCCGACTCTTCGTGACCCCATGAACCATATTGCGCCAGGCCTTCCTGTCCTTCTCTGCCTCCCTGAGTTTGCTCATTTTCATGCTCATTGCTTCAGTGATGCCATCTAACCACCTCATCCTCTGCCGTCTCCTTCTCCTTTTGCCTTCCATCTTTCCCAGCATCAGGGTCTTCTCCAAAGAGTCCAAACTCTTTTCCAAAGAGCTTCACATCCTGCCACAATCCAAAATGTCTTGGTTAAGATGAGGGGTATTCCCAAGCAGGGGCAGAGACACAGAAAATGCTGATCAGGTTGAGCAAAGCCAGCTTCATGAGAATCCACACACCTGAGATTAGTCCTTCAGCAAAAGATATGCATCAAAAACTCAATCTTGATTTTATTAATTTCTATAAGAAGAAAAGGAGGCCTATGGGTCAAATTAAAATTGTATTTGTTTTCCTCTGGATAGATATGCATGTGGGCACCCACGGACACACATACACGCACATTTAATGGCCTGGTAAAATGACCTCCCTTTGTTTATTATTAATCTCTTATAACACAAGTTTTAGTTCAGTGAGTTCCCAGTTAATTTTATTCTATTTTTTTTTTTTAGTTTGGTTTTTGTTTTCCTGATGTAGCCTAAAGCTTATAGAGAAGTAATTGCATAAAGCAGGAAAGGGTTCAGGAGAGAGAAGTATATGAGAACATCTAATTTATAAGCTGTGGTTATCACCACACAGCAGGCATTTCATTTTGTTCAAAGGAAATAGTTACTTAAAACAACAAAGGAAAAGCCATGTTTCCATAATTTACATGAACCACGTTTGGTATTTGGAGGGATATAAAAATATGTAATTTTGCAAATATTTTGCCTTCGTTTTAATTTCATCTATAGCAAAACAGAGCTGTAGGTAATATGCAAAGGTTTCTCCCTTTTATTATTCGTTGTTCAAAAAAACCCCTTTTCTTGTGTTTTCTTAATAGATTTTGGATTTATTACTTGGAAAGAAATTAGGCACTATAAATGGGAAACCGAATCGGGTTTAAGCCACAAACTTCTCTGATTTTTCAGTCCATTTGAAAAGGAAGATGTGGTGGAGTTCCAGATTTTATTTGCATATAATGTTTCCAGATAATGATGCATGAGAAATTGGCTGGATGGAACCATCTATCTGAATAAACAGATTTTGGACCCTCTGAAATATATAGAAGAGCCAATATGAAATAGGAACATGGCATGGAACTTTAAGTTTATTATTTCATATATGGGGTACATATAAAAGAAAAGTATAGACATAGCTGCCATTTCCTATCGCAGAAAAAAAGATCTGTGAGAAAAGGACACAGATAGGGAAAATGGGTATGCTAGACATACAGGCAAATCTTTGCACAACTCTTTATGAACATTTTTTTTTTCCTGGAGGGCCAAAGGGGTCCTCATATTTACAAAATAAATGGTGCCTCACAGCTGGGGGCAGTAGAGAGTGACCAGGATCTTTCCCTTTATTTTTTAAAACAGAATAACAGAAGGTGGACATTCCCAAGCCCTTCACCACTGAGGGTACCCACATGGTTGTTTAAAACATATATTGGTCCCTCTGTTGAGGGGCCCACAGGAGGAGGTCAAAAAGGTCAAGATAGGATCTGTGATCACATGATCAAAGTCCTGGTCACTTTTTAAAAAGAGGGAAGGACTTTGATCCCATGGTTGTTGCGGCCATCTTGATTTTTTGGGCTGCCCTCCAGATGCCTCTGCTCCCAATAGACACCGTGTCCAATATCTAAGATGGTTTTGCTCTACCACTACATTTAAAAGGTCAGGACCATTAACCAGCCTTGGACACGCTCCAGTTCTAGTTACCAATTTGCCATATCTCACCCTCTAAAATGGGCGCCCATCACTGCATCTTGTGGAATGAATCCTTCCCGTTATTGATCTTGTACAGGAGAAGACCATTAGCACCAGTTGGCAGGGCTGTGGGAACATCTCCTGGGTGAACATCTCCAGGGCTACCAGAGAGAGGTTGGCTAGCCACAGGACACATATTTGTGGCAAAGGGGTGAACTTATTTCCTTGACCCATCTAGTCCGCTTACCACTTTCTCTCTCTTTTTTGGTCAGGTGAACCTCCTTCTGGACCAACTGAGCGTTGAACTCCTCCTCCAGTTTTTAATTTCTAAGAATGCTGATGGAAAGCCAGCTGGAGCTCGAGGTCTCCTTGAAAACAAAGATGTTGCTAGAAGCTGGTGTTTTGTTTTGCTTTGCAGCACAGCAGTTTCCCACCGTTCACCATTTTTCATTCAAAAACGTCTTCCAAAACTCAGGTAAGATGCCACAGAGACATCTGTGGGCACAACGGTACCTTCAGGGTATCATGTTGCTGATCCCAGTCCTGAATTCACAATCATTTGGTTACAGAGAATGATCCTGGTTCTAGTATTATGAAAGACAATGAAAGACACACAGACACATGCACACACACACACAGACGTGCTAGTGCTAAAGCACAACAACTCTGAAGAAATGATAGCCCCTGATCCCAGACCAAATCTGGAAGTTTTTTTTCCCTTCCTCGTTTTTTTCTGACGTCAAGGCCATTTTTACGAACATTTGCCTGCGACGCACGCACGGTGGTGCCTCGAATCTTCCTTAATGGAAACCCGGTGATCCGTAAACACTTGTGAGGGAGCCCGGCGCTCAGGGGCAATGTGATATTAATGTTAATATCAGTGATTGATCAAAAGGATTTGCAAGGAAAGCATAAAGTCTTTAATTATAATTAGACCAGGAATGGCTCCGTAATGGCACCGACATTTGAATAAGGTCATGTCTTGCCAATACCCCCTCTGTATTAAATGCCATTCATTTCAAGGGCCAGAATACGGTTTGGAAATCGTCAGCGTGCAATGCACCAGGTAAATTAAAACATGTCCCTGGGTTTTTTCTTTTTCCTCTTTGGTTTGGAAAGATGATTGATCTCTTTGAAAAGCACACACCCGCATCCGGAGGTACACGTATGCCTTTGATAATGTGTCAGGGACACTGGAACTTTTCCTTGCCTTTGGAACATAAACTGGGTCAAACAATAGCAACATCTCAACATATATTAGATTAATTTCTCTGACTGGAGATGGATGTCTCCACTTAGGGGTAACCTTTTCCCCCAAACAGATCTCTTTGCAGTCGGTTGCTTTGTTGGCCCTCCCTCCCCCCTCCCCCCAAAAATATCAGGGATTGATCTTACCTTGGTAAGCCTGCCAAAGATGCCATTTGTAGAAAGACGAGCCTTTGGAATGGTCAAAGGGAATTGAGATTCCAGAGCCTTGGGGGAATTTTAATCCTCATTTTCATCCTGATTCAGATTCGGTGTTTGCATAATAGTGGAGGAGCCTTAGACATCAGGTAACTATGACATGGCTGAGCTTGGAATAGCCACGAGTAAATAATCAAAGCATTGTGTAGTCTGTTGGGGTAGAGGAGCAC